>NW_027555958.1:418237204-419699704 GCF_003287225.1 Phascolarctos cinereus | reverse complement strand
GTCCTTTTTTCTATCATATCCTGGGGCTTCACATTAACAAATTTCTTATAGTCTTTGGTATCAAAGTCTCTGTATTACTTTGCATGATTAGATGATGGTTTTGGTGGGCTTCACTGGTGAAGCTGCCCTTGAAGGCAGCTATGTCATGAATTATTTATTGAATACCTAAATGCCCCAATGCTCGCCCTCCATTCCTCTGTGGACATGTATGTAATAATAGTGTCTATCTATCTATCTATCTATCTATCTATCTATCTATCTATCTATCATCTATTTACAATTACCCTATATCGTTGAACCTCATAGTCTTTGGACATAGGTGAAACTTAGGGGCAGGCCTGGTTCAAGTTTAACATTGGGCTGAAATGAGGCACTCATAGATCCTTAAACCATTTACTTAGCCCTAATATAGCAAGAATATTCAAGAAGAGTATAATAGCATTTAGATTCAGTAGATACAATCCTTTTCATCTCCATATGGAAATACAGTAGTCAATAAGGCAAAGTGTGGTGACTCATGAGGTCTCAGGATATCCTCCAAGTCTGAAAGACACAGACTCTATATGATTGGAACATTTTATGCTATTAAGTAACAGGAAGCAATGTCATGTAGCTAGAGGCCACCAGGAAGCTTCACCACCAAAGGAGGTACAATTTGAGCCTTGCCCCATCCTTTGAGTTAAACAAGTCCGGCTTTGTCTTCTCTTAGGGAAAATCTATCTTAACCTACATGGGGAGACCCTGGTCAATATTGGTCCTATAACAGCAGGGCAGGGTTATTATCTCTATATTACAGTTCAAGAAACTGATACCAAGAGATGTCAGGTGATAGTGATTAAGTGGTAGAAGTAAAACTCAAATCTAGACCTTCCAACTGGAAGTACCATGTTCCTTACCCTGCTCCCAGTTGTGTCTAGGTGTCCACACCTAACCTAGTGTTTACATCGATCTATGATGTTAATAATGACTCACATTTATATAAAACTTTCAGCTCTATAAAACACATCCTTCATAAGAGTCCTGAGACAGGCTTTGCCTTCCCTTAGCACAGGGTGCCCAGGTCATTGGGGTCTCCATTGACACCTAGGCCCCTGGCTGAGTACCATCTCCATCCTTGCCATCCCTGAACTAGGGAGGGTGGGACTCCATCTGGACCTCCCTCTGGCATTTGGCTAGGAGGCCCCCTGATATTGTCACTTGTGAAGACGCAGCTAGCTCAACACAGTTATGACTTAGAATGCCTTAGAAAACAGTGAAGGCTCAACCCTCTGTGACCATCTAACATTTACATCTATCACTTCCAGGACTCCATTTAGGTCCAGGCCCTAAAACCCCAATCCTGATCAATAGCTGAGTATACATTCTACATATGGGTATCTTTGGATACAAGGCATCCTCTACCATCTTGGCATGAATCAAAGAAACTGGAGCCAAGTATGAGTTCTGTCAGGGCCCCAGGAAACATGATTACCAAGAATTCATTAAAGCAGATGCTTGAGCCCATTTCTCTGCTGCCTCCACTGCCTCCCTGCTCTCTGGAGTTTGGAGAGGACAGGCTGACAACAATCTTTGTTATCTCAAGAGACAGTAGGGTAGGGATGGGGAGGGGGAGGGGGGGGAAGGACTCAACTGGTACTCTACCCCCATCCCCATCCTGTGGCTAGCAAACCCCCACCTTCTCCTCTGTGAATCAAAGTTAACACTTGCTTAGTTGAAAATCCCCTTGCCCTGTTAAAACTCCCACAGATCTTTTTAAGCCACTTCCTTCTTCACTAAAATGGTTCAGAGGAAATAGCATTGGATCTAGAGTCTGGAAATCTGGATTCTTGGACCAGATTCAATGACCTTTGGAAAATTACCTCACATCTCTAAGTCTGTGTCTTTATCCATAACATGAAGGGAATGGACTCAATAATCACAAAGATCATTTTCAGATCTGTTATTCAAGGTCTGTATGAGCTGATCAGTATTTGGCTACAGTTCCATGTGACCAAAAACAGGATCTGAATGAGCTTCACTCCTTACCAAGCCCATCCCAGTTTTACTTACAGTACCATACTGTATCAGGATCAGCATGTGCTACTCAGCATACGTTATTCCACCAGTAAATCTGGCCATTGTCGGAGGCCCATCAAGCAGCAGGTCATGTAGTAGATGGAGTGTTGGGCCTAAAGGAAGGAGGGCCTGAGCTTAAATCTAGCCTCAGACACTTACTAGGTGTGTGACCTTAGGCAATTCACTTAACTCCTGTTTTCCCGGGTTCCCTAAACTATAAAATGGGGAATAAGAATAGCACCTGCCTCCTAGGGTTATGGTGAGGATCCAATGAAATGGTATTCTTTATAAAAAAAAAAAGGAATGGTTTTTATTTCATTTTGTCTCAATTACATGTGGAAATGAAGTAGTATTCCTAAAGCACTTACCACAGTGCCTGACACATAGTAGGTGCTATGTAAATGCTATTTATCATTATTACCACTATTATTATTACCCATTCATCCATGCTACTCTTGGCATAAAGCAGTCTTTTTCTGGGGTGTCTTAGGGCATACATGTATTACATCTTTTTGGAATTTTCGGTGCAGGCTAATCTAAGGCTGGTCCTTTCCAGCTTAAAGACCCTCTGCCAGGACTAAGCAATGTTTGTGTGGGTGATGTTGATTTAGGAAGAGAGGAAGGAAGGAGGAAAAACTATAAAGGAGAAAGAAGAGCTGAAAAGAGAGAAACAGTAGCAGAGAAACAAGAGATAAGAAGATGCTTATGTGATGAGGAAGGAGCAGCATGAATAAACCTGGGTGGATGTAGGGAATCTGGGGAATGTTGGAATAACTAAGTAGTTCAGTATGGCATATACACTACCACCACCACCACCACCACCACCACTACTGCTGCTGCTGCTACTACTACTACTACTGCAATTACTACTGTTACTGCTGCTGCTACTGCTATTACTACTACTGTTGCTACTGCTTCTGCTGCAGTTTCTGCTGCTACTACTACTGCTATTACTACTACTGCTGCTACTGCTATTACTACTACTGCTGCTACTGCTATTACTACTACTGCTGCTACTGCTATTACTACTGCTGTTGCTACTGCTTCTGCTGCTACTACGACTGCTATTGCTACTGTTGCTGCTGCTTGTTCTCCCAGGTGCCCCTCAAATCCTACCAGGCAGAGCTGTCTACTCTATTGTTTGAATAAGCCAATTGTGCCTTTGTGCCAGGCACAGTGCTGGAGTCAGGGGATAAAAAGATCAAAACAAAGCAAGGAGTTTATCTTCCTGTGTAATGGATATCATATTGCTTGACTATCTCAGTCGGTGGGGAAGGGGCAGAAAGGAGGGAAAGAATTTGGGACTCAAAATGTAAAAAAGCAGTTAAAAATGAATGAATGAATGAATATTGTTAAAAGGGCTTTTTGAGCAACGGATGGACTACATCTTAATACATTAGAATACACTCTCCTTGAGGGCAAGAACTGTCCTGCTGTGGCACAGAGCATAGAATGCCGGGCTTAGAATCAGAAAGAGCTGGGTTTGAGTCCTGACCTAGATACTTACTAGCTCTGCAGACTTGGGGAAATTATTTGTCCTCTGCCAGCCTCCGCTTCATTATCTGTAAGATGAAAGTGATAATAATACATATTTCACAGAATTGCTGTAGAAGTCCAATGGGTTGACTGCTACAGGTCTCTCACCACGGTTAGAAAAGCACATCAAAAGAATGTATTATTGATATTGTATCAGTCAGTATAATCTTCACATTTGGAGAACAGGGTAAAGAGAACACATTCGCAGTCCTAGCCCCTTTTTTTATTTTTTAATTTTTTTTTTTAGGCAATTGGGGTTAAGTGACTTGCCCAGGGTCACATAGCTAGCAAGTGTCAAGTGTTTGGTCTGAGGTAGGATTTGAACTCAGGTCCTCCTGACTTCAGGGCCAGTGCTCTATCTTCCATATAGCTAACCCCCCCCCCCCCAGGCCCTTTGTAATGATCACAGTTAATTCCCTGCTGAGGGAAGACATCTTGATGCTGCTGCTGCAGCACTAACTGCTGCTAGGGCTACAGATGCTGCTGCTGCTACCTCACATTTGTATGATGCTTTAAGGTTTGCAAAATGCTTTTCTCCCAACACCCTAGTGAATCAGGTAGGACAAACATTATTCTCATTTTGCAGATGAAGAAACTGAGTCTAGGAGTGGTTAAGTGGTCAACCCATGACCACACACAGTAAGTGTCTGAAGTAAGATTTGAACCTAGATTTCTAGATTCCATGTCAGTCCTCAGTCTGCTGTAGCCATAAGCCTGGAATTGTAAGATCAACCAGGACGTAGTAGCAAGGATCGGGGAAGGGGCAGTTTTTAAACCCCTAGGAGGAGTGCCTTTAGGACTAGAGCTGTGATTTCACTGGAATAGAGAACTCTTGGGCACGGAAACTTCCTCTATCAATGCACATTGGCACCTTCTCTGCAATTTAGAGTGTTACAGAATTGCCTAGAGCACCTAAGAATTAATGACTTATTCAGGGTCACACAATTAATATTCATCAGAGGTGGGCCTTGAACCCATGTCTTCTTGGCCCCAAGGCCAGTTTTCTATTCACCATACCATGTTACCGGAGAATGATTCACACACTGAATAATTTTGGCATTCCCTACTCATATTTTCCTTCATTATGGTGCTGAGGGCTTAGGGATGGGCATGGGATGATATCCACCTACCATTCCCCATAGGACATATGTCTGAATAGAAATGGGGGCTCCATTAACCTGACTTGATGGTGCAAAACCACAGAGCCACTTAAAAGAACATTTGAGATGGTCAAGGAAAGGAAAGTTTAAAAAACCCACGGCCCAGGTCAAAGGGTGTTAGCATTCAAAGGCTCTCTAAAGGGAGTGTAAGTAAAGACAAGGAGGGAGGCCCTGAACACTTAAATCAAGAATAATTGCTGAATGTCCCCTTGGGGAGGAGGAACTGAATTGTTCTGGACAAAGAAAGTAAAAGACAAGGGTTCCAGGCAACAAGCTACAGTAGAAAGAGGATTAGATTTAGAGTCAAAAGCTGCCTATGTTTGAATCCTGGTTCTTTGACTTCCTACCCATGTGACATTGGTCAAGTCACGTCATCTTTCCGTGCCTCAGTTTTCTCATCTGCGAAATGAAGAAGTAGGACTAGATCTTTTATTTATAGGGTCCCTTGCAGTGCTAATTGGATGCTTATCTTGGAAACGCTAATAGTCCACAGATTACAGGACGATTGAGTGGCTAATTTGTACTTGGGGATCCATTAGGATGAATGAGGCCCAGAAGTGCCAAGTACTAAAAAACCCTCTATTACATTGTAAAGTACATAATGTGCTTATAAATGAGACCAGCACAACCACAAAATACAGCCTGGAGCCTGGGAGTATCAAGAGTCTGCCCCGCCTCAGTATTCTTTTCTTTTGTCCTAAGCATTCACTAGTGCTGCAGTATCAGCCCAGTTTTCCCCATCTGTCTGCAGCTTCTGCTTCTGACCTTTCTGACCTCCTGTGGCTCTAATCTCAGGGGCTCTAAGGAGGCAATCACTGTGTTTCCAGGGGATGTGTGATTGTTGGTACACGGAGGCTCCAGAGAAGATTTTAGTAGGTTAACTGAAGGACCGTCTATTCCCGGAGTGCTTAGGATGAGTCAGCTTGGACATATGTTTGCCCTCAGTTTCGGCAGAGATGCTCGACGCTTTCAGTAGAAGAAGCCAAACCTTCTAAACAATGGACTGAGTTACTTGCCTCTGACAGATGGTCTAAAGCTTCCTTAGTGTCCAGGCCCAGAGCATCTACTGCGTCTCTCTTTACTGCTGTCTATGAGACCCTTGAAAGCAGGGGCTGTCTTTTTATCCCTAACACTTAGCTCGGTTCCTGGCACAGGGTGAGTACTTAATCCATGCTCGGTGAGTCGACTTGACTTTATCTCTCTGGGCTTTAGTTAGTCCACCTGTAAAAATGAGGGGGCTAGATTTGATGGCTTCTGAGCTTCCTTCTGACGATGGATCTACAATCCTGCCAACAACGGTGATGAATTACCATAGACAGGCACACACACACAGTCATCCATTCAGTCACACAGTGATCCACCCACACACTTGCATATGAATTATCACATGAAAATCAATAATACACACAGTACAAACCTGTATTGTAGTCTTCTTCCCTCTCCCTCCTCTCTTGCCTTCTCTCTCTCCCCTCCCTTTTTCCTCTTTTTCTCTCATTCCTTCTCTTCTGCTTTCTCTCTCTTTCTCTCTCTGTCTCTGTCTCTCTTTCTCTGCCTCTTTCTGTCTCTCTATCTCTCTGTATCTCTCTGTCTCTGTCTCTGTCTCTCTCCTTCTCCTTTCTTCCATCCTTCTCTTCTCCTCCCTCTCTGAATGATGGTTTGAACCACTTGCCCCTGACAGATGGCCTAAAGCTTCCTTAGACTCTAGGAATCCATGATATCTTTCTTCACTACTTGTCTATGTGCTCTGAGAGCAGGGACTGTCTTTTGCCTTTCTTAATCATTTTAGCACTTAGCACAGTGCCTGGCACAGAGTAGTTGTTTAATGAATATTTATTGAGTTGACTTGATTTAATTTCTCTTGGCTTTAGATTTTTCCAATAGTAAAAATACAAGGCCAGATCAGATGCAGCAGGAATCTCTCTCTCTCTCTGTCCCTCTCTCTCTCTCTCTCTCTCTCTCTCTCTCTCTCTCTCTCTCTCTCTCTCTCTGTATATCTCTCTCTCTGTCTCTCCTCTCTTTGTCTCTCTGTCTCTCCCTCTCTCTCCCTCTCTGTCTCTGTCTCTCTCTGTATCTCTCTCTCTCTCTCTCTCTCTCTCTCCCTCTCCACATCACATCACATCACATCTTACACAAACCTAGCCAACTAACATGTATAAATATTCTCCACAAAGTGAGTCCTAAGAGTCAATGCAGAGATCTCCAAGTAGACAGCCCCCATTCCCACTGCACTGCAGAGCCTCCCCTGACTCCAAGGCATGTGGGCCAGGCTGAGTGCTCTGCACGCTCATTTTGTTTGGAAGGAGTCACTGCCTGCCTTGTGGTTTGCAGTTCTCACACTCCACCTACGCACAAAGTGACTGAGCAGAAGCCAGTGCTGCATCAAAAGGCAGAAGCTAAGGACTTTTTACCCCATGCTGACAACAGCTTGGAGTCAGACGCATTGAACATTACCTAGTATTATGTTCTAGCCAGGTCTTAAAAATTCAGGAATATTAATACCTACCAAAATAGAATGCTATTCAGCAGGGGCTTATACCTGAGCAAGAAGATTCTTTTAGGGTACAGCTTTCTTCCTATCATCTCATAATATTTTATTGTCCTTATTTTAATTTTTAGTGCACCAGGAAGAGTTTTGATTGACATGAGTCAATAAAATAAAAACCAATCTCAAGATCTCAAGTTTGCAGGGCAGACATCTGGCTGCTGCTTCTTCTTCACTCTCCTCCCAGAGTCCTATGGTACTTCTGCTGCTCCTATTTCTTATTCTTCTTCAAGGATTCAGGGAAGTCTCTTGGCTCCAGAAAAGAAATTGTCACCAGTACATTTTAGTTTAGGTTCAGGGACATCTGAATCATTTCTAGGTTTTCATTAGCTGCTCTGAAAATTGGAGACGCAAATGCAAGAGATCAGTAGATGTTGTGTAGAAAAAGAAATGCTTGTCTTAGAACCAGAAGACCTGAGTTCAAGTTCAAGACTTGAGGCTCAACTTAACTGGGCCTCAGTTTCCTCAACTGTAACATAAAAGACTTGGGCGAGATGATCCCTTAGGTGCCTTCCAGCTCTAACATGCTATGAGTCCAGTAGGCATCTATTGAAATATTGCAGGTGGGAGGTGATGAGTGACCTTGGGCAGATAAAGCTCTGCTCCGAACTCAAGGCTGGTGGTCCACCTGGATTCCATGTATTCTTGAGTCAGCAGTCTTTATATAGCTGGCAATAGCTGACATGACACCCTCCTCCTGAAGGCTCATAGACTTTTTTTTTTTAGGCAATTGGGGCTAAGTGACTTGCCCAGGGTCACACAGCTAATAAGTGTCAAGTGTTTGGTCTGAGACCAGATTTGAACACAGGTCCTACTGACTTCAGGATCGGTGCTCTATCCATTGTATCACCTACTGCCCCAGCTCATAGACAATTCTGCCAAAGAGGGAAGGACTTACATCAAAGCAATTGCAGGTGATCAATAGCCCTCCTCCCCACCACCATAGACTCCAGTGTTTGTCCACAAGCTTTGCCCTGGTAGGTCTTTTCCCTTAGTATTTAGGCTCCATCATATATGGATTGGTTGAAGGAGCTGGGCGTATTTGTCCTTCATAAGAGAACTCATGGGGGACATGATAGCTGTCTTGAGGTATATGAGGAGCTATCACATGGAGAAAGGACTGGGCTTGCTATGTTTGTTTCCAGAAGACAGAAATAAGAACAATGGTTGGAAATTGCAAAAAGGACCAATTTAGGCTCCGCCAGGTAAAACAAGCAAACAAAACCAGCCAACCAAAAACCAATAGCTATGACAGCAGCAGCAGCAGCAACAGCAGCAGCAGCAGCAACAAACTTCCTAACAGAGACATTGGGCAGTGGAATGGGTTGTCCAGAGAGGTGAGCTTCCCCTCCTTGGAGGCCAACAAGTAGAGGTTGGAGAATCACTTATTGGGAAGGTTGTAATGGGGATTCTTTTTGCGCATGTGTTAGGCAAGATGGCCCAGAAGTCTCTTCCAACTCTCAAATTTCATGATTCTGTGACTTTGAAAGTAGGAAGGAACCTTAAATGATACCTAGTTCAATCTCCTAAGTTTACAAATGAGAAGGTTCAGAGAAGTTAAGCAAACCCCACATTCAGTTGGTTGTGTAGGACCAGAGCCCATGCCTTCTGGCGTTTCTCATTATATCACATTCTTTCCTTCTTTCCTTCCATTCTTTTCCTTTTATTCTTTTCTTTTTTTCATTCCTTTCTTCTTTTTATTCTTTTTTCATTCCTTTCTTTTTTTTTAAGTTATTCCTTGTTATAAGCAGTGACTTACAAGGAGGGAAAAGTTTAGATGATGTAAAAAGAAAAGATATCAGTAAAAATTGATTTGTTAAATTAGGCTAAATGTCTTTATACGACTTGGTCTTGCCTTTTCTACCATGCTGCACAGTCTTTGTTCCTGGATATCTTGGTGTCTAAGGGAAGAGAAATTCAGTCAGTCAATAAGCACTTATTAAGTACCTACTATATGCCAGGCACAGTTTTCTAAAACTTCCATCTAGGTCTTCTTTTCTGGGAGTGTAAGCCCCTTAAGGGAAGAGAGGAACCTTTAATATTGTGAGTATATATGTGTGCTCTCCCCAGCTCCAACAAACACAAATACTGACGAAGGATTCTGACCTACAATTTCACAAATATTTTTGTTGTGTAGGCTGATGAGAATGGATGATTGTAGGATGGCCAAGAACAATGACATAGAGGAAAGAAATAGGGGAACTACAAGGAAGGTGGGCAGGGGAAAATTGCTTTAAGGACACATGGAAGTGTTGAGGTTTGGGGTACTGAGACCCCAAAATAGTGACACATGGGTCTTGCCCGAATAAATTTGACCCAAGCCTTCTTTCAGCTAAAGACAAAGTTTATTAGAACACCAATTAGGGTAAGCGAGATTCCTAGTGAGTCGTTGTACTATTGGCCAGATTTGAAGACTCTGAGCCCCTAGATGGTGGCCAATATGGATCTTATATACAGAAAGACTGTGGGAGGGATCTAGGAATGGCCAAGTGTCAAAGGTGACTGTGAGGAGGGTTGTAAACTGAGGTGTGGCCAGTAAACTGAGGTGACTGTGAGGTAACAGAACCCCAGGGACCTGGACCACGTGGCCAAAAGAGACTGGAGTCTAGATAGGATTAAAAGTGGAAAGTGGCCAGGAACAATTGGGAGTTAACAGAACAGAATTGGAAGATTGGGTATAGCCACAATGAAAGGCCAGTTGAGTGGATTATGGCTTCAGGCAAATGCCAGAGACTTGACCATGTGGAAAAGTCCAAGACATTTCTTTTTTGGGGTCCAGATCCCAAAGACATGGTCTGTTCCTTTTAGGGGTTCATATCCCATTCCCATCAGAAGCAGCTAGATATGATGAGATCCATTGGGTAGAAGAAGTGTTAGTGGCAGAAAGATCTAAATCACTTGGGGCAAAGAAAACCAGGATGGCTTTTTGAAGATCTTATTCAAGTACCTGAAGTCTAGAGGCAGAATTATAAACACTGACAGGTTTGAAAACAATCGTTATAGCTCAAGGACACTCTTTCAATATAGGCAGTAGTGGAAAGAATCTCTAGCTAACCACAGTCCCAGATGGTCTTCATAATAGGAATATAAACAATAATAATGCATAATATGTATAATATACAAGTATATAATATAACATTTAATAATATGTGTATAATTATTTGGTGTTCAGATGTTTTTTCAGTTGTGCCTGACTCTTTGTGACCCCAACTGGGGTTTTGTTGGCAAAGATACTGGAGTGGTTTGCAATTTCCTTTTCTAGTTCATTTGGCAGATGAGGAAGCTGAGGCAAATAGGGTTAAGTGATTTGCCTAGGATCACATAGCTAGTAAGTGTCTGAGGCCAGATTTGAACTCAAGAAGATGAGTTTTCCTGACTCAAGGCCCAGTGTTCTCTCCACCAAATCATCTAGCTGCCCATATATGTATAATCTATAGGAATATAATATTATATGTGTGTTTGGATATTCTTTTTACTAGCTAGCATTTATATAGTGCCCTAAGGTTTACAAAGTACTTTCTAAATATTATCTCACTTGATCCTTGCAACAACCCTGGGAGGCAAGTGTTATTATTATCCCCATTTTATAGATGAGAGAACTGAGGCAAACAGAAGTTAAGTGACTTTCCCAGGGTCCTTCATCTAGTCAGTGTCTCAGGCTTGAATTGAACTCATGTCTTCCTGATTCTAGGTCAAGTGTTCTATCCACTGCACCACCTAGCTGCCCCTGTAGCAACGACAGAGTAACATTATTTTAAGGTAATAAAGTTTGTTTTAAAATGTGTAAGCCATTGTTATATCTGTGGTTATATCAGGGTGGGTGTATGCCCCTCCTTAATAGAGACTGAGATTTCCCTTGACCTTAGTAGTTCCAAAAAGCTATGTTTTTCATACTCATGGCAAGCTACACAAAAGCACTCTTAAATAAGTTTTTTTTAGGAGAAATTCTTTTTCAGGAGAAATTTTTTTTGGAGAAATGTCTAGTGGCTTCCTATTTTTACTAGCCATTTTTTTTTTACTAATTAACTTTCATTTTCTGTTGTTTCTATAATATTAAAGGAGTTTAAGTCCTGGCAGCACATTCTAAATTTTGGTGCCACAAACTAAAGTCATGTTGCCCTACCCTAGTTACAGTTGTGGTAGACAATTTTCATTAGTTTCTGTAGCCAGAAAGTATTATTTTCAATGGCCCAATGTTCCAGCAATGACCTTTTCTTCATTTACCAAACCTGGTCCTCAGATGACAGACATGCATTGCCAAATTGGTTGCCAAGCCCATGTTTCAAGCCTTTCTAGCTTGATAGGGCCTGCCAGAACTTAGCTCTGTGGGCATAGACTTTAAGGGCACAGATTTTGAGAACCTAAGATCCCCTCCACTATAAAGTGAGGCATCAAAGTAGTACTTAAGTAGAGGAATTACTCTTATGTAATATACAGACACATCTATCTATCTATCTATCTATCTATCTATCTATCTATCTATCTATCTATCTATCTATCCGAATCTTTAATTTCATTAGTGTAGGGAATTCCCCCCCTACCAGTGTACACTCTTGGGAACTAAGGGATTTGTCTAGGGTCACACAGTCCGTATGTGTCAGAAATAGGACTTGAACTCAGGTCATTCTGACTCCAAGGCTAACACTCTATCCATTATGCCACACTGACTCTTGTGTGAGGGTGGCTGTATCCCATATGGGAAACATATCCACTTACACAGATGTATCTATAGAAATCAACTGACCTACTTGGTTGGGCCTTTCAGAAACAACTCACATTGAAAGAGTCCTATTAGCAAAGCTAATATTTAAATACTTTTGACTTCCAAGAAGCAGCATAAACCAAACAACAAGCCTACCCTGAAACACTCAGCCTTTGAAACTCCCTTTTTTTTTTTTTAGTTTAGAAAGGCAAAAGAACCAAGTGTCCCTCCAGTGAGGACTGATTTATTCTGTTTACCACAGAATAAATGGTCCCCAATGTGTTGAGTAATCGAGTACATAGACAATACCAGGGAACAATGGTGGTAAGTACAATCTGGGGAGGGGTGAACATTGCTAAGCAACAGGAAGAAAATGGAAATAATAGAAAGCCATGGCTTGCTTTTATTTTGGCGTTCTTTGCCTAAAGCAAATGTAGATTCACCTTCAGGGAGGCAGGCAGAAATTTACTATAATAGTAACCAAATTATTAAGCACATATGCATTAAGAATCACAGGAGGATGGCGGAAATGTTTGGGTTATAGATTGGGGCTGGGTTTGCTTGGAGCATTCTCTACTACCACAAACATTAATTTAAAATCTTTAACTCATGACAGAAAATGCTATCCACATCCAGAGAAAGAACTAGGAGGTCTGAAAGCAGATTGAAGCATACTATTTTCACTTATTTTGGTTTTTGGTTTTTTTCTTTCTTATAGCTTTTCCCTTTTGTTCTGATTCTCTTTTCATAACATGATTAATGTGGAAATATGTTTAACATGATTGTACATGTATAATCTATATCAGATTGCTTGCTGTCTTGGGGAGGAAGGATGGAAGGGAGAGAGGGAGAAAAATTTGGAACTCAAAATCTTACAGAAATGATAGTTCAAAACTATCTTTAAGTGTAATTGGAAAAAAATAAGATACTATTAAGTGCAAAAAAAATCTTTAAAGAAGGAGGTATCATGGTATAGTTAAACAGAAACAGCAGCTTACAATATGGAACCAGATGACCTTAAGTCTTAGCTCTGCTCCTTGCTACCATTGTAATCTTAACAAAGTCACTTTACCCCTCTGTACTGCAACTTTCTCATCTGTAAAACAAGTGAACTAGATTAGATCATTTCTGTAGTCCTTCTAGGTTTAGATCCCATAAATAATGAGAAAAAGATCTACATTCTGTTCTTTGATTGAAATAATATTTATATTATTGGAGAAATGAATATTATGGAGACATAAATAAATAATTTTAATTGAGTACCTTCTATACACCCAGCACAAAAGCCCATCGTCCAAGGCTAAAGTACTTTGAAGTACCATTATCTCATATTCAGATAGGCCAGCAGTATCATCAATTTGGATTTTTTCCCGTGATTCTTATTACTGCTTAACCTGAATACCACTTGTTCATGACTTTCCTTAAGTTCACCACAGGGTTTTTACCCAACATCTCAGAGGTTTTCCTTATTTTTTCTTCTTTTTCTCTTGATGTCATGATGATAACATTGGAATACTTGGGCTCCCTACCTGTCATCCCTTGTCCTCAATGTGTGACCAGTCTATCTTGCTTTCTGATCACACATTTCTCTGATGACACAGTGAGGCACAGGACAAAGAACCATGACTCTAGAATATGGGGAACTGAGTCTGACCCCATCTCTGACATTGATTTTTTGTGTGACCTTGGGCAAGTCACTTAATTTCCTTGAGCTCAGTTTCCTCAATTATAAAATGAGAGGGGTTAAACTAGGTCACCCTTGAGATCCTTTCCAGAATTAGATGTATGATATTTTTTGCTCCCATTCTTTGAAATACCACCCTGGTTATACATGCAAGCCATGTACTCCCAACACATGCCTCTCTGTGACCTCCATATGATGCTCATTTTCAATTTTTTAGACTCTATAGTGTTCCACATTTCACAGACATATCACAACACTGGTATAATAGTGATATTAAAAGACACTTGGCACTTGTCTCTGGAGGAGTCTTGAGGGGTCATTAAAGCTTTATGATCGGAAAGCAATCCAACCTACTCCCTCATCACCTCTCATCCCTTGCTATTTAATTCTGAGCCTAATACATTATCAATTTGTAATGTCTCATATACATATATATGCATATGTATGTGCATGTGTACATGTATGCATACATATACACATACATGTATACATATACACTTTATATGTATATACATGTGTATGCACACCTGTACAATGTGTATATATTTAGTTATACAAATACATGCACACTTGTTGCATAGACTGTCTTTCCAACTTCATATAATGATTGGTACAGTAGACATTCTTTATCCTTTCCTCTTTGGATAGTGAGGTTAAACCCTTTTAAGTGGTTCATGTAACCAGAATAATATGAGTCACAAACAGGAGCATCAGAGGGAACTCAACATCTCTAAGACATTGCTCTTAATGGGACCCCGAACTTGTTTTCCTCCATTACAGTAACAAACACCTTTGGTTAACATATATCACTCTGTTTTAAGGACTTGACTGACTTTCAAGATCAGAAGACTGTTGAACTGTATTATTTCTGTTCTTCAGCCTTTTGAGGAATCTTGAATGGTTTTAATGTAAAGATAAGGAGACACATTTTTGGAAGAGAACATTTTTGGGAGTGTTTTCCTCTGCTTTTTTATAATCCAAAACAATAAGCACAGAAGAATTCTTTATTCTCTACATCTAAATTCTCTCTACATCATTTGATTAATTACAAGATGGTAATGATACAGAATTTCTTTTACCAAAGCTGGCCCATAATATCCTCATCAAAGACACCCTCAATGACTGTGTAGATAAGTTCCAGAAAGATTCTGCATAAATGCGTAAGTAGGCTTATAGGTCAATGTTCTCCTGGTCTCTTTTTTTGTAATATTAAAGTTTTATATTTCCCCATACCTTTGTTATCTTCCTTTCCTTTGGCTATCCCTCCACACCCTCACAACATTTACCTCCAGCATAGATTGACTCTGTACACTTGAAGGCCTGATCTGACAGTTTTTCACGTTTTTGTTCCCTCTAGCACCATGTATGTCTCTGGAAGCATAGCTGGCACTGCTGGTCAACAAGAAATCTAAATATGGTAGCCCTACTTTCTTTGATGGTGAAAACTGTTCTAAAAATCCAGGCACATCTGTTCCGTATTCTTCTGCTTGCTATTAAATCCCTCATTCTCATTTTTAAATGCCTTCAGGAAGACATTACTTCATTGGTTCTCTTATCAAACTTTCTTTAAATTTAATCTGCCTTCCAATGATGTGGTACTATTCATAAATATCCATGATACCTCTAAGTACAATTTTACAAATGCATTTATACTCTAAATGGGTGTCCTTAGTTGTCATCTCTTTCAGACCGACAAGTAAATTAAATGATTGAGGAATTTGGGGAGGTTGTTTTGTTATGGCAATTGCTTTACATTGGTTTAACTTCTGTACAAAGTAGCATCAATATCATTTTCCTGTCTAGTATCCATTATTCATTTTAAGTTATTTGTTTAAATGTGAAGATAAAGCACTTTCTCTTGCCGTATTTTTCCACATTATTATTCAAATTTCTAAAATTTAATTATTATCTTTGCTCCTAAAATGTTGATTTGAGAATATGTAGACTATGTGTAGTCAATTCAGGGATGAATCCCATATCATTAATGAATCTTTTTTTGTCTGTTTAAAATATAATTTCATTTTTGTGATGCTGTTTGGCACTGACTATGTGTAGTACCTATTAATTCTGTTTCAAATAAAATATTCATACTATGTGGCCATGAGATTTCTGAATCATGTACAAGCCTTATTTGTGATCTATATATTTTAACTTTTTTTTTACCATCCTTTCAAATTTCCACCCTTTTTCTCTAGCATCTCTAGGTATCAACATGTGTTGATTTAACATGTAAATCATTGGCCACAGCCATCGTAGTGACTATTCTACTTTTTTCCCTAGTATTTCTATTCTATTATTTTTCTTTGTTAGGAGGGAGGGTTTAATTTGGAGGGAGAGGAAAACATTTTCAAAAATGGCTTTAAGATAAAATTAGAGGTTTTTCAAGATCTGGGTAACTTAAGCTTATCAACAAAATTTATGTAAAAATGAAATGCATCCAAAAAACTTAATAAAAATAACAAAGTGAAAGGGATGAGAGATATTGAATTATCTGTCACTGGAGGTGTTCCAAGCAGAAGATAGATAACTATCTGGATATTTTAGAGTCATTTATATTTTGGGCCGGGTTTAGACTAGATGACATTTGAGTGTCCTTCTAGCTTTGAATTCCTACTCTCCTTTGCTGACCTTGGAGAAAATGTCAATTCATTGATTTATGCAGTTGAATAAAATATTTAGTCCTTCTGGTGTGATGTATGAAAAATCCAAGAGATATAATTTTTGGGTAGTCAATAATTTTATTAATTATGGCTAGTGAATAATTAATAAAAAGGAGGATCATTTGGCTTTCTCTGTAAACCAAAGATGAATCATGGAGGCCTCTCAATGCTTACATGCCCTTGGAATAGTGAATGTTAACCACAGGCAGAAATCAACTCTGATTGGTTAACAATTAATGACAGAATGAATATTATAATGAGGCAGATCTATTCTAATGAGGGGCTGGGGGGGGATGTGAATTGGATTATGTCACTCATGAACAAAGAGAGACTCATGTCAAGCCAGACTCCTGGCCTTGGGCAATCTATACAAAACAATCTATTCTCCACCCAAGACTGTGTGACTAGAAAGCAATGGGTCAGAATTGACCTAGATTACATTTTTCTTTGTAAGGTTTCCTAGTTGAGTGGGGTAAGAATTCCACCTAGATAGGATGGTCTAGGTAGTGCGAATTTTTGGGCAAGGCCAGAAATCTCCTTGAAAGACTGGACTTTGAATGAGAAAATGGAAGGGAGAATCTTAATCTCAATTAATAATTGATTATCAACAAAAGAGAGAAGTAATCATTTCTTTCACTGGGCTGAAAGAAGAAACAAAGGGTGTAAGGTGCTTCTCATCTCTGTGTTGGAGGAACCTTTGTCTTCCAGGAATCTGCAGAAGGGAAAGTAAAGAACACGAAGGGCTGCCTACCTCTCTGAGCTTCTAGGACAGAAAGCATATTCCAAAACCAACCCACTACTTGTTATCAAACCTAAGGAAGGAATATAACCAATATGCTTAAGCATGGGTTTTTTTCTTAGTCTCCACTGGTATATCTATAGTGTATAAGTCCTTCCAGGAAACTCCATTTGTTACCTGGAATAACCAAGTATGTGTCTATTGGTTTCTGTTCATTTTAGGCCATCACACTGATCTTCTGTAAAACAGTGTACTGTCCCCCAGCCAGTTAGTTAAGATATATCAAGTCAGATGGATGAATAAAATTAATATTAATGCAAGATTACTTCCTCCCAGAAGATATGGTCCTACAATACAAACAAACTTACTAAAAGTAGGAGAAAATAGCTATAATTGTCTTGTTACAAAAAAAAAAAGAGGGCCAAAAAGGCCAAGAAACTCTGCATCTTTCTTTCATCTACCTTTTCTGCCCAGAAACTATTACCTTGTTGATAATTATATTAGCTGACTCTTGGGCTTGAGTAACATAGCAATCTTTATTGAAAATGCAGCTGTGGCACAGTTCTGTGCCTTGAAATTTTATGACCACTTTTATATTTGTGCACAAAGCAATTGGTTAGCGAGGGAAATTGGGGAAACAGCTCTCTAGAGATCTTTGAAAATTGTGATAATCTAGGCTATTCTGGTGGTCAATGACATTGGATGATAATACCTTGTAATGTTGTAATGCTTCTCGAAATTTTAAAATGCCTCCTATCACAGAAGCCTATCTTGTAGTCTAGTCAAACACCAATAAGTCTCTAGAACTCCAGGGGAGGTAATTAGGTATTTCTCAGAGGTCAATGGAATAAAACATTTTCTTTTTTGCTATTTGCCTTCTCCAAACAGTATTGCATCTCCACCTTCACACAGCTAGAATCACTCCCTCCTTCTCTTCTTTTCAAGAGTCTCTATGAACTGCCCAGAAACTCTACCTTTTTCTCTCTAGAAGACTGGATTCCTGAACTCTCCAGGAAATCAAGGGAAAGAAACTCTCCTCTTGGGCGAGAGAGCATGAAATTGCCATGTGCCTCTGCTTTAAGGCAGTCATTAGAACCAGGGGCCTGTTGTTGGGTGGGGTGAGTGGAGGGGAGCAGTAGAGAAGCTATATAAATGCATAGCTTTTTTCCCCCTTGTCAGATTCAGGTGACTCTTGCAACAATGCCCCCCCCCTTTACATGTTCAGCACAAAGGGCTGGTTCTTACTTACAACAATCTGAACCAAACATGATACACTCAATCTACCAACATAGCCTCCACAGGAAGATGAGGAGCGCCTTGCATGCAGTAGGCACTTAATTATTGTTTGTTAAGTTGAATTACATTTTGGAGCAGTGGACAAGAAGTACAGTTTGGTGTCTATAAAGTGCCCTGGAATCACATATACTTTCTTCTTCTCAGAAGAGACATAGTGGAAAGGGGAATTATAGGATCAGGGGGCTGCATATGAACAGATTTAGTTGCTATATTGGTTATTGTTACTTAACTATTTTTCTTTGGCACCAGAGCCATTACTAGAAGTTTTGAATGCTAAAGCAGAAGGAGGGTGACTTGAATGTGAATAGATGATAGCGGTAAAGATCTGGATAGGAGGGAGTCAAGGATCTGAAAGTAACAGTGGAGAAGGAGTATACCTCCTCCTGCCCTTTGTAGGGGGTGGGAAATGCATGCTAGGAGGGACAGCCAGTCTTGCACGGGTTGCCAAGAGATGTGGTGCATGGGTGCACCCTGAAGTACAGCCAGGCAGAGAGTAAGGAATCAGTCAGCCTAATAGAAGAAGTGGGAGAGAAATGTAAAGAACATAAACTTTGAGATATTAGCCCCATGGTTGGGGACAAATCTAGGATAAAGTTGGCCATTAGGACACCTTGTGCTTAGGAACTGAGCCCACGGGGGTATCAACATTTGTGTCATAGTCCCAGATCTTATGATAATTCTTGCTTTGGTTGACATAAGGAAAGTTTAGATAGTTGAGTTAGGGATGAAGGGCATAGGATATTAGGATCATAGACCTAGGGTTGGAAAGGACCTAGTCCAATCCCACACCACCCCCATTTTACAGATGAGGCAACTGAAGTTCAGAAAGGTTAACTCACTTGTCCAGAGGTTACCGAGAGAGGGAACAGCAGGGCTACTGCGATCCAAATACAGGTCTGAGGACTCCCAAGATCAAAACCATTGCTCTAACAGCCGTGTGAGAACAAAGGACATTAATAGAACTTGATTTCAAAAAAAGAGGAAAGGAAAAAGGTAAACTTTAGCACCTGGCAGTAGCTGTGAAGATCCTCTTTTACAGATTTGGAAACTGAGGCTCAGATTGCCTAAAGTCATGTAGTTTGTAAACTGATACACAGAAGCACTCGGAATTCCAATCTCTTGACTCAGTCTGAGAGCCCTCTTTCTACTGTTACATGCTTCACTAGACTTTGAGTCACAAGACACTTGGGCTCAAATATTAAACTAATGGACAATTCACGCAATAGCTAGCTAGCATTTTTATGTAGTACTTTCTAAATGTTATCCCATTTGAGTCCCACAACAACTCTGGGAGGTAGGTGCTATTATTATCTCTGTTTTACAGATGAGAAAACTGAAGAAGGTAGAGATTAAGTGATTTCCCAAAAGTTACCCAGCTAGTTAAGTGTTCAAGGCTAGATTTGAACTTAGGTCTTCTTGACTCCAGGCCCAGCACTCCAACCATTGCTCTACCAAGTGCCACACCTTAAGAATCAGTTTCCTCATTTGTAAAATGTGATCCTAATCTTTGTACTGTCTACTACTCAGAGATGCTGTGGGGGGAAAAGTTTGCAAGCCTTAACACAATACATAAAGATGGGAGCTGTTATGCAGGTCAGGCGACCTGAGTTGGAAACCTGCCTCAGTCAATGACCTTGGACGGTTCCCTTCATTCTCCTCCTAGCTGTGCTTCTGACTCTCCAGATTTTGACATCATGCCATCCCTTTACTTTTACACTCTGTCTCCCTCTTCCCCATGTCTTATCTCCCTTTTATGTGTTCTCTTCCTTTAATTGAATATAAGTTTCTTGAGGGCAGGGATTGCCTTTATTTTTGCTCCCATTTGTATCCTCAACACAGCACAGAGCCTATCATGTAGTAAACAATAAATGTTGTCTGTCTACCCTTCTCAGAATTAGTTTCCTCATCGTAAAACGGGGATCATAATATTCTCCCTCTCAGGGCTCTTGTAAGGAAAATTTTTTGCAAACCTTGAACTATTTTTATAAGTACAAGTCCTTTAAAACAAAATCTATTACAAAGGCCAGGGTCACTCCTCTGTAGCTATACATAGTCTGTGGTACCTTATGGATGCTCAATAAATATCACTTGATTATAATGATTATGATGGTTTGGTTGACTGAGCAATGAGTCTTCTGGCCTAAAGCACCTTCTTTGTCAAGTATGTGTCACTCATTTATTTCCACATTTCTCTCTCTTCCTTCCAAGCCAGTTTGCAGTCTGATGATTTAAAGGAAATTGTTTAAGGTTTCAGTCTCTGCTGAGCCATGGTCACTTAGCAATGGCCAAAAGTTAGAATTAGTAGAAAGCAGTAAGAGCTGACAAGAAACACAGAAAGTCATGAGGGCCAAACGGCAGATCCTCCTGGCTAATGTCACCACTGAGGCTTTTAAATGGAATCACTGTCCAGAGCCTGGAACCCCAACCCTTCTGCCTGACAACCACCTATGCTGATGGAAAATTAAAGAACCATTCTCTAATAGATAAATGATTGAAAGACACAAACAAATAGTTTTCAAAATAATTATAATTTCCAAATAATCATTTGAAAATGCATTCCAAATCAGGGATAGCAGGATAATGCAAATTAAAAAAAAAACCAGCAAACCTCTGAGGATTCATCTTAAACTTTGCAAACTGTCAAGATGATAAAAAAAAATGTGAATAGTCAATAATGTAGGAAGCCAGACAGAAACACAAATACCCTCTTGTACAATGGGAAATAGTCCAACTGTTCTGGATATCAGCTTGGAATTACTTATGGGACAGCTACATGGCACAATGAAGTTAGAGTACCATGCTTGGAGTCAGGAAGACCTGAGTTCAAACCTAGCCTCAGATACTCGCTAGTTATGTGACCTTGGGAAAGTCACTTAACCTCAATTTGCATTACTTTCCTTATCTGTAAAAAGTAGGTAATAATAGCACCTACCTCCTAGAGTTATTGTAAGGATCAAATGAGACAATAATTCTAAAGTGTTTGACACAGTGCCTGGCATATAGCAGGTGCTATATAAATGCCTGCTAGCTATTTAAAAAAATTATTGATGATCATGATAGAACTATCCATGTCCTCTGTCCCATTAATACTACTACTACTGGCCACATGGCCCAAGGAAATCAAAATCAGAAACAAAGATCTGACATTTATCAAAATATTCCTAACAGTAGCAAAGAATTGGAAACAATGTGGGTATTCATCATTAGAGAATGGCTGAAAAAAATGATGGTCATGACAATGGGAATGGTGTTAAGGGGGCAAATGTGAGCTATAGCAGACATGCTGCCTTGACCAAGTGAATATAATGTTGGTGGTAATGAAATTTTTAAAAAATATTAAATGTGTACTATATGCAAACACAAGTAAAGAAATAAGACAAATGAAATGTTGAAATGAGAGGAAATCTCTATTACTTGGTGACTAACTGGATATATATATATATATATATATATATATATATATATAAAATGAGAGAGAGAGGGGGAGGAATTAAAGGCAATTGGGGAGTATAATAATGGAGAGACAAATTGGCATAATGGTTAGTGGTCTGGTCCTGGAGTCAGGAAGACTTGGGTTCAAATCCTTCCTCTGACACATAAAGATTGTGTGAGCATGGGTAAGTCATTTAACTTCTCAGTGTCCCAGGCTACTCTTTAAGACAAGAGTCCTTAAGAGTTCTGGGGTCCTTGGAGGTAATTGATAGAAGTTATTATCAGTACATTCACAGACAAGAGCCCTGAGCTTTGAGGAGGTCACATGACTTAACCTCTAGTCACTCAGCTAGTGGTTGAGTGCCAGCTTGAACCCAGGTCCTTTGACTTTTTCTAGTTCCTTTGCAGTGAAGTATGAAGCCTCTATCAAAGGGTGTAAAAAAATATCCGACGACCTTGAGAGTTCATTGTCTTCGGGCAATTATTTTGAGTGCATTGAGATAGATGAATGGAGTGATAGATGCCTCTAGCTATCCAGTAAATAGGATTGGAGGCCCCTGTCAGTTAATTATTGACAAAAATATGCCATCAAGGACTCCTGCTGCCAGCAGATGACTAGGTGTTTCGAAAGCTTAGCTGCAGGGTAACTTTCTACTATTAGTGTAGAGGGAGGCATTTAACCATGGCCAGTTCACACCACCTGCTCCAGGAAGGTGAAATTTTATCTTCCTCTTCATTATCCAAAAAACTATTTTGCAAACTTCTCCCTGTGTTAATAATGCTGAAAGACCTGTTGGGTGGGAATTTGCAAGGCAGGTTTCAGATATCGTGGCTAGATACCTAGCATTTTTCCATGAAACAGAACCAAGTAGCCCAGAAAAGCAAGGGCTTCTCTCCTCATTCAGAGGCTCCATAGATGCATCATCAAAGTAGGGAAGCTTCTTTGTCTTTCAGCTGTAACAGAGTGGGAAAAGTACTAGATTTGGAGTCAGAAGACAGAGGTTTATTCAAGTCCTTGCTAGCCATGTGATCTTGGACAAGCCATTTTAAACTTCAAACCTAAGTTTCCTCATCCATAAAATGAGGATAAGTGATATTTGTACTGCTTGCTTTACAGGACAGTTGTGAGTCTCAGATACCATAGCGTGTATAAGGTGTTCTACAAATCACAAGTAGAATGTACAGACATACAGAGGTATGTATGTGTCAGCTATCATCATTATTCCTAATTCTGACTGCTGTCCCAGGTGATCTGATTGGCCAAGCATTACAATGCCTTAATGGATTGTAATGCCAACTTGGCCCAACAATATTATAATATCCAGATATCGTTTATGAGTTTTCTAAGATAGAACTATTTTCCAATTAATATTCCTAGTTCCCTTTAAATGGGTTGGAGGAAAACTGTCTTAGGTCCCTTTCAGCTCTGAATTTCTGTGATTTTTAAGTGCAAGGACTTTCTGCCTTTTTTGTATCCCCAGAACTTAGAACTTAGTGCCTGTCATAAAAGAGATGCTTAATAAATGTTTATTTACTGATTGACCAATTAGCATGCCACCACATAATACCATTATAATCAAGGAACCACAGGTATTCACAATGTAAACTAAAATGCAATAAATAGGGAGTACCTAGGGAATGCTTTTCCTGTCTTTAAGGACCATGCAATCTGGATTCAGTAACTATTTACTATCCTATTACTACTACATGTGTCCAGGCATGATCCTACTTGTTCCCGTTTCACCTCTCCTTGTCTTCTCTCCTTTTGGAGAGATCCTTCAAACTCTTACCATAGAGGAAAAAAACTCTTCTGTCCAGTCCTGATTTTGTGTTAGGTTCTTCTCTTCCCAGGCAGGTCAGAAATACAACTCTTTGGAGACTTTTGAGCCAGCTCAAACTTTGCCAGAGAGCTTTTATATGCTCACATGTAAATATTCAAATATGTAAGTAGACACACACACACACACACACACACACGCACACATTTATGTATCTTCATATATAATCACCTATACAGTGATCCAGTTATAAGCCCATGACATGGTTTGTCCATCCAACTGCCTATCATAGTCTAGACAATAGTTACTATTCATCTGCTGGTTTTTCCTGTGTGGATAGTTATGCCCAAACTCTTGATTATTCTAGATACCATTTAGGATCTTCCCCAATGTTCTAGACCTTATTAAATCAGAACAATGTAATCAACAAGTAATAGAATCTGGAGACCCTCACCATCTATAAATGATCCGTTATCTTCCATTTGTGTTCTGCACTGGGAATCCTCCAAGATTGTGGTAAACACTTTAGTGAACCTATGTTTCCATATTCTATACCTTGCTTGATATTAATACCATGAAGATTCACAAAGTTATCACTGTCATGATACCTTTTTAGAAATCCTCTATAATTTTGACGTTTAAATGGGAGGTACCATGTTATATCTAAAGAGGTCAAAGATTCAAAGTAATTTTGAATGATAACAAAGAGATCATATAAGTTACAAGGGGATAAGGAGAGAAGGAGACAAGGTCCCCTTTTTTAGTCTTTCTATCTTTATTGTAGAAAAGTGTTTTGCACTTTTTCTTATATTTTGTCTAGATAGTCCTATGATGTCATTGCTATACTAACTTCCTTGGTGAGGAAACTCCATTTGCCATATCAAATAGGCAATTGTTCTTCAACTTACAGTCTTAGGGATTTGTGCAAGGTATTGAAAGCTTAAGTGACTAGCCCAGGGTCATATAGCCAGCATGTGTCAAAAGTCAGACTTGACTTAGATAGCCCTAACTCCATGATAGACCCTGTATCCTCTATGGCATATGACCTCCTTCCAAAGATAATAATGACTTAATGAAAGTCTACTAAACTTTATTGGGATGGAGAAGGAAAAAAAAGGGTAGAGAAATATCAGCTATAAGGATGTGGGAAGTGAAGAAGGAAGGAAGAGAGAGGAGAGATCTCAGAAGAGGATAGAAAATAACTGAAAAGAGAAGGAGACTATCAAAAACAAAATTCACTGGTTTTACAATTTTTCATCAGAGTAGGCCTGGAAACCATGACATAATTATGCAGGGTCTGGATACTTACTTTCCTGGGATGTTATAAAGATTCATCCACTGAGGAAAAGGTTAGACTACATGACTTCTAAGGTCCCTTCCAAGACTCTACAATTCTGTCATATTGTTGGGTTGCATGTGTTACAATAGTGTGAAGATATCAGCAGTTTTCTTTCTTTAAAAAGAAATAGTTTGGAAATTGTAAAATCTTCCTCTGCCTACTCTGCTCTCAGAACCTTATCCATGATAGAAATAACTTTCTCCTCAAAATAAAGTTACTGAAGCAGAGGTCAATCTATAGTTAGGTTGGCTTTTGCTGATAAGAATATGGCCAAATTAACAATGCCTCCAGGGCACTTTCCACAATTCTGCATTCCAGGTTTTTTTTCTGCTCCTAAAGCATGTGTGTTTTGAAATATTATGGCCACTCTGCTTTTCACTTTCCCAAGACTTATTCCTCTTGTCCACGCTGTTAACCTTTCCCAATCCTGCATTTATTTTTGGCCTCTAGCAACATTTGCAGATTCCAATTTCATATTCATTGTGAATTCATAGTCTTCAAGATTTAATATTCACTGAGCATCTCATAGTTATAAATCCAAAGAAACACAGATGAAAATTTGTGCTCCTGTTCTCTTAGAACATTAATGAAATCACTACTCCAAGATGTAGCATTGATGCTGGTGGTAAGGAGTGACTGCCTTCTATGCTCCGTGCTATTGATGCTTCTCTTTCATAAAATCATCTTTCTAAAATCCAGAGACCTTTGAAGTCACCCAGCCTTTGATTAAAGAACTCTAGCAACAAGGAACCCTCCCTTCTCATTTCTACCTCCTGGCTTCCCTGACTTTCTTCAAATCCCATCTAAAATCTTACCTTCTACAGGAAGCCTTTTCCAATTGCCCTTAATTCTAGAGTCTTCCCTCTTTTGATCATTTGCAATTTATCCTGTCTATGGCTTGTTTGTACACACTGTAGTTCTTTGCATATGCTTATTTCCCACTAGATTTTGAGCTCTATCAGAGCAGAGATTGACTTTTGCCTTTCTTTCTAACTCTAGTGTTTAGCACAGTGCCTGACACATATTTATTGGTAGACTGATTGACTGACTGGCAGGGAATGGACCAGCCATCAATGTCTTCCATTGATGGCAAGCTCCAGGCATTCCTTAAGGATACCTTCTTCATCTTGAGGTAGAAATCTGTCTGCTTGTAACTTCTATTAGTTCTAATTCTCCCCTCTAGGTGGAAGCAGGACAAGTTGAATCTCTGTTCCTCGTAGGGTTTTAGATTTAGAGCTGGAAGGGACCTTAGAAGTCGTCTCATCCAATCTCCTCATTTTACAGTGGAGGAAACCAAGATCCAGAGAGATTGACTTTGCCAAGATCATGAGGATAGGAAAAGTCTGAGCCAGGATTTGACGCCAGGCACTTGTACTCCAAATCTAGTTCTTCTCCGTTATGCTAGACTGCACAATGACTTTTTCAAGGTGTAAGTGATAATTACCTTCTTCTCTCTCCTCAAGACACACACACACACACACACACACACACACACACACACACACACACACACACTCCAAGATTTCTCTTTTCCTGGCTGTCTTTCCTGAATAGTCTTGCTGGCAGAGCTTAACCCCAAGACCATTTACATGAGTTAATGAAGTTAATAATAGTGTGATTCTTTTCCACATTACTTCACATTACATTCACATTTTCACATTCAGCAGAAGTACATCCTGATGTTTCTCATCACCTACTCACCTAGTAATTTCATCTAAAGGAAAAATCAGGTCATAGTAAAACTCTATACCTACAAAGTGAGCGAATGTTGACTTGGAATGGAGCACCCACTTTGCTGTTAAAATGACAGAAGCTTGGATTGCCAGACTGATCCTAAGAAAGGCAATGCAAATCAAAGATGAGGACAGTATGTGCTCAGAATAGCTGAGAAGAGTGTGGTTTCTTAAACAAACATTTCAGCTCAGTTTCTCAAGTCTCTCTTTAGTTAAAACTAGATGAGTTTTATGGTATGTATTCTACACTCCCCTCATCCTCTTTCTATCACATTGCTGTCATTTTCCTCTAATGTTTTGGATGAAAAGAAATAAAACAATGAGAAAAAAATAATCCCTCATAGGCAAAAATGAACGGATTAGACATTTTTTGTGTGCAACAATAATAACTGATACTTATACAATACTTCAAAATTTTCAAAGTGATTTATGTACATTTTCTCATTTGAGCCTTCTAGTAAATCTGTGAGGGGTAAAGATATCATTTTAGAGATGAAGATACTGAACTTCTGTGAAATTAAGTGAGTTGTTAATGATGACATAACTAGTGAGTATCAGAAGGGACATTTTAACTCAGGATTTGATGGCTCTGAATCTACTCTATCCATTACACTACATTGCCTCTGAAGCATTTGATAAGAATAATCAACACATGCTGTAGACCATGCCAAAGTACAGTGGTGACCTATGTTCAGGGGAGAGCAAGACAGGTATGTGAAAGAATGTAAAAACCTTGTGTAAGCCAGAAATGTAAGGACAGAGAAGTCCAGGTTTGAACAAGGCAGATGTTAGGCAATGAGAGTTGGGAAAGGAAGGTTGAGTATTTATCTAGGATCTCTTCCCTTAACACTGAAACTGTCTTTGATCAATGGATGTTTGACCTGTGGAAGCCTTCAGAGAAAAGAGATGACCATATAGAAGGCCATGGGAAAGGGTTAGATGTCAGCTGGACATGGCAGGAAATGGAGTAATTGCTGGAAGCAGCGCAGTGTCCTACCGTAGGTCTCTGTATGGGAACCCAAAGGCCTAGAGTCCACTCCCACACCTACCCTGATGGATGCACTAACCCAATCTTCTCAACACCCAATGGGTACACCTATGCTGAGAGTATATGAAATGTCTGTAAGTCTATGTGTGAGCTGTATAAGTGGCCTACCCAGTTCTACTTATGGTACACCCCTGCAGCAATTGCAT
This sequence comes from Phascolarctos cinereus, assembly GCF_003287225.1. Classification (NCBI taxonomy): domain Eukaryota; kingdom Metazoa; phylum Chordata; class Mammalia; order Diprotodontia; family Phascolarctidae; genus Phascolarctos; species Phascolarctos cinereus. The sequence continues at coordinate 419,671,854 of NW_027555958.1, read as the reverse complement.
ACGCCACCCGTGTGATAGCCTTTCACTTTTTATCTCTACCTTGTAATTTCTCTACCTTCCTTGAAGACTCAGTTCAAATTCCCACTTCTGTAGGAGGCCTTTCCTAACTCTGTCCAGTGCTACTGCTTTCCTCTCTTGGGTTATCTATAGATATACATCAATTCTTTATATATTTCACATGCACCTATATTTATAATATATGTCACATAATATATGTTATTTTATATATATATATGTGTGTGTGTGTGTGTGTGTGTGTGATACATATATATGCATATATATGTTATTTATATGCTCTCTCCCCTATTAGAAGATAAGCTTCTTGAGGGGCAGGGTCTGTTTTGGGGATCTTTGTATCCTCAGCCCATAGAAAAGTCATTGGACTGGCACATAGCAAGTGCTTAATGAATGTCTGTTGATTTGTCGACTGACACATTTCTATGTAGTAGAAGCACTTCAACATGCTGGGGTCAAGGTAATAGACACCTTTATTATTATTGCCAGAGAGACACAGTCTTCATTCTTATGTCCAGGAGGAATGATTCCTGTCCCCAACCACACACAACCGAATTCATCCTGTAGATAAGCAACTTTCCCCACCAGCCACCCTCTGCTAACTTCATGAAATGCGAAGGTAACTTTGAGTTCTCAAGGATTGTACAAATGGAAGACAAGCTCTGGTAGACGGTACCATCAAGTTGGGGAGGCTTCCAAATTTGTGGATGACACCAAGCTGGGAGGGAGAGCTGACATACTGAATGGCCAAGTCAGAATCCAAAAAAGATCTTGGCAGTCTAGAGCACTGGGTTGAACCTAAAAAGCTGGCATTTAATAGCCACAAATGTCCTATCCTGATGAAAACAATCGCCTTCACAAAAATGACAGAAGCATGACTAAGCAGATGTTTGCTTGAAAAAAGGTGTAGGGGACTGAAGCTTCATATGAATTATAAGTAAAATACAGAGCAACAAAAAAAGCTAATGTGTTATTGTACTACGTTGAAAGAGTGATAGCTTTAACAAATGAGGAGTTGATTTTTGTGGCAGAGTGTATAGAAAGCTGGCCTCAGATGTCAGGAAGACCAGGGTTCAAGTCTTGCTTCTGGCACCTCCTGGTTCTGTGACCCTGAATAAGTCACTTAAATTCTCAATGCCCCCTGGCAATTCTCTAAGGCCATAAATTATAGCTCCCTATCTGTACCAGTAAAGAGTTTCTTCACTGACTTGCTCTTTATGTTATGGGGGGAGGTATAGTTTGGAATGTATGTTCCCTAAGGACCCTTTAAATTCTGAAATTCTGTGATTCTATTAAGCCAATCATTTAATAAATATTAATTAAGTGCCTACTATGTGCCAGGAACCGTGCTAAGCACTTTTACAAATATTTTCTCATTTGACCCTCACAACAACCCTGTGAGATAAGTGCTATTATTATTCTTATTTTACATTTGAAGAAACTGAGGAAGAGGTTAAGTGACTTACTCAAGGTCCCACCACTAGTAAGTGTCTGAGACCACCTATTAGCTGCCCATAAGTGCTAGGAATACAAAGAAAGGCAAAACAAAACAAAACAACAACAATTTCCACTCCCAAGGAGTTCATAGTCTGTCTTGTAAGGAGGATTCTAGCTTTTGAAGAGTGTGCTGGTATGGAGTGAACAATCAGTGAGGAGAGAAGGGTTGTAAGGTACATGGGTTGAGAGATTGTCTACACTGATGAAATCATAGGTCGCTTGAAATATTAAATCAACGATGTACTTTATAATGATTTCATATATTTCATCAAAAATATGGGGGAAGGGTCGTGGTGGTTAGGAGTCTTCTCTTCACATATACATACATATACATATATGTATATATATATATATGTGTGTGTGTGCATACATATACACACATACATATGTATACATACACATATGTATATATACACACATACATATATGTATATATACATATATACACACATATATATGTGTATATTATATATATGTATGTATGTATATATATACACACACACATACCTATATATCCTGCATTTCCTTTTTAGATTCTATGTGGTTGGAGTACAGGAAACTTTTTTTCCCTTTTCATATCTCTCCATCATGACCAGGACAGCATTCTGTACCCACTTATTAAAACTGACCAATTAACTGACTTGAAAAAAAACGACATGTTAATTGCAAAACCACCCAAATCAAAGCAGAAAGTCTGAGGGAGAACAAACCCTGAGTACCCCCTTGTTGCCATTCAGGTCACACATTTGCTTTGGGAAGGGAGGTACTGACATCACCTGTACCATGGAAGATGTCATTCTGTCAAGTCCAGCTTTCAATTGTATGCAGAGACACAAGGCAGGAAGAACGAGGTAAGCATGACAGGGTGGTGGGTGCCCCTGATTTCACCCTGATCATAGTTGGGAAAAGGACATTTGGTGCCCTTGGAAAGGAGAATTGGAACCCCCCGTGTGTTACTCTTTTCTGAAGAGCTGGTAACATTCAGGAGTCATTATACATACATACTTATCTCAAAACAGCTATGTACCATGGAGAGCAGACTTTGCACAATTCAACTGTTTTGCATTTATTAAAGAGAAAAGTTTAAAAGCTGTCAGTGCCATGTTAACCCCTGCCTCTTTTGTTGCACTTTGAGCATCTACCTCTCTTGCCTATTCCTAATTCCATCTCTGACTCCAAAACTATATTCCAATCTAATGGTGAGAAATTTATATCTAAGATACTTAGTGAACTATAATTTTGTCTAGGTTAACATTCATCAGACTGCAGGAATGTCATAGTGTTCACAGTACATAATTTATGGATCATCAGAAAAAATTGAAATTGAACCACAAAATCATAGAACCGGAAAGAACCTTGAGAACACATTCCCATCCATCTCCCGATCCCTCAGGTAGGGCTGTACCTGAGCCAAGTTTCTGCCCTGAAACCAGCTTCTGTCAGATTCTGCAACCCAAGGGTTCCGGTGACTGCATTTTGCTGCCTTCTGAAGAGGGTAGTGTTTGGCTCAGGGATGGCTTCCCTGGGGAAGTAACCTTGCCTGTAGCTGTCCCTGTACTAACTGGGTCATTCTTCTGAGTTAACCTGATGGAAACTGCCTTAAACCAACCAATGAACCTGAACTATGTGCCACACTGTTCCTAGCAATGAAAGTCAAGGACAGGCAGGGGAATCTGGCCTAGGTTGGGGAATGCCAAGCTGGCTCTAGTCATCCCAAGTTATACGTCATTCACCGCGGTGTGTGTACTCAGGCTTGTGTCTGCTGGACTTTTGAGCACAGCTATGTTTTCATTACACTGATGGGTAGGCCAAAGTAGTCAAAGAAATAAATATTGGGTCACTCTCACCACAGATGCTAACATTTTTCATAGTCTTGTTCATTTCCCCTAAAACAAGATCTAGAACTGGGGCCCTTTGAGTTTTCTTCCAACTGGAAGTAGGTCAAGAATGATTAAGAGAGGACAGGATCCCTCTTTTGCCAGTTCCATGGAGCCAAAGCTAGGTATATGAAATCTCTATATCCTTCATTTCTCTTTTTTCTTACTCTACTCCCTCTATAATTAAATACATTTAACAAGCCTTAAACTGGCAACATAGGATTCCCCTGGGGACCACCTTTATAGGCAAATTTATCCTTAGCACAGATCTTTTACAACGAGCTGCTTAAGATAGGTCATAGTTTGAGAATTGGGAGAGAAGTTGGCAGTCACTTGCTCCAACCATTCATGTTACAGATGAGGAAACAAGTCCAGAGAGGCCAGCTGACTTTCCCTAAGGCACACAAGTAGTTAACGGCAGGGCTGGGATCCAAACCCAGGCCTTCTGACTCCAAGACTTACATTCTTCCCTGTAGCATACTTCTTTAAGAGAATTCTTCCTTCAAATGTTGATGGATTTCAAGTGCCCACTTAAACCCTGGGAACAACACAGACCATTTTTTCCTCAGATGAAAATGTAAACTACTAAATTTACAGCTAGATGGCACAGCGGATAGAGCACAAGGCCTAGAATCAGGAAGATTCATCTTCATGAGTCCAAGTCTGGCCTCAGACACTTATTAGCTGAGTGACCCTGGGCTAGTCACTTACCCTTGTTTGCCTCAGTTTCCTTATCTGTAAAATGTGCTGGAGAAGGAAATGGCAAGTCACTCCAGTATCTCTGCCAAGAATGCCCCAAATGAGGTCATGAAGAGTTGGACATGACTGAAACAACTAAACAACAATAACTCTCCTACCAGGTCATGTGGCCTGAGTCTCAGGACACTTGACAGCATTGTGTATGGGACACAGTCCTGGACTGAGTGATAGGAGCTCAGCTGAAGTCCTGGTTTTATTAGCTATATTGGTTAGGGATGTAGCCTTGGATAAGCCACTTAATTTCTTTTAGCTTCAGTTACCTCATTTGGAAAAGAGGAATAAAAAAACCCCACCAACTTATACATCCAACCTTACATCGCAAAGTTGTCATGAAAATCAAATGAAATAATGAATGCAAAATGTTTTGTAATTGCTTTAGTCATAGAATAATAGACTTTGAGCCACAAGGAACCATGGAAGTCCAGCCTCCTCATATTACAGATGAGCAAATTTAGGGCCAGAGGAGTTAAATGGTTTGCCCAATGTCAAATACATGGTAAGTGACGGAGCCAGGATTTGAACCCATGTTCCCTGGTGCTATTTTGCTAAGATGCCTCTAATACGTCCTGTACCCACTGCTGCCCCAAGATGTGGCTTAGGGAAAGCCATTTCACTCTGGGCTTCGCCTTCCTCTTTGTAAGATGTAAATTACCTCTTTTCCCATCTGCCCCACATTGTTTGAATGAATGTGACATAGTATGTCATTCACAAAACACGGGGCTCCTTAGAAAATAAACATCTAAGTGCAAGGCGATTGGATTAGGACAGTCAGACAGTGTTTTTGTGTAATTTCAAAGGTCTTCTTTCTTGGCAGCCATAGTCCCATTCATGCTATCGTTGCTTTGAGCACCATGCACTGTGATGTTTTTAGGAAGTCTTGAAAGAGAAGCACTTTCTCCTTCTTATCTTTCATCTTCCCTTCCTTATTTCACAGGTGCAGAAAAAAAGTCTGTAGCTATATGACCAACACTACGCTTGGTCCCATTATTCTGGACAACCTAATGGGTAATTTAGATGATGTCAGTCATTCCTAGCACCAACAATAGTAACAACACATGACGTTCATATGATAATAATTGTTGTTTGGTCATTTCAGTCATTCTGACTCTTCATGACCATTTGGGGCTTTCTTGGCAAAGATGCTGGAGTGGTTTGCCATTTCTTTCTCCAGCTCATTTTACAGATGAAGAAACTGAAGAAAGTGAAGTGACTTGCCCAGTCTGATGCTAGTAAGTGTCTGATGCCAAATTTGAACTCAGAAAGTTGAGTCTTCCTGACTCTAGGCCCAGCGATCTATCCACTGTGCCACCTAACTGCCCATAACAATAATAGTTAACATTTATATAATGTTTACTATGTGCTAGGCACTGTGCTGAGTACTTATTTGATCCTCACAACAACCCTAGGAAGTAAGATTAGTGGTCATTTGGTTCAACACTTTATCGTATAGATGAGGAAACTAGGCAAGAAGAGGCTTAAGTGACTTGCTAAGGGTCACGTAGCTGGTAAATGTCTATGACAAGATTGGAACTCAGTTCCTCCTGACACTAAACTTGAAGTTCTATCTACTGCACATACATACTTCATTCTCTTCTCACAAGAACCCAGTGAGGTAGCTGGTTTCATTATTATTCCCATTTTACAGATGAAGCAGCTAAGTTTTGGGGAAATTAGCAGTAGATCTGCCCCAGGGTCACATAGCTAGTAAGTGTCAGAGATTGAACTTGAACCTGAGTCTTCCAAGCTCCAGGTCCCATTCTCTATTCCCTATACCTTGCTGCTTCTTTATTTGATATCAATTCTTCCGGGGCAGATTTATTGATAATGGAAACACAGCCTTTGTGACAGCAATACAGTCACATAGTCACATAAAACCCAGAAAGGCACAAGCTGGATCTAGTTGTGTTGTTGTTTAAAGATATGGGCTCTGAGCACACCACCCATAAAAACCATCACCCACATTGTCTCCCTTCATAATGGTGATTCCAATTTTCAATAATCCCTGGAAAAATATAAATACCAAGGACCAGTTAGAGCTCTTCCTACCTTACAAAAACATTCCCTGGGGTCTGGGCAAAGGACCACATTATCTGAGAATGATCATACCTGTGAGGGCCCGATGTCTACATGGGCAACTTAGTACAAAGACAAAGCACTGGGTTTAAGTCAGAAGATTTGGTTTTACATCCCACTACCTGTGTGACCATAGCCAAGTATCTTCCCTCTGAGATCATCTCAAATTTAACCTGTTAATATCTTGTTTGTACCTAGTTGTCTGCACACTGCACTGCCCCGCCCACACAGCGGACTATAAACTCTTTGAGAATGTTTTTTGCCTGTCTGTATATTCCCGTTGCTTAGCAAAATGCCTGGCACATAGGAGACACTTAATAAATTCCTGGTATTTCACCTCACTGGGCTCCATTTTCCTTATCCATAAAATGAAGGGGATACAAGTTGGATTGTAATCAGGGGTTCTTAATCTGGTTTCTGTGAACTTTATAATAGATGTCCTTTATCCTATGTACTTTATTTTATGCATTCAAAAACACCATTCTGAGAAAGCATCTATAGACTTCACCAAACTCCTGAAAGAGTCCATTGCACGCACACACATGCACACACACACACACACACACACACACACACACACACACACACACACACACAGTACACATAGTTTACTAATTCCTGGCATTAGACAATGTCCAAAGTCCCTTCCTGCCCAAATCCTATTTGAATATCATCAGTTGTAAGATAGCTAAGGTCTTATGAGGGCAGAGGAGATGGCAAAAGGAGACAGAAAAGGGCTGAATTTGAATTCTCATTGAAAGTTAGAAAGGTTAAGATGAAAGAGAGAAAAAGGAATTGAGACTAGAGAGATGAAAGAACATTGAAGGAAAAGAAATAAAGTTGTATCTTAGCCAAGAAGGAGTGGGACAGGTCAGTCTTTATACCCCTAATCCATAGCCTGTAGTGTGAAAGAAGAAAACCATAGATGAAAGGCCTTATTTTGATTAAAGCCAGGACAGAGGCCTACAGTGATTCTATGGCCAGACCCAATCAAAGGAAAACCTACAAGGATGAGGAAATTAGGAAATCTCTCAGAAATGTCACCTCCTCACCACATTAGTTCACATGGCAGAAAGGCAAGGAAAGGCATGCTGTCTAACACTGGGCTGCCCTACCTAGAGCTGAGTGCTCAGCAGGATGGGAAGTGCTCATGTGTTTTCAACTGACTGAGCTGAAAGTACAGAAGGTGCCTCATACTACTGTTAGCTAGTGCTAGCAGAGCCCATTTACATTAGGCAAGCATGACTGACTTATAAGTGTACAATTTCAAATACCCTTGATATGCACATGGATTAAAAAATGAAGAAGTTAAGACCCTGGCAAGATATGCTTGGCTTGTTGGTGAGTATTTGTTTACAAGTTGGATGCAACTGAGCATGTCAGTCCCTATTCTTGTGTTGCTTCAAAAAAACCCCGCAATTATGATTGTTCATAATAAAAATTGCTAGCATTGACATAGTGCATACTATGTGCCAGGTGCTTTACCAATATTATTTCATTTAATCCTCACAACAACCCTGGAAGGTAGGTTATTATTATCACTACTTGTTGTTTTCATTGTTTTGTGTCCTTCGTTCTTGAAGAGGACCATGACATCAGGAAGATGATGTCATGACTTACAAGTGAATTGGATTTAAGTGAAGGAGGGTTGTTCAAAGTTACCAGCCTCACTTTCTCCTCTGGAGTTATCTGGGTCCAGTGGCAAAGTATAGATCAGGATGGCTGGAGTTGGCCCCCTATTCCCACTTTACAGATGAAGAAACTGAGGTAAACAATGTTTAAATGACTTGTTCAGGGTCACCCAGCTAGTAATTATGTGAGGATTGGAACTCATGTCTTTATGTCTCCAGGACCAGTGCTCTATGAACTATGGCACTACTTAGCTGCCTCTATTTCATTGGTAGAGGGAACTCCCAGGGAGGAAACTCCCTCCAGTACAGATCTATAACTACTCTGCAATCTGAAGTCTGAGAGACTTGACTTACAGAGTGTCATACAGCCAGTAGGTATTCAGAATTCTAGGGTTAGAACTCATGTCTTCTGAATGTCAAGACCAGCTCTTTGTCCATTATGCCAACACTGCCTATCTCAGCCCTGTTCTTAAAGGTTCTCCCAAGATACACAACTGCAGCAATGACACATATCCAGGGCACTCTGATGGCCTGGTATGAGGTATCACTAACCATTGAACTGCAATAGAGATGTCAGAATTGTTTATGCCTAACAGGCAGAGAAATGATGAAAACATTCAGCAAGTTGAGGATTTTTATTCCTTCGATGGCTGCCAATTTGGAGGTGTACAACCCATAAAATTAATGACCCTCATTTACCCAGCAATTTAGTGCTTTCTTTCCATTAACCTTTTGAGGCAGCTCTTACAAGCATTTTAGAGACTGAAATACAGGCTCAGAAGGTTTGATGAATTTACCTGTGGTCACACAACTAGTAAGTGTCCACGCCAGTTTCCAAACTAAGGTCTTCTGAGGCCAGAGCTTCTTGTAGCAATTTCAGACAAGAATTGGGGAAGAAGATTAACAGCATTTATAGAAAACTCACCTTGTCCAAGGTTTACAAAACAAATAAACAAATGAATGAACGAATGAGGGAACAAAAACAAATCTTGTGTGATAAATGTAAGCATAATGCCCAGTTCTTTAGAGGAGAAAACAGAGGCTCAGAAAAGTTTAAATAATTTGCCCATAATTATACAACTAATAATGTGTTGGAGGCAGCATTTAACCTCAGGTTTGTCTGACTCCAGCTCCAATGTTCTTTCTTCTCTACCACATTGTCTCATGCAAACAGAGAGAAGAGAAGGAAGTAATTTTCCTCTACCATTTGCCACCTCCCACCACGTGGGATGTGATAGCATTATAGATTCAGAACACAAGTTGTTGGAGGTCATTTGTTTCAGTTGTATCTGACTCTCCATGACCCCATTTGGGATTTTCTTGGCAAAGACTCTGGAGTGATTTGCCATTTCCTTATCCAGATCATTTTACAGATGAGGAAACTGGGTCAACTGATGCATCCAGGATCACAAAGCTATTAAGTATCTGAGGCCAGACTTGAACTCAAGAAGATGAGTCTTCCTGACTGTAGGCCTGGCACTTTATCCATTGTACCACCTAGCTGCCCTGGAGCTCAGGTGCAATTAGCATTCCTTCTCTAAACTAAAAGAAGGGGTTATAGGAGCCCAGATTTAAAGCTGATTAAAGCCATCTAGTCTGACTCCCTCTAATTTTGCAGAAAATGAAATTGAAGCTCAGTGAGGTTGTGATTTGTTCTAGCACAGGTAGTAGTAAGTAACAGGGCTGGGATTTAAACCTATGTCCCCTGACTCTAATTCCATACCAAGCTGTAGTCAGGAGAATGATTGTTTTGTGACCATTGAAGAACTTGAGAACTTTCTCAAGTGGCTACAATCTGCCCACAAGTTCACTCTTTTGCAGGGATGCCCTAAGGTGGACACAGGATAGGATGAATCAGCAGTTGTCAAGGAAGTGGGAATTGAGGGGTCCTGTAGATGTCCAACTGACCAAGATGGCTATTCCAGTCAGGCACCACTGTGTCTGAAAGGCCATCAATAGTCAAGTCAGTTTAAGTCAACAAACTTGTATTGAGTACCTTCTGTGTTCCAGTTATTATTGTTAAGTGATGAGGATACAAACAGAAGCAAAAACAAGGATAATCCTTGTCCTCAAGGAGTTTACATTCTAATGGAGGAAGACACCCCATAAAAGGAAGCTGAAAAGCACAGGAGGAGGGAAGTGCTTACAAGAATGAGGGGAAGAAAGAAGTCTAGAGTCAGGAGTATGACTCACAGAAGAATGAAAGAGCAGTTATCTGTGCATGGCTGGCCTGGGGGCCCTTCCTCAAAATGGAGGTTCCGGGAGGAAATATTGTTGATTCCATCATTGACTTGATATGGAACCAGAAGAAATCAATCCCTAATTCTGTAGAGTGCTTTTTTTCTATTATATCAAGCTGATGGGGCTAAATTTCTAGAGGATAATGATTCAGAATTTAGGAGACAGATTTTCCAAATTTGGTTTTTATCACAGAATGCAGCTATGACTTGGGGGTCTTATGTAGAATAGAACTATGAAGGACATTGTTGTCCTTAGGCATTGGGGGATGAGAAAGAACATCTGTCACTGATGCATTGTGGACAGATGACCCTCCAAGCAGATGCCTGGGCAGTTGAAGCCTTACTTCTAAGACAATGGTATATCTAGAAGGGAGCTGTCTAAATACGAGTGGGAGAAATCATAAACAGCACAAAGGAAGATGTGGGCAAAGATGTAGTACGAGTCACACATGCTTTGTCTTTACTCATCTGTGTACATGTTACATGGCTACAGTGTTTGATCAGGAGTTAAGAAGAATTACTTTAAATCCTACCTCTGACATTAATTGTGTAACCAGAGTCAAATTGCACAATTTCTAAGCCTCAGTTTTCTCATCTGTAAAATGAGAAAATTGGATCTACCAGTCTCTGAGACCCTTTCTGTTCTAAGATTTTAGGATCTCTAGCAGATAGTTCCCTAGGATGGGTTCTATTTTGTTCTTGTTTTTCTCTCCCAAGAGTACAGTGTTTTACACATAATAGGCACTTAATAAATATTTGTTGGATTAATTGTAGTTGGAAAAGGTTATTATTCATTGATAATTCTCCCCTTCTAATCAGGACCTTTTCTCATGCCATATATGTTATCTTTGAGAAACAATAGACTGGATAACATGAGTAATTGTAGGATGATATAAACCAAGCTCCTTCTCTTCCTCACCTTGGGGGTTTGTAGTGCTTTCTCTGTCAATAGATCATCAGAGTTAATGAGGTAGAATCTGAATGTTTGGATCCAGGTAACAGTAAGCCAATTTTGTTCCCCAGGAGAGCAAGGATACTGTTTCTCTGGGTCCATAGTAAAAGGGAGCTTTTACTTGAGGCAGACCTCAGACAATCAAATTAGGAGGGAAAGTTTTAGCTAGTGAAAATCTTACCTAAATAAGAATGGTTTGCTTCTCCTCAAAGAATGAATGGGGTGGGGGGACAGAGGCAATTTCTCATTCTATAGGTACAACACCTGGGGATGAAGTAAGCATTTTTGTGTATCAGCCTTGGCTTGAGGGTAAAGCAGGTTAGAAATGAGAATTTAGACAAAGTTGGAATCTTCAATCACACTGTATTTTAAATTTTCTTTCCTTTGTCTATTTTGTAGAATCACGGACTATCAAAGTTAAAAGCAACTTCAGACCATTGAATCCAGCCAGTACCTAGACAAAGGATCATCTTGATAACACAAATCTTTGCTTGAAGATCTTCAAGGAAAGGATTGAATCCACAACCTCTCAAAGCAGCCCATTCAATTTGGTACAGCTCTTAGCTTAAAATAAAAAAAAGTTTTCCCTTATATAAAGCCTAAATTCACAACTTTACAACTTCTATTTATTGTTTCTAGTCCCCAAGTCCATTTGCAGTTAGACTAAGGAGGGCAAATAGAATTCTCTCCACTATGGCAGCCCTTCAAATACTTGAAGACAAACATCATGTTCCCTCTTAAGCCTTCTCTTCTCCAAATTAAATATCTTCAGTTATTTCAACCAGTGTTAAGAAGACCTAAACTCAATGCACTTCACCACGTTTTCCAGCTTTTCAATGATCTTTCTCAAAAGTGATATCCAGAATTAAACAAAGTAACGGGGTCTGAGCACATGCTCAGACAATCTAAAATGAAGTCACCCACACGGCAAATAATTTGGAGCTGCTCCAGGGAGAGAAGAGAACTAGTGCGTGAATGAATAGTCTGTGTCAGCCTACCAGGGGGTTAGGAGCAGCCATTTTTCCATTGGCTGCCTAGCCAGAACTGTCCGCATCTTTAAAACTTCCTGACTGAGTAAAGGATCTCTCTCATGCATTCACATCTAGAGGTCAAAGACTTATTCACTCACAACAGGTGATATGATATGATAAGGGGCCAAGGGGCAGATGAGGACTGATGAGGGCAGAATGTAGAGGAACCATCACCTCTCTATACCTGGAAACTCTGCCCCTCATATTGCAGCTTAAGCTCTAATTAGTTTTCTTGGCTGTTACAGCACACTGTTGACTCTCATTCAAATTGCAAAATTCTAAAATCCCTGGGTCTTAAAGACCTTGATTCATCAAGAAATGTTGAAGTTCAGTCAGCATACTCTTTTTTAAGGAGGCAGGATTGCCAGGCTTTGAACTGTGTTATAAAATGTCATCAAAAATATTAAATATTTTTTAAAATCACAAATAAGCAGATTAATATAACAGATTAAATCAGAGGTTCTTAACCTTTTTTCTTAACTATGTTCCTTTTTGGTAGTCTAGTGAAGTCAATGAAATCCTTCTCAGAATAATGTTGTAAAATACTTAAAGGAAATGCTAAATTTCAGTTAGAGGTTAATGAAAATAAAGATGTAATCTTTTTCCTTCTCATTCAAGTTCACAGACCTCTTGAAATCTGTCCAAAGACTTCAAGATTAAGAATTGGTGAACTAGAGAAACAAACTAGCTAAACTAATGAGATAACTAGTTTTTGTTAAACACAAAACATCATTTATGGCAAAAGGTCTCCCTTGTAGACAAGAACTATTTGGAAAACTGTAAAGCAATTTAACAGAAATTAGATTTAAACATGTTATACCATCATCTATGGTACTATAACATCAAAATGATATTACATATATATATAGATAGATAGATAGATAGATAGATATACATATATAGATATAGATATATAAAGGCTATTTCATTTAAAAGAATTGAAGCAATCAAGAGAAGATATTATTTATAACCATTTTGGGGAAAGAATTCCTTCTTACCCAAATATGCAATAAAGGAGATCATAACTAAAAAAAATAAGCAGTTTCAAATACATAAAATGTAAAAGATATTTTTGGGCAGGTGAAATCACTAAAAAGAAGAAAAAATATAAAATAAAAAAATATTTGCATCAGATATCTCTGATAAAAGACTAATCTGTAAATATATAAGGAATTGACACAAAGACATAGGAGAAAGTGGCAATCATCAATAGATAAATGATCTAAAGATAAAATGAGCAGTTTTCCAAAGAATTGCAAACTACAAATGACCATTTGAAAGCTTGCATGTTCCAAATCATTAATAATAAGGGAAATGCAAATAAAAACAACTCTGAGGTTTTGCCTCATATCATGAAAAACAGCAAAAAATACCAAGAACAAGAACAATGAATATTGGATTGGGCTATGAGAAGACAGGCATTCTAATAGATTGTTGTTGGAGTTATGAATTGGTCTAATTGGTCTAGATATCAGCTTGCAAGAAAAGTAATTAAATCATCCATAGCTCTTGACCCAGAAATCCCACCATAAGTAATATTCCCCAAAGAAATCAAAGACAGAAACAAAGGTCCCGTACACACCAAAATATGTGTAGCAACATTCAAAGGCAACCAAGACCTGGGAACGAAGTGAATGCTTCACAGTTGCAGAATGGCTGACAAAACTATGGTGTAAAAGTGTAATAAAGCACAATTGAGTACAAAATGATAAATATAAGGCTTAAAGAGAAACATGGGAAGATTTGTAAAACTAAAGTAGAGGGTAATAAGAACAAAAAGAAGGATATACAAAATCAATCAACATAAATGAAAGGACCACACAAAGGAAGCTGAAATGAGTTAACACCTCCTTCCACACATGTACAGAATGACATCTTAAGGAAGGTTAAAGAAGTAGGGTCTACATAGGCAGAATGCTATATAGTTAGATCAGGCCACCATGTTTGGGTATTTATGCTTAATTATTTTGCTTTGTCACAAAGAGTTCGGGTGGGGGTGGGGAAAGTGTTGAGAAATGGCTATGGCATAAATTAAAAAGGCAGATCAATAAAATTTATTTAAAAATTAAAACAAAGTATGTAAGTAGTATTGTAGAAACATTTTGAGAGATTTTCATGCAAAATAGCTGTAGTTTTTTAAAAAGTTGTTGTTGACCAAAGGCAGCATACTTTGGTTATCTGGACAATTCAGCTATGTAAAAGTTTTCTATGTTCCCGAGGAATATCTTAGATCCAGAACTGAAAGGGACTTTATAGGTTAGTCAGTCCAGTCATTCAGTGAGTCAGTCAATCATGAATTGGTGCATTTATTAAGTGCTTACTATCTCCTCATTTGACAGATGATAAAACAGGCTTAAAGAGATGAAGTGATTTGTACAAGGTCACAGGTCTTAAGCAACATAGCCAAGATTTGTAATAGAACTACAAATCCAGAAGTTCTACAAGCCCTTCATCATCGCTCAGAATCATGACCAATGTCCAGGAGACTAAATGATGTTCTCCTTAAATATCGGCTACCTTAGTCTGTAAACTGCCATCTCAATACTAATTGGACATTTTGATAGGATATGGCTGACCAGCCATCATGACTTCTCTTCAGAAGCAGGTCTAGATGTAGAGTCATGGGGTTATCAATGACATTATTAAAGAGCACTGGATTTAGAAATCAGAAGACCATACATTTAGAGCTGGAAGGGACCTTAGAATTCATCTAATTCTACCACCTAATTTTACAGATGTGGAAGTTGAGGCCTAAAAAAGTTTGGTGAGTTTCCCCAAATCACAAAAATGCAAGCGGCAGACCCATTTCAAACCTAGTACTCTGGCTCCAAATCAATCAATTGATTATCCAATCAAACAATCAATAAGCACTATGTGTCAGGTAGTGTACTCATTGCTGGGGATACAAAAATACAAATGGAACAGTTACTCCCTTCAAGGATCTTATATTATATCAGAGGATACAACATGCACATTATATATAATGCTACTTTGTGTTCTCCTACATTTGAACTCATAGGTTGGGCCTCAAGAGAGGCAATTTCTACACTTGGATTCTATAGACAAATCTGTGGGTGACTTCTCTCACAATTGTAGCTCACAAGCCCCCTCTAGTATGCTTCCCTAAAATAATCAGCCAGTAAGTATTTACTAAGGTGGTACAGTAAGAAACATTGGCAGAAAACACTCCCCCCAAAAGCCTGGAGGACACTTTCACAAATACACATGATGTCCATGAAAAGAGTAGTCCCAATTTTAGAATACAATGGTAGTGATGGAAGATGAAAGAGTAATTGTTAAATTTTCAGTGTGAGTATTTACACTTCAGAAATCATCAAATTCTACAAATCAGGTTTGATTTTTGTTTCTTTGTTTCATTGATTTCTAGACCTAAGAAAGTAATGGATACAATGTTAATTGCACAGATTAAATTTAAAAGTTGTTCAATGTACATTATTTTCTGGAGAGCCAGTTGTTAAACATTTACCAGCACACCCCTGGCACTGATCACAAAGGTCCCTTCTAGATTTATATTCTGTGATCCAATGAGACAGAGAGAAAGAAAAGGAAGTAGGGCAAAAGGAAGAGATACTATTAGGGAGCTGGAGAGAGAAGGGACAAAGCAAAGAACAGAAAGGGAAAAAAAACCAAACTACTCTGTCTCATGGTCTTGGTGGTTCCTCAGCAGCTTCTGTCTCTAGACTGCCTGAAGACTCTGGGCTCTGTGAAAGGAGATAGGAAGCTTAAGATATGACTCAGAAGTGTGTGTGGTCAAAAATAGCTGGCCTAGAAACTGAATCGCAACCTAGACCCCATAAACATTGCATTGTAAGCAGAAGTAGAATTTTTTGGAAAATATTAAAAGTTTTGAAAGCTGTCACTTAATTTTCTCAATTTTGTCCTTCAGGTGTTGGGGTCAGGGTTCTACCTTGCCTCAATGGAATGCAGAAGGCCCACATTTCTCATTGAATCAATAAATCAATCAGATGTGTAAACTAGGTGTGAACAATTTCTTTACACCTCTATTGATTCAAAGGAATACATAGATTAGTTCATCAATTTGGGAAGAAGTTCTAGCCAAGAATTTGACAGGGAATTGTTTGAGAAACTTCTGTCTTCTCTGAAGTGGATAGGCTGCTGAGCCTGAGATCAGAAAGACCTGAGTTGAAATTCTGCCTCAGACATTTAAAAACTATGATCCTAGGCAAGTCACTTAACCTCTGTCTGCTTCAGTTTCCTCGACTGGTAGGTGCTAATCATAGCACCTGTCAGGGTTGTGAGGATCAAATAACACAATATTTCTATAGAGCTTAGTACCCACCTTGGCATACAGTATACTTGGCACATAAATACTTGCTCCTTTTCTTTCTTCTTTCTTCCTCTTGATCAGGGGAAGTTTCATAAGCTTCCTGCTTCCTCACATTATTACTGTTTTTGATAAGCATCATTAAAGGGCTAACATCCCTTCTCTACTACTTTGTTGTTATTTTTCAGTTGCTTACAGTTTTGTCCAACTCTTCATGATCCCATTTGGGGTTTTCTTGGCAAAGATACTTCAGTGGTTTGCCATTTCCTTCTCCACCTCATTTTACAGAAGAGGAAACTGAGCCAAAAAAGGTTTAAGTGACTTGCCCAGGGTCACACAGCTAGTAAATATCAGAGGCCAGATTTGAACCCAGGTCTTCCTGACTCCAGGCCCAGTACTCTATCCATTGTGCCACTTGGCTGCCCTCTCTACTACTTTACCCTCTGCCAGATCAAAAGGTCTTGTTGAAGGGGCCCTAACCAGTGGCAGAGTTAGGATCTGAATCCAGATTCTCTAACTAGACTCAGTGCTCATTCCAAGATAATGTATTATGACTTGAAATGCTCAGTTTCTGGTGGTGAAGATGACTGAACAGGACATGGTGATGGGCTAGCCACTAACTGAGGTAAATGGAAAAGTGAGTCAGTTCTGAGTAATCTCATCCTTCAAACTATTACAACCTTAGTTAGCCAGATAGTTTAGGTCAAAGTACATGATTTCCCTACAGTTTCCAGAAAATCAGGTTTTTTTTTCTCCTCCACAATCATGGATTTGGGCTAAACCTTCTTGTTTTACTGTTTACCACCCTATCCTGACTACATCCTCCAGATCCACCCTCCAAGCCCAGACTGCCAAATTCTACAAGAATGAAAATATAGTTTAGTCTTTTACGCTCCTTCCCTCCCACTGGTTCCCAGTCAACCTCTCATATATTTCAGTTTTGCTAACTGTAAAATGAAGCTGATGAGCTTTAAATACTGCACCTGAATGTCATGTGGATTAGCTCATTAGTGATCAAGAAGGGCTCTGTAAATGTTAAGCATTTGCAAGACATGATTTTCCATTTTCAAAATTGCGAGTAAAACATGGGAAAATGGTAAATTATGCAAATAATTGACCTGTTTGCATGCAATCCCACCATTTTCTGGCAAGCAGAATCCAATCTGTGGGAGGAAACAGAATGGTGCTCTTTACGAATATGCTTTCCTGTTCACCCAATGTGAAAAAGGAAATAACATTTCATTCCTGGAGAAATGAGCCTTGTGGTCTTCCTTAGGGACCATTGCCTGTCTAGAAAAAAACACCTATATATTTTTTTCAGGTTTGGAGAAGCAAATTCAATAGGAACAGCAGAATAAATTTAAAATTCGAAGCCTCAAAGGGAAAAATATCTTTGAGGTCTTACCATTCTTTTTACTTAATGCAAAATAAATAGATCTTTAGTGGTTATACTTCCTGGGTCTAGACAGCAATGGATAGAAATTTTAGAAGAACATATGGAGGATTAGCTCAAGGAAGAACTTCCAAACAATTAGTGTCCCAAAGTGGGATGATTTGATGGTGGAGATAGTAAGTTTCCTATTATTAGAGATATTCAAGGGAAGACAGAATAATTACATGTCAGGGACCTTATAGAGACGACTCTCACACAGTTATGTGTTGGATTAGATTGCATCTTCTGTTTCTGAAATTCAATGATTTTATGAATGTTGGAGCCCTGCCATAGCCAACCAATCCAAGGATAACTAGGGCAATATTTATACTGAAGAATGGAAGATTTTCTCTTCTTTGAACGATGAAATTCCAATTATAAGGTAGTAGTGTTTTGGTCTGGCCCTGCCTAGAGAATATATGGTATGATGGAAAAACCAATGGTTCTAGAGTCAAAGATTATTATTATTTTTATAATTATATATTATTATTATTATTATTACTTATTACTTATGTGACCTTGAATAAGTTGCTTAATGTATCTAGACCTCAGTTTCCTCATTTATAAAATAAAGAGATTGGACTAGAAAGGCGTAAAATCCTTTCCAGCTCAGATCTATGATCATATGATGTTTTGAATGTGGACGCCCAAAAGAAATAGCTCACTAGAAGTATTTTCATAACATTGTGTTCAACCCATTCCTGAGCCTTGGCCCAGGACCAAGCTAGCAATTCTAAGTATGGCAAGGAAATATAGAGGCATGTCCTTTCCATTTCTAATATTTCACAATACTTGAATTGAGAATTTATGAAAGTGCAAATTAATGCTTTTTTTTCAGGAAGGGAGGTAAAAGGTAAGCCAAGTAAGCAGCTTAACTTGGCTTTGTAGGGCAACTGTATCCTTCTAAGGCAATGAAGTATGTCTGAGAGCATCTTCCTGGATCTGCGATCTGTAAAATAAGCAAATTATTTGCCTTTCAATGCCAATATTGTGCAGCATGAAATCTGACAACTGTTATTCTGGAATCTAACACTGAGATTTGTTCTTATGCTACCTATAGCATGAAATAGTTTTTCATCCTGTAGGCATTAAGGATGCACATCACCTGTCCCAGTATAGTTAGTCATGGATTGGAAACCAGAAAAAAAAAAAGGTCTGGAATTGGCTACAAGAAGACACATGGTAACATGTCTTCAAATGCTTCTTACATTCAAAACATGTGTGGTTCTAACTTGCCGCCTGATTTCTGAAGCTCTGTTTGCTACTGACATCTCAACTATTGCAATTGTCAAACCTCAGGGTCTTTGAGTTTCTTCAAGAGTTGCATGAGAGACAGAACAATGTAGTGAACAGAACACAGGATGTGGAAAAGACGACTTCAGAGCTGTATACTCTGAGCAAATTATTTAACTTCTCTGCGCATTGGATTCCTCTTCTTTAAAATGAAATGGTTGGATACAATGGTCTCTAAGATCTCTTCTCTTTTTAAATCTATGACCCAGTGATATGGGTTGTCTCCACTCCCCCTTAACTTTGATGAGATTATAGAATAGTGAGTCTTTGTTTGAAATGTTGATTGCATCTCCTTATGGAGACTATAGATACGACATTGGCATCAGTAGACAGAGCCATACCTCATGGAGAATTAGTGCTTGAGCCTCAGTGATTGGGGATGCATTGAACTTTTGGGTCCGAGCCACTTCTTTGGGTGGGGGGAGTGGGGCTTTCAAGGGAGATGAAAGAACAACTAACCCTTTTTGTTTATTTGCTCCCCCCCCCACTTTTTGGAGCACAGGCAAGAAAGCTCCTGGTTCCTCCCCTGCCCAGGAATCATGGCTGCATTGGAGCAGAAGCACATGGGAATTATTTCCTGCAAGACCCAAGAGGAGAGTTGCTGGATCCCAAGCTTATGAAATCAGATTTCTAAGAAAGGAAGAGAATTTTCATGGGCAGCTCTGATCTCAGGATTGCTGCTCCAGCAACCTCAAGAGTTCTAAAATCCAGCCTTCTGTCAATAAAAGGGAGATTATCTGTGCATTGTCAGTTTCAGAAATGATTCCCTAGCAACTGCAAGTTTAGCAGTTCTGGAACTGATCTTTCCTCTTATATGAAGAAGAGGATTAAATACACAACAGTGAAGCTAGAAAAGCAACAAGGGTATAAAGCCATGACATGGAGGAACAAAAAGTCTGGATTTTGCCTTCCACTGTACTGTATTTCAGATGGTATAGTCCAATGGGAAGCACCGTGCCCCTCTACTCGAGTTCATTTTCCTTCTAGGATGGGAGAGAGACTAGACCCTCGGAGGAATATATTAGTCTGGATAAAAGACTCACCATAATGTCGAGGGTTTGCCTCCTTATTATCCCCACTATAACATTACTTTGCAAGTGAGTACAAAACCCAAGATGAGTGGCAAAAGGCCAGAAGATTGAATTGTCCCCAGAGGTAGAGGGAGGGGAGAAGTTAGAACACAGTAGGTAGGGAAAGGGAACTATTTTGACTGTGAGCTACCGGGATTTCTTTGTGGTGGTGGTGTGTTTTTTCCCCCTTTATTTTCTATTCTGTGAAATAAAAGTTGTTCAATACCCAATATACATTATTACCTCAAGTGCTTATTTTGGTGTCTGGAGAACCTTTTACTCATATATGTGGATACCTAGAAATGAGCTATATTTTAGTTATATTATGAGATTTCTCAAAGGAAACTCTGAAGAAAGGGGATAGAGGGGGGTAGGGATGAGGCAACACACAAAACCAAAGCAGTTGAACCTGGTCTGTTTTAAACAGTGTTAGGGATATTGGGCCACAAGTTACATCTGGATTAATATCAATGAATTAAGCATGTATCTGTTTTGTAATGAACCAGAACCAGGTAATATCCCAAAGGCTTGGCCTACACTTATGTGATCTTTTAAAAAATGTCACTTAAATGTCACTTAAGTGCCAAGATTAAGCTCAGACTTGGTGTAACATAACTGTCTAGACAAAGAACCCCTGAATCCTACAAAGCAGGTGACATTAAGACTCTAATCCACTTTATATTAGTAAGGTTTTATGGAAAGCCTACTATATGCTGACCATTGAACTAGGCACTGTAGCATAGTAGCAGCAAACTCAAATAGAATCAGGGACCACTGATCTGTACATAAACATCCCTGCAGACTGAATATTGACTTAGTTTTAAAAGATAATATTATCTATGTTATACTATATTTTATTTTGTTATATTTGTTATTCAATTTTAATATAATAAAATTTGTTTTCTTTTGTTAAATATTTTCCAGTTACATTTTAATCTGGTTTGTCCCACACAGAATACTGTGGGCTTCATGCATCCCATGGGCCAGGTTTGATACCTCTACTATAGAAGAAACAGCAACAGAAGATGCAACTCCTGCCATGGAAGAGGATCACAGGGCAAATGTTTATGAGGTGTGGGTTCATTGTCTAATGCACTCTGTTCCTTTCCCTTCTTGTTACTGACTGATTATTAGCTGTCTCTGCCTTTGCCACATTATTGCTGATACCCCTCCATTATGTACACATTCACTCCATTAAAGACACTGATACGGTGGAAAGAGCATTGGATTTGAAGCCAGAAGATTCAAGATCTGATCATCATTCCACATTCTAGCTGTGTCATCTCTACGTCTCAATTTCATCCATAAAATGAAGGGATTGGGCTAGATGATCTCTAAGACTCTTTGTCGCTCACAAATTATAGGAACCTACTTATGTACAAGCAGAAGAGTCTAGGTGGCCTGATCAATTTGCCTTTTGCATGATCAGGCTCCTGAGAAAAAGAGCAAGGCAGTCTTGGAAGGTGAATGGCACCTGTAGGAGAAACTTTCATGATTCTACCTAGTTTCCAGCTCCTGATTATCCCATGTGGGGCAATTTTCTTAGCTAGGTCCAATGATCCCTTCACAGCATTTCTTACTTTTCCACAATATAAAGCCTTGAACACATATAAGATATCAGTGTCCAGTTTTATACAAGGTGGAATGGAAAGTGAAGTGCTCCCATCTACAGAACAGATGGCATACTTCACCCTTCACTGAAAGGGCTATAAATACTGATTGTTGGTTATTTGCAGCCTTGAGAACTTTGAACAAAAATGGAGAAATAGAGAACAGTGTGGTCAAGGAGAAGAATAATGGATTTGGAGGCAGAGGACCTGGGTTTCAATCCTTCCTCTCATGCTCATTAAACTTGTAATCCTGACCGAGACACTTCAGTTCCAGGAGCCTCAATTTCCCCATTCATAAAGTGAGGGGTTTGGGCTAAAGAGCCTCTAAGGTCCCTCCCAACTCTAGAGCTATAATCCTACAGGTGACTTTGATCCTATTATTCTTTGGGGACTATGAAGTGCCCAGATGTGCATTTAAGAAAACCTTGAAGGACCAAGCAAATATTGCATCAATTGATGTATTCAGTTAACAAATAGTGAACTAACCAAAAATGGAAATGAGTGCATCATCACCTTTTTGAAGGTTTAGGGGAAAAGAAAAGAGGAAGAAGGGTCCCTAGCCTCCCACGCCTTTGCCCAGACAATCCTCCTCAGCCTGTACCCCCCCACACATACCCCTTTCCCTCCTAGAATTTCAAAACTCTTCCAAACTCAGCACGTGCCAACTCTCACATACACAATGCCTTTTGTGATCCCATAATTACATCAAATTGTGATCCCTACAAATTACTTAGAATTTACTTCATTCTTGTTAGTTCTTATCTATCTGTCTATCTATAGATCAATCTGTCTGTCTACCTCTCTATTTTATCTATTTATCTGTCTACTTATCTATCCATTCATCCATCTATACATCCATCATTTATCTCTCTATCTCTATTCTATCAATCTGTCTTATCAATTTATTATATGTATACATACTATCTCTTATCTTCCAAAAGAATATACATTCTTTGAGGGCAAAGATTGTTTCATTTTTCATTCTGAATCTTTGGCTTACACATAGAAAGTATTTACTGAATGATTGTAGAGTAGATGTATGTATGTATGTATGAATTGATTAATAAATTGATTGAAGAGAAGAACAAAGATGGCTCTCACTGTTTCCGATCTCCCAGTTTTCCCAACAGGAGAAAGGCAGCTAAGCAGAAGCCAAGCAGATTTCTATTTTTCCAGGATCACTGCTGGCTCTTTTGGCTTCCACCTTATACAAAGTAGTTTGCTTGCAATGGGCAAATCTTTGAAGAAAGACAAGATGAAAGTTTAGCCCCTCCACCATAAATAGCTGGTATACAGAGACTGCTTTTTCTTTTCTGGTTTGTTTAGCAGTAAACACTAATCTATCCTTTCATTACTTGCAACAACAGCACAGCAGGCCAAACTACTTCATGACAATTTTAAAGGAAAAAAAATCCCGCTCCATTTAAATAGAGCACATCCATAATTAAATTTTTTTTTTTCTGGTGTTAATTCCATCCACCTGTTTCCCATATGTCACTTTCAACCTACAGGTTGCATTTGTAAAGAGCTCAGGGTCTTGTTCGGGGGATGAGCAACCCTCTGGGCTGGGACTTTATTAGCATGGTTCCCCACAGAGATCTAGTCTTTCATTTCTGCTTGTAGAGGAGTGATTCTCCAAGATATCTAAATAGAAGACATTTAACCAGAGATCACCTTAGTCATATTGCCTTAAAGACAGCACTATAAGAGGCAGTGTCATCTATCTAGAGCACAGTTTGAGTCAAGAGACCTACATTCAAATACCAAGATGAGAGGAGAGGGCAGGATATTTTTGTTGGGTGGGAGAGCATGAAATAGGTGGCTTGGTGGAGAGAATCCTGGACTGGGAGAGAATACGGACTGGAATCTAATCTTGGCCACTTGACATCTAGATGAAACCATGTGTGTTAGTCAAGCCCTGGGTTTTATGTGTAACTTGACTCTTCCTAGCATCAACTCTGTCCTTCATGCAATCATACAGGGTCAATGTTTTTAATAGTACTCTAGGCTGATTTTCTAGGACTCCAGGACTCTATCCTTACTATTTTAAAGTTCTGATAATTGTGTTTGCGGGCAGCTAGGTGGCACAGTGGATAAAGCACTGGACCTGAGTTCAAATCCAGATCCAGACACTTACTGTGTGACCCTGGGTAAGTTACTTAACCAAGTTTGCCTCAGTTTCCTCATTTGTAAAATGAGAAGGAAATAGCACACCATTCCAGTACTTTCATCAAGGAAAACACCAAATGGCATCATGGATCATTGGACATGACTAAAATGACTCAACAATAAAAATTGTGTTTATGCTATATGGTTATAGATATCAGTCTTGCCCCAAGTGATTTTTGCAAGGGACTGCAAAATGTTTCAGCCCAGTGAAGAATGTTACCAGACTCCCAACCAAGCTGGGTAGGAAACAGGCAGCCTCTTGCTACATGCTACCTACAGAACTTGGTTTCAGATTGGTGAAAAGGATGCTGTTATGACCCTCCCTGACTGTATGAAAGGTAGAGTTTGTTCAGGAGCTTTGGAGAAGAGTTGGGTTACATGAAGAACACAGCCACACACTATGCTGCCTTAAGTCTACCATGGACATAATAATTTAAACAACAAGGGGACAAGGGGATGTGTGTTCTGCCTTACTACTACTAGATCTACATTTTACCCTGTTCAAGTGAGTGGAGTCACGTAACTTCATTGCTTCCAGAAAGTCAATCCTGTCCAGACATGGCCCCACCTCCAATTTGCAGGTGTTAAGGTTGTGCAGTTTCTATGCAAATGCACTAGTTTTGAGTAGGTCAGATCAAGGCTAAGGGTTTAGTAGAACTCCTTCACAGTCAAGGGTTGCATTTATAGACAACATGTGCACGACTGGGAAGCTTTCCCTTCTTCCCTGCTGATAGATGGAACAAATGTTAATGATAGGTACAGGAGGAGGGCAAAATACCAATACCGAAGCAGTTAGCAAACCAAAGGTTTGTACTGTGAGTACAGGCACGTTTAAACTCTCCCTGTTGGCACTTAGTTATGCTGTATCAACAGCCAACACAATGACACCCCCTCCTCTGGCACCCAATGCTTTCATGGCACTCTCTAGTTTAGTTAAAAATCTCCTATCCGAGGGCCAACCTCTACTTGAGGCCTTACCTTACCTATCCCAGAAAAGGCACTGAACAGTGTCTGGCACACAATATTTATTTAATCAACATTTGTTGAGTTGAATTCCCTCAGAACTCAACTATTTATTAAGCTTTATTTATTAAATTTATTAAGCAACAATACTACGAGGTAGGTGCTTTATCCCCATTTTACAGTTGAGGAAATTAAGGCAAGCAGTGGTTAAGTGACTTGCCAAGGTCACACAGCTGATTAGAACTCAGGTGTTCCTGACTCCAGGTTTGATGCTGTATCCACTGAGCCACCTAGCTGCCTTGTATTGACTGCATTTTGGCTTCTGAATAACTAGCAGATTTCTTTGATTTTGAGCTGAAAACACTCACTTATTTTAGCTCCTTGGATCTTGGCACCTCACAAAAGCTTGGGTATCTGACCCTGCCAGGCTTTTGGATTATGACTACTCTTCTATAAATGTCACTCTACTGCCCTAGGTGAGGAGTATTTGGCCTCCCTACCCTCTTTTCTTGTGGTAAGTATTCCTAATGATTGATATTAACTGGCCCTTTTGAGTGTCATAAATTACTGTCTGATGCTGTTTCCCTCAGTTTCCTCAACCATAAAATGGAAATAATAGCACCTACCTCACTAGGTCATTCTGAGGATCAAGTGAGATAATATTTATAAAGCACTGTTCCCTTTCTTTCCCCCACCCTCACACATACCATAGGCAGATACACCTCATAGCTATGATGACAGATCTGCTTCGTCATTATGATAAAAGGTTATAGGCTGCTGCTCACTTTCCATTGCTGGACTGCCTTGGCCTCATCACCCATGCCAGCATCCACATTTGTTTAACCCTCAAGGGTGAACGAACTGTGCAGGTGGCATGAATGGACTCAGTGTTGGGTTACAGAGCATAAACACTCTAGAGATCTTGTGCAGCCTCAGTGGGGGTAAAAAAAAAACATGCTAGGACCCCCACTGTAGTCTGGTCCAGTCACCCAGAGTGCCAAGTCCTTGTGGGTCCCAAAGGGAAAATTTTGCACCTTACATAGCCTAAATCTAACCAACTTCTCCCTCTTCCTTATAATATTAGGGATTAGTTGGCTGACAAAGCAAAATCTAGCTATTATATGGAATTTTCTCAGGTGCATAGCTTAGCACAGCTATATGCCACTTCCAGGCACAGTCCCCGGTCAGCTCCCACCCCAGAGATCCCACTCCAGTACCAAGAATATCTGAATATATTTAGATGAGTAGAGGCTGAGAATTTGGAACAAATGCCTTCTGAGATTTTTTCCTCTGTGATCCAAAGTTGCTTTCAGAAAGGCCTTTCTTTTGTAAAATTAATCTTGTTCTTTAAGTCCTCATCCTGGATGGCCAGACATACTTGTTGATCAGAAAGAAGACAGACGGTAGCCTTGCGAGAGTTCTTGGTGAAAATAAAGGAGGTGGGAAAGGGAGTATAAAAGATAAAAATTGAAGGACTTCATCAATTAATAGGCATTTATCAAATGTCATCTAAGCCAATCAGTGCACTAGGTGCTTGGAATACAAATACAAAGTGAAACAATCTTTGCCTTTAAAGAATTTCCATACCCCTTAAAGGAGAGACACATCTTTGAGAGAAGTAAATATAGGACATATATAAAATTAACACAAGTGATTTCAAGATGACTCACTAACAATTGGGGAAATTAATAAGAAGCTTCTTGAAGGTAATGGTCAAGTGGAACTAGGGGCTCTAAAAGGTAACGGTGAAGGGAAGATTATGAGAGTTTGTGCAAAGACAAAAATCTGAGAGGTGGAATGTTGCATGGGGTGGTGGGTGGGGTAGGTGGGAATGAAGTGTCGTAGGTGCATAGACCTGGAGCTGAAGGGAACGTCACACAAGGTCTCAGATTTAGAACTGGAAAGAACCTTATACACCCCTTATTTTACAAATAGGGAACTAGAAACCCATAGAGTTTGAGATGCCCATGGGACATCCAGTTGGCCATATCCTGCAACCAGTTCCTTTGGCCCTCTGACTCTCTGGCTAGATCTGGTGCTATATATTTAACAAAATGATCAACCATGACTCCAGACAACTAATGAAAAATGTTGCCTCCTCATGACAGAGAGATGATACATAAATATACAATATGAACAAATATTTGGATGTAACTAAATGTGGGAATTAGTTTCACTTGACTATGCTTATGAGAGGGAAGAAGGAAGGAAACAAACTTTATTAAGCACCTACTATGTGCTAGGCGATTTACAAATATTATTGTATGTAATCCTCACAACAGTCCTAGGAAGGAAGTGTTATTATTCCTTCTTTCCTTCTCTCTTTCCCTCCCTTCTTTCCTTCCTTCCATTTTTCTTTCCTTCCTTCATCACAGCTTCATCTCCAAGTTGTCTAACTTGGTATCCCTCCCTCATTGAACTACTGAAGCACACCAAGGTTTTACAGAAGATGCTATGTATGGCAGCCTTTAGTGACCTGAAAATCCACTCCACTTCAGCCCCAATCCTGATATTTTTTTATTTGCTGAAACTTGTCATGGGGAACAATACATTTAATGTATCATCTTCTTTCCTTTTTTTTTTTTAGGCAATTGGGGTTAAGTGACTTGCCCAGGATGACACAGCTAGTAAGTGTCAAATGTTTGGTCTGAGGCCGCATTTGAACTCAGGTCCTCCTGACTTCAGGGCCAGTGCTCTATCCACTGCGCCACCTAGCTGCCCCTATGTATCATCCTCTTACTACCCCTTCTCTACACCTCTACACTGTGGCCTAGCACTGCTTTTTTGTTTTTGTTTGTTTGCTTGTTTTACTGATGCCTTTTGTTTTTATCTGATAGTAATTTCCTAATACACTTCCTCTTCCCCATTCAATTTTCCAGCAGAACAGAAAAAAAAAACAATTAAGTTTAAGCGTAATCAATCAACATAATGCCGTCCACAATATTTATCTGCAATCAAACCCTCCTTCCCTTCCTTCTTTCATTCCTTGCTTGCTTCCTTCCTTCCATCTTTCCTTATTTCCTTCCTTCCTTCCTTCCTTCCTTCCTTCCTTCCTTCCTTCCTTCCTTCTTTCCATGTTTCCTCCCTCACTCCCTCCTTCCTTTCTTTTCTTCCTTCCTTCCTATATTCCCCAGTCCAGTGGGTAGAAAGAACCTATGAACCAAATATTGGAATAACACTTCCATGAGTATACCTCTTATACCTTCCACTACCATAATAACTAGACCATCCTATTGCTCTCTGTGGGATGATATTACAATAATTTGATCCATTTCTCCATTTGGAATTCTCCTTTCTATAACATTTTGAATCCCACCAATGACTTGTCCATGCACTCACTACATTCACAAAAATCTGTATAGTTGAAAACCATTTGAGAGACTTGGAGCCTCTGAGGTTGACTTGTAGTGTCCTCCTTGAGCAGACAAGTGGCATGAAAGCAAGGTTCTGACCACCACTGCAATTTCCAGAGAGCCCCTAAGCAGATGATACTAGGTCTAAATCTCCACTCACAAAATTCACCAAATGCCCTTTACTCAGTGAGTGCTATGGCTGAATTCCAAGGACTACCTGCCTTACTCTGAATCCTTTCTGTGTTCCATCCTACATGATATTTTCTAGAAAGGGCTCAACTCAACCCTGAAATACCTGATCCAAGTTCCCTCTCAGCATTAGTAGTAATAGTAGAACTTCCATAAGTAGTGAGAAGATATGGTGGCCAGAATAGTATTATCTGCGAAATTTCAAATTGTGTGTGTGTGTGTGTGTGTGTGTGTGTGTGTGTGTGTGTGTATGATGGAGAGGTTTCTGATGTCAAAGAAATCACAGATCTTTTGAAATATTGGGATGTACTTTTTACTATGTTACTCGTTAGAGAACTCATATTTACATTTTTACAGAGGCTTACCATGCCTTAACTAAAAAGAGAAACAATATTTAGAATTTCACGTACTTCAGCCAACATTGGGAGGATGTTATTTGGGGGTAATTTATAGGCCTTTTCCCTGCAAGTGGCTCCCTGTTTTGCTTCCCTGTGTCTTTTATAAGGCTGCTGATTACATTCAGTTCTTCTCAGTCTCACCCTTACAGAGAGAATGATCTGGAAGCATGCTGACCCTCCCTAACCCACCCCCATTCCCATCTAATCTACTCTATCTGACTGGACAGGATCATTGCAAACAACCCCAAACATCCAGGAAAGCTTTAAGAGGAACAAAGGCCTCATAAACATCATGAAATGGTGGGATAAATCAAGTTAAGACAGCCTTTGGAGCCACCAAGGAAAGCTTTGATTTCTTTGTTTTTTTACCATTAGTTCAGAAATGACTCAAATCGGTTTAAAAGCTAGTCTCCTGTTCCTCCTTAAATTTTTGGGACACTTTGGGCGCCAAGTAGAAATCACTCTCTGGAGACTCGCCCAGCCATGCTCTTGAGTTTCTTCCCCTGGATTCTAGCCATGGTACAGACATCAGCTACTGCCAGCATGCACTCATATGAAGAACATGGAAAATGCGGCTCCTATCAGAATGCAGCCACGTTTTCTCTGGTGGTTCAGCCAGAAAGGGTCCTTGAATTGAACAGTTTTTCAGTAAAGACAATTTGTTGTTGCTGTTTGTTGTATTTGTTTTCCATTTAGGCCTAATCCTGTTGGCAGAACTGGTGGAATTTTCAAGGCTATGATGAAGAACAGCTAACTGGAAGGAGAGAATTTTGACCAATATTAAGAGCCTAGACCCCTCCTTTCTGTCGTGGCAATTCCCAATCTGGAGAGAAGGGGGCAAGGATAGGAGTTTTCAGGCTTTTGGTGAGTTACTGTTCTCAATTAAAGGTGAAGTCTTTTACCCTTCACTGCTCTCTGGAGCCTTCCAGGCCCCCCTGAGACCAAGAGGTAGCTTTTTGCCACATAGGCCCTGAAATGAGCTCAAGGAGCAACAAGGTATGGTACTACTACTGGAGAGGGCGCCTTTTGGTGCTAATAAGGAAACTCAAATAGCAAGTGCTTTTCACCCCATCAGACAGATGCAAATATTAGGCATAAGAAGCAACAGGGTAATGAGGAGGTTGTTGGCATTGATAATGAAGCTGGCACACTGATAACATTCAAGTATGGAACTTAAGTATAGATTGACAGGACTCAAGACATCAGCACAGCTGATGCTGGCTTGGCACTGTTGACGTACGTCACAGAACTGCTGAGGGAATCTCTGGTAGTTCTCCTGAACTTGAAGCCAGAAGCAAATTTTCAGATCGAATCAGAGTCCTCTGAAAAGGCTGGGTAGACTCTTCTGACCAACTTTACAACAAGATGTGAATGGGTAAATGAATGGGAAAGCATTTCCCAAGCACCTACTCTGTGCTAGGTGCTGTGATAGGCACTGGAGATACAATACAGAAATTAGATAACCTCTGCCCTCAAGAAGCTTATGTTGGCAACGCATGAAGGCAAAGGGTGGCTAGGGAAAGGGATTTGGATCTGGGGAGTCGCAGGGATGGTCAGTGTAGTTGTTAGGTAATACATTTTTATACCTTTTACAATACAATTGGCAGCGCTGATTTGATTTCTGCTCCCAGAAAAAGAAGTGCAAACTACATTGGACTGGGGCTTAAGGTACGTGGCTTGTAGCAGGGCAGATGGTGCAAAAGAATACCTGCGTTGGCTCAGGTTTGCTGGTGTATGGCCGGATAGCGATGGAGCTATCTGGGACCAGCTAGATATAGTGGGCTAGGTGAAGTTTTACCTACTCTTCTATAGGTCAATGAGTTTGTAATTCAATTAAGATAATTTTCAATTTGAAATTGTCTAACCATTCTTCTTCGAGTTCTTTTTGATTTGATTACATTCAACAAATAGTTATTAAGGACCCATTATGTGTTGAGCACTGTGTTAAGTACTAGGGATACAAAGACAGCCTCCATAATTCCTAGCCTCAAGAAGTTTACATGCTAGTTTCTGTGTGTCAGTTTCCTCATCTGAAAAATGAAGGAAAAAGATGACGCCTACCATTGTTGTTGTGAGGGCCAAATTACTTAATATGTATAAAGTGCTTTGCAAACTTTAAGGTAATTTATAACTGTTATTATGATTAGTATTATCTATGTAGTATTATATATCATTATATACTTACTATGTTATATCAAGTCATGCCATATATTATTTATATTATATTATATATTGTATTGTATTACATCACATCATATTGTATTATATTGTACTGTATTATAATGTATTGTGTTATATTATGTTATATATTATATTATGTTGTTTTGTTACTTTATGTTATATTACATTATATATCATATATCATGTGGTATAGTATGGTGTGGTGTCATGTCATGCTGTTATGTTTGTTGTATCAAGTAACATTGTATCACATGTCACACCATGCTATGTCACATCATATATCATATCATCATATCATATCATGTTATATCATTGTTGTTGTTGACAATAGGGGCTACTGAATGCAACCGCATGCAATTTTATAAACCTAGCAAAGGTAATTGGTGTGACAAAGAAAGTTATTTCATTTTTTTAAAAATGAGGGACTTTTGTGTTTGAATTTGCATTCCCATGTTGCAATTCTAAGAAAGCCACATGAATAAGAAGGAACTAGGCTTGAACCTCAGCGACTTTCACAAACTCTTTCCCACTGGGAAAACAAAGGGGATGTCCTAGAAAGGCAGTTGTGAAAAAGAATAAATGGTGAGTGTTTTAAAAAGTTGTTAAACTCCCTATGTCTCAGTGCTCTGGGCTCCTTGAAATTTCCCCATATTTTTGTATGCCCTTTGTATTTATTTACGTGAGTGCTTGCTATGTCAAATCTTCCTTCCCTCTCTCCTAAGATATCTGAACTCCTTAAGTGGAAGGTCTAGGAGTTTTAGCCTGTTTGTTTTTAATCCCCAACTCCCAGAACATTCCCTTGCTTAGGAAATATTTATTGAATGAAATGTGAGGATCTGTGAGAAAAGCAGAAAAACAGAATGAACTGGGTTCTCAGAATATTTTGGTTTAAAGACAAGATATCATTTAGCACTCATGTACAGTTGAAACTGCACTTGTCACTCAGTTGTTTCCAAAAATCTTCAGCTGCTCCATGACACCCTTGGAGTCTACAGAGAAGAGGTGGGGCTACATTATAGGCTTGTAACAATCAAAACTTCAAAACCTTTAGAGCAGTTCTTATTAGAGTGCAAATCTTCTTCATTTCAAAGACATATAAAACATTCAGTGCCAAGAATGGGGCTGCTATGCCACCTGGCCCATGTAGGTCTTAAAGGAACAATAACCCCACCAAAACAGATAAACAAAATATAAGTGAACAGCCCAGGGCATTTGTGGCTTTTCACTGTTATTTTACACGTTTGGATTTTGTGAGGCCAGTGAATGAGAGGCTGTTTATTTCCTCTGAGATCAATAACCGTTTTTGGGGTTTTTTCACAGCATGGAATACAAAGGCTGGCCTATGAAATCTGGAAAAAGTCAGAGTTAGAATCAGGCCCTTGGGGAAGTTCTTTATTGTTTAGCATGTGGCTGATTCGACTTGTTAGAAAGAGTGGAGTGCTTTAGCCTAGAGCAGGAATGGGGAACCTGCAGCTTTGAGGTCACATGTGGCCCCTTAGGTCCTCAAAGGCGACCCTTTAGCTGAGTCTAAACCCAGTTAAAGGGCTGCACTTGAGGCCCTAATGGGCCACATGTGGCCTTGAAGCCACAGGTCCCCCATCCCTGGCCTAGAGTTTCTGCTATGACAATCATCAACCTCTGATCTCTTATTTCTTACTCCCCAAGCTTCACCATTTAGTGTCCTGGGCGGCAGGGAAATGGTTTGGTACAAAGCAGATTTCAATAACATCACCTTGAAAAAGCTCTTTCCAAGCTTTGGTCTTCACCAGCCCATCCTCTAGGATCCCTCTCCAGTGATATCCCAACTTGAAAATCCACCAGGCCTATTCCCAGGTGAACATTTCCTTTGTCCCTAAGTCTTAAACACCATCTTCTGAGGAGGCAACTTCATTCTTATACCTAGATTCAATGGAGTCCTGCAGCCAGCTCAAACCTGCTTGGGAGAGCCAAGAGTGAAATGTGTAATGTGAGCATTTACATTCCAGAAAATCAAAATCAAAGCTTGGTTTGTTGTTTGGTTGAGTTCTCAACTTAAGAAAGTGATGGAGAAAAGTTAATGATGGGGATTGAATTTTAAAATAGGACATTCATTCCATTTCCCCCAGAGAACTAGTTATTAAACATTTACCAGCATATCCCCACCTAGATTCTATGTGTATGTATTATTTTCTCCCACAATAGAATATAAGTTCTTGGAGGGCAGGAACTGTCACTTTTTTTGTATTCATATTTTCAGTGTCTAGTAAAGTATCTGGTACATAGTAGATATTTAGTAAAACATTTTTGTCTTTCACTTATTTATTCCTTTTGTGTTGTATTACTGGTTGGGAAATATTCTATGCAGTTTTCCCCCCAAGAGGAATAGAATTTGACTGAAATTTTATTTCTTATTTCAAATTCATGAGAGCTCTCAGGGATTCCCCTCAGTAGTGATATGATATCTGTCAACATTAAAAAAAAATTTCTATCTCCATCTCCCTTCCCATCCCTATCCATATCTGTTTATATATCTATGTTATTGTTGTTGTTATTCCATTGTGGCTGACTCTCTATGACCCCAAAGCCCGTGGGTTTTCTTGGCAAAGAAACTTGAGTGGTTTGTCATTTCCTTCTCCAATGTGTCCCCATTTTACAGATGAAGAACTAAGGCAAATAGAGGTTAAGTGACCTGCTCAGGGTCACATAGCTACTAAGTATCTAAAGCCAAATTTGAACTCAGATTTCCTGACTCCAGGCCCACTGCTTTATTTACTGCGCCACCTAAGCTGCTTTATATCTATATCTATACCTATATCTAAATCCATACCTGTGTCTGTACGCATTTATATGGTCCTTCTGGGGCTACTTTCCCAAGTTCCATTCCCACTCATAGGTAGGGATTCCCTAGATCGCATCTAGTACTGTCAGGTTTCTAGAGAAAACCCTAAGGGCCTGGAGTTTCTAAGATATTCAAGGGCCCCAACTGATGCTTACCATTGATTATCAAATTTAATTATCTTTTTTAAAGGGGTGTGTATTAAGCAGGTATTGCAAAGACAATTGTTACAAAAATGGCTCCCACAAACCAGATGTGTGGTGACCCCTTACATGGCCCCATGTAAGGGGCCTGTTGACATGCCCATACACAACACAAAAGTAATGAGTTACATGGGTATAGAACACATACAGCAAGGGGGGAACATGGCTCCTGACTACTGGGAATCCTTTTCTCCCTTCATAGAGTTCTTGTGAAGTTGCCCTTAGCAGTGGCTCTCTGCTGAGCTCCGAGGATCAATACCTATCTAGATCCCTACACTTTTTTCTGTCCTGACCAACCATGCTCCTTGAATCTGTCTTTCTTAATCTTTGCTCATCTAATTTATCATCTAGTTCTTCATCTAGTTCATCTTTGGTGTATTCCTCAGCTCCCAATTCAAACACTGCTATGTTTTTGTTTTTGAAAGGCAGTTGGGGTAAATGACTTGCCCAGGGTCACACAGCTAGTGATTATCCTGTGTCTGAGGCCAGATTTAAACTCAGGTGCTCCTGACTCCGGGGCCCGTACTCTATCCACTGTGTCATCTAGTTGCCCCTCAAACACTGCTATGAACCATTGCTCTTCCGAATATCCTCCCACTAACATTTATGGGAACACTGCGGCTTTTGAAGTTCACAAAGTCATCACCTGGTGGTTGTGGTGGTGGAGATATTTTCTGTGTGATGCTATCCACCTCTAATCATGTCTCTTTCTATCTCCATTATTACATTTAGAACCAAAAGTGGCATAGCTAGTCACTTTGGGAAGTGATCATGTCCTTTCTTTGCACTGGTCACCTCTCCTTATGGGGCAGGTAGGGTAAAACAACTGAGGAAACAGATGTTACTCCCAAAACAAAATGTCCCTGGCATAGGAAGCCATTAGGGCAGCATCTAGTTAGACAGAGTATATGAGATCAGGTATGAAAAACACAAAGAGAATGGAGAACTGGCAACAAAAATCTTTGTACAGGGAAAGAAGAACAAGAATGGAAAAGGGGTACAATCAATAAATCAATAAAATTTACTAAACTAAACTAAACTACTATGTGCAAGGCACTGGGCCAAATGCTGGGTCACTGAAGCATTTTTAAAAATGCAAAGAAAATATCAGAAGGGAATTCAGAAGGAAACATAGATAAGAAGGCCAGCCATGAAGGCATGATGTTAAGTTTATCATATGCTTTAAAAAACATTAAGTTATACCTAATAGAATTTGCATTATTTGAAGTTATAATTGTGCAAAATACGGTGATTGGTTCTAGTCCACTGGAAATATACACCATGTGAATTCGAATAATGTGACTTCAAAAGATGTGTTATTTGAACTAATTGGAACCTAGCTATAATTCTTTTTCTAGTCTGTGTATATAGAAATTGTTTCTCTCTCTCTCTCTCTCTCTCTTCTCTCTCCTCTCTCTCTCTCTCTCTCTCTGTCTCTCTCTCTCTCTCTCTCTTTCTTTCTCTCTCTCTCTCTTCCTTCCTCCTCGGTCTTTTTTTCTTTCTTTTGCATTTGTGTGTTTGTTATATTCAAAACTAATTTTTAATTAAAAGAAAAAAAGAAAATAGCCCCTGGCCTCAAGAAGGTTACAATTTATTAGGGAGACAAGATATAATGCAATACAATACAATACATACAAAATATATACAGAGCAGATGGGAGATTAACTCAGAGAGGAAAGCACTAGTAACTGGAGGGACTAGGAAAGACCTCCTGAAGAATGTGGTATCAGAACTAAACTCAAAGGACATTAGTGAAATTAAGAGATGGCTGTAAGGGGCATTCCAGGCATGAGGGTCAGCCAGTACAAAGGGATAGTGGAGGATGGAGTATTGTGTAGAAGAACAGCACATAGACCAAAAGAACTGGATTGTAAAGTACATGAAAAGAAGGAAAGTACAAGAAAATTGAAAAGGTGTGGAGGGCCCAGGTAATGAAAATATTAAAATGCCAAACAGAAGGCTTTTTATTTGACTAAAACACACATGGCACTATCACCTCTTTATTCGTATAAATTGGGCCTCTTTTAAAGCAGTACAAAATTATGTTACCTTTGCTGGTTACCATAACACAGTGATGACTCATAATTGAGCTCACTAAGCCCACTAAGACCCTGAGATCTTTTTCAGATAAAGTGCCATCTAGCCATGCCTCCTCAATATAATGCTTCTAAAGGTGAATTTTTGAACCAAAAGCACAAAATAATTCCTTAATCCCTACTAAATTTCATTTTTATTAACTTCAGTCTAATTCTTTTAGCTTGCCAAGGTCTTTTGAGGTCTTGCTTCTGTCAATCAATGTGCGGGTTTTATTTCATCTGCAAAATGTGATATGCATGCTATGCCTTTATCCAAGTCTCTGATAAAAGGTGAAACATTACAAGGGCAGATTCATTCCCAAGGGAACGTCACTGTTAAGCAGTCACTGAGCCCTTAGTTACTACTATTTAAGCTTAGCCATGTAACCCACTCTGATGCCATCTTTTTGGACTATCACATAACTTGCTTCTTTTCATCTTTTCCATAAGAGAAGCACACACTACTTTATCTGTGAAGGCAAGTTGGTACCAACAAAATCATAGGTCTGAAAAAAATAATCATGCTACATATAATCCCACAGCACTTTACACAGTGTTTTACATGAATTATCCACAACAACCCCATGAGATGCTTAGTGCAAGTAGAATCATCTCCATTTTATAGGTGAGATAATGAACAGCCTCAGACTCAGAGAAAGGAAATGACTTGCCTAACAAAATGCAGGCAGTAAGTGGTAACAACCGTGCATCATGCAGCTAGGTAGCCCAGTGGATAGAGCACTGTGTCTGGAGTCAGAAAGCCCTAAGTTCAAATCTAACCTCTGACAATTATCTATGTGACTCCAGGCAAGTCATTCAACCTCTGTTTGCCTCAGTTTCTTACATGTAAAATGGGGATTGATAATACCAGTTTACTCCCTGGGATACTGTGAGGATTAAATGAGGTAATATTTATACAGTACTTTGCAAACCTTGAAGAATTACATAAATTCTAGCTTCTTGTTCTCTTCCTCCTCCTCCTCCTATTATTATTATTATAATAACCTGGAACCACATAACTCAAAATTCAGCAAACTTTCCACTACCCCACAACCTTCCTAAGTCTACAAATATTTCAAGCTAAAATTTGGGTCATTGGCTAAACATTCCTGATTAGACTTTTCTGTATCTTTGTGTTATCATTGACCCAGATCACTCATCTTAGAAGTATAAAAGATAATATGTGGAGGGTTATTCATAGGCAAAAATAATTAAGAATGATACAGAGGGTCCCCAGAAACTTATATGAGCCACAGATGGCCAAGGGGTCACAGTTTGAAGAATTCTGGTATAACATATAATAGGTAGGGAACTACAGAGGATCTCTACATTAAGGGAATCCCAAGTCTGGACCAGATGATGCTAATAACATTCATTTCCACAATGCTTTAATATTTCAAAATACTTTATTGATATTTTTATGTATAAAACAAAAGAAAGTATAATCAACTTAATTTTACTGATGAGGAAATGGCCTCAGAAAGGTTTATAGTCTACTGATTCATGCCTGGGCATCACTGTACACCTGGTGGTACCTTCCATAATCATAGGCATCCTAAGAGAGAGAAAAAAAAATGAAGCATTTGCTGTAGGGTTGGCCTAGAATATCCCGCTGATGAAGTGGCAAAAATGTCACAAGTAACTTGCTGGTGGAAGGGAAAGCTGAAATCTAAGGAAGACCATAAAGATGAACTACAATAAATAAATCATCCATTTCTGTTCTAAACCACTAAATTCTCATATAAGGGAGGAAGGGTAGAAGACCAAATGATGAAGACAATGTGTAAATTCTTTAATGCCAGGGTCTGTTTCATTTTGTCTTCATTTTCACCACCCTGCAAAGAGTGTTTATTGAATTGAACATTTGTTGACTACAATCAGGAAAAAAATAACCACTTTTCTTTTCTTTACTTTTTTTAGTACAGGCATCTTCTGGGTTAGGACTTGCCTTCTTAAGTCTCTCTTAGCCTCTCCCTCAGTAAAAATAAATATAATCCACATATTTACAAATACCTAATTAAGCTCTTGAAAAGTAATAACAGCCAAAATTTAAGACTTTCCCAATAAGTAAATTGGCTACTGGGAGTCCCGGACTCTTTTGCTCTGTCAAAATGTTGGGAAGGGGACAACAGTGACATGTTGGGAGCTATTCCCTCTAGCTGTAGCAAGGATATTTGTCCAGTGTGTTTAGTGGAAGCCAATGATCCCTGGGATATATGCCTTAACAAGTGGTGACAGTCATTTCCCCAAGAGGGAGATTCCAGATATAGTACATATAGCTTTTAAGGGGTGTTAACCTCATCAGAACTGCCAGGGGGCTAGTCTCATGAGTCAGTCTTTCCCTTCTCCTGCTCTCTACCATGAGAATGAATGTTACAATGCTCATTCTGAGTCAAGTATTTGGACAAGACCAAAAATAACACTGAATTGCTTTGCACCTGCTTGCAGTTAATAACAGGGTTGCTGGTTGCTCATAGGATAGCTCCGTGAACAGTCTATTTATCTGATCTTTCTTTGGTACTGTTTTGTTGGTCCCAACCCGCTTATTCTGCTCATCTGAAGCTATGCTCTTAGGGGAAAAAGATCTCCTCAGTTTATGGGCTCTGAGAATATCTTTAGCATCTGATGCTACAGTATGCAAGGAGGTGGGAGAAGTTCTAGGAAATATTAGAAAATGCCAACAGTTGGAATCTTCAGATCACAAATTAGCAAATATCAAAAACATTAAAATTACCTCCCATTAGCCATATGCCAGGACTGTTTTTTTCATTATAAGATCCTCAACTCCCAGAATTTGGAGGCACTAAGTGGATTAAAGAATATCACTCCATTTTCTTCAGAACTTTACTGGCCTATTATAAGAGCCCTGTTGCCTACTGTGATGGCTAATTTATAAGCTACAGAATTTCATGGTTAAATACCAGAGTCTCTGTAATTTATTTATTGCCCTCTCTCACTCCTGCAATTACATTTATTTAGCTTGCATTGCCAATTATCAGAAAAAAAAGGAAAAAAGCTTTCACCTTTGCCATAGTCATCTTTTAGTCAAGAGCTTGACTCTGTAATGTTGGGCCATACTTGCCCCTAGACAAAAATAAATGGGATCCAGGTACTTATAAATACTTAATAGTTATTTGAAAATTAATTTATAATTAAAGTTTAGGAAGCCCCTAAGCAGCTGGGTGTCACTGTGGGTAGAGTATTGGACCTGGAATCAAAGAGACCTGAGTTCATATCCAACTAGTTGTGTGTCCCTGGGCAAGTCACTTAACCTCTGTTTGCCTCAAGTTTCTCATCTATAAAATGGAAATAATAATAGCACCTTCTTCCTGGGAACCTTGTGAGGACAAAATGAAGTAATGTTTGTAAAGTGCTTTACAAATCTTAATATGCTACAGAAATGCCAGCTACTATTATTATTAAAATTATAGTAATCAAATAGACTATGTTATATAATAAATATAATTTATAATTATAAATTATTATTATTATTATTATAGTGCTAGGGGAGATAATAAATCTAAACTCCTCTTAACATTTCTTCGTTCAGCAAAAACTATCCATAAAGTGAAAATCTACTGACAAAACCCTACATTCTTCCATGTATTTTTCCTTTAAGGGGAAATTTGTCTTTAATTGAAAAAAATGGCTTACACAGTGAAGATTAGATACAAATTAACATTAAAATTCCCAAAGTAATTGTGTATACAGTGAAAGAAAGACAAATTAAAAAACTATCATGACAAAGTTGATCAATCAGTCTGACAAAGATAACAGGGCTAACTACTCTTAAGTCTGATTATTTTGATCTACAATTCAATGAGA
Source organism: Phascolarctos cinereus (assembly GCF_003287225.1). Classification (NCBI taxonomy): domain Eukaryota; kingdom Metazoa; phylum Chordata; class Mammalia; order Diprotodontia; family Phascolarctidae; genus Phascolarctos; species Phascolarctos cinereus. The sequence goes on along the minus strand of NW_027555958.1, from coordinate 419,631,897 downwards.
TTAATGTTGTGGTGATTTGACCCTATGTTTATTGATGCAACAGACATTATTGTGAGTCAGTCACAAAGACCTTAACTATATGAGTGAGTGGGAAAGAATCAGGATTTAAACACAATCTTATTGCCTCTTGGTTTCCATTGTTACATGACTGAAGGCAATATCCACTATATTTCATTCCACCAAGGCACTGGTAATTTAGTGGGAAGAGATAGATGACCTGCATATCATTAGAAGACTACTTTAAAATGGCTAGGGGCTAAACACATGGGATCTGCTAGACTTAATTGAGAAAACTAAATGTAAATAAATCACCAGGACCAGATGGCATCTACCCAAGAGTTTTAAGGAATTCAAGGGTGAAATTGTAAAGCTTCTGGCCAAAACATGTAACCTGTTACTATAAACATGGGAGAAATGGCTGATGGCCAAAGTGACTCCCATCCTTTATGAAAGGCTTGAGAGAGAAAGCTATGAAGTGGTGAAGTCTTACTTCTCTTCTGGGTGAGGTAGGGCCAACTATAAAAAGAGAGGAAGATCATTGAACCTGTAGACAAACATAACTAACATTTGTAGAGAACTTTAGTTTTCAAATTGTTATGCATCTTGTTTCATTTGATGCTCACGTTACTGTGTAGTAGGTTCTCTTATTTTCTCCATTTTACAGATGAGAAACCTGAGGCAGAAAGAGATGAGGTGACTTGCCTAGGGTCACATAACTAGTAAGTGCTTGAGGTGATATTTTAATTCAGATCTTGACTCCAGGTATCACACATTCATCCACTGTGCCACCTAGCTGCCTCAGTAACATTTATTTCATATATACTGATTTATATCTGTTGTTCCTCCTTGCCCCCAATTAAATTGGGAACTCCTTTGGAGAAGAAACTATTTTTGCTCTTTCTTTGTAGCATACACCTGCTATGTAGTAAGCACTTAATGGATGTTTTGTCAACTGATTGATTAATTAATCGAAGATACCTTGTTCCCTTCAACAAAAATGTACTCCCTCCCAGGGATGTCCTAGTAAAATTTTAACAACCAACTCTGGGGGAAAAAAAGTAAGTACAATATACTTTTAAATTTAATAAACTTCATCAGTACCTCCCACTCTTCTCCTATCCCAATTATATTCCTTCTTCAAGACTGTTCATGTGCCTTACCTCCTCTAAGAAACCTTCCCTGATAACCTCAGCCCAAGATACATTCCATACTTATGTCCTACAAAAAGGCCCTTCAATGCAAATGTTGTACCAGGAAGAGTAAGTGCTAACACTTCATAAGCAGAATTCTTGAATGTTTCAGCAGTTTTTGAAATTATAGAATGACTCCTCTACTGGAATAATAAGGAGAGTTATTTGTGGGTTTAATTGGAAATACTAACAAAGACTCAGTAAAAATGGCATATCTAAGAGTCAAAAATGGAAATATAAATGAATGATTTCTCAAATTGTCTGTTTCTAAAAGTGCACTCTTCCTCTCTTATAACTTGTGCATCATATCTGTTGCCAGGAGCGATTGAGGAGGAAGAAGAGATAGCTACTGACAACACTGTATTAGGTAAGGCGGGGGGAATGCATTTACATATGAAGCCTTAATGAGAGGGGTTTTCCTGGATCTGTAGATCACTAAGAGGGAAAAGGAGATCTGATTTGGAGTATCAGCGTGTTTCACTGCTGTGATCCTGACCTAATTAAAGAGCCAGCCACAATATCTACAGCTCTCCTTATTTCATATCACTGAGGTGAATCTTCCTAAAACATAGCTTTCATTATATCACCTCTGCTTATGAATCTTTATTGGTTCCCCATTAACTACTAGATCGAATGCACCCTCTTCATCCTGCTTCTTATTCCAAGCCTTCTATACTTTTACTCTATTATATCTAATCTAATTTACTTTCTATGATTCCTTTACACATATCCTCCATTCAATTCATTTCAAAGCAATGTGATTCAACATATATTCTGCAACAATGTTCAAGTGCTATATTTCAAACAATATTTAAAAAAATAGTCACTGTTCTCAATGACGAACATACAATATATATTTTAAAAAGTGTGATACAAGATTGGATGAACAACATGGTATACATGGATAGTGAGGTGGCTTTGGTGCCAGGAATACCTTAATTCAAGTCCCACTTAAGATACATACTGGCTATGTGATCCTGAGTAAGGCATTGGCTTCTCAGAACCCTAGGCAACTTTTAAAGATGAAAAACTGAAGAGAAGGAGCCAACCATCATTGGTAGAAGGGGGTATCTTCATTTGGGAATTCCCTACTAATGAAATCACAGGTTCAGTGCCTTATCCCTATGATAAATGATAGAATGTGGGCACAGTATTCTAATGAAATTTTAGGAGGACAAGTTCAATGTTGTGTAGTGTAAAACATACTCAGTCTCCCAATTTTTTCAAGGAAAAGAAGGAGGTCAATATCCTCAACTCTTCTCTGGGCCCAAGATTGGTCTTCACCATGTCATAGCATTTAACTTTGTTTTGTTGTTCTTTTTTTGTTTTCACTATTGCAGTTATTATGAATGTTGTTCACCTTTTTCTATGTATTTTACTCTTAATCAATTTATACATGTCTTCCTATATTTCACTATTCTTTGGGGTTGTTGCTTCTTAAGACACAACAGAATTCCATTACATACTTATGCCACAGTTTCTTTAGCTATGTTCCAATCAATAGAAAAATACTTTCATTTTTGTTTGGCTCTACTGTGGTTTTGACTACTACAAAAAATGAGGGTATGAGTGTTTTGCTACATGTGGTAATAGAATCTTTCTCTCTGTGATTGAGATATATGCCCAACAGTACAATCTATGGGTCAAAAGGTATAAACAGGTTAGTAGCTTTTCTCAAGTGATTACAAATTGTTTTCCAGTACGGTTGGACCAATACGCAACTCTACTAACTCTCTTGGTATGACTGTCTTCTCATAGCCCCTACAACATCAACTATTTCCATCTTGCATTATTTTGCCAATATGTTAGATGTGCAATGAAACCTCAGAATTGTTTTAACATACATTTCACTTATTAGTGATTTAGAGTAATCTTACATATGTTTGTTGATAATTTATAGTTCATCTTTGAAAATTACCAACTCTTCTGTCATGACTGTATATCTATTGAGGACCTGCTCTACGTCTTATAAATTTCTGTCACTTCCTCACATATCTTAGGTGTTGGGTTTTTATCAGAGATACTTGATGCAAATATTTTTTTAACCAATTGAATATTTTGTTTCTAATCCTTAATCTTACATTAATTTTGTTTGAGCAAAAAATGTTTAACTTTATGCAAACAAAATTATCTGTTTTATTAATTTCTTCTAAAGAGGAGATTGGATCCAGATAAGAGTCAGGAAGAACTAGGTTTAAATTTTATGCATCATCACTAATATATGGGTGTGACCTAACCCCAAGTGATGAATCATCTCATTATTTAAAACTTCCTTTATTACTATAAAACTATTTTGTAATCATATTTATGTGTATTCTATATCTTGACAGATTACCATCTCAACAGTTTTATAGTTATATTGAATGGGACTTCTTTTTCTATTATTTTTTCTTGGCTTTTTCCATTTTGCTTTTAGAAATGATGACGTTGGAAATTTATTTTCTATCTTGCTCCTTGAATGAAGCTATTACTTGCTTCAATTAAGGATTTTTTTTTCTCATTAGACATGGTATTTTCTAGGAATTCATCATGTACATAAGGACACTATTGTCATTCTTTGACAATGTTCATTCTTTTCATTTCTTTCTCTTCTCTTATTGCTATCACTAGTATTTCTGGAACTATCAAATGATAATGGGGAGTGGGTGCATCCTTGCTTTACCTTTGTACTTATTGGGAAAGTTTTAGAGGTGCTAGCAGCTGGACTGTTCTTTTCTGGAATAAATTTCTATTCTTGGTATTGATTATGTTCTTTTTGTCTTCATTATCCCTTCTTGTTTTAGGTATTAGAGTTACATTTATATCACGATAGGAGCATTGTAGGGCACTTTGTTTCTCTATTAAGAATAATTTGAGTAGGATAGTTCTTAGTTATTCTTTTTTGAAATATATTTCTAGAATTCTGGGAACTCAAAATTACATCTTTGCATGTTAGATTCCTATAAATGATAGAAAATGTTTCTTTTTTGCATTCTATGTTATTCTCCTTTGCTTTACTCAAATGTACCCTAACAAGTCTGCTGTTATTTAGTTTCATGTGGATTCTCTTGCCAACAATTTCACTTGGAAAAACAAAGACTTTAAAGATTGAATCATGTATAATGGCATGAGTATAGTTTCTGAGGGTTTTTTTTGCATATTTTATATGGCTTTTGCTTGTTGACTTAAGATGAATTCTCTGAGAAACATGCTTGCCACATGCTTGCCACTGGATTTTCCCCATTCTGATTCATGAACTAGCTATTACTAGATCTGAATAGATTTCAGTTAAGAAGTTGAAAGCTGTTGGTAGCTCTTCTGCCACCATCAACTTCAATTTCTTGAGCTACTGTGATATATACTGCTTTTAATTGAGTCTTTAAGTAAGAGTATATCTCCAACTCCAGGAAAGCCTGTAAAATGCCAGGCTTGAATTCATCTGGCTTCTTGCCATTGGGCTTTACAATCTTGGTTACAGAATAGAACATGGCACTGCCTTCACTGGGTGCCAACATAGGAAGAGCTTCTGATTCTTCATTTCAGAAGATGCCATAAGCCTTTAAAAGGTAATTTTTCAAATAATCTATTCAAATCTTTATTTTGTTTTCTGTTTATCTTTCTGTTAGATTTCTACTACCCTGAGAGAAATTAAAACCACCTACAATTCTGGTGTTTCCATTTGTGTCTTTTTTTCCAGTTCAGTTAATTTTTCCTTTAAGACTTTTAATACTATGCCATTCTTAACATATATTTTGTAACTCTACCTACGGGTTTCCAGGATTCAATTCAATAACTCCCTGAGGGAAGGGATTGTTTTTTTTTTCTTGGCTGCATAGTATATGTTGAGAAAGTGTGTGATCTGGCAACTGAACAAAGTTTGGAGCACCAGAAAAGCAGTAGTAGGGTGCAAAAGGGAGGCAGTGTGACTGATTACAGTTACTGAGACTACAAAGAAGGTCGGAGACTTTATAAAGGAAGAGAAACTAATGGATTCCTCTTAAGAACAGGTAAGCTCATATTTCACAGAAGAAAGATGGGACTACAACAGCTTGATTGGAGCTTTTACCACACCCACACTTCATCTCTCCCTCAGGAGCTGGCTAAGGGGCATCTTCTTTCTCCTTTCCTCTTCCCTCCCTCTAACCATTTAGATAGAGTTGGTGGGGAAGGAAACAAAACTATGTCCTACTTTGTTATCTCACACCACCAGTAATATTTTTGAAACTTTGGATCACTTGTATAAATTAGTTTTTTCACATTGTCAGTAGTCATGTCAATGGTTGATCCAAGGGTACATATATGGATGTCCTGGAGGGTTTTGTATTTCCCTAATTATGTATACTAGGACCCTAAAATTCTGGTTTGAAAGGTTGAGACCACCTAGGGATCTACAGAGCAATAGTTTAGTTTTATAAATGATCTTATAATTCTTCTAAGAAGAACCTCAAAACTTGAACACAGAGCTCACTTAAATTTCCCAGAAGAATGAACCATTAGAGTCTGGCATCACTGAAGGTGTGAACACAGAACTTAGGGACAAAACTAAGTTCCACAGGAAAAAGGGGGGGAAATAAAGAGATCACAGACACTTGGGCTGTATCACAACCACAAGTGTTAGATTTTTTTTAAAAAATCACATTGTTTCATTATGGTTCCTTTTAGAATAATGTAGTTTCACTGTCTCTCCTGACACAAATGTGTATTTTTCCTTTGTCTTATAGCATAATAACAAACCCTTACTTCCTGAAGGAATGATCTGAGACATTTTACATTTTGTTCTAGCCTCTAGTCAGTTTCAATCTATGTATGCCTTATTGCTTAGATTTTTTTTCTTTTATGTGACAAAATGTTGTGGTTTTTGTCCTTATCCTTTCTGCCACTTCTTTTCCTTTATTGTTCATATAGTTCAGTCTGTTTTTGGTTTTAATAATATTTTTTAACATTCTATTTAAAAAATTTTGAGTTCCAGAGTATCTCCTTTCCTCCCACTCCTCCCCCACCCACTGAGAAGGCAAATGATATCAATTATACATGTGAAATCATGCAAAATATATTTCCATATTAGTCGTATTGCAAAAAAGAAAGAAAAAGAATATATATATTTCAATTTGTGCTCAGAGTTCATCTGTTCTCTCTCTTGAGATGGATAGCATTTTTTCATCATGAGCCCTTTGGAATTGTCTTGGATCATTTGTATTGCTTTGAGTAGCTAAATATTTCAGGTGATCATCATTACAACATTGCTGTTACTGTCCACAATGATCTCCTGGTTCTTCTTACTTCACTTTGCATCAGTTCATATAGGTCTTGCCATGTTTTTTTTTTCTGAAACCACTCTTCTCATCCTTTCTTATAGCAGAAGGGTATTCCATCACAATCATGTGCCACAACTTCTTCAGCCATTCCTCAACTGATGATAATCCCCTTGATTTCCAATTTTTTTGCCACCACAAAAAGAGCTGATACAAATATTTTTGTACAAGAAGTCTTTTTCTTTTTCCTTTGGTCTCTTTGGGGTACAGATCTACCAGTGGTATCAAAGGATCAGAGGGTATGCACAGTGGTAAGAAACAAAACACTTTTGAGGAGGGTGGGTGGGAGGGAGGGAGAGAAAGAGAAAGAGAGAGAGAGAGAGGAGAGAGAGAGAGAGAGAGAGAGAGAGAGAGAGAGAGAGAGAAGAGAAATAGGATGGAGTAAGTATACAGTTAGTAATCATAATTGTGAATGGGGTAAGCTAACCCATAAAACAGAAATGGATAGCAAAATAGATTAGAGACCAGAACAATATGTTGTATATGAGAAAAATACGCAAACAGAAAGACACATAGAATTAAAATAAAGGGCTGGAGCAAAATCTACTATGCTTCAACTAAAGTAAAAAAGGTAAGGGTAGCAATCATGAACTCAGAGAAAGCAATAACAAAAATAGACCTAATTAAAAGAGATAATCAGGGAAACTACATTTTGCTGAAAGGTACTATAGGTAATGAAATGATGTAAAAAATTTAGAGCAAGTTTCACTGATAAAGGCCTAATTTCTCAAATATATAGGGAACTAAGTCAAATTTGTAAAAATAAAAGCCATTGCCCAATTGATAGTGAAAGGATATGAATAGATATTTCTCTCTTCTCTCCCTCCCATCCCTCCTCAAAAGTGTTTTGTTTCTTACCACTGTGTCCCTTAATCTGTCCTCCCTTTTATCAGCCTTCCCCCACGTATTTCTTATCTCCTTTCCCTCCTACTTTCCTATTAAATAAAATAAATTTCTGTACTCAGCTGATTGCATATATGTATACTTTTTTGTCTTTGAAACAATTCTGATAAGTGTGAGGTTCAAGCATTACCCACCTCACCTATTTCCCCCTCCACTTTAAAAGCTCTTCCTACCATGCCTCTTTCATGTGGAAAATTTTTCCCTATTCCTCCTCTCCCTTCCTCCTTCTCCCAGTGCATTCCTCTTTCTCACCCCATTCATTTTTGGGGGGAGAAGAGCATCCTACGTAATCAACTCACAACCCATCCCCTCTGTCTAGACTCCTTCTAAATGCTCTAATAATGATAAAGTTCTTAGGAGTTACATGTATTATCTTCCCACATAAGGATATAAACAGTTTAGATTTATTGAGTTCCTTTATGATTTCTTTTTCATGTTTACCTTTTTATGCTTCTCTTGAGTCATGTTTAAATGTCGAATTTTCTATTCAACGCTGGTCTTTTAATCAGGAATGCCTGGAAAGTCTCCTACTTCAATAAATATCCTTCTTTCCCCTAAAAGATTATGCTCTGCTTTGCTGGGTAGGTTATTCTTGGTTGTAATCCTAACTTCTTTGCTTTCTGGAATATCACATTGCAAGTCCTCAGCTCCTCTAATGTAGAAACTGCCAAATCTTGTGGTATCCTGATTGTGGCTCCCTAACATTTGAATGGTTACTTTTTGGCTGCTCAAAATATTTTCTCCTTGAATTGGAAGATCTGAAATTTGACTATAATACTGCTGGGAGTTTTCATTTTGAAATCACTTTCAGAAGGTGATCAGTGGATTATTTAAATTTCTGCTTTATCCTCTGACTCTAAAATATCAGGGCAGTTTTCCTTCATAATTTCTTGAAATATGAAGTCTATGCTCTTTCTTTGATCATGGCTTTCAAGGAATCTAATAATTCTTAAATTACCATTCCTTGATCTATTTTCCAGGTCAATTTTTTTCAATGAGATATTTCACATTTTCTTCTATTTTTTCATTCTTTTGATTTTGTTTTCTTGTTTCTGGATGTCTCATGGATTCATTATCTTCCACTTGACTAATTCTAATTTTGAAGGAATTATTTTCTTCAGTGAGCTTTTATATCTCTTTTTCCATTTGTATAGTTCTGCTTTTAAGGAGTTCTTTTCTTCAGTGAATTTTTGTGCCTCTTTTACTATTAGACCTGGTTTTTAATGTATTTTCTTCAAGATTTTTTGCCTCTTTTACCGAGCTGTTAATTCTCTTTTCATAATTTTCTTGCATCACTCTCATTTCTGTCCCCAATTTTCCTCTCCCATCTCTACTCTCTCTTTCTTTAACTCTTCCAGGAATTCTTGCTAGCTTTGGGTCCAATTAGCATTCTTTCTTTGAGGCTTTACTTGTAGTGATTTTAACATTTTTGTCTTTTTCTAAGTTTATGTCTTGGTCTTCCATGACACATTAGTAGCTTATAAAAAGCTTTTTTGTTGTTGTTTTCTCATTTTCCTAGCCTATTTCTTCACTTTGAACATTGTGTTAAAGTTGGGATCTGCTCACCTCAGGGTGGGGAGGCACTGTACCAACAAGCTTCATTCTTTTTCATGCTGCTGTTTTCAGAGTTAAGTTCTGGGGGTCTGCTACTTTTTGGTGCTTTCAAGGTGGTGTTATTCTGAGAAAGTTGTGGTCACTACTCTTCTGGTCTACACTCTGGTGTTTCCCCAGGAAGGGCCCCTGCTGCCCCAAGTGCCTCTCTTGGTCCTAGAACTATGACCCAGAGCAGCTTCTGGGAAATAAAGCCAATATTGCCAGTTAACACAAGCTGCTTCAAGAGCCAGCAAAGGGTCCCCTTTAATCTCTTTCTGACTAGTTGTCTGACCCCCTTACTACCTCTGTGCTGAGAGCTCCTGAAGCTCCTGCTGCTATTGCTGTTCCAGCTGTCTCCAGTGCCCACAACTGGCACTCTTATTCTTGCCCCAGATTTATTCCTACCCCAGTGTTACAGACCTCTCCTTTATACTTCCTAGGTTGTCTTAAGCTGGAAAAATGTCTCCCTCTGACCTTTTATTGGCTATGCAGCTTCAAAATTTGATTTGAAGTGTTTCTTTAAAGTTGTTTGGAGGAGAATGTTGGGAGAGTTCAGCTGGGTCCCAACCTGTATCTTCATTCACATTTAATGATATGATTGTTAGGTTGCATTTTCCTCTATTTTTAATTAATCTTACCCATTTCCTTTTTAAGTCAACATTTTATTTCTAGGATTAGTTTTGTTTGTATTAATTTGATTCTAATCTGATGTGACAGACTCTCTCTCTCCCTATTCCTGTTTACCTGACCTGTCCCAAGTTCCTTCAAATTCCTTGAATTGTTGATTTATCTGTCCTTTTTAATTCATTCAGCTATTTCACCCCTTTTTATATTTTTTTTCTCTTCATGCAGATAGCTTTGTTAAAAATCCCCCTCCTTTCCTTTCTAACCTCTTAATATTAGTGGCATTCCTTTTTAGTGCCTCTTTCTCCAAAAGGTCTGCCTAATTAAAGTATATCCTTACTCCAGTCAATCCTCTATACAGTGATCTTCCTAAAGTGCAGTTCTAACAATGTCACCATCCTTCTCAATAAACTATAGAGACTCTTTTTTTTTTACCTAGAGGTTAAAAAATAACATCCCCTATTTACCTTTTAAAGTCCTTCAAAATCTCAAGTCTTTCAATCTTGATAGTCTTCTAACACTTTACTTCCTGCCACATATTCTATGATCCAGTGAACTTAGATCCCTCCCTCTTCATCTCCACCACCTGACTTCCCTGACTTCCTTTAAGTCTCAGCTATAAAGTCACCATCTGCAAGAATCATTTCCCAGTCTCCCTTAATATTAGTGCCTTTTCTCTGAAATTGTGTATATAGATAATTGTTTGAATGTTGATTTCCCTCATTAGAATGTATGTTCCTTGAAAGCAGGGACTATTCTTGCCTTTCTTTGTATCCCTAAGACTTAGCACCATGTCTGGCATGTAATAAGTATTTAATAAATATTAGTTGAGATGCTGTTGACACCAAGAATTTAATTTGCTTTGGTTTTATATCTTTTCACATTTAGGCAATTCTGAATTGTATCTACCCCATTCTTGGACAAAACACTTCCATGTTTCTTATTTATGTTATCTTCCTTATGATAGCTGTGGCTTCTGGAATACAAAAGTTGAGATTCCTTATCTATTCCATTTCTGTTAGTGAATTATTCATGTTACCACCCATTCTCCCTTCCATTTTGTTTTGTTTATTGGCAAGACCTTCTTGTTATACCTCACTTACAAAAATATCAATTTGGGAAGAAGAATATGTGTTATGTTGGGAATCAATCTGTCATGGCACCTGTTCCTTCCCTGTCCTAACAATTATAATACCTTCTGGATATGCAGTCTCCCCACTACCCTGAATGCTGGTCAACACCATGATGGGAAGGCTTATACACCATCTCCTGAGGTGAAAGGTGGTCCTGGGAAGCATAATATTTACTCAAAGAGGTCTTGTAAGGTACCCACCCCCATTACCTTAAAAGATGATGCCCTCTTCTATCCCTCTTTCTTCTATCATGGGAACACGATTCTTTACAGATGGTAAACTACGACCCACTGCCTGTTTTGTATGACTAGAGTTAATTCTTGCTTTTTGTAAGTCAAAAATCATTCTGAACTGGTAGATCATACAAGAACAGGTGGACAGGATTTGTTCTTGGGCTGTTGTTAGTCAACTCTTACTATAGCATCCTTTATTTATTTTTCTCGAGTAAGGTTAGCATTCCATCTCCACCACATTCCACCCAGTCTCTCCTCTCCACTCTTCTTATTCTACTTGCTCATAGCTCTAACCCCTATGCTTATCAGAAGATTGAAGGAATTATTATCCCTTTTCTGTTCTCAATATGGTCTCATTTCCAACTTCTATTGTCTCTTGCTTTCCTCTCCCCATTCAAGTTATGTCCCTCAGCAGAAAATGTTAATTCACTTTGGGGAGAGGATGGTTTTTACTTCATGGAATTCAATTCATCATCTTTCCTTTCTTCTTACTATTTTAGTCTTAAAATTTTAGCCAATTCATATCCTTTTTATGATCTCTCTTTGTTCTTATGTATAAGCCTCAATCAGATTTCTCTTTTAAATAGTAGCCTTGTTCTGCCCTGGAAACATGAGAGAATTTAACTCACTATTTAACCTTTTTTTGTTGTTGGTAATGTTCTTATTTACCTTTCTTTTATTTCTATAGTTAAGTGTTTTCAAGTCAAATATTTTACTTCTGATTTGTTTTGTGGAAATAATTTGATTATTCATATTTGGTACGCATTTCCATCAGTTATTAGTCTCTGGTTTGCTGGATGTTGTTATGAGGTATATTCTGATCTCATTTGCTTTTTGGAATATGATATTCCAATCTCTTCTCTGATTTTCCATAGACAGAGAATAATCAGGGGCTATTCAATCTCTCATTCATGGTTGATAGCCTTTTTCCTGGATGCTTGCAATATTTGTTGTTTGGGATAGAGATTCTAAAATTTAACCTTTGATTCCCTTGGAGACTACATTTGGCATATAGCATTGTTCTATGATTTCTGAAGAAATCTATAGAATTCCCTGTCTTTTTCTGGGGGTTGGGGGAAAGTTGCTTGGTTCACTTTCCTTTAAAATATATTTATTCATTGCATTGTGGACTTTTAAAACAACTCTTGTACATTTTTCCTTCTGCCTTTATTAATTTCAGTGTTATTTATCTTTGTCAAACCTAGGCTTAACTCATTTTTTCTCTTAGCATTTTTCCAGCCTTTTCATTCTTTTTTTCCCCTAGTTTTGTTAGACTTCCCTCTTTACTATCTGGCTTCTTTCTCTTCTATTACTTTGGCATGCACATTTCCTCCTGTCTTGGTCCCCTGGAGTTAGGAGCATCTCTGGCTCTTTGTCATTGTATACTCCACAAGGAAAAGACTGAATACAGTGTTATTTCTAGGCCCCTTTCCTTTGGGCACTGAAATCCCTTCTCTAGTTAACCATGTTCTTCTGTTCCTTCTCCCTCTTCCCTTATAGTCTTAATATTTTTTACAGGGCCAGACCTATAAAATAGGCACTATTTTGCATTGTCACTGTTTTGACTTTGTATCCCCAGTACCTCGCATATTAGCTAGTTAATCAATGTTAATGAATTAAAATTCATTGAACTGAAGGCAACTCTTTCCATTATTCTTCAGCTACCTGCCTTTCCTTCAATATTTTGTACTTAAAAACTAAAAAAAAAAGACAAAAACAAAAACAAAAACCAAAAAACTAAATTGGTGGATGAATACACCCAATTTCATTAAATAGAATCCTCTTTTCTTCCTCAATGGAATGTTTCTGTATCTACTTCTCTGCCTCTTACAGGGATAAGGACATCACAATTACTGAATACTCATTAATTGCCACATATTGAGCAAAGAAAATATTGGGGCCTACACTTTGAAGCAGTCTTTTAAATTAGAGACTTGTAGAGATTGTATTGAACTTGATGTCCAAAGACCTGTGCTCTAGTAGCAGCTTTATAATTAACTAAACTGAAGTGACCTTGGTTTATTATTGTTTGTCCCTCATTTTTGAAGAGGACCTGATATCATGGAAGGTTACTGAAGCCAAATTTCCTCATCTGTAAAGTTTTCAAAAACTCACAATAAAAATGAAGATTCTTGGACATTGGGGAACTGCAACATTATTTTCTCTACAATCCATGCTGTGTGAAAAAATTAAGGGCAGAAGCAATAGTTAATCATCAGAGAGGATCTTCTAGTGACAGTGACCTTTATTTTCATATACAAATTTCACTTTCAGTGGGGTAGGACAAACAGCATACAATCACACAATTATAAAATATTAGAGTTGCAAGAAACCTCTGATATAATGTTCAACCACCATAATTTCTTTTAAAAATGTTTATTGATGCCTTTTGCTTCTTGCCTCAAAATTATTTACCAGTGTACCACCCTCCCCGGATCCCTTCCTTTTATTGTAGAGCATTTCATCAAAACCCAAACTGACATAACTCCTAAGTTTGACAGCATGTATAACCTTGCACACCCATAGACCACCAGTTGTTTACCAAGAGGAGGGAAACATGCTTCATTATTGGTCACAATATTGTAAAATCTCAGGGTTAAAAGCTGGAAGGGCCCTCAGCAGCCATATTGTCCAACCCTCACATGAAAGGAATGACCACAATAACATATCCAACAAGTGGTCATCCAGTCCATGTGTGCTTAGTGCCAGGATACAAAGAAAAGTCAAAAATCAACCACAAAACAAAACCTAAAGCAAGCAAACAAATGAACAGCAACAAGAAGAAAAGCAATCCCTATCTTCTAGGGATTTTCATTGTAATGAAGTGATTTGCCCTAGGTCATACAACTAATCATAGAATCCAGGTCTCCTTAACTCCCATTTTACCACACTGAGAAGTAATGAATATTTCTATTAACTGTATTAATCTATCTCCAGCCTCTTTCCAACATAACAGATAAGTTGAAATCTACTCATTGACCCCTTTCATGCTCCAAACACTACAGGAGTACTAAGGGTATAGTTTCATTGGCATTTAGGAATTAAGGGAAGAAACAAAAGTTAACCATCAGAGGGGTTCTTTTAATGACTTTGACCTTCATGATCACATGTAGATTTCATTTTCTTATGAGATAGGACAAGTAGTATTCATACAGTCATAGAATATTAGGGTGGCAAAAAACTTATGACATATTCAAGCCTTTCAATTTCTTTTTTTAAAATTTTATTGATGCCTTTTGCTTTTTATCTCCCAATATTTGACCAATATACCACCCTCATTACAGATCCCTTCCCTTCATCAAAACAAACTGACATAGCCCCTAAATTTGACCTAAATATCTAACCTTGTATACCCATAGTCTACTACTTGTCTATATCCTAAGACTGTACATGAGGGATCATGGTCAACTTAATTCAATGAGCATTCATTAAGTTCCTAATGTGTGTAAGGCACTGAGGATACAGATGTAAGAATAAAATAGACTATGCCTTCAAGGAGCTTTTATAATACCATTTGTTCTTATCATCTACTGGGCTTATTCCATATATCTCTTGTCTCTCTGTGTTGCTGATTGATTGGCTTTCTTGCTCTACCAAGTTCAAAGAATTTCTCAAGCCCTCCTCTGTGCATTTCCATAGAAGCTACAACGGCAATATGTAGACATTTAGCAACCTTAACACAAATGCCACCGGGAAATGTATGGTTAGTAATTTAAATTTTCCCCTTTGTTTTTAATACCTCTCCTCTCTAAGATCAGCCCAACATGAAGTCAGAAAATTTGACATTTTGATTCTCCTCTAGTTGCTAGAGCTGCATATCTGCCTCATAATGTTGCCTTGTGAGTTCCTCTGTGTATGTATGCATGTACGTGTGTGTGTGTGTGTGTGTGTGTGTGTGCGAGAGAGAGAGAGAGAGAGAGAGAGAGAGAGAGAGAATATGTATTCTAAACAGTCTATATAAAAGTCCTGAGCCCCTCCCACCAATGTGGAGACTTCAATGTTTTTATGCAGATTGAGATAAATAGCTATAGAACAGTTCAAAAAGTAATGGAGTATGAGTCTGAAAACCTGGTTTCCATAACTAATGGTATGACTCTAGGCCAGAGGTTTTTAAGCAGAGATCTGTGCACTTATGTGTGTGGGTGTGTTTTAACATTTAATAACTGCATTTAAATATAATTATTTTCTTTTATAAGTCTATGTATTTTATTTCATGCCTTTAAAACATCTTTCTGAGAAGGGGTCCATAGGCTTTACTAGACTTCACTGAAGAGATCCATGACACAAAGAAGATGAAGCCTCTCCCCCATTCTAAGTTTTAACCTCTCTGTTTCCTTTTTTTTTAAAAATTAATGGAGTTAGAATAAATGATCTCCAAGGTCCCTTCTAGTTCTAACACTCAAGGATCTTGGATCTTTGACTGTCACTAAAGCAGGAACTGATGACAATGTCCATCAAGTATAAAGACAGAATTTCCTAGCATCCTCCTTCTGTGTTCTGCTAAGTCAATCCAACTACACAGATCATGCTCCCCCACCCCTGGTCAAACTATTTGCTGCTCTCAATTACAAAAATCTGATAACTCTGATTTAAGCTCCTTGACAGAATGATGGAATGGTATCTCATCTCATTCTCCTTCAGTTTGCTCTCTTCTGCCTCAAGCCTTTACTGTAGGGCCCTTGTAGAATGATGACAGATATGCTCATTCAATAATAATTGCACATCTGTCATGGGCTGCTGTACTTTGGTCTAATTAAGGCTTGCTGTTTGCTAAATTTCTATAATTTCATTCAATGGGTTGTGTTGGGTTCTCACTCAGGAGCCTTTAAACATAGGGCACTAATCAGGGAAAATATTTTTTCCTCTTTCTTTTCTGTTTTTTTTAAGCCTAAAGGAGGTAAAAATTTGGATTCCTGTTCTCTCTCTCTCTCTCTCTCTCTCTCTCTCTCTCTCTCTCTCTCTCTCTCTCTCTCTCTCCATCTCTCTGTCTTTATGACCTAGTCATATCCTCAAAGGGAGAGATGATGTAACTCAAAGACCAAAAATTAATTGTACAACTCAAAAATAAAAGTTACCAAGTATTGAGACCCTATTATGTCAAAAGCTCTGTGTTAAGAACTTTTGAGGATATAAAAGCAGACACAGTCCCTGCCCTTGAAAGCCAGTGTGGAAACAGAGGTGGTCCAGTCACAAAATCAGATCAAAGATAACATGATAACATAATATTCCCTCTTTCCCAAGGAAACACTACCAACTAAAACAGCTTAGCTTGGCCATAATCATTTTCACCTCTATTGCCTGATCACTTTGGAAAAGGTGACAATCTTCATCCTTATATCCTCTAGTTAAAACAATTCAATTCGACACTGCTTCCTATTCTTCAAAGCCATCCCTGTAGTCCTATCATGCTCTTGCCTTCCCAGATCCCAACCCAAGCCTTCTTCCACCATTTGCCTCCTCTGTCCTTGTTCACATGCTGCTTGGATTTGAAGGAAATCATGCAACTAAGTCAAAGGGGTCTATCTACTGCAAATTCATGTTACCTAATCTCAACTGGGCCCTTACAGAAGTAAAGGCCTTTACTTCTTTACTCCTCCGTAATAGATTTCTTATTTTCTCTCCACCCACATAGAGTTTATTAAACACTTCTTTTTACTTCTCAAGCTTTCTGCACCACCCTTTTCTTCCAACCATCTAGACTGAAGACCTCACGTTACAGATTACTAAGAAAACAGAGACCACTCATTGTCAGCTCCCTTTTCTTCCTTCCTCTTATCACAAACCCCTTAGTCTCATCTCCCATTCTCTTCTCTTTTACTGCAGTCTCTGCTGAAGATATGACCCCATTCCTTCATCTTCTCCAGAAGATTGTCCCCACAATTATCCCCTTACTCTCAAAACTTAAATCTTTCCTTGTGTATTTATTTCCTTCCTAAATGCATAAAAACATGCCCAAACTTCCCAATCCTAAAAAAAATCCCATCTTAAATCTCCTCTTTTTTCATAGCCAAATTCCTAGAAAAAAGTATCTGTGCTCAGTGACTACAATTCTTCTCCTCTCACTTGCTTCTCAACCCTTTGACATATTGCTTCTGTCCACATTACTCGTGGAAATTGATTTCACAAAGCTAACAATGCTCTCCTGATTACCAAATCTGACATGACATCAGGACTTTTCTCAAGTTTATTTCTTCTGGACAACTCTGAAATCTTTGACACTTGATCACTATTTCTTTTTGACTATTTCATAGTAGTGAGGGTCCTCAAGATGCTACTGTTTGTGGGTGATATCACTTTTACTTTTAGTAATTACTAAATTTAGTAATTACTTTTAGTAATCCTCCACTGTAAAAATCTCACAGATGAGAGCCATAATCTCCCCAAAAGAGTTTGGTCTAACTGTCCACATAGGAAGAGATACAGAATGCCTATTTTTCCAGACTGTGATGGATGGACAACTTGTTGAGTCCAAGCATCAGTGTGTGCATATCTATATCTATTTTTATGTATATAGATACAGTATATAGAGAGATCACCTCAAAACCAAGGAAGATCTGAGTTCAAGTTCCATCTCTGACATAAACTCTAAATTACTCTAGGAAAATACCTTTTCTTTTCAGTGCCCTAAGCAACTCTCCAAGATGATAAATTGCAAGAATATGACAACCTGCATTGGCAGGGGGAGTTTCTTCACTTGGGAGTTCCCTATACCAATGAAATCACAATTGTAGTCACTTGCTTCTCTCCCCTCTCCCCCAAGAAGGATTCTAAGATATTTTCCAGCATCATTCGACTGAGGTAGAATGAGAACTTTCTCTTATCTGAAGCTCAAATGAGAAGTCAGGACTACAGATATAGGACCATAGAATGAAATCTGGAAGAGACCTTAGATGTTATCTAGTCCAATAGCCCTCATTTACAGATGAGGAAACTGAGATCCATGGAGTTTAAGTGGTTTGTCTAAGGTTACATCCAAGTCTTCTGGATTGAAATCCACAATTTGCTAATGTTCTACATATCATTGGTATAGTAGTAAGAACCATGAGAGTGAAAAAGATTGTAAGAGGGAAAAGTATGGAGAGAGAAGAGGAGAAGGTTATGAACAAATCTTTGGGGAAACAGCTATTACTTTTTTCTTATAGAATCTGTGCTGTTAAAACCCAAAAAGCCAGGAAAAAAACCCCACAAAATTGATAGGATTAGATTAGTTGGCAACATGGAACAAAAATCTCCCTGTAGATGGAGAACAGACTGCATATTTAGCACCAGCAACAGCTGGCAAGCAGGACCATGGACAAGAGGAATGAAATTCCAAATTGGAGATGAATTAATAACATTTGATGGGCAAAGAAATAGAGAATTATGTTTTTGATTGGACATTGAAGATTAAATTTGGAAAGGAAGAGGGATGCTTTCTCCCTGAGAATCATTCAATTCCCACTAGAAACTGCTTCATGTTTCTCATACATAATAGGATCTCAGCATTTTAGAGTTGAAAGGAGTCATAGAAATAACTCATTCAGCCTCCTTCCCTCCACCCATGCAGGAATCCTTCTAAAATATTCCAGATAGGCAGTTATATAGTCTTCTACAACATTTTTAGTAATGGAGCTGTCACTTCTCAGAACTTCTGTTTCCTCACTTGTAAAATGATAGGATTGGACTGGAAGGTGAAATCTAAGGGCTTTTTCATCTCTCAATCCTGTGATCCTATGACCAATGATATAGTTCATAATATTGTTCTAATTTGGAAAGTCCTTATATTGAAATGAAATCTAACTTTTTGTAGTTTTCAATCATTAATCTTAGTCCTATTTTCTGAAACTACAGAAAATAAGGGCAATCCCTCTTCCAAATGACATCAGGTGCTCAGCAAACGTTTGTTGATCAACTGAATGATATACCATCCATTAAAATGGTGCACTGATCTATCTAGAAAAGAACTTGACCTTAAAGAATGTTAAAGACATGGAATGGCAGAAATAAGTAGAAAGAACATTTCAGGTCTTAGAAGTCATCATTAACAAAAGCATAGATATGGAAGTAGACATGGTATCTACATGGATGGTAAGGAAGTCAGCCTGACTAGAGAGTCCATGTTGTATAGCATCAAGAGACAATGGATGGAACAATAAGATTGATTTGATTCACAGAATGACAGAATCTCAGAATTGGAAATGACTTCAGCATCTATTTAATCTAATTTTACTCTACAAACAAAGCAAAGTTTCAGTAGCTCAAAAGAAAGGTGAGATGTGCAAATTTAGAGACATCTGCACTCCATATCTTCCTATGGACTATTTGTGCCCAAGCTGTGGTAGAGCCTTCCAAGCTCACATTGGTCTGCTCAGTCACAGTCAGACCTACTTTGGCCCCAGCATAGTGATGTCATTTTGGTCTTCTTCAAGCACCACGGACAGCAACCCAACCAGTCTAATTCATACTTAAACAAGGACTCTTTCTACACAACATCTCTGACAAGTATCCCTAGCACAGTTATTGGCACAAAGTAAGCATTTAATAAATGCTTGTGATTGACTGGCTGGCTGCTCCAGCCTTTTCTTGAAGACCCTCCATGAAACTGACTCTCCTATAATCTTAGCAGGACCAGTCTGTTTCTGGATGGTTCAGTTATTAGGAATTTTCATTCACATTAAGCCTAACATTATGAAGAAGGCTCCTTGAAACTTTTACCCATTGCTTCTAGGCTAGTTCTCTGGGGCCAGGCAGAGTGAGTTTAATCTGTCTTCTATGTGACAGACCTTGAAACGTTTAAAGACAGTGACCATTTCCCCAGCCCAAGTTTCCTCTTCTCCAGATGAAATATCCTCAATTCCTTTGACAGATCCTCATGTGGCATATGCTTGATGCCTCGATCATTCTTGTTGCTTTCCTTGGGAAGCTGTCCAGCTCATCAATATCCTTTGTAAAGGATATCCTTATGGCAGTCCATGAATGAAAAATTGGTGAGTTTCCTTTTATATTATTTCATATATATATATGTATATGTATATATTAATATATTGTATATTTTACTTTTTATTTATTTTATTTATGATAAACAATAGGAAAGCATTATGATTTTTTATTGAAAAAAAGAGATATGATGGAAGACAATTTTAGGACCATTGACCTATCAACTATCAACTATTGCACTGTGATTGGTGGAGGGAAAACTATGGTAAGGGTGAGTAGTAAGAGCCTACAGCAGTGATGCACTTGTGAGGTGATAAGAGCCTCATTTAGGATGGGGGTAGGAGAATATGGAGGAAGGCCCGGATAGAAGAGTCATCATAAACCAGGATTTGGCAAGGGGAAGAAAAAAAATAAACATTTTCTACAAGTACATTAAAGAAGATGCATAATTGGTTCTGCGTTCACAGAAGACTGAACAAGAAAAAATCAGCTTAAATTGTAGCTGGAGAGATGTGGGTTCTACATAAGAACTTCTTGATGAGTGGTATAATTAAACGCTACACAAAGAAGTTAAATAAAGAAGGTAATTGTCACTAAACATGTCCCAGAATAGAATCAATCAATGGACCAACATTAAGTGCTGGCGGTGTGCCAGATATTGTGTTAAGCATTAGTGATAGAAAGACAAAAGTGAAATAGCCCTACCCTCGAGGAACTTATATTCTAATGATGTAGGTAAGCATAAAGGGTGTCCCAAAATTCTCAGTGCAATTTTAAGCAATTAAAATATTAAGCTATTAAAGCTTAAAAACACACTAAGACTTATACAAAGTAAATACAAAGTGGTTTGGATAGAGACAACTAATGTTTTAAGCCTGGAGTCAGGAAGATCTAAGTTCAAATCTGGCCTGAGACACTTACTAGCTGGATAACCCTGGGCAAATAAATCACTTAATTTCTGTTTGCCTCAGTTTCCTCAACTATAAAGTGAAGATAATACTAGCACCTACCTCTCAGAATTGTTGTTGAGGATGAAATGAGGTAATATTTGCAAAGCACTTAGCATAATGCCTGACACTATACCAATTAATACTTATTTCCAGCTCTCCTGACACCTCACTAGTCACTAGCCTAGGGAGCGGGATAGGTGGTCATGAAAGGCTTCACGGAAAGGATGGCACTTGAACTGAGTTTTGAAGGAAACCAGAGGTTTTAACAGGCAGATGAGAGGAGGAAGTATATAGCAGGCATGGAGGACAGACAGTACAAAAGCAAGAATATGGGAGATGGAATGCCATGTGTGTGGGAGAGTGACTAGCTTAGTCTGATTGGAGGCCAGAGTTGAAGGAAAGCACTATTGTGTAAGAAGATGAGAAAAGTGGAAGGGCCCAGGTTGTATCCTGGCTGAGAAATTTCTTTTGCTTAAGACAAGAATTTTTGAAAAAAAAAAGGTGATTTCTTGTATTCTCTTCCAGTTCTGGGACTACATGAACTTTTGAAGCCAAATGAAGGAGCAATGATGGTACTAATTTGGGTGACTGCAGTGATGATAAATGGACATTTCTATAATCCTTGTTGATGACAAAATACTTCCTTTATGTCATGTCATTTGATCTTTCTCCAAATTCTATAAAGTGAGTGGAAAATAGAAAGCTATTTGCAAGGTTACCATGTTAGCCTGAAGACCTTACACAATGATACTGCAAATGAAAGAATTGATGCAGCTTAATAGGGAAAACATGTCTCAATAAGAAATCAGTGTAAACCTGTGGAAAAGAAAGGGACAGGAAGTTCACTTTAAGTGGTGGTGAAATCCATATACAGTGTGTGTCAGTATGTGTGCATGCATGTGTGTATGTGTATATGCATGTATGCATGTGTGTATGTATGCATGCATGTGTATGAATTAGAATGACTGCACATATTATTTAGTAGGTCTAAGCAACTGAAAGAACAGAGAATCTCACAGTCCTAGATCTGGAGATCTGGAAAGGGTTCCATGACAAATCTACTCCAAAAACCATGAGACACGGACATGTTTAAATTGTCAGTATCAGTAAGATCTATTATTCATAGCAAGACCCATTGTACAGTAACTAAAAATAAAAATAAAATATCACCAGAGAGAATCATTCACTTTTGTCTTTTTAGATAATTAGTATTTGCATTTGTTTTTGCCCCCAGAAAGGCAGCGTCTTATAGTGAAGAGAGCTGACTTTGAAGATAAGAAGACCTGACTTTAAGCCCTGACACTTACTGGCCATGTAACCCCGGTCAAGTTACTTAATGTCTCAATGCTCTAAGCAATTCTCTAAGATTACAAATTGCATAGAAAGTATCAATGTGCATCAGTGGAAAGAGTCTCCTTACCTGGGAGTTCCCTATATCAATGAAATTTCAAGCCTATTTCCTATTCCTCCCAGAAACGGTAAAGTTATGTTGTTGGCTTGACCAACGATCCACATATCCAAAAATTGTAATTTGTAACTATGGTGAGGATTATGTTTTATTCACAGTGACTAACACAATGTCTTGCACATGGTAGGCCCTTAAGTAAATGCTTGCCAAGTTAGTTGAGGGAAAGAAATGTATTTTCCCTCCTTATTCTGTAGTATCATTGTCATTGAGAGATATAGAAGTCTGACCCCTTGTGGCTGTGCCAGGTATGAAATGCAAGGCCACAGTATGGGACACCTCCTCAAAGCCAAGCGTAAGGAGGAAACTGACAAGAAGCTGCTATGGCTTGGGCACTTTCTTCAATTTCATGTGACTAGGCCACATGGATTTCCTATAGCTGCTTGGCTGGATAATCTGATTTTTCTTTATCTCATTCCCAGATAAAACTAGCACGTAATCCATCCATTCTCTCAGTCATGATTCAGGGCACAGATATAGCTGGCTAAGATCATTGTAGGAGCAGCTAGGTGGAATAACAGATAAGAGTGTTGGACCTGGAGTCAGGAAGACCTGAGTTCAAATTTTGTCTGTAACTGTGGGACCCTGGGCGAGTTACTTAAACCTGTTTGCCTTAATTCCTCATCTGTAAAATGAGCTGGAGGAGGAAATGGCAAACTATTCCAGTATCTTTGCCAAGAAAACCCCAAATGGGGTCACGAAGAGTCAGGCACAACTAAAATGACTCAACAATAACAACTGAAAAGATCATTGTGGTCTTAGGGTCCCTAGGCCCATCAAACCTTAATCTCTTTATCTTTGTCACTATTTTGCTCTAACCCACAAAGCTAATCAATAACAGATAAAAGTAGAGTATTTAAAATTGTACCAAATAGAGGGATGCTAATTCTGAGCTTAGGGATAATCAGCAAAGATTGGTCTACCACTTACCTTTGTAATCTACTCTGGAGTCAACTTATTATACTAACAGTTCCAAAATTTCCCTTTGTATGATAACTCAATCTCACCAGTAGCCCAAGCACACTTCTTCTCCTTTCCTCAGGAGAGATAGAGAAAAGCTGTTTACCATCCTCTAAATAACAAAATATGTTGGATTAGAGGAAGAGTTAATTCAGGCTCCAGTCCTCTTCAATCTGAATCATTCAAATTCATTTAACATTTCTTCCATCTTCTAAGGGAGTGGGTGCCAATTCCACACTATAACCTTCATATATCTTCTCTCTCACAACAGATGTAGCCCATTGTGTATGTATAATCAAACATCTCAGACATATAACATTAACATTATATATTTCAGTGTATTCAAGGCCCCCACAGTGAACACAGGGTATAAGTAAGTATTGCATATGCTAAATCAGCTCTCCAAAACAGCTCACATATCCCAAGATGGTGACTCAGTTTTCTTAGCAGAATTTCAATATTTTTCATCTTTGGTGAATTTTATATATAAAATGTGTTTCTTTAATTTTGCTTACATGTTGTGACCATATCTGTATGGGGCTGAAGAGTAGCTAAGGGCTTTGGAAGGGAAAAACAATCCATCAACTTAAGTATTAGAGGCATATTTACACTTCATTCAAGGCTAATAATTTTTCATTCAAACAGATAGCTTTATAGAAGTCATCAGCAGACATGTTACATTAAAATGTGCTTGAATTTCACAAGCATATCTGAACTGCATCGACACTTAAACAAACAAATGGTCATCCTTCCCAGTAGTGATAGAAATAGGTCCCTGATTCACAAATGTGTTAGCTATTCTTCCCTGCTGAGCACATCAGCCACTAGTCTGTTTTTAGTTTAGTAGCTTCATGGGGTTATCAAATCATCCATGACAGTCACACTTCAAGACCTTTGTTACTGGGACACACACATACATACACACAAATATATGGTGTATATGTGTGTATGTGTGTATGTGTATATATACATATAATGTACATATATAGATATTATATATATAAATAAAAATACAGATAGCTAATTAGCTCTTATCTAAGAAAATAATTATCAGGATGAGAGGAAGAACTAGGAAAATCTACACTGTACAACATCAATTACAGCTGGGTTAAAATGATGCTCATTTGACCTTTCAGAGAAAAATAATTATCTACTTGTTTTACAACCACTCTGGAGAATATTTTTGGTGGGCTTCAATGACCCACTTTGACAATCTGTCTAAATTGACCAGATAATCTTGTTCGTCATTTTTCACTCCAGCGCAAGTCAACTCACCCTAATAAGAGTGTCAGTTGGTATATGTAGTTTGAAAGTGAGGCGTATACTCTCTCCATGGGAACCCAGGACTTTTTTTATGCATAGAACATTAAAAGAAGACAGAAATCAGTTTAAGGGGTGCTGGAATGGGTAGGTTTCAGCAGCTAAAAATCTTGTTGAGGGAAAAAGGGGAAATGTCAGTTCAGTAGGCACACTGCCTTGTGTAAACACAAAGAGCAGTGCCTTTGAGAGGGCCCTTTTTTATTACCATTGGCAGAGGCTGAGACTGGATGCAAATGGAAGTCACTGAGGGCCCACAGAGGCTTGGCATACTTGGCGGGAGCCTGCTAGGACAATGACATTTATGCCCCTTGGACTCATTAAACTGGCACAGCTCCCCACTGGGTCTAATCTCACTCTGCCAGCTTTAGGGGGTCACATTCAGCCCAGCTAACTGGAATAGGCTTGAAGTTAAGCAGTGAGGAGGAGGAAAAGAAGAAGGAGGAGGAGTTAAGAAGAAAGAGAAAGAAGGACAGGAAGTGAAGAAGAGAGGAGCCAGAGAGAATGATGAGGTGAGGCAGGGTGAGGGAGGGGCCTAAGCAAGCTTACCTTCAGCTGAAATGTTCCATGAACTATTTGCTCTGTTATATTTTTGGCTTCATTTATTATTTCTGAAGTGCAGTTCCTCTCAGAGCAGTATCTCCAGATTTCAGAGACCTGAATTTCTGCTACATTTCCCCATATTTCCTTAATATCCTCTTGAAAAGCATTGCTTTTAATTTGACCAAAAGTGCTGCCTGTGTATACCAAGATATTTTCTGTTCTGCAGCTCTTATTCTAAAACCTAGACTTTCTTTCTTTTCCTTTTATTTTAATAGAAAAGTTGTAGAGGAAGATAAAGTATCTTTATCATTTCCAATCTGTTTGTGTGACACAAGGAACTGAGCAGGGGAAGTTGAGAGCAATAGAATATTGCAAGATGCAGTGTTTTCTGGGCTATTTTAATGTTTTGTTTTATCTGTGTGCATGGAAAACTTCAAGACAAAAATGTAATTTGAATTTAAACTGATATTAGGAAGTATAGTGGAAGACCTCAGAGAGAAGTGCTGTTAAAAAAAAATCCCCATTATTGGCTGCTATCATGGGATAAAAGAAGGGACAAGAAGATAGGTCATGAATGTCTGTTTGAAAATTATTAGGATAGAATGGTACCGCAAATAGAATCAGTAATGTTTTAGCTTAACTTTATGTTTAAAATGGTTTGGTTTCTCCAAACTGGTACTAATTCAGCTATTCAGTTGCTATATGTTACTGGAAGGAGTTGGAGGTATTATATTAAAGAAATGTTCTAATGAGTTTCTATGTACAAACATATAGGTTCAATAATGTTTGTAAAGACCTTTGCAAACCTTGGAGCATTATATAAATGTCAGCTCTTATTATAGCATTATATTATGATTTATTTGGTTACCAAATATACCTTTAGGGGAACATAGAAATCCTTTACAAATCATCTTTAAAATGCCTGCCATTAGTGTCAGGTTAATACTTATAATGGCAGGTTGGCTACAGCCAAAGGAAGAAATTCCTTCCAGGAACCACTTCTAGGTATGTGTTATAGATCAGCAGGTATAGTGTACTTTAATCAATCATGATTGTTGATTACATTCTTCAGGAAATATCCAGTATCCTTTCGAGACTGAAGTTGGAAAAATAATCCCTTGTACTTTCTGCCCATTGAATCTTATCTGAGCAGCCATTCCAGATGGTGGCCAGTTTTCATAGGTTAGGTGACCATTTTGCATCTACAGTTATCCCTTCCACATTGTGACTTTCCCCAACAAGTTTTCAATATATTGTAGGTTGGCATAAGAAATTAAATGGGAATTTGGGGGGATTTTTGTGGAAGCCGCAGATGACACATAAAGGCCGATAGACAACACAGAAAAGTTTAGAAACTCAGAAATGCATCAAGCATATGTATAGTATTGCATAATATCAACATATTTTATCTTTTAAAACCATAACAATTCAGACTTTTCTGGTATGAAGAAAGGGCCAAAACACTTTATGTGGATTTTCCAGATTGTGGGGGCATTGTGTCCCTAACCCTCTTTATGTGGAAGGGAACTGTAGTTAAAAAGGAGGCAAGCTAATATATTGGTTGAAGTCAATCTTGAGGGAGCAGATGACTTGCATGGTTGTCATCTTATGGCAGCCTATGATGATGGCTGCTCTGAAGGCTCTTGAAGGTCCTAGTAATCAACAATAGAATTTCATTTCAAATTTCTCTCAATAGCCCTCCGTTTCTATTATAAATGATTAAGTTATTCCCTGTCTTCTTGCTTCTAAACTACACAATCCTAAATCTTTTAACCTTTCCTAATCACCTCCACCCTCTTTCCCCCATTCTTTTAATTACATCTTGTGGTGCAAAAACAAATTTACTAACTCAAAATCTAACCTAATAATAAGGGTTTCACGCCTATAATTGTACATTAGTGAATGGTCTTGTTTAGGGGGGAAAAACCTGCTAATTGGCCTCTCAACAGTTCTGCAATTAAAGAGATCTTCCAGAGAAGCTGAGGCATTTAATATTTGTAAAATTCTCTAATATGGAACCTATGTAAATCAACATGATGATTTTTTAAAAATTGATTTTATTTTCAATTCACAGAACAAAGTAAGTCTTTCCATGACATAGTACAATAAAAAAGATGATTGCACATGAAACTGCAAATCTGCAATGTACAACTTGCTATTCCCTCCAGTTGTCATGTAAATTTTTTTCTTCCCTTCTCACCACCCTAGAGATGGCTACCATTAGACACAAATAGATATATATGTAAAATTATTCTATACACGTAGAATAATTTTACATACATACATATATATGTATGTATATAGATATAGATTTACTTCTTCAGGTATGGATTGTACTGGATCACTATTGAGGTCCCTTCTAACTCTGAAATTTTGTCATTATTTAAGCTCTCCATTATGAAGCCATGGTTTTTGCTGACCTGGAGTTGTGAACCTTAAGTTGAGATATTAAGATATTGTATTAAAGATAGGGACCCTGTCATAGTCACAGAATTTAGAGCTGGGAGGCACTTAAGTCTACTAGGACAATCCCTTTATTTGGTACAGGAAGAAATTAAGACCCAGAGAGGTGAGATGATTTGCCCAGAATCACACAGGTAGCAACTGGAAGAAACAGTTCTTCTGACGTCATGTTCTTTCTATGTTCACCAGGCTAATAAGTAACAGATGAGGGATTCTGAAGGAAAGTCTGTTAATTTCAAATCCAGTGTTCTTTTTACGATACAACACTAACTTTTCATTTCATTGCAGCTCTACAATCTGACCATCTTTCACATATTGTAGAAGCGCAATAAATATTTCTTAATTAAGACAAGAATCCGGGAGGAGGGAATTAACCTTAGTTGGCACACTGTCAGAACATGTAAAGTTGAATGGTTAAAAAAAAAAAGCACTTTTATATTTGTTAGGTTCCCTATGATCCAGCCCCACGAGTCAAGTTACCCAATCTTCAATGGATGACTAGAGTGATGAAAAGGCTGAGGAATCTGGGTCCCAGGCTCCTTGGTTACTCAAATCCTCTAATATTTTTTGGATAAGGATGATATCCACCAGAATAATAATAATTTACAGTGATGTAGTTTAATTTTTGGAAAGTGCTTTGTATACATTTTCTTATTTGATCATTACAACAACCCTGTGACATCAGTACTATAGGTATTATTATCTTAATTTCATAAATAAGATGGTCAAATAACTTTCTCATGCTCACTGGCAGAGATCCAGGGATGTTAAGTGGCTTGCTTTGCAAAGTTCATACAAATGGCAAGTGGCAGAGGCTACTTCTGGTCTTCCAATGAAATTCTTATGCTAAATTTCCAAGGTCACCAAGGTAAGTAGGGCCCTTTAAAATTCATAATAGCTGGCCCATTGGGACAGGGTGGAGAAAGTTGGCTGAATTGAAATATGTTAATAGGCAGTAAAGGCAGCTGTCAGAGCAACCATTGCCAGCAGCCACTCATGGCTACCAAAACCCAAAGCTCCCGAGAATTCTCTTCTAACCATTAGCCATTGCCCTGTTGACTTTCAGATTCTGTTTCAGAGTTTATGGCCCTGGCCACCAACCTTTGTGCTCTGTTTTTATCTAGTTTCATAAGGTTATTATTTTGAATTTTCCATAGTGCTTTCCTCCTTGCAGTCCAGTGACCCTATAAAACCCCCAGCCAACACCACTGATTGTCCAACCTATGTACTACAACTGGAATGGTTCATATTGACATTACCCATGATCCTTATTGAATCTTAGAACCAAGAGAGTTCTATAAAAATAAGACTCCTCTTCACTCTCACCACTCCTATGTATTTTCTTTGCAAACTCAAATAAAAATAAAATGAAGAGTGTTGTAATCCTCTTGGTCACAGGTAAAGCTATGTCCTCATTTAGTCTTATTCACACACATAAAAGTGGGCCTGGGCGTATTAGCAAGTGTAAGGGCCTGGCCAGTAAATATAAATGAGAAGAAAACCCAGTACCCTTCCTGTATTTTCTCTCAGTGCTGCTGCATGAGCTATTTGCTTCCACTTATTAAACTAAATGGGCTTGGGTTGGGGGCTTTTGGAGTTGGGCAGAGATGGGCTGTGGCTAAAACATCCACAGAATATTAATTTATTCAGTCAGAAGCTGAGGAAAACATGTGGCTGTGGGTTGTTCCTGCCCTTTGACATTGTCTGGCTTATTTTCCTGCAGCAGGCCCATACCTGTGCCTGTGTTTGGACCTAGATTTATTTTCTTAGCCCCTTCTTAGCCCTTATTAGCTGCCTGTGAGTTATTTATCTAGTGGTCTATTAGACAAGTGTTTTCTTAGTGCAAGGGTTCTTATTTTATTATATTCTTATATTGTCCCACTGGCTATAATTGGATTATTCCTGTGACTATAAAGATCTTCTTTACATCCTGATTCTGCTGTCAAATGTGTTAACAATTCCATCCGGCTTTATGCCATCCAAAAATGTGATACACAAGTTATTGATAAAAATTATAAGGATAGGAGCAGCTAGGTGGTGCAGTGGATAGAACTCTGGCTCTGGAGTCAGGAGGACATGAGTTCAAATCCAGCTTCAGACACTTGACACTTACTAGCTGTGTGACCCTGGGCAAGTCATTTAACCCCAATTGCCTAAGCAAAAAAAAAAATTACAAGGATAGATTTAATTGAGGGGGAGTGTGTGTGTGTGTGTGTGTGTGTGTGTGTGTGTGTGTGTAATATAATTAATAGCTTTGTTGTAAAAATTGTTTCCAATAATAGAGAAAGAAGGCACTCTACTAAACTCTGTGACCCAAATATAGTTCTGATATCCAGATCAGGGATGGATGAAACAGGGAACCATTGACTGACATACTAATTAATGTTGTAAAAATTGTCAATTAAATTTTATCAGCTGGTCTAGTAGATGTCTTTTCTAAGAACAAGGATTGTACCTTTGGTGGTTTGAGAACCTTGGCTTTTCATATCAATAAGTATCCTGCTCCTACTTCTGTCTATCTGTCTATCTATCTATATAGATGTAGTAGAAGCGGGTATATGTACATGTGTATATATGCCCCAGAACATCACAGGAATTGACAACCACTAGGCTACCACAGCCTTACCATATAAGCTCCTTGCTATTTCTTATAGAAGTTTAGTAATCAGTCACAAAAAAGAAACTCTGAGAGAAATGGGAAGCTATGCCAGACAGTGATATCCAAGAGAGTGCTACCTCACTATTCCCACAGGACCCATATGGCTCTGGAGGAGAAAGTAAGGCCCTCCATCACTAAATCCAATTCACTTGCATGTCATGGCATCACCTCCTTGATGCCTCTTTGAGAATGAAGGACAAACAGCAACCTCACTATTCATTCCCATGGAGTACAGTAAGCCTCTCAAAGACCAGGATGCTTTGACAATCACACAATATCATTTATTACTACAAAGACCTTGTATAAATATAGCCTATCCCTGGTCTCAAGCAGAAATGAATAATTTCAGCCCCTAATTAATCTCCACCTTCTTTTTTCCCCCCTTATTGACAGATAATGATGAAATTAGCATCTTTGCAAATTGGCCCATCTCTAAGGGAGATTAGAATTATGCTCAAGGGTCACTTTCTTGACAAATCAGACTAATACTTGGTCCCCAGACCTGATGTGTCATTTCCTGCCCCAACACAGAGGCTCTCCCTGGAACCCTTCTTTTTAACAAAGAAAAAGAGTTGAGCAAAGCCAGTCCACATAGTGACTGTGTCTATCAGCATCTGCAAAATTTCTGCATTCATGCCTCAATTGCTCTTCTCTTACCAAGATGTTTCATCATTGCTCCCCTAAAAACAAGACTGGTGATTGGATTCCATCTGAATTTGGATATCATTTGATGTTGTATTCACTGTTAGAGTTTTGTCAGCATGGTGTACGTTGTACTCCTGGATCTATCTGCTTTGATCTACATTCATTCCAGCAGGCCTTCTCCTGTTTCTCTCAATTCTTTATATTCATCATTTTCTTGTAGCTATTATTGCTTTGACTGAACTTGTGATTTCATTGTGTAGAGAACTCCCCAAAAGGTAACTGCTACTTACTAATACAGATAAACTCCTGCTCTGTCTTCAATGTATCTCTTCTTCAGTGTTGCCCGAGAGGATTGTGAGATTAAGTAAGTTTTCCAGGGTTACAGGACCATTTTATGTCAGAGATAAGACTTGAAATGTCTTGTAGACCCAGACTGACTCAATCTACGAAACCATTTTGCCTCTCCGTCATGTTATGATGCGCTAATATTCCTTTTCATGTATTTACATTTATGTAGCCGAGGGGCAACTAGGTGGCACCATAGTGCATAGAGCACAGGAGCTGGAGTCAGGAAGACTTAAGTTCAAGTCTGACTTCAAACACCTACTTAGCTGTGTGACCCCCGGCAAGTCACTTAACTCTGCCTCAGTTCCTTCATCTGTAAAATAGTGTCAATAATAGCACCTATCTCCTAGGATTGTTGTAAAAACCAAATGAGATAATAATTGTAAAATGCTTAGCATAGTGCCTGGAACATAGTAAGCACTATATAAATGTTAGCTGCTGCTGTTGTTGTCTTTCATATACCACAATTTCCCTAACTTATGGGGACCTACTTTGTTTCTTTTTTCTTTTACTTTTATTTTTGGTACCACAAAAAAATGCTGTTCTGAATATTTTGACACATATGAGACATTTCTCTTTGCTGTTAACCTCCTTGAAGTATATTGCCAAGAACTGGATCACTAGGTCAAAGAGTATGAATGATTTAGCAATCTGTCTTGCATAATTTCAAATCATTTTCGAGAATGGGTGGACCAATTTGTAGATTAGTAATAGCACATATCATGTGCTTGTCTTCTCACACTATGTTCAGCATCAACTACTTAATTATCATTCTTAAAAATATAGCAGATGGGTTCAAGGTTTGGGGCAGCTAGGTGGTGCAGTGAATAGAGCACCAGTCCTGGAGTCAGGAAGACCTTAGTTCAAATCTGGTCTCAGACACATAACACTTACTAGCTGTGTGACTCTGGGCAAGTCACCTAACCCCAATTGCCTAGCCCCCACATACATGCATACATACATACATACATACATACATACATACATACATATATATACAATATATATGTATATCAGATGTGAAACTAAAACTTGGAGGAGTTTTAATTTGTATTTTTCCTTTTATTATTGATTTTCTTCATGTTATTGATTTTTTTCATTTTTAACCTTTTTGTTCATATTCTTTTAGTATGTGCTTATTTTAATTTTTTATATCTTTAATTTTTATTTTATGTTTGTTTTATTTCATTTTAGTCTCTTAATCATAGGCATTGGTGGTCAACTCCTTAAGTTCTACGTTTTGAAGGCTTTTCTCAGAAATGTTTGATCCAAAGATATTTTTCCCACCTCATACCTTCTCTTATTATCTTAGAAGCTTTTATTTTATTCCTACAAAATATTTTAAACATCCAAAATAATCCATTTTGTCTTTTGTGACCTCTTCCATCTCTTGTTTGGTTGTGAAGCACTCCCTCCCAACCCTCCAAAAAAGCATCGAAAAGATCTCAAGATTCCAGTTAACTACAGGAGAAGATATAACTCTATGGCATTGAAAGCTCTTTCGAACCTGGTCCTTCTTGGTGTTCCAGTCTTCCTAGATGCTAATCTCTTTCTTATCCTCTATAATCCAGCTCCACTGTCCTCCTTGCTGTTCTCATACATGACACCCCATCTCTCCACTCAATGCCTTTGCACTAGCTTCCCCCAATGCCTAGAATGTTCTCCATCCTCATTTCACTAGTTTTCCTGGCTTCTTTCAAGACTCAAGTTAAACCTCATCTTCTTTAGGAAGGCTTTCCTGGTCCCTCTAGCAGCTCTGAGGTTATTTGCCACATATTCAGTGGATGTATCTTGTATGAACCCAATTATTTATAACTTGGCCCCCTTTAGAATATGAACTCTTCAAGGGTAAGGATTCCATTTTTTTAAACTTTCTTTGTATCTTTACTTAGCATTACTTAGCACAGTGCCTGAAGTGAAGGGAAGAGAATATAAGCATATATTAAGCACCTTCTGTGTGCTAGGCACAGTGACTAGTACTTTAAAAATGTTATCTCATTTGACTCTCCCATCCATCCTGGGAGGCAGGTGCTATTAATATCCCTGTGAGACAAACAAAGATTAAGCAACTTGTCCAGAGTTACACAACTAGAAAATGTCTGAGACTGGATTTGAACTCAGGTCTTCCTGACTCCAAGACCAAAGATATGTCAACTACTTCACCAGCTGCCTCTAGATGGCATTAATAAATGCTTGTTGATTGATTATTTTAATTATTAATTTTGTGATGTGATCATTTACTTTTAGATTGATTATCCAATTGGAGAGGGAACTTTTTGCTCTAACAGACTGAGTTCTTGGATTTATCTAATACGACCTGTTGTGATTTTTTTTTTTTTTGCTTCTATGCTGTGCTCGTATAATTGGCTACCCCAATGCACTTCATTTTTTATGCAGTACCAAACAATATTAATTTAGTACTGCTTTATAATCTACCTTTACATTATAGCTATGGTAATTCTAGGCTTCCTTCATTCCAACTTTTGAAAATTACTTCCTTAGAAAATCTTGACTTTTTGTTCTTCCAAATTAAATTTGCTATCGTTTTGTCTAGTTCTGTAAATCAATCAATAAGCATTTGTTAAGCACTCATTACGAGCCAGACACTGTGCTAAGTTTTGGGGATACAAAAAAAAAAGAGGCAAAAGATGATCTCTCCCCTCAAGGAGTTTACAATCTAATGGAGACAACATGCAAACAAATATGTACAAATAAGCTATCTGCAGTATATGTGTGTGTGTGTGTGTTACCTTTTATTTGAGGATTTTTCTTGATCAATTGAGATAATCAGACTATCATTGTTTAGTTTTGTATTGATATGTTCTGATGTCATTTTCTTGTTTGTTTGTTTGCTTCTTTTTTTTTAGGCAATTGGGGTTAAGTGACTTGCCCAGGGTCACACAGCTAGTAAGTGTCAAGTGTTTGGTCTAAGGCTGGATTTGAATTCAGGTCTTCCTGACTTCAGGGACAGTGCCTATCGACTGCACCACCTACCTGCCCTGTGATATCATTTTCTTGGTCTAAGGAAGTCACAGTGAGGACTTCTACCACTGAAAACTGTCACTTGCTCTCAATTTGTCCTCAGAGAGTTACATGGAAGCAATGAGAAATTAACTAAACTGACAGACAGAACTTGAGTTCAGGCCTTGCTGACTGAAAGGCCAGAGTCTAGCCATTTATTCCATACTGACTCATTTTGTTGTTTATATGAACAATTGTGGTAATTATGCTTCTAACGATGAACTACCTTTACATCTCTGCTAAAAATATGACTTGGAACTAATGAATCATTTTTGAAGATGTCACTTTAGTCTCTTTACTAAAATTTTATTTACAATTTTTGCGACATTAATTAGGTATGTTAATCAATAGTTCCCAGTGCCGTCCACCCCTGGTTTGGGTATCAGACCTATATTTGGCTCATAAAGAAGTTTAGTAGAATGACTTCTTTCTCTATTATTCAGAATGATGTTTGTAGCAAAGCATATATATATATATATATATATATATATATATATATATATATGATACAAATTACATATAAATCCCTCCTGACCAGCTATGTTTCATTTTGCTTCAATTCTTAGGTTTTCTTTAGTCATTCATTTATATTTTACTCAATTTCTCTAAGACTGGTTTTATCTCTATATCACCCTTTGTTGATTGGTTTTATACACACACACACACACACACACACACACACACACACACACATATATATTTAAAAATTACCATTTGTTTCCTTTAAAGTTTTTTATTTTCTTAGTATGTAATTGTATATGGAAGTCTTCTCTTTCTTGAAGGGTTGGTTCAGGCACCATTTCCACTACGAAGTCTCCCCTAATACTCATACAAGCCTTCTCTTCAATTGTCTTGGAGCAACATGTTTCGATTATTATACCCCACCTTGTTTCCCATGTATCTTCATTCTAGGGGATAGAATGTTGGATTTGGAGTCAGGAGGATCTGAATTTGAATTTTACCACAAAGGCTTACTATCTCTGTGACCTCTTTGAGCCTCAGTTTCCTCATCTATAAAATGAGGATGATAATAATAATAGTGCTTACCTCACAGGGTTGTTATGAAGATCAAGGAAGGTAAATTATGTAAAGTACCTTGCATACCTTAATTCACTGCATAAATGCTAGCTCTTATTATTGTTGTTATTATTATCATTATTTGGTATTCTTCCAGTATGATGTATTCTTTAAGGACAGAGATAGTCTTTTTTAAAAAAATTTCTATCTTCAGTGCCTAGCACGGTGCCTTTCACATAGAAATTACTTAATAAAGGTATAATTCACTTACATTCACAGGTGGATGTTTGTTTAGTAAATTTTAGCAGCTCCCAGGAAGATTCTGCTATCATGATATTCCCTATCTCTGCGCCTGAAGTTTCCAACACGCTTACTATGGATATTGAAAAGAGGTAGTAAAATACAAATGTTCTGTCTATAGATAAGAAAGAAATGGAATACAGAGTAACATGTTAAGCCACTATGATCCATTAACAACATAAGCACAAATTAGCATATCAGATGAAGTGTTGATCTATTAAGGCTCAGAGGGAATGGGGTATGAGAGATGGATTTTGATTAAGTGAAGGTGAACAGAGGACTGTGGAAGAATAGAGTACAGGACTCTGTCTGGGCACCTGATGCCCATGGGAGAGCACCTTGAGCAAAGAGGGAAAAATTCTCTTCCTTTTACTCCCCAAACCCTTTATCCTCTTCACAAATTTTCCTATGACTCTCCCTCAGGTTTAAAGCATATATTTGCATTCTACAGATTTGTTTTACATAGTTTTGCATATTTGAGTATATCTTCTTCCACCAGTTTCTTAGTAGAATTCAGTTGAACTCAATAAACATTTATTAAGGGCATACAATGTGTCAGATACTGTGCTGGGTCTTAAAGACACAAACAATTAGAAATTCTATTTCCGTTTTCCTGTGTAAGTGTTTCCAGATCAACTTGGCTCGATTTGGTGTTCTTGCTTTTCTGCTAATCTCTCCTAAGGCCCAAACTGGTCAAGATCCCAATCCATGTTTCCTGGAGTAGGGGAGAGGATTTCTCTATGGTCATTCATACAGTCCAGCTGCTATTGGCAACCTGTTGCTACAGATACTCATAGGCTTTTCCCACCTGCTCTTCCACCCTTTCTCCTTAGGTCAAAAACTTAAAGATGAATTTTTCTCATGGTACCTTTTAAAATCTGCCTTTGGTAATGGTTTCTACAGATACATCCCATGATGTCAAGCAATATATTCTCTCAGCATGAACTGCATACCCTGTTGCTAAAGGACATTGCTAATAACATTCTTCATCCATGATCCTCCTAATGCCCTACCCAGCCCTGCCAGTAGAATCTTGTCTCTGGGACCACATCCATACAGGAGCAAAGAGAGCTTATCCACACACCCCACCTCTTTGTTCAGGTGCCTGGAGACAAATAGGTGCAGCACCTGCCACGTCAATGGAATGATGAAACATATGTTCTGAAGCCTCAGATATCTGAAGACCCACAGAAATAACAGCAGTGAAGCAAGCAATCAACTGATGTAGATGCATGTGTGTGAGCACGAGCTATCACTGACAGAAAGGAAGAGAAGCATATTTCCTGGCCTAAGCTGCTCACCCAGTCCAGGCCTTGCAGCCATGCAGCGGATCACCCTTTGTAAAGATGTGGCCTGGCAACCACTTCTGCACTCATTGTGCAGCCCCTGCTTCAACAGCTACAGCTACCGAAGACCCCCGAAGTCCATGGCCCTATCAAATGGTTCACCATGAGAAAGACAGCTGGCCCAGTAGATAGAGCTCTGGGCCTGAAGTCAGGAAGACCTGAGTTCAAATATAACCTCAGACTGTATGACCCCTGGCCAAGTCACTTAACCTATGTCTCAGTTTCCTTCTCTGTAAAATGGGGATAAAAATAGCACCTACCTCTCAGGATTGCTTTGAACATCAAATGAGGTAATATTTGCACTTAGCACAGTGTGTGGCACATGGGAAGTGCTAAATGAATGTTTGTTATTATGTGGTTTTAGCAATGTAAATGATACTAAAGAAGATGCACTATTATCAGTTTTGTCACTGTACTCTAAGGATCATGGGACTACCGCTGACTTACAGTTGAAGCCTTCCATGGGTGTGGTTTCCTCTCATTAGAATATAAGCTCCTTGAGAACAGGGATTGTTTTGCTTTTCTGTTTAAAGCCCCACTGCTTTGAACATAGGAAGCACTTGTATTTTTAAAATTAATGCATTCGTTTGTTGTTTTATTCTTTGTATCGTGTAAGATATTTATTGATGATTTGATTCATTAATGTAAAAGATTTTTTGAAAACAAAGTCAGACTAAATTTATTACATAGTGATTAGAAAGCCCAGACACTGTAGATACTCAGCTGGGAAAGTATCACTAGATGGATTAATTCTTTATGCCTCTCCAGGCAGCACTGCAACAAAAAAATGAACTCTTCTTAGGCTCAGTATTCTCAGCTGTAAAATGGAAATAATAATCCCTACCTCCCAGGCTTCTTCTGAGAAGGCAACAAAAACACCATGTGAACCTCAAAGTGTTATAGAAATGGGAATGATTTTTGCTTTCAATAATAATGATGATGCTATGGTACTGATGATGAAATGATGGTGGTGGTGGTGGTGGTGATAAAGGTGGGGGTTAGAGTGGGGATAATAACATTGCACTCTAGTAGATGACGCAGAACTGCATGTTGATGGCCCTCACAGGAAATGTTTTCTCTCTGTGGATTGTCACTGCTTGGTAAATTTCCATGGGGTGTTGTGCTGTGCAGATCCCTCTCAAGAGGCTTCTCACATTACTCTCTTTATTTTTTTTTTTCTTCTAGCAGACATTGTGAGAGCAATCAGGCTACCGTTCCAGAGCCTGACTGATTCTCCTGCTTTTGGTTAAAGAAAGCTTTGGGCTTTGTTCCTTCTCTATTCCCTTGATTTTCTTAGGGTGTATCCTCCTGCTAATGTTTATGCAAATACTAGAAGTTACCAAGGCACTTACCAGCTGTGTGACCTTGGGTGAAAAAGACTTTCTGAGTCTCCGTTTTCTCATCTGTAAATGTAGATAATGCTAGCATTCATTCATCTATCTCATAGATCTGGGGTAAAAATACAGTGTCTTTTATCCTAGGGATCAAGCAACGTCATGCCTGTAAAATGTTTTGACACCTTAAAGCCCATCTTTCTACTTCTCTCAATAGGCCCAGAAGTCGTAGGATCGAGTAAACACATAGAATCTCAGTTTGGAGACACCCTCCACTAAGCTGTAGGACCTTTTCCATTATCCAGATTGTAAAGCATAAAACAAGTTTCAATACTTCAATGCTATCTTCACGGTTGATATTCTGTCCAATGGCATAGATCAAAGTTCATTCAGATCTAGAAGAAATATTTTATCAGATGATAAGAGAGGTGATGGAACAGTCTCCAAGAAGCTGTCATTGGGAATTCGATTGAAAGTGCATCAAAGTAACTTGCTTTTATAGCCTAGCACAAGGGTGGGGAACCTGTGGCCAAAAGGCCATGTGTGGCTGAAAGGCCACACATGGCCCTTTAGGTCCTCAAGTGTGACCCTTTGACTGAATCCAAATTTCATGGAACAAATCCCCTTAATAAAAGGATTTGTTCTGTAAAACTTGGACTTAGTCAAAAGGCTGCACCTAAGGACCTAGAAGGCCACATGTGGCCTTTTGGCCACAGGTTCCCCACCCTTGGCCTAGTGGAAAGGTCAGGTTATTCTCTGAGCAAAGCCCTTACAAGGTGGGATGAGACTTTGGAGGTTTCTTGGGTACATTCTAAGACACTTTTAATAATCTGGTTAACGCCAAATCTGCAAATCAATACGTCCACTGGCTTCAGAAGGAAAGTGGTTTCATTGCAGAGGATGACAAGGTATTTGTGTATTTGGCCTAGGATCTCTAATGAAATCATTTAGACCTTGATAGATCCACACATGAAGTTCCAGGAAGGTGAATTAGAACTTAGAAATGAATTGATAAAGGTAGATGCAGAAGAAACTTTATTAGAACTCATCAAGTAGAGTACTCAAGTAAAAGCACAGCTCTACTCATTGACCCTAATCTCCTTGTGGACAGCATTCTCCACTCAACTCCACAACCCTAAAAACTTCATCCAGAAGAGCCATGAAACCCAAGATGTGATCAACCAAACATAAAATGACTACTGAAAATGTCCAGTGCATTACATAGGCACCATTCTCGTATTTTAGATTATTAGAGCATTATTCAATAAGATTTCCAACTAAGAGCCAGAAGGAGTAGAAATTAGTGGATGTTAGAATTGTAATCCAACCATTCCTTTATCTTTCCCTAATCCAGAATGCTACCCCATTCACTCTTGCCAGGTTTGCCAAGAAACCCAAATTGCCAAGAGGCAATCATCTAGAATTCCAGTTCTGATTCTTTCTTTGGGAACACACTATTCTTTCATCCACTCTGGTCCAGTATGCCAATGAATCTATAGACTCACCAATATGGTTATTCCCTCCAACAATGTAGATTGAAGCCTGCTGATGCTTACATGACATCCTTCCCAATTTGGGACTTGACGGGGGATCCATTGAACGTGCTAGGAGCCTTCTTCATAGACTCTGGACATTGAGCAGGAAATAATGAAGGATGTGGGCTGGCTAATGGCTGTGATTCGTTCTTAATATCTGATCAATGCATTTTTTTCCAGTTATATATTTCTTCATCTAAATAACGCCTTGTTTGTGATGTGCTGTAATCCATCTACAACCAGAAGATGCCTCTGTAGCACCCTTGGGTGATCCTCAATAGGCTGTTCACCATGAACTCTCTCTCCTTCCCAGCTTTATACCTCAAAAGCCTTTGGCATCTTTCTTTATTCTACCCTAGTTGTCTTCCCTTCTCACTCATTTGTTAGTCCCTTGCCATCTGGCTTCTGATCTCATTACTTAACTTAAACCAATAATCTCTTAATTGCCAAATCCACATTTTTTGTTCAATCTTTGTCCTTCTTGACCTTTCTGTAGTATTTGTTACTGTTGACTACTCTCAGCTCTTGGATATTCTCTCCTCCCTGAGGTTTTGTGACACTGCTAACACTTGGTTCTTCTCCCTATATGACTGCTCAGAAGGAGAAAGAGAAGGAGGAAGTGGGGGAGGGGGAAGAGTAAGAAGAAGAGGAGGAGGAAGAAGAAGAGAGAGGAGAGAGACAGAGACGGAAACAAAGAGGAATAGAGAAAGACAGATAGATAGAGAGACAGACAGACAGAGAGGAAGGAGGAAGAGAGTTAAGAGAAAGAGGGAGAGAGAAGAGTCTCCTTGTTAGACTGGTGGGTGTACACCAGGACTGTATGCTAGACCCTCTTTTTTCTTACTTTACACTCTCTCTCTTGCTGACGTTACCAACTTTTGCGAGTTTTATTATTTCTTTACAAATGACTCATAGATCTATATATCTAGCCCTAGTCTCTCTCCTTATCTCCAGTCTCACCTCACCAACTCTCTGTTAGTTATGTTACACTAAACACCTCACAAGCATTTTAAACTCAGCATGTTCAAAAAAAGAATGCATTTACTTTTCCCCAAAAGCTATATCTCTTACCAAATTTACCTATATCTTTCGAGGGTACCATTATGTTACTCAGATTTACAGTTTTGTAATGATTCTTACTTCTCACTAATGTTCATCTTACAAATCCAACAATCTGTAAGTCTTGATGATTCTACCTCTGTACCATCTCTTTCATCTTTTTCTCTTTTCACATGGTCACTACCCCAGTTCATGTCTTCATCACTTAGGACCTGGATTATTGCAATAGACTTCCAATTGATCATTCTGACTCAACCCTCTCTCCTCACCAGTCTGTTCTCCATGCGTTGCTAAAGTGATATTCCTAAGTGACGAGTTTGTCAACATCATTCCTGTAGTCCATAAACTATGATGGTTCCTTATTATATTTAGGATCAAAAGCAAACTATTATGTTTGTCATTCAAAGTCCTTAACAACCTGACTCCAATCTACCTTTCCAGTTTTATTATACATTATTGCCCTTGATGTACACTCTGGTCCAGTCAATGTAATCTTCTTGCCAGTCCTCACATGTGGCAGTTCTCTCCTGGTTCTTCTCCTACTTAGCTAATACTCTTTTTCAGGCTCCTTTGCTGGATAATTATTTATATCCCACCTTCTGTTCATAGGCATATCCCAGGGCTCTGTCCTGGGCCCTTTTCTTTCTCTCCTCTTTTGATGATATCAGTTCAATTATCACTTCGATGAAAATGACTCCAAAATAGCTAATATTTTATAGTACCTTAAGGTTTGAAAGTGCTTTACATATCTCATTTGAGCTTCATAACAAGCTGGCAGGTATTATTCCCATTTTACAGATGAGAAAATGGAGCCTGAAAGAAATTAAGTGATGTGTCCAGTCACATAGTCAGTAAGTATCTGAGGCAGGATTTGAACATAGTATTTCCTGCCTACAAGTCAAACAATGCCACTTAACTGTCTCCAAAATTTATATATCCAGCCATCATTTCTCTTATGAGCTCCGGTCCCACAACATCAATTGTTTCCTGGCTGTATCTACCTTCATGTCCCATAGGCATCTCAAACTCATCATGCCTAAAACAGAATTTATCTTTTTACCAAAACTTATTTTTCTTCCTAGCTTCCTATTTCTTTCAGCAGTACCACCATCTAGCAAATTTTGGAAACTGAGGAGTTGTACATCAGTTGTGGAATGGCTAAACAAGTTGTATGCGATTGTGATGGAACATCATGTATTATCATATTATATCATATTATAAGAAATGATCAGCAGTATGCTCTCAGAAAGACCTGGAAAGACTTATATGAACTGATACAAAGCGAAATGAGCAGAATCCAGAGAACAATGTATACAGTAACAACAATACTTTACAATAATCAATTGTGAAAGACTTAGCTATTCTCAGCAATACCATGATCCAAGTTAATTCCAAAGAACTTATAATGGAAAACACTGTCCATCTCCAGAAAAACAATTGATGGAGTCTAAATGCAGATCAAAGCATACTTTTTCTTTACTTTCTTTATTTTTGGGGTTTTTTTCCCCTTGATTGGTATTTTATTTCACAACACGACTAACATGGAAATGTGTTTTGCATGGCTACACATGTATAACCTATATCAGACTGCTTGACTTCTCAATGAAGGGAGAAAGGGATAGAAGGGGGAGAAAATTTGGAACAAAGAAAATACATGTTAAAAATTGTTTTTACATGTAATTGGGGGGAAATAAAATATTAAATCATTTCTAAAAAAACAAACAAAAACCATCCTTCCAGTCACTCAAAATCTCAACCCTTCACTCTCCCTAGCCCTATAATTCTTATTGATTTCACCTTAACAGCATCTCTGCAATCTATCCCTTTCTCTCCACTAACGTGGTTTCTGCCTTAGTTCTAGTCCTCTTCATTTCTCTCCTAGAACATGACAAAAGCCTCCTAATCTCTTTCTCCACTTCCAGTCACTTTCATTTCTAATCATACCCTTCATAGCTGCCAAAGTGAATAGCCCACATCTGAACACATCACTCCCTGCTAAAGAAGATTCAGTGGCTCCAGCTCGTTAAACTACAGCTCCATTCTATCTTTCCAGACTGATTACACATTGCTCATCTACTTCCTTCTGCATTCTAGTCAAACTCAACTTTTAGCTGCCCCTGTACAGAAATTATGAATCAACTTAGATTTTTTTAAAAACCAGCTTATGGAAGCAAGGCTAGGAAGAGTACAAAACAGTGTGATTGACCTAAAAGAATAGTGTTAGGTGTGCTAAAGCTCAGAACAGATATTGAGTGCTAAGGAGAAAAAAAAATCTTTAAAAATGTTTTAGCTATAGTAGAAGAAAGAAGAAGATCAAAGAAGGTATAAAGCTGTAGTTTAGGTGGATATGATTTTAGGAAATGATGGAGGAAAAGCAGAATTACTTAATTTTTAATTTGTGTATGAT
Source organism: Phascolarctos cinereus (assembly GCF_003287225.1). Classification (NCBI taxonomy): domain Eukaryota; kingdom Metazoa; phylum Chordata; class Mammalia; order Diprotodontia; family Phascolarctidae; genus Phascolarctos; species Phascolarctos cinereus. The sequence goes on along the minus strand of NW_027555958.1, from coordinate 419,588,648 downwards.
TTTTCAATTAAATAGGAAGCAGCTAGTTGGTGCAGTGGATAGAACATTAGACCTGGAGTCAGGAAGACCTGAATTCAAATCTGGTATTTTTGTGACTCTAAGGAAATCCCTTTAATCTCTCTATGCCTCAGTTTCTTTATTTGTAAAGTAGGGATGATATTAATAGCACCTTCTTTTCAGGGTTGTTGTGAATATGAAATGAGATAATATGTGTAAAGAACTTTGCAAACCTTAAGGCACTATATAAAGAACAACCCGAGACTGAAAAAATAGCACCAGTCTGAGATTTCACCAATTTGCATAATGAGAAAACATTTACAATTGTGTTGGATGGCTTTAATTGGAGATATACACCTAAATTCCATCAAAGCTAATCACATTTAAAATGTTCTTCCTGTAATATTTCCCTGATCTCTGCCATTACTTGTTTCTCATTACTTGTTTCTTTTTTTTTTCTTGTTCCTTTTTGTATTACTGAAGTAGTGGGAAGCGAACTTACTTAAAACTACAAAGACATTGTGTTTATGGAAGCTATAATCTCCTGAAAGGAGAAAGTAATAGAGTAACAGAAAATGAAAAGAAAAGAGGAAAGGAAGAAGGGAGGGAGAATAAGGGCAGACAAAGATACAAAGGTAGGAAGAGAAAAGAAGAAAGGAAGGGGAAGAAAGATACAGAGTGAAAGGGAGGAGGAAAAAGGAAAAGGGGAGAGAAGAAGGGGGAGGGAAATAACAGGGAGAGCAAAGGAGAGGGGGGAGGAAGAAAAAAGGGGAGAGGAGAGGAAGGAGAATAAGGGAGACAGGGAGACAGAGACGTGGGGAGAATAAAGAGAGAGAGAGAGAGAGAGAGAGAGAGAGAGAGAGAGAGAGAGAGAGAGAGAGAGAGAGAAGAGAGAGGAGAGAGAGAGAGAGAGAAAGAGACGAGAGAGAGAGAGAGAGAAGAGAGAGAGAGAGAGAGAGAGAGAGAGAGAGAGAGAGAGAGAGAGAGAGAGAGAGAGAGAGAGAGAGAGAGAGAGGTACATTTAGAGTCAGAGAAGCTGGGTTAAAATTCTGGCATTGTGATATACCTGGCCACAAACAAGTCCTTTGGACCTCAACCTATTAAATGATAGGGTTGAGGATTAGATTAAATCATCTCTAAAGATATTCTACATTCCATGCCTCTTGCCCTGGGAGATGGAATCATCACCATCATCACTATCATCATCATCATCATCATCATCATCATCATCACCATCATCACCATCATCATCATCATGACTAGCTGGCACAATGGAGTAAGAAAGTCAGGAAGCTCTGAGCCTCCAGAGTACTGACTCCTGTAGTCAGGCAGATCTGAATTCAAATCTAGCCTCAGATACTTACTCTGTCACCCTAGGCAAGTCACTTAACCACAGGATGCCTCAGTTTCCTCATCTGTAAAATGTGGATAATAATAACACCTATATCTCAGGCTTGGTGTGAGGATCAAATGAGATAATAATTGCAAAGCACTTAGCACAGTGCCTAGTACATAATAAGCACTGTATAAATGTTAACTGGTGCTGCTGTTGTTACTACCACCATGACCATCGTTACTACTACTACTACTACAACTAAACAACTTAGTCACTTCTTTGGGCATAAGTAAGGTTCTTGTAGGAATTAGGAAACGTGGATTATTTACCTGATGAAATAATGGCCAGTTAATGGTGACAGAAACGTAGAAAAAAATAAAAGACAGACGTAAGAATAGGAGAGGTCAAGAGGGAAAGATCATGAGGCAGAAGAGAACAAGTGAGAAAGATATGAGAGAAAGAAGATGAGAAATGGCAAAGCAGTACAATGCAATATATTTTGCAAATTACGCTCCCATTACTCCAATCAATCAGCAAGCTTTTCTATGTGCTATGTGCCAGGTACTATCCGAGGTGCTGGTGATACAGTCAAAAACGAAGCCTTCACTTGGTTCTACCTCACTGGTGCAGCCCATAAGATTTCCTAACCCTATACTTGCAGTCCATAGCATCTCCCTTCACTTTCTTTTAAATTACAACCTTAACATACAACTATCTGGGCCTAAGGCTGGCTGCCCTCATCTGAAACTCAATCATTTTTATGGAATGGCCACTTGATTCATAACATGAGTCTCACTCATTCCCCAACTAACTAGTGGCCCATTGTATGAACCTTAAGGTCCAGACCTCTCTAGGCTCTCTCCATGGAACTTCTCACTGTCAAAGTTTACCCGCTTTCCTACAGTTTCATTTATATCTCTCTTCTGGCTTTCCTCTTGTACCTACTCTAAATAAGGACAAGAAAAAGGTATATTTAAAAAAAGAAAAAAAAAGAATTTTGCTAGTTCCTCCTGCATTTGCCTGAAATACCCGGTAGTGACCATGAATCCATCAATGAATCTGCTTTCAGGTAGGTGGTGTGTGTGCACATGTGTGTTGGGGTGGGGTGGCAGAGAAATGAGGGACTGAAGAAATTAAATGATCTCAGCCATTTCAGTTCTGATTTTCTCTATTTATGATTTAACCTCCCGAGATATTTTCATCTGAAGAGGATTATTATATATTTCTCCCCCTGAAACACTCCATGGTTCAATCAAATTTGTATTCTTACTGTTCTGAATATACTCCATCTCTTCTCTTTGCCTTGTATATATGCATACATACATGCACATATATGTATGTGTATGAATGTTATATATAGATGAACATTTATATATGCATGTGGATAGCCATTATGGATAACCATTATTGTTTGTCCATCTAATTGTATGACACACCATAATTTGGAACAATAGCAACTCATTTTCTACTTGGTTTACTTCAGGGATAGAAAAATCCGTTCCTTAGCGGAAAAGATGGAAGAATACTAAGGTACAATAAATTATAAAAGATTGTCCAAAGAATCAGAGGCAGAGCTGAGACTGGAACACAGAGGTTTAGTAGCTCTGCCATTAACCTTTTGTTCTGAGCCACAGAAACTCTCCATTAAGTGGTTCTTTCATCACATGTAGTCAATCATCTGACCCTGTGAACCAGAGTTCCTCAGGACCACCTGCTCTCCTGTAGCCACCTTTGAAGTAGAAAGAAAAAGAAAGGCAATGTCGTACAGTGTAATTTGTTCTAGATGTGGCCTCAGAAGGTTCAAGTCCTGCCTCTGACTAAGCAAACCCTTTGACTTCTCTGAGACTCAGTTTCCTCCATCATGAAAGTGGAATATTACATAGTTCTGAACTCAAAGGATTGTAGTGCATTGCAGATAAAATAATGTATGTGAAATGCTTTGCAACTTTAAAGTGCTGTATCGATGTCAGTCTTATTATTAGAAAACTTGTCAATGGAATGAAGTAACAAGTATGATGTCACTGTGTGGGAGGGGTTCTACAGGAAATAGGAAACTTTTATTAGAGCATTTCATTTCCTAATTTCAGAGTTGAAAAATAATTTACTCAAACCCAAGAAAATGTCACCAAATCTCATCTATAAAATTTCCAATGAATGGTCAGCCAGCCTCTGCTTACATATCTCACAGGATAGGGAGTCCACTCACTACCTTCTGAAGCAATCCATCCTCCTTATGGACAACTCGAATTGCTAGGAAGTTCTTTCTTAAACTGAAAAGAAATTTGTCTCCCTCTAGTTCCTACTCAGATGTTCCTTCAGGAACTAGTTAGTTCATAGGAGCTTAGATTTAGAGTTGGAACAAATCTCATAAGCCACTGAATTCAGTCCCTTCTTTTTAGAGATAAGGAAGCAGAGGCCTAGAGGAAATAATTTCTCCACTTCCCACACATACAAGCATATCTCAGAGATATTGTGGGTTCAGTTTCAGACCACTGCAATAAAGTGAATATTGCAATAAAGTGAGTCCTATCAATCTCTTTTGTTTCCCAGTGCATATAAAAGTTACGTTTACACTATGCTATTCAATAGTATTATGTCTAAAAAAATGTACATACCTTAATTTTAAAATACTTTATTGCTAAAAAAAAAATGCCAACCATCACCTGAGCCTTCAGTGAGTTTTAATCTTTTTGCTCATGTAGTGTCTTGCCTTGAGGTTGAAAGCTGCTGATTGATCAGGGTGGCAGCTGCTGAAGGTTGGGCTGGCTGCAAAAAATTTTGAAAATAAGACAATAATGAAGTTTGTCAGATTGATTGACTTTTCCTTTCATTTGAATACTTAGAGGCCATTGTAAGGTTATTAATTGGCCTAATTTCAATATTGTTGTGTCTTAGGGAATAGGGAGGCCTGAGGAGAGGGAGAGAGATGAAAAATAGCTGGTCATTGAAACAGTCAGAACACAGAACATTTATCAATTAAGTTCACCATCTTAAATGGGCACAGTTAATGGTGCCCCAGAACAATTACAATAGGAACATCAAAGATCACTGATCACAGATCACCATAACAGACATAATAATTAGGAAAAAATGTGAAATATCATGAAAATTACCAAAATGTGACAGAGACATGATGTGAGCTCATGTTGTTGGAAAAAGGGTGCCAATAGACTTGCTTGATATAGGGCTGCTGCAAACCTTCAATTTGAAGGAAAAAAAAACCAACACAGTATCTGGAAAGCACAATAAAGTAAAATGCAAAAAAACCCCAAGGCACTGTTGTTGTTTAGTCATGTCCAGCTCTCCGTGACCTCACGTAGGGTTTTCTTAGTAAAGATATTGGAGTGGTTTGCCATTTCCTCTTGAGGCAAACAGAATTAAGTGACTTGCCCAGGATTACACAGCTAGTAAGTATCTGAAGCCAAATTTAAACTTGGGTCTTCCTAACTCCAGACCCGGCACTCTACCCACTGTACCACCTAGCTGCCCTGAAACAAGGTGTGCCTATAATATTAGCATTGTCCATAGGCAGCTAGGTAGCACAGTGGATAAACAAAGCACTGGGCCTAGAGTCAGGAAGATCTAAGTTCAAATCTGGCCTCAAACACTTACTAGTTCAGTGTTTCCCTTGGCAAATCACCTGTTAACTACTGTCTACCTTAGTTTCTCCATCTATAAAATGGGGACAATTATAGTACCTAGATCCCAAGGTTGTTGTGAGGATCAAATGGGATATTTAAGTTCTTAGAACAGTGACTGACACACAGGAGGTACTTAATAAATTCTAATTTTCTTCCTTCCATTGCTAGTGTGTGAGTCTGGGTGTTCTGACTCCAAATTGAGTAATCCTTCCACCTGAATCATGCTACAGTAAAGACAGTGACCCTCTCCCCAACTGAGAGGAGATGGTCATTGCCCTAAAGTAACTTCTAACTTATATAGGGAGAAATAGCTGGCACAGTGCTAAATGAAAACCCTTGGTTTAAAAAGCTCACAGAGCACGATCATTCGCTCTTATCTGGAATGATCTTTTGAGTTACAGCTGGGGGTTGCTGAGATTTGCTACTACCTTGTAGTATCTGTATTTTTACTAGCTGTTCTCTGTCATCCACTCATAGTTGAGAGCTATGTTTAGGGGGTCCCTATAAGGATATGGGTCTTTTTAATAAGGGTCCTAAAAAGCATCAAGGGAACCCAAGGATCTGAGGGATTTGTGAATGCTCATGCAAAGTGACAAGACATTCGGATTTTAGGGTCTTAACCAAAACATCCTGGAGCATGGAAAAGTAATAGCGATGAAGTCCACCAGCAGATAAGCCCTGTGACTCACAGTGGGTGATGCTCAAGGGTTTCCTGGCTGGCATTTTCACTCTTTTTAAAGCCCATGTTAATGACACTGACCTTTCTAGTAATTTGATTCTGACAATGGCACAGTGGCAGCTGATCTCAAGGGCTGTCAACTTGACAAGGGCCAGCCAAGAAAATAATTACAGCTTCAGAATCAAAACAGGGTTGTTTGTGCTGATAGAAAGAGCAAATCTGGTAAAAAGGAGCAACCTCCAGCTGCCTGCAGCCCCCTTCGCTCTTCTTTAACCTTATCCTGCCTGAGCCTGAGCCTCCGTAAAGCTTGTTCCTCTGACTAGTAGTCGTCCAACTCTAAGGACACATAGACAACAATCTCTTCTGTGTCTTAATAAGTCAATTCACTAAGTACTCATCAACACCTACCACATACACTAACTACCATGAACATTAACTAACATGTATACTACCATGTATACTAATGACTGTGTACATTATCATGTATACTATCATGCACACTAACTACCATGTACACTACCATGTACACTACCATGTATATTATGTACACTAGTTATCATATATACTAACTACCACATAAAGTACCATGTACACTAACTACCATGTACATTGTCATATACACTGCCATGTACACTACCATGTATACTATGTACACTAACTACCATGTACATTGCCATGTACACTACCATGTACACTACTATGTGTACTAATTATCATATATACTAACTGCCATGTAAAGTACCATGTACACTACCATGTACATTGCCATGTATGCTACCATGTACACTACTATATATACTAATTATCATATACACTAACTACCATGTACATTTCCATGTAAACTAACTACCATGTACATTGCCATGTACACTACCATGTACATTACATGTACACTACCATGTACACTTATTATCCTCATATACACTAACTGCCACTGTGCTAGATACTTGAAAGAGAGGAAAAAAAAGGAGCTCACATTCTCCTAGAAGAGATCCAAACTGTACCCAGATAATTAAATGAAAGGTATAGGAAAAGGAATACAATGTAATTTGACACAGTGGATGGATCACTGGTCCAGGAATCAGGAAGACTCAGTTCAAATCCAGCCTCAGAGACCTGGGCAAATGACTTAATCTTTGTTTGCCTCAGTTTCTTTATCTGTAAAATGAGGATAATAAAGCATCTACCTCCCAGGGTTGTTGTGAGGATCAAATGAGATAATAATTATAAAGTATCTGGCACATAGTAAGCATCATATAAAAGCTAGCTGTGATTAATTTCAAGAAATACAGATCACCAACACCTGTGGTTAGGACAGTGAATCAGGAAAGACATCCTGCAAGAGATGGCACCTATTTTGCTTCAAAAGAAGTTAAAAATTCTAAGAGGTAGAAATAAGGAGGTGATACCTCTGGTCCAGTGTGTTCAAAGACTCAAAGGTGAAAGATTCCATGTTATGTACATCCAGCTCCTTCTTTGATTCTCCTCTCTCTCGTCCTCTCTCTCATTGGCAAAACTCATCTTCTGAGCAATGAACTGGGAGTTTCACAACTTAATTGTACCCCATGTGAAATTCTAATATAGACATTCTCTGACAGTTAAACTGCCTTAAGGATAATAGAAATAATACCAAGAAAGAGATTATTTTGTCCCTAAATATCATGCTTACAACACTTCAGGGAGCTGATATTTAAAAAGCTAATTTCATTCCATTCACATTCATTCCTCTTCTTTCATTTTCATAGCAATCATTTTCAAGCAATGAAACTAGGAAGACTTCTGTGTGACCTGGGACAGTTCCTTTAACCCCTCTGGCATACATACATACATACATACATACATACATACATATGGATGTGCCAATAGATGTAGATATATTCACACACATATATAATAGGTAGACTAATAAGAACAACTCATAATAACTAATAATAATAAATTTGTATTGTATTTTATCACTATAGAGACAAGTGGGGAAAATATAATGATTTCCATTTAACAGATAAGGAAACAGATACATCAAGAGAGTTTGCTCATGGTAATACATAACAGTGATTGTCAGAGCCAGAACTCTGGTGTTTTCATAGATTTCAGAGCTGAAAAAGTCTTCTCAGACAATTCAGTAGCTTCATTTTACAGGAGAAAGAGAAAGAAAGAAAGAAAAGAAAGAAAGAAAGAAAGAAAGAAAGAAAGAAAGAAAGAAAGAAGAAAGAAGAAAGAAAGAAAGAAGAAAGAGAAGAAGAAAGAAAGAAAGAAAGAAAGGAAGGAAGGAAGGAAGGAAGGAAGGAAGGAAGGAAGGAAGGAAGGAAGGAAGGAAGGAAGGAAGGAAGGAAGAAAGAAAGACAGAAAGAAAGAAAGACAGACAGACAGAAAGAAAGAAAGAAAGAAAGAAAGAAAGAAAGAGAAAGGAAGGAAGGAAGAAAGAAAGAAAGGAGGAAGGAGGAAGGAAGGAAGGAAGGAAGGAAGGAAGGAAGGAAGGAAGGAAGGAAGGAAGGAAGGCAAGAAGTAAGGAAGGAAGGAAGGCAAGAAGGAAGGAAGGAAAGAAAGAAGGGAAGGAAAGAAGGAAGGAAGGATGAAAGGAAGAATGAAAGGAAGGAAGAATGAAAGGAAGAAAGGAAAGAACAAACTGTGCCCTTGAGAAGTTAAAAGACTTATCTAGGTTGTTAGGTATCTAGATGGCAAAGTAAATAGAATCTGGACCTGGAATCAGGAAGATCTGACTTCAAATTCTACCTTAGACACTATTCAGTTATGTGACTCTGGACAAGTCCCTCAACTTTCTTAAATTCTTCATTTCTGAACTGGAGGTAATAATAGCACCAACCTCCCAAGGTTGGCATGAGAACAAAATGAGATAGCATCTGTAAAGTTCTTTCCAAGTCTTAAAGCTCTCTATAAGGCTAACTATTTTTATTTGGATGGTGAGAAGCAGAGGTGGGACTCTAGCCCCTCTCTTTGCTCTAAATGTGATCTTTCTACTTCCTAAATGATATCTAAGGTCAATCAACCCACAAACATTTATTAAGCACCTACTAAGTGCCAGGCACTGTACTGACTACTGGAGATCCAAAGACAAAATAAAATAGACCCTGCCCTCAAGGAGCTTATTTTATTAGAGGAGACAATTAGTTCATATCTGTTGTTATTTGTGGTTCATTTCAGTCACGTCTGACTCTTCGTGACTCCACTTGGGGTTTTCTTAGCAAAGATAGTGGAGTGATTTGCCATTTCCTTTTCCAGATCATTTTACAGCTGAGGAAATTGAGGCAAACAGGGTTAAGTGACTTGCCCAGGGTCACACAGCTACTGTCTAAGGTCAGATTTGAACTAGATCCTCCTGACCCCAGGCCTGGTGCTTTATTCACTGTTTCACCCACATAGGCAAGTACAAAATAGATACAAGTTGATTTGGGGGGGTAAGACATTTACAACTAGAAAGAATGGAAAGGCTTCATTTAGATGGTGGTACTTGAATTGAGTCTTAAAAGTAGGGATTCCAAGAAACATAGGTGAGAAGGGAATGTGTTCCAGGCATGGGTTGAGTCAATGGAAGGGCATGGATGCTGGAAATAGTGTCACATCCTAGGAACAGTAAAAAGACCAGGCTGGCTAGACTGTTGATGTTCAGAAGGGAGCATCAAAAATATGTTTCTCATCATCTCATCAAAATCTGTTCCACTTATGCTATTCCATGGGTCTACAGAGAGACATTGTCATACAGTAAATAAAGAGTGTCAGAGCCAGGAATGCCAAGTTTTAAGTCATTGCCTGTGACATACATCTCTGAATCACTCATTGCCTCAGACCAATTTCTAAGACTAGAAACTACTGTAATCTACATTGGTAAAGGGCATTTCCTCACTGGGAGTTCTCTATACAAATGAAATCTTAGGTATCATCTTAAAAACAGATTTTATGATTTTACTCCTAATTTCTAGCCAGGTCCATTTCCTAGTTTCTCATGAGCTAAGGTTGAACCTAGGAATTCCAAACCCATTTCTTCATGCTGAATACCAATATCTCAAATTATTTCCCCAAATTTGATGAGTTTTTTAAGGCAGTCGAGTCCAATTGTCTTCTCAGTCCTCTACCAGGCTGATATAAGGATTTCACTAAACCATCTAATTGGTAGTAGCCACAGAGTAGGTACATAAGCCAGGGACTTGAAAAACAGAAGTTTATAAATGGCACATATTAGAAATTCTCTATTGATGGTGGGGGTTAGGGGTGTTATTAAAATCAGGAATGGGGTCCAACAGGCCACCAACGGCTGCCAATGTAGGGTGGGTTCATGATGAGCCAGGTCATGAAATACATATACAAAACACAATATCTAAGACCAGTCTCAAGTGATCAGTTATTGCCAATACAAAGATGGCTGAAAATCATTTGTTCTTCAAAGGCACTGGGATTCTATCCATTCGGAAATGGTAAAAACCAGATAATAAGTCAGATTCTCATTCCTTCATGTAATTAACCATAGAAATCACCCCCCTCAACTAAGGATAGCAGTATAGTACCACTCACAGAATCAGGAAAGAGCTGTCAATCTGCCCATTTTTTTTCCCCTGCCAGTAACTTTATCATTCAGAGACGAAATCCTTAATATTTTGCCCCAGGTTTTTTACTTCAAATAAAAGTGACAGTATTAAAATATATTCTACCTCTACCCACATGATTGCTCTGGGAAGGGGTAAAAACCCATTAAAAATACACTGTAGAACTTTTCTAGAAGAATGCAAAGAAATGCATCTTTCTATAAAGATGCAAAGAAAACCTGCAGAACAGTAGAATTAAGTAGAATATGGACCCGTCCCCTACCTAGTGGTGTCAAACTGAAATAGAAAATGAGATCTGTGGGTCCCATATTGACTTAGAAAATCACAAATTAGCCTTTTACATGATACGTTGTATTTTTATTTATTTCATGAAACAATTTCCAATTATATTTTAATCTAGCTTGGACTAAACTCAGGGGTTTTTACTAGCCTTTTGTAGCTCAGGGCTTCCAAGTTTTGCACTATGGTATATGCCATTTGGAGGAATTCTTTTGAGAGGACCACACGATTAATAGGATAACATAATTTCGTGCATAGTGCAGGCCTATAGCACAGACCCTGAGGATAAAATTACAGTCAAGTTTGACCGTAGAACAATGTGCTACACTGGAAAGATAATTATAAGACTTGGTTTGCCATCCCTCATTGAGGATTAGGTTACTCTGGATCCAGCCCAGGGTAAGAATTTTCTGGGAATGTCTGTGTCTTGAGTGACTAAAGAGGAAGCACAGATGCAAAGAACTCTAGAGTAAATTCAAGAATCCTGGGGTCTGGTCCTGGTTCTGTCACTAACTTAATGCGTTTGTATAAGTCACTTGGAAATTCTCTGAGCTTCTATTTCCTCATCTTATGTAGTACCCGAGGCACCCTGCTTGTATGTGAAGTTCCCAGAAAAAGTTTTCTTTCCTAGGATCAAGTAATCTGTGGACCTTACTTCCACTCAAAATCATGAGCCCCCACCAATATGTTTAGTTTTACTAGTCAGTCAGAAGAGGCAGGTCAAAACAACGTAATTTAAACAAACAATATATTAAGAAAAATAGCAATAGAACATTTCCCCTGGGATACTTTTCCCCACAAAAACACATACCATTAATAGAGCAGACACACATGAGGATCATATGTGGAAGAGTACACATATAGGGGACCCAGGGGGCTTGGCTGCACAAGTGAAGGGGTAACCATGTAGGGAACATGTGACCAGGGCATATCTGTGGAAAGTTAACTCATGTCTCTGTCATTACAGTACCACTAATGTTTCCTGGTGATGTTAAAACAAGCGAACAAACAAAAAACTGAACAAGCCTGAGATTCTTTCCATTTTCTCATGCAAATAAAAAATGGGGGGGAAGAGTGAAGGCAAGGACTGAAAAGCTGAAATTGAGTGAAGGCACGTCACTCCTCCTCCATCTTTTGTCATATTTCCTCATTTAGTGTGTATTTGGCTTACAGAAAGTTTCCAAGACTTTGACTGGCAAACCAAAATGAAAGACTTGGAACATTTGTTTCAAGCCCCTCCTAGTTCTCATTATCTGTGTTATCATTTTTTAGGGTAAGGCCTCCATTTCAGTTTACAAAAATGACTAAGGAAATTATTTCCTTTTACCACCAATTAAAAAATCTTAACTTTTATACCCCCAAAACTAATGAAAGAAAAAAAAAGTATGTTGATAATAGCTTCCAATTAAAATCATTTTTACATACGTTATTATTTAACATGATCCTCACAAGAACTAATGCAGGGAGATGAGACCCAGGGTCAAACCCAAGTTTAAAGAAGTATTCCCTATGGATGATGAGTCTACCCAGATGTTCCTGTTTGTGAACAGCATTGTGCCAGTTGCATCAATGCAGGAAACATCAAAGAGCATCCAGAAGAGAGTTATAACCACTTAATAGTGTTCAGCCTGATCATACATACAGGAGAGGCCAAGAGGATGAGGAATATTTATTTCCAAGATAATAACATATACTTGGATAGATGACCTAAAGAGCTAGTCCATCAGTATGTAGGCCTGGAACAAACAGTAGAAGGAGTTAGGCCCAGATATAAAAAGAAGGAAGAAGACGGAATGGATTACCTTCAGAAAATGTCAAGGATCCTTGTTAACTGCAAACGTCTTCCAAAAACAAATATCCATCTTTTAATACTTATAATTTTCATAGAACTATCGTATATTATGAGATAGAGCATCATTATCCCCATAAAAGCAAAAATGAACACCGTCCTGAAGTCAACCAAGAAATGTGTGGTGAGTGTGAGACAACCATGACATATCATAAATGAGGTACTTTGGAGAACAACAAAAGGAAAAAACTTCATCAGGGAGGAGGGAGGAAGAGGGGAAGAAGGGGGAGGGGAGGAGGAGGAGGAGGGAGGGAGAGAAGGAGGAGAAAGGAGGATTGAAGGAGTGGGGAGGGAAAGAGGAAAGGGGAGGGATGGAGATGGGAGAGGGCTGGAAGGAGGGAAGAGAGGAGGGAGAGGGGAAGGAAGGGGGAGAGAGGAGGGAAGGGGGAAGAGGGAGGAGTCAAGAAGTACTTATTAAGCACATACTATGTGCCTGGCACTGTGCTAAGGTTGGGGATACAAAGAAAGGTAAAAAATCAGTTCCTTCTCTCCAGAGCTCAGTCTAATGGCAGACACAGCATGCAAACAGCTATGTACAAGCAAAACATATTCAGGATAAATTAGAGAGAATCAACAGAGGGAAGGCACTGGTATTAAAGGGATCAGGAAAGGCTTATTGTAGAAGGTTGGATTTTATCTCAGACTTTGAAGGAAACCAGAGAGAATTAAGAGGTTGAACAGAGATCATCATCATGTATACTATAGGGAAATTCTAAGCTTGGTAATCAACATGTAAATCCATCAAAAATTACTTCCATATAATAAAAAGAGAATACTTAATCATCCAAAGCATAACATAGAGCTATTAACAACTAAAACCTTTCCCTGGCTCAGTGGGATCTATCCGAGCATGAAGACATACGGACCCCCCAAACACTAGGAGAGAATGGAATGGAGGGAGATAGAGAAGAAGGAGGGAGAAAAAAAGCAAGAGAGATGAAGAGAGAGAGAAAAAGGAAAAGACTTTATTTAGTTCCTCTATTAATCAAAATAGCAGCCTTCTAACCAACTATGTCCAGAGAGAAATTAGGTTGGGAGTTCTCAGGTTACCCGATCATATCAGCTTTTGTCAGAGGAGGAACCTAGCACAAAAATCAGTTCAGATTGATGCTACATCCTGGATCACCAGAAAGGAATAACCAGGAAGCAAATAACTTAGAACAAACACTACAGATGCCCTGATTAATGCCTACTACTTCTGGTCAAAGTGGGTCATACTGTCCTCATCACACAAGACCCTCAGTTCTACATCCCCTACCAAGGCTCTTGTAGATGTCTATTTTTATTAATTTTTAAAAATTTATCGATATCTATTTTATAAAAAAAAATCCTAAATGCTTATGGTTCAATACTATGTTTGGGTGATTGCAGGCAACACTTTTGTATGTGTTAATGCTCCCTGGTTCCAGTATAAGATATCTGTTGAATTCTCAAAGGTATCATGAGGTCTATATTTATGGCATGATAATTTTTCATCTGTAGTTTCTGATGTATAATTCTGGGCATCATTCTGTTACTTTTTGTAAATCATCATCATTATTGTCATCATCATCATCATCATCACCTAGCCTTTTAAGGTTTGCAAAGCACTTTACAAATACTTTCATTTAATTCTCACAAAACCCTGAGAGATAGGTCTGCATTATTATCTGCATTTTACAGATGAGGAAACTGAGGAAGATAGTGATTAAATGACTTACCCAGGGTCATATAGCTAGCAAATGCCTAAGAGCAAATTTAAAATCAGGGTTTCTTAACTACAAATCTACTACTCTATTCTTTGTATCACCTGGCTTTATTTTTTCAACCTGCAGTAGTATGTTGCACATTTTCTCCTGTTTTCTTGCAAAATCTGCAATGATCCCCCCAAAATTTCTGCTGATTTTGAACTGATCTCAAATTGCTGTCACAAATCCCCACATTCCTACTAACAAATGACTCAGTTATTTACTTGAAGCTTCCTTGTCAACATATTGTTGATTGAGTTCCTATGGATGTCATATTCTGTCACACTATTCCTATTCAAACATCTATAGTAGAATGAATCAGCTGTGATATATAAATATATAGAAAGAGAGGGGGAAGGAAGGAAGGAAGGAAGGAAGGAAGGAAGGAAGGAAGGAAGGAAGGAAGGAAGGAAGGAAGGAAGGAAGGAAGGAAGGAAGGAGGGAAGGAAGGAGGGAAGGAGGGAAGGAAGGAAGGAGGGAAGGAAGGAAGGAAGGAAGGAAGGAAGGAAGGAAGGAAGGAAGGAAGGAAGGAAGGAGAGACAGAGAGAGACAATGACAGAGATACACAGAGAGAGATAATTTTTATTAAGAACTTTCTATGCTCTGGCCTAGGTGCTAAGCACTGGGGATAAAATATATGCAAGCAAGACATCCTTACTCTTGAGGAACTTATACTCTAATAGAGAAAGACCAAATATGAAGAGAAGTGGGAAATCAGAGGGAGGGAGGAAGGACATCCTTTCAAGGGTGAGGCTGCTTGTGAGAATGAGTTGTTGGGAGTGAAGTGAGCATGGCTGGAGACCTTTATGAAACAGCATTCCCAGCAAGGGACTCATCAATCAGAAGAGAGAACCATAATCTCTGACATTGTCAAGTGTGGGGAGAGCCTAGAATAGCCCCTAACAGTCCTCGAGTTGCTATAGGTTAGGACAGGCTGAGGGCTGGAAGAGTCCCTGGGAGTGTCCCAGAGGACAGAAATGTCAAGTTAGCTGGAACTGAGCTCTATTAGGTAGTTACTCTCTCTCTCTCTCTCTCTCTCTCTCTCTCCATATATACATACATATATATATATATATATATATATATAGTAAATTGAGGAATCAGATGGAGAAAGATACTACTAATAGTGAATGAAATGGAAAGACTAAGATAGAGAGGAGGTAATGTGAGATTCACCAATGAAAAGACGATGGTTGATTAGGCTAAATTGCGGGTTCCTATTGCAGAGAGTCCCTCCAGGCAGCCACACTTCATCCTCTCAATTCATGGTCTTGATTCTTCTTGAAGACAATTAAATCTGGCCTGATTTTGGCACTTCTGTCTACTAATCCCTGAGGCCTCCATCGATTTCCCCAAACTACTGGGTATGGACACTCTTGCTTTGGCAGCTTCTGGTGCCCCCTGCCACCATCAGCAGCTCCATGGACAGGAAACCGGAGGTGACTTTGCCAATGGCATTAATCACAGCAGGCAGCCGGCGTCTTCCTTCCTGCCATGGGGGTGACAAAAGCAAAGGCAAAGGGACAGCAAACCCCAGAAAACCTGGAAAGGTAACACAAAATCCTTTGTCCTCAAATAACAACAACCAGCCAAACCAGGACTGGTCTTTAACTCCTTCAAACCACGTGCTTCCCTGCAGCCAAAGTCACTGATAGGCTGGGGAGAAGAGTGAAAGAGCAGGTCATCAGCTCTGACAAGAGCAGGACTAATTAGAGGCACATTTAAGGTTACTGTCAGCCTTGTGGATAAGAAATAATAAATCTCACCCCCAATTAAAAATCTTGAAGTGTCCAAATGCTTCTAATCCCCTGGATGAAGGTATTGCTGTCTCTTTATCAAAATGCAAACATCTCTGGAAGGGTAAAACATTTCAGCCATCATTGATTATTAACACCTTGGCATGGATAGCTCTTGGCATAATGCCCAACACACAGTAGGTCTTTAATAAATATTCATTGATTGGTAATGATTAATTTTGAAGAAAATCTCCATGGATTCTATTTTTTCCCACCCCACTGCCCTGTTGTTTTCATAGCTGAAAACCCAAAGTCCAGAGTGAGGGTACGTGGCAGATTAGTGCCGGGTCAGAATTTGAACCTCTGTCTTCTAGCACCAGATCTGATGATCTTTCCACTAATGCTAGTTTTCAACAACAATAGTGCTGCCACATTATACGCGTTTCACTTTCTAAATGCTTTCGCATATCTCACTATCCTAAGTCCATGTCATCTTTGGACTGAAGTAGAGCAGGCATTAATGCTCTGTGTTACTTTGGCTAAGTCTTCTCCAGTTCCTCACCTGCAAAATGGAAGGAATCTGACTGATAATGTGTCTTCCATCTTTCTTTGTCTACAATTCAATGATCACCATTTAACAAATGAAGTTGATATCATATAGCTTGCCTTCTTAGGGGCTGATGGAGCGGCAGGAGGGAACGTGGAAGTAAAAACATTTTAAAGAAATCTTAAAAATAAAATAACAGATGAGTTAACTAAGGCTAAGGGATGGAGAGGCTTACTTAAGTCCAATTCAAATTAGTTTAATTCAACAAACCCTTTTTAAGTGCTTACCACGTGTAACAAAATTAGCTTGTGAAAGACCCAAGACTAGGGTCCATTACTTGTAGTCTTTTTAACGGCAGCTATGTGGTCCAGGGGATAGAGCACTGGAGTCAGGAAGACCTGAGTTCAAATCCAACTAGCTGTGTTACCCTGAGCAAGTCACTTAACCCCATTGACCTCAGTTTCTTCATTTGTAAAATAAGCTGGATAAGGAAATGGCAAACTGCTCCAGAATTTCTGACAAGAAAACCCCCAATGGGGTCATGAAGAGTGACTCAAAACAGCAACACTTCTGAGGCATTAATACGATGAGTAGCCCACTAAACTTCTCTTTACCCTGGTTCACCACCTCCTTAAAGGGAATACCGGGGTTTCCATAAGCACAAATTCTGCTTCAGGCCCTAGGTTACACCTGCTTCTCCATTTCTCTTACTAGGCAGAACTTATTCTTGTCCCTTGCTCAGAAGGCCTTGCAAGATAGACTATGTCCTTCCAGGTTTCCCACAGTCCTAGTGGAAGATAAATCAGGATAAAAATCATCCCTAAGGGGAAAAATAAAAGAAATATTTCCACCTAGGTGGCCACTACATCTTTAGGTCATTGAATCCCAGAAGACCTTAAATGCTAATCTGATTTTCATCTCCAGGCTGGGGTTTTTCCTTCCAGCTGTGACATTAACCTGGTCAATTGAACAAGAGTACTTAATGAGTACCTTACTCCTTGGGCCTTTTATATGGGGCTTTCTTTACAATACAAAGAACAGTTTCCTTGACTATTAAAAATGATGAAACAAAATTCCTCTTCAGTACTGTTTGGCAAAAATGTGGCATTTTCTCCCAAGTAACATTTGGAACTAAATATCTTTCTTCTTTATTTATTCTTTATAGAAGAATATTCACATCCTTCTACTTTATTTCCCCTACAGTGCCTAGCATATAACAGATGCTCAGGAAGCATTTATTTGGCTGATACAATCCCTTCCCAATGTCATTCCTTTTAAGTAAATATTCTGATTTCTCTGAGTATGTGTGTTTTTTAATATACACATCTCCTACCATTTCATAAATTACATATCTAACAACGTTAGCTGAAAAGTGCAAATTAGCTAGAGTGTGGGCTTCCTTGGAATAATAATAGCTTACCCTTATATGTAACTTTACAATTACCAAGTACTTTGCATATATTACCTCATTGATATAGCAGCCTTTTGAGGCAACCAGTGCAAGTATTTTTGTCTTCTTTTTACAGATGAGGAAACTGAGATTCAACCAATAAGCTTTTAAGTGCCTACCATGTGCCAGGCACTGATTCAGAGAGGTTGTCATTCCTCACGTGTCAGGAAATACCCCCCTTTCAATTTCTGGTCTAGCAATCTTTATGTCCAGTTCAATTTCCCCCATGAAGCCTTCCCAAATCCTCTTAATGTTCTTTCCCTCCTCAGATGACCATGACCTCATATCTTCTTATCTGGGTATACTTCTTATCCGCTCCAAATGGAATGTAAGCTTCTTAAGCACGGTGAAGTCTCTTCCTTCCTCCTTTCCTCCTTTTTTCCTTCCTTCCTTCCTCCCATTCCTCCTCCTCCTCCTCCTCTCTCTCTGTCAGTCTCTGTCTCTATTTCTCTCTCTCTCTCTCTCTCTCTCTCTCTCTCTCTCTCTCTCTCTCTCTCTCTGTGTGTCTCTGTATCTATCTACAATCTCTGTTTTTCTGTTGGTTTCTCATTTTCTATGCTTAGCACAGTGCCTTACTGATTGGGTACATAGCACAGACACAATAAACATTCACTGAATCAGAGTAAGTGATTTGCCCAAGATCTCATACATACTAATAAATGTTAGGGCTGGGACTCCAGCCAGGTCTGACTCTGAGATCAGTCATCTTTCCATCACACTAGACTTTTTCTCTCATCTTCTTTCTCATTGCCTATAGCAGTTCATCTCATGGTCATGTGGAAAGACAATTGGATGGGAAAGCAAGGTTTGCATTTTGCTCTATCTCTTAATATGTACCTGACCTTGGACAGGTCATGAAACTGTTCTGATCCTCAGTTTCTTCATTTTTTAAAAGAAGTGCTATAACTAGATGACATCTGAGTTTCCTTTCAGCTCTACATCTGTGATCCTAATCTTCCAGGTCATAACTAGAAAGTGACAAGTGTAGGTGGTGATCTAATCCCAGGAAATGTTTCTGTGAACACTCATTAATTACAAGGCTACTTCTTTGGGTCCTGTGGGAAATGATAAGACTGAGCCATGGGTGAGTCCATCAGAGTCTGGCAGGCAAGTTTTGGCTTAGCCAGACCAAACAAAAATCCAGAGATTCATTACATACTCATAGTTGAGTCAAGTCAAAAAGTATTTCTTAAGCTCATAATATGTGCCAGGCACTGTGCTAAATTCTGGGGGAAGGTCTAAGGGGGGTAAAAAAGAAAGGTAAAAGCACTTTCTGCTCTCAAGCAGCTCAGTTGAATTTTGTAAGTAATGACAGTAGCATGAAAAAAAAAGCTAACTCCCAGCACCTCAGCCCCTACTTTGCTTCTCATTCCTCTCAGAGTTAAAGGTTTTCAGGGCCAGACAAACATTGACCCCATCCCTACCCCAAACCCTGCCAGGGGACTCACTGAAACAAATCAGAACATCCCAACCTCCTGTAGCCAGGCTGATCTATCCAGAGCTATGGTTCAGAATGATAGGTTGGGGATATGAAAGAGAGCTTAGAATTCATCTAGCTCTACCTCTTCATTTTACAGATAAAGAAACTGAGTCTGAGAGAAATAAAGTGACTTGCTCAAAATCACACAAAAGTTATCATCTAGTGCTTCTCCTGCACCCTCACTGTACCACACTGTTTGAGCCAAGTTGTTTTATATCATGAGCTCAAACTATCCCAGTAGGATAACTCTTGTTCACAGGTGACAATGGATTATTAGAATAGACTCCTAACCTGGTTCCCTATCTTCTCTGATCTATTTTTCGAGTCCCATGATAAACAACTGCTTTTTAGGTTTGTAGAGGCAGATAGGGGGTGCTATAGTGCATAAAGCCCTGAACCTGGGGTCAGGAAGACCTGAATTCAAATCCAGATTCAGACATCTACTAGCTGTATGACCCTGGGCAAGTCACTTCACCTGTCTGCCTCAGTTTCCCCATATGTATAATGGAAGTCATCATAGCACCTACCTCCCAGTGTTGTTATGAGGATCAAGCACAGTGCCTGACACATAGATGCTATATAAATGCCAGATTATTATCATTAATATTAATTATTGTTATTATTCAAATTTTTATTGTTTGAATTGAAGTCTTCCTGACTCCAGACCTGGCAGTCTATCCACTGTACCACCTACCTACTCCTATTCCATTTCTCCTTTTCTGGATTTTGTAACTTCCTTAAGTATAGATTTATCTTTATACCTCTCAGTGATCTAATGCAGTATTTTTCATACAGTAGGTGTTAAAGAAGTGTTTGTTGGATAGAGTTGAACTTAATACCTCATCACCTTTTTTCTTAGTCCTGGAGCAGCTAGATGGCTCAGTGGATAGAGTTTTAGGCCTGGAGTCAGGAAGACCTGAGTTGAAATCCAGCCTCAGACACTTACTTGCTGTGCGACCCTGGGCAAGTCACTTAACCTCTGTTTGCCTCAGTTTCCTTGTATGTAAAAATGGATAACTGCACCTTTCTCCCAAGGTTGCTGTGAGGATGAAATGAGACAATTGTAAAATGCTTAGCACTGTTCCTGCTGCACGGTTAGTGCTCTATAAATTGTAGCTATTCTTATTAATATTGGGATCTGAGCTATCTGATTTTGTTAGTATTTTATTATGTATTTATTTATATATTTTATTTTTTATTATTATCTGAATTATTCCTGAATCTTGTGCTGTCCATTTTCAATTACTAATACGGCAGTGTTGTATGACTACAAATAATGAAACAGTAGCTTCAGAGGAATTGCATTTGAGGAACACTCACTGGTAAATAGAGAGGGACATGGTAAGATCAGGTAGGCTGCACCACATTACAAAGAAAGGATTTTGAAGGAAAGCAATGAAAGATATGTCACACAAAATAAATGAACAAAAAAATAATAAGAGAATCCTCAGTTAAGTGTGGTAGACAGCCTAATTGGCCCATTGATGTCCCCGTGATGTCAAGAGAATGTTTGAAAGTCTCCTAGCTCATTGGATTGCCCTGCTAGGCTAAATATATAGAAAATAGGCAAAAGTCATACATGAGTGGGCATTCATGGATTGCAATATGCATCATTGGATTGTCTTTTCCCTCTCTTTGAGTCCCCAGCATTTAGCACAGTGACTGACATAATATGCACTTAAAAAAAGTTTGTTGATTATTGCCTGACTGATTGGAGTGAATACCCATGTTTGAGTACTTCATTTGATCCATTTAAGTACTTCAGCAATATCCTTTCCTTGCCTCCATACAGTCCAACAATAGGTGTGATCTCTTGAAAAATGATTGCTAGGTTTTCTGGAATCCTTAATAAAAATCCCAAGAAACCTGGAAGCTTCTGTGTAGCATTTAAGGGGGGAAAATCAAGTTTATAGGACTTTGAGCCTGGAAGAGGCCTAAGAGATCATCTACAGTAGTCACTTCCTTTTACAGATTAGGATGCTAAAGCCCTGAAGTTTGAGTGATTGTATTCAGTGATCTATCTTTTGGGTGAATCTCAAGCAACAAAATTGGAGTCTTTTCATCTGATTGTCTATATTCTTTAAGTTCTCTAAGGGAGAAGGGAAGGGAAGAAACATTTATTAAATTCCTATTATGTGCCAGGCACTGTGCCAAAAGCTTTAAAAATATCTCATTTGACCCTCACAACAACCCTGGGTGCTATTATGATCCCCATTATTTTAGAGTTGAAGAAACCAACTTGGCTAGTTCACACAGCTAGTAAGTATCTGAGGCTGGATTTAAACTTAAGTCTTCCTGACTTCAGGCCCAGCACTGTATCTACTATGCCACACAGATCTTTCTGGAGTGAAAGAGACCAAAAAGTCAGTGTACTTCAGTGCCTTCTTTCTGCTGAATTCCTGGTATGTATATACACACCATCCACTCTATGTCTGATTGGAAAGTGCTTGAACTCTGCCTCCCAGGTCCTCTGTCAACCCCAGTTCTGGAATTGGAATGGTATAAAATCTATTGTTTTCCTCTGTTATAATTGATAACCACATGGCTGAGGTTCTGAAAGAGTCCAAAAGCCTGGGCTTGAATCCCAGCTCTGCCATTTAGACACTGTGTGACTTCAGGCAAACCAGTCTGCCTCTTGGGACCTGTTTCTTTCTCTGTAAAATGAGAAGACTGGACTGCTGGACAGAAAACATCTCCTAAGGTCCTCTGCAGCTATAAAAATCCAATAAGCATAAGTAGTTGTACCTATAATTGATTAACTTCTGAGGATGACTGGGATTGTGTAGGCACAGTGCATTGTCATTAATGAAGATCTAATTTGGTTATATGGACATCAGTGTACTCCACTCATTTCCCCAGATTCTCAAATTGGAAAACTGAATAGCCTTCATACAGTAAGCAAGCTTCCTGAAAAGCCAGTGACCTGCTAAAAACAAGATCAGGCATTTGCAAAATGAAGACATTTTCTAGTCTTGGTCCTTAGCTCTGAGCCCCCAATTTGAAATGAAATGAAAAACAATCTCTTGATGTATTATTAAAAAAAAAAAAGCCCTGGTCATTTTCAATTATGGAATCCAGGAAGAGAATCTGTACTGTCGATGGGCATAGTAAATGATATTGATGACAGTAATGCCAAGTGGTATCCCAGAAGCAATGACTATGATATCTTAATAACTAGCACTTGAGATGTAAGGAGCAAAGGAGAAAAATGGAGCCATAATGATGCCAGGTTGCCAAGATAAGTGAAGGGGACTCAACCACACTAACAGAAAATAATGAAGCCAGGATTCCATTCTTGGACTTCTGTAACTAAATCCAATTTTTCTTTTACTTCTATCATTTTACCCTTTTCTCTATTATTTCATATTAGCCACATTTCTAAGCTATACTGAAACTGAACCCACAGTATGATGATAGTGCCCAAAATAGTATATCTAAATACTTCTCACAAATAAATACAAGAAGGAAAAATGTTAGCCTTGGCTGGAAAAATTTAATATGTCACAGTTTGTTCCAGAGGAAGCAAAGTCAATGAACAGATTTATGACTAATGGTTCTGTTTACATTTCTATTATCAAGGCTAATTATTTGTTGGTTTTTAAGCTAATGGATATGTCTTAATTGGGACCATTAATAGCCACTAGCAAATGAAATGAGACATTTATTAAATTGTCACAGGACTCATATTTCATAACAAAAATCCAAGCCCTGCCCATACTTTACAAAAATGCTTGTACTTGTACCTTGTACTCCAAGGTACAAGGCACAAGAAATCAGATCTTGCAGTTATATTGTAACAGAATACCCAAAACTGTTCACAGTGATTATTCTTCCCATTTTTTACATTAATCAGTATTGGCTGAGGCAGCCCACAGGACATAATATTTTCAGAAAGGTTTGCATTTCTTATATAATCCAAAGGCTTTTTTAAAAGAGAGGACCATCAGCTCTGAGCATTGGAATAGCTAGGAAGCATGGGCTTAATAATATTGCTGCTTCCTCTTCCTCTCTGTCTGTCTGTCTGTCTCTGTCTGTCTGTCTGTCTGTCTGTCGGTCTGTCTCTCTCTCTCTCTCTTCCTCCCTTCACCTCAAACCCAGGGGCTGCCTAGCCTCAGAGAGCTGTAGATGTTAGCCTACCACTCTTCCCCTAAATGGCTGGGAACTCTGGGCAAATCAGTGTCTCCCCAAGGTCTCTTTTCTCAATAGAAGCACTGGAGGCAATCTTCCTGACCTACTTCACAGGCAAGTATTGTAAGACATAAGAAATGCTTAGGCTGATAAAGCTCCATGCCACTTAGAGCATTCTGTAGACCACAACTGATGATGAGTAATGTTTCCACGTAGGATAAAGTAGGCCTGGAACACCAGCTACTTTTCATTGCCTTCTCTGAGCACACCGAGCTGGGAAATGGTCTACTTTGGCAGATAGATTGCTAGGCATGTTATCTCCCCACCTTCCTCAGGGAAAAAACTCTGTATTTCCCTCCTTGAACTTGTGCTTCAGCCTATATCTGAGGGTCCTGTCAATTAAACCAGGAAAGGGGCACCCAAGGTCAGAGCCATGCTGCTGGGTGTGTATAGGTGGGGGTCAGAGGTGAAGTGGGAGTGGGTGAATGTCAGCAGGCAAAAAGCTCAATTCCCCATAGATTTTTCTGCTTCTACCACATCAGTCATTGAAGGTCCCTAGAGGCTTATTAACCACCAGAGAGAAACAAATTAAATCTTTAAAACTGAGAGTGAAATGCAAGAAAACCACTTCCTTCTTCTCTGCCCCCCCCCAACCCCTTTCCTGCTTGCCAACTGTCAACGGCTGGAAAATACCAATTCTGAGCGTAATCATAAAACTGTGTATAATTTCCTCAGCAACTTTTGGAAGAAAACAATAGAATCAGAGAGGGCACTCTCCCCCACAAATAAGAATAAAGATAGCAAAACTGCTTCTATATGCAACCCCAAGCTAGAAGGAGTTTTTATAGGCTTACCTGCCTTTATTTAAACAGATATGCTGTGGAAAGCATCCAGTCAATCATGGTTATGATAAATTGAATCCCATTTTGCCATTGACTTCCATTATAAGAAACAAGATATTTTGTCTTCCTTTCTGACTGGTCTTACTGGTCTGACTGGTTTAACACATAAGTCAAAGCAATAAGCATTTATTAAGTACCTACTATATGCCTCTTACTGTGATAAGCGTTGGGGATAAAAAGAAAGACAAAAACAGTTCCTGTTTCCAAGGAGCTTACTTCAAATGGAGGAAAGCAAGTAAATAACTAAGTACATATAAGACATACAGACTGTTAGTTCCTTAAGAACAGGGACTGCACTTAGCACTTATCTGGCACATAGTACGCAGTTAATATATGTTTATTAGCTGACTGAGAGGGAAGACACCGACATTGAAGTGAACTGGAAAAGGCCTCCTTCAGACTATGGGATGTGAGCTGAGACATGAAGGAAGCCAGGGATCTCGCTAGCATATTTAGAGGGATCTCAAGTCCATCAAAATATGAAAATCAAATTTTTAAGCACCCAAGTCATTTAATCTCTACTAGTTCATCTGTAAAATGGAGACAATAATGCCAGAACTAACAGGCAGTAAGAAATGGTAGCTACCATTCATGTATCATTTGGACTAAATTTCACTTGCATAAAAATATAAGGATAGATTGTATAGGGAGGAGAATAAATATTTGTTATAAATTAATATATAATAATTAATTATTATTAATTAAATTAACTAATTTATTATTTATTAATTGAATTAATTAAAACATAATATATAATAACTAACTAAAATAAATAATTAAATAATTAATGATATGTAAATTACTACGTGCCAGGCACTTTACAATACAAATCACGTGACCTCACAATAATCCTGGCAGAGCAGTGCTTTTATTATTCCAACTTTGCCATTGAGGAAAATGAGGCAGAAGTTACATGATTTGCTCAGGGTCACTCAGCTAGTAAGTATCTGAGGTTGGATTTGAACTCAGGTCTTCCTGACTCCAGGCCCAGTGTTCTGTTGACTGTGCCATCTAGCTGCTGAAGTGGCATAATACAATAGAAGACAATCTGTCTCTTTGCTTTGGTCTTAATGATGAGTGTTCAGACAAAGGAAGGCATTTTGAAATGAGTAAAAGACAGAATTTGCCCCACCGTGCTTTGAGATGACCTAATCAATACTACCTGGAGAAGGAAATGGCAAGCCACACCTGTATCTTTGCCAAGAAAACCCCAAACGGGGTCACAAAGAGTCAGATACAACTGAACAACAACAATACCCAATATTAAATATGAGAGGTAGCTCGGCATATTGGATCCAGTCAGCTTTGGGGCTGAGAAAACTGAAGTTCAAGTCTTGATTGACATTCTAGTTGCATGACTATGGGCAAGTTCCATAACTTCTCAGTGACCCCTAAAATTCTCGAGAGCTACAATTTACAGAGGAGTGGTTAATCTCCCATCTGTGCAGGCAGAGGAAATTTCCATAAGGGAGTTCCTGTTTCAGTGGAATAATAAATCTTACCCAAATACTTTGTGTACTTACTTTATAAGGTTATAGTGAAGAAATCACTTTGCAAACAGTAAAGCACTCTATAAATGTGACTTTATCGTTCCCACCACCACCATCATCACCATCTGTATGATAAATTCTGATGGTGATTTTGTTGTTATTTGATTGTTTCGGTCCTGTCTGAATCTTTGCGACCCTATTTGGGGTTTTTTTCTTGGTAAAGATACTGGAATGGTTTGCCATTTCCTTCTCTAGCTCATTTTATAGATGGGAAAACTGAGGCTAACTGACTCACCCAGGGTCATACAGCTAGTAAGTGTATGAGGCCAGATTTAAACTCAGGAAGATGACTCTTCCTGACCTCAGATCCAGCACTCTACAAATTGTACCACCTAGCTGCCCCAATTTTTATTTTTGGTGGTGGTTGTTTTACAGTCATGTCCTACTATTGGTATCCCCATTTAGGGGTTTTTTTCTTGGCAAAGGTAATGGAATGGTTCACCATTTCTTTATTTTACAGATAACGAAACTGAAGGGAACAGAGTTAAGTGACTTTTCTAGGATTACACAGCTAGTAAATGTCTGAGGCTGGATTTATACTCCTGAAAATGATTCCAAGCCCAGTTCTCTATCCACTGCATTACCTAACTGGACAATTAGTCAGTGATTAATTGTTTTTAAAGTCGAGCATATTGGTAGTAAAGTTTACCTCTTTCTGATAGACCCAACTATGGGCATACAACTAGAGTATTCTGAGCACATGTATTACAAGGCTAGACTCTCATGATATTAAAAAAAAAAAAAACAGAAAAGAAAGTTTTAATTTTCCACTTACACTTTGAACTGGGTTTATGGCTGCACAGGAGGATCTTGCCCTCTCTCTCTTTTCTTTTCTTTTAGAGTTATGATTATTGTTCAGGCTAGAAGCACAGCCAAAATATTTCCTTTCAAAATATAATCGATTCTACCTTTCCAGGAAACCAGACCTCTACAGTCCTCTGTAGCCAGCAATGAATAGAGTCTGCTATGGATACACCAATTCTACCCTCCTCTAACTTTTTTCTTCAAGACAAAGTTGTCAGAATAAAACCATGTTTCAAAGCCTTCCTGCTGGGATAGATCAGTTCAGGAAAAACAAACAAGCTCCTTCCCAGGTTCAAACTAGCCTTCACCAGCAAGCTAAGGGTAGAAAAATCACAAAGCAGGAAGAAGTTGATGGAACCACTAAAGTCCATTCTGCTGGTGTGATGTGTCCAAAGGGGCCGGACTAGATGATTCCTAGGGATCTTTCTTTTTTATACACATCTTTGAAATATATTTTATTTGACATTGCTGACAGGTAAAATAAGGTTGTCTCTGTTCTGCATAACTAACAGAGCCTGGAAACATGCTTGATACAAAGTGGGTACTCAATAAATAATTGTTGGTTGATCCCAGACCATCCCCATCGCCCTTGCTGGACCTTCTCCAGGTGATGGGATTATGGGACCTCCATTAGGTCTCCATTAGGTCATTAGGTCTTTGCTTTACATCTAATCTTATTCGAAAAGCCTCTATCATTTCTCCATTACAAATAATGCTAACACTTGTTTTTATATAGATACTATTTCTTATATTGAGAAAAGGTCCATTTGTTTCTATGCATTTTGATATTTTTCTATTGTCTTGTTTCTCTAATTTTTAATAATTTTAATAGAACTGAATGTTTTATTTTGCCAAAATATTTTTTATACCTACTGATACACACTGTAATCGTGATTTGCATTGCTTACATAATTATTATGGTCTATTATGTTTGTAGTTTTTCTTATATTGAATAAACCTGAATTCTTGGTATTAATACAGCCTGGTCATAGAGTATGATATGCTTTCATATATGTCTATACCATCTTTGTTATTTTTATTCAATATTTTTGCTTTGCTATTCATCAGTGATATTAGTTTAATATAGTTTTCTTCCTCCACTTTCTTTTACCCAGGCTTAGCCATCAAGATTACATTTGTAAGAAATTTGGTAAGATCTCTACTCTTTCTATTTTTATGAACAATTTATATAATATTAGAATTAACTGTTCCTTGAATGTTCTTAGAATGCATTTGTAAAGCAATCTGAATTTTGTTTGTTTTGGATGTTCATTTGTGGTTTGCTCAATTTTTCCCCCTAAGGTTGAGTTACTTAAATTCTCTATTTCTTCTTCTGTTAATCTGAGTATTTTATAGTTTTATAAATATTCATGCATTTAATTTATCAGTTTGATTGGCATATAATTTAGAAATTATGCCTGATAATTTTCTTCATCATTTACCATTTGTTTTGAATTCCTCTTTTTCTTAATAAAAAATGGTTTTTCTGCCTCCTTTTTGCAAAATTATAAATTTATCTATTTTGATAGTTCCTACTGGTCTTTGTTAATTACATGGGGTCATTTTTGCTTTTAATTTTGTTAATCTCTTCCTCAATTTTTAGAACTTCTAATTTTTAAAGCTTGTTTCTTTGCTGGTTTCTTTTTTAAGTTGCATGCTTACTTTGTTAATTTATTCTTTCTCACTTTTGTTGATGAAAATGTTTAGTGATATAAATTTTCCCCTAAAGATAGTACTTGATGCATGTAAAATTTTTTGGTTTGTTGTCTTATGCTTGCCCTTTACTCTGATGAAATTATCTATTGTTTCTAAGATTTGTTCTTTGAACCGCAAACTTGCATAATTAAGTTATTTTGTCTCAATTTCAATTTGAACCTTTCCTTCAAAGATCCTTCATGTACTATAATTTTTTAACTCATCATGACCAATGAAGTACATGTTTAATATTTTTCTTTTCTGCATTTGTTTATGAGGTTTTTATGCCCTAGTACATAATCATTTTTAATGGAATCAGGTATAACTAAGAAACATTTATATTGCTTTTTCTTTCTATTCTTTAGTCACCAAAGATCCACCACATCTGGTTTTTTAAAAGCCTTATTCAGGTCTTTAACTTCTTTTTTATTTACATTTTCATTAGATTTGTCTGGATCTGAGTATGGTACATTAAGACCCCCAACCATTGTACTTTTAGGATCTATTTCGCCCTGTAATTTGATGAAATTTTCCTTTAAGGAATTGAATGATATGTCATTTGATGCATATATATTTAAGATTAATATTATTCCATTGTTTGGTCTACCTTTAAGCATAATGAAGTTTCTCAGTTTGTATTTTTTAACCATGTTCATTTTTACTGTTCCTTTTTCTGAAATCATGATGACCACATCTGACTTTTAAAATTCACTTTAAACATAATAAATTCTGCTCTAGCCCCTCATTTTTACTCTGTAAATTTTTTTCTTCCATGTGTTTCTGGCAAACCATATGCTGTTGTCAATGGTTTCCAGTCTGTTTTGCTCATCTCTCCCATTTAATGGGTGGGCTCATCCCATTCACATTCATAGTTTGATTATTTTTCTTTCCCTCCACTGCATTCTCTTATACTTTTTCCCTCTCTTTACCCTTTGTTCTCCTCTTTACAAAGAAGAAGATGGAGAAAGAAGAGTGTGTTCAATTCTAGTGACCCATAATTGAAGTAATCTTCTTCCCACTCTATTGTCCCTCCTCTTTTCACCTTTCCCAAACTTCAATCATTTGTTCTAATACTCACTCATTCTTTCTATTTAATTCCCACTTTATCACACATTTTAAAAGTTGGTTTGTTTTATTTGCTACTATTCCCTCTCCATTCTACCCTCCCTCATAAACTAATTTATCTCCTTTCCCTACTCCTACTTATTTATCTAAATTTAATGTCTTACTATTTTGTTTGTTATAACAAACTCTTCTTGTGTGTTCTAGGATAATAGGTTTAAATCTTGAAGGGACATGAAAAGCTTTCAAGTCCAGTGCCTTCATTTAATACATGAGGAAACTTTGTTATTAAAAAAAAATTAATGTCTAGAGTCACACAGGCAGGGTCTTTCTGACTCCAACTACAGTATCCTATCCACTAAACCACACTGTATATATGTGTGTGTGTGTGTGTGTGTGTGTGTGTGTGTGTGTGTGTGTGTGAGTATGTGCTCAACTGTACTTTGTCCAAGTCATATAAAAGTGAGGTTCATATGATTCTTCCCTCTGTCACCCTTCCCACTGCGTTTCTATGCTCTTCTAGGGCATCTGAATTATGAGACATAAGTTCCATCTCCTTACCCCCTTTTTTCCTAATATATGCCTTTCTCCTTTTTTCTTTCTTTTCTTAAGACCATCAAGGGGAAAACAAATGCCCTCCAGTTTTCTTATTTAATTCATTTTCTGACCCTTGAAGATACTAGCATTCTGAAGGGATACTTCTCTCTTCTTCTACTACTTCTTCATCAGTGATCCCCTTCTAATTGTTTAAATGTATTTACCTCTCTAGGTTGCTCTCGTCTTCTGTGTTGACCATTCAAAGTTTCCAATCAGCTCTGCTCTTTTCATCCATACTCCTGGTCAAAGCTTTGTTATATTTGCTTATTTGATGATCCATGCACAGGGCAGCCTATCTCCTGTCTGTGTGCTTTTGTACCAACTGTCCCTCAGGCTTGGAATGCATCCCTTCTTCACCTTTGCCTCTCAGTGTCTGAGGCAGGATTTGAACTCAGTTTATCCTAAGTCCAAAGTCAAGCACCCTACCCACTTTGCCACCTAGCTACCTGCCACAGAGGAAGGAGAGGCAGTGGAGGTAGACTAGAAAGATTTTCTTTATTTGGTTACATTGCTACATTTCTAGAGAAACAATAAATTTACTCTATGCTGAGAGAAGAATGTAATAAGAGGCCTTTGGAAAAGCCACCACCATATCTATATATCTACAACCAGTTCTATTTTACCTTTTCATTCCCAATACTTCCCACCTACAAAATGGAAGGGTTTTTTTTTTCAAATTAGGAATCATCCTTACAAGTCTATATGGAACATGAGCATTTTTAGTCTAAAGCTAACTAATAAGCATGGTAGAATTCTGGGGTACGTGCAAAAGAGCTAGTCTTATGGTCAAGTATGTCAAAGTCTTACCTGCCAGGCACATCAGGCTTATTGCCATAGAGATGAACTCCAACATCCCCTTCCAGCTGTGTGCCTGGCACATACTAGGTGCTAAATAAATGTTTGTTGACTGTTGACATTCTTTGATTGATCACAGAAGCATTTTGAGAACATGGGAGATGAAGTAATTGGGGCAGAGTCATGAACAAAGCCAAAGGCAAACAGCATACATCAGTGCTCCCAAGGTCCCATTTTTGTTCAGCTCCTCTGGCCTTTGAAGGGAGCCAAGCATTTCAACATGATCTATCCTCTGGCCCTGTTCTGCCCCTGCCTCAGGCTTCCTCAAACTTTCAGTACAAGAACTCTAAGGGTGTGCATGGCTTGGAAATGGAAGGAAAACTTCACACAACTCCCTCCTTATATTGTGGATCATTCCAGCAAAATCAGTTCCATCAGTCACATTTAAGTATTTCACCCCACAAGTTATAATCCCCTACGATTACCAGTGGCCATTCAAGAACTGCCTGTTCCTAACCTTCCTTTTTCTTTGAGCTCTGCATGTGGATGCTGCTTTGGAAACACACATGGCCTCCCCTCTGGATAATGAGCTCAGCCATTTTACTGGTGGGGTTTGTGTGTGTTTGCCTATGGGGAAGACTGGATTTTCATCAAGACTGACATACTTCAAGGGGAGGCAACAGCCAGCTCTCAAATATCAACAAAAAACCTATTGCCCAAGCAGTTGCTGTGACCTATTTTTCAATATAGTTCAGCGACTGAATTACTTATATGTAGCGCCATGTTATTAGAAGGCTATGAAATTATAGCTCAGGTAAAGGCTGGACTAAATGACCTTGCAGATAACCATTAGTTCATAACTGTATAACACTTTAAAGTTTGCAAAACACTCTAAATATGTCATTTGACCATCACAACTCTGGGAGGTAGATGCTATCATTATCTCTGCCTTCTATAGAGGAGCATGTATAGATGATACAATGGATAGAGTGCCAGGCCTGGAGTCAAGAAGACCTGCATTCAGATTTGGCCTCAGATGCTTACTAGCTGTGCAACCTTGGGCAAGTCACTTAACCTTGTTTGCCTCAGTTTCCTCATCTGTAAAATGAGCTGGAAAAGGAAATGGCAAACCATTACAGTATCTTTGCCAAGAAAACCCCAAATGGGGTGAAGAGTTGGAAATGACTGAACAACAACAACAAGAGTTGGAAAGGACTTTGGTATCCATCAGACCCTACTGATCCCTACAAAGAATTCCCAGCCTCTGCTTGAGAGGTAACCCCTTATCATCCAAGAAACGCCATTCCCTTTTTGGATCATTCTAACTGTGGCAGTATTTTGTGGTATCAAATCTACATTTACCTCTTGGTAAGTTTCATTCATTAGTCCTGGTTCTGTTGCCTGGGATTTATGAGAATGAGACCAATCCCACATCCAGCAATAGCCCTTCAAATACTGGAACAGTTTTCTCTTCCCCGAGCTAAATATCTTCGGTCTTTTTGATCTTTACTTATATAACACAAACTTAAAGCCCTTCACTATCCTAGTTTTCACCTTGGGTTGTCTTCGGCTTAATCGATGTCCTTAAAACTCAGTACCAGAAATGAATACAGTGCTCCAAATGTGGTTTCATGAGGACAGAGCACAAACAGCTAACCACCTCCTTCTTCCTGGAAGCTATACCCCTCTTAATGCGCTCCAAGATCGTTAGTTTTCTTGCCTGCCATGGAACGTGACCGACTCATATGGAGCTTGCAGTCCATTATGACTCCCAGGTCTACTTCAAACAAACTGTTGTCTATGTCCCATCCTACACCTGCCTCTTGCTCTTACACCATGCTGTGTAACTTCTCAGATCACTAAAAGAGGCCACAGAAAAGAAGGAATCTTAAGGTCATGAAGTCTCAGAAAGGTCATAGAAGCAATTTTTAAAGCCACTCTCCCAGTGACTTATAAAAAGGATCTATGGAGGATAAAATGAGACTGCCCAAGGCCTCCCTTCCCCCAAAATTTCTCCCTCTTTAGCTTTATACTATGCCTGAAATTCACGTAGAGTTATTCCTTTAGATTAATAAAATCTTATCTCTTAAAAATCCTGTTAAAAGGATAACATATCCTTTTAAAAGTATGACATTGGGGGAAGCTAGGTGGTACAGTGGATAAAGCACAGGCCCTAGAGTCAGGAGGACCTCAGTTCAAATCTGGCCTCAGACATATAACACTTACTAGCTGTGTGACTCTGGGCAAGTCACTTAACCCCAATTGCCTCATAAAAAAAAAAAGTAATGACACTGATTTCATGCAATAAACATTTATTAAATACTTACAATGCGTATTCTTTCCATAATTCTATGTGGTTGTAGCTCATGGTAGTCACAGCCTGCCCTGGGGATAGTATTTCTCACACCAGGGAAAATTATCCAAGTAGCCAAGTGTGTGAAGAATACTGTTTGAACTCACTGAACATTTAAACAGCATTCATTTCAAATAGCTCAAAAGAATTCAAATTACAGATGCTTCGATGGGCAATGGAAATGTGTGTGTTAGATGGACTTAGGCTATGTATGGCACGTTACCAGTGAAGATTTGCAAGGGATGACCTCATTAAGGACATTTTCATAATCACTGTAAAAGAAGGAGAGCTAAACATAACAGGAGAATGAGGGACCACAGATGGACAATTCAATCTCTGCACTGGGATCCATGAAGCTGCAATGAAAGCCCTTTCTAGCTTCTATATTTGCCTGCTGATCCAACTCATATCCCATGAAATTCCCAATATAGGAAGCCCCTCAACCAGGACTAAACTATTCGGTGTGAATTGTTGATTCATTGTCCAATATAGCTTTTAGTTTAAAACTCTGGAGAGAGAAATTGAGACCTGAAAAGAACAGATATTCCAAATCACAAGACTAGACGGAGACACTTTGGAATAATAAAAGCAAAGAAAACCTCTCTCTTCTCTGTTTCACTTGTTCCATTTTCTGCCAGCTATGAAAGTGATATTTTAGAATATTTCTTCCCAAAACAAGCTCCTCCTTCCACACTTCAGACCCACCTGGTCCTAACCCCACCTTTTCTGATTTAGGGGGAATCAAAATATTGAATGGAGGCCCTAAAAATATTAGGATGATGACCAAACAAGAATTTCAGAGTTTTCTTTTACTAAATTCCCTTTGACAAAAGTTTCACAAACAACTATAGATCAGAGAAAAACCTTTCCAAAGTCCCCTCTCAGTATCATTGAAAAGCTTATTTCATGATCTCAGTGATTTGTATTTATAATTTATATAATTATTGAAATATTTTGACAAACAATAAGGTATGCTAGATCTCTTTCCCTTCATTTAGTAAACTTCAAGCATTTTCTCTCTGAGACAATCATTGGGGTTAAAAAAAAAAAGTCCAGCAAGAAAATCATGATTCTTTATTCAAACATACTAACAATTGACAATGCTACTGAAAATGCTTAAACGGACAACCAGATCTCTTGCAAGCATTAAACCAATGAATTCTTTTATGTTGTAATTTCTGTATATTATGTCCCACATCCTATGCTTCCTATGATTTTGAATAGGAAGACACTTATATTAGAATAAAAATATGGTAGCATGTGTGTTTCTTCATCTATGCTTCTGATAGGATGCCTTGTTATCTTTTTTTCGTTATATCTTTCCTAAACAATAAAGGTACCCCACCCTGTTCACACATACAGGCTCATAGATAGGGTAGACATGCATAGTTTCTTCCTTGTAGAAATCTAAAAATGTCTCTTCAAAAATTCCAAAGCATAGATTTCAGAATGGGGATAACAGACACCTTATCTTTCCACCAATTAAAATGATGAAAAGTCTAAAGCAACATTGAGTCTGTTATGAATCCAAATGATTGGAAATAGCAAAGCCCATGAGAGTAGCTGACTTTTTTCCTCGTGTCCCACAGGTGTTGATCTTTGGGCTGCTACTTATTTTGTAGATCTTATTCCCAATTGTTGGCACTGACACTGTGGTGGGATCAGCAGTAGGCTCATAGCTAGAGACTTCTTCCCCCACCCCACCCCTCATAGGACAGGCAGAACATCTTCCTTATTAGAAGTAATCACAGACCTAGTTCAGTAGTTATGTTCTTCAAGGTCATCCAACTGCAGCCCCAAATTTCATTCTAAAAGATTTGATTTCACATACTTATCTTATGTTTCATCTCTTTTGTGTAACTACACAATCACTCATCCTGCCTGCAGTAAGCTCACAAACTCTTGTACAAAAACCTTAAGAGAGTCAAAGGAAGGCCTCTATTTTAGTTAACTTCCAGAAAGACATAGATAAGAGTCACACAAGATTAAAAAGAATGGATGAGTCACAATCTGTCCTGGGCATGGTAATACTCATACCAAGGAAAATCATGCAAGTAGCCAAGGGTGTGCAAAATCTGCTATGTCAGACTGCTGGTGCAAATGCAAAGGTAATAAGTAAAATGCTAATCCTTTTTCTGAAGGTGATAATTTAATAATCTTTCTGCTATTCAGTTTTCCCATTTAAAAGTGGGGATAATTACTACTATTATTACTATTAATATTATTTCTACTACTAATAATGATAACTTTAATTTATATACTACTTTTGGGTTTGCAAAACAATTTATGCAGTGTGCTTTCACAACAATCCTATGAGGCAGGCATTTTAAGTATTATTGTCCCATTTTACAAATGCTTATTGATAAAGAAACTAAAAAGCAGAAAGCATAACATCTAGAATCACACAGTATCAGGGATAGAATTTTAATCCAGAATTTCCTGAATCCTAAACCAGCATTTGAACCATCAGATTACATAATACTGCTTCATAAACATATATTTACATTGTGTTTTTGAGTTACAAAGCACTTTCACTTGTGTTATTTCCTCTTGTTTTCACAATGCCTGTGAGAAGTAAGTAGGTAGGGTAAATATTAAATCCAGTGTACAGATTGTAAAACTGATGCTTTGAGAGGTTAAATGACTTGTCCCCAGCCACAAAGTCTTTTAGTGGTGCAGTGAATATCAAACTCAAGTCTGTCATCCCAGAGTTCAGGCTTCTTACCTCTCCATCAGGGTTACATCAGGCTGATTTTCATAATGTCCTTCTAAAATGATTTCTTTAAACTCCTGTAGAGACATTCTTTTATTTTCTCCATTTCATCAACTAGCCCTTATTTTTCTTCCTCTTTCCATTTGTCAAATGATTTCATGATTTCTTTCTCTTTTATTTTCTGGATTTCATAATCCTGAAATTAGTTCTACATGGCTTTCACAGGCCTGAAGTATCGCAAATATGAATTTTGAAATGAAATATTACAGCCCTTCTGCACATATAACATTGCAGTGATCATTTCTTTACGTGCCTAAGAACAGTTTTCATAACTATATAGCCTGGCCTAAAAAATTAAAGACAATATAAATATGCCTAAATATGTGCTACTAAGAGTTCTCAAATCCACCATATAGTTTAAACAAAACAAGTTGGATGAAGTGTTGATGATGCCCCAAGGAAGGCTGAATCATCAGCATCAGTATCTTCTTTTTTGCTTGTTTGTTTAAATAATATTTTTTCCCAATTACACATAAAAACCATTTTTAACATTCATTGTTTTTAAGTTTTGAGTTCCAAACTCTATCCCTCCCTCCTTTCCTTCCCCCTCCCTGAGGCAGTAAGTAATCTGATTATAGGCTATACATGTATAATCATGTAAAAACATTTCCGTTTCAGCTTTAGTATTTTTTAAAAATATTCTTTATTCTTAATTTAACAAACACCTAATAAAATAAGCATTTATGTATACATAGCAGAATAAAAAAAGAGGATTGTAAATAAACCTGTGAATTTTTATGTACAGCTTGCTTTTAATTTTTATTATGTACAGCTTCCTTTTAAGCATACGATAAATTCAATATGGATGTTCCAAAGTTATATTGCTTTACTAGGCTTCCTTTCAGTCTTCCAACTATGCTTTTTTGTGCATTAAAATGTTTCAATGACCTTTTTTCCTTTTTGTTGGATAACCTCATCACTAGCATCTACTTTATCTTCTACACTCTCCTCTATTCCAAAGGTGAAAAAAGAAAATAAAACCCTTATAACAAACATGCATAATGAAGCAAAACAAAAATGTGTCCCAAAATGTATGTCTCATTCTATATCTTGAAGTCCATCACCTCTCTGCCAGGAAATGAGTAACATGTTTCATCTTGAATTGTAGTTACTCATTGAACTGATCATAATTCTTAAGTCTTTCAAAGTTGTTTTTCTTTAAAATATTTTTGTTATTGCTAATATTGTTTTTCGGTTCTTCTCACTTTACTCTCCATTAAGTCATGCAAGTCTTCCCAGGTTTGTCTGAAGCTCTCTCTTCCATCATCTTTAGTATCTTCTAAGGAAGACCACCTTATCTCAAAAAGGAACCACAACCCTTTTGGTAACAACCAGTTTGTGCCATTGAGAATCTGAGCTCAGAATGTCAATGTCCTTACCATATAGTGACTAATGGAATGTGTCAACTCATCCCCGTCAGGATCAGCCCGTCACAGATGTGAAGCAGACAATTCCAAAACTCAAGGATCCCAATGGAGCCCAAAGATGTAAGTTCAATGTCACTCTCTAGAAACGCTAATGGAATCTGGATGGGTTCAGGAGTAGAGAGGTGCAAATAAAGTACTGGCAGAGAGAGACAGGAACAGAGAGATGGAAATGCTCAATGTCATGTACTCAGATACATAGAGACTCACAAAATTCTTATCTATAACTATAGACATTGGGACTAGATCTGAGAGTTCATAAATATAGAGAACTCTTAAATGAGGACATTCCCCCTATCAGTGCAGGTCAACACCCTCTCTTCAACTAATGGCCTTAAACATGATCTAAAGCAGACATGTCAATCTCAGGCTACAAAGGAAGCCCAAAGCAGATTAAAAAGCAATTGGGAAATGTTTAACAAAACAATTAAAAATAATGCTGATCTGTGGTTTTCTAAGTCTATATGTGGACATAGCAATCCTTTTCTATTTGAGTTGGACCCTACTGGCCTAAGGAGTTGAGAGATAAAGTGAGTTGGCCACACATGATCAGTAGCTTGAAACCAGGTTCTCATGGCTTTGAAGCCATGCCATGGCTGTCTCTGCCTGTAACTATAGGACAGGGAAATAAGTGGAGCGTGTTTTTTGTAGTTTGTTTTTGGCTGAGGAAAAAACACATGCCCCCAAACAGCTAATATAATTCCTTTCTATTTAAACAAAGGTAGGAATGGTTTAACAAAGATTCACCCCATCATGCCAATGTAACCAGAAGAGGGATAAAGATCAAGTAAGAATCTGATATAGTAAAAAGAACTATGTATTGGGTATCAGAAGATTCAAATTCTGGCTACATTGCTTACTACCTATGGGACTCTGGGTAAGCCAAGTGACTTTTATGCACTTCCAATTTTTTTCTTTTGCAAAATAGCATTTGGACTACAATCTCTTAGATCCCTTCCATCTCCAAATTGATCTATCAATCTACAGGCATTTATTAAGCACCTACCATGTCCCAGGTGGGGCAGCTAGGTAGCATGGTGGATAGAGGGCCAGGCCTAGGGTCAGGAAGATTCATCTTCCTGAGTTCAAATCTGGCCTCAGACACCTACAGCCATGTAACAGTGGTCAAGTCACTTAACCCTGTTTGCTCAGTTTCCCATCTGTAAAATAAGCTGGGGAAGGATATGGCAAACTACTGCAATATCTCTGCCAAGAAAACCTCAAACGAGATTATGAAGAGTTGGACATGACTGAAAACGACTGAACCACATATACCAAGCACTATGTCCAGTGCTGGGGAGACAAACAAAAATGTGAATCTGTTTTTGCCTTTAAATTCCATTGCAGGGGAAGGGGAGATATGTCCCCAGGTAAATAGATGTAGATTATATAGAAAATAAATCCATGCTAACAACTAGCGGCATCAAGAAAGGTCTGTTGAAGGAGGTGGAGCTTGAGATGAGCTTTGAGGAAGCTATGGCCTCCAGGAAGCAGATGAGCAGTGAGAGCATTCCACATATGGGAGATCTCTCATGCAGAAGCCTGGAGGTGGGAAACATAGTGTCATGTGCAGTGAAGTTTAATTCTGAATCTAGGAACCTATAATCCATCATCCTAAGGTCTTTCCTAAGATGGAAATCGACCTGGAAGAGTGGCCAGGGAAGCCAAGGAAAAACCAAGCATTCCTACCTTCTTCTCTGTGTTTCTCATGTGCTCAATCTCAAATAACTAAGGCCTTTTCAAGAGACTTCACAGGAGTGTTATCCATGGGTGTTAGGAGATAAGATCTTCAGGACAAAGGGGAAAAAAATTTCACCATAAAAATGATTTCTGATCCTCCTTTTAGAAAGGGATCCCTCTGTTTGTTGTAAGCTTGACTCTCATCTCCACCCTTAGCAGAAAGTCTGTTAATATTGTGAGATACTTAAAAATAAAGGGGGGGGGGAAGGTGAGAAAATGCCCTCAATTTTTCTCATGTGTTCTGCATAATATGCCTGATATCTCAGTTTCTTTGAACAATGGAAAATGGCTTCAATATTTAAACACGCATTTGTTCTTAGGGAAACAAAATGTTCAGCATGGTCTATTGGTCGCCACAGCAACTACCTGGGCTAAAAATACAGAACCCCACTATGTGAAGGAAAAGCATGTGCCAAGCAGGGGAGCAGGAGAAAATGGATCTCCTTTTCTCCTGGAGAACAATATCAGGATAGGATTCTGCAAAGGTGAGGCAGATGTTTATTTTGTTGCAAGAATTTTTGCTCAGGGAATGGATCCAGGGTCAGAAATGCATTATTCTCTCATCATCTCAGCCCTCACCAAATACATATACAAACACACCATGTTTGAGATAATGCATGCAAAGTATCTTGCAAACCTTAGAACACCATATAAATGAGAGCTATTTTTGTCATTGTTTTAAGTACTAAGTGGATAGCAATGGGGGTAGTTGCCATAGGAACAGTTGACCACTTTCCCCACTGCTATGTTCTCTGGTCTAGTCTATTATCACACCTCCCCCTACTTCCCCAGGAGAAGTGGAAGAGGTACTTATGCCCATTTTGCTCCAGTCAGTCTGGACCTATCACTTCTTTTTTCCCCTTGCCCTACCAATGGCATGTTTACTTCTGTTCCATCTCCGCAAAAGGACAGAGACTTTAGGGAGAGGCCAAGTGTTATCCTTGTCTGGTTGTATTGCACTGCCTTTATTCACTATGTCCTTCTAAAATGTCCTCCTATCCCCCTGAACCTGTCTAAATCCTGTCTATCCTTAATCAACTAGTACAATCCGTCAATAACAAGCATTTAAAGAGTGGGGTTTTTTGCGCTGATTTCAAGGATTAGTTCAAATATTCTCTTCCATGAAGCCTTCCTCCACATACTCCAACCTTTGCTTTGCTATGCTAACACCCCACTTTCTGAATTCCTGTTAAACTTATTCATATGATGCAGACCACATGGAACAAATTTAGGCAATTTTGCTCACTAGAGAGTAATTGTTTTCTTTTCTTGTACTGCCACATAATCCAATAGCTAATTGTTTTTTAATAGTTTCATGTTTTAATGTTGTTGTTTTTTTCTTCCTACAAACCTACAAGTACTTGAGTTTAGCACAGTGGAAAGAAGGCTAAAACTGAAGTCAGAAGACTTGGGTGGGTTTATCAGATCTGTGACTTATTTTCTTGACCCTAAAAAAACCTGAGCTTCAGTTTCCTCATCTGTAAGAGGAGTTTGAATTAGATGACCTAATGGCCAGATTTAACATTCCATGACAGTATATTCTCTACCCAGGCAGATTTTTATTTTCCTAGACCATTTTGCTACATAGGCCTATGAGGCATAAAGGAATGAGGAGCCCTCCATGCCAATACAGCAGTGAATTCCATTCCGAGTACCACATTTTAGAAAGCACATTGACAAGCTAGGGAAGATCCTGAGAAGGGTAAAAACTGGGAAAAGACCCTTGGATTATTATAGATGAAGATCAGTAGAAGCCAGTAGGTTTGTCCAGCATGGAGAGAAAATTTGGGGAGGAAGAGGAGGTCAGGCATAATACCCGTGTTCAAGTATCTGAAGGGATGTCATGAGGATAAGAGTGTCAAGTTTGTTCTGTTTGGCCCTAGATGGCAGAACTGGGATCAGTGAGTAGAGATTTCAAAGAGGCACTCTTGGGCTTCACGGGAAGAAAATTTTCCTAATAATTGGAGACACCCAGGAATGCCTCTGGAAACAGAGGTTTCCCCTTCGTTGAAGGTCTTCAAACAAATACTGGATGACCACTCATAGGGT
Source organism: Phascolarctos cinereus (assembly GCF_003287225.1). Taxonomy (NCBI): domain Eukaryota; kingdom Metazoa; phylum Chordata; class Mammalia; order Diprotodontia; family Phascolarctidae; genus Phascolarctos; species Phascolarctos cinereus. The sequence goes on along the minus strand of NW_027555958.1, from coordinate 419,547,496 downwards.
ATATTGTAGAGGGAATTTCTTTTGAGGTTTGGCCTTTAGGGACCTTCCCAATCTAATATTCTGTGATTCTGATTCACAAAATCACCACGTTTCAGACTTAAAAGGGCCTCATTGGCCCTTCTGCTTCCCAAAAAAGTCATTTAGTCTGCTTGAAGAATTTCAATGAGGGGAAACCTACGATTTCCTGGGCTACCCATTCCTTTTGATGATGGCTCAAATTTTGGGGAAATATTTTGTTAAATCAAGCCTAAATTTTCCTCATTTTCAGGAATCCTGAGGGTCACAGTGCTTATTCAATGTTCTATTCACATTTAAGAAATGTAGATTATTAAGAAAAGCACTAAGTAACATCTCTGGTGTTTGTTCACTTAATTCTCACTGCCATCAATTCAGTTTTTTTTTTTTCTGGTCTTTGTCTCCACATACCTTAACAATTGCAACAGTATGGATTTCCTTCTTCCTCTGCCTCTCCCCTCTCTTCCAGTTGATCCTAACCACCAGTGATGCATTTATCTTCTTAAAATATCATTATATAATTTCTACCTCAAATTATCTTTTACTTTGTTTTCTGCATATATGTTGTAGGCCCTGAGTACAATACAAGCTCCCTGAGGGCAGGAATTGTGTCTTTTTTGTGCAGCTTTATCGGCTAACTCCTTCTTGGAACCAGTTCAAGAAGCTTCCCATTAAGTAATTTGATCCTTCAGAGCCTCCATAGCTTTCTTCAGGACTTTCTCCTCATCTCATAGTAGTGTACCTTTCACATGGTAGGCACTTCATCACTGTGCCCAGCATGTTCCACTCCTTGCTCTGGGAACCAAATCAAAACATTTCCACCATTGTTCCTGGAAAGTTTGTGCTAACAATTCCACAGGGCTGCACTCAAGATCCCCATGACTTCCCAGATGGAAACACCTGTCCTTGAACGCTACTCGCCTCTGAGTGTTGACTTTCCTCACTAGGATATCAGGTCTTTGAGAGCAGGGACTTTCATATTTGTATGCCTAGAATTTAGCACTGGTGCTTAGCACATAGCAAGTCCTAAATTAATGCTTTTCATTCATTCATTAAAAACAAGAGAAATAATGGAAGCTGAATGCTGAGAAAAGAGAAGTAGTGTGAGAGACACTCACCTCAGAAATTTCTGAGTTAGAAGAGAACCCCGTAGACAATGATTCCAACCCATATCTAGAAAATGTTCATCTCTACTCTGCAATGGAAATCAATGGCAAGGTGAGAGTGCATTGTAGAAATGAACAATGGAGTATACAAATGCCCAGAGGCTGGAGATAGAATTGGGTATTTGGGAAACAGATCATAGCAGAGTTTGGCTGAAACATGCCATGTGTTGGGAAATCATATGAAATCAAGTTAGAAAGACAGGCTGCAGCCAGATTGTGGAGGACCTAAAAGTTCAAGCTGAAGAGAAAGTAAACATTGCATTCCAGATACAACAGGAAACCACTAAAGGCTTTTGACAAGGTGAATGACTTGTAGGTACCCAGAGGATAGATTAGAGAGATGGAAGAAAACATGTCAGGTCCTCAATAAGCATCACTGTCAAAGCCATCTGCATGCTCCAGCCTGATTCCAGCACCCATGACGTACTTGTGAAGAAAGGCCCTACTGTCCCTGTCACAACCATCACCAAATGCCACTGATAGGCAAGTAAACCCAAGAGGTCCGCTAACAGGAGTATCCTCCCTGCATACCACTGACCCTGTTTCCAGACTTCCCCTGCAACAAGCAACTTATCCAGAGTCACTGACGCAGGAATTAGAAGCAGAAATTGAACACAGGTGTTGCTGGCTTCAAAGCAGGCTCCCTGTCCACTAGGCCTTACTGCCTCTTCTTCTTTACCACCTTGAGCAAAATCACTTCACTGCTTTGGCTTTCTCTTTCCACCTCTGGCAGCAAGGTGGCACAGTGGACAGAGCACCAGCCTTGGAGTCAGGAAGATATGAGTTCAAATATGGCTTCAGATACTTATTAGCTTTGTGACCCTGGGCACAGGTTCACAGGGTCACTTAACCCTGTTTGCCTCAGTTCCATGTCTGTAAAGTGATCTGGAGAAGGAAATGGCAAATCACTGCAGTGTCTTTGGCAAGAAAACCCTAAATGGGGTCACAGAGTTGGAGGTGACTGAAATGACTAAGGAATGATAGCAAAAAGAGTTAACAATTCTTGCCCGATTTTCTGTGGTATCATGAAGATTCAACAATATATGCTTTTGATCATATGTAATGGGGACAGGCTAGAAGCATTTCCAATAAGATCACGGGTGAAGCAAGGAAGTCCATTATCACCACTGTTATTCAGTATTGTACTGGAAACATTAGCTTTAGCAATAAGAGAAGAAAAAGAAATTGAAGGCATTAGAATAGGCAAAGAAGAAACAAAGCTATCACTCTTTGCAGATGACATGATGATATACTTAGAGAATCCTAGAGAATCAAGTAAAAAACTACTTGAAATAATAAACAACTTTAGCAAAGTTGCAGGCTATAAATAAACCCACATAAATCATCAGCATTTCTATATATTACCAACAAAGCCCAACAGCAAGAGATAGAAAGAGAAATCCCATTTAAACTTACTGTAGACATTATAAAATATTTAGGAGTCTACCTCCCGAAACAAACCCAGGAACTCTATGAACACAATTACAAAACACTTTTCACACAAATAAAATCAGATCTAAATAATTGGAAAAACATCAGTTGCTCATGGGTAGGCCGAGCTAATATAATAAAAATGACAATCCTACCTAAGCTAATTTACTTATTCAGTGCCATACCAATCAAACTACCAAAAAAATATTTTATAGAGTTAGAAAAAATAATAACAAGATTCATTTGGAAAAACAAAAGGTCCAGAATATCAAAGGAACTAATGAAAAGAAATGCAGGGGAAGGTGGCCTAGCAATTCCAGATCTTAAATTGTATTATAAAGCAGCAATCATCAAAACTGCTTGGTACTGGCTAAGAAATAGGGAGGTGGATCAGTGGAATAGGTTAAATATGCAAGACACAGTAGTCAATGACTATAGTAATCTATTATTTGATAAACCCAAAGACCCCAGCTTCTGGGATAAGAACCCACTCTTTGAAAAAAACTGCTGGGAAAACTGGAAAAGAGTATGGCAGAAACTAGGCATAGACCCAAATCTCACACCATATACCAAAATAAAGTCAAAATGGGTTCATGACTTAGATATAAAGGCTGATACCATAAGTAAACTGGGAGAACAAGGAATAGTTTACCTATCAGATCTATGGAGAACAGAAGAATTCATGACCAAACAGGAGATAGAGAACATTATGAAAAGCAAAATGGATAATTTTGATTACATTAAATTGAAAAGTTTTTGCACAAACAAAGCCAATGCAACTAAGATTAGAAGGAAGGTAGAAAATTGGGAAAGAATTTTTACAACCAGTCTCTCTGATAAAGGCCTCATTTCTAAAATATATAGAGAATTAAGACAAATTTATAAGAACACAAGCCATTCACCAATTGATAAATGGTCAAAGGATATGAACAGACAGTTCTCAGATGAAGAAATTAAAGCCATCTATAGTCATATGAAAAAATGCTCTAAATCATTATTGATTAGAGAAATGCAAATCAAAACAACTCTGAGGTACCACATCACACCTATCAGATTGGCCAACATGACAAAACAGGAAAATGATAAATGTTGGAGAAGATGTGGGAAAATTGGAACACTAATACATTGTTGGTGGAGTTGTGAAATGATCCAACCATTTTGGAGAACAATTTGGAACTATGCCCAAAGGGCTACAAAAATGTGCATACCCTTTGATCCAGCAATAGCACTTCTAGGGCTGTATCCCAAAGAGATCAAACAAATGGGAAAAGGACCCACATGTACAAAAATATTCATAGCAGCTCTTTTTGTGGTGGCAAAGAATTGGAAATTGAGAGGATGCCCATCAATTGGGGAATGGCTGAGCAAGCTGTGGTATATGAATGTAATGGAATACCATTGTGCTATAAGAAATGATGAACAGGCTGACTTTAGAAAAACCTGGAAAGACTTGTATGGTCTGATGCTGAATGAAGTGAGCAGAACCAAGAGGACTTTATACACAATAATAGCCACTTTACGCAACATTTAATATTGTTAAACTGAACTCTTCTCAGCATTGTAAGGATCTAAGACATCTCCAGAGGCCTCGGGATGGAAAATGCTGTCCACATCCAAAGAAAGAACTATGGAAGTTGAATCACTATCACTTATTTTTACCTTCTGTTGAGTTTTGTTTCATCTTTCTGATGGTTCCTCCTATTGGTTTTAATTTTTACTTACAACTTCATTAATGTGAAAATATGTTTAATAGGAATGTAAATGTAAAGCCTATATCAGATTGTGTGCCATCTTGGGGAGGGTGGTGGGGAGGAAGGGGGAGAAAAATTTTCAACTCGAAAGCATGTGGAAGTGACTGTTGATAAATCAAAATAAATTAATAAAATTTAAAAAAACAATATATGCTTTTGAAAGGTATAGGAATGCTTTTTTTTTTTAATGCTACAGGAATGTCTAGGATCATTGGAAAGGCCATGGCCTTGGTGGCAGCAGCCATGAACTCAAGCTCCAGTTCAAACCCTTGCCTCTGTGTGACCAAGTCCCTTAGTCTCTATGTCTAAGAGCTGCATTTTTCTCATTGTAAAAGAGATATCACATAATATATTCTCAGTCTCATAGGATTGGTATGAGAGGTGACCTGGTGCAGTGGAAAGGGTTAACTTTGGAGTCAGAGGCCTTGTGTTCAAATCTTACCTGCCTGACCTTGGGCAAATTATTTAGCCTTTCTAGGACTATTTTTCTCATTAAAAAAAAATGAAGGCATTGGACTAAATAGCCTCTCCAGTTCCTTCCAGCTCTAAATTTATGATCCTAGGTTCTACTTAGATAACATATGTAATATGTCCTATAACAATGAGTTGTTTTACTCTCTGTTGCATATAAGCTCAAAATTTCACCTAAACACAAATTTACTAAATGTACTCTAAAGTCAATAGAAAGATGAGGTAGAGCTTATTCCATTTCCCTGGGCATAGACTGAATCCCTTTGCTTCCTGGTATTCTGAAATGGCCCCTTCTACATGGCTGCATTAGATGACTATCTCGTTCCCAAGAAATACAGAAGGGTTTACCTCCTCTTCCTAAGCAGGACAGAAGAAGGTAGCATCACTGACTTCCATTTCCTCTTATACTCCCATTTTGGGAAATCCATTCTCCACCCCAAATATACTGCCTCTTATTTGGAAGTTTTTGATTGGCAGAGCTCTAGTGAACCTGGGATGAGTTGGAAATAGGCTGAAGGTGGAAACAAAAATCTCCTAAACCAAGAACATTTCAGGAGGAGACATCACTAGACATTAACCCTGGCAATGCCAATTTGAGTGCATTTGCATGGCTAAGGAACCCTGGAAGGACTGCCTAATAGATAAGGTATCCTCTGTACATATGTGTGTGTGTGTGTGTGTGTAAACATATATACACATATATATACATACACACATATGTATATAATTTGTGTATGTATATGCATGTATCTTTTGTGAAGCTCTTATTTCCATGACCAAGAATGGTATATTCACTGATACGTACAATACAAGAATGGAGAATATTTTTCTTTCCATTTGTGAAACAGATGTGAGCATACTTACATCATGTACATAGTTTTCCAATGATATATGAAACTCTATGGATGCTAATAAAGTGCCTTAAGTGGATAACACAGTGCATATACATTACATCACATACTCTCTCCCCAGTGCTCAAGACTGACATGCATACATGAAGGACATATTACAACTGGTTTATGTAGACTTCCCTAGCAATTAAGTTCTTCCTTCCTTGCAAACTAGGCAGGTTTGAAAACAAATATTTACTCTGTTTTGCTGTGGTGTCTTTATTACAATGCCTGTTGAGGGTCCTTTCAATGTCACCTTTACAGGGAAGGCTTATAGTTATTTTATGTCCACAATGTCATATTCAGTGTATTTCTGATGTTGACTAACTGTGTGATAAGGATTAAGTCATTTCCCTCTTTGGGTTTCAGGAAACTCTCTAAGGCTATTAGTTTGTAACTAATTAAGGCCATTGTTGGTGAAGGGAGAACCCATAATGTGGAAATAGCAGTTCCTTGACGTATGGATATGCATTATTTTGCATTGATATATGTTTGACATGACTTCTTCATTAAAGTAAATCTCCAATATAACTTGTCTTGGCATGGAGTGACCCTGCTTTCTCAAAAATTATGTAATAGAGAAGAAACTCTGATAGGTCCTATGAAACTGGAAAGGATCTGTGCATGAGCCCTAGGACTTTATATGTGACATCTGATAATCAATTCTTTTAGAAAATTCATTTTCCACAAGCATTGCCATCCCCTACCATGCCAGATGAACCAGGTGAGTCTTTTAATGGTAAATCTTTATGCCTCTGGCCTATTTGAAAGCAAAACTATGATTTGTATCAAGACCTGATGGCTCCTCTTAGTCATCTGAGGAGGGTTAAGAACAAATGAAGTTTTTCTAAAGAAAAAAAAAATATGAAAGAGAATAACTTTTTAGCTCTCATTTAATTTAATCACTCAATCTTTAACTGCCAGGAATCTAGCTAATTGATACATTTTCAACAGAACTTGACCTCAGTTATCCAAATGTTTCAGAGAAAGGTATTTGATTCATTCAGGCCAGAGTAGATACCTCTGGCCCAGAAATATGTGAACAATTGGTACAAGTAGAACCAATAAGGGGATGACAGAACAAAAAAATACATACTGTCTCTGAAGATCATATTTGAAATTCCTCAATGATGTATCCAAACTTCTGGAATATTTACACAATGAATCCTTGGCCAAATTATCTCTTGGTTTATCATTGCAACATGCCTGGGGATAGGGGAAGAAATGACTTAATGTGTTTTCCTTTCACACAGAGGCTTTTTTTTTTAAAGACCCTTTTCTAAATGTTGTACTAACAACAGTAATGATAATAAAGAGCCCTGGTTTTCATGCCTCCCAACCTTCACCCCTGATGCAGAAAATACTATGTTTAGAGATAATAAAATCCAAAATAGTGAGTTCAAATCCAAGTTCAGCATTGCTAGACTTATTGGGTGTCCTGGTTGGTCACCCAACCAGCTTCTCAATTAGTCTGTATAATGAATCTTAAAGCAGCTAGGTGACACCGTGGATGGAGCACTGGCCCTGGAGTCAGGTCCTGAGTTGAAATCCCTCTTCAGACACTAGTTGTGTAATTCTGGGCAAGTCACTTAACCCTGTTTATCTCACTTTGCTCATCTGCAAAATGAGCTGAAGGAAAGGGCAAACCATTCCAGTATCTTTGCCGAGAAAACCCCAAATGGGGCCACAGAGAGTAGGACATGACTGAAATGACTGAAGAACAACCACAACAAATAGAATCTTGGAATTTTAGAGTTAAAAGAGACCTTTAAAGTCACAGGTAGCAGAAAGACCACTGGATTCAGAAGGTGAAGGTTCAAGTCCTGGGTCTGCTACTTATTAGTTATGTGATCCTGGGCAAGTCATAGAATCTTGGCATTAGAAGGGTATCCAGAAAAAAAAAATTATAGCTAGCATTTTTATAGCACGTTAAAGTTTACAAAGTGCTTTACATGCCTTATCACATTGCAGTCTTAAAAACAACTCTGTGAGGCAGGTGGGATTATTATACCCATTTTACAGATGAGGAAACAGAGTACTAGAGCCCTTGTCCAAGATAGCCCTCCCCTTACATCTCAAATGCAAATTAACCATCCCCCAATCCTTTCTCGTATGGCATGGTCTCCAATTATCTGACCAGGCTGATGACCTTTCTCTGAATATTTTCCAGATGGTTAATGTCCTTCCTAAAATTTTCCTCTGAAAGCTGATGACAAAAACTGTAGATTTGAACAAGTCACTGTACAGTGGGCTGTCACTTAACTTGTTGTGGGTACTAGCCTACTCAATATAACTCAAGAGTTCATTCACTCTTTTGACTACTATATCACACTGTACATTTTTATTGGGTTTGGAATCCATTAAACCTCCCAAGTCTTTTTTTTTTCCCTTCATGAACTGTTGTGTGGGATATTTCCCTCTTGCTGTTCTTGTCATTGATTTTTTTTAACCCATATGTGAGATTTCACATTTATTTATTAAATTCCATTTTATTAGATAGTCCAGAGGTGTCACTCACTTTAGGCAGCAATCTGCAGGCAAAACTTCCTGAAGCAGACCATAATCAGATAAAAATGTAATTGGGAAAAGTTTTACAAGATAAATAAAACTGTAATACAACATAGATACTATTATTTTGTGGTTTTCTAAGTCAATATGTAACCTGAAGATATGTATTTCTATTTCAGTTTGGCACTGCCTTAGACTCTGTCACTTAATTTACAGATTGGGAAACTGGGACTCAGAAAGATAAAGTCACTTGTTCAAGGTCACAGAAACAATTAAGAGCAAAGCCAAAACTAGAATCTAGGTTTCCTATCTCATGGGCCAGTATAGTTTACATCATTCAAAGGTATTATCTTTATTGGATGTGTGAAAGAGGTAACAGGCTTCAAAAAAAGGGATATTTGGATAAGTGATCTATAAGAATCCCAAATTTGGGGAGTCAAGATTAAGACTAGCTGAGTCATTCTTTTGTAATTAAGTAGATGAATAAATAAGACACCTTCTAAAAAGGCAAGTGACTCTAGAGAATGATGACCTGACTGCTCTCACCAGCTCCAAGCTCAGTGAAAACCAAGTTTGTTTTGTTACACTTTTTTCCATTAAGCTTAGGGAATGGGGAACTGATTCAGACAGAATGAGACCTGACCTCAACTGACCCTAGCCTTTTGCCCAAGCCATAAAACAAAGCCTGAATCAAACTCTTTACAAGTTCAAAAAAAGGTCAGCAGGGGAAAATAGGAAAAGGGTTGGGGTGGGGAGGAAGAACCCAACAACAACATTTGGGGTTTTTTGTTTGTTTATTTTTTGCTCTTCCTAATCTGGAGCATTCATGCCAAACTGTCACCAAAAGAGAATATTTCTGCGGCCTTCCCAATGCAGCTAAGAGCAGGAAGCACTACAGTAATCTGAGATTTCTGGCCCAGTTTAAAAAAAAAAGGATCAAGGAAGCATATTAATTTTTCAAACCTTAAATAATTTCTTTGACTTTGGAGAGCTGCAGACCTTGGAGACTTTATTATTCATGTTGATGTCACGTAGAAAACTTGACCTCCCAGCTAATTCAACTTCAATTCCAATGATGCTATCTTCACTATTCCTTGGTCTACATGGGGATGGGCAGACCTTAGATCTCACCATCACTCTAAACTATTCTGCTGCTGTGGCTCTGAACTCTGAAATTATCTCCAATCACAATCACTTATCCTTCTGTATCTCCCCCTGCCTCACTCCACCCAAGCCTGGTCCTCCAGCCCCATTTCCTTTTCTTGTTGTCTTGACTGGGCCCTCATAACTGTATAGCAATCCTTCTACTCATCTCTGATTGACTGTCCATCATATTCCCCATGGGATCTGTTCTAACTTGTCTCCTCTCTCCTTATTCCCCAGTACTCCAACCCTTCTAGCAGATAACCTCACATTCACCTTTACTTATCAAAACAACAAGACCACCCATAGTAAGCCTTCTTATTCCATTTATTTCATATCTCAAGACCAGTTTTATCTTCTCTAATCTGTTCCTATTTTGCAACCATCTCAGAGGACAAAATGGTCCTTCTTCAAATTAAGCAAAGCTAATCACTCTAGTCCTGTCCTAGATCTTATTTCCATCCATCTTCCCAGAAAGTTTTACCCACTGGTCATAGTCATTCTCTCTTTCTCTCTCTCTCTCTCTCTCTCTCTCTCTCTCTCTCTCTCTCTCTCTCTCTCTCTCTCTCTCTCTCTCTCTCTCTCTCTCTCTGATTTTTAGATCTCCTTAACCTTAAAATCTTTTATTTTAGATTACCATTCCCCCAACTCCACCCCAGGCTATCATCCCATCTGTCCTCAAGGAATAATCAGCTATATTTGCTGACTGTGCTTCCTCATCCACTCACTTCTCTAGTTTAGTATCTGGCTTTAGACCCCACCACTAGACAAACATTTTTTTTTTCTTGAAGGTTGCCTTTGATCTCCTAATTGTAAAATCTGATAACCTTTTCTCAGCCATCCTCCCTTATCTTTTCCTAACTTTCAATAGGGTTGACCACTCTTTCTTCCTAGGTACTCTCCTAGGCTTCAATGACACTGATTTCTTTTTATCCTCTTCCTGGCTGTTAGGCTGTTCCTACTCATTCATTTTTTTTTTTTAGATTCATCATCTATCTCACATCTCCTAAGCTGAAAAATATAAAAAGAAATATTGGTTTATATAGATCAGCCTTTGGAGTATGCTGGCATAATATAGCCTAGGAATATAAACAGGTATCAAAAATACTTTGACAAATCATTTGTGATAGGTCAGTAAGGGGACATCAGAGAAGATCAAAGAATGTCCACCTCCTTTTAAGTCATGTCATGGAGGGCAACCATTATGTTCTAAGAACTATTTCTTGGTAGTTGCAATGATGAATAGCAGTAAAACTAGACAAAAGCATACTCCACTCTAAGTCACTGTAGCATATAAGCTATAGAAACTCAAAAGAAGCAGGAGACCTAACCTGGAACAACTGTACTGTCTAACATGTGTAACACCTTCCCTCCACCACACTCAATGGCAATATAACATAATGGTTAGGACACCAGACTTGGAATTAGGAAGACCTATCCCTTCCAGCCTAAATCTGTGATCATATGATTCTCTGAGAAAATCGAGTAAGAAGGGAAGATTTTTAAGGACAGAGCCTTGGGGGAAAAGCTGCATTAAGGAACATGTTATGAATGATGAGTCACCAAAGGAGAATGAGAAGAAATAGTCAAAGAGGTAGGAGGAGAATGAGGAGAGAATAGTACCATGAAAATCTAGAGAGATAGTATTCAGAGGATAGTGAATTAAACAGTATAAAATTAAGTAGAGAGGTTGTTGAGGATGAGGACTAACGGAAAAAAAAAAACAAAAACCATACTTGTCAATTAAAAGATAATTGGATAAGTTGAGGAGAGCAGTTTCAGTTGAGTTATGAGGAAAGAAGCCAGATTGCAAAAGGCTGAGTAGTTAGTGAGAAGAAAGGAAGTAGAAGCAATGAATTTAGAGAATTATTTCTAGGACTTTGGTTATGAAAGAGGAGAGAAATATAGAAATATAGGCTAGATTTAGAACTTTGGTTATGAAAAAGGAGAGAAATATGGGCTAAATTTTTTTTTCAACATGGTGGTAGAGATGTGCATTTTTTGAAGACCCTAGGGAAGAAAACAATAGATAAGGAGAGAGCAAAGATTTGAGGTAGGAGAGGATGACCAAAATTGTAATTTCCTGAAGAAGACAAAAGGCTCAGGAAGAGGGGTTAGCCTTGGCTAAGAGAAAGGCAACCTTGTTGTCACAGAATGGTAGAAAAGAAGAGGAAAGAAGGTGGTGTCAAAGGGATGAGATAAGGAGGAGGGGAGAAGGAGTTTATGATAAATGGCCTGAGCATTCTCAGTAAAGAAAAAGGCAAGGTTCTTAGCTGAGGGGGTTGAGGCATAGGGAAGAAAGGGAGAGTAGAGAGTTTGAGGGAGAACTAGCTTTAGAGTCAGAAGATCTGAGTTGAAATCCTGACTTCTTCACTTACAACCTGTGTGAATTTAGGCAAATCACTAAGTCTTTTTAAAGCCTCAGTCTTTTCATCTGGAAAATGAAGAGGCTGGGCAAGAATGTACTTCTTAAGCTGTGGGTTGCAATCACGTACGGAGTCATGAAAAATTTGGCAACAGTAAAAGGTTTCTGAATGTGCAATGATCAAAAATTAATTCAAAATCAAATGCATAATGAATCCAAAGTGTTTCTAGCAATGCTTGCCTGTGCTGCATCACAGAACTTCACTGCAGTCTTGGTTCTGAACACAAAACATGTGCACTTTGCATTGCTCGTGCCCTCAGTTCATGCTGAGGAAACAAGAAAATGGGTCATGAGTGGAAAAAGTTTAAGAAGCCCTGGTTCTAGAATGACCTCAAAAGTCTTTTCCAGATGTGATAGAAGAGAAAGTTTGTAATTGCTTCTGTAAGAAATTAAATAGGAATGGATTTGGTAAGGAAATCGATTTGGAAGGGATAAAAGTATTGCTTTCCTTCAGGGAGGGTCCAGTGGAAGTTATATAACATAAATTTAAAATGAACCCAGTAAGCCTAGTTATTTGACTTCCCTCAGTTCCATTCAAGCTTGTGAGTAGGAGCAGAGGAGGTGGACAGAAAAGTAATCCAGAGCTGATGTTTAGCAAGAGATGATTACATGCCAAAACCACGAAGCAACCTGAGGGAGACAAGAGGCGGCCATGTGCCAAGAGCATCAAACCACTGTCACCACCTCTATCACCACCTCCTCTCATACACCAATGGAGACAGCTAGGACCCTGCCCCCAAGAGACTGGGGAATAGTAGTCTCTTCCATGGCTGCCCTAGATCACCCCAGAAGGCTTGGGAAGATGAAGAAAATTATGAATAGCTTTTTGTAGGAGGTAGCTTTAAAGGACAGCTAGGGATTTAATTGATAAAAAGAGAGAAGGAAGGCATTCCAGGCACAAGGGATATTGTAGGCAGGAAGATAGAGATTATACGGGTGTGTGTGGGGTATAGAGGATAGAACAGTTGGACTGAAGTATGGGGTGCATAGAGCTTAGTAATATATGATCTGGATGGAAGAAAATATGAGATCAGTCAGGGGAAATTTTTGTGATCAAACGCAATAAAAAGAAAGTGTAGACAGATCACCAGGCAGACAGGTTAATTTTTCTTCACTCAACAGAATCCCGATGAGCTACTCAAGGAAAATTGTGAGATGGTTCTATATTAGTAATTCAACAACACCAACTCTTGCTCTTAAGTAATGAATGGCAAGTGACATTCTGAATCTATTTGACCCTTCTCAGTAAATTCAATTTAATTCAACAAACAATTATTTAGAACCAATTTTGTGATGGCTTCAAGAAGCAACATTGCACAACCAGAAGGAGTGGGCCTTGGAGCCAAGAAAACCTAGGTTCAAGTCACACTTTTGACACATCCTAGCTGTGTGACCCCGGGCAAATCACTTAAACTTTCAATGCCCTGAACAATAAAGACTCTTATGTTACAGAGAAGAGGCCAAAATGCATTGGTAGAAGGAATTTCCTGATTGAAGAATTTCCTGTAGTAATGAAATCACAGGTCAAGCTCCTATCTCTATATGAAAAGTACTGTGCTAGGCGCAGGAGATACAAAGATTGAAGGGGTGGGGTAGGGAATATACATATATGTGTGTGTGTGTGTGTGTGTACATATAGATATATGTGTATACACACATATATCTATATGTATGTGTGTATGTATATTTTATATACATATAAATATATCTATGTATAGATATGCATATGCATATATATAGCTAACAAAGATTGACTGTGTGTGTGTATACACACACACACACACACATATTATCAAGGTGCTTACAATCCAATATGAAAAAATAAATTGGCAGGCAAATAACCATCATATAAATTGTAATATACTAACTGAAAGGAAGTGTGAGGAGTAATTCAAAGAAGGAGAGATTGCTTCAAGCTGGTCCTTAAGAAATACTTCATGGAAAAGGAGATGGGATCTAAAGAATTTCATCAGACGTAGACAGGATACATGAAGAGTTCATTCTAGACATAGAGGATGTCATGGGCAAAGGCACATATGCAGGAAAGACAGGGTTTGGTCAGGACACAGCGAATGATCCAGTTTGGTTAGAATTTAGAATCTCATCAAATGTAGAATCTCTCCCAATGATTTGCTTCAGGGCAATCCCTAACAATCTGCACCATCCATTATGTCTGCCCATTTGCTTGATGGTGATGGGGTGGTATGGTGACAGGTTAGGTAAGATTCCTGCCCATAGATTCCTTAAATTCACCTGACATAAATGCATATAGACCAATTGTCAGAAAAAACAGTGTGCCACAATCTGTGGGCTGCAAATAGCTTGTAATGATGACAGCAGAGATTTGTGAGAGAGGTAGGAACATTTCAAGATATTTTGAGGAGTAGTCTACCACAATCAAGTTTTCTCCTTGGAATAGTCCTGGAAAATAATAATAATAGTTAACATTTCCATAACACTTTCAAAGTACTTAACATATTTCATCTGATTATGTTTCCCTCTTCAAAAAGAAGATACCTTAAATTTACTTTGTATATATTTACTTCATTATATGTAAGCATGTCTATATTCTGTGAATAGCTTGAATGCTCTAGACAGCTTTTCTATCAATTATGTTTAGTCTGTCTGTGCCTCCATTAAATAAATCATTTGATTGAATCATAATGAAGCAGTAAGCTGGAGAGATTTTCTGACATCTCGTCTTCTATCAAGGGTGGGATAACCTAACTTATACTCTGGCAGATAGGAACCTGGGTTCAAGTCAGAGAAGTTAAAAATAGCCTAATGGTATGGTGGCTTACAGTGTCCATATTTGACATGCCCTGGCAATGTGGTATAGTGGAAAGATCACTAGATTAGGAGTCAGAAGATTTGGGTTCAAAATTGGTCTGTGTTATATACTACCTATGTGACCTTAGGAAATCCAAAATGTAATGGATATTGTTGCTTGCCCTTCATTTTTCTAAGAGGTACCTTGATTGGTGCATGAATTGTATTTAAGTGAGACATAGTTGCACAAAGTCATCAACTTTACTCTCTCTTCCAGTCACTGATTGCAGGACAAAAGTCAAGACGACTGGAGATGGCTCAGGGTTCAGTGGATGACCTTGATGTCTTTGATGTCTGACCAAGCTGTAAGTGCTCCACATCACCTGCTTCGGCCACCTTCATGGCCATTGGAACAAATTGCCCTCATCTGCCCATTCCACCAGGGGAAGTCTTCATATGCTTGGGGTAGACACTCCCCTAACTCACTGACAGATTTGAGGCTGTCATTAATAATAATAGCTAGCATTTATTTGAGCACTTTACAAATATTATTTCATTTTGTCCTCAGAACAACTCTAGGAGGTAGTTACTATTATTATCTCCATTTTGCAGATGAGAAAACTGAGGCAAACAAAGGTTGACTTGCCCAGGGTCACACAGTAAGTATTTGAGGCTGGATTTAAACTTAGGTCTTCTCGACTCTATCCACTAAACCACTTAGTTGCCTGGATAGAGCTTTGAACTTGCAATAAGCAAGACCCAGGTACAAATACCATGTCAGTCACTTAATAGCCATCACTGAACCTCTTTTTGGACCTCAGTTTTCCCATCTATAAAGGGGGGGTAGAATTGATGGCCTCTAATGTCCCGTACAGCTCCAAAATTTATGATTCTACAAAACAACTCCACCCATTAGCCTCAGTTTCCTCATTTGTAAAAATGAAAGCATTGGACTAGCGGATCACAGGATAGGTTCATAGGTGTAGGTGTCAAGCAGGAAAGAAGCTTACAGAGCTTTTATTTCAATCTCCTCGTTTTATAGTTGAGGAAACTGAATCCCAGATAGGTTGGATGATCTACCCAAGATTAACCAGGAAAAACTGAAATTTGAATTCAGTTACTCTGATGCCAAATCTGGTGTTCTTTCCATTTCACCATGAATGCTAAGGTCCTGTTTCTCTAAACTCTATGATTAAAGTGCTATTATATATTCTCTGACATGGAAGGTAGATCTAGAAGAGACCCTTGGAGGTCACCTAGCCCACTTTAAAGATAAGAAAACTGAGGCCAAAAATGGTTAAGTGACTTGCCCACGTTAAGAAAGGGAGTTGCAGTGCTAGAATTTGAACCCCAATCCTCCCAGGTGGTAGGTTATCCCTAGAGAAGAAGTTGCCAAATGGGCTTATGACGAGTATCATAATGGCATCATTTCAAAGGCAACAGTAGATCCTCTTCAGTCCTTGCAGCAACAGCTAGGGCCTCTTTGTCAGTCTGTCATGGTTCCAATCTGTAGGTGACATTGTCCTGTAGGCCTAAGAAATTGGTACCTTACGTGGCTTTGGCATCTCACGGCATCTGCAATGCCATGAACAAAAACAGAAGCCATGACCAACAACAGTTTATATTCACCGTGATGAACTAACGCAGAGAGAAATAATAACTGCTTGGCATCATGGGAAGCATCTTCATGCTGGTTGAGCCAACTTCATTTTCTAAATAGGCAAAGATGGGGTTCAGTGAGGGTCACATATTTTGTCTCAAAAGCAGTCTGGAAATGGCTCATGACCAGAAAATCTCAAAAAAAAAAAAGATGTCAATAAAATGTATCTATTTTTAAAATAAACTGAAATTCATTTTAATTCCTGGCTAGGGCCTTTTTCTTAGGTCATTATAAATGTCAAATCTGAAAGACTGGAGAGAGGTAAATGCTGCCATTTTTGAAATTAGTATTTTGGAGTGGCTCTTCTGTTGATCTCTTCAACATTATGTGGGGTGAGTTGAATGCCAACAGTACTGGTGTGGTAGCCTAAAAATTTCTGATGTTTAATTTCTTTTTTCCCCCTTGGAGCCTAGCATATCTGCTGTATTGAAATGAGCTACCAAGTCTGAACACTTAACTCTCTTGCACAAGAAGCTCCAATGATTCCCTGTTGCTTCCAAGATAAAAGAAAAACTCTTCTGGCTTTTAGAACCCTTCACAATCTGACTTCAGACTACTTTTCCAGCCTTACTTCACATCTCTTTCTTTCATGATGCTATATTTCAGCTAAATGTGGCCTTCTTGGTGTAAATCAAATTATTAACAATAATAATAACTAATATCTAGTATTTATATAGTACTGTAAGGTTTACAAAGCACTTTACGAATATTATTGCATTTGATCCATGAAGCAATCTGGGAAGGAGGTGCTATTATTATCCCCAGTTTGTAGATGAGAAAACTGAGTCGGGTAGCACTTGAGCAACTTGCCCAGTCACCTAGCTAAAGCCGCATTTGAACTCAGGTCTTCCTGAATCCAGGTCCATAGTTCTGTGCACTATGGTGCCACCTAGTTCCCTATACCAGTCTATCACCTTTCTCCATGTCTACTCGGGCAGTCCTCCAAGCCTGGAAGGACCTCCTTCCTCACCTTCCACCTGATAGAATGCCTAGCTTCCATTACAACTCAGCTCCAATGCCACCTCTTAGAAGAAGCTTCTCTGGAGCTCCCCAGCTGCTAGTGCCCTCTCTCCAGAAATTACATTTTATATATTTCATATGTATTTAGTATTTCATCGTATGGGGACATGTTCACTCCCAGTAGAATGTAAGGTCCTTGAAGACAGCCTGTTTCATTTTTGTCTTTGTAGCCTCAGCATCTAATAGGCCACAGGTGGGGAACCTGCAGCCTCAAGGCCCTCTAGGTCCTCAAGTGTGGCCCTTTGACTGAATCCAAACTTCACAGAACAAATCTCCAAGTATCCCCGAAGGTTCCCCACACCTGTAATAAGCACTTAATAAATGCTCTTAGGAAATGAGTGAGGAAGGGAGGAAAGGAGGAAGGAAGGAAGGAAGGAAGGAAGGAAGGAAGGAAGGAAGGAAGGAAGGAAGGAAGGAAGGAAGGAAGGAAGGAAGGAAGAAGGAAGGAAGGAAGGAAGGAAGGAAGGAAGGAAGGAAGGAAGGAAGGAAGGAAGGAAGGGCATATAAAAACTGTCCAAAGGAAGCCTTGTTGGATTACATTCTCAACCTCATTTTGTTTTTAATTCCTTAGAGCAAAATGTATTTTGACTGGTGTTAAATGAATGGTTGTAATGGCTGGAATCAGATGAAATGGCACTGGTTTGTAAAATTTCTAAATTTGTAAAAATTTTCAGATCCTCAGAGAACAACACCTTAGAAAATCTATTGATATCTTTGACGCGTAGATATGATCATGTCTTTCTTCTGTTCAAAAATCTTCAAGTGTATGGGGCAGTTAGGTGGCACAGTGAATAGAGCACCAGCCCTGGACTCAGGAGGACCCAAGTTCAAATCTGGCCTCAGACACTTGACACTTACTAGCTGTGTGATCCTGCACAAGTCCCATTAACCCCATTGCATAGCCAAAAAAAAAAAATTTTCAAGTGTTAACCTGAACCTAAATGCTAATGATTTCTTGTTGCCTCAGAACTATTTACTGAATAATCTTCAGATCCCTTTGCCCGAAATGCTGAATTTTTAAATTCAATTTGTTGAGTTTATAATTTGGAGATCCTAGTGGGCCCTGAGTCCTAGTTAGATAAACAAGTTTCTTCCTAAGGACTTTTGTCCTGATGTTTTGTGTTGACACCTGGAAATTGATCTCAGAGAGCGCCGTACTTCCCATTCCCAACAAAGTTTCTGGCACTAGCTACTATGTAGTCACTGCAACTTTGGAGGTATCATGATGGCTTCAACTTTTGTCATGGATCTTGCAATAAAATAGCATGGAAATGAAATGGACTGGTTATTGACAGAATCAATATCTACCTTGTACCTGTGGGCATTGAAGAATAGGGTAGTGAAGAGAATGCCAGACCTCAAATCGGGAGCCGTGGGCCCTAAACCCAGATCTCATACATACCTTAATAGTTGTTCAAGCCTCAGTCTGCTCATCTATAAAAAAGAGAGGCTAATCCTTGCATTCCCAGAGGGTTGTTTAGAGGAAAGCAATTAGTATTAACATTGGTTTAAAAAAAATGGCGCAACATTCTCAACAAATATTTTAAAGAGCCTTCTCAATAGTACTTTTGGACTTTATATCAATTTAAAAGATCCAGACCGTCGAGCCAGGGACCTGGACTCTGATCCCAAGTCTGCCATATCCTGCCCATGAAAGGTTAGGCAAATCGACCTCTTTGTGCCATAAATTCTTCATTTGTACAACGAGAGGTCGAACTGGATGACCTCTGATGTCCCTTCCAACTCTAAATCTCTGAACCTGAGAACTTGACATCAGATGATGGCAATGATGATGCTGTTTCCTGGATTGCATTCTGATGAAATACTCTCTCAAAATAGCCCACTTGCAGGATATGCAATATGAATCCTGGAATCTGTGAATAGATCTCACAATCCTTAAGTGCTCTAGTAGGAGCTGGTTTGTCTGCAATGATTTACTAAATGTTATGAAAGGAATATTTCCTGTGCTTTGTTGACAGGAGTTTTGTGCTTGAATAATATAGATATTAAAAGCTGCTCCTTTAATTTTTGTCACACATATTGATGAAGGAGAGGGAAAGGGAGAAGGGCCCAAATATGCCAAAATATTTATAGCAATATTTTTGTGTTATCAAAATAAACAACACACACACACACAACAGGAAAAAGTGAGTGTCCATTGATTAGGGAATGGCTAAACAAATTGTGGTATGTGGATATAATGGAGTATTATTGCTCCATAAGAAGTAATGATTATAAGGAATCCAGAGAAACATAGGAAGATTTTTATGAACTGATGCAGAAGGAAGCAAGCAGAACCAGAAAATTTATATGAACATATATATATATATATATATATATATACACACATACATACATATACATATATATATACACATACATATATATACATATACATATATATATATATGTATATACACACACACACACAATTACTATAGTCAGAGGTGTCATGAAGCTCAAATTAAACAATGGATGTAAAGCACTTAGTAAACCTTAAAGCACCATGCTTTAATGCTGCTGCTGCTTCTGGCATGGTTGGCCTCCTGTAATAAGGCTTCTTATCTGGTAAGGAGTTCATTCCCTGAGCCTTCTACTGTGATAGCATCTACTGAGGTCAAGCAATGTTTATAGAGCAAAACAGGGGAATGTGGCTAAATGTTTAACAAAGAGACCCTCCGAGGCACACAGACTTTTAAGGTTTAATTTGCATACTGACACTTTCTTGTTTAAAAACATGAACAAAATAATAACTCAAGGCCTGATTTGTAGCAACTGCTGATTTCTGATGTTTAAATGTTTACAGTAAAATACAACAGTCAGCTCCAGAGTAGGTCAGAGCTGGTTCCTGCACCACCTGAATTACAATAACAAAAAGAAGACAAAAACAAAGCTAAATGGGCAGAAGTGGGATTCTGCATACACTGTCAAAAGAAGCCATTGTATAAATTGATTTCAATTAGTTGCTTTTCCTTGGAACATGCCAGGACTAATTTGTAGACCGCTATTCTAGCTGGAAAAGATTATGAGTCCAAAAAAAATGATAACCAATAAAATATGTATTTTTTCAGATGGCCTGACCTCTTCCTGACTAGGGCATTTTTCTTGAGTTATTATAAATGTCTTTGAAAGACTGGAGACAAAAGCAAATGTCATTTTCAAAACAGAAGAAAAAGGTGAATTCTAGGCATTGTTGCCTTGTAAGCATGATTTACTTCCCTGCCAAAGGTCTATGAGAGACTCATAATTTGTGAGCATATGCTTTGCTGCTCTGCTCCAATGCCTAATAAGGGCATGGAGGTGACCTCGGCCCTTCAGAAGTTATAATTATATAACACAAAGATCCAACAAATCCTACCAAGTTGGAAGGAATCTGAGTATGTGCTTTGTGATGGACTCTGTGTCTGCCGAAGACCAGTCTAGCTAAATTCACAAAGGTTCATCACCAGGAAGCCAGGTGGCAAAGTAAATAGAGTGCTGGACTAGAGTCGGAAAGAGCAAAGTTAGAATACTGCCTAGACAGCCACTGATGGGGTGACCTTGGGCAAGTCATTCAGCTTCCCTGGGCCTCAGTTTCCTCATCTGTAAAGTTAGGATAATAATAGCACCTGCCTCACAAGGTTGTATGAAGATAAAATGACTTTACATATGAAACATGCTTTGCAAACCTCAAAGTAGGATTAAGATTCTGGCTATTAGTACTATTAATAGGAGATGTTTGTGGGTTTTTTTTTTTTTTTTTTCTTTTTTGCTGTAGAAACTCTTGAAAATTTTACACTAAGACATGATTGGGTTGTAATATACCTGGTAAAAGGAGTGACACCCAGATGACCTTTGGGGATGTTTTGAGTACAAAGAAAGGAGAATGATCAGCATTAGGAGTGAGCATGAGTTCATTCATTTTTTTATAGGATAACTAAACTGATAGATCAGGAGATAGTAGCAAATGCAAGAACTGTTGTATTTTGGCAAGAAATTTAACAAAATCATTCATTATATCCTAATGAATAAGTTGGGAAAATGTAGGGATGGATAGTATAGATGGATTTTATCTAATTAAAGAACTGGATGAAAAAAAATTGCTTAATTATGGCTGCCAACCTTGAAGATCTTTGGTGATATTCCACAGAGCCTTGTGCTGTACAACTTTTTCGTTAATCAGTGTATCTGGTTGCTGAGAAAGCTTAGTTCTGGACCTCACTTTTCTTGCCTGCAAAATGGGGCAGTGACTCATACTGTGTACCTCACAGGGCTGTGGTGACAGTCAAATGAGATATACTATAAAAATAAAAGCTATTTAATTTTTAAATGTTGTTGGGTTTTTATTTATAAGAAAGTACCGCGAAGAGGGCAGCATAGTTTGTTGGGAAGTAATTAATATGCTAAAAACAAAATATATAGATAGTTTAATAAATAAAATAAGAATAAACTATTCTTAATATATAAAACTATATTAAATATACTTAATATATACTTAATATATTAAATATATACTTATATATTATATATATTATAAATATATAATATATTAAACGTATACTTAATATATTAAATAATATAATACTTAATATATTAAAACTATAATAAATGTGCAAGAGAAGTAGGCTGACACAGATAGGTAATATATTAGATGACAGACTACAGATCCAAAAATACATTAGCAGGCTAGAAGAATGTGCCAAGATGGAATTTAGTAGGGACAAATATTAAGCCCCGCACTTAGATTAAAAAAAATCAATTATGTGAGTACTATAGGTGAGACCTACATTAACACTGTTTCATATTTAAAAAAAAAAAAGACATAGGAATTGACATCAAACTCACCATGAATCTATTCTATGGTTATTGAAATTTTTGCTTGCATTAATATCCTAAAATGTATACTGGTCAAAGCATAAGTGGAGTATTTTGTTCAGTAAAGAACCACATTTTAAGAAGGTCATAGACAGAAGATGTGACTACAGAGGAGGAGGGTGAGGAGTTTGGAATTATATATCATATGAGGTAAAATTAAAAGAAACATTATGATTAGCCTTAGAGAAGAGAAGACTTGGGACAGAAATGTTAAGTGTCTTCAAATATTCGAGCCTTTTCATATTTATGCCATGTAGCTCCAGAGGGCAGAACTATTACCAGTGGGTACAAGGTACAGGAATTGTAGTCTAGAAGTTGAAAGGAACTATATAGGAATGGCTATAACCCCACCTGAAGTGTAACTTCCCTCTATAAAAACCTCCCAGAAACAGCTGTCTCTGCTCTTCTTGAGCAGCTCAAGTAATAGGGAATTCACTATCTCAAAAGGCAGTCTGGTCCATTGTTGGATGACTCTAATTGCAATGAAGTTCTTTATACTGAGCTAAAATCTTAATATCTGTGATTTCCATTCCAGGCTTTTAGTCCTGGTCTCTGCAGTCACTGCATAGAGTAACTTCTCTATAGATTATAATATGCAGCCATCAGATTCCAATGTCATATTTTACTCAGAAGAAGCCTTTGGTAGCAGAGAGTCTTAGATAATGTCTTAAGATATAAATTCTTTACTGATTCTGAGTGAAGTGAGCAGAACCAGGAGAATATTATACATAGCAACAGTAACATTATGTGATGACCAACATTGATAGACTTAGCTCTTCTCACCAATGCAAGGATCTAATTCTAAAAGACACGCGATGGAAAATGCTATCCACATCCAGAAAAAGAACCATAGAGTCTGAATGCAGATTGAAGCACATTACTTTTTCTTCTTCTTTTTTTTTGTGTGTATTTCTTTTTTCTCGTGGTTTTTCCCTTTGGTTCTAATTCTTCTTTACAACATGACTAATGTGGAAATATGTTTAATATGATTGTACATGTATGGTCTACATCAGATTGTTCGCTATCTTGGGGAGGAGAGAAAAAATTTAAAACTCAAAATCTTATAAAAGTGAAAGTTGAAAACTAAAAATAAGTAAATAAATATTTTTTAAAAGGATATAGATTCTTTGCTGATTTCAGAATGCAATATCAGTCTAGGCAACAAGCATTTATTAAGCACCTACTGTATACATGGAAGTTATTGTGTGAAAAGATGGGAATATAAAAAAGGGTGAAAAAATAGTCCCTGCTCTCAAGGAACTCACAGTCTAATGAGGTGAATAAGCAAGGGATCCAGGATCCGGGTGGATAATCCACTCTCTATTACTTACAGAGGTTAATTAGCAATTAAAAGTCTTATAGAAGACATTGCTCAGTAATAAAAATAATGGACTAGAAATCCAGTGTCTTGGTTTTTAGACTTAGAAACCAATAATCAATAATTTACCAATAACCAACTATGTGACCTTAGGTAAGTCACTTTTTTCCTTCTATGAGCACTAGTTTCCTGACCTGTAAAATGAGGTCACTTTTAACTCTAAGATGCAATATTTTGCTGAAAATGGTAGATGTCATAGCTAACCAAGAAGCAACATGATGTATCAGAAAGCACAGTGGCTCCGATATTAGGTTTGAGTAATAGTACTGCCCCTTACTGCTGTATATCCATGACCAGAATGCCTAATCTCTCTGAATCCATTTTCTTTTCTCTAAAATGACAGTAATAATGCTTACATTATGTCTCACAAAACTGCTTTGAAAGAAGCATTTTGTGCATCTTTAAGAGCTACATAAATGTGAGATTTACCTATCTATGGTTCTGTGCATCATTTTTTTCCTAAAGAGTTTCCTTTAAGAAGTTTCTCAGTGTAGATGGATGTCTTATAAAAAGAGATGAGGAAAGGACTTTTGACTTAGAATTATAGATACAGAGGGGAAGAACACAACACAGGTAAGATCTGATCATTTGCAATGTAAGCCTCACTTTCATCCAGCTCTAGATCATCCAATAGACAAGTATCTATTAAGTCCCTACTATGTGACATACACCATCCAAAGATGAAAGCAAAAACAGTCCCTGCCCTCAAGGAACTTACATTCCCCTGGGAGAAAACTAAATATATGCAGATAAGTAAATGCAAAGTAATTCCCTGGGAAGATCACTAACAACCAAGGAGGATCAGAAAAGGCTTCACATAGAAAGTGTGATCCATACCAAGCCTTGGAAAAGGAGACAGAGACACCAAGAGATGAAGAAAGAATATTGCAGACATCAAGGGTAGCTTCTGCAAAGGTATGGAGCTGAAAGAAAAAATATCATGGATAGGGAATATAGAAATTGGGTTAGTTTGGCTAGAATGTAGTGCACTTAAATAAGATTAATATGAAATAGGTATAGAAAGATAGGTTGGTGTCATATTATAAAGGACTTTAAAAGCAGAGAACTTTATTTTTTACCCTAAGAACAACAGGAAAACATTCAGAAGAAAACAAGAAAATTCTGATTTAGAGAACTGAAATGATCAGACTTGGGCTTTTTGGAAAGAGGAGAACCTAGAGACAGAGAGACCACAGTCCAGGTGAGAGAGGATGAGGGCCTGAACTAAGGAGCGGGCCATGGGAGTGGAGAGAAAATGGATAGAAATGTTGCAGAGATAAAATCAATAAGAATTGGTCATTTATTAGTTATGGAAGCAGGGACAGAGGGAAAGGAAAATTTTAATATGTAATTCCATATATTTGCATTGACTAAATGTGTTGAATTTTTTTAATGACCTGCCTCAGCAGAGAATGGTGATGAGGATAGATCAGGTCTTTTGAGGTTCAGGATAGCATTTCTGGAGTCCAGACAGTAGCCCTCTGTTACATCAACAAGCGCATAGAAGCTTATGGAAAGAACCTAGCTCTGAGGCTGGAGTCTTAAGTCCTAACTGAAAATTACTAGCTATGTGGCTTTGAGGAAATGACTTCTCTGGGCTTCTTTTCCCTCATCTATAAAACTCAGGATATTGTTACTTCTACTAAATATGTGAATTATTGAAATATTATCTATTTTTATGGTTGTTGTTGGCATTTCTTTGCTAAGATACTCTCCTGTTCTCCCTCCAGGACCTTTGCCTTGAATCTCCACACTTCCTTTTGGAAATGTTATCACAGCCTATGGAAGATAAAGGGAAAAACAACTTGATGTAGTTAGCACTTTTAGCTAATGTGAATACAACGGTCTGTTTCCTGGATCAAGTGACTGGAATGACATTACGTCACCCTCGCATTCTGTCTCCTGGCTTCAGTCCGGGCTCTCCTGGTCAGCGTGGTCTTGTTGAGTTTCATGGCTGTTGCTGAGTCATTTTAGTTGTGTCCAACTCTCTGTGACCCCATTTGGGGTTTTCTTGGCAAAGATACTGGAGTGGCTTGCCATTTCCTTCTCCTGCTCATTTTACAGATGGGGAAACTGAGGCAAACAAGGTTAAGTGACTTGCCCAGGATCACACAGCCAGTGAGTATCTGAGGCCAGATTTGAACTCAGGTCCTCCTGACTCCAGAGCTGGCATCCTATCCACTGTACTACCTAGACAACAGCCCGTTATCCTCCCAACCAGATGACATACTCTTACCCTTGCTCAGACTCACTCAGCAGCACTCCTTGTTTCTGTAGTTCTGTAGCTAAAAAGAGCATATAACAGGCAGATGATGTCACCTCTGTATGAGGGCAGCTCCACCCCCAGCCCATTTTCATGAAGCACCTCTCCTATCACTCAATAATCATTACTGTCTCTAGTGATCTCTGATTTATTGGCTCCTAAGAGGCCCCTACGAGGGGTCGTGCATAGAGAGCTGGCCTTGGATCCAGGAAGACCTAAGGGCCAGTCCGGTGTCAAGTCAGAGGCATGCTGGCTATGTGACCCCAAACAAGTCTCTTAACCTGTCAGCGCACTAGGAAACTCTGTAAGATTGTAAGTATTAGAGAAGGAAGGAAACTTCCTCACCTGGAAGTTTCCTAAACCAGTGAAACCACAGGCCCTGTCTCTTTCTATATCCCCTCCCAGCCCCCCGCCATGGAGCAGGTCCAGATCCAATAAGTGGCTTCCTCAAAGGATTAGAGTTAAGCTTCTTTAGTGCTGTTGAGGGGTAAGGCCAGACCTTCTGACTTCCACAATGTGTCTCTGGTTTCTGGAAAGTAGCATTTCAGTGCAAACATGGAGACAAGAAGCCAAATTAGGAAGCTATTTCAGTTACCCAAGTGAGAGGTAATGCAGCACCTATTTCAACTTTTGTTTCTTTGAAATCTTCTATTAAGTCCTGTCTTTCATGATTACATGTTTAAATGCTGAGTTTTCTCAATCAGGAGCCACAGGAATTCAAGAAGTGGAGTCTGTGATTTTCTTTGGATTTCATAATTTATCCATCCCTGTGGGGCTGTGGGTGGTGGTGGAGGTAGAGATTTTAATACCTATTCTTTAGAGAAACCATTTAAAAACCAATTATGGCCCAAGCTGCAGAATATTTCCAATGATGGTCTATGCCTAGCTTAAAGGAAATTGCTGAGGGAATGTATGATCAGAAAATGAAGTGGGCTGGTCACGAAGCAAGAATAAGGATATCACCATAATGCATTAGGGATAGGGACTGTATTTATGATTTTATTGGTCTAGAGAATTCCCAGGTGAGGAAATTCTCTCTACTGATGCAGGTTAGCACCTCCTTGAGGTCACACAGCTAGTAAATGTTGCATTGGTGCCCACACCATATCAAAAGACCTACAGAAAAGTCACTAGCTTGTTGCACAGATCCTTCTTGGAAAATCTATGGAGATTTTTAGGATGAGAGGTTGTGGGAGGATTATGATCCATGTCAAGGATAGTAGAAACACAGACTAAGAGCTGAAAGGGAGCTTGAGTTCAACCCCTTCATATTACAGATGAGGAAACTGAGACCCAATTAAGTGACATACTGAGGGTCACACAGCTAGTAAGGGTCTGAGGCAAGATTTATATCCACAGCTTCTGACTCCAAGTTTGACACTCTATCCACTCTACCACTAGGAAATCAAAGATCCATCAAAGTATTGTCCAAATACTGTGATACTCTGATGTGCAATAGAAATGTACAGCTAGCCAGACTAAAATAGAATGTGCTCCCCTCCCCCCATATCTGCTGGTAGACATTATACCGTTAATTGTACTCTTTAATATCGCTTGTTCTGTGCCATCTTTCCCTGGTTCCCATCCTTATTCTGAAGGGAAATCTCCTTCCTCAGAGCAACATTTTATATACCTTTAATATATTTAATCCATTAAGAAACTGAATTCCATTTTCAGCCATCTCAAATTGCTCCCTGACACCACAGTTCATTGTTTTTAACATTAGTATTCTCTCAGGATGTTAAATGGCTGTAGGTCATGAAATATCACGATCTCAGAAAAAATCAAATAGCAAGTGCACACAAGGACAATGGAGAGAAACAAAGTGGGTATAACTAGTTTGTGCCATAATACCAATAATGAATTGTGGACCAAAAAAAAAAAAAAGGAATGGTATCATGGACATTATCAAGAATATGAGTGACCACAAAAGGAAGTTAACATACCAAGAGAACCTGATAACTTATGGACAGCTCAAAGGAAGCCCTGGGGCCCATCAAGTGTTAAAGGGAGCAGAGAAAAGTCTCCAGGCTATTGAGTAGATTCAGTATGGGAGTTCTATGGAACAACACGTACAAAAATTGCATTAAATGAAAAGTGAGAAGATCGCCATTGGTACTGATGGAGACAATACCTATGTTGATGGGATCACAGATAGTCAAAGTATGAAAGTATTATGTGTTTATCACATATAATCTGTATTACTTATTTAAATAGACATCTTTTCTTACTTAATAGCTTTAAGCTCCTAAAAGACAATTTTGTATCTCATAAATTACCTAGTATATTGAATACATATATATGTGTATATATGTTGTTGTTCAATTGTTTTCAGTCACGTACAACTCTTTGTGAGCCCATTCATCATTTTCTTAGCAAAGATATTGGAGTGGTTTGCCATTTCCTTCTCCAGCTCTTTTTACAGAAGAGGAAACTGAGGCAAACAGGGTTAAGTGAGTTACCCAGAGTCAGACAGCTAGTAAGTGTATGAGGCCTGATTTGAACTGAGGAAGATAAGTCTTTCTGACTCCAGACTTGGTGCTCTATCCACTGCATCACCTAGCTGCCTCTTCGTGTGGTGTGTATGTGTGTGTGTGTGTATATGTGTGTGTGTGTGTACACATACACATATACGTATGTATATTTATGTGTGTTATCTATCTACATATGTATATGTAGGGTGAGCGTATACAAATATACCAAAGGTGTCAAGTATGTGGCCCACAACAGTCCCAAGTGTTACTTGAACCAGATTAAAATGTAATTGGGAAACAGTTAATAAAAATAAATAAAAACACAATAAAATATAGATAATATTACATTTTACAACTAAGTCAGTACTCAGCCCACAGGGCTCCTTTTGTATGAACTAGTGGCCCCCATTTCTACTGTAGTTTGACATCACTACTCAATATCATACTGCATTCTCTCCTCATTTTTCTAGTCTTTAAAGAGCTAACCTTCCTCCTTGCCAATGGCTCCACTTGTATCCTCGATCCCATCCTCTTACTCGTTTTCTTTTGTCTTTTTGATCATTTTCTCTCTCCTCTTTTCTCCTCTTCACACACCCTCTTGTTTACTGGTTCCTTCCCTATACCTATATCTCCTCCAATTTTAAACAACCTTCACACAATGCCACTATCCCCTAAAGGTACAAGTCTATATTTCTTGGGGGCTAGGGGTAGAAATGCCTTCCTTTGCACATATACACTCCTATATTTGGTGCCTCTGTTTAATAATCTCCTGCTTATTTCTCAATCCCTTTTAATCTTGCTTTCACTTAACTAAAATTTCTCTCTCTGTTGATAGCAACACCTCTTAATTGCTAAATCTAATATACTTTTCCCAGTCCTCATTCTCCCTGACCTCTCTTTATCTGTTATCCTGGCGACCACCATTTCACCTACATTTTACCTCCTCTCTCGATTCATGATATCATTCTGCCCTGATATGCATATCTGTCTGACCATTCTTCAGTCATGTTTCCTGGACTGTCATCCATGTCCTTTCTCTTAATTGTGAATGTGTCCAATGGCTTTATACTGGTCCATCTTCTTTTCTTTATACTTTCTCTCTTGGCCCACCCATGAGGTCCACTGCTGTCTCTGAATAGATATCTCCCAAATTTATATATTCAGCTTGAATCTCTCTCTTGACCACCATTCAGTGCGTTGAAATAGATCTCATCTTTCCCCAATGCACCCTTCCTCCAAATGTCCTCATTTCTGCTGTTGGCACCACTATCTTTTCCCATCATCCAGGTTCTCAACTACAGAGTTGTACCAGACTCTTTCCTCTTCCTCACTGCCCCATGTCCCATTAGTTGCCAATTTCTATCAGTTCTACTGACCCAATATTTATTGTCTCTATCACCTTTCTTCTCACATGACCACCATCCTTACTCAGATTCTAATCACTCCTCTCACTTGGACTATATAGCCCCTTAATCACTCTCCTTTCTTTCAGTCTCTCCCCATCCTCTGAACCAGCTGCCAAAGTCATCTTCCTAAAACATCCGTCTAACCAAGGCCTTTTCCCTTCTCAAGAATCTTTAGTGATTCCCTATTGTTTCTAGAGTAAAATACAAATACTTCAGCTTGGCATTTAAAGCCCTTCACAGCCTGACTTCAATCTACCTTTTCAGACTTATTTCACATCCATTTTCCTTGATATTCTCTGTATTCCAGTCAAATCAGTCTACCTGTTCCCACAACTCAGTCTTCGATTTCTCACTTCCATGCCTTTGAATAGTTTGTTCCACATGCCTGCAACATTCCCCATTGAATTCTCCTTCTTAGAATGTTTAACTTTCTTCAAGGCACATCTCAAGGACCTCATCTTATGGAAGTAATTTCCCTGATCTCCCTTCTTTTTGGCATTTCTCCCTTCTCAAATTACAGTATATTCACTCTCACATGTAAATGTTGTATCTCGCTCATCCTGCCATGAAAATATAAGCTAACTGAGAATTTGGGGTTTGTTGCTGTGGTTTGTTTTGTAGATAATGTAGTTTATCTTTTTTTTTTATTTGAAATACCAATAGCTAGCAGAGTGCTTTGCCCATAGTAAGCACTTAATATATACTTTTTGAGTTGAATAAATGTTGTTGATTTGTAGAGTGTCAGTATTCTTCTGTTGGATCATGTTATCTATTTCTTCTATCATGCCCCACCTGGTCTTTCTCTTGGTTTTTCTCAATTTGTATTTATAACAGTGTATTCTTAATCATCAGACTCCTAGGTGGCGTAGTGGGTAGAATGATAGATCTGGAGTCAGGGAGACTTGAGTTCAAATCTGGCCACAGACTCTTACTAGCTGATTGACCCTAGGTCAATTACGTAACCTCCTCCAGCCTCAGTTTCCTTAAGTGTAAACTGGACATAATAAAGGCATCTACCTCCCAGAGTTGTTATGAAGATCAAATGAAATAATATTTGTAAAGGGCATAACACAATGCCTGAAACATAGTAGGTATTTAATAAATGATTGTTTTATTTTTATTAATAATTTGTCCCTGTCATCAAAAAGCTTACATAAATACAACATAAATATAAAATATTGTGGAAGGGGGACAACCAACAGTCTTCTTAGAAGCTGTTGCTTAGGAGTAGCTTTAAATGTATCTAAGGATTCCAAGAAATAGAAATGAGGAGGGAAAACATGTTAGAGCATATAGAAGGAATGGAGTGGGAGAGGGGCAGTTGGTGATGTGAAATCACTCTGGAAAGATAAAGTTGGATCCAGATTGTGATAAACTCTAAAGGCCTAATAAAAGAGGTTTTGTTTTTGTTTTAATTTATTCTAGAGACAAGAGGGCGTGACTGAAGCTTCTCATGGGATGTTTTCCTTAATGTGGAAGACAAGGTATCTGTGTTTTGGGGATGGCAAGACAAGGGCATGGTGTGAACAACAACCTTGAGGCCTACACCATTCTGTCTCCCATGTTGTGGATGCTTACAGACGGCACATAAAATGGTGGTAGACACAGGATTTATTTGTTGGTATTTTGCAGGCCTGTTTGTTTTATTTTTTTGCTATTCCAGAACTTGGGAAATACCTGAGGACATTCAAATTCATACTACAGTATGTTGTTATTCTTTTGCTTTTGTCTTTTATCCCCAGTATTTTATCCATGGAAATGAATGTGGCATCATGGAAAGAGTACTGGATTTTGGGTCAAAGGACCTGAGTTCAACTCCTGACTCTGACATTTAATACCTATATGACCTTGGATAAGTCACAACCCCTCTGGGCCTCACTCCTCATCAGTAAAATGAAGAGGATGGATAAGATTATCTCAGAGCCATTTCTAGCTGGAGAACTATAACCCTGATTCCCAAGCACTGCACCTGACACATAGTAGGACACTAAATAAATGCTTGTTCAATTACACTAATTTAAACCTGTTGGTCCTTGGACAGTTGTCTGAAATCTCTCTTGTATTTTATAAAGACGATTGTGTTTCAAGAACCCATACTTTTCTTTATCACTAGCATGAGTTAGCGATTTACTATATCTTATTTACTTGTTCATTCTAAAAGTTAAAAAAGGGGGGAAAGAGAGAAGAAAAGGATTTCCCCTGAATTTGCCATCAAGTATGCATTAAAAAATTGTCTCTATTTGGTGAAGAAATGGATAATGTGTCATATATTACATGTAGTTTTCCCTCATTTATAACCACATTATTTCTAGGACTAATATTGTCAAACTTGGCAGAGGGGCTATCTTTTCTGGGAACTTCATGCCTGATAAGTTGGAACATTCCATGAGAAAACAGCTTTTAGGTCTCCAGACATTCAGAGCATCAAAGCACTTGGAATTTTTTTTCTTTCTTAGCAGCAAAGTAATACAGCTTTTTCTCACTCTGACATCTCAAAAATAGTTGAACAGATTTTTCTTCAGAACTTTCCAAAAATAAAGATTGACTAGAGGGCTCTAATCAAGTCTTAGAAACTTTCATCTTTAAAAAAAAAATGGAGGTGGAGTTTAAGTAGTGCAAAGTATCTTAAAATAGGCCTGATGGGCCCGACCCTATGGTAAAAACTTTTGAAAACTATTTGTTTGGAATAGTGATAATGTGTAGGTCATTGCGGTTCCATTGGAGGTCTTGGTAGAGGTCACTTGCTGGCAGATTCCCTAATAGCTTCAAAGAGTCAGTAAGCCTCTGAATAGCATCAGGTTCCACCTTGATATCATTATACATGATTCCAAGATGGGCCATAGGCCTAATAGTATACCAGAATAATCTTCCTAAAATACCACTAGGCCCATGTAATATTATCTGATAAAACTTCAAGATTCCCCATGGACTAGAGGATAAAGTCTCTTAAATTGTCATTTAAGGCCCTATTTATATAAGAACATAGGATTTAGAATCAGAAAAACTTTAGACATCATGATATCCAAAATGCTCCAATTTTGCAGATAAGGCAAATGAGTGAAAGGGAGAATAAATGATTTGCCCAGGATCATAGAGGATTTGAACACAGGTTTCTGCCTATGAATACAGTGTTCTTTCACTATATTAATGTCTGTCCCTAGCAAGTCATTTAATCACTAGACTTGTACTCTCCCCATCTTCTCGTCTGGAAGATAAGAGGGCTAGACTCCGTAATCTCTATGCTACCAGTTTGAAACTTCTCTAATTCTACCTTAATTATAGCTCTTCATCCTTATCTAAAATCCATCCCAGTCAATCTGGTCTATTCATATTCCTGCTATTCATTCAATGATTTTGAATCAGAGGATTATGCTTGATTCCTAATTCTTATGCCTATAGCCTAAGAAACCTTAGGAAAGTCTCATACTACCTCCAGGCCAGGCCTGAGTTTCTTATATGTAAAATGAAAGAGATTACTAAATGATCTCTAGCTCTCAGGCCCATGATCCGATGGGCACTTGGTCCATACACTTTCCAAGTACTTTCAAAGAGTGAAGCACAGTCATTGATCACCACGACATCAGTGATTGACATCATTGTTTCTCTTCTTGAAAACTGAGAAAAGGAGAGCCAAGGAAGATCCTAAGGTCATATATATCAGAGAGAAGTGGAAATGAGTTTACATGATTCCATGAGACATAAGACAATGCTTTTTAGAGAAAGAAAATATGTAAAATAGAAAAAAAAAGAGTCGATGTTTTTATAAGGATTTTTTTTCAGCACCAGTGACAGGGGACCCACCACATGTGGATGATGCAAATGCCTCAGTCTCCATGTTTGTATCTCATGCCTTTCTCAACTCCCACTGCCCCTAATGAGGCTCTAGGGCTCAGCTACCATAGATCCTGAAGGCTCTTGAGATAGCTCTGAGGATTTGGGTTGTCCTTTTAGTGCTCTATAGCCCACAAACACTGCCCACTGTATGCTGCTAAACACTACCCCACTATGTTCTCTGACATAAAAATCAATTTAAAATCAATTACGTTGGCCAGCCTTGAATAACATTTAGAAAGGGCTCTCTACTAACATTGTATTATTAGTATAAAAGTCAGAGACTACACTTTCCATCACCACATAGAGTCCAGGGGCTAGTAGACTCAAGATTAGAGATTACATACATAAAAAGTATAACCCACAGTTCCTGGATGCTGCTTTTCTCCCCTTTGAGGGGTACTCAAGAATTTCTGAGTCCCATCCATCCTTGGCTCCTGATGCCAACTGCTGCTGTCCTAGGAGATGATACTAGGATGTTGATTAGAAGATAAAAAGTCCATAATCCCCAGTACCCTTCAAAGATCACAAGGTCTTCCTGGAGGCAAGGGGTATGGAAGATCAAGTCAAAGACAGTGTTCTCCTTCTTTTCAAGTGACTCTTTCTCAGGGGGATAATTTTAACACAGTCTTGTTCACAACTAATAGGATGTGTGTTAGTACCAGATACTCAAATAATGAAGGTTTTGAACCAGTCTCCTATTTTAGAGACAACCCATAGGGTATGGTTAAGTTTTCTCAGCCAATCAGAGCACTCTCCTGGTCGATGTCATTTTAGTTCATCCAACAACATTTCACCTTTAATCCAAAGTGTTTGAATAATTGCTTGATTGAGACTTATTTTCACCTTATTAAGGTATGAAGGCATTAAATCACTTCTTTTAAATGGAATGGAGTGACTTGTTTAGTTTAATCAACCAACCCCACCTTTACACAAAGAAAAAAAAAAACAATGTATTTGACTGAAATGAATTAAGTCCCAGACATATAGAATACTTTGGAAATAAAAATGCTATAAAATATTAGGCATTATTACAAGGGATTTTATTGAGCAGATATGGGAGCATAAAACAAGTTGGGTCTGTCAGTCAACAAACATTTATTATCAGGTGCTTATTAGGTACTGTGGAAGCATTGGGGATACAAAGAAAGGCAAACAGTCCCTGCTCTGAAGGAGCTCACAATCCAAGGGACAGACAACATGCCAACAACTATGTATAAACAAGACATATACAGGATAAATTGGAGATAATTAGTAGAAGGGAGGCACTAAAATTAAGGGAGATTTAGGAAGGTTTTCCTGCAGAAGACAGGATTTTAGCCAGGACTTGAAGGAAACCAGGGAAACCAGAAGGTGGCAATGAGGAGGGAGGTAGTTCCAGGCATGGGGGATAAGCAGTGAAAATGCCTAGATTCTAAAGAAAGTGTGTCTTGTCACAGGAACAGCAATGAGACCAGTGGAACTGGATCATAAGGTATGTGGAGGACATACTGGGTCTAAGAAGACTGGAATGGTAGGAAGGGGTCAGATTTCTAAGAGCTTTCTAAGATAGGATTTTATATTTGATCCTGTAGGTAATAGGGATGTGGTACGAGCCAGGGATAACAGAGGGACAGCCCAAATGCAGTATTACTATATATGACATGTAAAAATGTCTAAAAGAAAACCTTATCCTCTATGGAGAATGTGGGGAACAACGTGGGCAAGAATGGCACAGGATTAGAGGGCCTGGCCAAGCTACAATTTGTGCCATAGCTACATATGGATGAGACCGCAGATGGCTGGAAACATTAACATAGACAGGCTCAGAGGATGCATGACTTTAGCAAAACCACAAAAAGAGTAAGGGGCATAAGTGGTCCTTGAACCTCAGTCTTTGCATTTCACATGTCACAAGAGCACTTCACAGCTCCTGCATAAATACTGCACTTGTTTATTAAATCGGAAGGATTGGGCTGGAGGACTCATGAATCACTTTGTTGGCAGTCAATTGTATGACCTTCTGTTGAAAAAAAAAAAAGTCTTTCTACTTTTAATGTCTCAAAAGTAAAAGGTAACTTTGTTAAGGCCCCTGAAAAGAATACGATAAAGCTGCTGAGAATGGTGTGCCCTCAGCTGAGGTCAGGTCCTAGAGGGTTATGAGACACTGCAGAGCTGATTTGCAGAATCGCGGCAGATTACTGCAGCAGAGAATAACTGGCTGTAGGATTGTGGTGCATTAACAAGGTGAGAAAGCAGAATCGTCAAAGCAAATCTCTTTTTTTTTTTCCAGAGTCCAGGGCAGAGAGAAAGCTTGTCCTGTGTCTTCCATAATACCCCAGTGCTTCTTCCTTGCTATTACTGACCATAGAAATGAAGAGGTAGAGATACCCCCACCACTCCCCTGCCTCCAGCTCTGATTCTGCCCACTTCTAGGCTATTACAATCCTTTGAGCAGGTCCAACAAGAAACTTCAAGGGCCAAAGGTAAGGACCTTAGAGTTGAGGGTTCAAACATTTTGGCACTACTCACCCAGCAGTCTGTGGTCAACTTTGGGTATCATCAGGGTAATCAAATAGGAACTATTATGGTTAAAATTTAAATGTCTGTTACCTGTTCAGTAGGGAGGTCCTTGAATTAGGGTAGGAGTGTATTTTAGAAAATGAGATTCTTCTTCATAACATGGCTAATTCTAGTAATGAGAGTTTAGAAAATATAGTCATTTGCTACCTCAACTACAAGGTCACACTCCTCTGATGAGAGAAGGCAGTCACTCAGTGGAAAGCTGTTGGTGTTGGTTGAGTATCTACAATGAGTAAACATCTTATTTCTCTCTCCAGGGTCATCTGACCTTGTAGTTGAGGCAATCAGAGAGCTGGAAAGAATAAGCCAATAAATGGACAGCCAGAAGGCTCATGACGTGTGGAGTAGAACCTACACAATGAATGTGTGAAAGAACACAGACACAAATTTCACAGGAAAACAAGGCAAACGTTGCAATCTTCAGTGATGAAAAGAATTACCCCACCTTTGAGACCCTGGATCCATCAAAGTAATAAAATATGGATGACATGTTAGATGTCCCATGTGTCTGCCTTGCATTTGAATGGCTATGCTCTATATTAGCACAAGAGCATACAAATTAATGAATAACTCATTTATTGGTACTTCCTATGTATAAGGACAGCTAGGTGGTGTAGTGGATAGTGGGTTTGGAATCAGGGAGGCTCATCTTCATGAGTTCAAACCTGGCCTTAGACACTTACTAACTGTATGACTCTGGGCAAGTCACCTAACCCTGCTTGCCCTATCTGTAAAATGAGCTGGAGAACCATTCTAGTATCTTTGTCAAGACATCTCATCTGCATGGGGTCATAAAGAGGTGGATGCAACTGAAACTACCAAACAGAAGAATTGGGCGGAGGACTTACTGTGTACTGGAGGACTGGAGGACAATACTGTGTACAAAGCACTGGGAGATACAAAGAAAAAAATAAGAAAGTCCTTGTTCTCATGGAACTCACATTCTAATTGGGGTGATAACATATGGAGGATCATAGGATTATATACTTAGAGGCCTAGAAGAGCTTAAATTTCATCAAGTCCACCTTCATTTTATAGATGAAGAATCTGAGGCCAAGAGAAGTTTAACTGCGTGCCCAGTTCTGAGGCAGGATTTGAAGCTGGATTTTCTTGACCCCACAAGTCCAATGTCCTGTATAATGCAACAAGCTATCTCCAAAACTCTTCAACTATATTGTGAAATTGTGAAGCTAAATTATGAAAAATAAAATTGCCAATCATTTAATACTAACAAAGATAATTAATGCTGTGGGAGGCAATATATAAGTAACTATGATAAATAAGCATGTATGTGTATGTATGTATATATGTATATCTATCTGTCTGTCTGTCTGTATGTATATGTGTGTTTATTCACATTCTCTGCCCTCAAGGCACTTGGGATATCATGGGGCAGGGTGGAGGGTAAGACAAATACCCCTACAAACTGTAATATGCCAGAATGTGATAATTGTTAATATACTAATGAACAAAGTACACTGGGAGTTTAAAGGAGGATGACATAATAGCTATTTGGAGCAATCATTCGTGTATTCAACAAGTGCTTATTAAAGCCTTATTATATAACAGATATTCTGTATGTTCTAGAGACAGAAAAACAAAAATGAGGCAGCCCCTGCCCTCAAGAAGTTTACATTGTATTAGGAGAAAAAAACATGTGTGCATCAAGTTAAATATATACGAAGTATAAACAAAGCACTTTCAGGAAAGAATGCACTAGTAGGTGGATAGGCTTCTTGCAGGAGGTGTAGGAGGTGTCACTTGAGATGAGCTTTGAAGGTAGCTGAGGATTCTACAAAGTGGAGAAAAGGAGAGGATCTATTTAAAGTATGAAAGATAATCTCTTCAAAGACACTGAGATGGGAGAAAAAAATATTGCATACCAAACACAGCAAGTAGGCCAGTTAGGATGGAACGTAGTATGTGAGAAAAAAAAATGTCTGGAAATATAGAGTGGGTTTGTAAAGGACTTGAAATATCAAAGAGAAGAGCTTACATTTTATAGTGTAGGCAAGAGGGAGCTACTGGAGTGTCTGAGCTGAGAAATGACATGGTCAGATCTATGCATGCCATATTGAAAATCCAGCATTGCTCATGAACAGATATGGTCATCTTTGTAGAATATGGCATTTGAGGAGCAAGCCAGTCTCCTTTTTTTTTTAATTAGATGATGTTAAAAATTTTTCTTTCACTTTTAAACAAGTATAACTGCTCCTGAAGTTTTTGACATATGAATTTTCCCCCTTCTAGATGTTTGTAAGATTCTTTCTTTTTTGTTAAATTTCTATTGCAGGATGACTACATGCTTGGGTAAATTAAACTCAGGATACCTCTCAAAGCTTGGGGCTGGATAACATAACACAAATTAGATGGATAGTAAAACAGTGTATGTGCAAGGTTGTAAGGGCCTTAACTAGGGTGGTGACCAAATAGAAAGAAGAACATGGAGGTGAAATATATTAGGAAGGTTGAATTAACATTACTTGGCAACTAATTGGGTAAGAAGAGTAAGAAAAAGGTAGAAGACTTTATGTCACTGATGGCATTTGAATTTTTCCTTTAAGCTTTGGTCAAAAAAGCTGAGTTGTGTCTAAACCTGGATCCCCTTCATTTCATCAAACTAACAATAAATGTGCCAAATAAAATAAAATTGCAGAAACAACAACAAAAAAAAACAGGAAAGGAAAAGAAAAATATCTTTATTACTGAAACCTTGAAGAAAAGTTACTAGAAAAACCAAAAAGTAAATAAGTAAAAGAGAGGACTCAAAAATGAAATAAATACTATGGAGTAAAAGGTGAAAAAAGGAGAAATCTAGAGAAGGAAACAACAATACAACATGGGTATCTAGAAATCCAAAATAGAGAATAGAAAAATCACAAGAACATCCAAAGTGTTTTAGAAACTCCAGAAGACAAATAATAGAAATTTTAAGATATAGAAAATATATCTCTTAAACAAGTGTACCAACAGACAAACATAAGAAATAAAGGTCTGCAAAACAACAACAACAACAACAACAACAACAACAATGGAAAAACAAAATAAGAACAATGTAATTGAAAATAACAGAATACTAAAGCCAAGGAAAAATCAGATGATAGCCAATATGAAGAAAAATTGAAGATTCTACAAATCAAAATTATTGACCTTGGAGAGAGAGGTCAGTGAGACAATCCAGTAGTTACTGACCTTTCCATGGAAAAAAACCAACAACAATTCCTAAATACTTTATTCAAGGAAATCAGACACCAAAATTGCATAGGAATATAGGAAACAGAGGGAAATATGCAAATCAACAGAATTCATAGTACCTTGTCAGAAAGGAATCCTGAGTCTAATTCACTCAAGCATGTAGTCATCATGCACCTTGATTGCTCCAAAGGAGAGATAGATAAGACTGGTGACTTTGCACAGTCCTCCCTCACTTAAATCCAATTCACTTGCAAATGACATCTCCTTCCTGATGTCATGGTCCTCTTTGAGAATGAAGGACAAACAAAAAACAATAACAAAATTGCACGGGAACATAGGAAACAGAGGGCAATAGGAAAATCAACAGAATTCATAGTATGTTGTCAGAAAGGAATCCTGAGTTTAATTTGCCCAAGAATGTAGTCATCATGCAATAGAAATTTAACAAAAAAGAAACAATCTTACAAACATCTAGAAGGGGGAAAAATTCATATGTCAAAAACTTCAGGAGCAGTTATACTTGTTTAAAAGTGAAAGAAAAATTTTAAACATCATATAATAAAAAACAAAGAGATTGGCATCTTTGAGAAATGTACTGTCTTATCCTTTTTAGGTATCTTTTGTTTGCATATTTTGCTTACCTACCTAATTCTTTTTAATTTCACAATCTGCAAGTAGAATGGCTTATTGAAAATCCAGCATTGCTCATGAACAGATATGGTCATCTTTGTAGAATATGGTGATATAAATTACCCATAAATAAATGCAGAATTGCATAAATATTAAACATACACTTTAAAAACAATAATTCAATAAATATTTAGTGACTAATTTACTGGGTTATCTGTATTGTATGTGATTGGATGAGACTTTGACAATGCTGTCTTTTCTTATTCTAGTCTAAACATATTCCTGGAATATATTTTGAACATAGTGGAAATTGGAATATAGTAACTCTGGCTTTCTATATTTCATCATGTTCAGGAAAATCAGTCCAATGTACCACATACAAACTGCTGCTAAGTGGGCTAGTTGTTTGCCTAATCAATAAAGAACTTTACATTTTCTGTGGTGAACAGTTACAGGAAAAACTTTAATTACCACTTAATTATGCCAACAAGCATACTACTTGGACTGGAGAAGACCCAACAAGGCCTTGGTGGCCCGTGGGACTTCTACTTAGTGTGCTCGAATTATGAGAATATGCCAACCTAGCCTCACTGCCATGCACCAGTCCCCTTCACATGAATCCCCATGGGATATTTAAGAAAAAGAAAATAAGCTGATTGAAGAGTAAGAGTTTATTTTGGCTCTGGTCCCTCTTTGTAAGAAAGGAAAAATAAAACTAGCCTGGCCAGTGAGGAATAAATCAAAGGGTGAATTAAGCTTTGACGGAAAAGTTAAAAAGTACATATGACAGACCAGTCAAGACCATATCTTTGTTTTGCTGGGAGGTGTGTTTTTCAAGTGGTTATGTCCTGGTTGGATTGCGCTCCTCCCCATTAAAGCGTATTCATTTACAGAGTAGCAGTTAAGGCCAGAGCTGCACAGCAAGTAGCTGTAAGATGAGAACAGGCTGTTGAAACAAAGGGTCACAACCCTTTACTACCCCATATTTCCTTGTTAAGGTTCTCTCTTTTTGTTTCCCATTCCCACGGTTGCTTCCTGCTCCCCTCCTTTAATTTTTTTTAAACCATCTAGTACAAAATAGTTTGAGAGATTTTTATTGTATAGGGGCTGATCTGAGCCTGTGGCAATTTAATTCAAGACCAATCTTGAGTTCTCTGACTCATCTCTGCTGGAAGGCTCTGGCTGAGAGTTCTGAGTGACTCAGGAAATAGAGGATTGGAAGAAAGGAAGGGAGGATAGCCATGTGAAGGAGAGAAGGAATGACTGGGTTCAAGTAAAGATGGAATCACAAAAGGAATAAAAGAAGGGAAAAGAGAAAGAAAATGAGTGGACTAGGGTCACAGAAGACTTACAACTGCATGACTGCTGCCTCTATGAATTAATGCCAGGGCCAGCTCCAATCGTCCTAATCTATATCTGGCCACTGGGCTGAAATGGCTCAGGAGGCCAAAGTGAGGTTGATGACTTTACAAAGCCCTGCCTCACTTAAATCCAATTCACTTGCCAGTCATAGCATCACCTGCCTGATGTCACGGTTCTCTTAGGAACAAAGAACAAACAAAAACAATTAAGAATTAATATTCCTGGGAATAGAGTCAGAGAATCCTAGAAGGGGTAAAAAGGGAGTAGTTCTTGCAAAGAGGCCTAGGAAATGAATATCACTGAAAGAGA
This sequence comes from Phascolarctos cinereus, assembly GCF_003287225.1. Taxonomy (NCBI): domain Eukaryota; kingdom Metazoa; phylum Chordata; class Mammalia; order Diprotodontia; family Phascolarctidae; genus Phascolarctos; species Phascolarctos cinereus. Next base: position 419,505,983 of record NW_027555958.1, on the reverse strand, counting down.
AGAATGGATGACAGAAGATAAGGTTCCATATTATTGTCTGAGCTGAGGAAGTGAAGGGTAAAACCAACAAAAGGGGAAAGAATAACAGTAAAAACAAATTCAAGCAACCTGGGTAATGAGAGGGAGAAGGAAGGAAAGGAAAAAATACATATTCATATCAATGAAAGTAAAACGATGTACAGAGATACAGTGCTGACTTTAAAAGAAGAGTTTATCCATATGATAAGAAGGCAAAAATCACGAGCCAGCATCTCTTCAAGGAAAGAGCTATTGACCATGTTCCCCTAGTGCTCCATATCCAGCCTATACTCTCTATATATGTGTATGTGTGTGTGTATATATGCATATTTTATTTTCCCCCAATTATATGTTATCAATTTTTTAACATTTGGGATTTTTTTAAAAGTTTTGAGTTGATATCCCATACGCTATTAACTGAATTACTGTGATCTATATTGATAGAGAAAAAGGTGACAGAAATTGATTGATATATGATTGTATGGTCTAAATGGTAGTGATTGATATATGTGTATGATGTGTGTATATATGTATATGTATATATGCATTTTAACCTATCAATCCCCTAGGTGAGGTAAGAGCGTAGTTATCTAATCTTGCCTGTTATGCCCTACCCCCAGATATCTCATTCATTTTTCTATTTCAGTGATATTAATTTTTAATGTCCTTTTATAAGAAATGCTATTTTCATTCCACTACTGCCCCTTTCTTACTCTTTATTCTTTCTCAGATTTTCTAGAATGAATATTCTCCCTTTTGAGCTCTGCCTCTTGACTCTCCTTAAAAAAAAATTTAAAATAAAGCAAAATTCACTAGATATCATTTGGGTATGCACCCAATGGAGGAACCATGATCTAGAGGTAAATGAACTTGCCTTTGATTGCATAGCAGAAGGCATTTCCTGGTGCTCTCTTGCTGCTAGTGCCTTCACCTCTAAGCCAAAGACTGAAACAATTTTTATGTCAAGGAGGTAACATCCTTGAGGGATGAGATAACAAGTACATACATATGCATACACAGAATAAATATAAAGAGAATAAATGTAAAATAGTTAAATACAAAGCAGTTTGAGAGGAAGGGCACTAGTATTTGTGGGTACCTTAACTGGGTGCATACCTAAATGATATATACTTCTCATGCCTATGCCAGGAAATCTTATCAGATCTCCTCCAACATTAAACAACAAGGTGCATTCCAGTGGTGTTTAAGGCATTGCAAAAAAAAAAATCACTTTTATTATCTCACTTAATCTTGAAAGTTCTGTGAAGTTGGTAGAGCAGGTGCAACCATCACCTGGGAAAGCCAGAGAAAGCTAAAGGATTTGCTCAAGATTACCTAGTGAGTCAACAGTCATGGTGGAACTAGAAACCTGGTATTATTTTCACTATAAGCTACCCTGGCTCAGTCTCAGACTTCTTAATTCAATTCAATTCAATTCAATTCAGTATATATTTATTGAGTCTGCTAGGTAATATGCCCTGCGTAACCATGCTTTCTCCTCCTGGAACTTCCCTCAGTATCTGGAGCTTCCTCAACTTGGATAATCCAACCATCCCCATGGCCTTTTCGATCTAGAATCCCTTGCTGTAAGAGTTCCTCCCCTTAATGGGTTCCTCTGAAACTTTCATTGTTTAGAGAGGAACACCATATGATGTTACTCACCCCCTCCACACATATTTACTCCATTGACTTTTTGGAAATTTCCAATTGCATCTCCCATGTCTGGAATACACTCACTCCTCACCTCTGCTTCATAGATGCCTTCTTTCCTTCAATATTCAACTCAAATGCTACCTTCTACCTGAAGCCTTTTATGAGTTCACCCATCTGCTAGTGCCCATCCTTCCAAGCTACTTTGTATTTAACTGCTTGCATTTATTCTCTTTATATTTATTTTGTATACACTCTTCTATATATTTGTTATTTCCCCCATTAGGATATTAGCTCTTTGAGAGAAGGGATTGTTTTAGTTTTTGGCTTAGAGGGGAAGGCACTAGTAGCAAGGCAACATAGAAAAATGCCTCCTGTTGAAGGCGGCATGTGAGCTGTGGAGCCACAGGTAAGTCCATTTACCTTTCTAAATCATGGTTCCTTCATCTGTAAAATGATGTTGGTTATGGTCAGGCTACTGCTTTGTAAGCATTAAAGTACTATGGAAATGGAGGTTATATTTTATAAATGAGGTTAAGGCCTGTTCTTTGTATCTTAGTTGATCCCCTTGAGGCTCTCCTCCCCCATCAGGGGTAATAGAGGATCACCTTTCCTGGAAGCTCTCTAGTATTTGATTTTTATCTTATTATCCTTTTTTCTCTCCCTTGGCCTTATGAATCTCATCTGTTAGTCCAGCCTTAGAATACACACAAATATATTTAGATTGTTGGTACCTCAAGGCAAAAATTCAATGGGGAAGGTTGGGTGGGAACTCTTGTTCATTTCATCTTTGTGTCTCCCACAGCACCTGGCACATAATATGTGCTTAATTAATAAATGCTTGTTGAATTGAATTTAATTGGTTCTTGTGGGATGATTTTCTTTTCTATAGTGCCAGTGCCACTGAGTGCCTCATACATAACTATTTTATAGGGATGACTCAGTGATCCCATATTGACTGAAGAAAAGGGCTCCTTGTGCCTTACATGGTCTTGACTGTGTAGAAGTTAGTTTGCCAGCAACCACTGAAATGTGGCCAACCCTGAGATGAGACAGACAGTGTCTTTCTGATTCTAAATCGGGCCAATCCATTGCTTTGCCATTTGAGATGACAGAATTATGCAGGGTGGAGAGGGGACTAAGTGGGGATGAGGGAAGGGGTTGGGATGGCAAGAATTGTTCTGGGCCTGCCAGAGCTTATTTTATGGCAATGATTTTTCAACAACAATACTTAATACAAGGCATGCATATTTACATAGATCCATTAGCTTAGGAATGGTCTTAAAATTGGGTGGGTCCTAAAAGGAATCAGGATCTAAGCAAATAAAAATTTTAAGAAGTACAATCCATGAGAATGATATTACTCTTATTTAGAGTATTCTTAATCATATCCATCAGGTGCATTATTCTTATGATTTGGAGGGATATGGAAGGGGATTAGACCTGTGATTTCCATTGGTTTAGGGAGTTTCTAATGAGGAATATATTCTATCAATGCAGTCACCAACTTCTCTGTAACTTATAGTCTTCAGAGAGCTACCTGGAGGACTAAAAGTTAAATAACTTTCCCAGAGTCATACAGCCAATATTTATGAGAGGTGGGACTACTACCCCCCTGCATCTTTCCATCTTCTTGGCTCTAAGGCCACTGGTGCTCCCTATCTCTCAGAAGACTATATAAAGAGAAGACCATTGCAATTAAGGATTTTATTGGTGTCAAAGTTTTTGTTCTAGCTACTGCTTCTTGAATTTCTCATCAGAGTTGGTGTTAGAATTATAGTTGATCGTTGCCATTTCAAAATATATGCATTTAAAAAGCTACTCTTGACCAGTGCAAGGAGCAGGATCATTATCACCAGGGACTAAAGCTATATTCCAGGACAAGAGAAAGCCTGAAGCTCTGTTACTCTGATCCTACAGTAGGATCTTGGATTCAGTCCTAGTCTGGAACTAGCAATTGGGTGATCAGGGCAGGATGTTTAAACTAAGGATAAGCCCTCTGTTCTGCTGCTCTGAATCTGCAGTTCTCCAGCTGGCTGACAAGTGAATGGACTAACATCTGTCTACTGGATCTCTAAGCAGGGGAAAGCCTTTAGTTTTCTTACCCAGAGCCAAACTAGGTGCAAAGCCTGACTCAGAGCATAAAGGCAGCAATCAAACTCTACTCTGGATCATACTACCTAGAACATGTTGAAAGCTGAAAGCTCTCTGATCTAATCTTTGAGATCATTGAGGAACACAGAACTCAGTACCGAAGAAATTAATAGCAAGACTCCAGAAAAAAAAAATAAAGCAGGACCAAAGAAGTCTTCGGCATTCCTTTCTAAAGTACACAGAGTCTGTCTCTAATATACAGTCAGAGTTCAAAAGGTAAGGCTGGAAAAATGAATAAACAAAAAAGACACCTACAATTATGTGCTATTATAGAGCCAGAGACCTAAGGGATAAATCCAGAAGAAGAGAATAATTCCAAAATAACATGGTCATATGGAATTCTGGGAAGAAATGAAACAAGAGTTTTAAAATATTATAAATGAAATGTGAGCTCTAAATGGAAGAACTAGAGAAAAAGTGGAAGAAACTGGAGGAAAGACTTGGTTGTAGAACTAATAGCTTAACCTAAGAGGTACAAGGCACTGTATTTAGTCTTGCGGATCCAAAAAGAGATGTGTTTTTCCTAGATAGATTTTTATGACATCTCCCAGATTTCTACCTGTACTCCTCCTTTTCTCTCTCTCCCAGAAAACCATCCCTTAAAATGTGTTTTCAAAAGAAAGAAAAAATTTTCAGTAAAACCAATCAACACATCTGAAAAACCTGATGTTGTTATAATCAAAGTTCTACATCCACAGGCTGGGACCTCTGCAGAGGAACAGATAGGCATCTTTTCCTATCTGTTCTTCATAGCCCAGATAGTTCTTTATGATTTCACAAAACTCAGTTGGAATTGCTTTGTGGTTGTCACTTCTGTTTACAATGTTCATAGATGCTGGATTAAAAAAAAAAAACCACACAACTATTTCTTCTTTCCCCAAAGCATTTTCTTACACTATCCCCTATAACTGGAACGTGCTTCCCACTAGCTTATCTTTCCATTGAAATTATACATGTCCTCTCAGCCTTAGATCAAGGGTCATCTTGTCCAACCTTCCCCAGTTATTTGAGCCCTAAGTGATTTCTCCCTCCTGAAACTTCTCACAGACCCTTTTCAGTATTTTTCCAGTTATTTTTTACATTTTTATTTGTAGATTGCTTGAACCCCCCTATCTTGGCCCTTCTACAAGACTATAAGCTCCTTGACCACACCTAGGCTAATGTGCTCAATAGTGGGTATCCCATTTTAGAAAGGACACTGATGAGCTAAAGTGGTTTTGGAAGAGGGCAATTATACCATATAAGTATTATTTTGGCAGCTACGTGGCACCATATTGCATAGATTGCTGGGCCTGGAGTCAGGAAGGCTTGAGTTCAGACCTAGCCTCAGACATTAACTAGCTGCGTGATTCTGGGGAAGTAATTTAACCTCCATTTGCTTCAGTTTCCTTAACTGTAAAATGGCAATAATAATAGCACCTCACTTGCAGGGCTGTGAGGATCAAGTGAGATAATGTTTGTAAAAGGTGCTTAGCACAGTACCTGGCACATAGTAACCACTATACAAATGTTTATTTTTTTCCTTTCCTTCCCTTTCTTAAAGAGACTAAGGATGTCGTTTAGATTGCAAATTGGAGACTTGTCAGTGTTTGATGGGCAGGAGAACATGAAAACTGTCTTCAAGTACTTGAAGAACTTCCACGTATAAACAGAAGCAGACTTGTTCTATTTGGACCTAGAGGGTAGAAGTAGGAGAAATGGGTGGAAGGTGCCAAGAGGCAGATTTAAACTTGTAAAGAAAAGTGTGCCTACAATTAAAAACGTAGAAACATAGGATAGGTGACCTTGGCAGGGAGTGGGTTCTACCTCACCAGAAGTCTTCAAACAAGGCTGGTTGACCTATTACCCATGATGTTATAGAGGGGATTCTTACTCAAGAATGGGTTAGACAAGTCAGAGGTTTCCATGATCTATGACTGTCCTAGACTTCATTGTATTGCTAGCACCTAGCAGATTACCTTGAATGTTATTGACCAACTCTTCATGATGCCATGTGGGGTTTTCTTGGCAAAGGCACTGGAGTGGTTGGCCATTTCCTTCTCCAGGTCACTTTACAAATGTGGAAACTGAGGCAAACAGGGTGGAGTGATTTGTTCAGGGTCACACTGTTAGGAAATGCCTGAGGTCAGATTTGAATTCAGGAAGATGGATCTTCTTGATGCCAAGACCAGTGCTCTATCCACTGTGCCACCCAGATGCTCTATATAAATGTTAGCTATTATTATTTCTAAGAGGCCTTGTGCCAGATGTTAGGAACCCCAAGTCAAAAACAAAATCATTCTGGTAGCCCTCAAGGAGTTACCATTAAACTGAAGATTTGTAACACACACTCAAATAAACATAATACAAAATAATTGGAGGAAGTAGGGAAAACTGGGAGATTTGGGGGAATCAGACCTAGTGATGCACTGGTATTACAAAGAACTCCCATCCATGCATCTTGTGTTCTCTCCTAGGAATGCCTTTGGCTCCACAATCACAAGCAAAGGGCCTGCTTACAGAATATTCACCCAGAGGTCTGTGCTCTTTCTGCTTGGGTCCTTTGCCTGAAAGTTGGAGAGACAGATAGTGTATTTTTTAGTTATAAAGTCTATTTATCTCTTGATATCTCTTTGCAAGGATGGACACTAGAAAGGCATTAGCATTAAATGGCATCAGGAAAGGCTTCTTATAGAAGTGGGATTTTAGCTGGCTCTTGAAGGAAGCCAGAGGACAGAGAAGAGGAAGAAGAGCATTCTAGCCATGAGGGAGGGAAAGCCAGTGAAAATGCCCAGAGTCAGGAAGTACGGTATCTTATGTGAGAAAGAACAAGGATGCTGTGCGGGAAGGAGTAAGGTGGAAGAAGACTGGAAAGATTGGAGAGGTCCAGATTGTAAAGGGCATTGAAAGACAAACAGAAGACACAATCTTTGATGTTGATGGTGATAGGGAGTCACCAGAGTTTATTGAATTATTGACATGGTCAAATCTGTGCTTTCACAAAATTAATTTGATAGCTGAGTGAGAGGCTGGACTGGAGGAAGGAGAGATCTGAGTCAGGGAGACCAGTTGCCAAGCTATTGCAAGGCATCAGAAGAGAGAGGGTGTTATACACAAGAGGTGGCATAAAGGTAAAATTGTGAGCTTTTGGCAGCAAAGTGGATATGGGTGAGGGGAGGAAGGGTGGGAGAGTGAAGAATAGGAATGATACCTAGGTTGCAAGCCTCGGTGAGTGGGAGGATGGTAGTGCCCTTGCCAGAAATAGGAAAGGGGGGAAGTTTTGAAAGGAAAAATAATGAGATCAGTTTGGGACATTTGGCTTTAAGGTATCTATAGGACATCTAATTTAGAATGTCTGATAGGCAGTTAGAGATCTGAGTCTAGAGTTTAGGAGAGAGGTGAGGTAGATAAATAGATGAGAATCAACATAGAGATGATAATTGAACCTCTGGGAGCTGATGATATCAGAAAGTAAAATAGTATAGAGGAAAAAGAGGACCCAGGTCACTACCCTAGGGTACACCCACCTTTACAGGGCATGGTCTGAACAAAGATCTAGCAAAGGGGACTGAGAAAGAATGGTCAAACATGTAGGAGAACCACGATTGAGTACTGTCATGGAAACCTAGGGAAAAGAGGGTATCAAAGAGAAGAGAGTTTGGAGGTGCATGATCTCAAAGGTCATATCCAAATCTCAGATCCTCTGCAGGACTTACTGGCTCCTGGAGAGGTCAAATAACTACCAAAATAAATATGTACATTCTATACAAACATGTATTCTTGGACCTACAGGAAGAGGAAATTCTGTATTGTCTATTGTTAATCCTATCTATTCCAAACAGAAGAAAAGTCAACAGGTTCCTAATAAAAGTCAAGTGGACTTGTCAGGTCTGTTGAGATAAAGGTGGGAAGAGAATGTTTGAAGCCACAGAGAAATGACTGATGAAGACAGGCAGCCTTAGAAAGGACAGTCTCATCATCACTGTGGATGGCTCTCTTGTTATCGCCTCTGGAACCTGTGAAAAAAGTGGGTAAACTATAGGGGCAGGAAAGGCTTTATTCCATTACGGCTCCTGGGTTAGTCTGAATAGCTTGTATTTGCTGGCATGGCAGTAAAGAAGCTGCTTTGTTTGGCCCCCTTCCAGGGTAAGAAACAATGGAAGGCTTCAGTCACTGAGCATTGCTGCTTCTTTGTCTTTCTTTATGCTTAAGGATGCCCACAACTGAAGACAAACTCACTGAAACCCAGGATGCTTAGTGTAACTGTCCCCAAGCCCAAGTTATTTTATCAAAGCTACAATCGCAGAAGTAAACAGGCCTTTGATTATAGAATCTTAGAGGTGAGAAGAGCCTTAAATATTATCTGTTCCAGTCTTCTTATACCTTACTACCTGAGTCCTCAGATAAGACACTGTATCTCTCAGCTCCAGGCAATTTCTCTGGCTTCCCTCTTGCCTGGAATGCTCTCTCTCCTCATTTATACTTATCGGCTTCCCTGGCTTCCTTTAAGACTCAGCTAAGATTCCATCTTCTATAGGAAGCCTTTTCAATCCTAATAATCCTCCCTGTCTTATTTACTTCTATTTATCCTGTATATAGCTTGTTTGTATATATTTGTTTGCTTGTTGTCTCTCCCCTTAGACTATAAGCTCACTGAAGGGAGGAATTGTCTTTTGCCTGTTTTTACATCTCCAGCACTTAGCACAGTGTCTGGCACATGGCAAGCACTTATTAAATGCTGACTGACTGACTGATATATACAGCCTATGTGATCCTAAGAAAATCACTAAATTGCTCAGTGCTCTAAAAGAAAGATGATATATTGTCTTCATGCAGAACTCCTTAGTGGCCCAACTACATTAAAATGGAATTAGGAAATGTTTATTAAAATAAATAAAACTATGACACAACTAAGTCAATGTGTGGGCCACAGGGAATCTGTTTCTATTTGAGTTTGTTACCACTGCTCTAGGCAATTCTTTAAGCCTATAAATGACAAAGTGCCAACCTGAACTGGCAGGAGTTTCCTCTCAGAGGAGTTCCCTTTACCAATGAAATCACCAGTCCAGCCCCTATACTTATCCCTTGTATCTGTACACATTTGGAAAGTAGTGATAGATGAATATACAAAGAATTATGCTGCTACAATCTAAAGAAGAAAAAAATGTTTATTTATGCATTACATACAGATTCACAAATATGCCATTTTTCAATGGGACCTTGTCCTGAAAAGTTAACATTCCTTTTCCTTGCCCCATGAGTGTCCATGAATATTTCTTTAGATGAAGAAGCCTTATCTCCAAGAAAGCAGACATGCCAAATAGACTAGCAGTTTAGCAGAGCAATCAGATCCACAGAATGGAGGAAAGAGGGAGAGGCAGAATTAGTTGTGATTGAAACAATATTTTTAATTTTTAAAATGAAACCACAATTTAACCTTAGCAAACAGTTAATTAAAATATTCAATTGTAATCCCTGGCACTTCCTTCCACATTTGCTCCTTACTTTCTATGGCCATATTCACGCTTACACTCATATACGTGGGCTGCACAAAAGTGTTGTAGGCAGTCCTAGACCTACTATACCCTAATGATGTTCTCATGTCTTCACTGTGTATATCATTTTTCTATATATGGGATTTCATTACAGGCTGCCTTTCTAAACCTGGTCCCAAAGGAGGTCACCAACAAGATGTCATTCAGGATTTTGTTTCATTTTCATTTGAGATTACTATGGCTCCTATAAGATAAATTTGTAAGCAAACAAATCTCCCCATAGACTGCTAAGCTTCTGATGAAAATACTACCCTCCATGAACAGCTTACACTGCTCTCTGGGGAAAATGAACCCCAGAAACAAGTACCTCAGTGTTATCTTTGGCATTTCCCTCTCTTTTTCCTTTTATATCCAATCAATGTCAATCTGCCTCTATGTCTACTGTCGTGGTTGTTCAGTTGTATCTGACCCTATGTGACCCATGGACTTTGTCCATGGGGTTTTCTTGGTAAAGATACTGCAATGGTTTGTCATTTTCTTCTCCAGGGTGTCCCCATTTTGCAGATGAGTAACTAAAGCAAATAAGGGTTAAGTGACTTGCCCAGGGTAACATAGCTAGTAAGTTTCTGAGGCTAGATTTAAACTCAGATCTTCCTGACTCCAGGCTTGGTACTTGACCCACTATACCACCTAACTTTGATCCTTTTTTCTCTGTTCTCATTGCTGCCAACCATCCTAGTACAGGACCTTACTACCACTTAGGTGGATTGCTCCAATATCCTCTGAAAAGTTATTGGCACCGCTATTCTCTGTTCTTTCCAATCCATCCTTCATACTCTCAGACTCATCATCTTTATGCATTGATCTGACCATGTCAAGATCTGTTCAAAATTCATCCCTACTGCTAAAATAAAGATATATTTTCTGAGACTAGAATTCAAGACCCCTCTCTGGCATGACCCCACCTTTGAGCTCTGTCACATGCTATTTTCTTCCACATACTGTAGGTTCCAACCAAACAGAACTAGAATTACCGCTTTTCCCTTTTAGGTGCTCTGTCCATTCCTTCAACAGAGGTCTTTCTCACCATATCTCCTGCGGTTGGAATGCCCTGCATCTCCATTCCACCCCACCACCACCTGATGAATTTCTGTCCATCCTTTAAGACCTAACTCAAACGCCAACTCAGCTTGGAATATTACTCTAATAGCAACATCATCATCACCATTTATAATGATTTTTTACTCCCCTCAGGTTTTACATAGTATTTTCTATGTACATTTATGTATTAATTTATATTGCAGTTACTTGCATATGAGACATATCCCTTTACTTGACTATAAGCCTCATGAGGGCAGGAATCATGTTTTATATAAGGTATACATTTCTACCAGAACTCTTTAGGCTTTTTTCTATTTGGGAGAAGAGATGGCAGAGGGTAAGAAAAGAGATTTTTGCTGAATGAAAAACAGTAATCTTTTAAAAGAAGCTGGCATTAGATACCAAATTAGTGACAGAGACTCAACAAATAGAATCAAAATTTCAGATCTTGCCCTTAATGGTACTACAGAGTTCAGCATCACAGGCAAACACTTGAACAAAGGAACAGCTTGAACAAAGTCCTTTTAGTCCCATTTCAAGTCCCAAGGACTGTACATATGCAGGACAGAAGGCAGGACACACTAAATTACTTGATAGTCAAGAGACTATCATTGTACTGATTTTTGTCAGGTTGAATAAAACCTACCCTATAGTCAAGGTCTTGCTAGCCTGAGGCTTCAAGGAAACTTGAAAGTCTCTTTGGAAAGAGCTAATGGAGTCAGATATTGGTATTTTCAGGCTTCCCTAGATAGGGGCACAAGCCAGATTAATCGTGAAATGAGGATAGTGACAAGGATTGGACCTATGATTTCACTGGCATAGGAAATTCCCAGAGGAGGAAACTCCCTCTACCAATGTAGGTTAGAATTTTCTGCAATTTGTAATCTTAGAGAGTCACCTAATTGTGAAACACCCCAAAAATCATCCTCAAGTTCATTCTTTCAGGAGCAAAGCCCAATTAATTAACGAGTTATACATACATACGTATATATAAAACAAAGGAGCAGGTGAGTCACCTTAGCTATAATAACAGTATCCTTTAGATCATTGGTTCTTTAACCTTTTCATGTTTCATGAATTCACCTTTGGCAATCCAGTGAAGCCTATGAACTCCTTCTTAAATAATGTGTTTTAACACCTAAAATAAAATACATAGGATTAGAAAGGGAATTGATTATGTTGAGAAAAGTCATCAATTTAAAAAAAACAAAAACAATTCCACACACCTCAGGTTAATAATTTCTTCTTTAGATGCCCAAGATCATTGCATTTTAAACTTAGTATAACCCACTGGATGGATAATCTCTCTGAGTCAGAGATTGTCATCATTAGAGAATGTTAGAGTTAAAAGGAGCTTTAGAACAGGTCTAGTCCAAACCTTTCATTTTATAATGAAGGAACTGAGACTCAGAAAAAATGAACTAACTCTCCCAAGGTCTCATAAATAGTAAATAGCAGAAATGGGACTCAAACCAATGTCCTCTGACTCCTAATCCAGTGTTACTGAAAGTTCACAATGCTGTCTCCCACATGAGAGCCCAGGAGCAGAAGACCAAAACCTGGGTAGGAGCCATGTATTAGTTCTTACAGTCTCTGTTGTAAGGTGAATGGACAAGACCTGGCAGCCCTACTCATTTGATACTTAGCATTGATAGTGTTCTGGCAATGAGTCTAGATAAGAATCCACCAAGCAAAACTCATAGCCGACATCACTCCCTGCCACTTCAAAAGCAGAGGGGAGGCAAGAAAGATCAGGTTCATAGCCCATTAGAGCTCATTGAATATCCAAGTTGCTTGTAATTCTAGGCTTTTAAGACTTCTTGTAAATATCTCCCTCTTATTTTAAAACCCCATTTCTTCTCCTGGGGCTAGGATTAAAAATCTTTAGAAAACATGAAGAAATATGAGTTTATTTCAGTTTTAGTAGAATAACAAAGAAGTGGGTGGGAGCTAGCACTGGTATCTCTTATATGTGTCTATCTCTTATATGTGTCCTCTGTGATTCATTTTGGCCAATGGTAGCAATCATAGGTTCATAAGAGTTAGAGCCTGAAGGAACCTCAGAGGTCACCTAGCTCAATTTTTCACATTTTATGAATGAGAAAACTAAAGCCCAGAAAATGACTTAACCAAAGTAACAAAGTTTAAAAAGTGTTAGAACCAGAATTTGAACTCAGGTCCTCTGATTCCAAATCCAGTGTTCTTTTAATCAATCAATCTAAACTCCTACTCTGTGCTAGGCATTAAATAAATGTTTGTTGATTTCTCCTGAACTATGTCTAGAAAGCAATGAATGAAATGACTTACTGACACCTCTCCCAGGATCACCCCACCTTGGAAGCATCAAAAACTACCAAGCCCCCCAGAACTAGCTTTGAAAAGAGCAGTGAAAAAAAGGCTTAAAGCTTGAGACAGTGGCCCTCCCAACCCTATCTGGGAAACAGAGCTCAACTTTAATATAAAGTTCAAGGTCAAAAAATAGACAGGGAAAAATGAGCAAAAAATAAAATAGAAAAGGGAAGATGAAGACATGAATTCCAGAAGACAACATGAAAGTAGCTACAAGCAAAGCCTAGAAGAAAAAAAAAATGGCTTTCACACTAGCACAAGAATACCTGGAAGAGCTAAAAATTATTTTAAAAATCAAATTAAGGGGGCAGCTAGGTAGTGCAGTGGATAGAGCACCAGCCCTGACGTCAGGAGGACCTGAGTTCAAGCTGGCCTCAGACACTTGACACTTACTAGCTGTGTGACCCTGGACAGGTCACTTAACCTCATTGCTTAGCCAAAAAAAAAAAATCAAATAAGATTGGTAGAGGGAAAAACAGGGGAAAAAATGAGAACAATGCAAGAAAATTATGAAAAAACAATTAACAGTTTGGCAAAAGAGGCGCAAAAATCTGAAGAAAACAACATCTTAAAAAACAGAATTGATCAAATGAAAAAAGAGGTATAAAAGCTCACTGAAGAAAGTAATTCCTGAAAAATTAGAGTTGGGCAAGTGGAAGCTAATGACTCCATGAGACTTCAGGAAACAATAAAACAAAGAAAATGAAAACTAGAAGAAAATGTGAAATATATAATAAAAAAACTGACCTGGAAAATAGCTCAAGGAGATATAATTTAAGAATTATTGGACTGTTTGAAAACCATAATCAAAGAAAGAGCCTAGCCATCTTATTTCACGATATTATAAAGGAAAACTGCCCTAATATTCTAGAAGCAGGGGATAAAATAGACAGTGAAAGAATCCACCTTCCTGAAAAGAGATCCCCCAAATGAAAACTTCCAGAAATATTATAGCCAAATTACAGAGTTCCCAAATCAAAGAGAAAATACTTCAAGTAGTCAGAAGGAAATCGTCAAAATACCGTGAAGACACAATCAGAATCAAACAAGATATAGCAGCTACCATTTTAAAAGAACAGAGAGCTTGGAATATGAAATTCCAGAAGGCAAAGGAGCTAGGATTGCAACCAAAAGTAACCTAACTAGCAAACTGAGTATAATCCTTCAAGGGGGGAAAAATGGATATTTACTGAAATAGAGGACTTTCAAGTATTCCTGATGAAAAGACCAGAGATGAATAGAAAATTATACTTTTAAATGTAAGACTCAAGAGAAGCATAAAAGGGTAAACATGACAGAGAAATCATAAGGGATTCAATAAGGTTAAACTGTTTATATTCCTATATGGAAAGGATACATGTAACTCCTAACTCTTTTGTCATTATTAAGGCAGTTAAAGTACTCTAATAGACAGGGCCACAAGAGTGAATCAAATATGTTAGATGATTTTTTTAAATAGTTGAGTGAAAAAGAAGCATGCACTAGGAGAAAGGGGAAGGGAAAGGAAGAATGGGGGAAATTAACTCACAAAAAAGATGTGTGTGAAGAAGAGTTTTTATAGGGAAGGGAGAAGTGATGGAGGGATCAGGGAGTGCTTGTAACTCACTCTCATCTGAATTGATTCAAAGAAGGAAAAATACATGCACACACACACACACACACACACACACACTCGAGTGTAGAAATCTATCTTACGCAACAGAAAAGTAGGCAGGGAAAAGGATTAGAGGAAGGAGAATAATAAAAGGCAGGATAGATTAAGGAAGGTAGTAGTCTCAAAAAAGATTTTTGAAGAGAAATGTTTCTTACTTTTTATTTTGTTTTTTTTTTTGCAACATAGCTAATATGGAAATACATTTTACATGACTTCACAAATATAATTGATATATTGCTCACCTTCTCAATGGGTGAGGGAGGATTGGAAGGGAGAGAATTTGGAATTCAGCTTTTTTTAAAAAAATGTCAAAAATTAATTAAAATAGGGAAAATGAATTATTTATTATATGAGCATGCATTAATTATATTTCACTAGCATACATAACCATACTGGAAGTTCCTCTAGGGCAGTAACTATATCTTATAGAACTATTAAGTCACAGGATCATAGATTTGGAATTATACAAGACCCCATTGGTCATCTAGTCTAGTACCATCAAACTCAAATAGAAACAGATCACTGCCATCTATGTATTGTTAGACATTTTGTTATTTTGTAGACATTTCCCAATTCCATTTGAATCTGGTTCTGGCTGGCACTCTGTAGGCCCTTGATACCTCTGATCTAGTCTAAATGCTATCAAAATTAGGAATCTCATTCACAACATCACCCTATAAATGATCATCCAGCCTCTGCTTAACAATCTCTAAATGTCATTGTCCATATAATGACACAAATTTCTTTATCTTCCTTGATGCAACCATTTTAATTTTTTGTGTGCTATTATTAACAATAATCATCATTAAAATAAACCATTGAAACAAGGCATAGAAAAAATAGAACAAAATCTTGTATGAGATCCTTAATGTTTAAAATGGTAGATCCAAATGGATTAACAACAAATAAGCAAAGAAAAAGCTTTTTTCCTCTGTACCCCTCCACACTTACCTGATGGCCCACCAACTCTGGCCTTCATGCATTGTTTACAGTTGTGCTTCTGCTGAGTTTACTCAATAGCACTAATAGTTTTTTTCCCCAGTATTTCTTTATATGCTTCATAGTTATCCCACTTTTTTTACAGCATCATAATATACAATTACAAAACAATGCCATAATTTATTCAGTTATTTTCCAATTGGATATTCAAGCTGCTTCAGATTTTTTGTTATTTCAAGTGTCACAGCTATGAATATTTTTATGCAAACAGATCTTTTTTGTTGTTTCATATTTGCAAGATAAAATCCCAGGAATGGAATTACTAGGTTGAAACTTGTGATTCATTGCATACTGTTCTCCAAAATGTTTGCATCTACATACTTTTGTGTGGGAAAACCTGTTTCCCACTGTCCTGCCAACATTGGTTTTTGTTTTTGTTGGATTTTTTTATGAGTTCTGCCATTCTAGTTGGCAAAAGGTAGCACCTTCAGGTTGTTTTGCTTTTCACTTCTCTGATTATTAGGAAATATCAGCATCTTGTTATTATTGTTACTCTCTAAATGACTTTGGAAGAATCACTTCACCCTTTTTGGGTCTCAATTTAATCATCTGTAAAATGAAAGGATTAGACTAGATGGCTTCTAAGGTATGATCATGTCACCTTCTACTCAATAAACCCCAATGGCTCACTATTACCTCCACAATCAAATATAAAATTAAATTATCTCTTGGAATTTAGAAACCTGTCCCCTCCCTACATTTCCATTATCGTTACATTTGACTCTCTTCCATGTACTTTTTGATTCAGCAACTCTAGCTTCCTTACTGTTCCTTGGACAAAACTCTCCATGTTCCAACTCTGTGCCTTTTCACTTGCTCTTTCCCATGCCATCTCTCCTACTTTCTTCATCTTTTCTTTTTTGGCTTCCTTCAAGTCTCTGTTCAAATCATACCTTCTTTAGGAAGCCTGTCTCCCTCATTGCTGGTGCCTTCCCTCAGAGATGACCTCCAGTTTATCCTGTACATATATTATGTACATAGTTATTTTTATGAGAGCAGAGACTGGGGTGCTTTTATTTTGCCTTTCTTTGTAGTCCCAGTACTTAGCAAAGTGTCTGAAAAAAAGTAGGTACTTAATAAATGCTTGTTCACTTGACCCGACATAGCTGTGAATGTTCCTTATAAATTCTGTGTGTCAGACATTTATCTGATTTATTTACTGCAAATATTTTCCCAAGACAGACTTTTCTTTTACTTCTATTTATTTTTTGTTGTGCAAAATCCTTTTATCATTCTATAATCAACCATCAATGTTTTTTTCTCCTGGAATTCTTTTTCCATTTTTCCCAATACTTTTGATACATGTATTATTCATTTTCTACAAGTTGCTTTATGATTTCTTTTTGTTGTTTAGATCATTGTTTTAGTTAGAGTTTATTGTAGTCCATGTAAAAGGTATGGATACAATTTTTTCCCAAACAATACTCTAAATTTCCCAGCAATTTGTATTGAATTCCATTTTCTAGTATTTTTAAGTATGAGTTTATCCACCTCTAATATTTAATGCATACAGTTTTTTTGTGCTTCTTTTATTGCTCCATTTATCTACTACTCTATTCTTTTTCAAGTATTTGACATTCTGATACAACAATTTTGAGACACAATGACTAAACTCTTTTTTAAACCAACTTTTATAATTCTCAATGATCGTCAGAATATAAACAATAAAACAAATCAATACAAACATCAAAACTGATGTAAATAACATAAAAGAAGAGGAATAACTATCCATTTTGCTGCTATACCTCAAAGACTATGGGACTTTTCCATCTGACTTAAAGCTGAAACTTTCCACATGTGTTGTCTCCCCCATTATTTTAATATGTGAGCTCCTTAAAAGTAAGAATTCTTACTTTTCTGTCTATATCCCTAGTATTTAGCACAGTGCCTTGCACATACTAAGTGCACAGAGTAAAGAACTTATTTATACATTCAAATTCTTGTCTATTTTTCTATAAGAATTTTATCATACCTTTAATTCTTTCAAATAACATTGATATTTTGGTGCCTATCACAATAAATATCTGTAAGTTGGTATAAGAAATATTGATGTTTTTCATATATTTCCTTGACAAAATTATCAGGGAATATACCTCCATTTGGTAAGTTCCACTTGGGTTTCTATCAAGATCATTTTAAATTTGTCTTTGTATGCCTTGGTGAGGTCATACCCCAGCTACATTTCATCATTATTACAAAGTATATTTATCCTTCTTTCAGTTCCTTTTAATTCTTAGTTATTATTGAGAAACACAAATGATTTCTCTGGGTTTGTCTTACATCATACTACTTTACCAAAATCATTTATTTACACCATTAATTTTTTAAAACTTTCTTGGGTTTTCTGATATGCAGCTTTTATCAAGGTATGCTAACTTCTGAACTGCAATGTTTATTCCTTTCTCATGCTTTATTGCTATTATTACTCTTTCTATTATGTCAACTAGGAATGGCATAGGCTAAAAGTGAGATGTAATGCCTATTTATAATAGAAATATTTTGAGTATTTCTCCAACGTGCATAATATTAACTCATGGTTTCAAATACATAATGTTATTATATCATGAGAAGTCCTTCTATTCATGAATTTTTTATGTGAATGAGTATTCTATTTTGTCAAAGTCATCTGAATCTATGAGAGGATCATAGGCTTAATTTTTTTTCTTTACTTGATATGCTTTATCTTATTGCACTTTTCCTAGTATTAGGCTACCTTTGCATTCCATTTAGAAATCCAATTTGGTCATGATTTATTCTTTTTAGATATGGTTATATCTATTTCTCGCTATTTTGTTTAGTATTTTTATGTTGATTTTTAAATGATACTATTTTCTTTCTCAGCTTTTTCCTTCTTTAGGAGTCAACACCATATTTGTTTTGCAAGTCTACATAGTATCAGAGTTACTTGTTCTTTAAAAGTTTGGTAGAATTTGCTGATTCTACTATCTGGACCTAGTAGGGTTTTTGTTTTGTTGGTTGGATTTTGTTCATTTTTTATAGGGAAGAGATTTAATACACTATCTAGTTTCTCCTTAAATTGTCAATTAATTATTGACTTCTTGCTTTATTAATTTGAGAATTTTATGCTTTTATACATAATCACTTCTTTTAGCATCTTGACTGTATTATTATGGATCGTAAAATATAGATATAGCTATAGATATGTGTGTGTACATATATATGTATACATATATATTATATATATATATGGGTGATCTTATTTGTTTTCCTTTCTGATAGCTTTTCTAATTTTTGGTAATTTGTGTTTCCTTATTTATTCATTAATGGTCTTACAAATGCTTTCTGAATTTTTTTCATCTTTTTAAAAAATAGCTCATGAGGGGTGGAGCCAAGATGGCGGAGTGAAAGCAGTAACTTGCTTGAGCTCTCCCCCAAACCCCTCCAAATACTCATAAAAAATGGCTCTAAACAAATTATGAAGCAGCAGAACCCACAAAAAGACAGAGTGAAACAAATTTCCAGCCAAGACAACCTGTATGATTGATCAAAAGGTTTATCGCGCTGGGCTGGGAGCGCAGCGCAGCTCAACACAGCATGGGCGCGCAGGCCTCAGCGAACCTAGAGCAGGCCTCAGAGGACTGAATCGCGGGCAGCTGTGGAGGTTTCCAGACTCCTCAATCCAGCAATGCCAAAGACAACTTAGAAGGTCAGTGGGAAAAGTCTGTTTCTGTTGGTGCTGAGAAAGGAAGGCGGGGTTTCAGCTCCATTCCCCAAAAGGCTGGCCCTGGGGGGGGCAGCTGCTTCCCGAGCTTCCGGCCCATAGACTGAGGGTGAATCCAGTGGCTGATCAGAGAGGGATTTCAGGGATCTCTTTGCCAGTGCTGAGACAGGAATCTCTTGCTTTACTGGTGTTTGGATCTGGGTCACAGTTCTGGGAGGCGGTGCTGTGGTAAAGAGGAGCACTGGCTTGGTGGAGCTTGTAGTGGCTGTGGAGAGAAACCCCTCCTCACAGTTACAGGACAGAAAGGAGTACTTGTAGTCGCAGGCCAGGAAAGAAGGAAACACCTTGCCCCTCATCATACCACCTTGGAAGAACTAAAAATTTACAGGGCCCTACAAGTGTCTCTGAAAACAGCTACACAAACTCCTGAAGCTTGGGACAGTACACTCTCCACATTGGAAGCAGACTCTTACCTTAACAAAAAGTTTAAAACTCAAGTAATTGGCTAGGATCATGAGCAAGCAGCGCAAAAGGAGTCAGACTATATTATCTTACTTTGGTGAAAAAGAAGATCAAAATATACAACCAGAAGAAACAACAAAAGTCAAAGCTCCTACATCCAAAGCCTCCAAGAAAAATATGAATCAGTCCCAGGCCTTGGAAGAGCTCAAAAGGGATTTTGAGAAGCAAGTAAGGAAGTAGAGGAAAAACTGGGAAGAGAAATGAGAGTGATACAAGAAAATCATGAAAAACAAGTCAACAGCTTGCTAAAGGAGACCCAAAAAAATACTGAAGAAAATAACACCTTAAAAAACAGCCTAACCCAAATGGCAAAAGAGGTCCAAAAAGCCAATGAGGAGAAAAATGCCCTAAAAAAAAATTGGCCAAATGGAAAAGGAAGTCCAAAAGATTACTGAAGAAAATACTTCCTTAAAAATTAGAATAGAGCAATTGGAAGCTAGTGACTTTATGAGAAATCAAGACACTGTAAAACAAATCCAAAAGAATGAAAAATTAGAAAACAATGTGAAATATCTCATTGGAAAAACAACTGACCTGGAAAATAGATCCAGGAGAGAGAATTTAAAAATTATTGGACTATCTGAAAGCCATGATCAAAAAAAGAGCCTAGACATCATCTTTCAAGAAATTATCAAGGAAAACTGCCCTGATATTAGAACCAGAGGGCAAAATAGAAATTGAAAGAATCCACAGATCTCCTCCTGAAAGAGATCCCCAAAGGAAAACTCCTAGGAATATTGTAGCCAAATTCCAGAGTTCCCAGGTCAAGGAGAAAATATTACAAGCTGCCAGAAGGAAACAATTCAAGTACTGTGGAAACACAATCAGGATAACACAAGATTTAGCAGCTTCTACATTAAAGGACCACAGGGCATGGAATATAATATTCCGGAGGGCAAAGGAGATAGGATTACAACCAAGAATCACCTACCCAGCAAAACTGAGTATAATCCTTCAGGGGAAAAATGGTCATTCAGTGAAATAGAGGACTTTCAAGCATTCCTGATGAAAAGACCAGAGCTAAACAGAAAATTTGACTTTCAAATACAGGACTCAGTGGAACATGAAGAGGTAAACAGGAAAGAGAAATCATAAGAGACTTATTAAGATTGAACTGTTTACATTCCTGCATGGAAAGATGATATTTATAACTCATGAGACCTTTGTCAGTATTAGGGTAGTTGGAGGAAAAAAATTATATGTATGTATATGTAATAGATAGATAGATAGAGGGCACAGGGTGAGTTGAAGATTAAGGGTCATATCTGGAGAATAAAATTAAGGGATGAGAGAGGATTATACTCAGAGAAGAAGAAAGGGAGAGGTAGAATGGGGTAAATTATCTCACAAAAAAAACAGAAAAGAAAAGTCCTTACGGTGGAAGGGGAAACGGGGGAAGGTGAGAGGGAATGAGTGAATCTTATTCTCATAGGATTTGGCTTAAGGAGGGAATAACATACACATTCAATTGGGTATGGAAATCTGTCTTACCCTACAGGAAAATAGGGGAGAAGGGGACAAGAGAGCAGGGGGATGATAGAGAGGAGGGCAGATTGGGAAAGGGGTAATCAGAAGTAAATACTTCTGAGGAGGGACAGGGTCAAAAGAAAGAATAGAATAAATGGGAGGGCAGGATAGGATTAAGGGAAATAGCGTTAGTTTTTCACAACATGTCTACTAAGAAAGTGTTTTGCATAACTGCACATGTACAACCTATATTGAGTTGCTTGCCTTTTCAATGAGGGTGAGTGGGGAGGGAGGAAGGGAGAAAATTTGGAACTCAAAGTTTTAAAAACACATGTTTTTAAAAAAATGTTTTCACATGCAACTGGGAAATAAGAAATACAGGAAATGGGGTACAGAAGTCTATCCTGCTCTACAGGAAAATAGAAGGGGAAGGGGATAAGAGAAGGGAGGGGGGAGAGATAGAAGAGAAGGCAGACTAGGGGAAGAGGTATTCAGAATGCATGCCATCTTGGGTGGGGGGAGGGGTGAGAAATTTGGAACTCAAAAACTTGTGGAAGTGAATATTGAAAACCAAAAACAAATAAATTTATATTAAAAAAATAAAAAATAAAAATAAAAAACAGCTCATGTTTATAGTTTCAATTGTTTTTCTTATTTTTTATTTTTTTATCCCTACTCTAATATTGATCATTTTTCTTGTGTTTTCAATTGCGTTGTTTCTTGTCTAATTTTGGGGTACAAACTCAATTTCTTAATCTCTATGTGTCTCTCTTCATCTCTCTCTCTCTGTCTCTCTCTCTGTATCTCTGTCTCTTTCTCTGTCTCTGTTTCTGCGTGTGTTTGTGTGTGTGGACCACATACCCCCATGGATTTTTCTCTGAATACTCTTTTGGCTACATCCCACATATTTTTATAAGTAGCATGTGTACTATCACCAGTATAAATTGTGATTGTTTTTTATAAATTCTTCTTTCACTGAGTCATTGGATAATTTATTTTTGCTTTCCATGGGGACCTCTTATCCAATTGAGAGTGGTAAATACTGTGTAAAAAATTATGCTTTTCTCTATTGCCTGTGATTTTATTGTCGCACACCCCTGGCCAAATTTATGGGTAAATCATATGAACTCGCAAAAAAATACAGTCTTAAGGTTTTTTTTCCTTTAAGTTTTCTTTATACATCTGTTAGCTTATTACCCTCATTAGCTCTGTGATCTATTTCTTATTACCTTCTTTGAATGTATTATACATATAATGGGGAGTTAACATTTCTCCTATTTTTAAGAATCTGTTTCTTCTTGCAAAGCTATGAGATCATCCTTGAATTTTGCTATGAAATTCTTAGATGCATATTCATATTTAAGATATGTATAATCTAACTTCACATGGAAGCTTAGCATAATGGAGCATCCTTGTTTGTCTCCATTCAAAACAGAATTAAATGAGAAAAACAAGGATGCTCCATGATGCTCAGGTTTTGCATAAAGTCTATGTATATTTGT
The DNA here is from genome assembly GCF_003287225.1 of Phascolarctos cinereus. Taxonomy (NCBI): domain Eukaryota; kingdom Metazoa; phylum Chordata; class Mammalia; order Diprotodontia; family Phascolarctidae; genus Phascolarctos; species Phascolarctos cinereus. The sequence continues at coordinate 419,483,411 of NW_027555958.1, read as the reverse complement.
GTTAAATATGAATATGTACCTAAGACAACACACTTCTAAAATTATTTTTTATATTATTCTTTAAATTTCTAAATGATTTTAAACTAAGCTTTTCTAAAATGCATTAATACCTTAATGGGTTGTGTAAACTTGGACTTCCCTTTCATCAAAAATAGAAAATTCCTTGTGGTATTATACTACTCTCTTCTTTTTCCTTTCTTAGGTTTTTTTTTGTTCCCTCTTTCTCTGACACAACTTTCTGAAACTTATAGTTGTGAGAGATGATCTCTCAGAAGTGAAGCCTCCTTAGGGATCAATGGTTCTTGTTAATATTTCTTCATTGAAACCCTCCCCCCTCAGACCCTGTTTTTTTTTTTAAATGCTTAGCAGAAAGAATAGCCCTGCCCCCAACCGAACTGGTTGCCCTTTGAAAAGCTTCCCACCTTTTCTTGTCCCTGGGATAAGGGGGAAGGGAGTTAGGGAGGGAAAATTGCAGTAAATTTTCGGTTTCCTAGGAATTACCTAACTCATGGGAATTCGGCCCTGAACCTCCTCCTGATCATCACACCACTGCTATGTCAGCATTCGATTTACTAAATAACGACTTGTATGTTTGGATTGGCTATACCCCGTTTCCTTGTTCTTGTGTCTTTGAATTTTCGCCTGGAGAATGTAAGTCTGCCTCCCAACCAATGGGAGTAAGGGATAGTGGAGGGTGGAGGTTTGTTTGCATTAGGGTATATAATCTCATTTTGCTTTCTGTGCCTTGCCTCTCTCCTCCTGGTGGTGTACCAGAGGAGCAGATGCCCATTCTTGTGAGATTGTAATAAAAAGTAACTTTTGCTTCCACCTTGAGAAGTCTCTGAGTTTAATTGATTTAGAATGGCTGTACCACACATGGTGATTTAGCCAATATAATCCTCAAGATTCTCATATTCTGTTGGTAATTGTTTTATCTGGATTTAAAAAAAAACCACCTTATTGCTTTAGCTGTTACATAGGTTTGTTGTTATTAAAAAAAGAAACAACTTGAAACTAATGTGTTGTAAGATTTGCAAAGTTTGCTTACTTCTCAAATAGTCATCTCTTGCCTTCATAGAGTATTCTGGATTTTGCTAGGTAAATAATTCTGGGTTCACGGCTCATGATTCTTAATTTTTTTTTTAACATATTCTGACATTTATGATCCTTTCTTGTCCTCCTCTGACAGTTCCCCAAAATTATTTTCTAATTGTTAGTTTTATTGATCCCACCTCTTAATTATTTTATTTATTTTTAGTTTTCAACATTGCTTCCGCAAGATTTTGAGTTCCAAATTTTCTCCTCATCTCTCTCCTCCCCCACCCCAAGATGGCATGCATTCTGAACACCCTTTCCCCCAGTCACACCCCATTTCTCATGTTCCTCTCTCACCCAGTTCCAACAGAACGTTCTCACTGACCTTCTAAGTTGATGTTGGCATTTATGAATGAGAAGTCTGGAAACCACCACAGATGCCCGTGATTCAGTGATTCAGTCAGTCTCCTGAGGCCTGCTCCCAGTTTTCTCTGGCCCTGTCTTTGCCTGTGCAGCCCACACTGAACTGTGCTCCTCTACTAGCCCTGTGCAACAGACCTTTCCTATCAACCATCCAGGTTGTCTTGGGCTAGAAATTTGTTTGACTTTCTTTTTGTGGGTTCTGCTGCTCTAGGATTTGTTTATAGTCATCTTTACACGTATTTGGAGGGTTTTAGAGGAGAGCTCAAGCAAGTCACTGCTTTTACTCCACTATCTTGGCTGCGCCCCCCAAAAAACCGATCCCATCCCTTAATATACAGATACCTCTGTCTTTCTGAGTTCTCTGGAATGTCAGTTCTGAGACTGCTGCTTGAACAAAGCTATCATCCAAGTCTAACATTTTGGTTTGTATATTTTCCTATAATTTGGATAATTCAGTATTTTTTACCCATTGCTTTTAGTTCTTCAGCATTGTATGCAATTTATAAAAGAGAACTTTTCCTCTCTCCCCAGATGCAGTAAACTAACTCTCACTGTGATGGCACTTCCAGCTTCTTAATATTAGCCCACACATATATGTACTTTACAACTTATAAAGTGCTTTTTTTTTTTTCACAGCAGCCCTTTGAAGTAATGAAAGTATTATTATGGCTATTTTACAGGTGAGGAGATGTGTCTCAGAAAGATTTAATTATTTTCCTAAGAGCACACAGTTAAAATTTAAAAGCGTCTTCTAATTCCTCCCTCCAGCCCAGTGTTTTGGGATTAACCTTTCCTAGAATAATAATCTCACAGATGCCTAAGAAAACATTCCATTCAGCATTGTTAACTACAGAGTTAAACACTCAAATAATGGTTTGAATTTCCATAATGCTTTAAAATTTGCAAAGTGTTTTTCTTTAAGGAGAATAATAGAGCTGCCCGTTGAAACCTAGGCCTTCAGATTCAAGCAAGCCCAACACTCTTCTTTCTCCAGAATGATACTTGAGTTCACCTCTAACAGGAAAATGACTCTCCAACTCTTAAAACTGGAGACTCTTTCAAAACAAGTAGGTAACAAAGTATTTCAATAGCATATTTGTTCCTTTCTACCATATGTGTGTTTGGTATTATTTTAACTGCGCCAGCTACCTGGATCTGCATATAGTCTTTTAATTTATACTTGTCTATCTCATATCTAAGGGGACCTTGTAGCAGGAGGCAAACATTGCTTAACACCATCCCCTTCATGGCATACAAGGTCCAGCTATAAGGTATCCTCCTTCACTTCCTTTGTGCATATTATCAACATTGCAGAAGTGATAAACAGAATTGGCTCTCAAGGTCTTGACCCCAATGGGTTGGGAGGTCCCTGGCAGAAGGAAACCATGTTAACTCAAGCCCAATTCCCTAACACCAAGAGTCGCTTCCCTTCCTGCTCCAACATTTATGGCATTAGTATGGCTCCAACTGGTCCTCCATCCATTGCCAAAACAATCTTCCTAATACATGGGTCTGCTCACTTACTGCTACCATGTCACCCTCCTGCTTAAGAACTTCTCACTGTTTCCTGTTGTTGCTAAGATAAAATACAGACTCATCAGCTTGGTCCTTCACAATTTGAGCCCAGTTTTATTGTATTTGACTTCCCTTCTTTCATTCTACATTCAAGTCAAACTCGCTCACTTGTTCTTGGAGCATGGCACTTCCGTCTCTCTTGCCTTTGCACACAGACTGTCTCCCATTCCTCAAATGCATTCAACTAAATAACAAGCATTTATTAAACATATACAATGTGCCAGTTTCTGTGCCTGGCAATGGGGGTACAAATACAAGAAATGAAACAATCCCTTCTCACAAGGAACTTACATCCTAATAGGTGAGACAAGTACATATATAAGCATATACCATAGAGATGTAAGTTAATGTATACAAATAAGTACAAAGTAGTCAAATACAAGGTAGTTAGGGAAAGTCACCATCATTTAGGGGATCAGAAAAAGCTTCCTGCAGAAGGTGGTAACTAATTTTCACCTTAAAGGAAGAAAAGAACCATAAAAGAAGGATGCTAGGAGGGAGTGCATTTCAGATGACCAATGCAATAGATGGGAGACAGATAGGAGATGGAGCGATGCTATAAGATAAACAAAGAAGGATGAATTGGCTGAATCACAGAGTGCAGCATGGGAAGCAATACCCAAATGAGGCTAGAAAAGTAGGTTTGGGCCAGATCATGAGGTGCTTTAAAAGCTAAGCAGAAGTTGTATTTTTTTCCCTAGGATAGTGGTGTCAAATTCAAATAGAACAGATACCTGCTTCTGTATATTGACTTAGAAAACCACAAATTAACATTACTTAAGTTGCATTATATTTTTATTTATTTTGCTAAACATTTCCTAATTAAATTTATTCTGATTCAGGCCACCACACTTGGGCTTTTTGCAGGTAGGCAAAACAGGTCACTTGACACATCTGTAGAGGTAATAGGAAGCCACAGGAATGGATTGAGTAGGAGAGTCACATGGTCAAATCTTTGTTTAAGGAAAATTACTTTGGCAACAGTATGTAAAATGCACTGGAATGGTGAGAGATGAGTCAGGGAGGCAATTCTGGGGGCTGTTGCAATAATCTAGGTGAAAGGTGATGAGTGTCAGAACCACGGGAATGGAGAGAAAGCACTGGAATTACAGTTTCCTTACATGTAATTAAAAGGTTAGATAAGATGACCCTTAAGAAAACTTCCAACTCTTTCATTCTATGAATCCAAATTCCTTCATTTCTCTTGACTTTACTTCCCTTATACTCAATACCAAGGGGGTTAGGTTAGACAACCTATCAGGTCCCTTCTTAGTTCCAACATGAGGACTAACAGATCGTAGTTTCAATGCTCAGAGGGACCTTAGAGAATGACCCACTTACTCCTACCCCTTAATTTTACAAATGAGGAAACTGAGTCCCAGAAAAGTTAAGCAACTTGCCCAAGGCTACACAAAGACTAAGATTCAAACACAGGTCCTATGATCCCAAGTTCAACAGTTCAAGTTCATCACTCTTTCCATTGTACCATGCTGTAGTCCCTGATCTTATGTACATAGTCTTTGCTCACCCTAAAATATTATATAGATGTGATTTCATTTTTACATATGTCTTCGCATCCCCCTTTGTCAGTTTTAATTCCCAAAGTCCCTGGCAGCAAGGCACAACAGTGTTTAATTGGCTGAGCACATGAAAAAAAAACCTCTTAACACTCAATTCCAATAACCCTCAAGATGTAGGAGCCTGTTTTACCTTGTAACTGGGCATGCTCAGTCCAAAGAACACATTCCGCTATACTGTATGTGCTTTGTTGGTCTCTATCCTGTTTGGAGTTGCAGACACAGAGCAACTCACCCTCAGGATATGCTCGCTGCCAGATTTCAGATTGGGCAACTCAATTCTCCCTTCCCTCTCACCACAGAAACACACAAAGCTACTTCCACTCTATCAGTGAACAGGGAGCTGCAGGCCAGGGATAGGCAGGTGGGAGAGAAACAAAGAGCTGTTAGTTCTTTTCCACTGGCTTCAGTTCCTCACTCCAAAAGAGAGTATGAAGCTTTCCCAAAAGACACACAGGCTGCTTACACCTATGAGGAACCATTTATTTAAAATTCTTCTTCCCATTCTACTAACTAGAAGTGGGAGTTTCCAATAACAAGGAGGAAATTCCTTATAAGATAAAAGGATGTAGATCTGGAAGTTAGTTTGTTGTAGTTCATGCCACAATTTTGCAGATGAGAACACTGAGTCTCAGAACAGTAAAGTGAATAGAAGGTCCCAAAGGTAGTAAGCAGCAGAGCCAGTACTTGTATCTGGGTCTATTGACTCCAAATCTGGTGCCCAGTTCATTATGCCACCCCACCTCCTTTATATACAGCAAAAAATAGAAATATGTTTCACATAAAAACATGTATCTTCTGGTAGTCCAATAATTTTAAAATTATCTCTCCTGGATCTATTTTTCAGGTCAGTTGTTTTTCCAATGAGATATTTCACATTATCTTCTATTTTATATTATTTTGGTTTTGTTTCATTGTTTCTTGATTTCTCATAAAGTCATTCGCTTCCATTCGCCTAATTCTAATTTTTAAGGAATTATTTTCTTCAGTAAGCATTTGTACCTTCTTTTCCATTTGGTCAATTTTACTTTTTAAGGAGTATTTTTCTTCAGTGAATTTTTGTGCCTTTCTTACCCTTTGGCCAATCCTGCTTTTTAAGGTGTTATTTTCTGCAGCATTTTTTTGTTTCTCCTTTACCAAGCTATTGACTCATTTTTCATGATTTTCTTGCATCACTCTCATTTTTCTTCCTAATTTTTCCTCTACTTCTCTTACTTGATTTTCAAAATCCTTTTTGAGCTCTTCCATGGCCTGAGACCAGTTCATATTTTTCTTGGAGGCTTTGGATGTAGGAGAATTGATTTTGCTATCTTCTTCTGAGTGTGTGTTTTGAGCTTCCTTGTCACCATTGCAACTTTCTACTTTTTTTGTTTGTTCATTTTCCCAGCCTTTTATTTGACTTTTAATTCTTTGTTAAAGTGAGGCTCTGCTTCCAGGGTGGAGGGCGCACTGTCCCAAGCTGCAGGGGTTTTGTGCAGCTGTATTCAGAGACACTTTTAGGGACCTGTGCGTTTTGGGGAATTCTTCCAAGGCGGTATGATGTAAGGAAAGGTGTTTTCTATTCTCCCGGCCTGTGCTTTGGTCTGTGATTGATCACAAGCCGTCTTTTCTGCCCTGGAACTGCGAGGAGGGTTCCCACTCTACAGTGGCCACAAACTCTGATGTGGTAGTGCTCCTCCTCGCCCTGGGACTGCCACCCTGGACTTTCAACCCAGATCAGAATACCAAGCAGTAGAGTCCTGACTCAGTGCTAGCAAAGAGACCTCTGTAATCCTTTTCTGACCAGTTGTTCAACCTTCTTACCAGCTGCGGGCTGAGAGCTTCAGAAACAGCCACTGCTGCTAATCCAGTGGCTCCCAAGGCCTGCTCCTGGTTTGCTGGTGTGCTAGCACGGCCTGCACTAGACTATGCTCTACTCTTACCCTGGTTCAATAGGCTTTCCTGCCTACTTTTTAAGTTGTCTTGGGCTGGAAAATTGTTTCACTCCATCTTTTTGTGGGTTCTGCCACTCTAGAATTTGTTTAGAGCCATTATTTAAAGGTATTTGGAAGGGTTTGGGGCAGAGGTCAGGCAAGTGTCTGCCTTTACTCCGCCATCTTGGCTCTGCCTAAAACATCTATCTTCTAGCCCTTATTTCCCCCCCAACCTTAAACTATTGATTGAGGTAGTACCCACACACAATTACTCCTTTGGCAATATACATTGCTATTATTTGTAGTAAGAAAAAAGCACATTTTGAAGAATTCTGGATAAACATAAAAACAAAATGCTCAGCACAACATTGCTGCCCTTGGGGGATGCTACTCATACTATTAATTAAGAGATAAACCTGAATTTGTTGAGATTTTTTCATGCTGTTTCCTTGCTCAAAAACCTTCTGTGATTCTCCACTGTCCACTTAATAAAATATAAAATTTTAAACCTGACATTCTGAGCTCTCTCTAATTTGACTCCAGCCAATTTTTCCAGTCTTCTAACATAATGCTACCATCCACAGACTCAATAGGCCAAAGAAATCACTCACCATTCTACAACTTCATCTTGCCCTTTCCTGCCTCAGTGCCTTAATACATTCCCTACCCTCCACCTCTATACCTAGAATAGCTTCTCTCAACAACTTCACCTTTTGAAATACTTCTCTTTCTTTAAGACCAGGGTCAGGTGGTCCAGCATCCATAAAACCTTTCCTAATTCTCCCTAACCTCCTTAACCCTATCTAGAATGTATCTCTCCCTCCTGGACTTTCTCTTGAATCTCAGTTTTTTAGACCTCTCTTATGCACTCATCATATTACAACTTACATTGTCCCTATTTGTGTGCTTGCTTTATCCACGTGTACATGAAAATAGGAACCTTATGGACAGGGACTATATTTTTTATTGATCCATTTTGTTTTTACTTCATATTTATTTCCAAATCTAGCCCAAAACAACTCATAGGAAAGAAAAAATTAAAAAGTAAAAAAAAAATCAATAAAATAAATAACACATTGGCCATGTCTGACAATATATGGGCATGTCTGACCGTAGGAACAAGTTTTACAAAGATGAGAGGGAGTTGCATCTTCTCATATCTTCTTTATAGACAAGTTTAGCAACTATATCTTTTCATCTTTGTAACCTTAGCACTTAGAAGAGCATATTGCACATGGTAGGCAGATGTAGCTGAATTCAACTAAATTGAATTGAATTCTTTGTAGCCCCCCCCATGGTCACTCCCTTAATACTCTTTGTTCAAAAGGATACACAAGAAGATACTACTACTACTACTAATAATAATAATAATGATAATGATAAAAATAATAATAGCTTTAAGGTTTGAAAGCACTTTACAAAATTTTTTTCCTCACAACAACCATGTGAGGTAGGTGCTATTATCATTCCCAGTTTATAGATAAGGAAAGTGAAGCAAACAGAAGTTAAATGATTTGCCCAGAGTCATACAGATAGTGTCTGGTTTTAGATTTGAACGTGAGTCTTCTTGACTGTAAGACCAATATACCACCTCACTGGAAAGATAATGTGGATATTTAGTGAAGGTTTTTGTTTTTATTTTTAACTTTCAAGACCCACTCCTTAAGTGTCTACTACCCAATAAAAGCCTATCTGCCCAGAGAAGCATACACAACAGTCCCCTTTCTGCAAATCTCATTCCTCAGGTCAAGCAACCAAGTGCCTAGACCTTGATCTGATGAGGTTCCCAAAAACTCAATAATGCAACCTGGATAGACCTTTTCCTCAGCTACTGAACAAACTCCATGGCAGCCAACCCACCAGGTATAGGAAGTTATTTGGACCAATAAACTACCCTAACTTCAGGACCTTCTCCCCACAGAATCACAGGCTCTCAGAATTAGAAGGGAACTCAGAGACCACTTAACCTAACCCATACTACAGAGAAATACCTGTGCCATAAGTCCAACAAGTGGTCTTCTGACCTGCACTAGAAGACCTCTAGCGAAAGACAACCCACTGCTCTCCAAATATCCCACTTATAGATAGCTCTAATTGGGCAGATCTTTTTTCTTTACATCAAGGTTAAATCTGCCTCTTGCTCACAGGGGCCAGACAAAACTAATCAGAACAAGAAAAAATGGACTTTCTATTGGTTCCAGGATAAAATACAATCTCTTTTGTTTGATATTTAAGGCCCTTCCAAATCCTGCTCTAGCCCATGTCTTTAGACATCTTATCCTCCCTCCTATTCATGTTCTTGCCCAATCATCTATCTGATGTTTCTCATACTTGACATTCCATCTTCTACCTTCATTTCTTGGTATATTGCTTGGTTGTGCACCCTACCCTCCCATGCCTGGAATGCTCTCTCTGTAGGAATTTGAAATTACCCTTAAGATGTAGCTCAACTGATACATAAAGCCTTCCCTCATCTCCTATGTGATAGTATTCTCTTTTCAATGTTACCTTATAATTGCTCTTTTTGTATGTATATATACTGCACAAACATATCTATATGTGTATGTGTGCATGTACATATGTATGTATTTTAATTTTATTTACTCAATTGCTTATATATTGTGTCTCCCAAGGAGAAAAGTGAGACCCTTGAGGGAAGAGAATTGGTCTTTAATTTTCTTTTGTTTTGTTGTTTTTCTATCTACCACACCTAGAACAGTTCCTGGGAAATAATAGGTACTTCAAAATGTTTGTTGAAATGAACACTTGTTCAATTAATCCTTCTTCCACATGATATGCTTTTAAATACTTGAAGACAATCAGCCAATCAATAAGCATTCATTAAGTAGTTATTATGTTCCAGATATTAAGCTGGAGATTAAAAAAAAAAGAAAGAAAGAAAAGCTGACCTTGAGGAGCTTATATCCAGCTAGGAGAGACGACATATACATAAATAATTAAGCACATACAAGATACATACAAAATAGGAAAGTAGTAACCTTAGAGGGAAAAGCTTTCACATCTGGGGGAATTGGGAACCAGGTCTTCTAAAGAAATGCTTAGATCATAAAGTAATGTAATAACCACCACCAAAAATAATGAAAAGAAGACATAAAGCCAAAAATGTGTAACATATTTCAGAGCATTTTGGGGACAGATAAAAAAAAGCACGTGAAAATAGCATCTGAATTGAAGTCAGGGATTCTCAGAGGCAGAGGTGAGAAGGGAGAGCATTCCAGGCATGAGGGATAGCCAGTGTGGAGATAAAGAGACAGGATCCTCTCTCGGTCTCAGTTTTCCCATTTACATAATAAGAGAACTAGTCTAGATGGCCTCTAAAGATCTCTTCTGCATCTATGATCCTATGAATTAATTATCAAATGCTATGGACTCAGGTCCTATCGTGATCAGCCTTCTATGCTTACTCTTCATCTTAAACTATGGTACTGAGAATCAATTGATCAATAAACATTTATCAAATGCCTACTATGTACCAGGCTCTGTGCAAAGTGCTAGGGATACAAAAAGGGGCAAAAGATACTCCCTGCCTTCAAGGAACTTACACTCTTATGTAATGTAGCACAATACTCCGGATGTGATCAGAGAAAAGTATATAAACATTAAACAATCAATCATTAATCAGCAAACATTTCTTAAGTGCTTGTACTGCTAAGTTCTGGGAATACAAAGGCAAAGAAGAGATAATTACTGTCCTAAAGAAACTTACCTTCTAATGGACAAGACAACATGTACATATATAGTATATGCAAAACGCATACAAAGCAGGTACCAACTAATCTTGGAGGGAAAAATAACAGATGATTATAAAGATGAATTAATTACGATGAAAAATAACAGAAAATAACTCTTAATGATGCTCAAGATCACCTTAGTTTTTTTAGTCCATACTCTGAACTTGTATTGAGCTTGCAGTCCACTAAGACTTCAAAATCTTCTTTCAGACGCACTGCTGTCTAACCATATCTTGCCTATGTTGTCCTTGTGAAATTGGCTTACTGAATCTAAAGTTAAGATTTGACATTTATTCCTATTAATTGTTATCTTTTTAGATTCATCCTGATGCTATAACCTGTTGAGATTATTTTTTTATCCTGTCATCTATGATGTAAACTATCCCTTCCAACTGTAATCTCAAACTTGACTAGCATGCCACATACTTGGTGTATTTATCCAAGCTGCCATTAAACAGCGCAAACCCAAGAACAAATCCTTGAGGCGTTCCACTAGAGACCTCCTGCCAAGTTGATTTTGACACAGATCAACAAATTGTCTATTATATAGGGCCTTGGTGCATTACCATGCCAAAAAAGGCAAAGGAGGATAAGATGAATTAATTAGTCAAGCATTTATTAAGAGCCTACAGTATGCCAGGCACAATGATGGGCAGTGATACAAGTACAAAGAATGAAACAATTGTTGTCTTCAATGAGTTTAAATTATGATGGAGGAGATAAGTATATATGTAAAAATAGAGAGAATAAATACAGAACAAATAAATACATATTTAAACAAACTATTTGAACAGGAGATAGGTTTAGAAGGAGAGTACTAGCAGTTGGGTGAATAATATAACTAGTCCTTATTGTGTGCCAGGCACTATGCTAAGTGCTTTACAATGAATATTTCATTTGAAGGCTTCATGCATAAGATGGTGCTTAAGTTGCATATTAAAAGAAGAATAGGCGTCTATGAGGTAAAGGGAAGGAGGGAGCAAATTCTAGGCATGTGAGATAGCTAGTGAATTTGCATTGAGACAGGAAATGGTGCATATTGTGGGAGGAACAGAGAGAAGGCCAATACTAAGACCTATTTCAAAATTAGACTTTTGAGCACCCTGTACTCAGACTTACATAGGAATTTCAGTATTTCTATATCCCAGTACACATAGTCCCAAAGGTCCTACACATTTAAACATCTACAAGCAACATAAGTCTCCCAGGAAATTCATCATTTATTTATTTATTTATTTTAAGGCAATTGGTGTTAAGCGACTTGCCCAGGGTCACACAGCTAGTAAGTATCAAGTGTTTGGTCTGAGGCCGCATTTGAACTCAGGTCTTCCTGACTTCAGGGCCGGTGCTCTATCCACTGCATCACCTAGATGGAAATTTAAAGTGTGAATTATGCTATAGTGAAAAGAACTCTGGACCAGAAGTATAAAGAGATGTTCTAATCCTGGCTCTGATACTAACTAGCTAGGTGACACTGGGAAAGTAATTTCATTTCTGTGATTCAGTTCCTTCCTATGTAAAATAACAGACTTGTATTAAATAATCTCTAAGATCTTTTCATTTCCAATTCTTTTGAAGTCTTTTTGACAAATATCAATTTATCTTAGTCACAATTACATACAAGTGCCAACTCCCTACTCTTCTCAGCCATAAATCTGTCAGAGAGATTCCATAAACATGAGAAAGTCCTCCGCCTATGAGTCAGGAAGAACAAATGCCATCTGGTTGCAAATTCTCCCTGGCAAAGTGGATTTTTTAGTCAGATAAATAACTTTCCAAGTCTTCAAGGACAGGTAATGTTTCTCTGTTTTTGTTTTTGCTTTTTTAAAGGGTTACAAAGGACAGACCAAGATGGTCAAGGCCATTGATGTCAGAGTAGGAAAATTAATCCTAATTCTAGCTGTAACCTTTCCAATACTATAGGACATAATAAACTAGGTTGTAAAATTGTAAAATGAATATATTATCAAGTAGGTTACAGGTCAGACACTCCACACAACGTTATTGCTCTGTGAAAAATAAATGGATAGGGACTGAGAAGGAAAAGTGCTCAGTCTGCTCTAGGTTTCAACATTAACAAATAAGATGGCATTGCCGTGGGACCTCATCATAACATTTGTGAGTTACAAAAGGGATTCTGGGGTCCATTTCCAGATTATACTATTTAAAGCTTCTCTAAGGACGCCCACTTCCAGAGGATACTATTTAAGGCATCTTGTTGCTGGCCACATATACATAATAGCGGTAGGAATTTGGAACAAAAGATTGAGGTGAAGCAGATGAACTCAGAAGGCTGTATTCTTTACTTCTACTCCTTCCCATTTATTTTATTTTTAATAAAGTTTTTATCAATGTATCTTAATATCACCAAAATTTCCCCAGTATCCTTTCTCCTCCCTTTTCCAAGAGTTATCTGACATAAAATATATTTTAAAGACAAAAAAAATAGAAAAAGAAAAGAAAAAAGTAGAGAAGCTGATCAATATATTGAAGAAATCTGAAAAGATATGCAATGCACTAAACTTGTGGACTCTCTACCTCGGCAAAGCAGTGGGTTTGGGGTATCTTCTCATAACGGTTCTTTGAAGCCATGTTTGTTCTTGGTGGTTTTGCGACATTCATTTTTAATAAGGCCAGGTGTTGTGTGCTAAGCACTTTACAAATATTAACTCATTTGATTCTCACAGCAACCATGCAAGATAAGTATTGTTATTATCTCTATTTTATAGATGAGACAACTGAAGAAAAAGAGCTTGTGATTTGCCCATCTAGTAAGTGTCTGAGGCTGGATTTGAATTCAGGTATTCCTGACTCCAGGCCTGTTGCTCTATCTACTGTGCCATGATAGTTTTGTTGTTGTCCTTATATTGTTTTCTTGATTCTGTTTGCTTCACTTTATGTCAGTTCATGTCTATCATTTCATGTTTCTCTGTATTCATCATATTAATTATTTCTTACAACACAGTAATATTCCATTATATTTCTGTATCACAAATATTTTAGCCATTCCCCAATTGATGGGAATCACTTTGTCTCCAATTCTTTGCTATTGAAAAAAAAAAGCCACTATAAACATTTTGGTGTATATGGGAATTTTCTTCTTATTGATGGCTTCTTTGAGGTAAAAGCCCAGTGATAGAGTCTCTGATTCAAAATGTATAGACATTTTAGTCACTGTGTTTGCATAATTCCAAATTGCTTTCCCAACCATTTCACAGCTCCACCAATAATGCATTAGTGTACCTATAATTGCACAATCCTCCAACACTACGACCAATTTTTGTCATTTTTGCCAACTTCAGCTTGCCAATGGAAACATCACAGTTGTTTTGGCTTGCATTTTCCTTATTAGTGATTTGGACCATTCTTCCATATGGTTGTAAAAACATTCCAATTCTTCTTTTGACAACTGTTGTTTCATATCCTCTGATCACTTGTCTAGTGGAGGAATTGCTATTAATCTTATATGTATTTATTGTTCACATTGCTCACATACTAAATCCTTATCAGAAGATATAAATTACTGAGCACTTCCCTTCTTAATCTAGGTGCATTAATTTTATCTATGCAGATGTTTTTCAATTTCATGTAATCAAAGTTATTTTATCTTTTGTAATTGCCTCTTTCTCTTGGTTGGCTACCTCCTTGATTGGCTGTGATCTCCTAATCATTGCTGTGACAAGTATATAATCTGCTTCTCTTCTAATTTTTTGTAGTATGATATTTAATATTAAGGTTGACTGTTCATTTAGAATGTATTGTGGAATATGGTATAAGGTTTCAGTTTAAGTCTAATTTCTGTTAGACTACTTTCTAGTTTTCCCAAAAGTTTTTAACAAAAGAAGGTTTTTGTTTTGTTTTGTTTTGTTTTTTACTTTCTAGGTAATTTATATTTTCCACTTCATCAGACACCAAATTACTGAGTTCTATTATTCTGATGCTCTCTTGTCTAGTCTGTTGTACACACCTATCTCTATATTTTTTTAACTAATATAAGATGATTTTGATGATTACTATTTTATAATATAAATTGACATCTAAAAGTGTTATTTCCTCTTCATTCTTATTTCTTTTCATCATTCCCCTTCATATTCTAGATCTTTTGTTTTCCTAAATAAATTTTAGTATCTTATCAAATTCTATAAAGCATCCCCTTGGTAATTTGATTAAAGCATTAAAAGTATAAATTAACTTTGGCATTATCATTTTTATTATATTGGCATAGTCTAACCATGAGCAGTGAATACTTCTCCATTTAAGCTATTCTTTATTTATTGAAGGAACACTTTGTTGTTGAATCTATACAAATATTTTGTGTGTTTTGGTAGCTTGATCCCCAAATATTTTATGTATTTTATAGTTATTTGGAATGGGATTTCCCAAATATGCCTCTTGTATAGTTTAACTTCTTTTTGCATGTATTTACATGTTTAATTTCTTTCTGTCTTATTGATATTGATAATATTTCCAGAATTATATGAAATAATATTGGGGGTAGCAACATCTTTGCTTTATTTATGCATTTATTGCAAAAGTTCTAGTGTATTCCCACTACATATGCTTATTGTGGGAAATGTTCAATTCAATTACTATATGTTTTCAAGTTTGCAGCAGAGAGTTTTTTCCTAGAAATACTCTGTGATTTGAAAAAATTGATTGGAACTATATTTTCTATGTTCTAAAGTTCTGGGTGGCTTTCTTGTATTATTTCTTGTGTTATTGCGTTCAGGTTTTTTGAATAGCCATATTCATCTGGAAAACCTATAATTATTGAACTGTCCCTACACGTATTGTCTTTGAGATCAATTTGCTATAAGGAAAATTCAGAAGGGGTTAGAGGAAGAAGAGGCTTAAGTCAGTCAAGCCAAGTAAGAGGCTGGTCCTTCAATTGGAACATGAAATAATGAAGATGTGAGTAAGGGATTGGTAGTATAACATTGTATTATATTGATCTACTTGCTAGTCTTCTTATAAAATGCTCCATCTTCTCATTACATACATTTGCACTGGCTGTCCCACATGCCAAATTTGTTGCTTGTCATTGAACATTGCTAAATTTGGAAAATATGGAAACTAAAATTGTAACTGTTAAATTTAACCATTTTGTCTCAGAGTTTGAAGAAGAGGTTGATTGGTTGGTTTGTTTTCCTGAAGATAGTTTATGGATTCTTTTGATTTAATTTCTGGGTTGTTGGTTTTTTTATCCAACAGGTCTAAGTAGTTTTCTCATATAAATTCATACATTATGATGTTTGGGTTTTTTGACTTACCCTATTCTCTAGGAAATTTATAATCCATAAGTTGTCTATACACAGTCTGTTTTTGAGATCAACATGTTTAGGGTTTTTCTTTTTATTTTTTGGCATGGAGATCATGTTTTCTTTTAACATTATTGATTTTTGCTTCCCTAGATTGTCCTTCATTTCTTTGTATTTGCTTTTCTAATCAGTTTTTCTCTCTTGCTTCTTTCATAAGATTTGTCTCCATAAATACAAATTTTCTATCATACCAATTATTTCTGCTGTACAGGACACATAATCGTCTTCACATTCTAATATCTTTCTTAAGCTATTTGGGAACACCCTGCTATATGATTCCATGCTTTCTTGAGAATCCACAGGGACTCATCATATATTGCTTCATTTTCTTTTGTGTCTCAGTAAGAATCCATAGATGTATGAACTCATTTAGATAGTCTGGAGACCATATTCCCTTCTGATATTTATATATTCCTTCCTTATTGATCTATCTATTTGTGCTCAAGGTCTTTGAGTTTTCTTCATAAGATCTTTGATAATTTCAGTCTTTTGCCCTTAGATTCCTCCATTACTTACCTCCTGACGCCTTCCTCTTTGATAGTGGTTTCCCTGAGGTCTGGATGGCAAAATTGTCTCAGCCTTCTCCCGTACTGGGCAATTCACATGTCACTGGCCTTGATCTCTGCCCCAAGTGACATGGGAGGGACAGAACTGACCTCAGCTAGATGTCAACCCCCTTTTTTTTTCAGGTCTGGTGAAGCCATACACACATTAGCATGCTGTCCCTTGCTACTCAATAGACAGTATTGAATAGTGTTGCAGTATAAAGTATTCTTCCCCAAATTTATGGGGACATTGTTCCCCAAATTTATGAGGAAAATATTCTATCACTACTTTTCTTCTTATTTCATTTATTGTCTTTACTTTCTTATTTCATTTATTGTCTTTACTTTGAGCTCATTGTCTCTACTGAGCTCTTACTAATAGTAAAGCTATTGGTGAAGGCTCACAAACTCTGGTTTTTTTGAGTGGATGCAGACCCTTCCTGAATATAATAAATAAGCATAGTAGAGATTAGGTATTAGCATTCTCTACTGTGAATTGATCAGGTTGTTACCTCATTTGGTTCCTTGGTGTCTTGGAACATGGAGACAGTTGGAATTGCTTTATTTCTTGTGTATAACTCCTATTTTGGGGAGATCTGAGAGGTCATGAGGATTAGAGTAAGTTTACCACCTGGTTGGTCATGTAGCCTGGACTACTTCCCATTCATTTTCAGGGGACTAAAAAGAATCCCAGTGACTAAGAAAACTGAAGGATCTCAAATCCAAATAACCCTTAGAAATTTGTTGAAAAGACAGCACCCTGTATTAATTCTGTAGGGGATTTAAATTGTTGATCAGGAATTAAGTCGAGAGGTATAAGGTCTTTCTAATCTTAAGTCAAATAGGTGCCTGGGACAGGGACCCTGTCCCTGGTGATCAGGCAGGAGAAAATTCAAAAACAGACTTTGATTGTTTCTTAGTTGGCTGTTCTGTTTTCCAAAAGACCCTGGAAACAAAAGTCTAATTCTAGAAATGAAAAGCTTCCCACAAGCAAGGCTCTAAAATGGTATAGATTTCCTCATGGGAAGGAAAGTAACTAAGACTTCTTCCCTATTCTGTCACTGGATGTGTGAAAATATTGATGCCTTAAGAGAACTACAGCTTAAGCCTTTTGACTTTAAGCAAAAAGGAAGATGGCCACAGTCACAATTCCTATTATGGGAAAGAGAGAGCAACCCAGTTGAAGGCAAAAGTCGAGAAGCAGAAAGTTTCACAATCTTACTACCATCAAAGCCATACCCAGTAGTGATAATGAGACCAGCAGATTAGCATCAAATAGTGGCTACACCAGACCAGCAAAGAACCATGCTCAACGAGACTCTATGACATTTCCATATGGCTTAAAGAGGGTACACATCTGGTAAAAACCTACATACAAAGCCATATGAGTGAGGTATATGCCCAGCAGGCAAAACACATAGGTATCACGAGAAGACATTAATAGCCATGCACCATCAAGGACATGAGTTGCCTCTCCTGGTATATGTCCTGGCCATAGGTATTTTTATTTGTATGGCCAACCACACATAGGTTTCTGAGGTAGGTCCCTTATTCTCCCAGATGGCATGTATCTGTAAGAGAAATTATTCCCCAAATTAATGAGAGGAAAGTTTTGCTACTACTTTTCTTATACGCTATTTCATTTATTGTATTTATTTTGAGCTAATGGAATGCTCTGGTTATCTACCTACAGTAAAACCATTGGTAGAGGTCTTGCCCATAAGCAAGAAGAGGGTAAAGTACCTACCTGTGAGAATGGTTACTCTAGGTATTATAATTTTATAGACATTTTAGTTCAATAAAAAGTGTGGGATGGTGGGGAAAATGCTGGACTTGGAGCAAGGAGTTCCTGGTTCAATTTCCATTTCTGATACTTACTAGTTCTATAACCCAAGGGAGATCACCTCTTTGAACCTCCACTTCTCATCCATAAAATAGGAAAAATATTTGTTCTGCCTCCATCACTAGTCCATAATGAGGAAAGTGCTTTGTAAACCTTAAAGCATTATCCAAATGTAAGTTGTTTTTAGGTAAAAGATAAAAAGCAAATTTGGAAATATTAACTGTACCTTTGCAACAGCACCCTGTGGCCTAGATTATCACTGAAAACCATTATCTCAGTTTCTCCCCCTCCCTGTCTAGGTAAATACTTCCTGCAGAAAATGAGTGACACAATAGCAAGCACATATAGTTAATATTTAAACAAGACCAAGCTTAATATAATCATCAGCCCAATGGTAATTTCCACACCTTAGTTCTAGCATTAGCTCCATAACATGACCTCATGAATAATTTCCTCTCCCTTTCAGTTTTCTCTTATACAAAATAGGGATGATAGGACCTATTTATATAGATTAGAATAAAAAGGAAATTACCAACAAAATGCTATCTTTACTGTTTCATGTAAGCCATTAAAGATCATAACATTGAATTTAATTAAACCTTCATTTATTGACTACCTCCCTACCATTTGCAAGATTCTGTTAGGCATTGAAGGAAATATCAAGATGAATAGGATAAAGTCCCACTATGGGTGACTTTATTAATAGAAATTATAGTTTATGTATAATAATTAACAGCTATATTCATGTGAAGTCCTACTTAGATATTTGTTCATGTGGAGATGACCTTGAATTCCTGAAGAGCGGGTGAGGGAAGTATAAGTTCTGATGTGTTCTTTTTTATTTTAACTTTCTTCGGAACTGTGATTTTATCAGTGTAAAGAATTCCATTAGGTTGTGAGCTTCCTGAGATCAGGGATTGTATTTTGTCTTTCCTGTAACCCCAAGGCTTAGCACAGTGCTTGGCACATGTTAAGTGCTTAACAAATGCTAGTTGGCTGAACTTTTAAAAAATATTTATTTTTAACACTCTTTCAAAATTTTGACTTCCATATTTTCTCCTTCACTCCTTCTCCACCCATTCAGAAGGCAAGCAATGGGATATCGATTATACATGTAAATTCTTGCAAAACATATTTCCATATGAATCATATGGTAAAAAAAAAAGCAAGAAAAATAAAGGAAGTGAGAAAATTATACTTCAGTTTGCACTCAGAGTTAATCAGTTCTCTCTCTGGAGGTGGATAGTATTTTTCCATCACGAGTCCTTTGGATCATTGTATTGATCAGAGTGGCCAAGTCTTTCATAGTTGATCATCATTATAACATTGCTGTTACTATTCACAATGATCTCCTGGTTCTTCTCACTTCACTTTGCATCAGTTTATATAGGTCTTGCCATGTTTTTTTTGAAACCTCCCCTCTCCATCATTGCTTATAGCACAATAGGTACTCCACCAAAATCATATGCCACAACTTGTTTAGTCATTCTTCAATTGATAAGCACCTTCTCAATTTTCAATTCTTTGCCACCACAAAAAGCTGCTACAAATATTTTTGTACATTTAGGTTAGGCCCTTTTCCTTTTTCTTTGATCTCTTTGGAGTACAGACCTAGTAATGATATTACTGGGTCAAAGACTATACATGGTTTTATAGCCCCTCAGGTACATTTCCAAGTTGTTCTCTAGAATGGTTGGAACAGTCCACAATCCTATCAATGGTTCATTTGTATAGCTACTTTTTCCCCACCCCCTCCAGCATTTGTCATTTTGGATAGGTATAGGTGGTACCTCAGAGTTGTTTTAATTTGCCTTTCTCTAATCAATAGTGATTTGGAGCATTTTTCAAATGACATAGATAGCTTTGATTTCTTTTTCTGAAAACTGCCTGTTTATATCCTTTGACCATTTGTCATTTGGGAAATGATTCTTATTTTTATAAATTTGACTCAGTTCTATACCCAGCATATATTTGAGAAATTAGGTTTTTACCAGAGAAACTTGCTTTAAAATTATCTATAATTATCTATAATTATCTATCCATTATCTATAATTTTTTTAGCAAAATTTGGCTTCCCTGATTATGCCTTTTAATTAGGTCTATTTTTGCTCTTGCTTTGTCTGAGCTCATGAATGCTACCTCTGACTTTTCTTCTAGTTCAGCTGAAGCATATTAGATTCTGCTCCAGACTTTAACACTATGTATGTCTTTGTCTTTCAAGTATGTCTCTTGTACACAGCATATTGTTGGATTCTGGTTTCTCATCCATTCTGCTATCCACTTCCATTTTATGGGCAAACTCATTCCATTCACATTAACAGTAATGATCACTAACTGTGTATTTCCCTCCATCTCATTTTCTTCTTCTCTATATCTTTGTATTCTATCCCTCCTCAAAAGTCTATTTTGGGGGGCAGCTAGGTGGCGCAGTGGATACAGCACCGGCCCTGAAGTCAGAAAGACCTGAGTTCAAATCTGGCCTCAGACCAAACACTTGACACTTACTAGCTGTGTGACCCTGGGCAACTCACTTAACCCCAATTGCCTAAAAAAAAAAAATGTCTATTTTGCTTCTAGCCATTGCCTCTCTTAATCTACTTTCTCTTTTATCATCTACCATCCTTTCTCTTATCCCCTTTCTCTCCTATTTCCTTATTGGATAAGTTACATTTCTATACACAGTTGTGTGTGTATATAAATATTCTTCCCTTTTTGAACTAATTCTGATTAGAGTGAGCTTCAAGCATTGCATGCCATGCCCCTCATTTCCCATTCCATTGTAAAAGCACTCCCTAGTGTGTCTCTTTTATGTGAGGTTTTCCCCATTTACCTCTCCCTTATCTCTTCTCCCAACGCATCTCTCTTTCTCACTCCTTCATATTTTATTTATTTTTTTTTTGGAGATCATTCCAACAACATCACCTCACACTCATGCCTTCTATCTATGTAAATTCCTTTTAACTGAACTAATAACGATCAAGTTCTTAGGAGTTATATTTAATCACCTTCCTTTGTAGGAATTTGAACAGTTTAACTTTATCGAGTCTGTTCTTTCTTTTTTGAATAATATAATTACATGTAAGAATTATTTTTCAATATTTGGGGTTTTTTTAAATTTTGAATTCCAAATTCTCTCCTTTCCTCTCTCCCCTCCCCCCTTCCTGATATGGTAAGCAATTTGATATACATTATATATGTGCAATATGATTGCTCTTTCATGTTTACCTTTTTATGCTTGTCTTGAGTCTTTTTTGATGTCAGATTTTCTCTTTAACTGTGGTCTTTTTTTTTTATCAAGAATGCTTGAAAGTCCTCTATTTCATTAAATATCCATTTTTCTCCTGAAAGATTATACTCAGTTTTGCTGGGTAGGTTATGCTTAGTAGTAATCCTAGCTTCTTTGCCTTCTGGAATATCATATTACAAGCCCTCTGCTCCTTTAACATGGAAGCCACTAAATCTCATTTGATCCTGACTGATTAGACAATATTTGAATTGTTTCTCTCTGGCTACTTGAAATATTTTCTCTTTGACTTGGGAGCTCTGGAATTTGGCTATAATATTTCTGGAAGTTTTCATCTGGGGATCTCTTTCAGGAGGTGATTCTTTTCATTTCTATTTTACCTTCTGAATCTAAAATATCGGGGCAGTTTTCCTTGATAATTTCTTGAAATATGATAGCAAAAGTCTTGTTTGTTTATCATGCCTTTCAAGTAGTCCAATAATTCTGAAATTATCTCTCCTTGATCTATTTTCCGGGTCAGTTGTTTTCTCTAATGAGAAATTTCACACGTTTTTCTATTTTTTTTTCATTCTTTTAACTTTGTTTTATTATTTCTTGATGTCTCACAGAGTCATTAGCTTCCACTTGCCCAATTCTAATTTTTAAGGAATTATTTTCTTCAGTGAGATTTTCTATCTCTTTTTCCATTTGGCCAATTCTGCTTTTTAAGGGGTTCTTTTCTTCAGTGAATTTTTGTGTCTCTTTTGCCATTAGGCCAATTCTGTTTTTTTAAGGTGTTATTTTCTTCAGTATTTTTTGTGCCTCTTTTACCAAGCTGTTAATTCCATGTTTCATAATTTTCTTGCATCATTCTCATTTCTTTTCCCAGTTTTTCCTCTACCATGTTTATTTTTTTCTTTAACTCAGGAATTCTTGTTGGGCTTGGCTCCACCTAGCATTTTTGTTAAGGGTTTGTTTATAGCTGTTTTTACTTTGTTTTCTTCTTCTGAGTTTATGTTTTGATCTTCCCTGCTACCATAATACCTTTTTATGATCAAATTCTTTTTGTTGCGGTTGTTGTTGTTTGCTCATTTTCCCAGCCTATTTATTGACTTTGAACTTTATGTTGAAGTTGAACTCTGCTTACCTGGTTTTAGGCTTTTTTGTGTTGCTGTTATCAGAGCTAGCCCTGGGATCTGAAAGTTTTTGATGCTTCCAAGGTGGTGAGATCCTGGGAGAGGTATGGTTGTTGCTCTCCTGGTTTGCACTTTGGTCTTTACCCCAGTCTCCTGTAGCCACAAGGGCTAGTGTTCTTTTTGCCTTGGAACTATGACTAGGAATCCTGTTCCCTTGTGACCAACCTCTAGCACTCCTCTCCACTCTGGAACTGCAACCCCAAACTGCTATGGGCAATAGAGTTGTCAATCAGTGTCAGCTATATACCCAGTGCCAGCAAACTGTCTCCTTTAATCTCTTTCTGACCAGTTGTCTGACCTCCTTACCGCTTCTGGGCTAAGCACACCTGAAACTACTGTTGCTGCTGGAGCCACTATTGCTGCTATCGTGTGTACGAGCTTCTACCCCAGTTTCACAAACTTCATCTGCTGACCTCCTAAGTTTTGTTAGGCCAGAAAAATGTCTCACCCTGACCTTCTGTTGGCTTTGCTCCTCCAAAATTTGATATAAGGTATTACTTTAAAGTTATTTGGAAGGGAATGTTGACAGATTTCAGCTGGGTTGCCTCTAATCCATCACCTTGGCTTCTTGGCTGATTCAATTAGGAAACCCTCTTTGGCTATACAGATCTGCAACTTCTTGGCAATTTTAGTTTCAGAAAGTTAAGTTAATAAGAGATTAAATGGTTTGCCCGTGCTTATGCTACTAATATGCTTCAAAGATAAGATTTGAACCTAAGTCTTCCTGACACTAACAACAGGTCTCTGTGTACTGTAGCTACACTGATTTTCCTGGTATGTTCTAACCAAGTAAAAAAGATTTTAAGCACAGGCCTGGTAAAGAACTGATGAATTGATTGTATTCCTATTGTCTTGAGTACCAATATAACTAAGTTTTGAGAGACTTATCACCTTAACACCCACTTTTGAAGATCATGCATTAAATCACAGACGGAGTTGTGATCAATGTAAGGTATACCCACACTGAGATCAGAGAATGTGCTGACCTGAGGGATTCTCCTTACTGGGAGTTCACTATCTGAAAAATCACAAATCTGCTCTAAGAAAACAGGCTAATTTAAATGCCAGTCAAAGGTGAAGACTTTAATATGTTCAAACAAAAGTATCTAGAATCACAAATTTTGTGCTGACTTCCCTGCTCAAAGATAACATAATTAACTCAGTGTCAATGGAACCTACACTCTGGGTTGCTTTTTACAAATAGTGTCATAATATATTAATAATATTATTATACTATTAATTGTGTTATAATTTATTAATTGTCACAATTATTGACAATATTAGTTATTTGTGGCATTATTGTATATTAATAGTACTTTTGATACTAATAATAGTATTATTTTTTACAAATAGTATCATAAATTTAGAGTTGTATGAAACTTGAAAAGTCATTTAGTCCATACCCTCCACACATATTACACATGAGAAAATTGAGACATAAGAAGGTAAAGTGAGTGATTTGCTTAAAGTCACATTGCCAGTAAGTAATGGCACTTCTAGATTCCTAACCCGAGGTAAAGTTTTTTGCACAACCATCTTTTCTTTTTTTTTTTTTAATCTTGTCACACCTATGATCAATGTTGCCCACTGACAAGATGCCTAGGGCCAAAGCTATAGACGTGTTGGAAGGGATAGGGGGTGTCACAGAAGGGATTGGATCTGGACCTTATTGGCCCTCCTTGCTGCACAGCCATGCAAACCAGCCATGGACTGCATTGAAACAAATCCTAGGCTAGGAAAAGCACCTTAGCCATCCATCCAGCCCCTGCTACACGAGAGAAGAAAGTGTTGTTCATTTGCAATTCTGCTGTTAGGTGCCAAGTAGCATATCAAGTTGCCCAGTGTGATTTGATCATTGAAAGGAAAGTCCCACTGTGGTGCAGAAGGCGGGCTGGGACATAGTATCAGCCACTGTGAGAAATTTCCCCATTGGTTTCCTTATCAACACCCCACTGCGCACAAACCTTGCCTCACTCTGAGACATGGGAATTCCAGCAACTGCAAATGGTGGCTTAGATTCTCTGATACTTAGTGGAGAGAATGGGAAAGGGGGGACGGGGAGGCAGGATGACCAAGAACTTTGAAATTGTATCCCAGGATAATAAATAACTTAGAATCTCAGTGTCAATAAGGTTATAGGATCAGTTTCAGAAGCAGTTAGCCAGGATGCCTTTAAAGAAAAGTTTTATTTTTAAATATGAAAACCAATAGTAAACCCCAGCAAACTTTATGGCTCTTTTAAGTATTCCCTCACCCAGCGTGTTCAGTCACTTTTCAGCCATGCCCAACTCTTCATGATGCCATTTAGGGGTTTCTTGATAAAGATGCTGGAGCAGTTTGCCATTTCCTTCTCAGCTCATTTGACAGATGAGGAAACTGAAGCAAGTAGGGTTAAGTGACTTGTCCAGGGTCACACAGCTAGGAAGTGTCTGAGACTGGATTTGAACTCAGGAAGATGAGTCTTCCTGACTTCAGGCACTCTAGCCACTGCACCACCTAGCTGCCCTTTTACCCCCTCACCTATTCCAAGCCAAAATTGGCCAAAAAAAAAAAAAGAAAGAAATTTCTGTGGAAATAAATAAAAACAACCAGAGGGATAGAGCTGTTGAACCACCATGAAGAGAACTTAGCTGACTGAGAGCCAGATTTAAAATCTGAGGACCTGGGTTAGAATCCAGGCTCTGTCACTTATGCAGCCTTTGTGATCTTGGGTAGGTCGGATAATCTCACTGAGCCTCAGTTTCCTTATCTGTCAAATGAAAGCAGATAGACAAGACCAGAGGTATCAAACATATGGCCTGCCACACTCCGAAGTGCAGCAAACCAGATCAAAATGTCATTAGAAACTATTTAACAAAATAAAAATACAGTAAAACATAGATGATGCTAATACTGCACCTGGTGTTCTAAGTCAATGCGTAGCCCACAGGGATTCATTTCTATTTGAGTCTGACATCACTGGACTAGATGATCACTAAGGTCCAGCAGTAAATTTGTGATCTTATTTTCCCATGATCCTTCCCTTGCCTATATCTCTCTAAAGTACCTTGCTCTATGGACAGTTTTGTAGGCTGAAACAATACTGCATGGGAACCAAACATCTGTAAATTAAATTAAATTTTGTGATTGGGAGGGAGTACATTTTGTAATTTGATTTTGTAAATTAAATATATTAGATAATTAATATAGTAAAACATCTATTGAAAAATCTTTTGTATGTATCTGTATTTATTCTTTTTATATTTATTCTGCATATACTCATATATGTAGTTCTTATGTACAGATTAGTAACTCCTGTTTCTATTTGACTTTGATACCACTAGCTTAGGACACTGAGAGGTTAAGTGAATCGCCCAGGGTCACACAGCCTAAGTATGTGCCAGACTCAGAACTTGAATCCAGGTTTTACTGGCTGCAAGGTCAATGCCCAGTCCATTACACCAAATTACCTCTCACTTGGAATATAACAGATTCTTATTAAATACTGGTTGATTTATTGATTGATACCTTTTGTAAGACAATGATAACTCCCTAGTATATATTATACATAACAGAAAGTAATACATAAGTATAACTACATGTATATGAATGGGGTGGGAGGGAAGAAAAGGGAACAGCATGGAATGGTGGGATAAAAGCCTCAGATTCAAGAAGTCTTGAGTTTAAACTCTCTCTCTCGCATACTAGCCATGTGACATCATTTCCCACAAGGCTGCTCTCCTGGACTTCATCATTGTTTCCAGATATTCATCTTCCTGAAAGCTCTCATTGCCCTTGAAATTCACTTCTCCTCAGAACCCCCTGCCTCTAGAGTTGTTTCTTCCCTCTGATTGGAGAGGGAGGAGAGTGGATATTACAGAACTCTGCACAGATCCTCCATCTGAGGAAGAATCTAGAACAGCCATCTCATAGTTTTCCATTAGGCTGCACTCCTGGACTTCATCATTCTCCCTCCCCCTTTTCAGATTCTTTTTCATGTGTTGTCATCCCTTATGAGATTGTGAGGTTCATGAGAAGACAAGTGACTGATTTTGCTTAGCTACAGTGCTTAGCATAGTACCTGGCAAACTGTAGGGGTTTAATAAGTGTCTATTGAATGAATGAAGGAAGGAAGGAGTGAATGTGGCTGTGGACAAATCATTTAACATTAACTCTCTAAGACTCTAAATTACACAGGAGTTGAAGTTGCAGGTGGTAAGATTTTCAGACCAAAAGTTCTATATGATGATGTGGGCATAGATCTAGATCCATCCATCCATTCATATATACTTACCTGGATAGACAGACAGAGAGAGATGATAGATAACTAGTGATCATTATATATCATACTACACGCACACACACACACACACACACACACACAAATACACACACATAAACACAATAAAATCCATGTAAATAATATAGATTTACATAGTATGTCCATTTGGATTTTCATATATCACATACATGTCTTTTACAATTTGAGACACATACATTTAAAACCTCTAGTGAGCTTCTTCTCAATGGCCTCCATGTGTGCCCATTGATTGGCCTGGAACCCAGAGAGTCCTTCCTCTTGTTTGGGATAGAGAGCCTTGAAAATAGATTTACAGCAGCCATACACTATAGCTTGCTTTTAAAGTGTCTTTCCATTGAACCGTTGGGCAGGTAGGCGTCTTGGTAGAATTTAGGGCCTGGAGTCAGGAAGATCTGAGTTTGAATCCAGTCTCAGACACTTACTAGCTGTGTGACCCCAGGGCAAGTCACTCCATTTGCCTCAGTTTCCTCATTTGTAAAGTGAGCTGGAGAAAGAAATGGCAAACCACTCCAATGTCTTTGCCAAGAAAACCCCAAATGAGGTCATGAAGAGTTAGACACAACTGAAATGATTGAACAATGACAACACAGCATTAATATAGGATAGAACATAGTAGCTGTGTGACCCCAGGCAAGTCACTTAACCTCTGCTTTTCTCATTTTTCTCATCTATAAAATGGGGGTAATAAAAGCACCTACCTCTCAGGGTCATTAGAAAAATTAAATGAGATAATAATGCTTAGTATAGTGCTTGGCACATAGTAAGCACTATATAAATGTTAACTTTAATTATCATTATTACTAGATGTGTGAATTTGGGCAGGTCACT
The DNA here is from genome assembly GCF_003287225.1 of Phascolarctos cinereus. Classification (NCBI taxonomy): domain Eukaryota; kingdom Metazoa; phylum Chordata; class Mammalia; order Diprotodontia; family Phascolarctidae; genus Phascolarctos; species Phascolarctos cinereus. The sequence continues at coordinate 419,455,883 of NW_027555958.1, read as the reverse complement.
TAACTTCTGTTTACCTCAGTTTCTTCAACTGTAAAATGGGGATAATAACAGCACCTGCCACCCAGGGTTGTTGTAAGGAGAAAATGCAATAATGTTTGTTAAGTACTCAACACAGTATCTGGAACTTGGTAGATGCTATTTGCTAGATTGCTAGTTATTATTATTATTATTATTAATTGGACATTTCCAATTGAGTATCTCACCATAGGCATCTTAAACTCAGTATGTCCAAAACAGAATTTCATTATCCCCTCCCAAAGAAACTTCCACCTCCCATCTCCCAAACCAAACATTCTTTCGTGTTTCTATTGATGGCATTACCATCTTTCAGTTACGTGGACTTGCAACCTTGGAATCATCCTTAACTGTTATGATTCCTTCATTGTCACTGTCATCCTCATGTCAAATCAGTTGCCAAGTCCTGTCAATTCTATCACCATGACCTTTCTCTCATCCTCCCCTTCTTCCTACTCACACCACAACTACCCTAGTTCAGAACCCTATCACCTCTCACCTGAACTATCACAATAGCCTCTTCATTGATTTCCTAGATCCCTCTCTCTCCCCTCTCCAATTGATTCTCCAGAAATCTGCCAAGTTGATCATCCTAAAGTCCAAATTTGCTCATGTCAAGCCTCCACTCCAAAAGCTTTAGTGGCTCCCAATTTTCCCAAGGATAAAATACAAACTTTCCTGTTTGGCTTATAAAGTCCTTCATGACCCAGACCTATCTTTCCTAACCTATATTTTCACACTCATGAAGTACTACTCTTCTCCATGTCCTCTTCTTGGTAGAGGAAGTTGTACTATAAATCACCAGAACCTTATAACGATATGGTATTAAAATGGGTATTCAATAGGAAATTAGGTTATGTTTTTTTTTTTAACAGGTAAACTCTTCTTGGATGTATGATTATAGTTCCTAACACACAACCTTTCATTTCTTTTCTCTATTCTATTCCATAAGCTGCCTCACTTCCCACAACCACCGAGCCTGAAAAGTTCTCCCTCCTTACCTCTGCCTCATAGAATCCACAGTTTCTTTCAAAACTCAGTTCAAATGCTACATCTCCATGAGGCTTTGCTCAAACCTCCCAGCTTCTAGAATCTCCCCCTCCTGAAATTATCTCATATTGTTTTGTGTTCACTTTGTATTTACATGTTTACTGTTATATCACTTCCTCAGAATGTAAACTCCATAAGGACAGGCACTGTTTCATTTTTTAAAAAAATATTTTTATCTTCAGCACCTAGAACAGCACCTGACACATGATAGACAACTGATAAGTGCTTGTTGATTGATTTATTGAGTAAACATATACATGAGATACTTCTTGGTAGTGGAATATTTAAGGTTGTGCTTTGCTCTAATTTTCTTGTAATCCAACAAAAAAGTAAATGGGTCAATGATATGGCAAAAGCAAGGGATGATGGAAGGATGAATGGCTCAAGTCCTACAGTGATACCCACGAAATGAAAGGGGGCTCAGAAGAAGTCTCTAGTCCAAGAATCTCTAAGAGAAAATGGACAAGAATTGCATAAGATGAGAAAGCAGAAATAGTTTGCGATCTTTTGTCAATTTCCTATGGAGAGAATAACCATATCAAAGAAACTACTGGAAAATTCAAGTATCATAAGAATGAACCAAAAGTGAAAATGTGAATTTGCTCTTTCTCTGTCTCCACCGTTAGCGTTTTTGTTCTTTGACACAAGCATAAGGGCAAGGATTGTGGCTTTTTTTTTAAAATCTAACATGGTTTGAAGAAAGATTAGTAAAATGAAATATTTCTTTCTTGTTGTGGTTCTCTGAGTTCAACTTCAAGTAGGAGAGGAGAGACTTTATTTCATTCCCTCAGTTCCCCATCCTCACCTAAAACACTGTGGGTGCACTCCCATTGTCCCATCATCAGAGAAGTGCTAATTAAGTTTCCTGCTTGCAATAGTCAATGGAGCACATTGGTCTGTGGGTAACTTCACACTGGAGGGTTGTATTACATTCAGTTCACTGGGATCCAGAAGAACAGTCACTCATACCCCAAAACAGGGACTCTAGTTACTAGGAATTGGCTGCACTAGGGTGGGGGTTGGGGGGTGAGTGAATGCTAACCTATGGTTTAAGTTGATTTAATCCAATTTCTCATCACCTCCTCCACACTCTGTCATGACCCCTTGGACAGACAGCCAATTCTTAAGGAATTATCTGGGAAATTTTAAAGCACGTATAAAACATTCAAACAAAATAACTTTGTAGGGGAATTGCACCATAAGTCACCAGAGCCTTATAAAAATATGGTGTTAAAATGGATATACAATACAAAATTAGATTATTATGTTTCTTAACAGGTAAACTTTTTTTGTTGGATGTCACCCAAAGTTCATATTATATGAACTGTGCAGAGGATATGGAAGATAAGGGTAAATGAATAAGGAGGAGGATGTGAACGATTTTGTTGGAGAACTCAGGCTGAGGAGATTGGTCCATTCCAGTTACTCAACACATGGTCCCAAATAGTGTTCCAAGGGCAAAACAAACCATAGCCTCAGTCCCCTAACATCCTCAATCCTCCACTTCCCCTGCACTCCTGATTGAGAAGACAGGCTAGGAGATTTCCCTAAGGCTTCCTATATGAAGTTTTCAGGATCTTATTCCCATTTTGAAGAAAAGGAATCTAAGGTCCATATTTAAATTATTGTCCCATAGTAGCTCAGATAGCAGCCAGAAGAGGTTAAAACCTTGCTATTCCTCTCTCTATTTCTGTCATTTTAGAATGATATCAGTTTAGAAAGAGGATCAGTTTGGGGGAATATTGAATTACCTATGAGACATCCATGATGGGGATATCCTAGGAACAGTTGTAGACAACACGTTCATAACTCTATCACTGGAAGAGGCCTTTCTTAAATGAGGAAACTGAGGCCCAATAAAATTAATTGACTTGTTCAGGGTCACACAATAGCAAGTATTAGAACCAGTGAACCCAGTTCTTCTGATTCCAAATCCAGTTGTCATTCTACAATGTGCTGCGTTCCTATATGTGGGTACGGATCTTGAGTGAGAGGCCAGATCTAGATACTGAGATACAAAATTGCTGACCTACGGGTAAATATGATTGCCAAGGGAGAGAATATAAAGGGATAAGAAAAGAGCATGGACAGAACCTTGGGAAAAGCCTACAGATTCTGGGAAGAAAAAGCTGGCAAAGGAGTTGGATAAGGGGCAATTTGAAAAGAAGGAGAACCAGGACTTGGTGTGTGGTGTCTCAGAAAAGAATACCCAGGAAGATGGAATTGCCAACTGCTGTAGAGGAATTCTAGGAGAATGAGGTCTGAAAAAGAATCCCAGTGGATTTGGTGATTAGGAAGTCACTGGTAACTTTTGAAAGAGTAGCTTCAGTTGAATGATAGGAACCACAGCCAGCTTTTAAATATTTAGAGAGAGAGATGATGGCAAGGAAGTAAAATAAATGGATATAGTCAACTTCTTTCAAGTAGTTTGCCCAAGAAGAAGAGGACGAACATGCAGTTGAAGTATCAATGGAAGGCTGTATCGTAAATTACGATTTGAGTATGTCTGCAGACATTCATTCCATCCATGTTTACTAAGTACCACCTGTACAAACATGAAAACAACTATCATGGCTCCCAAGCCTTCTCTTCTCCAAGCTGAATATCCCCAATTCCTTCAGAACAGAATGAAAACTCCAAAGGACACAGTATAATACACTAAGTAAGAATAGGGTTGCAGAAGTCCTGGAAAGGAATCTAGCTCATATGAATAGGGAAGAGAGCCTGGGAATAGGTAGTAAAGGCAAACAACTTATCTCTAAGAAGGTAAAATTGCATTTGTGGGACTTAGAATTCAGCATGAAGGCAAATACATTAAACCAGCACATCGGTACCAGGAATCTATGGTATTAGCCTTCTCCAAAGTTGTTCTCAGATCTTGGTCCTGACCTTCCTTGGCAAACCTCAGGCCTCCATTTTTGCTTCGGTCAAATAGTATAAGACTAGCAGTCACACAATTCCTACAAGGTTATTTAAGATGTGTGGATGAACGATGATAAGCAAATGCTGAAGCATCATGTTATATGGTAAAGTTTCCCAGAGAACGCAAAATATCACATTGGCCTACAATGCTGAGAAGGAAGAAACAAAAGCCTTTGTTATAAGAAGACAAAGAGGTAACATTGCTGAGAAAACATAAAACCAGAGTTTCTTCTTCAATTACATTTTAGTTTGTACGTTTCACCTTTCCCTAGTCTACAGCTTCTGGGTTACATGAAATAGCTTTGGATTTGGAGCTTTCAGTTATTTTCTTTTTGGTGGGGGTTGAGGACAGTTGGGAGGGTATTGGACAATGTGACTTCATCTTTGTAGGGAGTACTGGAGAGTCTTGGAGAATGGCCTGAGTGCAATGGGAAGTTAAGTCCTGGCTTACCCACCACATTGAACCCAAGACTTCCTGCCTCTGAGGCCAGTATGCCTCTCTTAAATATAAAATAAAATAATTACATTAGTTTGACTGTAACAAATAGGTCTTTTATAGCGCATTTCTATGATTAAGGTAAACTAGGTAAGGCCAACAGAAATGGAAAAATCTCATATTAAAGCACTTCACAATAGACAGATCAATGTATACAATGAGGTCAGAACATGTATGTATAACATGGGTGACTATTTTTAATGGAAAATTATTTATTTGTTCTATTCCATTCATAACTACAAAATAAGTGGGGGAAAGGTATCAGGGAAGAAAATCCCTTGAAGGACAGACCTTAATACCCAGGAGAAAAAATATATAGCACTACAGAAGACTAGGCTTGGGCTTTGCCTTTTGTTCCAAACACAGGAGGACAAAAGGGATTTCAAAGAATGAGTGCTCCAGTCAGGAAGCTGGTAAACATTTGCAAGATCAAGAACTATCTGCTCTGAGACATTATCTCCCCATTCTCGCTAGCGCTCTCTCTCTCTCTCTCTCTCTCTCTCTCTCTCTCTCTCTCTCTCTCTCTCTCTCTGTCTCTCTCTCTGTCTCTGTCTCTGTCTGTCTGTCTGTCTGTCTGTCTCTCTCTCTCTCTCTCTCTCTCTCTCTCTCTCTTTCTCTTTCTCTCTCTCTCTCTCTCTTTCTCTCTCTATCTCCTATGTGTGTGTGTGTATGTGTGTACATGTGTGTGTGATATAGATACAGATAGGCCTTTCTTTCTGTCATTGACCTTCTTGGAGTATATGCCCAGTAGTGAGATTACTAGATCAAAATATTTGAAGAGTTTAGTAACTTTTCTTGCATAATTTCAAATTGATTACCAGAACAGAATTGATTTCCAGTTCCCTATACAACACAATATCCTCTGCTGCTCATTTGCTCTGCATTATGCTTGGGACACTATACACACTCAGCACATATTCATTTTAATTTAGAAGTTAAGAACTGAGCGCCCATTATCAGCCTGGCACTATCCTAGGCAAAGTGGGGAATATGAAGACCCATACACAATAATAGAAACTTAGAACTGGAAGGAATCTTATTAATGATTTAGCCCAAACTCCCATCCCATTCCTGATAAGGATCATTCAAACTTCTGATTGAATACTTTTTTGGTTAAAGGAAATTTCTTTTCACCTGAGTCAGCCTTCTGGGTAGCTCTCATTTTAGGAAGTTCTTTCACTTCCATCATGAAGATGTGATCTCCAAAATCATACAGTCATACATAATAAGGAACTCCACTCTGAAATAGCACTGACTGTTGGTCATTCAGATTTTGCTTAAACATTTCTAGTAAGGAGGACTTGATACTTCCCAAGATGAGCACTTTGGTCATATCTTTAACTGTGACAAAGTTTTTCCTTACATCAAGATAAAGATGAAGTCTGTCTTTCCATACCCTCTGCCACTCATGATAACATTTTGCAATACACTTCATAAGTGAATTTAAATTTGTGTTCATAACCACTACAAAAGATTAGGCCAGCATTTCTGAGTGGGAGGTTTTCAAAGGTTTCTCCTAAATTTGATGCAATCTAAGCACTGTTACTTTGTTCCTTACCAAAAAAAAAAAGCAATAATAATAATAATGATAATGTTTGTTCCTTACTAAAAAAAAAAGTATAATTTCTTAATTCCAGTCTCATTTGTGAGCTTCTTCTAAGCTTTGATAACTGGATGATTTTGTAGTTTATAAAGAAGAGGTTAGGTTGACCTTCCGAGAATCTGAACTGAGTTTTTTGGGTAATTCGTTTTATGAAGATGTAACAGTAATTTAGGCAGGGTCAGCTTTAAAGATGGCTCACTGCACACTGTAACTTGAACAAGCCCCCTGTATCCAAAAATATCTCCTTTGCCACCCATGGCTGTCCTTGAAATTCCAACAATATATTCATTGCTTTATTTCTTGATGGTTTTTTATCTTCCAGAATATCTTCTTATAATATAGCCTCCGCCAGAAGAAATAGCATTTGGAGTCATCAGCAGATAAGGCAAAATCTGCCTCATTTTTTGTGATGGTATGCCCAGCACTTAGAAAAAATGTCCGGCACGTAAGTACTTAATGAATGTTCATTGTTCTATGTTTTATGTAACAGATATCAAGGGCTGGTGGAAATTCAGGACTTGGTCACAGAATCGGTGAGGGACAAGGGAGAGGGCCAGGATAAGAAAATGATGAAAGAGTGCTAAAAGAGAAGGAGGAAAAAACTGAAGATGAACTTCTTCATTTTCATAGCTTATGAAAAAATCAACTTTGGATCAATGTTCTTTGAATTGCTTTTCCAGTCATGGTAATGGGTTGCACTGAGTTATCCTCATTCTATCATTAAGTCTCTCTTAGGAGAAATAGCATAAGAAGGACAAAGTGAGTAGACCTGCCTGACTGGAATACATGGTTCATATTGAGGACAAATAAGTCTACATAGATCAAAGGCAGACAGTTTCATGAGAGCTTTGTAAACCAGGTAGAGGAATTCAGACTTGAAAGTAGGACAAGCCACTAAAAAGCATAAGAACATAAAGAGATTCACTGAGAAAAAGCTAATTGTTACAGCTTTGTAAGAAAAAAAAATATCTGTTCTTTTTAGTACCCAATTTCCTGGGTGCGACCTACATTTGTTGTGTTACTTTGTACATGGAAAGGTGCCATTCTATTAGGTACATACTAAGAGTTATGTGGGTCTCAAGACCTATAAATTTTTCTCAATCTCAAGATTCTCTGTTGCTAATGTAAAAGGTAAAGGAACAAAAGCCCTTTGCAGGATAGCTATGATCTTCTACCATCCATTCCAGATTCCTGCCTTTATTACACGTATGTGGGCTGTTAACAAGTCCCCTCAGGTTTTGAACTACCCTACATTGGAACGAGGAAAATGGAACTCAAGAAACATTAATGACACGCCCAAGGTTTTACAAGTCTGAGACAGCATATAATTTTACCACCCCCAAAGCCAGTAGTACTTTTTACACTGAAATTTTGAAACATGTCTATCTGGGACATAGCAGCTTGCCTGTTACAGCCACAGAATTCACATGCTCAAGTGATATAGAAATTATATGGTATTGATAAAGAAGATTATTTTTTAATGGTAATATATTACAAAAGAGTACTATAATATTGTGAGCCTCTTATACTTATAATAATTTAATATCATAATTGGTATATAATGATACATTAACCCAATTGCAATTGTATATTACATAATTACATGATTAGTATATAATTATATATTATCAATGATTATGTAATCATTATAGAATACAATATTATAATAATTGTAATAACCTAATGAGTAGAAGATGCCTAAGGCACTAACTTCAGAATATCCTTTGGATCTCTCCCTAGCTGTCTATGAATATTTATTTGCAAATATATAATATTCCAGGCTCTTTGATGCTTCAATGGATCTGTAACCTCATCGACAATGAAGATCTCAACTGTCTATACCTGTGCCCCCTTTAGCCATGTTCTCCCAGCTATCCTTTATCAGAGTATCACCTAATGCACCAGGTGCCATCTATTTTTCTTGATGTTGTATGGATACCAAGGAATCAGATGGGCTGTTCGCTAGTTATGTCTTACTATTGCCACATGATTATAGAATCATAGATTCTATACATTCATTTAACAGATGAGAAAAGATGAGAAGCAAAATTGCTTTCAAAAGGTCACATAGGTCATAATGGATAGCGTTGTGATATGAACCTTGGTATGGCCCTTTGAATCAAAATCCCACTCTCCATAACATAATTGGATAATCTTTTTTCCCCTTTTTGTTGTACACCTCTTTGACAACTTCTTTTATGCCTCTTCTCTTAATAAAATATAAGTACAGTAAATAAGTATAAAAAAGTCAATAAGTATTAAACCCTTACTGCGTATCAGGCTCTGTGTTATAACCAGAACTGTCACTAGGAATTCAGGCTGGTAGAACAAATTACACTGGAGTGAGGAGGGATCTAAGGTCTGTTCACTCTTGTGTTTGATTGCCTTAGATTGGAGAGGGAAGTCACTTCAGTTGAGGAGGCTGAGGAACCAGAAGGTCAAAGTGTTTGAAAGGAACAAGGGTTGTTTAAAAGAGAAGCATTTAGTGCATGATGGTGGTAGAGAGAGAGTCTGAAAGTGGTGGTGAAGCATAAAGGAGTAGGCCAACTCCTGTTCCTTGGGCTATGGGGGTCTTAAGGAGCATGAGAAGAGGGAAGAAGGTGCCAAGAGATATGACTTCTTCAGTAGAAGCTACCTTTGGTGAGTTCCAGAAGATGGAAGCAATGTAAGAAGAGCTCTAAAGCCATATATTTAGAACTGGAAGAGTCCAGTAAGGTCATCTAGTCTAACCTTGTAGTTTTATAGATTAAGAAAGTGAAGCCCAAAGATGGGCAGTGACTTCTCCTATGGTCACAAGGGTAGTAAGTGGCAGAGACAGGATTTGAATTCAGGTCCTTTGACTAGATCCAGTAAAACATAGCAGAAGGAGTTTCCAAGGAATGAACACAGTGGAAAAGGAGGGCAGAGTAAAATAATAAGTGAAGGAGAGTTGAATTGACTCTGTGTGAAGACAAGAGGAGAGTAGCATCAGAGTGGGTTGACTAGGAAAATTCAAATCTCACCTCAGATACCTACTAGCTACGGGATCCTAGGCAAATAATTTAATCTGTTTGCCTCAATTTCCTCAACTTTAAATGGGGATAATAATAACAATTACTTGGTAGGACTGTTGTGAAGATCAAGTGAGAATATGAGGGAGGGAAGAAAGGAGGGAGGAAGGAAAGAAGGAAGGAGGAAGGAAAGAAAGGAGGGAGGAAAGAAGGAAGGATGGGAGGGAGAGAGGAAGGAAGGAAGGAAGGAAGGAAGGAAGGAAGGAAGGAAGGAAGGAAGGAAGGAAGGAAGGAAGGAAGGGAGGGAGGGAGGGAGGGAGGGAGGGGGAAGGATTTATTAAGCACTTACTATATGCCAGGCAATAATGTTGGGGATACAAATACAAGCATAAAGAAAGACAGTCCCTGATCTCAAGGAGCTTACATTCTTTTTTTTTTTGGTGGGGGGGAGGCAATGGGGGCTAAGTGACTTGCCCAGGGTCACACAGCTAGTAAGTGTTAAGTGTCTGAGGCCAGATTTGAACTCAGGTCCTCCTATATCTAGGTGAGTGCTCTATTCACTGTACCACCTAGCTGCCCCAAGGAGCTTACATTTTAATGGAGAAAGACAATACACAAATGGTAGCTGAAACACTTGGGAGAGTGGAAAAAAGGAAGGGGGGAAGAGAATGAAGGTACCTGGCCTTATGGCAGGATTTTTAAGTCCAGAAGATCAGAGCGTGGGTTGGAATGGAAATGAATTCTACTACAGTGCAGTGGATGTTGTGGCCACTGGATTTGACGTCAGAGGACCTGAGCTTTAAAGCTTATCTTGATCACTTACTCCTCATGTGACCTTCGGTATAGATTTCACCATAATTTTCTCATCTGTAAAATGAGGTGATTGAGCAACATGACCACTGGAGCACCTTCCAACTCAAATATACGATCCTAGAATGCTTTCTCTCATCTTTCTTCCATCCTCTGATGCTCACTGAAACCAAGTTTTCTGTCTTAAAAGCACAACCGTATCTCTTTTTGTCCTCTAAAAAACTGGCTGCTCCTTTCACACCTCCCACACCCCAGGCCAGTAATTTCATAATTTTTCCCAGTTACTTTGAGATCTTTCCCCCGCCATCATCACTCAACAAACAGCCACTTCTAATCTTTTAAATTCACTCTATCCCATACTGAGTCCTACTGCTGCCATCTATGGATCTCCAAGTCCCTGGTTCATCCTCCCAAATACTTTCAGTATCTGGGTTACAGTCTTTTTCTCCATACCAAAACCTGCCCCTTTGGAACACCCCAGCTTCCTAGTTCCTCAACCTCCTAAATTCCCAACAATTCTATCTATCACCTATTGCTACCACACACAGGAAAGCTCATATCTCAGGCATGTTTCCAGTCCCCTCCCTTCCTCCCCTTACCTCCTTCATACTCAGGGAAACTAAATTTGCTCCAGGTGCCAAAACTCCTAGTTCCAGCTCTGCTACTAAGGCAATGGTGAATTGGGACAAGACCAATGTGATGGAGAAAGCATAGTATCTATGGACTGGTTAGCTATGAATGAATGAATGAATGAATGAATGAATGAATGAATGAATGAAGTGAAATGAATAAATCTACCTTCACTAAAGTTCTCCGAAAGAAGAAACAAATAGGGCATTTATCAGGATCATAGATTATGTTAGAAGGAGCATTAACAATCATCTCAGTCCCATTTTACAGATGAGAAAACAGAGGACCTTGACAGGTAAGTTGGCTAAGATCACACAGTAAGTAGCACATAGCTACTTCCAGAGCCACTCTCTTTTCTGCTATAGTACACAGTCTGTCATGGATTCACTGAACCATCAAAACTTAACTAGTTTGGGCGAACTGGGGAGAAAGCTAGTATGAACTAGTAAAAAGTATGGACTATTGGATATTTGTAAAGAAATGAACTTTTATTCATCCCATGTATGAACACTAATTAGGACTAAACTAACAAGATACCCTTTCATATAAGAAGGATTTGTAATTCATAAAGCCAAGCACCCACCTAAATACCAGTCAAATAGAGAATAATAATGGCTGCTTTACCTATCACAAATTACTATCTTGACAATCACCTTATATGATATTTAAGAATTTAAAAGGCCTAAAATGTTTCATCTTCCATTTCAAGAACTCCTGACCTCATTGAGGTGGGTCTTCCATCCTCTGAAGCACATCACCATCCTTCCAAGCCTTAGTATATGATCTTTTTGAATTGCAACAAAAGATAAATGAATCATCCTAAGTTAATTTGGTGACAAGCTGTTCGTACTTAGTTAGGCTGGTCTTTTTTTGCTTTAAGAATGTTTTTCTTAATTATAATAACATGATTGTCATTGATCATGTTTAACCCCCAACTCACATACAGCCCAGAAAAGGTTACAAAAGGTTCATATTTTTCTGTGGGTCCAATTCTACTTAACATCCCAGCTCCTGGTCCCTTCCTTTTACTAGCAGCCAGAAGAAACAATTGATTCAACATAAAGGTATTTAACTAAAAAGCATAACGAAAAAGTATGAACCTTACACACACACTCTTTTACAAATACACGTATCATCAGTGGGAAGAGAGCACATATAAAAAGCAGGGAGGGGGAGGGAAAGAGAGGGAGAGGAAGAGAAAGGGGGGGAGGAAAGGAAGAGAGGAGGATTCAGGGAGAGACAGAAAAAGAGAAAGAGATTATTTATCAAGCATTCACTGTGTGCCAGAAAATACACTAAATGCAGCAGATACAAATAAAAGCATGCAGACCACCCTTGCCCTCAAAAAACTTACCTTCTAATGGGAGAAAACAACTCATAAAGAAGAGTTGGAGAGTAGTGAGTTGTTGGGGAAGAGGAGGCATATATGTGAGTTGGCACGGATGGAATGGGTGGAATTGTCCAGGGAGTACTGGTGAGCCTGGAACTGAGCAAGAGACTGCCAAAGTTGGCCTGTCAAAGCCCAGCATTGTCCTCGAGGAACCATCCACATGTAGCTGCCATGTGTAGCCATAGAAAGAAGGGCACAGAACTAGTAATCATATCTGGCCAGTGACCACACATGGAAAAGTAACTCATGTGTCGATGCTATAGGATTACTAATTTCTTCAGGTGATTATTGTGTGGCTTCTGTAGGGTCTCTCTCCATTGTTCTTACATGGCATGCAGTCTCTGCCAGATGGTTAGCATCTCCCAGGTGTTGCTCTCTGATAGTGTCACAAAGATGCTGCTCAGCATTGTTTTTCTGGCCCCATGCTCACTGCTTATCTCTCACCAGGTGCAGCTCCCTTGGGCAGGCCCATTGAAAAAGTATCCTAATGTCCTTATAAAGTAATGGCACCTGGGGGCTGAAGACTGGGGACCAAGTGAGGAAGTACCATATGGAATGGACCAGTATGGCTGCTGGCACTGGAGTGGAGGGGCAGGGAGTACTTCCACACAAGGGACAGCTCATAGCCCCACCCAAGACATGAGACCATGGGGCATACCTCTATTCTACCTTACATTAGTTTGGCTCAGATATGAGCAGTGTATGGTTATGTCCTAGGAAACATTTGGAGAGTGAAAAGGTATAGTAATGTGGTCCCAAAAAAAGTGCTATGGAGAAGCTCTTGTTTTAATGCCTGAATTTCAAAGTTTCAAATAGATACATAGATATATAGATGGCAGATGGATAGATGGAAAGATAGATAGGGCAGTTAGTGAATAGAGTGCTACGCCTAGAATAAGAAGACTCATCTTTCTGAGTTCAAATCTGGCCTCCTAATAGTCCTTCCTCACCCTCACCTTGTCTTCCTAACTGGTCAGACCATATCTAGAATATCCTTTTCAATTGTAGACACTATATTTAGAAAGACATTGGCCAAATAGAATGCATTCAAAAGAGCTCATCCAGAATGCAATACAAAGAACACTGGATCTGGATTCAAAAGACATAGGTTCAAATTTTGGATCTCTCACTGAACAGCTTTCTGACCTTGAGCAAATCATATAACTTTTCTGGGCTTCAGTTACCTCACCTGCAAATTAAGAAGGTTGTCCTAGATGGTCTCTAAGGTTCCTTTTAGTTCTCAGTCTGCTTCTGTGATGAGGGAGAAATCTATACATCACATCACATGAAGATTTGCTGAATGAATTATGTGAGCTTAGCTTTGCAACTAGGCTCAAAAACTCATGAATTATTTTGAAATATTTGAAAGACCTTAATTTATATTATAGATACATACATTGTGTGTGTGTGTGTGTGTGTGTGTGTGTGTGTGTGTGTACTTTATAGAGGTAAACACGCTTACTTTTTGTTGTTCTAGGGTACCAAACCAGGACCAATTGTGGGAAAATCAGTCATATTTCAATTCAACACAAGAAAGAATTGTACAACAATTAGAACCGTCCAGCAGTTGATTAGATTGTCCTTGGAGTAGCAAGCTCAATGCAGTTCAAATTGTTTAAGTAAAGACTACATAATAGTCTGGCAGGATTCCTTTAGAATTAAACTCCAATACTGTGTGGGTGGTGGATTAAATAACAACTAATTGTAGATATCTAAAGTCCTACCTGCTATAAACTTCATGATTACAGGATCATCGGGACCCTGGATGGTTGTTTCAGTTGATGTCAATATTAGCCAGCTTATTTTTAACTATCTCAACCCTACCAAATTAAGGGTTTGTGAAGCACTCTAAAACAAACCTCTAAATAAATAGTGAAAAGAAACCTTTTGAAAACTTTTAGTTACCAAATTAACTAAATAATGTCACTATTACTATATTGGATGTAAAATTTCTCCAGATCATCATTTTCAATAAAACGTGAATTCAGCCTCTCCCATTAAGTCTTTGAAACCTTGGATATATAGTTCATCAGCTCCATTATCCCATGTTAGAAATGCTCACTCACCCTCAGTGATGTGCCAGGAAACCTCATTTATATTCCATCTCAATCAATCCCAAGTCACAAAAGTTGAACAAATGATTAAGAGGTGAGAGGTAGTGGTGTATGAAAAGGGGGGTGGGGGGGGGAGGGGTATAGCTAATGTGTGTGGATTATCTTAGCAATAATAAGAACCTAAAAGGAAAATTCTCCTGAGAGTGCCCATGTTCCTAGAAGCGAGAAAAATCACTCAGATTGGCTGAAAGGAAGAAATTATTAAGAGAAAAGGTGCAAGTATCTGGGATGGTAAAAAATATTTCTTAGCCAGGAAGTCATCAATCAAATGAAGTGACATAAGTCTCCAGTTACTTAAGACTGGGCTGGATTTCCCAAACTTAACCTAAAGGACAAGTTTGGTGGAAGCTTTTCTAGCTCTGCCTTCTGAGAAGGGGGTAGTCTCTAATACTGGGCCAAGTGTGATGGCATAGCCAATGAATGTAGTGACATTGTCAAAGCAGCTCACAGAAGGGCAACAGAGTGCATTTTCATTACAGTTGACCAATAAACTGTTGGCCAGAATTTGTCTAATAAACACATTCAAATATGAGTACAGCTTGAAAATGTTAATGCCCTGGTTGCCTGGCCAACCAAAAATTCTTATTAGACAATGAAAGATGCTTTTAACGACCCCATAATGCTAAAGGTTATCCATGCCTCCAATATATCAGTTTACAAAGCAATAAAAGATTATCTATTCTCATCATCAAGATAAAGAAATAAGATTAGAGAGGCTAGCATGCCAAAGATCACAAGACTAGTTAGCAATACAGTTGGAATTAGAACACAAACATAGAAGGGATCTTGGACATCATTTGCTCCAACTCTCTTACTGTGGCCTAAAGAAATTCAGTGACTTACCCATCTTCGTATACCTGGTAAGTGCAAAATTAATAATTAAATAATCCTGGAACCCTTATTCCATTAAACCACACTGCCCCCTCCATCAATAGCATTTATTAAGCATAAACTTATTATAACCAGATTGTTGCAAAAGATGCCAGCAGAATAATAAAAGATACACAGTCCTCATAATCTTCTAATCTTTATAATCTACCCTGTTCATGTATATAAAAGGCTGAACATTAAACCATATAACAGCTCTAAGACCCTTCCTATACAGCATCAGAATACAGCACATGAAACAATAATGCCTCACAATAAGCATCCCACAAAAGAGAATATGTGTTTTCTTGGTTGCTATTATATAAACTCTCTCCATTGGACTCAGAATGACCTCTACTTCCAGGCTTTTGTCAGAAAAAAAAAGAGTTGGCCAAAGAGTGCTTTGGAGACAAATTTACTGACAGATTAGAATAATATTTTAATCCCACAAAGTTTTAAACCAGGCCTTCCCACATTTTCATAATGTACATGTGGCAATATATCTCTTTTCTATGAGCATCATTGATCATAAAACATACATCATGTCATATTTTCTTTTTCATTAACATATTAAAATATTCATTTGTCAAGTCCAATTTCTTTTGGGCTCCAGGACTGGTGACCAGTGCTGTGGGGATTCCTTTAGGAATGTGGTCGGTGACCAGACTCCAATGTGCTTCTTTCCACTGTCTCACTCACTTCAATGTTCTCTATAAAATCATGCCTTCCTCCTCAAACTCCAAAGAGAGATGGACAAAGCTCTCAATTCCCCAAGATGGTAAGCAGCCCTAAGAGGGCTACTCCATCAAACTCACTGAGAAGAAATTTGAACTCTTAAGGCTAGTTCATTCCTTCAGTACCTGGAGCTAAGAGTTAGGTTTCATATTGAAGAATGACTCAGGTGATCTCCAGTCACTGGGAAGTGACACAGGGTTACATCTAGTCTGGCGTAGGTAGATTCCATAAGATAAAAACACTAGGGTTTGAGCCTACTGATGCTGTAAGAAAGAATACATGAGCACAATATGTATACCATGAAAACATTTTTGAAAAATGATTTGTCTACAAAATATGAGCTCCATGTGACAGCCTAGAGGACTAGCAGTACTAAGGTAAGGAGCTATGAACAAAATAACAACAACAACAACAATAATAATATTTATATAGAGTCTAGTATGTGCCAGGCACTGTGCTAAGTGCTTTATGAATATTATTTCATTTTATCCTTACAACAACCCTGGATGGTACATGCAATTATTATCCCCATTTTATAGTTGAAGGAGCTAAAGCAGACAGAGGCTAAGTGCCTTGCCATGGTCATACATCCAGTAAGAGTGTGAGGCTAAATTTGAACTCAAGTCTTCCTGTTTCTCTGTTTCCAAATCTTTGAAATGGGGATAATAATAGCATAGTGCTTTATTTGGTTATATAAATACAGAGTTAGAAGGGATTTAAGAGATTAACTTCATAATTTACAAGTGCATCATCTCAGCTGACCCTTCCAACAGCTCTCTGAAGTGAGCAGTTATTATTATCCCCATTTTATAGATTAAAAAAAAATTAGCCTTAATTGAAGTTAAGAGAATTTTCCAAGGTCACATTGCTACCGGAAGAGATGAACTCAGACTCGAGTCTTTGCATTCCTACCCTGGGGACAGAAGACTGTCAGGATTACCAAATAAGAGTTATTGAAAAGAGCTTTGAAAAGATAAAAGCACCATATGAATGTAAGGCATTACTTCTACGACTAACATTTCCTGATCCTATGAGGATGTAAATAGTTACATGCTGATACAAATCAGTTTGCAGAACAAATCATTTGTGTTTCTGTCACTGGTGTAGACCAAGTGTCTATAAATAGCCTATTGACTTAATACTTGAAATATTGAAGGTAGTGGGCCCCCCATCAATCTAGGTCATTTTAACTATGAGATTCTGTGAAGCCATGGAGGGCCCCTAAGGGCAGCTATGAGGAAGGGAAAAGTCAGAAATGATTGCTGTATTTTCTAAAATTCAATTTTATCATTTTCCCAGAACAAATATTTATTTTCTCTTCCACTACCCTCCTCCATTGAACCATAAAGACAAAAACAAAGAAAACCATCATAGCAAATATGCAGTCAAGGAAAACAAATTCCCAATTATCCATGTTTAAATGCATATTAATGTGAGCTCCTTGAGGGACTATTTTTGCTTTTCTTCGTATCGCCAGCTCTTAACCCAATGCCTGGCACATAGTAAGCATTCGATAAATGCTTGTTGCTTGATTATATATGTGTGTGTGTGTGTGTGTATGCATATATGTATGTATGTATACATATATACACACATATGCGTTCATACGTACATATTACACATACATATATATGTATGTTGTGTGGCATGCTTATTATACCAGTGGATAACAGAAAACTGGAACGAATGTTCCATATGTTGGACAGCAAAAAAAAAAAAAAGCATTCAAAGAGTTCTTAACTGGTCCAGGGATTGGCTAAATAGCACAAGATTAAATGTAATACAAATTGATTCATATCCTGTGTTTTTGTACAAAAAAAGTTTTGTACATGAAGTTTTATTGAGATTCTATGACTGTTAAAAATTCAACAGTACAAGTTTAGTCTCAAGGAGATGTAGCTAGTTAACAATTCATGTGAAAATCACTTGAGAATGCAAACTCAATATGAAGTCCATTGTGTGATTTAGATATCCAAAAAGTTAAGTGCATTTTACTATAAACCTTTGGCTCTCAACTTAGACTATGATTCACCATTCAAAGGACTTTTTAGAAACCTTCTCTTTAAAGTTGGTACACAACCTTCCTTGTGCTCAAGGACTTACGGACAAGGCAGCTTCAAAAAAACCCTCAGCAGGGCTCTTGATGACAGGTTCAGTGTTTTCTTAAGGCTGCCTCCAGAAGGAAAAAGCAGCATTTGGTTGAAAGGACAGTAAAGGACTTGAAATCAAAGGCTCTTGAAAGCATGGTGCAAAGGGGATATCTCTGGATTTGGAGCTAAAAGACCCAGCTCTGCTATTTACTATCCGTGTGACCTCACTGAGCTTCAATCTCCTCTACAACGTAAAGAATTAGACTGGATGGTCTCTGAGACCCTTTTTGGCCTTAAATCTAGCCCATAGAATCATGGGATACTATGTTTCTTAGAGCAAGAGCATGATGAATTCCAGCCTAAGTCTTTGTCTAGAGTCAGCTCTTCCCACTCTGACTGCACTCTGGCTGCAACAACTTCCTAGGATTGCAGCAATCAACCTTACTGAAGGGAATGAAATACAGTGCCCTACCTAGATGAGTGCCATAGACTATAAGAAGGCTTCTCACCCTGTCTCTAAATCCTGTTAACAGTAGATTAGTCCTATTACCTTCATAAGTGATGACATGTGAATGCAGGAAAATATTGCTTAACCAGTAAAAAGTGACACCAAACTTCTCTTTTTCCCCCAACAGAGAAATCACAAAATTGAGAAAATAATATAAAGTTGCTTATCTGCCTTCATGTTACTTCCACCTCATTTATTCCCTAATTCTGCAAAGTACCTCTCAGCTCTCTTCTATTCCTCCAAAATATACTTCCATAACCTAAGAACCTGCACCTGGCTGCTCCCTTTTATGCATTTTCTTCCTCTACTAAAAAGTAAGCTTTTTGAGGGGAAGAATTCTCTTGTTTTTTAGGGTTATCCCCACTGTTTAGCAAAGTATTTAAAACATTTGTTGTTCAGTAGTTTCACTTGTGTCTGACTCTTAATGACCCCATTTGGGATTTTCTTGGCAAAAATACTGAAGTGGTTTGCCATTTCCTTCTCTAGCTCATTTTACAGATGAGGACACTGAGGCAAACAGGGTCAAGTGACTTGCCCAGGGTCACACAGCTAGTAAGAGTCTAAGGCCAGATTTGAACTCAAGTCTTCCTGACTCCAGGCCCAATACTCTATCCACTGTACCACCTAACTTCCCTATTTAAAACACAGTAAACACTTAATAAATTTTCATTTATTCATTCATATACTCATTCATTCTATAACTCAACAGTAGTCTCAGGATTTCATATGGGATCCTATAAGTGAGTGCCTATTAAGTTCTGAGAGAGTGTGGGGGGAGAGGAATCCCTATTTTCTGTACCTCATATTCAATTGAGAAGACAAGATTTATATGCAATAAATAACAAAAGATATCAGAGATATGGGGAACTAGGGGAAGCAAAGTGTGGCATTTTGTTGGAAATGGTGACTTAATTGCTTTCACTTAACTTTTAATTAGCTAAAAAGGGAGGATAAATTCTGGGGCTGGGGGTATGGATAGAAATGACTATGCTTAAAAAACAAAAGGCATTGATTAGAGTTATTTTTAACAGAATCAAGGAGACACTACTGTGAATACATGAATATCTATAGGATCTTCAAGTAGAAAAAAGCTCACAGTGGGTTTTAGGAGCCTTTTCTCATGATCTCCTTCGCAAGCCTACTGATTGTTCTCCCTGGGAGCTCCTTATAGATCTAGGCTAATCTTATTAATGATGATTTATCCATTTCTATTCTATAATGAAAGGATCAATGCCCCCCAGGCATATCTGTTGCCCATTAAATCACTATTGCCATCACCTCAACTTGGGGATTGCCTTTTTTCAGCTTCAGGTTGGAGTAAGGAGTGGTCTCAACCTTGTCTATTTTCTCTCATTGGTCACTGATCATCTCAGTCAGAAAGAAATGATAAAGAAAAGAGGTTCTGAATTCTCCATGTACCCACAATTTCTTATCTTCAGCAGCTAACTTTCTTTGAGTCTTCTTCCTAAGTCTTGACATCCCAATTTATAAAGGATATGAGGCAGTTGGAGAGGTTTTGGAAAGAGTCCCACAACAATTCAAACATTAATGAGTGAGACCAAGAAGAGAAGCTTAAGGGACTACAGAAGTATTTTATCTAGAGAAAACTGGCAGAGAATGACTTCCTGTCTTAAAGCATTCTGTACCCTTCATTTGATTTCATTATACAGCAGACATTGTCCTATACCAAAACATGAGAGATTTAGGTTAAAAAAAAAAAGGAACCATTGATGGACAATGAGGGCTTTTGATAGGGTGAAAAGAAAGCACTGATCAGCCAAGATGCCATCCTATTTCTGAGAGAGAATACCATAAAACCATTCCAATATCTATTAGCAGATTTGCATTAAAGGACTGGGCTCATCGTTAAACCATCCCACTTTCTTTTTTCTCCAAGTGAAATGAATCTTAAATCATCCCACTCCTCATCACTTGTTACTTGAAGATCTAGTTAGAGGACATGAGAGCATCCTCATGAGTTCAAGAACCAGAGCAGTTCCTTTCTTTCCAGGTTATTAGAAATAGAATCAGTCTTCATCCTTCTCAGATGGCCCTGTTCCCAACCAGGGAATGGATTAGAAGGATTCTGGTAGACTCTGGAATCACTATGATTTGCCTTGAATATATTGTGGGGTTCATTTTTTTAAGGGACACACAGATGTTTTCTTTTATCCCTTTTATCCCAAATAATCCAGAAAATGATCTGATAAGAACTACCATGAGACCGACTTTTATACTCACCTACGCAAAAACGTCAGCCCTCCACAGAAAGTAAGGCTGGGGAGTGGAGGAGGCAGGGATTGAGGAGGGGCAGTTCAGAATGAATGGCTTTCTCTGGCTAATCGTGAAGGAGTAATTAGCTCCCTGCATAAAGGTTCCTTTCAGAGAGTGAAAGGTTCGGGTGAAATACCCAAGAATTTTGCTTTGAAAGCTGAAGCAAAATGGTACATTTGAGAAACTGAATTTGGCTTGGTTTGTTCAAGGGAAGGTGGGTGGCTACAGCTGCCTAGGAAACCGGCTTTGAGTATGCGCTTCCTGGAATTCTTTATGCTTTTGCCACCACAAGGGTTCCGAGTGTTCCTGATAAAGAAATCTGACAATCTGACATTTTCAGACAGCTTAGTTATTGGCAAAATCTCTTACAATTCTTTATTTTTAGTGAGTTTTACCTCCCAGCAATTTCTCAGAGCTAAGCCAGAATTCTTCCTTCCACCATACTACCCCATTCCCTGCCTTGTAAACCCCATTCGTATAGTCTCCTCTTATTCCCATAGGAAACCTGGGCCACCTGTGGTATAGAAAGTCAAGAATTTTCCCTGGATACACAGTGCATCGGAGTGAGAATTCTCTGAACCCAAACTGGACTCAGTGGCATAAGTAACATCAGAAGCAGGATCGAGACACTGGCAATGCTTGATGTGCAAAATTACTCTCAGTGTCCAAAGGGAAGACATGAATAAGCAGATAAAGACTTAATTCTCACCTCAGGTATGTGATGTATAAACAAAACCTTTCCCTTCCTTTCTCACATTCCTCTTTCGCCAGATGTAATAGAACCCCCAGATCATGGTGAATACAAGGAAGGAAGCCACACACAGAAAAAGTAAAAGAACCCACAATTTCTCTTTGGTTTAAAAAAAAAAAGACTCATTCACTGTAGACCCTATCATTGGACCAGCACTTCCACCCTGGGACTCCATCTTATTGGTCACTCCCTCTCCTGGACTGCTGCCTCTTCTGAACTCCCCTTTTTTGGTCAAAGTCTTTCCAGTCACCCAGACTCCCAGTCTCAGAGTAATCCAGTCTCCACTTTCCCTCCCCAAATTCCCACCCCACCCATATCCAACTACTTGTTAAAAAAAAGTTTTGTCCACTCTAATTCCATAATAGTTCTATCTATCCCTTTCTCTATTTATATGACCACCTCATGACCTCTAGCCCTATTTCCAAAGGCTTCTGATTGGTCTTTCTGCCCTCCAGTTTCTCCTCCCTACAAGCCATCTTCCATACAACTGCCAAAGGAACATTCCTAAAGCACAGGTCAAAATACATCACATCTTAGCTCAAGAAGCCTCTATGGCTCCCTATTCTCTCTAAGATACTTTAGGGTTAAAATGTAGACTCATTGGTTTGTCATTTAAAAATCTATCTCTAGACTTTCAAGATTTACTACACATTATTCCCCATCATGTTCTAGAGCTCAGCCAGACTAGTCTTTGCACATATTAAGTGTAGTCTATTACATAGAATATTCCATCTCCCATCCCCAAAGTCTTTGTACAGGCCATCTTCCAAGTCTGAAATACATGCTCTCCTTACTTCCTCCTTTCAAAATCTTCCTCTTCCCCTCAAGTTCACTTTAAGCATCCTCTTCTGCATGTCTCCATCCCTCCCATCTCCATGTGGTTTTCTCAGTCACTGGAATTACACCTTACTCACTTTGCAACCACTTTTTCTTAAGGAGATATTGGGGAATTTCGGTGGAAAATTAATTAATCAACAACTACTTACTGAGCACCTACTTCATACTCAGCATTGTTGGATACTATGGATTTACATAACAAAATAACACTTCCACTCTCTTCCTAAAAATGAAACAAGATACCTCGCCAGTCAAGGGTGATGATGGATATAATCAAATACAGGAGCAATTTTTAAATTATTCTAATTATTTTAATTAATAAAGTTATTTTTATTAAGAAATTATTTCAGTTATTGAATTAGTTATTAATTATTTAAATCGATACATTAATTCTATTATTTTAATTTTAAAATCTTAAAAATTAAGAATACTAAGTATCTTATACATTTGACAAGAAGCCCACATTGGGGCCTACCCAGAGCTCAGATATTGTCTTTAGTTTCTCTGATTGTGTACCTGGATAGACTACATGACTTAAGTGCCTGCAGGAGAGAATGAGGCTTATTTACCTTTGCTGCCAACATGATAGGATCTTTTAACTTACCCAGATGGGCTGGTGCAGTGGTTGTCAGAGGAAAACAATGGCCAAACCACAGCCTACAGCATATGAACAAGAGTGTTTGTGTACAAGAACTGGCATATTAACAAGGACGAGTCTGGCCAAAGAAGGAGGTGGGCCACTTTTGTAGCAATACTCGGTCTTACAGGCTGGATCTGTGATTTCGTTGGTATGAGGAACTCTTAGATGAGGAAATTCCTTCCTTTAATGCAGGTTAACAATTTATCTTCAAGGTATAATCTTATAGTGTCAAATGCACAGCCCATGGACCTGTAGATCACACAGGGTCCATAACACTCTCAAACGTGGCCTGGAACAGATTAAAATGTCGTTCCTATCCAATTTTAACGTGTTGATGTGTTCATTTGAAAAAAAAAATATATATATATATATATATAAAACTCTGTGTGGTTTTCTTAGTCACTATGTGACCCTCAGGGGTCCTTATGTCGAATTCAGTGGCACCTGTTTCTATTCCAGTTTGACACCACTCTGAAAGGCTGCGACCTGACAGAGCCAAGCAGAGGGTAGGCAGGTTTTCTTGACTTCTATCCATTATTGCAAACTGCCTCTCTTAATGGTGGTGACTGATATTTATAAAACATTGTAAGTGCTTGCCATTCATTATCTCATTTAATGCTCACAACAGAAGATATTAGATTAAATAAAGCATTTATTAAGTGCTTACTACATTCCAGGCTGTGCTTAAGAGCTGGGAATATAAATACTGTTTGAAAGACAGTCCTTACACTCAAGAAGTTTACATTCTAATTGGAGAAGAAAACATAAAAGGGAGTAGGGGGTAAGGGAAGGGGAGGTGAAGTACCCAGGAGGGGTCAAATTGGAGAAGTAGTGCAGGTAGTCAGGATCCAAGCTGGGTTAGAATTCATCATGAATGGGTGGGTACTTCCTCAAATAGAGGTCCTAGGAATTATTATTCCCATTTTATAGATAGGGAAACTGAGGCTCATAAAGTTTACATGGCTTATCCATGATCACGAAGCTAATAACTGTACCATACAAGATTTGGTCACTTGACCTCTGACTGAGGACCAACTGTGGGACCTCAGGAAAGTCTCTTGACCTCTCTGACTGAGCTTGATTTCCCCATCTATAAAATGGGGTTTACACTAAGTAGCCTCTAAGGCAGAGGTGTCAAACTTGCCTCCGGTCACAGCAAAAGATCCACAAAACTCTCAGTGGTGCCAAAAACGAGATTAAAATGCAATTGGCAAATGTTTAATGCTGCTGACTTAAGGTTTTCTAAGTCAATAGGACACTCACAGGGATCCATTTTTACTTGAGTTTGACCTCTCTGCTCTGCATCAAGCTCCAGATCTGTGTATGACTTCCTGAATCAACTAATGCTACATTTGGACAGTCGTCATTGTGAGGAAGTTGGGTTTTTTCCCCTTGACATAAAGTCTAAGTTTGCCTCTTTGGAAGTTCCACTCATTGCTTTGAGTTCTGCCCTCTGGGTCCAAACCGAACAAGTTCAACCCTTCTTGCTCACAATAGGCCTTTCAGTACTGTATGATTCAACTCAGGGAAACTAAGGGGCAGAGCATCCTTAACCAAGAGAAAGGCCAGACTGAGATTTCTTGTGAGCAGAGCCCAGAGAAGCATTAGCTGAGCTGCTGGGTCAGATGACTTCCCAGAGAACAGTTTTATCTGGAAACCAGAGGTGGGTGGACTGTGGAATAGAGCCTAGATGAGGTATTTGAATGCTGTAGGCATGGTTTCAGAGTTGTATCTGCTGTATTTACTGGCCACCAAAGGCTTGGAGCCTTCCTTGAACCACATGCAATTTGCCAGCACCCAGTAAATACCAAAGGGTGTGATTTTTTAGCACGAAAGTGTTTGCATTAAAAGATAATATTAATGTGTGTCCCTTTTATGTATTGCAGTTGCCTCCCTTTCTTATCCCCCCATCCTAACCAGGATAAGAAAAGATTGCTCTTGGCCAAGAAATCAGGAAAGTGAGGGCTCTGCCTAGTCCAGATGGCAGGAGAATTGGGTAAGAGTTAATATGCACCACAGTGAACCCAAGGGTGAAAAACTAGGAGAGGAGCAAGCAGATTGGATGGGGGAAGGCGGATGAGCCTGCTTACAAGTGACTGCTGAATGCTCTAAACATGTGCCAGTCAATCAACAAATATCCTTAATCTCTTACCACGCCCTGTGCTAGCTACTAGGGTTACACAGTGAGACAGTGTCTGCCCTCAAGAAGCTTTTATTCTCTCAATAAGCAGGGTATCACTTTAATGTATGTCCTCTCACCACAGATTTTGCCATTTCATCTGAGCATTATAAATGACAGTACGTGTTGACTTCACTTTGTATCTGCTGCCCTGCCTGGTTTTGACTCTGCCTAACTTGTGCCGGGTACCCCATGGCGTCCCTTTCCTTGTTGTCTCTCCCTTTAGACTGTAAGCTCCTTGAGGACGGGGGCTGTCTTACTTTTTACTAATTTGATCCCCAGTGCTTAGCACAGTGCCTGTCTGTGTTGTTGCTGAGTTGTTTCAGTCTTCTCCAACTTTCTGTGACCCCTCTGGGGCTTTGTTTTGTTTTTTTGGCAAAGACACTGGAGTGGCTTTCCATTTCCTTCTCTAGCTCATTTTACAGATGAAGAAACTGAGGCAAACAGGGGTGAGTGACTTGCCCAGGGTCACACAGCTAGTAAGTATCTGAGACCAAATTTGAATTCAGGTCATCCTGACTCCAGTTTCCCGCACCACCTAGCTGCCCTGCCTGGTATGTAGTTGGTGGTTAATAAATGTGTATTAGATTGGATTGGATGGATCTGTTGGACTGCAGTGGCTGAAGAGGATGGAAGGGCTGGTAGATAAAAGCATTAAAGCCAGGAAAGGAGACAGAAGAACGAAAGGCTTTGAACCCAGGATTCTACATGATCTCTGGAGGAGAATCTCTCTCTTTTGACCCCTTGATGTCACCAAGGAGACAAGACAAAGAAAAATAGGGATAGTTACATTTTCAAAAAGCACGTAGAGAAAATGGAAGCAAGGGCGGGCAGGTAAGGGGATGAATGCAAAAGAGCAGCATGGCCCGGGAGACTGTGAATTGTGCTCCAGTTCAGAATGACCTGAGGCTGGGGATGAATGACAAGGACAACGTACAAGGCTCTTTGTTGTTCAGCTAGGTTACTGGTAAGATGAAGATCAAAGTAAAAATAAAACTGACGGTCAGGGTGGAAGGGAAAATAATTGTCTTGAGTGAGAAACAAGAAGGCATATTTTGCTCTCCTATTGATTTTCTCTGCCAAGTTTGCTGAAGAGGAGATAAAAATTACTAAAGAGAGTATCTAGGTGGCTTCAATCCAGCAAGTAAGCAAGGGACATTAATTAAGCAATTGCTGTATGCCAGGAACTATGCTTGGCCCTGGAGATACAAAAACAAATATGAAACCTTCTTTGCCTTCAAGGGGTTTACATTCTATAGGGGAAGGCAACATGTACCTATATAAAAGTACCCACAAAAATATGAAAGGGAAATACAAGATGATGTGGGGAAAGGGATGGCTCAAGCAGATGAGAAGGGTTAAAAAAAAAAAAGACACTTCATAGTGGGAGGATGGGGTTTGAGCCGAGCTCTCAAAGAATCAGGAGGTTCTATGAGGCAGTGCATTGCAGATTTCGGGAAATGCTTCTGTAAATTCTTGGATCTGAATGAAGTCCAACTCAAGGTATGGAAAGAACTGGCAATTGTCTTTGAAGACATATCAACAAGTACTTAGTAAGCACCTACTCTATACTAGGCACAGCGCTAGGTCCCAAGGTTAGAGAAAAAGGCAAAAAGAGTCCCTTTCCTTAAGGAGATCACAATCTAATGGAGTAGACCAAAAAAAAGCAACTATGTAAGCAAAATAAACATATAAATTGTCTGCCTTGGTTTCCTCATCTATAAAATGGGGATAATAACAGGATCAAATTAGAGCATAATTATAAAGTACTGAGCCCAGTGCCTGGCACATTGCTTTTTATTGTTGTTCAGTCTTTTAATCATATTCACTCTTCATGACCTCATGGACCATAGCACTCCAGGCTCTTCCATTCTCCACTCTCTCAAAGTCTGTCCAAGTCATGTTTGTTGTTTCCATGATACGATCTATCTATCTTATCCTCTACATTCTTTTCTCCTTTTGTCTTCGATCTTTCCCAACATCAGGATCTTTTCCAATGAGTCTCCATCTTCTCATTATGTGGCCAAAGTACGTAAACTTCAGCTTCAGTATTTGACCTTCCAGTGCATAGTATGAATTAATTTATTTAAGTATTGACCATTTTGGTCTCTTTGCTGTCCAAGAGACTCTCAAAAGTCTTCTCTAGTATCACAATTCAAAAGCTTCAATTCTGCCGTGCTCAGCTTTTCTTATCGTCACAACTCTCATATTGCTATTGGACAAACCATAGCTTTGGCTCTTTGTTGGCAAGGTGATGTCTCTGCTTTTTAGTGTGCTGTCCAGATTTGCCATAGCTTTCCTTCCAAGAAGAAAGCAAGCAAGAAGCAAGTCTTTTCATTTCATGGCTGCAGTAGTGGTCTGCAATGATTTTTGAGCCTAAGAATATAAAATCTGACACCACTTCCATTTCATCTCCCTCCATTTGCCAGGAAGTAATGGGATTGGCTGCCAAAATCTTAGTTTGTTTGGTTTTCATGTTAAGCTTCAAGCCAGCTTTCACACTCTCTTTCTCTTTCACCTTCATCAAGAGGCTTCTTAATCTTTGCTCTCTGCTATCAGAGTGGGATCATCTGCGTATCTGAGATTATTGATGTTTCTTCCTGCAACCTTAATTCTGTCTTAAGTGCTAAATGAATGTTAGCTATAGTGATAATGATGATAATGATGATGCATATATTCATATATGTAGAGTATGTATACGTATATAATTATTTATGTATATTTAATACAATTGCATTATATGTCTATAATTATATATGTATACACATGTATGTATATATACATACATATATATATATATATATATATGTATATATGATAATCAAGAGGAAGAAGGTACTAACATTAAGAGGAGCCAGGAAAAGCTTCTTGCAGAATTTAGGATTTTATCAGGGATATGAAGAAAACCAGAGAAGCCAGGAACTGGGAAGAAGGAGAGAGAGTATTCCAGGCATGAAGGACAACCAGTGAAAATGTCAGTAGAAGGAGTGTCTTGTGTGAGAAATAACAGGAATCAATCAAACGAGTTAATATCTATGAAGCACTTAGTACAGCGCCTGACACACAGCAGGTGTTAAAGAAATATTTGCTCCTGACCCCATCCCCCAGTAAGTAAGTGGAAAGGAGTAATATACAAAAGGACTGAAAGGGTAGGAAGAGGCTAGCTTATAAAGGGCTTTATAAGCCAAACAGAGGATTTTATTTTTTTTATCCTGGCAATGATAGGGAGACACTGGAATTTATTTTTATTGACTGGGAGTGTAGGGGGGAAGAGAGATGGTTTGACCTGAATTTTAGTAAGATCACTTTGACAGTTGAGGGGAGAATGGGATAGGGTAGGGAGAGACTTGAGGCAGGGAGACCACCTATCAGATTACTGTAATGGTACAAGTGTGAGGCGAAGGGCACCTATACCAAGATGGTGGCAGTGTCTGAGAGAGAAGGGGGCCTATCAAAGAGATGTGATGAAGAACTTTAACAAAACTTACCAATACATTGGCTACGGGGGAAACATAAAGATCAGGATAAGCACTGCAGAACTGGCAACAGACTAATGCTGTGAAAATGTTCAAAAAGGGATATATGTGTGTGTGCATGTGTATTAACACAGTGCCTGTAAACATTCAACAAATGCCCATTGAATGAATATTTAAACCATAAGGCATTAGTTTTGGGTTAGGCTTCTGGCAAAGTCTCAGGCTGTATTATTTGGTTTGTGAGCAATAGAAAGAAAAGTGGTGATCATTAAAAACTAATAGGGCTTGCTCAAGTAGAGGTCAGAGTAGATTCAATTAATTTCTGATTTTGACAAGTTTACCAGATGTCATGTTCCAGAAAATTCTGTAGACATAATCTAATATGCCTGAATTTTTCAAGGCATTTGACAGTCCTTTATTATATCTTTGCGGATAAGAGAGAAAAAGATAGGCTAGATCTGAGGTTCTTAACCTTTTTTTGTTTTCATCTTTGACAGCAGTGTGATGAAGCCTATGGATACTTTCTCAGAATACTGCTTTTAAATCACTAAAATAGAATATGCAGAAATACAAAAGAAACCAATTATATTGAAAAGTAGCCATGTAAACATTTTTTAAGCCCATGGACCTCAGGTTAAGAATGTCCGGACTAGATGAAGCCAGAAATGGTTGGACTAAATGACCTCTAAGGTCTGCTCCAAATCTAAATGGATTATATTATGACTTTATACTTCTCTCTCTTAAATTTCATCTTATTCAATTTAGTCCAATATTGTAATCTTTTGAGATATTAACCCAAAGGATTCATCACTCTACAAGGTCCCATGTTGGATGCAAATATACTAAGTTAGTATGCTCTGTCATGTTTGTTCCCTGGCCTCATAGTCAGTCACCATCTCCCTACAGATCAGTGTAGAAAATCAAGAAGGGTAGCAGGGCCCATCAAAACACCAACATTGGTTGTTGTATTTTGTTCTCAAAGAGGACCAAAATAACATCTCTACGTCAGAGTCAAGTTACACTGTGTCTGACTGTGGCTGATCAGACCAATACGAGCTTGGAATGCTCTACCACAGGTCCAGCACAAATAGTCCATGTGAACATTTGGGGTGGATTCTCTAAATTTTCATATCTCACATTTTTTTTTAGCTACCACAGTGCCTTCTTTGATGTGGGCATGCCATAAATCTCCCATGTCACACAATCAATTGGAAACTTCTTCAGAGAGACCTTGAGAGTGTCCTTGTATCACTTCTTTGGACCACCATGACAGCGTTTGCCTTTTAAGAGACCAAGTCTTAAAAGTTCCTCATTCCAAAGTCTTTCAAGCAAGCATACATTTGGCATTTGAACAATGTGGCCAGCCCATAGGAGTTGTGGTCTTTGCAGTAGAGTTTTGAATCCCTGGTAGTTTAGTTCAAGAAAGGACTGGAATGTCTGGTACCTTATCCTGCCAGGTGAACTTCAGAATCTTCCTAAGACAATTCAAATGGAAGCAATTCAGTTTCCTACCATGGTGCCAGTATACTGTCCAGGTTTCACAGGCATACAAGGTCAGCACAACAGCATTGCAGACCTTTAGTTTGGTTCTTCAGTCTAATACCTCTTTTCTCTCATACTTTCCTTCAGAGGCTTCTAAACGCTGAGCTAGCTCTGGCAATGCATGTATTAAACTCATTATCAATGTGGACATACCTGGAAAGGTAAATGAACTTATCCACAGTATTCAGAACTTCTCTGTTTGCTGTAACTGATGCTTCCATGTATGGATGGTGCAGTGCTAGCTGGTAGAACAGTAGCAAGAACAGTGGCATGTCCCATCAAAACCATCAAGGACTTTTGATTTTGAGACCAGAGTTGGCTTCTCTACACTGAGATAGTGGCTTTCTGTATGTGCCAATTATGAATAAGTTTCTACAACATTATCCTTGCCTGGCTGCCAGAGTCTTTTACCTCCAAAAGCCTCCGAGGCTTGTCCTCCTCCACAAACCCTCCCAAGGAAGTAGCAGCTCATCTATGGGGCAGGATGTTTTTTCCCCTCCCAATTCATCAAAAGCTCCCATTGTGCTCTGGGTAATGCTACCAGGGTTCCTTAAGAGCCCTGAAATGCTAGCCTTTGTTTAGGTTTGTTTCCTTTATAAGGTCAACCTTAAACACCCCCACCCATTGCATCTTGTCCTCTCTTTCACTTTAGAAGCCAGTAGAATCCAGAATAGGGCCACAGGCAAAAACCAACCAAACAAACAAAAAAACCCTTTGTGAGGAGAAGAGCAGGTGCTCACAGGTAGAATTCTAGACCAAAAACAAGTAGCCTGTATTAGGAAACGGAGAGGGAATTTCAGAGACAAATGATAGAGTAGAAAAAGCCCTGGATGTGGGTCCTTCTTTTGGACTACTCTGATTGTTAGGAAGATTTATTTATATTTAGATGCCCAATGAGGATATAGAATCCGTGCTACAGCTTAGAAAGCTACAAACCTTCAGGGACAGATGGAGAAAAAGGATCATTATTCCCTATGACTAAAATTGTCAAGCTATGAACTCATCCTCTGAACGGATAGATAATTTTTAATAGTACTGTTGAGACTTAGGGTGCTGGGATCCCAAAACAGTGATGCAATGCAGGTCCTGCCTCACATGAATTTGACCCAAGCCTTTTTCCAGCCAAAGACAAGATTTATTAGAACACCAGGCAGGATGGGTGTAAAATTTTAAGAATCCTTGCTATGAGCCAGATTTTAAGAACATGATCCTTGGCCAGAATCTTAAGGAATCTGAGCATTTGTGATGCTTGTATTGACAAGTTGGGCAGATTGAATCTGAGTACTTTAATGGAGATGAGATAGATCTTTTACACAGAAGACTGTTGGAACAGAGAAGGGACCTAGATGGAATTAAGGGTGGAAAGTGGCCAGGGGTGATCAGGAGGTAACAGACAATGATGGGCTGGGCTAGGTTAGAGGTAACAGAATTGAGAGACTGGATGTAGCCACAACAAAAGGTCAGTTGGGATGGGTGATGCCTCAGGTGAATGCTAGAGACTTGACCTTGTGGGAAAGTTCAAGGAAGTTGGGAGGGGGAGGGTTTCCAGGGCCTATACCCCATCAGCACCAGATTTATTGTCAGTCAGTCAATAAATTTTTAATAAATGCCTACTATGTGCTAGTCACTGTGCTACATCCTGGAAATGCAAACAAAGGGAAAAGACAATTCCTACTCTCAAGGGAGTCAAATGGAAGAGACAATATGCTAACACCTGCATTCAAATAAGCTATAGACAGGACAAATTGAAAATAATCAATGGAGTAAAGGTCCTAGAGAAAAGTTTTGAAACATGGAGAAAGAGACCAGCACTTCCCTACACTTAACATTTGTGATCAGTAGCACCAGCAAATAACCTCCCTGGGAAGAATCACTGCTCAAATAGATTTGCTTTTCTCCCCAATCTTACTAAAACCTCTCAGACAAGTTTCACTAATCAGCATATGATTACCAAATCAATACTCCTGAACTTATTGCTAGGGCTAGTATAATTTACCATAGAAAGGAGGTTGGGCAACTGTTACATGCCAAAAAGAAGGGCTAAAGAGCCCAGTGAAGGTTCAGTGAATGTAGGAGCATTAAAGAGAAGGGAGAGGAGAAAAGATGAAGTAGAGACAAAAAAACAAGGACAGTCAACAAAGAGAAGTAGAATCATAGAATCTCAAAGTTGGAAGGGACCACAGAAATGATCTTAGTTGAACCCATACTTGAACATGGATGCCCCCTTACAGATATTGTGAAAAATGATTTCTCTTGTTAATCTGTGTCTTGGAGATTCAGAGCTCCCAGCCCCCCTTTCTGCTCCAAAATTCTTCAGAAGGACATTAATCATAATGAGATTGCCTTGAATCTTACACCAGTCAAAATCCAACCCAGGCCTCCATTGATTTAATCTGCTCAGGTTTGGATGGAGACAGATTCTTCTGCCTAGATAACCCAAGACTGGGGGGTGGTCTGATAGAACAGGTCCTAAATAACCTAAGTCACCTATCAAGACCTCATTTTAATATAGTCCACCTCCCAGTATGTTGACCAATCAGAGTTGATTGGGAACATCTACTCTTTGAAGGGCATTTAACTCTATACCCCCAAATCCCAAATCAAGCCCCACTTGAGAGAAATTAAAATGGTGACACATGCACCCTAATTTCATTTTTTTTCTTAGAACAGACTTTGGTTTTTAAAATTGGGGTTCAATAATATCTGACAATGGGTTCTCCAGCCTTTGCTTGAATACCTCCATTGATGGGGAATCCTCTGTCTCCTGAGGCAATCCATTATACTTTGTTTATTTTGCTTTTTGGTGAGTGATCAATCCAGGTTAAGTGACTTGCCAAAAGTCACACAGCTAGTAAGTGTTAAGTGTCTGAGGCTGGATTTGAACTCAGGTCCTCATGACTCCAAGGCCAAAGCTCTATTCATTGTGCCACTTAGCTGCCCCAGTCCATTATACTTTTGGATAAAACCAACTGCCAGGAAGTTTTCCTTCATATCAAGTCTGTACTGATCAATGATTATTAAATACTTGCCATGAGCCAGGTACCATGCTGGGCTCTGGGCAAGAAAACAGAAAAATGAAACTGTTCCTGTTCTTAATGAGCTTATACTCTATAGGAGAGATAATATATAGAAATATAGATGTATGCAAAGTAGGGGCAAAATAATTGATATGATATCAGCATTTAGGGAAATAAGGAAAGGCTTCATGTACATGGTGGTGTTTGAGCTAAACTTTAAAGGATTAAGAACTGGAAAAGCTTCAGGGAGGAGGTAGCATCTATCTGAGTTGGTCCTTAAATGAAGCAAGGAACTTTAATAAGTGAAGAAATGGGGGAGGGGAGAAGCAGGAAGTCCTTCAGAGTGTGTATGAAAAGTCCATTCCTGGGGGCAGCAGATAGAGCACCAGCCCTGAAGTCAGCAGGACCTGAGTTCAAATCTGGCCTCAAACCAAACACACTTACTAGCTGTGTGACCCTGGGCAAGTCACTTAACCCCAACTGCCTAAAAATTTTTTTAAAAATTTAAAAAAATAAAATGTCCATTCCAAGCACAAAAGACAGCATAATCTCAGGCACAAAGATGGGAAAAGGAAAGGTGAAAACTGGGGACAGGAAGTAATCTATGTTGGCCAGAATGTGGAGTTGATATGGAAAAATAATATGAGATAAGACTGGAAAACTTAGTGGAAACCACACTTTGGCCCAGGAAAGAAGGTACTATACCCAAGGCTATATGAATGCCATTTCAGGAGGATCCCAGTGCACTGGGCATAAGCAACTTTGAAGATCAGGGTAGCCCATAGACTTAACTTGCTCATCACATCAAGGGAAGTCTTTCTGCTCAGCCAGTTCTTATCCTTTTCTGTAGCTCTTGGGGCTTCAAACAAGAAAACAACAACATCTTTGTCTGGCCTTGAACCCTAGCCTAGCCTTCACTCTCCTGGCAAACATAACTTGCCTGTCCGATTGTGTATCCTATCAGCGGAAAAACCCCAGGCAATTATCATCTCATGATTCAACAATTCAACAGTGAGCCTAGAGTAGCATTAAGTGTACTGCTGCTGACTATGGGTTGATGCCAACCTGGAAGGAGATCTCTGGATAGGCTGCTGGACTCAATCCTTGACCCTGTTTGGTTCAATATTTGTAATCAGATTTGGATAAGATGGCATACTTACTAAGCTGGAAAAGAGAGCACATCTAATGCATTGGATGATTGAACCAGAATTCTAAAAGGTCTGGACAGGTGAAACGACAGAACAATGAATAATTACTGCTGCAGAACTTTGCATTTAGATATTAAAAACTATGCTACAGGTCTAGGGTACATGGTGGTCACAGAACAGTCTCCAAAACCATAGTAAGGGGGGGCTATACAATATATAAAAGTTCTTAAGACATAACATACACCAAAGGGATAGGCAGTAGTGACAGTATGTTATGAATAATAGCTGAGTCCTTGAAGACACCTTATGAGCCCTTCTCTATTCTCAGGAATTCCTGCCTCAAAGGTCAACCTTGGTAGTCAGAGACTGTAGGACCCTGGTATAAAGCAGTTGATCAAATTTCATTCTCCATCCAATTCATTGATACTGGGAAAGAAACAAGAGGGCAGAGATGGTGACTATTAAAGATAGGAGGAAGGAGGATGATCTAATCTAACCAACTATTTGGAAAAGAATAATAAGGCCTGTAATTAAACCCTACCAGAGCCCTATCCATATGTATCTTTAATTCATTTTTTAAAAATTAGTGAATTGGATCAGGTTTACCTCTCCAATTCCATCTAACCCACTACTAGGTGAGTCATATCTTTTAAAGAAAGGAGTGGAAAGTAAGAGAATAAAACTACATCACTCGTCACCTCCTTTCACTCCTACCACATTGCCTGCCAAGGGCCTATATCCACTTTTCAAGGCTCTGCTCAAATACTCTATGCTCTGTAAAGCTTTGCCCTAACTACTCTAGGAGGTAATAGTAGAAAGAACACTGAACTTGGAGTAAGAGGACCTGGGTTCAAATCCTAGCTCTGCTACTTAACTTCCTGTGTGGCAAATCACTTAAGAAAAAAATCTCTGAACCTTAGTTTCCTCATATGCAAAATGTGAGGATTTGATTAAATAATTTTAGATTTCCTTTCAATTCTAACTCCTATGTTTTAAACTTTAGTAGGCATTGATCCCCAGTCACTTCCTCTGAACATCTAGTTTACATGTCTCACATTCTGCTCTAATCATTTCACGTATGTTAGTCTTCTTCTTCAGGTAGATGGTAAGCTCCTAGTAGGCAGGAACTAGGTCTTATGTTCCTTTGTAAACCCTATTATAGTTAGCACAATGGGTGCTCCATCAAGATCAGGTTGGTTTCCCTATCAGATCTCCTATACAGTTGAAAAAGTTGGATAAACCAGGATACTTTCAAAGAAAACTATATGAGTCATTTAGTCTATTCCCCTGCCTCCAGAAATCTAACCTATGTCAGACAGATGGTCACAAAGCTTTCTTTAGATGAAGTTTTCCATCTTTCTTCAGGCCTTACATTAGCCCTTTTAGTGGATTTTTACAGGTGTCTTTTTAGCTAAACACGTTCTAAAAGCCTGGTACAAATACCTCCTGTCAGGGTTAAGGGAATGGATGGAGAAAGGAGTTAAAGAACTTTCCTATTGGTTGAGGAAACTTCAGAGAACTATACCAGTCTGGATCTGAACCAGTTCTGAGTCTGATCTCTCCTTGGGTCATATCCAGTCTTACCTTAACCACACAACTTAGAAGTTTTCTGTTGGAAAGCACCTAGTCCAGATATCTCAACATGTGGCTGATGGAGATCACCAAATCAGACAGCAACTGCTCTTAGTACCTGACCAGAGACTCATCATCAAACAGCCCCAGGAAATTCCTTGTAATCTGGGATTCCCACATGTGCAGACACTTTCTCCTCCTTACATGTCCTCCCAGTGTGCTGCAGCTGTACGCCATGAATCCAATACTACATTGTGGTTTTCAGGTAGACCAATAATTTTTAAATTGTCTCTCCTGGATCTATTTTCCAGATCAGTTGTTTTGCCAATGAGGTATTTTACATTTTCATCTATTTTTTTCATTCTTTTGTTTCTATTTGACTGATTGTTGTTCTCTCACAGAGTCATTAGCTTCCACTTGCCCAATTCTAATTTTTAACAAATTGTTATCTTCTGTTAGACTTTGTACCTCCTTCTCCATTTGGCCCATTTTACTTTTTAAGGAGTTCTTCTCCTCAGTGAGTTTTTGTGACTCTTTTTCTGTTGGGCCAATTCTGCTTTTTAAGGAGTTGTTTTCTTCAGTGTACTTTTTTTCCAGTTGTCCAATTGTATTTTTTAGGGACTTGTTTTCTTCAGTGTACTCTTTTTCCATTTGGTCAATCATATTTTTTAAGGACTTGTTTTCTACAGTTAATTTTTGTCCTTCCTTTTCCAAGCTATTGACTCTCTTGCATACCTGTCATTTCTTTTCCCAATTTTTCTTACACCTCTCTTATTTGACTTTTAAAATCCTTCTTGAGCTCTTCTAAGAAGGCTTTTTGGGCTTCAGACCACTTCATATTCCCTTTTGAGGTTAAAGATGTGGGTTTGTTGACAATGTTGTCCTCTTGAGAATTTCTGCCTAATAAGAATCTAGGTACGTTTCCTTTTGCTTAAGGTGTTTGCTTATTTCCTGGCCTTTAAAAAAATTGAGCTGTTCTGCTGGGGAGCAGGAGGCACTGACCCAAGCTTCTTGTGCTAGGAGCCTGGGGCCTGGTCACTGGCTTTGCATGTTGGGGCCTCAGATTCTGGCAGTTGGAGGCTGTAGGATTCAGGCAGCTTACCTGGTGTTGGGCTGGAATCAGCAACACTGGAGCTCTAGGGGTAGGGGTAGGTAGTCTGGCCCCTGGAGGTTGCCTGCTCACCTGGGCCTTTCACTTTCTTCGGCTCCTTGCAGATGGATATTTCGCTGCTGCAGGATGTCTCTCCACCCACGGCCTTCCCCCTTGGAGCTGCACTTCCCAGAGTTTTGCTTAGGCACCATAGAACACTGTGGCACAAGGTGGTTTTCCAAGCCAGTTCCCACTGGTTTCCCTGCCTATACTGAGGCACTAGGAAGTCCTGGTGTTGGTGCTTGCCTGCTCCACCACCTGGGGTTCAGGATCTCCCCCTGGTATGCTCTGGTGGGGCTTTCTGCTAGCTTACTGGAATAGCAGTGTCCCATTCTGTACTGCTCACCCTTCCCCAGGGGCCTTTCCCATTAATCTCTCAAACTTCCTGGGCAACAGGACTGCTGCAACCTGTCTTTCTGCTGGTTCAGCTCTTCCAGGGCTTTTCCTGGGGTGATATTTTCTGGGCTTCCAGAGGTTAATAGTGACAGTGAGAGTGACTTACTTCTTACTCTGCCATCTTGGCTCCCAATTCTACAAAGGACCAAAAATCACATACCACTGTTTCAGTCTCCTGCCTTCTCTGGCTTCTTCAGATCTCATCTAAAATCACATCTCCTGAAAGAAGACTTTCCCAGTCCCTATAATGCTAATGCCTTCTCTCTATGATCATCTCTGATCTATCCTGTATACACATATCTTGTTTTTACATAGTTGTTTGTGTCTTGTAATGGGACAGACTGTGAATTCCTTCAGAGTAAGGACTGGTTTTTGTCTCACTTTTTGTATCCCCAGCATTGAACCTACATATAGTAGGCATTTGATAAACATCTATTTAACTTGTTGACTTGAACACTGCGTGAGCCATTTAAAAAGTCCTGCCAGAGACAGCACACAACCTCTGATAAACTTCCTTACCTTAGGTCCCTAGAGGTTATTTGGGTTCACATTTCCATCTCCCCTAGGTGCCTCTAGAAAAAAAAATCTAGGGCAAAGGAGGTACCAGCACAGAAGAAGGCTGTGGTAGCCAACGCTACAGATAAAGGCCAGCTGACTGCTTACTGGATTTGTTGTAGGTGGGATTCTTGTGCAGGTGTGACAAATGATTCACTGAAGACCCCTACTCAAACTCTAATCAGCATTAGTTACTTCATTATGATTTTAAAAGGGGTAATCATTGCTAGTAATTATTTCAAATATTCACCTAGTAATACATATTTAGTCAGTCATCTAATAATAAGTATAAAAATAGCAGTGTATTAATCTGTACTTTGTATAAGTCATATAGGAATAGAGATTCTAATAGAAGGGCCCTATAATAGGTCTCAAACTTTAATGTAATATTCATTACTTGTTTAACAGTTATGGAGATCACTTGCGCAACCACAAGAATGCTGACAAAGATATCTCCATCCTGTTTTGCTCAAATTCTATGACCAAACCAGGCATGGCTAGCGGCATGGTATGGCATATTAAGTGGAGATATTCCTTGCTTCACCCAACTCATAACCCTGCTGATAGATC
This sequence comes from Phascolarctos cinereus, assembly GCF_003287225.1. Taxonomy (NCBI): domain Eukaryota; kingdom Metazoa; phylum Chordata; class Mammalia; order Diprotodontia; family Phascolarctidae; genus Phascolarctos; species Phascolarctos cinereus. The sequence continues at coordinate 419,417,556 of NW_027555958.1, read as the reverse complement.
ATTCTTGCTTATTTCAGCTTATGCATCATATGCAATCAATGGGATTCTGTATTTTGCCATGCCTCTTTTGCATATTTGGGTATCAAACTCTATAAATACAAGGTTCCAGAAGAAAGGGGTATCTCAGACCATGAGGAAGATTTGAGGTCCACTTAATTAGAGGGGACCTTTTAATGGACCCTTAAATAAAGTGTCATTGGCTCAGAGTTCTGCCTCTGTCTCTTTTATTGTAGGTTGGACAATTTCAATCCCTACATAAATATGGACTGGACTAGAGGCCCAATGAGGTGTTTTTAATTCTGAAATTCTGTGATTTCTGAGTTAAAGTGTAATATTTAATGGTGCTGGTGCTATGTTCTCTCAATAATTCTCCAAAGTCATCAAATGTCATAGCACTCTTAGTAAGCAGATGCAGTGAGCAATTTCGTAATGGCCTGTATTTGGATCTTACAGATTCCTACTAAACACAATACACTTCTGTTAAAGGCTTTCTATGTCATTTCCTTCAAGATAGAAACAAAATTGTTTTGCATACGAATTCCCAAAAGCTACATAGCTAACATCTAAGCTTTCCAATGTGCTTCAAAAGAACCATTTTAATGATAGGCTATTAAAGTTCAAAGTCACTTACTAGAGAATTTGAGATTGGAATTATACTGTCTTCAGTCCTTCAACAGGATCCTGACCTAATTCCCAGGACATTATAGGTAAAAGACCACTTGATTGGGAGTCTGCTTTTGGCACTTGCTAGCTGGGGAGCTTTGGACAAGTCACTTAAGCTCCTCAGAGTTTCAGTTTCCTCATTTCTAAAAGGAGGAACCATCAGCTTCTGGAATTATTGCTAAAATTGAGGAAAGGTATTTGATTTGTGGGGCAGGAAAGTAGTAACAATGGTTAATGACTCTAGCAAAGACACCAGACATTTTACCCACTCCAGTGGACCTGTAGACAGAAGATAAAGTTAGGGAAAGCCCAAGCATCTGGCCTTATTGTTTAATATGGATCATTAGATTGTGGTGGTAATGTTGTGTTTTGGAATTTTGTGTTTGTCTTTGACTTCCTTAGGGTATATTCCCAGTATTGGAAATTCTAGGTCAAAGGATATGGACAATTTAGTCACTTTTCTTAATTCCAAATTGATATCCAGAACTGTTGGAACCATCTATTCTGCCCTATAGGAAAACAGAAGAAGGGGATACGAGAAGGGGGAGGATGATAGAAGGGAGGGCAGATTAGGAGAAAGGGTATTCAGAATGCATGCTGTCTTGGGGTGGGAAGAGGGATGAGAGGAGGAGAAAATTCAGAACGCAAAATCTTGTGGAAGTGAATATTGAAAACTAAAATAAATATTTAAACAAAGAAAAAAAAATAGAACTGTTGGAACCAATGAACACATATGTGCACCCATCTTACCCCAGTCTTTCAAACAATTACTGTTCCCATTTTTTGTCATTGGTATCAGTTTACAATGCATAGTGATTTGAATTATGTTTTAAAACGGTCATATGCAGTTTACAATTTTCTCAAACACTTCATACCCTTTAGGAACTGCTGCTGGTATTGTACATTTGTGCTAATCCCCCTACACATCATAAATATTAGATTTTTGTCAGTGATATTCCATGAAGATGTTTTCCCATCCCACAGAACAGATTTTGTTAGTGCTATTTAGAAATGTTAATGACTTATTTTGTATCTTCTTAGCAGCATGGTATAATAGTTTTCTCAGAGACAGGAATACCTGGGTTCTTGTCCCTTTTATATACTGGTTGTGTATCCCTAGGCAAATCACTTAATCTTTCAATGTCCTAGACAACTCTCTAAGACTTGAAGCTTCAGAGGAGGTGGTGACGTATCATCTGAAAATAAGAATAATTTCATTTCCTCTTAGCATATGCATACATGCATACACACATATGTAGGGGGCAGCTAGGTGGCGCAGTAGATAGAGCACTGGACTTAGATTCAGAAGTCTCATTTTCATGTCATTTTCATGAGTTCAAATCTGGCCTCAGACACTTATTAGCTGTGTGACCCTAGACAAGCCACTTAACCCTGTTTGCTTCAGTTTATCTGTAAAATGAGCTAGAGAAGGAAATGGCAAACCACCACAGTATCTTTGTCAAGAAAACCCAAAATGTGATCATGAAGAGTCAGACATAACTGAAACTCAACAACAACAAAAATACATATATACACATGTATATATGCCTTTAATTTTGCTATTTTGTCATTACCGTAGCTAGAATTTCTAGAACTACATCAAATAATAATGGAAAGAGAAGACAATCTTGGAAAGATCTCCAAGCTCATTTGTAAATAATTATTTACCAATTTTACTAATTATTTTGCTGAGTCAATCATTCTGGCATCCTTCAACTTTGTCATAGCGAATTACTTCCTGGGTAAATAGATGCAGTCTCTTTGCAATGATTTTATTTAAAATTTTTGTTCAACAATTATTAATTATATTGGTCTATAGATCTCCTTTTCTTCTTGGTCTCCCCCTGGTTTGGATAGCAGAATTATATTAGTTTCATGGAAAGAATTTTTTTAATGTACTTTCACTCTCAGTTTGAAAATAATTTTTGTACTATAAGTATTCTTGCTGTTTAAAGATTTGATACATAAACATATCTGCCATTTACTATTTATTTAACCTTGAGAAAGTCATTAAATTCTGTACTTCAATTTTCTCATCTTTTAAATGAGTATATCTGAGATAGGTAGATAGATAGATAGATAGATAGATAGATAGATAGATAGATAGATAGATAGATAGATAGACAGACAGACAGATAAATAGAGGGCACAAGGTGAGTTGAAGATGAAAGGGTGATATCTGGAGAATAAAATTAAGGGGTAAGAGAGGATTATACTGTGAAGGATAAAGGGAGAGGAAGAATGGGGTAAATTATCTCACATAAAACAGGTAAAAAAAGGCTTTTACAGTGGAAGGGAAATAGGGCGGGGGGGAAGGCGAGAGGTAATGAGTTAATCTTATTCTCACCGGATTTGGCTTAAGGAGAAAATAACATAGACACTCAATTGGGTATGGAAATCTATCTTACCCTACAGAAAATAGGGAGGGAAGGGGACAAGAGAGCAGGAGGATGATAGAGGGGAGGGCAGATTCAGGGAGGGAGTAATCAGAAGCAAACACTTCTAAGGGGGGACAAGGTCAAAAGAGAGAATCGAATAAATGGGGTGCAGGATAGGATGAAGGGAAATATACTTAGTTTTTCACAACATGACTACTATGGAATTGTTTTGCATGACTACACATATTTAACCTGTATTGAGTTGCTTGCCTTCTCGATGAGGGTGGATAGGGACAGAGGAAGGGAGAAAATTTGGAACCCAAAATTTTAAAAACAAAAGTTAAAAAAAAATTTGTTTTCACCTGCAACTGGGAAATAAGATGTACAGGAAATGGGGTATAGAAATCTATCCTGCCCTACAGGAAAATTGAAAGGGAAGGGGATAAGAGAAGTGGGGGGGGAGATAGAAGGGAGAGCAGATTAGGGGTATTCAGAATGCATGCCATCTTGGGGTGGGGGGAGGGATGAGATGGGGAGAAAATTTGGAACTCAAAATCTTGTGGAAATGAATGTTGAAAACTAAAAATAAATTAATTAATTTAAAAAAATAAATGAGTACATCTGTCAAATGAAGGTGTTAAACTAAATGAAGGTTCAGCAAACTATGGCCTGAGGGCCAATATCTGACCTGCCTGTATTTGTACAACCTAGGAACTAATTTTTTTTACATTTTTAAATACAATAAAACTCGTTTTAAAACTTAAAAAACGTTATTAGCTCAAGGGCTGTGGTGAGCTGAAGATCATAGTTTGCTGACCCCTAAACTAGATAATTTCTAAAGGCCTTTCTAGCTTGAAATCCTATTATTAGAACATTAAATTGGGCACTTTTAGCCCAGAGAAAAGTGAACTTAGAAGGAATATTATATGTATCTATATCTAAAGGAGGAATGGTCATTAGCACAAACAAGTCTCCATAACCATTTAACAGATATTTTTAAAGTTATTACTATGTAGAGGGCACTGTACAAAGCACTGGGGGAGGCACTAAAATTATATATGACGTAGTCCCTTTTTTTTTACAATCTCACAGAAGGATAGAAGAAAGACTAAGCTAATGGAATAATCAGGAAGAATGACTAAATGAAAAAGCAGAGGGAGGTAGACAAGGGCACACTTGTCTTTTTTTTTTTTTTGGTGGGCTCTGTCACTTCAGAATTCATTTAAAGACTTGATTTAAAGTATTTTTGAGGGAAACTGGGAAGAACTCAGGCAATTTTTTGCCTTTTCTCCACCATCTTGGCTCTGCCCCCACACTTGTCCTATAAAAAGGATACAGACCAGCACCAACCTACCCTGGCACACAAGCACACACTTTTGTAGGGTATGACTAGCTCCCCAGCCATGCTAAGAAGGGTAAGGCTTCTTTCTTTGGGAAGGCAAAGGAGAAGGACAAGACTCAGGGATGAATGCTTTGTCACAGTCAAGGAGGCAAGGCACTTGATCTAGGGGACAAAAAGAGAGAAGATGTTGCCAACAGCCCTAAAAGAGGTAAAAGCCTCTCTTCTGCTCTGACTCTGCCAGTAGGAATCAGATAAAAGCTAGCCGGTTACTCTGTGGTATAGACAAAGCTGTGTGTTGGAGGGAGCAAGCACCAGGGGATACCTCATTCTGGCTCTGGGGAGTCTGGTTACCTAGATAGCTTTCCCTGGATGTCTATGTTTGTGTAACAGATATACCCATTTTATAATATATCTTTGGTAAAAAGTCTTGCTCATTGGGTTATACAGCAAGTGCTTGCAGTCTTAGGCTCAGAGTATAGTAAGGTATGAACGATGATGACTCTATGCCCTAAGGTCAGGGTGAGCTGACTTCTTGACATCACCTCCTATGTTTTCCCTATTCTTTCAGGCATAGGACCCTGACAGTCAGAGGTCACAGGACCCTCACAGAAGATCTTTTGTGAAGAAAATACTTTGTGCATTATATAAACATCAACTGTTGTTATTCAGTTACACAGTAGTGTCCAACTCTTCGTGATCCTAAGGACCATAGCGTACCAATGGGGTATTATTGTGAGAAATATTGGAGTGGTTGGCCATTGCTTCTCCTGTGGATCAAGGCAAACAAGATTAAGTGACTTGCCCAGGGTCACACAGCCACTGAGTGTCTGAGGTGGATTTGAACTCATGTCTATCCTGACTCCAGGCCTAATGCTCTAGCTACTGAATCACCTAGCTGCCTCAAAACATCAACTATAATTGTCAATGAAGGACAAAGGCTGCACTTTCATCTCTCTGACTTTGTCTACTATGCCACAGAAACTCCCCCACTCTGTAAGCTTACTCTACCCTGGACTTCACACATTAGAATTACCCTCCACTTCCGAAGCCTTTCCCTTTGATTGGGAGAACCTCCATTCCCATTCAATCAATCAATCGATTAACATTTATTAAGTACCTACTATGTGCCAGGAACTACTGTGCACCCAAGCCAGCCATGACTTCATTCCTGTACTCCTGGACTGTAAATAATAGACAAAAGGCTGCACCCCTGACTTTCCATCTTTTCTTTATTATGTCCTCTCTGCCTACCTTCTTTTTTACATTCCCCATTAAAATATAAGTTCCTTAAAATCAGGGACTGTCTTTTTTTCTGCTTGAATTTGTAATCGCAGCATTTAGCACATTGTCTGGCACACAGGAAGAACTTAATAAAATGTTTGTTGTCTTGATGACAAAGGGGGAGCAGAACTTCAAAATGGCTGAATGTTGCTGGGACCATCGATCTAAAGGAGGAAAGGACCTTCAGGGCTCTTCTAGCCCAATCCATTCATTTTTGAGCATAAAATATTTTGCCTAAAGGTCACACAGTAACAAGGAGCAGATCAAAGTTTCAAAGCCAGATGCTTTGACTGCAAATCCATTTCTTTTACCATGACACCACAGAAACTGCTCTGTATAAAACTCCTGAATCACCCCAGACCCTCCAAATATTATGACTCTGAGAGACAAAACTCTAAAGAGCTAATGAGGAAAAAGAACACAACCAGTCCCACAACAACCTCAGGCACATACTCATAACAGTTGGGAGAATGGGGCCAGATTATTCAGGGTCTGAAAATCTAGGCAGAGGAACATGAATTTGATAGGGTAGGCAATAGAGAATTCTTGTAATTTCCTGAGCAAAAATGAACTTTCTCACATCTGGGTAAAGAACTGAATTTTCATCTGATCTATTTATTCCATAAGAGTACCAAGTCCAAGAGAGTTTTGAAGGATGATAGAAGCAAAGATTTCCAGCTAGAAAGGACCTTGGAGGTTACTGAGTCCAACCCTCTAATTCTATAAAAGAGAAAACTTAGTTAAGTGACTTGCAGGGTTACACACAAAGTGTCTGAAGCAGGATTTGAATATAGGTCTTCCCAACTCAGTGCTTTCTACCCATTAAACCATAACGTCTCATAAGTAAGAGAGAAAAATTACTGGGGTGAAAAAGGAAGGCTTCCAAGAAATCGCCTAGGCAACATGTCAGAAAGCATCAGGAGGACCACAGAAAAAGTTTCGTAGGATCATAGCTTCATAGCACAAAGGAACCATAGAGGTCATCAAGGCCGGCTTCCTAATTTAAGGGAAGAAAAAACTGAGGGCTAGAAATAATAGGGGCCTTGACAAAGGTCACAAGGCAGTAAGTGCCAAAGCTAAGATCTGATCAGGGATGCTAGGAAAGATGAAAGATCTAGTGGATTCCAGAGCAGACTCTCTGAGAACCAGGAGATTGAGAATAAGAGTTTAAAAAAAGACAGGCAATTGAGAAGCTTTAGCATAGTCTTCCTCTTGTGAAGTGTAGTTACCTTCCTTCCTGAGGATGAGTCTGCATGACAGAATGCTGGCTTTTGAATCAGAGGACCTGGGTTTAGAGTGGGTAAAGCATCTCACCTCTTGGTTTCATTTTCTTCAACTATAAAATGAGTGGGTTGGGCTAGAAGGCTTCAGAAATCCTTCCATTTCTCAATCCAAGATTCTGGGTAGATTTTACCATTCTTAGGAGGTAAGAATCAGTAACAAGTAGCATTTATTTAACGTATACAAAGCATATTATGCATTATCTTTTTTTGATCTAGGTTTTATCTAGGAAGATAATTCACATATTATATTTCATTTTATAACTAAGGAAACTTAAAGGAGTCAAATGTCTTGCCTAAGATTGTTGAGGTTTAAGGGTTAAGGGGTGATGGGGCCCCAAGATCACAACACATGCGTCCTGCCTGTAAGAATTTGACCTAAGCCTTCTTTCAGCCAAAGACAAGGTTTATTAGAACATCCATCATATTGGCCAGACTCTTAAGGAATTTGAGGGTCTGTGAGCTATTGGCTAGATTGTAAGAATCTGAGCACCTTAAAAAGACTAGATATACCTTACATACAGAAAGACTATGGGAGGGATCTTGGAGTGGCCAATAGTCTGTGGGGACTGTAAGGTGATAGAATGCCAGGGACCTGGACCATGTGGCCAAGGGAGAATGGAGCCTAGCTAGGATTAAGGATGGGAAGTGGCCAGGGGCCACAGGGAGATAAGACAATGTAGGGCTAGGCTAGTTTAGCTCTGCCTGAGTTTGTGATGTTTTCCCAACTACAACCTTTTTGAGGGCAGGTATGGCATCCTAAACATTTTTAAATCCCCTATGGCACCTAGCATGACATTTGGCATACAGTGGTTTCTCAATAACTATTTCTTGATAGTAGTGGCACAGAGGATAGCTCACTGGGCCTAGAGTCAGAAAGAAATGAGTACAAATCTGACCTCAGACACTTATTAGCTATATGATTCTGGGCAAGTCACTTAATCTTTATCTCCCTCAGTTTCTTCAACTGTAAAATAAGGATAATAATAGCGCTTACTTTACAAGGTTGTTGTGCGAATTAAATGAGATAATATTTGTGGATTCTTTAGCACAGTGCCTGGCACACAATAAGTGCTATAGAAATGTTTGTTCCCTTTTTTAGGTGGACTAGTAGGGCCCTAAAGACTTAGTAAGCCTCTCCTATCTGCTGATTAAGACTGAACATCAGGCTGTAACATGAAGATTTAGCTAATACTGGGATATCAGTGTAAATTATTACAGGTCATTTACATCTTGGCACGAATGGAAAATCTGATGGCAGAATTTGGTAAGGCTCTGGCATGAGAAAAGTGAAGGACATCTAAGATAGAGAGAGGGAGTGAGAAAGAGAAACAGAAAAGACAACATCAAAAAAAAGGAGGGGGGGGATAAAATCCAGGTAGTTTGAAGACTCAGAAGATAAACTGCTTCCAGAACCAACCTTTTCAGTTCTACGTGATACAAAGTCAGTAAAAACCAATCAACAGTAAAAATCCTTACAAGATCCTCACCAACCTCCTCATTTGCCCTAAATTTCTGAATCTCTTGGCTCTCATGGACTATTAACCTCAAAGAACAAGTTAACCAAAGTGAAATCCAACCCATTCACCCTGGCCAAGGAGTAAGGAATGGGGCATTGTTATTCGAGAACAATGATTCTGCCCTAAAGAGCTTTCAGAAAAAAGGAAGATGTTGATCCTGACATCTCAAGTTTAGAGATTTTCATGTTTGTACCAATAACATTTCATCCAGAATGTCTAGACCAAAGAATTAAGTTGCAATCTTCTTTTCCATGTGATTATCTTCAATAATCTTATTTTTCTCCTTCTCCTTTTTGTTTTATTGTGAGCCTATGTCAAGATGAGTGGATTATAACAATACTAGAGAAATTAATCTACTGGCAGCTTTAAAAGTGATACTAAAGGCAACTTCTTCTTTCCTCATTCTTTTCTCAGTTCCCATAAGTCTTTTCTCAGTTCTCATAGGACAGAGCCATCTCAAAGTTTGGCACCATCTACAGAGATCCACAGAAAATCACTTCAGCCCACTCACTAACTTTCTTTGAAAACTGGTGATGGATCATGTTTACTGCTTTGTCTCACAATATGGAGGGAGTTGTTTCCATAATTCATTTTCCCATGAAAACAAAATTTAGGGGAAAAAAATCATTGTTTGAGAACCACCATTTCCCAGTCATAGGAAACCAAATCACTGTGCTTTTCTATTTTCCTTCAGACTGTAGCCAAAAGAAGCCCTAAATTCTCAGCTTTCTGGTGGTTTTAAATCTAAACTTTCTGGTAGCTTAAAAAAAATAAACTTTAATGAAAGTTACAAACATGGCTTGTTTGTGGCACTATTGGTATATTTCTTTTTTCAGTCAAACCCAGGAAACAGGGGAATGCAGTGAGCATAGCATTGAAATGAGGATCAGTCACCTAGAATCTAATCTCAGCTCTGCTGCTGCTGACCAGCCCAGTGATCTTAGGTAAGTCACTGTCCTTCCCTAAACCTCAGTTTCTTCTGCTGTAAATAAGGTCTGGCTTTGTGATTTTAAGTATTTACCGAGAACCACTCAAATGGATAGCATTGTGTTTCAAGTTTCTAGAGCTCTTCACTATCTAGGGCTTCATCATTGTGGCACTAGGAAGTATAAGCAAGACTGCTTTTTAATTATTTTTGTATTTCCTTTTTAAAAATTTTTATTGACAGTCTTCATTTTTCCCTTACAAACATTTACACATTATTGTCTCTTCATAAGAGGTTTCTTGTGACAAAATAAGACAATTTAGTAAAACTAATAATATAGAGATTCCCATCTGAAAGTACATGTAACATTTTACATCTGCAGCGATTCTCAAACACTATTTTGAAAAAATTAACAAACCTATTTTCTTTCCTTCCCAATCCCCATCTCATTGGAAAAAAACAAAAACTCTAATTTCTTGTGATAAATATGCATAGTCAAACAAAACAAATTCCCTCAAAGCCTATTAGGAATCTTATATAAGTATCTGTGTCTTATTCTACACTCTAAATCTGTCATGTCTCTGTAATGGATGGTGTGTTTCATCATTAGTCCTTTGGAATCATGAATGGTCATTGTATTGTTCAGAGTTCTTACAACTTTCAAAGTTGTTCGTTTTCACAACATTGTTGTTAATGATGTCATCTTGAGTTAATAGTATTATCATTGTGCCTGAATGAATTTTGTGTAGATGAAAAGCATACTGGTGGGGGCTCATGAGCTGAGGTGGCAAGTATTAGGAATAAATACATCCTTCCTTCTTCTCCCTCCTCCATAACAGGGTTACTCTATAGCCCTGAATGAATTTGAGTTGCAGTTAGAACCCAGTTGGAAAGTAGAAAGAATTTTGGAACAAATTAGATTTAAGGCAGCATCTTTGACCACATGCCACAAGGAATTCTAAATATATGTGACCTAAATATAAAATACCCCATCATGAAGGGAAAAAGCCAAAAGGAGATAGGAAAAGGTACACTTCATATGATGGTGGCAGGAAATAGTATAGGGAGAGGAGTGATCTTTAAACATGTAAAAGACAGAGGAAGTATTTTTTTAATGTTTTTTTTAACATTGAGTCTCCCTATCTCAACTACATTGGAAGTATAGGGACTTCCTATACTTCCAGTCCTACTCTGATCTGAACCTGCTCCATTTCCAACCTGGGCCTCTTTACCAACCTCCTCACATTACTCACCCCCCTTCCAGGGGCTCATTTCATCAATGATGAACTTAGTGCATACACCTGATTGGCTTAGCCCATTGCAACCCATAACTCAGAAACTCAAGAAATCCTTCAGTCTCCTCAGTGGCAGGGATTACTAGTATGTACCATCATACCTGGTGAAAAAGTCTTTTAAAAAATAAAACAGAAAATTATGCTTACATAAAATTTAAAAGCTTCTTCAGGAAGAAAAGTTGTCATATTGATTGGATTTGCTAACGTTTTTCAATGGCTATTTCTTTGCTAGTATTGATTCTGGTAAAACTCTAGAATTCTTTAATAAATGGATGGTTTGAGAGTACTTAACAGGGGAAGGGAGTAGCACCTAAGACTCAGGATGGTTTCTATAGGAACAAGTCATGTCAGAATAATCTCATTTCTGTATTCTGACATGGTTATCTGGCTTGTAGATAAGGGGAATGCTATGGATATCAGATACTTAGATTTCACCAAGGTACTTAAACAAATCTCAGTGTATTCTTGTTGATACAGTGGAGCAAGGTCTATTGAAAGACAGTATAATTAAGTGGATTTGGAATCGGTCAGATGTCCAAACCCAAGGGATATGAATTAATATTCATATTCATATTCCCCAAACTCAGCTTTCTCCTGCATCTGAGTCTTTGCATAGACCATTCCCAGAACATATTCCTTCCTCACTTCTGGCCATCAGGATCATTATTGTCTTTTAAGGCGTGATACCAGTTCCACTTCCTAGGGAAGTCCTTTCCTGATCCTTCTTATAGGATTATATTATATTTATGTATATTTTTGTATATGTACAGCAGCCAGATGGAATAGGAAATAGAGCACTGGACCTGGAGTCAGGACAGACTGAGTTCAGGCTGTTCAAATACAACCTTAGACTAGCCATGTGACCCGGGTACAGAATTTAATTTCCGTCTGCCTCAATTTCCTCATCTGTAAAATGGGGATAATAATAGCACCTACCTCCCTGGGCTGTCGTGAGTAAAAGACAAGAAATTTGTAAAATGCTTTACAAACATTAAAATTCTATATAATGCAAGTTATTATCATTAAAGTGTTATATAGCTGGCATTATTCTTATTGTTATTGCTATTATTACAGAAGAATGCAAGTTCCTTGAAGAAAAGGACTGTTTGTCATTTTCATTTTTTTTTTATCCTTGGCTCCTACCAGGGAGCATCAATTAGCTACAGGGAGCTTACATGAATTATCGAATGGCCTATGCTCTGACACCCACTTTATCTGTCCTAGCACCAGTTGCCGAGTGAATGAGTCAGGCCCAGAGCTCAAATGTTCTTGGTACCCACCCTCACGTTGCTTTTCCCTGGTGATATCCTTTTGCTCAGTATTAACAAGCAGACCCAGACACATAGGCCTCTGCCATCCCAGCACCATATGGAACTGGTATGATTTAAACCAGCAGCTCTAGTAACTTTTCTCCTGGTCTCAGCTCAATCTTCATGTACAGTTCTCTGCACCCTGTTCTCCAACCTCCCTCACCCCCATCCCTCCCACGCCCTTGATGCCTGGGCGCTGGGCCAGGCTTGCTCTCCCAAACCCATGACTTCCCTTTTTGCTGTGTTTTATTCAAATCACTCCACATTCCAAGTTCTTCTTCTTTCCTCTGCCTCTTGTTTTCAGTGTGCCTTTCATTTCTTTCACTGTATTGTCCATTTATTGGCATTCCAATTGGGCCTTGTCTCAGGACTGGGGATGAGTTCTGTGTCCAGAAAACATTCTGCCTATCTCACAGCATTTACTGGAAAGAAATCCAGTGTAGCCATCCAAGGAATCAACCAGTAGGTCAAGCATTTAAGAGCTTACTGTGTTCCAGGTATTGTGAAAAGTGTTGAACACACACACACACACACACACACACACACACACACGAGGCAAAAGTATAGTCTCTGCCCACAAGGAGCTCACATTCTAATGGAGGAGATCATGTGCAAAGACGTTACATATACGAGATATGTAAGTGTGAATGGGAAGAAATCTTAGGTAATAGGGAGAGATGAAGCTGGGAAGGCCAGAAAAGGCCATAGATGGTAGGACTGAGCTAAGTCTTAAAGGAAGCCAGGGAAGAGAGTAGGTGGAGTTGAGGAGGGAGAGCATTGCAAGAATGGGGATAGTCAGGTAAAAAGACCCAGAATTGAGAGATATGTTAAATTAGAGGAAAGATGTAGAGAGGAGTAAGTGTAACTTCCTACACTTTTTTTAAAATTTTTTTTAAATTTTTGTTAGTTTTATTTTGATTTATCAATAATCACTTCCATATGCTTTTAAGTTTAAAATTTTTCTCCCCCTTCCTCCCCACCACCCTCCCCAAGACAGCACACAATCTCATATAGGCTATACATTTAAATTCCTATTAAACATATTTTCACATTAGTGGTGTTGTAAGCAAAATTTAAAACCAATAGGAGGAACCATCAGAAAGAGGAAACAAAACTCAACAGAAGAGAAAAAAATAGCAATTTAACTTTCATAGATCTTTCTTTGGATGTGGATAGCATTTTCCATCACAAGGCCTCTGGAGATGTCTTAGATCCTTGTATTGTTGGGAAGGGTTAAGTTTATCAATATTAGTCATCACACAACATGGCTGTTATTGTGTACAACATTCTCTTGGTTCTGCTCATTTCACTCAGCATCAGACCATACAAGTCTTTTCCAGGTTTTTCTGAAGTCAGCCTGTTCATCATTTCTTATAGCACAATAGTATTCCATTACATTCATATACCACAACTTGCTCAGCCATTCCCCAATTGATGGGCATCCTCTCAATTTCCAATTCTTTGCCACCACAAAAACAGCTGGAAAAGGAGCCAGATTGTGAAGGACTTTAACATCCAACAGAGAATTCTATTTAGTATCAGAGGCAATAGGAAACCGTAAGAGTTTATTGAGGAAAGTGATATGGTCAGACCAGCACTTTAGGAACTACTGATAACTCCATGGAAGATAGATGAGAAAAAGGCAAGAGGAGGGATCCTTTTAAGAGGCAACAGATAGAAAAAACTGGCTACACAGGCTCCTCTCATGTCCTTTTCACTTCTGCTGGGTTATGGCAGCTTCTACCCCAGCATTTAGGTGGCATCCATAGAAAGTTTATTCCAGACTGCCTTGATAATGGGACTCTCTGAACCTCTCATCATGGCACATCCCACCCTTTATCTCCTTATGGAATTTTCTGTGTCTAGTATCTTTACATTGTTGCAACAGAAGCTATTTTGTGTTTGAGGCAGGATGGGAAGGGGAAGGAGTACAAGGAGTATGATAGAATGGAATTAAAGCAAAAGAGCAAGGATCCAGGCTCCCAGGGGCTCTTCTTAGCTCTGATTCTAAAATTTAGAGTTCTCATGTAAGGACATTTGTCCAGAAAGATTAAGATTCAGTAGAAGTCAAACATATTAAAAAAATCTGACTAGCCCAGACAGCTATTTCCTCTGCATTCATTCATTCAACATTTCATAACTATTTATTAAGACCCTACAATGTGCAAAACACTGGCTAGGTATGAGGTGTAGAGATGTTGTTGGTTGTCCAGAGCCTTCTGGGTCCAGTGGCCAGATATAGATCAGGACAACTGGAGATGACCCAAGATGCCATGGGAACCTTGGCCTTTTCAAGCTAAGGTCTTTAACAGGTCTCAGCTTGACTGAGACAAAGCCCAGTCAGTGATTAAAGCTTAATAAGAAATGAGGCAGAGAATGGCCCCTTTACCTAGTAAAAAAAAAAAAAATCTTGGAGGGGACAGACTCTCAGGGTTTCTGGCCAAAACAGAAACAATTGTTATTTGCATTCATTCTGAGCCAATCAGGTCCCAAACAATGATCAAGTAGGGTTTGGCCATCAATGAGAGCCAAAGTGATTGGAGTTAAGGCTTGTCTTTAAGAAAGAAAAAAGTTTAGTTTTTTTTTCTCCTCTGTGGACAGAGGGAAGGGGAAGGAAGGAAGGAAGGAAGGAAGGAAGGAAGGAAGGAAGGAAGGAAGGAAGGAAGAAGGAAGGAAGGAAGAAGTAACGAAGGAAGGAAGGAAGGAAGGAAGGAAGGAAGGAAGGAAGGAAGGAAGGAAGGAAGGAAGGAAGGAGGAAGGAAAGAAGAAGGAAGGAAGGAAGGAAGGAAGGAAGGAAGGAAAGAAGAAGGAAGGAAGGGAAGGAAGGAAGGAAGGAAGGAAGGAAGGAAGGAAGGAAGGAAGGGAGGAAGGGAGGGGAGGAAGGGAGGGAGGGAGGGAGGAAGGGAGGCAGGAAGGGAAGGGAGGGAGGGAGGCAGGAAGGCAGGGAGGGAGGGAGGGAGAAAGGAAAGGTGAGCCATTGGGCAGCTCCTTTCTACTCACAGAGGTTGTTATTTGTTGTTTGTTCTTTAAGAGGACCATGACATCAGGGAGGTGATTCTGTGACATGCAAATGAATTAGATTTAAGTGAGGGAGGGCTGTGCAAAGTCACCAGCCTCACTTTCTCCTTCCAGATGTAAAGATAATTAAATCATGGATGGTCCTTCCATGGAAGAGGGGCCTAAAGTGTCTTGTTGGACCTCCTTTCCAACTTGCAGCAAGATTCCAAAGTGAGAAGCCCTCCCTCCTTAAGGAGGGACTAATGAAGTCATTTTGTGTAAGCTATAACATAAAAGAACATTCCAGAGGGCAGTTAAGAGAGGTTGTCTTGTGTTGACTATCCAATGGTAATTCCCACTTCTGAGAAGTGGGCTGCTGCAAAACTACCTACTACTTCTACTCTTAATCTGGTCTAATTTGGCAAACACTCACTAAGTACCTGCTACGTCCAAAGCACTGTGCTAAATTCTGGAAATACAAATAAAATAAAATAAAATTTAAAAGTTGCTCCTGCCTTCAAGAAGCTTACATTTTACTTGAGGAATACAACATATAAGCATAATATATGCATGCGTAACATGGGTTCTCTGGCTTTGCTATCTGAGGGCCAAACCAAGTGCATTACTTTTAACCTCCCCCTCAGGATTATCTGGTAACCTGAAAGGGTTGAGGAGTGTCCCTTCTCTGCCATCAGCTGGAGTCTCCACTGATCACGTATCTCCCATTGTTAGCAATCCAGTGACTAGCACACCAGATTCCTTAATATCACACTTAATATCAGATTGACTTTTACAAAGGAATATTTCTTCATAGTTTCAAAAAAGAACAAACATAAACATTTCTTCCCAATCCCTGGGGACTCAATACCCCTTGATTCTGCTTTAGTCTCTAGGAAGAGAAGGAAAATTAGGTTCACAGTTTATCTTGGTTACTACATAGCATTAGGTTCTAGTCCAAAGCTTCACTGGGCTAGCATCCCCAGATCTTTGCTTGTCAGGACTTTGCTTCTGGGCTATCTACAACCCCTAGTCTTAATTCCTAAAATCCCATACTCCTGCATCTCAGGCTCTGTGTTGGACTCTTCTCTCTTTATTTAGAACTAAAAAGAACAAATGAAAAAAGCCAAAACCCTAGGCTCATATGTTTGGTATCTCATAGCCTAAGAAGAAGGCAGTGGCCCTCATACCCTCCCCTTTTACCCCATGGTGTCACTTGCTGTGAGAGGAGTCCTTCACCCTAAGTCAGGAATTCAGGAAAAGACCAGACTGGGTACCATCAGGTAATGTTAAAAATGCAGAAAATACCAGCTATGTAGCCAGTGGAAAAAGGCTGCTCCCAACTCCATGGTAGGCTAACCCAGAATGTTCACAAATGTGCCAGATCTCCTGTCAGGTCCCCAGTGAGTCTTCCATGTGGATAACTCCGTCTTAGGTAGTCTGGGCAAGTGCCAAACCCTTATGATAAATGATTATTTGAAATTATTTGAGGTACCTAGATATGGAGTAATGGATAATGTAGCTGACTAATAAATACTGGTTGAATTGAATTAAATTACCAATGATGTTCCTAAACTGCCCAGGACTGAACATTATTCTCCTTATAGAGAATTGTCTTCATAGTGGGCAGTGGGGGAGGGGATTCTGAGTGAGCAAGTTAAGGACTAAAAATAGCCTTCTCTGCTGTTATTTCATTGAACTGTGTCCTAGTTAGGGTTCTTGATTTCCTAGACTGTGGAGACATCTGAAATTGCTTTGTCTTGTGCACATAATCCCTACTTTGGAGAGGTTTGAAAGGTCATGAGGATCAGTGATCTGACTAGATCCTGGTATGACCTTCTTGGTCCTGCCTTTCTGAACACAGTCTAACATTGCATTAGATTTCTTGACCACCATATCCAACTATTAATTCATATGAAATAGCAAATCAACAAAACCACCAAATCTTTTACAGAACAGCTGCTACGTAGAACTACCCTTCCACACGTTTTACTAATTAAGCTGCTTTTCTTAAACCCAGGTGTAAGACTTTGCATTTATCCCAATTAACTTTCATCTTATTTAATTTGGTCCTGTCATTAACCTGTCATTAATAAAAGTGTGAAATAGGACAAGGCCAAGAACAACCCACAGGGGGAATTTCTTCAAAGTCCACATTGAACCACTTATGATTACTTTTTTTTGGATTGCAAAATTTATTCCTAGATAATTAGGCTCTTTTAGCTGATCGGGAGGCCCTATTCCCTTCTGTTATTGATATCTTCCATGTTGGCTTAGGTGCTTATGCTCAAAGTTTTTAACTGAATTTTATTCCTCCTAAGATCCTTGCTAATTTCAGTCTCTTTTCCTCCCTTATTTTCCCTTCTTGCTCACTTTCTTTTTTTTATTTGTCATTTTTTTGCTTTTTTGGTGAGGCCTTTGGGGTTAAGTGACTTGCCCAGGGTCACACAACTAGTAAGTGTTAAGTGTCTGAGGCTAGATTTGAACTCAGGTCCTCCTGACTCCAAGGCCAGAGCTCTATTCATTGTGCCACCCAGCCGCCCCTCTTGCTCACTTTCTGACTCCTTCCTCTTTGATTGTGGTTTCCCTGGAGGATAGATCTCAAAGGACTTCTCAGCTTACTCTCACAATGGGCAATCTTTGCTTCACCAGCTTCATTCTCAGCCCCAAGTGACTTCTGGCAGGACAAAAGTAGTCCTAGCTGGATGCTGGGTTCTTTCCTTCAGGCTTAATGAAATTCCACACAACCATGTACTCACATCATGTCCCAGTTCCCTCTGTTCCTCAGTTATCTGACTGAGCCCTTACAACACACAGTGCTGCTACACAATTGTTCTAGACAGAGCAAGCATCTGGCTTTTGGTATCCCCCAGAGCTGAGATGAGGGAGGAACAGATGGAAAGAAGCTGAAAAGTAGGGGCTGGTAAGGGTCCTACAGATGAAGTCCTACGGCCAGGGAAGGAGATGATGTGAGGAGGTAATAGTTTCAGAGCCGATTTCATCTTGCAGAATGATGAGTTTCCAGAGATCATGCTGTCCAAGAAAGCAAACTAGTGGGAAATGATAAGGTATATTCCCAGAGAGGGAGGAAGTCTCAAAAGTACACCTTCTACCCTCTCCAAACAGAGGTAGGGAGGGGTCCCAATAATTGGAGGTGCTTAGGAGGAGTAAGTTTCAGAGTTTCTTTTACCTTGTGGAGTGATGAGTTGCTGGAGGTCATGAAATCCCAATGAGTACTCTTAGAATGCAGTTCTTTAGCCACTTCCAAATCCACTTGGCCATACTGTTGTTTAGCCTGTATCTCCTATCTTCAGCTGTTTTGCTCAATCTACATGTTTTCCTAAATATGGCAGTTTGAGAATAGGAGAATACCCTAGGATTTGTAGTTCAAGGGGACATGTATTCTCTTTCAGCTCTAAGAGCGATCTGGGACAATTGCAATCTTTGAAACATGATTTGAGTCATGCCTAGGAGTTTTTAAAGAACACACATAATCCACAGAACACAGACTAAGGAGGAGTGGGAACTGTCAGAGCCAAACAAGAGCAGCAGTGGGGAGACGGTATCCTCAGCCATGCCTGGAGCTTAACAAGGCAAACTGGAAAGAATCCATAGCATAAGGACAACAACCTAAAGGAAAAAATATATAAAGAAGAAATCGAAAGGACATCTGAGCTATAACAGAAAAGGATAAGAGTAAGGTGGGCTACAGACCCTACAACCATCTCTAAAACAAACAACAACCATCAGTTCCTTCAAGCACAGAAGGAAGGTCTTTCCCCCAAAAGTCTGATCTTTCTCTAATTTCTCCCCTTGACTTTCCAGTAACAAACCCTATCAAAGACTGCTTTTCTTTTACCTAAATATTTTCTGTATCCTGATTTTTGCTTCAAATATAAATAGGCTGGAGTTTAGCTATAGACATATGAAATTGTAGATTAGGATAGAGAATCAAACCTCCATCTAAATGTTGGACATTTTCCTTACTATAGGCTCTGAGTTATTGTCATTGTTCTGATAACATTTTTGTCTGATATAAAATCCATAAAATAGCATAGAAAAGGGCAATGTGAAGCTAGAAGTTGTAACAGAGGTGAGTAATTAAATCTCCACCACCTGACTGAGGAAGGAAAGATGGCAGGATGGAAATAGGCAAGGTATAGTCAAGATAGGAGAGAGACCTAGGTGAAAAGGGAAGAGGGATCAGATAGGGTCTCCATCACTACCCACCGTTGCTACGTAGGTGAGTATTATTTACAACATTACTCTGATCTGCTAGTCTAGTAACCTTGTGAAAAAGAGAAATGAAATTAATTTGATAAGAACTTTCTTAATGAAGTCATGATTGTTGTGTGCTCACCTCTTCATTACCTAGTTGGTCCCTCCTTCACCTTTTAATAATTTGTTCTGAAATTTTCCAGGAACCGAAGTCAGGTTCACTGGCTTATAGTTTGTAAATTACAATTTCTTCCATTTTTGACAAGTAGAGACAACACTTAATATGCTCCAACTATGTAGTACCTCTAATTCTCCACACTTCCTTGCATAGTGCCTTGTACTTAATAATCCATGAATAAATGGAACAGTCTACTACACATAAAGCTTCCCAATCAGATTTTTTTTTTTGGTCAGGCAATTGGGGTTAAGTGATTTGCCCAGAGACACACAGGTAGTGACTGTTGTGTGTTTGAGTCCAGATTTGAACTCATGTCCTCTTGACTCTAGGACTGGTGCTCTATCCCCTGTGCCAAAGCTGCCCCCAGCCCCAAGAGTTAGATTTTAAGAGCCAAACAGCAACTATCCTTTGAATTCCATCAATTCTTTACTTCTTCCCATTGCTCTCATTGGTTGTTGACAAAGATTGAGTGAATTAATGAATGAATGAAAAATCATTTGTTAAATACTTGTTATATGCATTATGGTAATACTGATATGAGCTGTATAGTGGAGGCAATCCCAGCTACCAAGGAATTCAGATGCTAATGGGAGATATATCATATGTAGGTTTCAGGTACAAATGAGATAGAAAGGTTCCAATGTCTTTAAGGTGCCACAACAAATCAGATGTTAATGTATCCACTTTCCACTGATAAAATCCTATCTGTTTCTGGTGTTGAACCATTTGACAAAGCCAAAGGACCTTGACTGTAAAGACCTTGTTTCCTGACCTTCAGTAGTTGTGTTTGTTTGGAAAGTGGTGGTTTTAGCATCTGCAGAAACTGTTGCAGGATCACATCTCCAGAGAAATGTGACTTGCTGGGCTTCCAGAGATGGGCTGGAATCAGGACTGGTAAGCACTGGCATTTCCAGGACTTTTAAAGGAGAAGGGGAAGAAATGAAGTGAATGAATATAGCAGAACCATTTATCGATCCTCAAAACACAAAAAGGTCAGAAGTCGATGACCATTGGAGGGCAGCTCTTGGCACAGTGGACAGAGCTCAAAAGACTTCAGTACAAATCCAGCCTCAGATATTTAGCAGCTGTATAACCCCGGGCAAGTCACTTTGCCTTAGTTTCCTCAACTATAAAATGTAGATAATAAAGCACCTACCTCCTCGGGTTGTTGTGAGGACCAAATTAGATAATATTTGTTTTTAAAAAGCACTCAGTGGGGATTCCTATCAGTTGGGGAATGGCTGAACAAGTTGTGGTATATGATTGTAAAGGAATATTATTGTGCTATAACAAATGATGAACAGGATTTC
Organism: Phascolarctos cinereus; assembly: GCF_003287225.1. Classification (NCBI taxonomy): domain Eukaryota; kingdom Metazoa; phylum Chordata; class Mammalia; order Diprotodontia; family Phascolarctidae; genus Phascolarctos; species Phascolarctos cinereus. The sequence goes on along the minus strand of NW_027555958.1, from coordinate 419,396,862 downwards.
AGAAAAACGTGGAAAGACTCATATGAACTGATAGTGAAGTAAGCAGAACCAGAAGGACAGTGTATACAGTAACAGCAATATTTGTGTGGTAAACAACTGTGAATGACTTAGCTGTTCTTAGTAATGCAATCCCAAAGTTCTCATGATGAAAAATATTATCTACCTCCAGAGAAAGAATTGATAGCATCTGAATATAGACCAAAGCATACTATTTCTCTCTCTCTCTTTTTTCCTTTCTTCCTTCCTTTCTTTTTTCCTTCTTTCTTTGTTTTTCTTTCTTTGTTTCTTTGTTTCTTTCTTACTCTCCTTTCTTTCTTCTTCCTCCCTCCTTTCCATTCTTGTTTGAGTTTTCTTCCACGAAATGACTAATACAGAAATGTTTTACATGATTGAACATGTATAGCCTATATTAGATTGCTTACTCCTCTTAAGGAGGCAGGAGAGGAGAGAGTAAGGGATAGAATTTGGAATTCAAAACTTTTTTTAAAAAATGTTAAAAGTATTTTTACCTATAATTGGGGAAAAAATAAAAATTTTTTTAAAAAGTACTCAAGGCAGTGCGTAGCACATAGTAGGTGTTATATAAATGATTATTCCCTTCCCTTTTTCCTCATAAAAAGGTTAAACATGTCTTACTCAGTTATGTGTTTAGTGGAAGGAACATAGAATTTAGAGGACTAGATTCTAGACCCAAAGTTACCACTTTGGGTAAGTCACTTAACCTTATGCCTCAGGTATGATATAACCTCAACTGTCTCCAAAAATTAGGAGCAGGAAAAAGTTACACACACACACACACACACACACACACACATATTTTAAAGTGCCTTGCAAATTCATGTATCTGTATACACATTTAAAGAAAAGCTCTTTGAAAACCATTATGTGTATACATATGGGAAAGAAATAGAAAGTAAATCATCTTCTAAAAGTTAAAATGCTATGGAACTGTGTAATGTTTATTCCGGGTCTGATCTGGCCAGAAAGTAGGGGAATGGCTTCCATGGCCCCTCATGGTGCCTTTTCAATCTAAGATGGAAATTTCCTACCAAGCTTTAAACCACCAAGAGCAAACAAAGCAGTCAATCCCTTGGCACCACACCCTAGTTTCTCAGGTCACTTACACCTGCTCCATCACAAACCCCACTCTTTGATTCTGTGACCTATTCACTGGTGGTAGGAACAAAACAGTTGCTGGTTTCCATGACAGCGCAGTAGGAATAGAACATTTCCTCTTCTGGATTTTTCTCTTTTTTTTACAAATGCATCACTTCTTTTGTCTACCTTCCTCCTCTCTTTTACCTGTTCTCACTCAGCTTCCACTCTCTAAGCTCTAACATAAAGAATGACATACATACCATTTCTAAAATCTTTCTTCTGAAAGATATGAGATAGTTTCCATATAATGTCCTCCAGAGAAAGAAAAAAAAAAGCAAATTTACACATAAGCACAGACCAAACAACACTCAGTGATGGTTAGAGCTAGAAGTGACCCTAATAAAGACCCTACCTTCCCCCACCATTCAACTACAATTTTAAGGATGGGAAAACTGATGGGAAAAGCTAAATACTTTTTTAAACAAATATTATCTCATTTACTCCTCATAATAACCCTAGGAGGTATCAGAAAGGTGAAATGAATCATCTAATCATCTAACTAGAGGTGGAGCTGTGACCAGAGGACCAAGATTTTGCCATGCCACACCATATTCAAGAACAGAAAAGAATATCATATATCAGAATAAACATCTTCAATTTTACTACAAAAAATATGGTCTCTGCAGAGAAAGACATGACTAGAATACAAGACTCCTGCCCTCCAATCCAATGTTCTTTCTACTGTCCTGTACTTTACCAACCAAGTCCATTAAGAGGAGATGTTTTCAGGTCCTCCTGAAGATAAATGAGATGGCCTCTAACCTTACTTCACCCCCCTCAGCCTGATTTCAGTAGTGTCCCATTCATCATGAAACCATTTCAGGGTTTTCTTGGCAAATGATTTGCCATTTCCCTCTCCAGTTCCTTTTATAGATGATGAAACTGAGGCAAATAGGGTGAAGTGACTTGCCCAGGATCCCACAGCCAGTAAGTGTCTGAGGTCAGATTTGAACTCTGGAAGAGGAGTCTTCCTGAACTGACCCCAGGCCCAGCACTCTCACTCTATGCACGATGGCACCACCTAGTGGTCCCCTAACAAAGACTAGAAAAGCCTAATAATCCTGGCTATCACATATTCTCAAGAGGACTAACAAAAAATGGGAAAAGCAAAAATGTTTACACTCCCTCTGCCCTAACTAGAGGCCAGGGAGTGGAATTTCAAAGGATGTATAAATCGTAGAGGTGTGATACAGTGCTGGAGCCAGCTCATCAGAACCCACTGTTAAATTTATAGTGTGAATTTAAACTGATATTGCTATTTGACTATTATAAATACCCAAATTAACTACAAAAGACACATGAAGGAAGATGCTATCTGTATCCAGAAAAAAAAACTGATGAATAGAAGTATGTATAAAATGATTTTATATATATATATATATACATACATATACATATTTGTGTCTAATGGTAGCCATGGGGGAGAGAAAGAGAAAAAAAGAAAAAAAAGAAATTTACACGATAACTTTATTACATATTTAAAAGGAGTAGCAAGTTGTACATAATAGATTTGCAGTTTCATGTGCAATCATCTTTTTATTATACTATGTTATGGAAGTGTTTGTCTTATTCCATAAATTAAAAGGAAAATAAATAATTTTTTTAAAAAAATACAACTCAGGCACAGCTAGGTGGCCCAGTGGATAGAGCACTATCCCTGGAATCAGGAGGACCTGAGTTCAAATCCAGCCTCAGATACTTGACACTTACTAGTTATGTGACCTTGGGCAAGACACTTAACCCCACTGCCTAGCAAAAAATAAACAAAAAAAACATACACCTCAAAAACTGGCAAATGCTACAAATTAGGGCAGCTAGGTGGCCCAGTGGCTAGGGTGCTGAGTCTAGAATCAGGAAGACTCATCTTCCTAAATTCAACTCTGGCCTCAGACTAGCTGTATAACCCTGGCAAGTCACTTAACCCCATTTGCCTCAGTTTCCTCATGTATAAAATGAGCTGGAGAAGGAAATGGCAAACCACTGTAGCATTTTTGTAGGAAAACCCCAAATGGGGTCACAAAAACTCAGACAGGACTGAAAAAATGACTGAACAAAAAAAAATACAAATTAGGGATTAATTTATTGTTTTGTAAATTATCTAAACTTAAGAAAGTGATGGAGAAAGTGTTAATAATGCAAATTAACCTTGTGTGGTAGGATTTGAGAGTCAGTTGTCAAACATTTACCATCATGCTCTGCACATAATTCTGTGAAAAACATGAAGGAATTTGTGCATCCATCTGGCAGGGTCTTTACCACATACATACCAAATCCAAGAAGCCCTTATTAAGTAATTATTTACTGTCTATGTCCACTATGTACAATGCACTGTGCTAACCATTGGGTATACAAAGATCTAAAAAGTAAAAATAGATCCCTGACTTCAAGGAGCTTATGTGGCTGATGGGAGTGGGGAGCTACAATATGTAAACAGATAACAATAACAGTAACAATTGATCTTAGTTATGTAGTGTTTTACACGCATCATCTCATATGATCCTGGTAATAACTTCCTGAAATACCTGCTATTATTATCCTCATATCAAAAAATAAGAAAGCTGAAGATTAAAAGTCTTAACTTAAAGAGGTTCGGTGAGTTGTCCAGGCACCCAGAAAGGGTGAGAAGCAGGTTTCAAACTCTGGTCTTCCTGACTCCAAATCAGCATTGTATCCACCGAGCCATGTTCCCGATACAAATGTGATCATTTGCGAAGGAAGAGAATGCTAACAATGAGGGGCATTAGAAAAAGTTCCGATAGGAAATGGAACATGAGTCATATCTTTAAGGAATTTGGGGATAATATGAGGTGCAAGTAAGGGAGTGCATTCTTGATATGGGAATTGTGGAAATTCTGGAAGCAGCAGGTAAGCCAGATTAACAGGAATATACAATAGAGACATGAAGGGAAGCAATGTGAAATAATTCAGGAAAGTAAGTTGGAGCCATACACATATTTATCATCTCTAAAATTTTTCTTTTTCTTTTTTTTTTTGTTGGGGTTGTTAGGGGTTTTTTGTTTGTTTGTTTGTTTTGGTTTGGTTTGGTTTTTTTGCAAGGCAATGGAGGGTTAAGTGACTTGCTCAGTCACACAGCTAGTGCGTCTGAGGCCAGATTTGAACTCAGGTCCTCCTGACTCTATCTGCTGCACTGACTAGCTGCCTATCTCCAAAGTTAATACAAGGAAATAGGATTGACAAGCATGGGTAACAGATTTCAAGAAAACATGTGCTCTGGAGCTAAAAGGGACCTTAGTTCATATCTAGTCTGACCCCTTTCATTTCCCAAAGCAGGAAACCGAACATTAGAAAGTTAAAAGTTACCTGCTCAAAGCCTCACAAATAGCAGAATCAGACTTTGAACCCAGGGCTTCCAACTCCAAATCTGTCTCTTCCCAGCATACCAGACTCCTTCTCGTAATCCTATAGCAGGAATTCTTAACCCATGACACAGCCTGGTGAAGCCCATACATTCCTATTCAAAATACTGTTTTTAAACAAATAAAATAAAATACATAATCCTAAAAATAAAACCAAGTGAATTTTAAATGCAGCTCTTTATAATAATAAATATTTATAATTCGTAATCATTTTCAGTAACTTAAATGAGGCTTTCAGATTATAGATTTTTGATCTGAAAAGAACATTAGAGGGGTAACTGCATGGCACAGTGGACAGTGCACCAGTCCTGGAATCAGGAGGACATGAGTTCAAATCCAGCCTCAGATACTTGACAATTATTAGCTGTGTGACCCTGGATAAGTCACTTAACCTTGATTGCCTCACAAAGAAAGAATGTTAGAACCCAACTTCTTCATTTTACAGATGAGTAATTTGAGGCTCAAAGTGGGGGGGGGGGAAACTTGCCCAAGGTTCCATCAGTAAGCAGGTTGAGATTTGAACCCAGATCCTCTTACTCCAAACCCATTGCTCTTTCTACTGTACCATGTGGCCTCCTTGAAATGGGAACTTTTAAACTAGTTCAGTCTAAAAGAATACATTTTTTATAGTGCTTCAAGCACATTACTGATATTATTTCATTACTTCTCCTCAGGTTTGAATGATTTTAAACAGGATGGCAGGACATTGGACTGTGAGTTGGTAGACCAAGATTCTAGTTTCAGCTGTACCCAACGTAGTGCTGTGACTTCAAATACGTTATTTTTTTTTACCTCTTTTTATCTCAGTTTTCTCACCCCTCAACATGAATGGGTTAGACTACATGATATCTAAGGCACTTTACAGCTCTGCCATTATGTGCCTCTATGATATTATCTCCGGATGAATCAAAATTGTGGCAGATATGAAAGGTTTACAGTGTCACAAAATAATTGAATTTATTTCACAGTAGCAGTAATGAGTAAAGACCAGGATCAGTTATCCAAAAACAAAACACGCACTTAGAATACACAACTGCAGAAGTAATACCACAGAGGAATAGATGACAAGTGGTTTTAGTCACCAGGGTTCTGGAATAAGGACTTCTAACCTAAGTCCAACCATGATTTATTTCCAAAGCTATTCCCATTTGTCCACCCCATGCAAATGCGCACATGGGAAAGGGGAGAATAAAATGAATAATTCCTCTCCCCCTTCTGCAGACAGAGAAAACGGAGCTTCAAGGGTAAATAATAAGAAATCAGCTAGAATAGCTGAGGGGACTGGGCCAACAAATGGTGATTGCAGTTCATCTCAGGCCAATGTAATTAGTCTGGAAGGGAGTATCCACAAAGGGATTGAATTAAATGGGAAAAACAATCACCTAGCTGACTGACTGAGGAAAGAAATACAGAATTATTTCCAGGGAAATCACTGAATCCATTCCTGCTATCAAGAAACAAGAGATAGTAATTTTTTTATCCTGGATTCCCCAAATCAAATAGTGGGTGGAATCCTTGTACATTCTAGCTTCATTGGGAAATACATGTATGGGGCATTAACCAGAATTCTAGGAGCATATAGGAAAATCCAAATGACACATGATAGCTTCGTAAAGGTTTGAACAAGTCTCATGCCCAGGCCCTTCCCCAAAGTAACACCAATGGTTATGATTGGAAACTGTCCCCATAAGTATCTGAAGGACCAGAGCAATGGTGGAAAAGGCCTTTATAGCAAAGCAATCCTCAAATTCCTAGCTGATAAAGGTAGGGTGGAAAGATCACTAGCGTTGGAATCAGAGGACCTGAGTGAGTTTAGACCATTTTTGATACTTTGCTATCTTTGAATCAAGTCATTTCATTTCTTTGAATTTAGTTTCATTATCAATAAAATTATGAAGCTGACCCAAATGATTTCTTAGTTTCTTTTTAGTTCTAAACTCTTTCATCTATGAGCTATTGAAAGGATAAGGTTTTCCTGAGTTGAGAGTGTAGAAGTTGGCAAACAAGTTATTGATTCTGAGACTTTCCCCTTGACCTAAGTCCTGCATTTAAGAGTCATAAGTCAAGCTTCAAGAAAGGATATCTAGTATGATTTGTCTATACTAGGGATCATCAGTTGGTGCATAAGAGTGGCCCAGGAGATTGTCAGGTCCATCTCCACGTTTGCTGGTATCATGCTCCCCTTCTCTCAATCTCACCCAATGTAGGTAGTACAGTTTCTACTTCTCCCCATCCAGAAATTTTCATAGTCAACATCCTGAAGATTTAAGGCTCTGGGAAAATAACAATTAAATCCTCTTCACAAAAAGTTGAAGCTCTCTGGTCTACACTAGGAAAAATAGCATTAGAAAATGGGATTGATTTACCCATGAGAAAAAAAATAAAGCTGAGACTTAATAGCTGTAAACAAAGCAGTAAATACATCTGCCAGGAGAGGACTGAAATGAGATGAGAAACTTAGGGCTAGAAGGGATCTTAAAGGTTTTCTAGTCCAACCACCAACAAATGAGGAAGCAGATTCAGTGAGACTCCATGACTAGTTCAAGTTCATAGGCAGTAAGAAAGAGGCAGAATTTGAACTCAGCTCTTCTGACTGCAGAGCTAGTGCTTTTTCTCCTACACAACACTTCCTCTCCAACTTATGTGTCAAAGCTAAACAAGAAATAGAAATACATTACCAATCAACTAGAAGTCTCATAGTCCCAAGGAAATAGGATTGAACCCTTACACCTGCTGTCAGAAATAAAAAAAAAAAAGTCATTGCTGGGGGGAATAGAATAGATCATAGGCATCTATCTACAGGCACGACCCTGAGACTTCTAGAAGAAAATAGTCAAAAAAATCATTCTACCTGTTTCTCTACAATTCCAGGGAGGATAAGGTGCCCCTTATCAACATTTTCTCATTTTTCTCTAGAATTGGCAATGAATAGACAGGCATAGCCCACAGCTGCATTCCACACAGAATGAGAAGCCAAGTTCACTCTCTATCTGGCTGCTCTCAGCAGCCTTGCTCCCTGGGGCAATAAGGCCATGTCCAATTTTCTTCGGTTTGATGTTTCAGAAGCTCTTGTCATCTCTTGCTCAGAGCTAAAGAAAATAAATAAATAAAAGGCCCTGAGACTAAGTAGATATGTTTAGTCAGAGGCAGAATTTTGGAGCCATTGTCCAGTATAAGACAATCAGAAGGACAGAAATATTAGAAGGTAATAAATTGGAAAATTCTCTCCTTCAAATGGCTTTCTGTTGTGAAATTTTTCATCAGATATGCATCATTTATCATCTCCAAAGTTAATACAAGGAAATAGGCTTGACAAGCACAGGTAACAGATTTCTAGAAAACGTGCTCTAGTGACAAAAGGGACCTTAGTTCATATCTCGTCTGACCCTTTTCATTTCACAAAGTGGGAAATTGAACATCAGAGAGTTAAAAGTTACTGCTCAAAACCACACAAATAGCAGAATCAGACTTTGAACTCAGGGCCTCTGACTCCAAATCTGTCTATTCCCAGGCTACCAGACTTCTTCTCATAATCCTGTAGCAAGAATTCTTAACCATGCCACAGCCTGGTGAAGCCCATAGACTCCTATTCAAAATACTATTTTTAAATGAGTAAAATAAATGCATAATATTACAAAGGAAAGGTTAAGAACCCCTGTTCTATAGGTATATACAGTACTGAACCTCAGGGGGAAAAATCTGAAAAGAGTTCATTTTGTCTCCACCTCCTCTTTTTATTTCTCCTTTCCCCATCCCTTTCTCAGGCACTGTCACTCCCTGCATCCTCATATTTCATGCCTAGTCCCCTCTTGTAAGGAGGAAAAGCCTGAAAAATTAATTTACACTAAAGTGCTAATGATTCAATACTGGATTCCTCCCAGGAGCACTTCTTTTTAAAAGATGACTGGAGAGGTATCATTTTTTTATTTGTTTATTGCCATATTGTTTATTTATTTATTTTTTTGTTAGCTATTGTTTACTACATTAGGTAATTTATCCTTAGTAGTGGAATTTTAGATACCATGGAGTAGAGAGATATTTTGCAGCAAGGAGGCCTACTCTGGTAACACTTAAATCGTACCAAAGCATCTACTACACAGTTTGTCCTTTCCTTGTTTACTTTCAGAGCATCTCTCAGAAATTAGGGCTTTACCTGGAAAGACTCACATGCACTGATGCAAAGTGAAGTGAGCAGAATCAGGAGAACATTATACACAGTAACAGCAATACTGTATAATGATCAACTGTGAATGACTCAGCTGCTCTCAGTAATTCAATGATTCAAGACAAGTCCAAAAGATTCATGATGGAAAATACGATCCACATCCAGAGAGAGAATCCATGGAATCTGAACGCAGATCAAAGCATACTATTTTCACTTTTTGCGTGTGTTTTTTTTCTTTTGTTGTGTTTCTTTGTTCACAACAATGACTACTATGGAAATTTGCTTTACCTCTGAAGTCTAGAATCCACACATTCTGAAGTCCAATCAGAGAAGCATACATTTAGAACGTGAAGAGGCCCTAGAGATCATCCAGTGCAGTCCTCTCGGATTACAGAGGGGGAAGCCAAAGACCAGGGAGGTTAAGAGATTTGCATAAGGTTACAAAGCTGGTAGGTAGAAGAGCCAAGATTAAAACCCAGGTCCCCTGAAGCTAAATCTAAAGTTCTTTCTATAGCACCATGAGTTCCTGTGAGCAAACTGGAATTCTTGGACATTGAGACTGAACGATCAGCAATGGACAGCATTTTTTTTTCATATTTCCTGCATCATCCTGATATACCTCAGATTGTGTATTAAGACTGCAAAGGGCCTGAGAAGTCATTTTTTCCTACTCCCTCCTTTCACAAATGAAGGAACTGTACACCAAAAAGATAAGTAACATGACCAAGGTAATGTTATAATAAGTGGAAAACAGAGAAAATGAACCCAGTTCCTATGACTCTTTTCACTGTGCCATGTTGGCTCTCTTCCCATTTAATCTGGCCCGCGTCTTCAGCCTGACTTTTCATGTCTGCTAGTCATGAAGTGATGCAGTGGACAGACTGTGGGACTTGGACAAAGGAAGACTCGAGCTCAATCCTTCCAGAGACATTTATTAGGCTCATCACTTAATTTCTCCGAGCCTCAATTTCCTCATCTGTAAAACAAAAATAATACTCGTGCCTACCTCATGAAGTTGTTAAGAGGATCAAATAAGATAACATGTCAAGCATTTTATAAATCTTAAAGAGCTATATAAATGCTAGCTATCATTATAATCACCACCATTATCTAATATGTGAACATACTCCCATGCTGACCCTTGTTACAGTTCTGTATGAGAAAGTCATACTTCAAGGACCAAGGACATACCTATATGTAAAGGGTGATTAAAAACTATGTTCACTAGCAGCTAAGTAGTCTAGTGGACAGAGCATCAGAACCGGAGTCAGGAAAACCTGAGTTCAAATCTGGCCTCAGACACTTACTAGCTGTGTGACTCTGAGCAATTCTTTTAACCCTGTTTGCCTCAGTTCCTCACCTGTAAAATGAGCTGGAAAAGGAAATGGCAGACCACTCCAGTTCTTTGCCAAGAAAATGCCAAATGGGGTCACAAGGAGTCAGACAAGACTGAAAAACTGAATAACTAGAAATACTGTTCCTATGTTTATGCAGGAATCAGAGGTGTTACTTATGTTAACAAAATGGCTATGAATTGTATTTGTTTACTCACTTGCTCACAAAGCTAACTGTTAGCGTGGGAAGAAGGGTGGTGATGTGTGACATTGCAAAATAATGTTTGTAAAGCCTAGCACATAGTAGGTGCTTTTAAAAAAAAAAGGCTTGTTCCCTTTCTCCTCACCTCTTTTACAGTCCCTTTGATGTTCACTGATTTTAGTCATGATCCATACACCAGGAACTAGTGTATAGTGAACTAGTCAGACTAGTTAAGACAAGCTGAATCAGCTAACTTCTACTCTGGTCTCCTTTGAGATATTTTATTTTGTATTATTTTAAATTTATGGAATAAAACCAGCATTTCCATAACATAATACAATAAAAAAGATGATTGTACATGAAACCGCAAATCTATTATGCAGAACTTGCTAATCCTTCCAAATATATAACAAAATTATCATGTAAATTTTTTTTCTTCCCTCCCCCTGTCCTAGAGATTGCTACCGTTAGACACAAATAGGTGTGTGTATGCATGTGTATATATGTATATATGTGTATGTATGTATGTATACACACATATGTTAAATTATTCTATGCATGCTTCAATTATTCCTTTGATATATTCTGTGCTTTTTTGTGTTTTGCTCTTTAAAGAGTTGTTTGCTAATCTGAAGTATGAAACTACCATCTCCCTTTCCTTCCCCTCTTCCCACCCTTAAGCAGGAAATTAAGGAGATGGTATATAGTGAGGCTATATAGTGCCACCCTGATTATGGGCTGCTCCCAGCTGCTCTTGTCTTTTCAGTTTAATTTGCAAAGGGCTTCATTGGCACAGCCCAGAGGCTGGCCTGCAATAATGCCAGAGAGCTGAAAAGTACCAAAATGGAGAACAGAAAGCCACGTGGGCTTCTGCAGATAGGAAGCCCATTCCCAAAATAGTCATTGTAGTTCAATAGAATCTGGATTGCTCCACAGTCAATCGCCCACACAGGGTTTCAAGGACGGCCTTCAGTTCAGCCCCTGCTACTGCGGGCTCCCTCAGCCCTTGCTGCCCCTCCTGCCCAATTCTGTGACTCTAGCCAAATGAACCCTTTGCAGTAGCTTCTTTTCACTGGGCAGTATTTCTCCTGTGAGTGGCTTAGCAATATCCTGTTTCACCTCTGCCAGGTGACCTACCCTGGCCAACCAAATCAATATGGGCTATGTGCTTAACACAGTAAAGGGGAAATGAAGATCTAGGATATGGTCCCTGACACCCAGAATCTTACAGTCCATATGGGGAGATAATAGGAACATATGAAATACAGGGAGAAAGTACAAGATAGAATGAAGCCCTAAGGTGTGTGATTTAGACTCAGGGCTTGTGAGAGTTCACAGGAGAGGGGAAATTGAATCAGAGAGGCCTGGAGAAACTGGGAGAAGGTAGTGTCTTCAGGGAGAGGTGGGACTTGAACTGAGGTTTGAAGGACGCGTAGGATTCAGAGGAAAAAGAGAAGATAATTCTGGTGAAGGAAGAAACCCAAGCAAAGGGATAGAAACAGCTAGAAGAGCTGAGTTAAATCCTAGCTCAGCTACTGACTGTCTATGTGAATAGAAACCAGGCAACTTTACCTCTGGCCTAGATTGTGTGTAAGGTTTCTTCCATGTCTAACTCTAGGTGTATGTGGGACAACAAGAAGGAGGCTGGTCTTCCTCCAGCACAAGGAGGGTGTTGGGAATTCCATAAGAAAGCAGGTTAGGGCCAAGTTAAGGCAGGGCCTTGAAAAATTTAAACGTGATGCAATAGGAAGTAATAACAATAATAGCCGACATCTGATGTAGATTACGGACTCGAAGGTTTTGAGCAGGGAAGGAACAAGAGAAGGCTTGTAAGGAAGGAAGATGCAAAACACAGATGAACATGAAAACCAGACTGCTTACTGTGTAGACTATTCATGTTTGATATCTGAGTGTAAGGTCCCCAGACAGGGTTTCTTAATCTTTCTTGAGTCACAGACCCCACACGTGAAGCTTGTGGACCTTGCCTCAGAATCATATTTTTAAATGTATGGAATCAAATATATAGGATTGTGAAGTAGACCAAGCATGGTCAAATACAGTTATTAAAATTTTTTAAAAACAAGTTCACAGACCCTACGTTAACAGCCCCTACCATAGACTAGAATCAGCCTCTCCAGGAAGCCAACTGCAGTTAATTTAAACTGGGAGATGAGTCTCTATGGTCAATAAATCAACAAGCACTTATTAAGTGTCTACTATATATCAGGCTTTATGCTAGGCAAAGGGAATCCAAAGAGAGAAAAGAAATAATCCCTACCCTCAGGGAACTTACATTCCGTCAGGAACAAGCGTAGGAAAAATTGTGAAGCCAGTATTTGTTATCATCCCCCTCTCTCAATGCCTCAGCCGTATTAATGCCTCCTAAATGTTGGTACTCCCTAACCCTTTTTTCGACCTCCAATTGGCCAGAGACTTCATACTATTTCCCAGAAGTCCATGAAGCAGAACCCAGAACCAAGAGATCTACACCCTGTCCCTTATAGCCTTCTCTGTCCTGTGTTCCATGTGGCAATGGAATGGAGAGGCTACTACAGGAGGAAGACATAAGAAAAAGTAGAGGTGAAAAGGCACAAACCACATTCAGAGAAGATCCAGGAGCCCATGTGGACTAGAGGAGAGGACTCATGGAGGGAAATAATAAGAGAGAAGTTCAGAGCACTTAGTACAGTACCTGGCACATAGTAGGCACTTATAAATGCTTACTGATTGACTGAGAGGTAGGTTGGGAATAGATTATGGAGGCTTTGCACATTGAGCCAAAAAAGTGGGACTTTATAGGCACTGGGGAGCTGTGGAAGACTTTTGAGCACTATAGCGGCATGAAAATGGTAAATTTGGAAAGTTAGTTGGTGGTGGCATGGAAGATAGATTAAACAAGGGATAGATTAGAAATAGGGGTACTTAGGAGACAGTAGTTATCTAGGTAAACAGTAGTTATCTAGACATGAAGTAATAAGGGCCTGAATTAGGATAGTAGAATGGGTACTGAAAAAACATAATTGAGAATGAAGGAAGAATTGAGAGGTCTTGAAAGCTGGAAGTGAAGGGTGAGGAAGAGGAAGAAATCAAAGATGATTCAAAAATTTCAAGCCTAGGTGACTCATAACCTAGCCCTTCCTACCTTTCTAGCCTTTTTATGCCTCATTCTCCTCCATCAACTCTAAGATCCAGCAACACTGGCTTACTTACAACTCCTTGTCCCACCTCAGCTTTGTCCTACTTGTCTCCATGTCTGGAACGCTCTAAAGAAGTAAAATTTCATTGGAGGTAGGTGAGGTTGAGGGTTAAGGTCACAGGTGAAGGAAAATGAAAAATTACTCCTATTCTACTGAGGTAGGAAGCAGGAAAGAGAGGATGGATGACAAGATGGAAATGTTGACACAGAGGTGGAAGAAAAATTAGATGTGAGATCATACACCTGACACCTTTAATTTTCTTGGTAAAACAGAGGTGAGTCAAGACAATCTGCCAAGAATGTGGGAGAAGGACATAGTGTGGGAGCATAAGGAGAGTGGAGAAATTTTGGAAGAACTGATGTGTGGCGTGTGCTGAAGAATCAACAGGTGGTAACTAATAGGATTGTCAAGCAGTGTTGCAGCCCAGGTGAAGCAGGTGGAATTAATCAACATCAGTTGTAATGAGCTGAGGAAAGCCCAGTGTTATGATTTTCTCCCACAACAATCTGTGGACCATGTCTGTATTGCAACAAGGGCTTTTTTGAGAGCAGGGCTAGGCAATGGGGTTAAGTGACTTGCCCAGAGTCACAGCAGTTAGTAAGTATCAAATGTCTGGTCTGAGGCCGTATTTGTACTCGGGTCCTCCTGACTCCAGAGTCTGTGTTGTATCCACTGCACCACCTAGCTGCCCCCAACAAGGGCTTTTCTACCTAAACCTGAAGAAGTGGGTAACGTGAAAATGAGTGATTCCTTCAGGACAATAAAGGGGTACTTTTAGGCTAGGACCTATCTTTTGATCCCTCAGATTGAAGGGAAATGGTTGTCTCTTCTAAATACGCACAAAGCCATACCTCTGACCAGGAGATCACAGACCGAGATCTGGGGACCTTAGGGGTTATCTATCCCAACTCCCTCATTTTATAGGTGAGGTGACTTGCCCATTCATACAGGTAGTTAAATAGCAGCACCAAAATTCAGACTTGGATCCTGTGGTTCCAAGTTCAGTATTCTTTCCACTGTATCATATTGCTTCCTGCAAAGGTCATGTCCTTCTCCCAGACAAGAGAGCTTTAAAGTAATAGGTGGCCCTTATTATTCCATCAAATCTTCCAAGTAGGAAGAAATTAATGGCACAGGTGAATCTACAGCACCATCTTCACAGATACTTTGGACTGAATTACAGTTGCCCATAAACCCTTTTCCTGCCCCTCCAGTCCTGCCTCCTCTTCTTGACTAAGCCACAGACTAAGGAGGTAGCTACCCAATGGAATAACTCACGCTTTCTTCTGTACAATCTGGGATTCCTTATGCAGGAGATGGGACATCTAGGTAGCACAGTGGAGAGAATGCTGGGTCTAGAGTTAGGAAGACCTAAGTTCAAATCTGGCCTCAGACACTTCTTAGTTGTGTGACCCTGGGCAAGTCACTTAACCCTGCTTGCCTCAGTTTCCTCACCTGTAAAATGAGCTGGAGAAGGAAAAGAGAAACCACTCCCGGTATCTTTGCTAAGAAAACCTCAAATAGGGTCATCATGAGGCTGAAATGACCCAGCAACAACAAATGTAGGAGATATTCTCTCTGGAATCAGTATCTACCAGAGCCCCCTCTCCCCCATCGCGTCATAGGATTTAGAACAAAAGACACTTCAGGGAACATACAATTAATGACTTCATTTTGGAGATTTGAAACCAAAGTCCATAGAGATAAAATAATTGTCCAGATATATTTATTTAAACGTTTATGCCCTTTAAAGCTATTCTTCCCAGAACATCCACTTTGGGAAAGGGCCCCAAACTGGCCATTCCTGATTCTCCAGACTACCCTATCGTGCCTCAGCTGCCTTCTTACTCCTCTCCTCAGGGCTCTCTTTCCCATTGGTGAGCTCTCCATTTGGGAGAAGGGCCCCAGACCAGCTATTTCTGATTTTCTGGACTTAGCCACCATGTTCCTAACCTGATACCTCCTTCCCTACTCCTTCTTCTCCCACCCTTGCTTTTTAGCTTCACTTTTTGTACTTTATTTCTCCAGTTAGAATGTAAGATCCTTGAGGGCAAGGACTGTCTTTTGTTTTTGTTTGTATTTGTCTTCCCAGCATTTAACTCAGTGCCTGGCACATAGTAAGTGCTTAATAAATGTGTGTTGACTGAGTATATAGTGAATATATATAATATGTAATGAATATAATGAAAAGAATGCTAGATTTGGAGTCAAGGGATCTGAGTTTGAATTTCTGCTTTGCCACTTGCTACGTGTTATCACCTTAGACAAGTCATTTAACCTTTTGAGGGCCTTAGTTTTCTCATCTGTAACATGAAAGGGTTGGACTAGATAACTCCTAATGGCTCTTCCAACTGCAAACCCTGTAGTCCTATGAGATAAATTTGAATTAGGATGCTTCCATGTCACTGTTAATTGCTGATCATAGTCAATTCCTTTTCCTGGCATTGGCCTGAGTCTCCAGATTCTAAGCGCCAAAAGCCCTTGCAACTCCTCCACCTAATACAAAGTCAACTTAGGGGCTCACACTTACAACAGTTCTCTTTGACAGTCAGCTAATGAAGCAATTCCCCATAGATTTTAGCAGGATTCTCAAAGTCCATCTTTCCTGGCAGAAGTGGGAAGGTAGCAAAAACAAATGAAATATGGAGTCTCTTAAAGAATTTTATAAGCATATAATTTCATAAAGCAAAAGAGAAATAAAGGGAAATTAAGTAAATTACTCAAGGTCACAAAGTCAGTCCTTTACGGAGCCATAACTAGAAGCCAAGTCAGTTCTTCATTAGGCCACTCTCTCTGACTCATGGACTTGTCAATTCAATTTAATACAAATATTTTTAAGTACTTAGTATTTCAAGGCCTATTCCTTGGAGAGACATGAGAATGCCAATAAAGGATCACAGAACTAGAGCTGGAAAGGACCTCAAAAGTCATCTAATCTAAGTCCCTGCTTTTACAGATAAAGAAACTGAGGCCCAGAGACTTAGGTAACTTGCCCAAAGAGATACATGTGATAAAGCCAGGATTTGAACTCAAACGCTCTGATTCTAGAGCCAATGATGCCTTCATCTTCCTGCCCCTTCCAAACTTAACCAAAAGCTGACAGGGTACCCACCGACTTCACTGTTTTCCTCCATAATAATTCTCTAATATGAGGAAATATAGCTAATTGATACCATCCTGGGGAACCTTTGGGTAATCTCAGAAGGGCAGACCCTCTAATCTATCAGGAAAACCAATCAGTCCCTAAGAGCTTTCAATGTTTATATAAATGGCTAACCTAATCACAGTCTGCCCACAAGGAGTGATATTTGGGGAGAGAAACAAAACCACATTGTTACTCCGTCCAAAAGAAAGAAACATACAGCAGCCCAGAAAAGCTCCCTAAAAAAAGTCCTCGGACAGACTTCTACCAAAGGTCTGGCACTTGGCCATCCAGAGAACCACTCATTTTCCCCATGCTCTTCTGACAGGATGCAGGGCCTGGGGACCCATGGAAATTCCCCATACATTCCAGAAAAAACCTCCACTAATTCAGAATTTGCGGTCATTTGTCCTAGCCTGAATTAGACTCAACTGCTAGTCACCTTTGTAGCTGTCAATGAAGGGCAGGTATGTAGAGCATATTCACAGAGTCAACAAAATCCCAAGGGATAGTTTTACCCACCTAAGTGAACAACAGGCTTTTGACAGCTTGAAAACTTGTGTTTAAGTGGCAGCTGCTAATTACACACCAGTGCTTTCTAATTATTAGTGAATCCACAGGCCCTGTGCAAAGGAAACATTTTATGAACCGCTGGAGTGGGAAAGAACTATTGAGGTCCTCAAGTCCAGTTCTGATATTTTGTAGTGAAAGAAATGAAGGTCCATATAGAGGCTAAATCACTTACCCCTAGGTCATATAGTTAGAACTAGAAGAGCTAGGATTCAAACCCAGGCCTTTGGACCCCAAATCCAGGACTTTTAAAAACAAAACAACTAACTGGCAGCTCTATGAACTTTAGGGTATCTTGTCTCAAGGTCATAACTGACCTCACTGGGTCTTAGGGAATAAAGTGTGGCCCATATTCCCTTAACTGAAGATACTTGCTTAAAAAGGTTTTTAATGTGTTTCGTTACCAGAAAAAAAATGATTTCAATTTGGGACTTGTATTAATTCAGACTAGTCTTTACATGTTGGATTTAGTTTTATGGCATTTCTTCTTTCATTTTCCCTTTCAGATGGATACTTTCTATGGGTTTTGGTCAACAGGTCAAGGAGGAAGAAAGGTTATGGAAGGGGATCTTCTCAAGGCCTCTCAAAAGACAAGAGTCACTTTGAGGTAGGAGAATTACACGACGTTGGACAAGACTGTCTAAAACACATATCTGTGGGGAGGGTGGGGGGGAGAAAAAGGGAGAAAAAATTTTCAACTCAAAAGCATATGGAAAAATTTTTTTTTAAAATAAAAAAAAAATTTTAAAAAAACACATATCTGGACCTCTGTCACCATATTTGGCCGATGGAAAGACATGCTGAATCCAACCATCACCCTCATAGAGGTGTCCAAATGATATAAATTGGGTTATATATAGTAAGTGAGGCAATTGTGCTATGAAAGAGAAGGATTGCAGTGTGGCAAAGGGAGAACTGACTTGGAGCTAGGAAAAGCTAGTCTCTGACATATATTGGTTATGTGACCAGGGGCAAATCACTTAACTTCTCAGCATCCTCAAGGAACTTACAGTCTAATGAGAGAGACAACATGTAAATAACTACACATTAGCAAGACACATACAGGATAAATTAGAGATAATCAACAGCTGGAAGGGTCTAGCATTAAGAAGGATCAGGAAAATCTTGTGCAAAATGGGACCTTAGTTGAGATTTATTTTTTTTTCTTAGTTGATTTAAAGGAAGCCAGGGAAACCAGAAGGCAGAAATAAGGAGGGGAAAAGATGGGGTACATCCAGTGAAAATGTTCAGGTCAGGAGAGGGAGGAACCTCAAGGAGGTCACTGTCACTGGATTGGAGTGACCTGCTGGGGTGAGTGCACAAAGGAAGAGGAAAAATAATTGTACCAAAAAAGCGGAGGCTGACTGGGTAAGACTGACAAAGAACACACCTTCTGAATAAGGAGAGAGGAATCTAGTAGGAAACAGCCACTAAAAGAGAGAGGGGAGCTCAGAGGCAGAGGCAAAGGATATAAATAACTGTCATGTCATGGGAAGGGAACTGACCTGGGAGTCAGAAGACCTGGCTGTAAGTCCAGACTTGGTTACTAACTTGTGCTGTGATTTTTGGACAAGTAACTACTCCTCTCTGGACTCAGTTTCCTCACTTGTAAAAATGAGAGGCTTAGATTAGATCAATTCTGTGAGCTTTCCATAGAAAGATCAATAATCTATGAAGTTAGGCAGTGGGACAATAGTAAAATGTCTGTATTTTGGACTGGTCTAGGCCAAACTGTGAAACAGACAAAATTTAACTTCAATGCTTCTCTGACTTCTCTTTCCATGGCTTTTCTGCCATCACTACTCTGTTCCTTATGGCTGTTGAGGGCTACTGTTTTACTAGGTGTACCCTACCTAGACAGATTCCCACACTCATGAGAATTTATCATACTATGTCCCATTTCCCCAGAACTCAGAATTTTCCTTCTCTCTCTTCATAAACCAGTTCCCACTAGTGGGTTAATGTTCTACTTCACCAAGGACCGAGTAGTTGCACTAAACAGCAGTTGACCCTATAAGAAAGCTCTGCTCTAATGGTGAAATTTCAGGTACCATAAGTTGCCATCTGGGGATAGAATTTATTTTTACAAATGGGGCTTGGTGGCCTCAAATCATATCATCTGGCCCTTTTTCTTATCTCATAGGGCCATCCTTGTCTCTGTGAACAATGAATTTAAATTCCCTTAGGCTAGATCATGACTTGTTTCATTTCCTACTGGGCAGTGATTGACCTTTGCACATATCCCAGAAAGGAATTCCTACGAGATTTTCCTTATTTTATTTGTCCCTTTTTTTTTACAGGCTACTCCATTGAGCATTTAGATTGCTATCTCCATTGGTTTAAAGTTGCTGTGCAAAGTATGTGATTTATTTTGAACTTTATTACTTGTGTTTTATCGGAATTTACTCTCTGCTTGTCGTAATTTTCAAAGGGGTACCACTTTCCCAAGCATGATTTGGCTATGATTGAGGCTCCTGATTTTTTTTCCATGACTTCACATCTCCATCTGTTTTTAAATGTAAGCCTGTAGGAAAATAGGAATAGATAGGGACTTTCCTTTCCACTGCTAAGTCATCAGCAGTGTGCCTAAGGCACGGGCCAACAGACCTCTGTGAGGGACTGCAGCCTGTGTGTCTGAGGCCACGCTTCACTCTCTAAGGTCCTGGGAGATTAGTCACAGCCCTGGAACAAACTGTCCAGAGTCAAAGGCAATTTCATAGGTCTTCCAGTTGGCATTGTGAGCTTTTGTGTGAGGCTAGGGCCATATTAAAAAAGGAGAGAGGGGGGACAAAAATCAAACCTGCAGACCTGGGCAACAGAGGACACTTGGCTAAAGATTCAGAACAGCACTTCCTAATTGTTCCCATTCCCAATATGAGCCCTGTATCATGGCAAAGACTCAGAAGATACTTGCTGACTCTATTGCTTGATTATCTGGCAACAGTTGGGAGAAGGGCAAATTCTCTTTCTCTTGGAGAATTGAGGGTATATACCTTTGTCCAAGGAGCCTATCTGATCAATTCCCCAAAGGAACAGCAATGACAGATGTTTATATGTGCTTTAAATATATTTATCTGTGTTTTAATGTTTGTACATTGTCTTCACAACCATCCTAAGAGGCAGATATTAAAGTTATTATCCCCATTTTACAGATGAGGAAACTGAGGCTCAGAAAGGTGAAGGGTGGTCATATAGTAAGTGTCATACGTGAAATTCAAGCTGGTCTTCCTGACCCCAAGTCTGGCCTGCTGTCCACCATGCTACATAATACAGAAATCTAAAGAGGGGATGGCCCTCTTTAAGCTACCACATGGGTCCCCACTATTTCAACCAGCCAGCTGGAGTAGGGCTTTGTCTTTTGTTGGAAATGCCAATATTGGCATTCAAGCTGCTGGTTGCTTTTTAGCTACTTTTCTGAGGAGGAAACTTACTTCTGAGCTGCTTCCTTTCATGTACTCCAGCAATCTAAATGATCACATAAATCATGTGAGTATGATTTCTCAGTCAGAGTCAATGTTGACAGCCCAGGGAAATCACGTCACCCCACATAAAGGGTTCTCCAAATAAAAACCAAATACTATGTGATGAATACAGAATCTTGATCTTCCTTGGAGAAATATCCATGAAAAATTGCTCTCCTTTTGGCTTTATTGAGAAACCCACGCTGTCTGGGGAATCAAAATGAATCGCTGATGAACTGGTTCAGAACATTTTCTTCTAGCCACTTCCTCTATTGTAGAAAGGGTAAAACCTCTGTAGACACTCTAACTTGGATTTTAAACAACACTGCAAAATGTTACACTTTTCACATCCCCATAAAGAAGTGAAAAGCTGGATTGAGACACTGACCTGGATATTTCTAGTCTAGCACATGGCTTCCAGTACCTCAAAGTGGATACCTACAGATCCTGAGATTGTCTTCGGTTTGAACCCTTTTGGACTCAGCTAGTCATTTGATTGATACGCAAGGTCTATCTAACACTTAATTTGATTGAGGAAGAAGTCAAATGAAGAAGAAAAAACAGAAATAAAGGAGGAAAGCTCACTTTGGAATGATAAAATTCAATAATAAAATAAGACCTGAATTTTGTCCCAAAGAGATTCTGGATGTGGTATGCAAACTCTATGTTAATATTCTTTCTCTAGGGCTCCATCATCTTGCACAAGAATTCCCAGAGTTCATTGAACTGGATATTTTGGAGAAAAACATTGGGAGTGTGTGTGTGTGTGTGTGTGTGTATGTGTGTCTGTGTGTGTGTGTGTGTGTGTGTGTATTACTGGGATTAGTTTGTAGAGAGTTCTGAAAAGACTGTTCCAGTCACCTACACATACAAACATAGATTCCTCAAGTTTTTTCCCCAAAACATTAAGAATTAAGAATTCTTGGAATTCTTGTGCCTACAAAGCAAGGCTACATCTTTCTGAGGTCCCATAAAAGGGATAAAAGTCAATTAAGAGAAGTTCTTTCCTTTAAAAAAAAAAAGTCATCTGTATAGATGGTATCATGGAATTGACTACTTCCTAAGACAAAGGAAACTCAAATCCCAAATCCAGATAGACCCAACTCTCTAGCGTGGATGAGCTGGGAAAGGGTGATTCCAGGTTAAAGTCTATGAGATCAGTCCTGCTAACTACATGGTCAAGGTACAGCAACACAACAAAATTGCCTCAAAAGTTAATACAATTCTAGATTTCTTTAAGAGGGGTACAGAGTACAGAATGAGGAGTTCTAGAGCTCTTCTGCATCATTCCCTGGTCAGATCATATGTAGAGTACTGAACTTAACTCTGGTCACTATATTTTAGAAAGGACTTTGATAAGCTGGACCAAGTCCATAGGAGAGTGAACATGGTGATAAGGGATGGAAAATTATGCCATAAAAGGACCAGTTGAAGGAACTGGGGTTCTCTAGAAAAGACAAAACTTAACAGGGGACACCAGAGGCTGACTCCACGTATTTGAAGGAGTGCCATGAGGAAGAAGGATTGTTCTCTTTGGATCTAAAGAACAGAACTAGAAGCAAGAAGTAGGAGATTCAGAGAGCCAATGTTCATCTCAATGAAAAGGAAAAACCTCCTAATGTTTAGAGCTGCCCAATATGGAATGAGGCTGCTTCTACTCAGGGATGGAGGTTGGCATACTCCAGATGTTGGCTCAGAATGTTTTACGAGCCTAGAGTTGGAAGAAACCTTAGACATCATGAAAGCCAAATACCTCTTTTACAGATGTGGAAACTGATGCCAAGAAAGAATAGATATCTTGCTCTGTGTCACAAAGATAGATCATAGCAGAACCAGGACTGGAAAACTGGTCCTGACTCCCAATCTATCTTATTTCCTTTTGTGCTATCTTGGGCCCATGCAAAAAAAAAAAAATAGAACCTTCCCATCAATCCTCTGCTGCTTATGCTCCCCACCTAGGATCAATAGTTTTAAAGCTATTAAAGCTTAAAATTATCACGCTCTTAAAAAAAAACCTAAAACTGCACTAAGACTTTTGGGACATGCTTTGTAATAAGACTCACAGTGACCTGGGTTCCAGTTTACACTGGGAGTCTTGGAAAGGGAGCAGGCTGTATCTGAGCTCATCATTTGCTCTTCTGCTGGGAGCTGGGGCCTGATTTCTTGTTCTCCCTTTCTCTGACGCTGCTGGCACATCATGCCTCTTTAAACTACAGCTCTGACTCTCCCCAGAAGTGGCTGCCTTCCAGCATCCGTGATGTGCATCTCCTCCTGCTAGGAGAGAATTGCTAGTGATGGCCTAATGTGCTCTGAGGCTACTGGGAAGCCAACTTGGTTTTGGAACCAGCGGCACAACAAATCAAAGCTATTCTCTGCCTCTCCTGAATAGTTTAGAGGAGAACGTGAGGTGGCAGAGCCAACAGTAACAGAGGCCCAATGGGCTTGCAGCTGATGGTACTGGGGGTGCTTGCCAGATCTCTAAACAATACTCTCTATCCTGAGGGCCACCCCCTACTCTTCCTAAAAGCACACACAGATGCATATACTATTCCTCATCTTGAAGAAAGGTAGCAGATTTCAAATTGGCTTGTCTGAGAAGAAGGGGATGTCAATCTGGGTGGGGTTCAGGAAGCTGGGCTCCCAGGGCACTCCCTCTCCATAGGACCCTAGTTGACAAGTAGGAGTCCAAGACCTAACCAAGCGACTAAGGTAACAGTGTTAATTAATCATGCTAGAATGCATCTCCTTTCTCTTTCTCTTTTCTGTCCTTTTACTTGGGAGTCAATGAATGATGGAATCATGTGAAGGATTTGACTGAGTATTCAAAAGGACCCATGTGGTTTCCTGTCTCTGTGTTCTCTTTTTATCTAGTCCCACCATCTGGGTGCTAATGCTGATGGGGGCTGTAACTTCCATCTCTCTCGTTTTAACTGATAAGGGAGGTCCTTTTCCGAAAGATGTCACAGAGAGTGAGTGAGGGAGAGAGAAAAAAGTACTGAGAGCCAAAGGGATGGCAATTTGGTCTGGGCAGAACCTGCAACAATCTTGGACTCCTTGGGGAATCAGAATGATTCTGTGTTGAACTCCATGGGAAAGGCCCATGTGACTTCTTGAAGAAGGCTAGGGAGTCCAGCTAGAAGCAGGAAAGCTCAGATTTAAAAACAGATATAGTAGCAGAGGCATCAGTGGGGGAGACAGAGGGTTAAATTCCACCTTCCCTTCCCCACTCCCATATGCTAATAAATATTTATTGAATTGAATTGGTTTAACCAGTGACCAAAAGAAGAGAAAACCCACAAATCCAAATGAGTCTCAGAACAGAAGTTTTCCTGGTTTCTTTACATTGGCCATGATCACAGGTTAACAGATGTAGAGCTGGAAGTGACCTCACAGATTATCTAGTTCAGTTCCATTATTTTCCAGGTGAGGAAACTGAGGCCCAGAGGAAACTGAACCCTCCCCCCACCCCACTCCAACCCCCAAAAAAGAGTACGCAGAGATTAGGTGGTCAGACTGGATCTGAAATGAGGTCTACAGGACTAGAGGCAGAATTAATACAACTACACCAGGGTACCACACCCAGGAAGGAAGAGGCTGGAAGTGAGATCACGTGGTATGTTAGCTAGAACCTGGGCCTTGGAGTAAGGATATGTGGATTCTAAACCTGCCACAGCCACTTACTAGCTGGATGACCTTCCCCAATCTGTCTTAATTCCTGTGCCTTCCCTCTGTTAATTATTTCTTACTTATCCTGTATATAGCTTGCTTTGTGAAAGTGTGTTTGCCTATTGTCTCCTCCATTACATAGTAAGTTCCTTGAGGGTAGGGACTGTCTTTTGTCTCTTTTTGTATGCCCAGCACTTAGCACAGTGCCTAGCACATAGTAGGCACTTAATACATGTTTTTGAGTGAATGAATGAAATTATTTAACCTTCCAGAAAATGTTTCCTCCTCCGGAAAATGAGCAGAAAACATACTTGCAGCACTTACCTGGCTGAGTTGTTATAAGGCTCAACTAATTCTCATAATATCTGCCTTACTGAGTTGTCAGGCAAGTATTTTTTCAAACCTTAACATCCCAAAGAAATGTATTTTATTATTATTGTTATTAAAGGACCAGGGAGGAAGGTTCAACTCTGCCACTTGCTAGCTCTGCGTTGTGGTACAGTTAAGAGAGCCTTGGCTCTGAAGTCAGGAGGACCTAAGTTCTAATCCCGACTCTGATGCTTACTACCTGTGTGACCTTAGGCAGGTCACTTAACTTCCCTGGGCCTCAGTTTCTCCATTTGTATAATGAAAAATATTGAACTTTCATGGTCTCAGAGATCTATTTCAGATCTAGAGAACTGATCCTACTACCTTGGGCAAGTATGACCTCAAAAGAGGATGGTTATCTGTATAACAGGGACAATCTCACTGGTACAACCTACCTTAAAGGATTGTTAAGAGGAGACAATGAATATGAAAGCACTTTGTAAACTCTCCAGCAGAAGCCAATGCATTATCTCATAGGAACACCAGTTTAGAGCTAGAAAGGATCTTAGAGACCATTGAGTTCAATCTCCTCATTTCACAGATGAGGAAACTGAGGCACAGAGAGGTAATGACTTGCTTACAGTCATGGAGCTATAAAGTATCTGAAGCAAAAGTTGAACCTTGGTTCTCTGACTCCAAATCCCATGCTCCTTTCTGTGCTGCCTCTTCTATGATTATCACTACAGCAGTCTTTTCTAATTGTTGTTCAGTCGTGTCTGATTTTGTGACCCCATTTGGGGCTTTCTTGGCAAAGATACTGGAGTGGTTTGCCATTTCCTTCTCCAGCTCATTTGAGGAAACTGAGACAAACAGGGTAAAGTGACTTGTCCAGGGTCACACAGTTAGCGTCTGAGGTCAGACACTAGAGTACCAGGATGAGTATTCTATCCACTATGCCACCTAGCTGCCCTTCTCAAATAATATTGTTGTGGAGCTACCCACCATCCTAAGATCAGGCAAAAGGAAGTTTCTTAGCTGTAGAATATAATTCCCTTCTTCCTCTGGGTTTGGGTTGCTCCCTGACTCAATTAGATGGTTCCAGTATGTCTCAATTCTGATTCACGTCTTTGTCTCCCATCCTCACCAGCAATAGGTGTGGAATAACAGCCAAAATGAACATATTAGCAAGCCACTCCCAGCGTGTACTGGATGCCTGCCATAGGGCTCCGCAGTATCTTAGTGGGGATAGCATAGGAAGGAAGAGAGCTAGGTAAGGACACTTTACCCTGGGCTATCACAGCATTATCAGCCTGTAGTCTCCAGGTAAGAGTCAGCTTCACAATCCTTTTATGAGGTCCTGTGACAGGGAAACCTCCCTTGTGGCATGTTGCAAAGGACCAAACCAGAATGTTTAGCTTGGAGAAGAGGGGGCTCAGGCATGAACAGGATAGCTATCTTGAAATATTTGAATGTCTAGCTGGGAAAAGGGAAATTAGGTTTATTCTGCTTGGCCCCAGAGGACAGAACAAGCAGTAGGTAAAAGTTACACAGAGGCAGATTTAGTTTCAATGTTTCAAAACATGCCTAACCACATAGTAGAAGGCGCTGGCATTAGCAGGTAGTAAGCATCTCTCTTCAAGGCTTCAAGTGAAAGGAGGCTTTGGATGAAAGCTTCTGTGGATAACTAATTGTTGGGGATGTTACACTGAAGAGTCTTAGTCACAAATGGAACCCAATGGCCTCCTGGATCCCCTCCAACTCTGAGAAGATAATGTGCTGGAGAGCCTGGGTCACCAAGACCCGATGACAGTGAACCCAGAAACAGAGAAGGGACAACACCAAAAACAACCTTCAGTTTATGTAAAAAGTTTGCCTCTGGCTAGCTTTGGACTAGAGATATCAAGGTAAAAGTAACAAAGGAAAATGAGAAAACTATGGAAAGAGGGCAGCTAGGTGGCATAGTGGATAGTGCACTGGGCTTGGAGTCAGGAAGACTCTCATCTCCATGAGTTCAAATCTGGCCTCAGATACCTACTAGCTGTGTGACCCTGGGCAAGTCACTTCACCCTGTTTGCCTCAGTTTCCTCATCAGTAAAATGAGCTGGAGAAGAAAATGGCAAACCACTCCAATATCCTTGCCAAGAAATCTCCAAATGGGTCACTAAGAGTCGGACATGAGAGAAAGGACTGAACAACAAAGAGAAATGACTGAACCAAACTGAAGAGACAAAGACCTTTGGGATGACAGCAGAATTTCAGAGCAAATAGCCGCTCTTCTCCCTCCACATCCTTAAGTACGTCGTTGAGCCTCCTGAAAACCACTTGCATGACTCAGGAGCTAATTATTAGAAGCTTGACCTGAGTTGAAGGGAAATGTCTAGATCTAGAATAGTAAGGGCCTTGGGAGGTCCTACTCCAGCTCCTTCATTTTACAGGCAAAGAAACTGAGACTGGGGCAGCTAGGTAGAGCAGCAGTGTATGTACATATGTACATATATAGATATGTATACTGGTGTATGTACAAATGTGTGCATATAAATGTATATGAGTATATGTATATATTGTATTGCACATATGTATATATGTGTGCATATCCGTATCTATGTGTGAATGTATGTGTATGTATATATGTGCATATAAATGCATATGTGTGTATAGATATTGTATATATATGTCTATATGTGTGTATGTCTATATATAATGTGTATGTGTATACAAATATTGTATATGTGTATGTATATATGTGTATGTATCTGCATATGTGTATATATGCATATGATGAGAATTAGTCTGTACCTTGATTTTCCACTTTTACCTTGCTTTTCTGTACAAATTGAATATTTGATTTATGGTTCCTTCATGGTCTGGTGGCACAGAATGCATATGACTTGGGCATGAGTTGAATATTAACACTCTACAATGAACCCAAATATTGATGAGGCTTCAGAGCTGAATGGGATACACTTGGAGATACAAAGAGGCTCTCTAGGATACATGAATAATAATTATAACTCATTTACATAGTACTTTATGGCCTATACATCACTTTCCTCAGAACAACCCTGCACAGTAGGAAGCATAATTAATATAATTGCTAAATCTAAAAGGTTTTTTTTTCTCAGTCTTTATCCTTCTTGACCTCTTTGTGGCTACTGACACTGTCATTCTGGATAACCTCATCACCCTGGATTTTTTTTACCTTCCTCTCACCTGGTTCTCCTTCCTTTCTGATCACTGCTCAGTCTTCTTTGCTAGGCCATCATCCATCCATACCACCTTTCTGTGCACCAGTGTACTCTAACACCACCCCGGGCTTTCTTCTCTTTATATACTTCTTTGGAGATCTTGTCAGCTCCACTTCCCCCTCCCCCATACAATTATCATCTCTATGCAGATGACTCCCTAATCTGCCTATCTAGCCACAACTCTCTCCTGCTCTCTAGTCCTACTTCTCCAACTGCTTGCTATACATCTTCATCTGAAATATCCCACGGGCATCTCAAACTCAACATAATTAAAATGGAATTCTGTAGTTTTCACCCCTAAATCCACCCCTCTTCCACAACAACTCTGAGGCCACTTCCTCAACCCTCACTCCTATTGGAAGACTGGGTCCCCAAAGGCCACATGCTACTTATCACTCGCTCAGTTCTAAAAGTAACCCTGAGGAGCTGAAGATTTTAGTGTGATGGCCTTGCCAGTGACAATCAGCCAATATTTAATTAGGAAGTTTATTCAGCAGGTACAGCAGGGAGGAAAAAAGCAACCTCACCCAAACCAGGGATGTGGGGTGAACTTTTCCCTTGTACAAATGGTGGGAGGGAGTGTGGGAGTGGAGTAATCTTCAATTAAATGGTAATGAAGCTCAGGTAGAGAGAACACAAGGGGCAAAGGGACAACTCACAGTTCCTGGTTCCTGGGAGTCCTTTTCTCCCTCCTACACTAACTTCCTGTTTTGGTGAAAGGCCCTGTCATCCTTTCAATCACGCAAATGCACAGCTTTGGAGTCATTTTCAACTCTTTACTCTCTTTCACACCCCCCACGCCATATCCAATCAGTTTCTAAGTCTTTTTAATTTTGTCTTTAAAGCATCTGTCATATGTGTCCCTTCACTCCATTTACAAAGCCACTACCCTTGTGAATTAGTGGCCCTGGTAGGCCATTCATAAATACTTGATTGACTGACTGTTCAGACCCTCATTACTTTTCACCTGAGCCATTGAAATGGGCACCCTGTTTTTAGTCTCTCCCCCTGTCCTAGTCTCTCTCTGTAGCTGAATGGCAGAGGACAGGGGTGGGGAGGAAACTTCATTAATCACAAGTCCGTACTGCCTATAAAATATGGAAAACTTTTCCCCAGAAAGGAATTAATAACCACTAGGTGTCCAAAACACATTGGGACAATTGGGGTGATGGTACCCTTTGAAGATACTGGGTCCAGTTGGAAACCTGCCCTATGGTGCCTTCTTCAGATGTGAGTGTTTTAGTGAGCTCCTTAAAAATTTCTGTCTCAAATCCAGCCTCAGACACTTATTAGCTGTGTGACCCTGGGCAAGTCACTTAACCCTGTTTGTCTCAGTTTCCTCATCTGTAAAATGAGCTGGAGAAAGAAATGGCAAACTACTCCAGTATCTTTGCCAAGAAAAACACAAAGAGTTAGACACAACTGAAGTGACTGAACAACAAAAGACACTGTACTGAACTCTAGAAATAAGAAGGAAACAAGCATTTATTAAGCACCTATTACGTACCAGACACCATGCTAAATGCTTTACAAATATTATCTCATTTTAATTCTCACAACAACCCTGGGAGCTAGGTGCTATTATTATTCCCATTTTACAATTGAGGAAATTGAGGCAGAGAGAAGTTAAATGACTTGCCCAGGGTCAAGAAGCCCGATTTGAACTCAGGTTCAAATTTCTTGACTCAAGGTCCAGTGTTCTATTTACTATCCCGCCAGCTGCCTAAGGAAAGATTTTTTAAAATCATAATAAACTCTGTCTTTAAGGAACTCACATTATAATGGGGGAGACAACATGTAAATCACCAGGTACATATAAGATATGATCACAGAATCATAGAGTATCAATGCAGCAAAGAGGCTTTGAAGATTATTTAGTGATTAAGTCTTCCCATTTTACAGATGGAAAATCTGAGACTCAAAAATATAAAATGAAATACTTCCAGTCACATGGTGGTTTAGTGGCCATGCTGAATTAGAACAAAATTCTCCTGACAACCGAATTAAAGGGCAGAGTCCTTTCCACCGCTAAGCAATGGATCATCTACCATCTTGGAGATGGGAAGTGTAGTGGTGCAATGGAAATATCACTGAATCTGAAGTCAGACAAACGGGGTTGAACCCTGCCTCTGCCATTTTCTAACTGTATGAGGTTGGACAAGTCCCTTGACCTCTTGGGGAATCTCAGTTTCTTTCAAAATGCAGAAGGTAAAAAACAAGATGAATGCTGGGGCATTCCCCTTAGGCCACTTCTAGCTCTAAATCTATGTGTCTATAAGCATTGTTGACAAACTGCTAAAAACAAGACCATGTAGGAATGGACCCAAGGTAGATGTCCCTGGATGACAGGGAAAGAAGGAGAGTCATGAAGGTGCCTGGAAAGGGGAGACATTTTTAGAAGGACACCAAAAGCAGACCTTGTCCAGGACTGGCCCAGTCTCATTCTAATCCTAAAGATTTTGAAACCACATTCTACAGTCTTACACAAACCTTTTCAACCCATCTGTGCCTGGGTTTCTTTATCTGCAAAATGGGAATAATGAAACTAATTACAATTGAAAAACACTGTAGTTTTACAAATGCCAGAAGCGACAAAAATGTTACTGCCCCACCTACACAGTGGAAAGTAGAAGCACTTGGGTGTACATTTGGCTGAATTTCTGCTCAGAAGTATACACCTGACACCTGATTTCTGTTGCTCAAAGAGGAACCAGTTTGCACACCAGAGTCCACACCCTTTCACTGATTGCCCAATAAGGAAGTGAACAGGTGTTCACAGTGTCCTTGCTCAGGGATTCCCCTCTCCCCCACCCAGTTTCCCTTGGCTACTTCCTCACTCAACTTTCTGTATCATGCCTGCAATTCCCCCCCAGAGCCTTACTCCATCATTCGTTGACTTGGGACCCTTAAATTCCCTTCATGGAATAATCTTTTACTGCCTGAGCCTGAAGTTTGTCAACTCACTTTCCAAGCTGTCTATAGGGAACAAAGTCCTGCCACCAAGGTAGAAGGAAAAAAGGGGGGAGGGAGTGAAATTAAAAACCAAACAAGCCCAAAGAAGGAAAATCAGAAATCAAAAAAGAGAATATAGAGAGCAGGGAGGAGGAAAAAGAAGCAACAAAGTAAAGAAGAGGCATTCTAGAGTGTTCAAAATAAGGAGAGTTGGGAGGACTGTGTTCTGATCCCAGTTCTGTCACTGACGAGGCATGTGATGTTAAACAAGTTACAATCTCTCCAAGTTTCAGTTTCCTCATCTATAAAAAAATGAATAATTTCTGAGGTTCCTGCAAGCTCTAAAAATCTTGTTTATGGAAAAAATAGGACAAAATCAATTAGCAAACATTTATTAAATACTTACTATGTATCAGGCATGTGATAAGGATACAAAGACATAAATGAAAAAGTCCTCAAAGAGCTTCTATTTGGAAAGACTACATCTATATCTATACCTACGTCTGTATCTATCTATATCTGTATCTGTGTCCATGTCTATGTCTAGATGTCTGAGCTATATCTATGTATTTCTCTATCTGTATCTATATCATCTATATCCAGGTCTATCTATATTTATATCATCTATATCTATATCCATATCTGTCTTTATATCATATGTCTATAGCTACATATACAGTTGTATCTATTACCTATGTCTATATCTATATCACCTATATCTATGTGAATATCTGTAGCTGTCTGTGTCTGTATCTATATGTAATATATAATATATACATGTTGATAAAAAGATGACAGATACAGCTATACATATCTATATGTATATGCGTACATATAAAATAAATACAAGGTTAAAAAAATGAGATGTGAGGAGGAGACACTATAGAAGATGAGGGAACCTGGAAAGGTAGAGCTTCCATCATCTGATCAACAGTATTATTCAGCACTTACTATGTGCTAGGCACAAAGATAAGAGCTAGTAATACAAAGAAAGGCAAAAACAGTTCCTTCCTTTAAGGAGCTCTCATTCTAATGGGAGAGATAAGATGTGTATATATGTGTGTGTCTCTCTGTGTGTATATGTATATATGAATGTATACATACAAACACACACATAAAGGATATGCAGAGTAGATAGAAGATAATCTGAAAGAGTAGTTATTAAATAGCTGGAGAACTAGGAAAGGTATCTTACAGAAGGTGGGATTTGAACTGAGTCTTAAAGGAAGACAGTGAGCTAAGAGGCAGGGGTGAGGGGCCCTAGAGCTGAGCTTTTACAGAAATGAGGGATTTCAAGAGAGAGCTGAGAAGAGTGTATGTTCCAAGCACTAGGGACAGTGGATGCAAAGGCACTTGCTACTGTCCTGTGAGAGAGATGGTAAGAAAACCCATTTGTCTTGATTGTAGAGTGAGTGAAGGGGAGGCAAGAAAGGGAAGATGGAGCCAGTTTGTGAAAGGTGCCAAATGTCAAAAAAAAAAGATCAATGAAAAGGAAAAGGTACTTTATTTTTATGCACGAAAGTATTTGTAGCTGCTTTTTTGTGGTGTCAAAAAACCGTATAAGAGGATGTCCAACAAATTGAGGAAAAACTGAATAAGCTGTAGTGTATTAATATGATAGAATTTGCTATGAGAAATGATGAAATATGGGCTTTCCAAAAAAATCATAGAAGGACTTATATGAACTAATGCATAGTGAAGCAAGAAGACCGGAGAACAATTTATATCATAAAAAATGAACAATTTTGAGGACTTTTTATAAACTAATGAAGAATGAAATGAACAAAAGAGAATAATCTATACAATGACAACAGCATAAAAAAAATAAAAAACTTTGCAAGCTGTGTAGAATAACAACTCTGACCCATACAATAACTATTCATGATCCCAGAGGACTGATGATTAAGCATACTGTCCCTTACAGAGAGGTGATAGATATAAGGTATAGAATGAGATTATATGTGTGTGTATGTGTGTGTATATATATGTGTGCGTATTTTATTTGTATATGTATGTGCATATGTATATATATGTATGTATATGTGTGTGTGTATACACATATATATTTGTATACACCCATTAGAGAGATTTGTTTTGCTTGAGTATCCGTATTTGCTACAAGAAATTTATTTTTTCTTTTTTTTTCAATGAGGTCAGAGGTGGAAGGGAGAGAAAATAGATTTCTGATCATTTTAAAAATAGAGGTGGGGTGGTAAAATGTAATTGGTACTTTCAGATAGGGTCATTGTATTATTAGTTTTACTTAGTGGTTTTACTATTACAAGAGACCTCACAAAATGGGAGTAATCTGTCAATGTATGACATGTAAAAACAAAACACATTAATAAAACTGAAAATATGAGTAAAATATCAAAAAGATTTTCTCTTTGGTTCTAGAAGTAACACTGGAGCTACTACAATTTTGTGAGTGATGGTAAGCTTTAGAAAAATTACTTTGGTAGTTATATGGAAGATGGGCTAGACAAAAAGAGAGCCCCAAAGAGGGGGATGAATTAGGGGGCTACTGCAATAGTGTAGGCTTAGCTAGAATGTGAAAACAATGAATGTGAGATATAAGAAATGCTGTGGAGGAGGAATCCACAAGATGGGACAACTGACTTTGAGACAGAGAATGAATGAAGGTGCCACAGTCAGAAATGCTAAAGTCAGAAAAGTGAGCAGAGTTAGAGGGAAATAACTGACTACATTTCTGTATTAGATACTCAGAATTTGTGACTTTCCCAGGGTCACACAGTAAATAAATGTCAGAGACAAGATCTGAGCCCAAGCTTTCTCCTAAGCCCAAGTCTAGTGCTTTCTGGGGAGCTTGAATTTAAAGATATTCCAAAGGGAAATGGCCTAAAAAGTACAATGATGGAGGAGAAGAGGGAAGAAGATGTAGTCGCACCTAGAGCTGGAGCGAAGTAGAGGAGGGGAAGCAGAGAAAAAAGGGATAGAAGTAACAGGAAGTGATGAAAGGGGAAAATAGGAACAGAGGCCATGTTCATGGTTGTATATTACCATATACATTTTTCCTTGTCCTCATTTGCTAGAAACATATGTTGCCACATAACTATATGAAGTTAAGGAGAAGCAATGTGATATAGTGGTTAGAGTCAGGAAGACCTGAGATCAATTCTAGCTTCTGAAACATCTTGGTTGCATGACCATGGACAAGTCTTTTAAACTCTCACGTCCCCTAACCAGCTCCTTAAGACTATAAATAGTCCAACTGAATAAGTAGAGGGAGTTTCCACATAGGCCATTCCCAAAGCAGACAAAAATCACAAAAGACAGAGAGAGAAATATCAGTGATGTCCACACTGGAAATCAAAAATTCCATTCAGTCAAAGTCATTTGCCTTGGAAATGGGGTGGAAAAGCTAGACTCTACCAACCAATTAATAACCATTCATTAATCACCTACAGTCATATGTAAATTCTTGATACAAGAATTGTTCTCCTCCTTCTCCTCCTCCTCTTCCTCTTCTTCCTCCTCCTCTTCTTCCTCCTTTTTATAAAACTAGGTCTCTCCATTTCATTCAGCCTAGACAGCAGGGACTATCCCACCATGGATCAACATTAACTCTCTATGACCTCCAGGATCAAATATAAAATCTTCTTTTTGGCTTTTAAAGTCCTTCATAACTTGACCCCTTCCTACCTTTCTAGTTTTCCTTCACCTTACCACCACACCCCATCTGTGATATAGTGACATTGGCCTCCCTATTGTTCTTCACACAAGACATTCCATCTCCAAACTTTCTATATTTTCATCCTCATCTCCTCCTCCTAGCTTTCCCAACTTCCTTCAGATCCCAGCTAAAATCCCACCTGTACAGGAAGGCTTTCCTAATCCTCCTTAATATTAGTGCTTTCTCTCTGAGATCCTCAATGTATCTGGTATATAATTTGTTTATATCTTGTTAGTTTCCCATTAGAGTGTGAGCTTCTTGAGAAGAATTGTTGTTCTGCTTTGCTTTTTATCCCTTGTGCTTAGCACAGTGCCTAACACATAACAGGCATTTTAATAAATGGTTATTGATTTGACTCATTCGTCAAAGGTATGTTTAATATATATTGTGGTATGATTTCTTGATAAAGGATCAAAAAACATGTGCCAGCAGCAGTTAGGTGGCACAGTGGATAGAGCACTGGCCCTGAAGTCAAGAGGACCTGAGTTCAAATACTTACTAGCCGTGTGACCCTGGGCAAGTCACTTAACCCCAATTGCCTAAAAATAAATAAATAAATAACATGTGCCAAAATGTCACGAACTCAGTGCTAAATCATGTAAAATGTAGTTTTGTCATTGAATGATAAAAGCTATTCAAAGATGTAAAATATCAATAACTCACTTTATATTACTTTGTCTCAGTTTGCACATGACTCTACTATGTGTGAGACTGTATTAGGTGCTGGAGACAGAGAGACAAAAAAAAATGAAGCAGTCTCTGCCCTCAAGAAGCTTACATTCTATTGGACTCCCTTTAAAAGTATCAAGACAGGAAAATATCAAAAGATGAACTGTTGGTGGGGCTGTGAATGAGCTGGTCCTGGAAAACAATTGCAAACTTGGTGAGAAAAGTCATTAAAATGATCACACCCTTTGACTCAGTGACCTCACAATTGGCCAGATGTTTCTCAGGGTGGGAAAAATAAATAGGTCTTAGCAGTGCTTTTAGGGTAGCCCAAAAAAGAAGTCGAGTAAGACAAGGGATGCCTGCCAACTGAAAAAATGATTGAACAAATTGTGACATATGAATATAATGGAATACTTCTAGCTTTAAGACAGAGCAAATAGGAGGAATTCAGAGAAACATGGGAAGACTTGCATGTCATGATATACAGCAAAGAAATCAGGACCAAGATTAAAATATACACAATGACTACATAATTTAAATTAAAACTATGAATACAAAGGGTGGTCAGACTCAAGCTAATTGCAATGACAAATCTTGGTGACAGAGAACAGACGATGAAACACGCCTCTCTTCTCTCAGCAGAGAGAAGAGGGACTCTGGGTGTGGAATGTAGCACATCTTGTTAGACATCCTTGCTTGGTCGGTTTCACTCGATCATTTTGCTTTGCTAGAAGAGAAGGTTCAAAACAGGGGTTGAGTGGAGAAGAAATATTGGGAAATGACAGTGGTTTGAAAATCAAAAGGAAGTAATAATTTTTTTTAAGAGAGCTGTCTGCCTCTTGATGGGTTGGGCTCTTTTCCTCACAGTTGGAAATTTATTTTTAATGGCTTTTTTTTTTGCTTGTAATGACTTGTTGAAATGTAATAATTGTAATAATTCCCATGTCACCCTGAAGCTTTTTTTTAAACAAATAACACTTGTTACAGGTAATTCCTTTCTTCATTCTTCCCAGGACTCATTAAAACATGAAAATTATTGCATTCTCTTTCCATTTTCACTTCCCAGTAATCTAATTCAGATATTTATTGCCTCTAACCAGGGCTATTGCATTGGCTTGCTAAATGGTTTTCTGCAGGGGACAGCTAGGTGGCGCAATGGATAGAGCACTGGCCCTAGAGTCAGGAGGACCTGAGTTCAAATCTGGCCTCAGACCAAACATTTGACACTTACCAGCTGTGTGACCCTGGGCAAGTCAATTAACCCCAATTGCCTAAAAAAAGAAAATGGGTTTTCTGCCTCTGGTTTCCCTCCTTCTAGGAAATCCTCTGCATGATTTTTGATCATGTCACTCCACTGCTAAATAATCCTCCCTGGTTCCTCATTGCCTCCTAAATAAAGTCAAATTTCCTTAGCTTGGGAGTCAAGATCCTCTGTAATCTATCTCTTACCAGTTGTCCACCTCCCCTAACAGAAGAAGGGGATTGCAGAGATGAGCTAAAATGAAGGAGTAGAGTTAGAGGTAGAGAAATTCAAATGAGGCAGAAAGAACATGGTCCCAACTGAGATCTAAGAGAATAAGCAAAGTTCTATGAGAAGGCCAAAGCCAAGAATTCACAGAGACAATAAATGCAGAAAGACAGGCAGAAAAAGAGCTAAGTCTGGAGGAAAAAAAAGAGGCCCAAAGTCACTTATCTCCTCAACATGAGTTTTGTTACCTATAAAATGAGAGAAATGGACAAAATAATCTCTACAGTTCCCTTTCAATTTGTGATTCTTTAAGTCAAGGGAAAATAGGAAGAGTGCACCCAGAAGGAAATACCATAGAGGGAACAGTGTAAGACTTCAGTAACTGACATGTCTCATGAAATGAACCCCTTTTGTAGTAGAGGCATGTGAACAATGCTTCCTTCCTCACAGCTACTTCCACATAGCTATGGGCTCAGATACCATCCAACAAACAGCTCCCTGGAACTTAAGGCCATAGCTTGAAGATCTTAGCACAGTGCCTACCATATAGCAAAAGCTTGGTGTAGGCCAACCCACAATGAAGTTCCCCTCAATCCCTGCATCAGTAACAGTCAGTTCCTTTCAACCAACCTCCATGCCGGTAAGTTGGGTTGACCCCAGGGGAGGGATAACTGCTACACTCAATGTTCTTTGCGTCCTAGGGGTAACCCTCATGGGTGACTATTCATACTAACATCATAGCTCATGAGCCACCACTTTTTTTTATAAATAGATTAGATGCTAGTATTTAATCAGCACTAACCAATTCATTTACAGTAATTATAAAGTAACATATACTATTTACATTAGATTCCCCTTATAAACCTGAATCACACACTCTC
Source organism: Phascolarctos cinereus (assembly GCF_003287225.1). Classification (NCBI taxonomy): domain Eukaryota; kingdom Metazoa; phylum Chordata; class Mammalia; order Diprotodontia; family Phascolarctidae; genus Phascolarctos; species Phascolarctos cinereus. Next base: position 419,359,372 of record NW_027555958.1, on the reverse strand, counting down.
ACCAAAGCATGCAGTATCTGTTGGGAGAGAAGGTATATACTTAAAGGCAATGAATAGAGAATGTATGTAAGCAGGAAAATTCACAATTCTGGAATTGTTAACTTTGATATCCCCTTTCTGTCTCAGGAAAAATTCCTTGGTGAGCATTGTTTTTATGTTAAATGTTTTCACTGCTACATGGAGCTGATCCATAATGTGCTGGCCTAATGCCTCACTAGACATGGCATCTCAGCTGGATGAGCCAATCGGCTGGTCTGCTTCTCTGATGTTCCATTTCTCTAAGTTATTCCTCCATGCAGCTGGGATTGCTTCTGAACAGCAGTTATAATATTCATCATTGAAAGTATCAGTCTCACTGATGCTTTCAGTTGAGATACTATTATGTACTTTCAGAAAAAGGATAGGGACCCAAGATGATAGATTGGGGCAGTAATCAAGCTGAATTCTCCCACATTTGCCTTCAAACAACTTTAAAATAATGCCTCAAATAAAATTTTGGGGCATCAGAGCCACAAAAGATTGGGGTGAGATATTTTTCCAGCCTAAGAAAACTTAAGTGGTTAGCAGGAAAAGTCTGTCACACCAAGGTGAAGGTATTTGCTGGCACTGGGTACAGTTGGCAATGACTGGAAACTCTATTGCCCATAAGCAGTTCTGAGTCACAGATCCAGAGCAGATAAAAGTGTTTATGGTTGATCACAAGGAAACAGAGGCCCTCATCACAGTTCCAAGGCAGAGAGGAGCACTAGCAGGGGACCGGGGCCCTCCTGGGTAAAGACCAGAGTGCAGAACAGGAGAGCAGTGACCACACTTCTCTCAGGATAACACCACCTTAGAAGGACCAAAATTTGAAGACTCCCAGAACTCTGAAAACAACAGCATGATAAAGCCTGAAGTTTGGGACAGTGCCTCCCCACCCCTACATGAGCAGAGCCTAACTTTAAAATAAAGTTCAAAGTCAAGAAATAGGATAGGAAAATGAGTAAGTGACAAAAAAAAATGTACATTAAAAAGCTGCTATGGTGCAATGGAAGACCAAGATAGAAACTCAGAAGAAGACAACAATGTGAAAACAACCATAAGCAAAGACTCAAAGAAAAATACTAACTGGATACAAATCCAACAAGAATTCCTGAAATAGTTAAGGAACAAAATGAGATTGGCAGAGTAAAAATTGGGAAAACAAATGAGAGTGATGCAAGAAAATTATGAGAAGTGATTAGCAGTTTGATAAAAGAGGCACTAAAAATAGTGAAGAAAATAACACTTTAAAAAACAAAATTGGCCTAATGGTAAAAGAGGCACACAAATTCACTGAAGAGAAGAACTCCTTAAAGAGTAGGATTGACCCAATGGAAAGAGGTACAAAAACTCGCTGAAGAAAATAATTCTTTAAAAATTAGAATTGGGCAAGTAGAAGACTTCAAGAAACAATAAAACAAAGTCAAAAGAAGAAAAAAAAAGAAGAAAACATGAAATATTTCATCAGAAAAACAACTGACCTGGAAATCATGAAGAGAGAATTTAAGAATTATTGAATTATCTGAAAGACATGATCAAAGAAAGAGCCTAGGCATTATATTTCAATAAATTATCAAGGAAAACTTCCTTGATATCTTAGATCTAGAGAGTAAAATAGAAGTTGAAAGAATCCATCAATCAATTACCTTCTTATAGAGGTCCCAAAATGAAAACTTCCAGTAATATTATAGCCAAATTCCAGAGTTTCCAGGTCAAAGAGAAACTATTTCAAGTAGCCAGAAAGAAATAATTCAAATATCGTGGAGCCACAGTCAAGATCACACAAGATTTAACGGCTTCCATGATAAAAGATTAGAGAAAGGCAAATTAAAACAGCTCTGAGATACTCCTCACACCAATCAGAAATGACGAAGATATTTATAGCAGCTCATCAGTTGGGCAATGGTCGGACAAGGGGGAACATATGGTTGTGATGTCGTACTATTGTGCTGCGGGAAATGACAAGGGAGTAGCTTCAGAAAAACCTGGCAAAACCTGTATGAACAAATGCAAAGCGAAGTGAGCAGGACTGGGAGAGCATTACACACAGTAACAAAGTAGCATAATGATGATCAACTGCCAAAGATCTGGCTACTTTGATCAATACAATGATCTGAGACAGTTCCAAAGAACACAGAATGAAAAAATGCTATCCATCTCCACAGAAAGAAATGAGGAACTCTGAGTGCAAACTGAAGTATAATTTTCTCACTTTCTTTATTTGTCTGGCTTTTTAAAAATATGGCTAATATATAAATAGGTCTTGCATGATTTCACATGTATAATTGATATCCTATTGCTTGCCTTCTCACTGGGCATGGGAAGGGGTAGAAGGGAGAGAATTTGGAACTCAAAATTTAAAAAGAAAAGAATGCTAAAAATAAATAAATAATCATTTAGAATCATAAAAAGAAAAAGGGCAGCATCTCTAGATAGAGGGGCAAAAACCTGTTTAACTCAGCTCCTTTGGCAAGATTCTTCTTCTTCACTTAAGAACAACAGGTATAATGTAGAGGAGAGCCCTCTGTCTTCTTTTCTCTCTTCTTCATGAGTGAACTGAATGGTTAGAATTATATTCCCAGAAGGAAAGAAAATTCAATTCACATTATAATGAGAGTTTTGAGGTAACTCTGCCTCTTATTTTTCTCACGCCTAAAATATTGAAAATAAGTTTCTATATCTTTGACTAATTTCATTTTAATATAAAGTATATTCTGTAAACTTCATATTTGCCATTCTTAGGAGATTGGCGGATTTTATATATAGAGAAAATGAGTCAGTTCTATTGGGTAAGAAGGTTTATCCAGTTTATTAAATGAATACTTAGCGAACTGCAGTGGAGGATTGAGCTAACTAACTAAGGAGAAAGGGATGCTCATTTTATTATTTTAAAATATCTAAACAATCCTGGATTACCCTAGAGCTAAGTATGATATGATTAAATATGGCAATGAGTCAAGTAGGATGAGGGATGACCTAAAAATAAGTGTGGTCAACCCCAGAAGATGCAACACTACCTTCCCAACCTTATTATACATTAATTTCTTTCATGAACTCTACAATCCAAAAGCCAAAATATAGTAGTCTTCTTGCTTCTTTTAACAGATAATGCTCTCCTCCCTCCATGCCCTCTACTGGCTATCCCCATGCCTCAAAAGCAATTCCTTCCCGCATCTACCTCTTAGAATGCCTAGTTTCCTTCAGAGCTCAGCTCAAGCCTTTCCTGCTCTTGCCAGTCATTAGAGCCTTCTCCCACTACCTTGAATTTATTTTTTACATGTTTTATATTTATTTATATACAGATTGTCTCCCCCAATAGAATAAAAACTACTTGAGGATAGGAGCAATTTCATTTTTGTGTTTTTATCCTCAACTCCCAGAACAATCACTGGCACATTGAGGGTCACTTTACAATTTACTTCTCCACTATGCCTCTGGAAGCTCATTATTGGGATCATCTCATCATCCTGTGAGATTTCAGTCCATCTCATTATTACTCTCTGCTTCTCTGATTGGAGTTTGGGGTCACGAATTCCAAATCTCATTTAAGGAGACAGCTCAGCTCACACATCTCATTTCTCACCAAGTTGCACTCCTTCAGGACTTCTCTGACTGACTTCTTTACCCATCTCCCTAAACTCCTCCTGCCTTTTTAGCTTCTTTTTATGTGTTGTCTTCACCCGTTAGACTGTAATCTTCCTGAGGGCAGGGCTATCTTTCTTTTTCATATTTGTATTCCCCACGTTTAGCACAGTGACTGACACAGAGTAGGCACTTAATAAATGTTTGTTGACTATTTATTATTGAGTAATAAATGATTGTTGATTAAATGGTTGATTATTGATGGTGGAAGGGTTAGGGTCCAAGCTAAGATCCAAGAAAGTAAATGAAATTCCATTTGGAAGTCAAAGCTGCTAGCAATTAGCAGGTAAGCTTAAGAGCCCTGGGGAAAAGCAGCATACCCCAGACCCTAAAGCCATCAACCGAGGAAGCAATCCTTATTAAAAAGATTACTGCCATCCCTTCCACCTCCAACACCAATAATCTGGCTGGAGTAGCAAGGAGTCCAAAGGGAGAGACAGGAGCTAACATGTGACAGGAATATCAAACAACCACCACCACCTTGACCACCTCTCAGATCTAAGTGAAGAAAACCTAAGATTCTATGCCCAAGAGCCCAAAAAGTATAAGCACCCCCCAAAGCATTGCCCCCACTTCCAAGCTACTACCGCGATCAGAGGGAGGAGGCCTTACAGAGAAAGGGCCCAACATCTCCTCTACCACCACCACCACCAACTGCCGATAAACTACCAACAATAGGCAGGTAAGTCAGGAGCATGGTAGCTGTACCCCTCCACATCCCTGGCCCTGCTTCCATACTAGTTCCTACAGAACATCACTGTCTCCAGCCTACTCTTCCTTTAGGAACCAAGAATCTATTTAGGGTCTAGAAACAAATGATATAGACACATTTTGCCCCTGAGCAAAGCAACTCCTTCCTCTTAGATTTAGCTACTTTATCAAATCCCTTAGACCTCATATAATAGTAAAATAAAACAATTTAATTAGATTAGGACAAGTATAGTAATATTAAGCAGCAGCAGCAGACATCAGCAGCACACAATGCATCAAACACAGATAGCCTAAAATTGCATTATTACTCCAAAACACCATTCTCCCTCATCCCCAATCCCATTGCCAACTTCCTGCCCAGACACTCTAAAAGATGTACACAAGGTGATCACATGCCAATGTCTAGGCCATTGTGCTGTTCCTTTATGGATACTGAGAGAGATCAGGAATCAAACGTTATTGCTCTCACCAAGTTCATTTTCATGGTGGGAATAGGCATAATGAGAAAACTTCTAAGTCAGCGTACCCATTAAACTATTCCTTACTTCTTTTTTCATGTCCCAAAGTTTATTTTGAAAACCCTACCACTCCTTACTTATCCAGTCAAGATCCATATCCCCTGGGGCTTAAGCATTCTTAAAAGAACCGATAAGAGCAGTGATTTCAAAGCATTGGGAGGGATTGTGATATAAAATTATAAAGTAACATTTAGCTATTTCAAGTATTTGTACACTTGCTTTATTTCCATTACTTCATCATAATTTCCTTAGAATAAGGTCATACTTAGCTGATGTTTATATGCCCCATAGCACAAAGCCCAATAATTTATGTACTGTATGTTGGGTACTCAATAACTGCCAATGGAATGAATGAACAATAAATGAACGCATGGATGGATGGATGGCTTAGGGCATAAGAATATTCAGAGTTATTAATAAATCATCAACCTGACTTTGGAAACCCTTTATAAGTTGTCCCAACCTTTTCTAGTCACCCTCATTTCTAACTAATCTCTCATAAACTCCCTCTAATCCAGTTTCCTCACTACCTCATAGCTCCTAAATAGAAGCTATTTCTTCACTAATGCACCACGATAATTCCCACTCCCTTGCCTTTGGCTTCTGTCGTTTCCCAGCCCAGGATTCTGTCTAAAGCCTACCCATTGTTAAAGAGACAGCAGTAGGACTAAATAGAGCATGAGCTGGGTGTGCTAGCCCATGAGGGAGTTTTCTCACTAGCCCTTCTCTGAAGACCACTTTAAACAAATCACCTGGAGGTATAGGAGTAGGGATATAGAAGGAGTGCCCAGAGAAGCTTAAGAAGTCTCTCTCAGATTCCCTAATGGTATTAATCCTTTGATAAGGCTGGATACGAACTCTGCTGGCTCTGGGCACTCCCCTTACACTTTTAACACTACATTGAAATGGACTGAGGGCTAGTTTACTCTCAGACCCAACCTTTAAAAGACAAGAATAGAAAAAACAGAGAGAATTCAAGAAGGGAAAGGCCAATGGGAATACTTCCCCAAGGTTGATCAGTACTCTGGCCAATCCTCTCTGTATGCCTATGGTCCACATCAAGTCACACAACTTTCATGAAGTCCTTCCCGACTACTTCAGTTTTCATTGACCTCCTTCTTCTCTAAATTGATGCAGCCTTTTTAGGCTATAAGCACAATTCTTATTATTAATTATATCCAGTTGTTTCAGGTCTATTAATCTTATCTTGCTCTGGAATTCATAGGATCATAGTTTCAGAGCTAGAAAGAATCTTCTCTGGTCCCATGATTCCTAATTTTTTTTGTTCTACAAAATCCTTTCTACAACAACTACAATGAAAATGTATTGTGAAACCCTAGGCTAAATTTAATATGCTGTTAATATTCTTTTAGATTTATTCACTGAGTGCTCACAGTAACCACAATAATTTTTGCTCCCCAAAAGCTCCAAATTTAGATTTACATTCTACAATTATAATTTAAAATATGAAATATTATTCTACCTATAATTATAAATCTATACATACAAAATTATAAATCTCTAATTATGAAATAATTATACAAATATATCAAATATTTTTGGGTATCATTTCAGAATTGTGAGCTATTGAATGATTTTTACTAATTTCCTGATCTTAGTGAGATGAATCTGAATGAATATTTTGAGATTCTTCATTAACACATTTTTCAATATTCTTTTTTCTTACACTACCAGTCTTTATCCAGTGATTCATTAGGGCTGCATAATTTTAATTTAATGAAATTAATTAATTTAATGAAATAAAACCCATATTTCTACAAAAATTTTATTTTTATATTTGGTTTTCTGTAAGTATATACAATTATCTTCTATCAGTACAATGATATAAATGTGTATTCCTTTAATTGACTTTGCCTTGTATGTAACAAAAGACAGACATCAGGCACAGCTCCACTGCTAAACATTGCCAAAACTGATTCCAGAAGATGTGCCTACCTAATCAAAATGAATACCAAGTTACAGTATAAGATGTTAATTTTTCTACTGGCTAATGACAATCACTCTATTAAATGACCACTGTACATCAAGCTCAATTGCACATATTGCTTTATTTGTTAATAATGATTATATATAAACTAACCTTTGTAAGGAAAGAATCTCTTCAAATGTGACTTCCTTCTTTTATATAAATGGCACACCATCTACACTAACAGAAAGTCCACTGATCAATGCTGCCAATCAGTTCAAATGAAAATCCAACAGAGAGAAGAATAGTAACATAAGTGGGGGATAAATTTAAATCAGAAAATAGTCCCAATACTGCAGTGAGAGGCAATATGAAATTTATTACAGTGATAAGCATGGCCAGAGATTATGGTTTTCAAACAGCCTGATATTTACACCACAAGAATGTAAATTTTAGTATAGTAGCATTTGATCACATGATGACACTGCCAAGGAGCTACTCTGGTGCCAGGTAAAGAATGCAAATGAGAGTATACACATGCATCTGACCATCCACTGGGAATTGGCTTATGTTTAGATGTTGAATCTTTGTGGTGGTTTGGGAACAATTTGACACCAAATTGAGAAACTGCAAGAACACATTGAGCTTAGTCAGAAGAAGTCATTTTGTCAGTTTGATATAATTGCTGCACAAACACTAAAAATCATTCTATGCATAATCATGACAGTTTCAAGTTGCTGCAGAAACAAACCTATAATGCTTCAAACATGTACATGCTTGTTGTGACAGAGGAAAAAATAAACCTGGAATATAATTAGTTGATTATTTCCTACTTGAGTGGCCATTAAACAATTTTTAGCACAAATCCTTTGGACCATCATCACAAACTTTTAAGGGGTTAGCAAACCCCTAAGTGGAAACCTCTATTCTAGCCCAAACCCTTCATTTTATAGTATGAGGAAAATGAGTCCCAGAGAAGCTAAATAATCTACACTTTAAAGCATGCTATGTCAGATGTTTTTGTTGTTATTGCTGGCAGTCATGGTGGTATGTATTAGTATTAATATTTAGTATTAACTGGTATTATAGTATTATTAGTATTATAAGTATCCAAAGCTACATAGCAAACATGTAGCAGAGGGACAAACCTAGGTCTTTTTACTTCAAATGCAGTACACTTTCCACTACATACTACAGCCTCTACTTTATAAGATGCTCAAAGGCACTGATTCTACCTTATGTATGTTCTGCTCCCTCCTCCCATCCACAACTCCCTAATGCGTGGTCTGGTCCATCCAAAAAACACACTTGCTGAAAGTGTGATTGGTCACGGATGAATTAGAACCAGTTTTGGGGATCCTATTACTACTAATTTTCAATTTTTTTTCATTAGGCAAAATCACTGGTCCTCTTCCTTGTTTTGAGTCCTCTTGGCTTCATATTTCTAGGGTCCCTAAAAATTTAAAAAAAAAAGTGTTTCCATATCCACCTTTGGAAATGTCCTCTATTTAGAATCTCTGGGGGAAGACAGCAGCATAAGTTGCACAGATGATCTTTTCTATAGATCCAAGACACTGTTCAATTAATGTCCAAGATTTTTCAGTAGAGGAGAAAAGGAGGAAGGACTGTGATTCATCAATTCTGTACACAATTTAATAATTCACATTTAAGCACAGCAGTTTTTTTTATTTGTGTCCCCAACTCAGAGGCAGCATGGTGTAATGTATAGAGCCTTGGGATGAGAGTGAAGAGACTTCAGTTCTGGTCATGGCTCACTTATTTAGTCCTGGCTCTGTCATTAACTTGTGATATGACTTGGGGGAAGTCAGTTTACTTCTTTGGGCTTCAATTCACCCATCTGTGAAATGAAAGAGTAGAACCAAATGATCACCAAGGTCCCTTCCAGCTATAAGATACATTCTCCTCAGGGATCCCTTTTGTTCTGTATTATCTCTTTGGGCACATTGATGGAAGTATTTTAATTAGGAACAATCTATATAAATTGCAAGGAGGCAGATGTTACCTTGATGTTGGGGGGGGAAATTCCTAATCATTGCAATAATCCAAAAGTTGAATTACTGCCTTGGGAAATCTTGGATTGCTCTCATTAGAGGCCTTCAAATAGAAGCTGGGTAACCACTTGTTGGGTTCACTGTAGAGTGGATTCTTTTTTTCAGCTATGGTTTAGACTAGATGGTTACGGAGATCCCTTCTAGCTCTGAGAATGTATGGTTCAATTACCATTAAAGCGCTTGAAAATAAAATTCCTATAATGCTTTAAGGCTTACAGAGCAATTTCTTTCAACAATAAGATAGGTAGTATAAAAATTATTATGCCCATTTTATAGCTGAAGAAACTGAAAATCAGAGAAAGATGACATGATGTGCTCAAGGTCTCACAACTTTAAGAGTAAAAGCCAGGTCTCAAATCCATAAAGAAGCATGACATCCAAAGATCTTTCTACCATACCTTGTTTGATTCACATTTTCCTATAAAACTAATGAATAAGTGGCCTATATCAATATCTGTTTGTGGCACAGGAGGGGAAATGAAGAACCTAGGAGTGAGGTAAGTGATTAGTCCTTTCTCATACACCAATAGTTAACAAGAGGGGTCAAACATTTGACAAAGGTGTCAAGCATTCAGTACTACATGCAGCCTGCAGTACTCTGGAGTGCAGAATCAAGATTAAATTGTAACTGGGAAATCTTTAGCAAAATAAATTAAAATACAATAGAACACAGGTAATGCTAATATGTTTTCTAAGTCGATATGCAGTCAATAAGCAGGGAAACTTAGGTATGGCTTAGTGGCACTTTTTTCTGAGTTTGACACCATGGATCTAGAAAATCAAACAAGAGACAGAGAGAGGAGAGAAAGAGACAGAGAGAAAGAGGGAGAGAGAGAGAGAGAGAGAGAGAGAGAGAGAGAGAGAGAGAGAGAGAGAGAGAGAGAGAGAGAGAAACTGTAAAGTTTCCTGCTGTGTGCATAACCTGGTCTCTGTATCCCCAAGATTAGAGTTCACCGAAAATGCTTTCCCTAGGTTGTTCTGATTAGTTGAGCCCTGAGAAGCTACAACAAACATATCTGCTTAAAATAGAGATTTTTATTACCCAGACAATGTTTATGATTTTTTGTAAGCAATATTTCATATACCAACAAAATCATCACAACCAAATAATCCAGTCTCTTAGAACTCTGTGATGAGTGTGTTGGGGCAAAATTTCTGGCCCTGTGGGTCTCTCTGAGATCCATAAGACTCATTTGCATTAAACTATCTCTGCTTTAGACATTAAGTATCTATCCTTTTCCAGTGTAGTTAATCTTTTTCCTGCCTTATCCTTCTACTCCTTGTTTGTTTCAGCCCAGATTTCTTGCATTAATACCTAGCACCCCTTTGACCATGACATGAGGGGTGGAAAACCACTGAAACTATTTTGAGAAAAAATCTACCCCCTTTCCTACAAAACTTTCAGCTGCCCCAGTGATACGCCATGGTATGAAGGTGATTATGACTGGGACGTCTCTTAACGACAAGGGGAGATGGGAGTTTACTGGAACTGAATGTACTGAATCCGACGGCAGTCTCTCAGACAAACCTTCATTGATTATTATTCTTCCTTTTGTTGTGGCCCAAATATCAGCACACCAGGTGTCTAGAGATGACTGTCCTAACGAGATTAAACCAGCTTAAAGGAAAAAAAAGAAAAAGGAATTAATAAATTAAGTAAAATTCTGAAACTAGGGAAGGGTTGACAAATGGGAGGGAAACTTAAGGGCAATGGAAAGAGGGCCAATGGAAACAGGATCACCTCAAAACTGATTAAGAAAAAATAATTGACACACTAGCTGTGTGACCCTGGGCAAGCCACTTAACCCCAATTGCCTAAAAAATAAAGAAAAAGTAAAAGAAAAAGAAAAAATAATTGAAGAAACAAAGGACTCTCTTTAATGAGAAAGAGGAACAAAAAATATCCTAATTCAGAAAAGTAATCTTAGAGACAAATGGAAGAAAATATAAATCTAACTCTTGGAACTTTAAATGGGAATGGATTAAACTGAATAAAGTAAAAAAGAGTGACAGATTGGGTAAGAAAACAAAACCCCATAATTAATCGCTTACAAAGAACACACATAAAAAGTAAATATTTAAAAAAAAGAGCTAGGACAAAATTTACTATGCAACAGGTGAATTCAAAAATTCAGGTATTGTAATCATGTAATCAAACAAAGAAAAAGTCATTCACAATACAAAAAAGAGATGAACAAGAGAACCAATTATGCTGAAGAGAACCAAAGTCAACAAAGCAAACTCAATGTTATGCTTACATGCTACAAATTCCTTAGCATCTAAATTGATAAGGGAAAATTTAATTGACTTACAAGAAGATGTAAATAGTAACACAATAATAGCAAGAGATTTTAACATCCCTCTCTCAATTTTGGATAAATATAACAGAATGGTAAACATAAAGGGAAATATAGAATCGAATGAATTGCTGTAGAAAGTACAACTAAATTATTTATAACATCTTCTAAATGGGATTGCTATAAGATATAAGTATTCCTCAATGTCACATGGAACTTTTTTTTTAATTGACCACATATTACAGCACAGAAACATTAACAATAAATGCAAAAAAGCAGAACTAGAAAATTTTTTTCAGAGCATAAAACAATAAAAATAGTAATCTGAAAGATATATACCCAAATGGAAACTTAACAACGTCCTACTTAATGATTGAGTTAAAGAACAGATGTTGTCTACAAACCAAAATTTCTGAAATTCAGCTAAAGCAATTCTCAAAGTAAAACTCATATCCCTAAAACAATGCATTAACAAAATAAAAAAGGGTAAATGGTCTGTTTATGCATTTTATTTTTTTAAATTGGAATGTCAACATATAAGCAAACTTAAAATAAGCTAAAATAAGTATCTAGTGGCAGCTAAGTGGTGAAATACATGGAACATTCATCTGGGGAAAGACATGAGTTCAAAGCTAGACTCAAACACCTACTATCTGTGTGACCCCGGACAAGCCACTTGACCACTGTCTGTCTTGGTTTCCCCATATGTAAAATGAGACTAACAAAAGCAGCTACCTCTCATGCGTATTGTGAGGATCAAGTTACATGACGTCTGTAAAGCACTTCTCAACCCCGTATTATACAGATATTAGCTATGAGGAGGAGGAAGAAGAGGGTGAGAATGAGGATGAGGATGATGAATTTAAAAAGAGGAAATAGTTAAAAATTAGAGAAGAAATAGTTAAGTGGGGGTGAAGCCAAGATGGCGGAGTGAAAGCAGTGACTTGCTTGAGCTCTCTCCCAAACCCCTCCAAATACTCATAAAAAATAGTTAACTGGAAGCCAAAAATATTGTAGAAATTATAAATGAAACTAGAGGCTTATTCTTTGTAAAAACTAATGAAACTGATAAACCTTTGGCCAATCTTATTAAAAAGATGGAAAATTGAATCAACAAAATAGCAAATGTCCAAGATACAATCACAACTAGAAAAATTTTTTCTTTAACTATCAAAATGTACTATTCACAGTTATAAACTACCAAAACTGAGAATACAAAGCAAATACAGAAATATCATCAAACACATAAAATACCCAAACCATGACATGACCAAATAGAGATCTTAAATAACCCACCTAAGAAAAAAGAAATAAGCTATCTGGAAAGGAACTACCAAAAGAAACAAAGGCCCTGGTTCTGACTCTTATATGAGACAAATATAGTTCTAACACCCAAACCAGGGAAGGATAAAGCACTAAAGGAGAATTACAGACCAATATCATTGATGAACATCAATTGAAATTTTTTAAAATAAAATCCTGTCAACAGAATAGATGATAATAATTATGAGTATCATATGCGTAAGGCTATTGTTAAGGATTGTGTTATTATAAAGATGTCATTATTGAGAGATTTTAACGCTGTTGAGCTAAGAATTCTACGGACCACCATACACTGTGGTTCACTTCTTACTATATTGGCATGTTCATTAGTAAACTAAGAATAATGAGGGACTGACCAGTGAAAACCCACCCTTATGAGCACACCCTGCATGTTCATCCTGATGCAATCCCCTATGTGGATTTTGGAGCATGAAAATGTATTCTATGTCTATTTCTAGTCCAATTACAACATGTATATTTAATTGGCTACTGAGCTGGAACCGAGCGTGCCCTGAAAAGACCCTCATAGTAGCAACTCAGCCTCTTTCCTTCCTGCCTGCCTGCTTTAGAGCAATGAGGCAATGGCTACTTTAAGCTTTAAGTCTCGTACTCTCCTGACCTTTTAAAGCTCACAGGGTCATAAACAACTCCATTCTGTCTCCATCTTTCACCTAAGGCAAAAAAGATACAACAGGAAAAGAAGTGACAGCTGAGCCACATGTTCCTGGCTTCATGTTGACCTGAGTGGGGAAAATAGGCCCGTGGTGTTCTTCCCATCTGGAGTTTACAGCATTTATAATATCCTCACCTAAATGCAGCTACAGAGGAAACAGGCCAAACTGTCCTCCTGGAAATCTTCTCAATGTTGACCCAGTTCAGGCTCAAAAGCCAGTCAAAAAAGCTTGCAATAAGTGAACCAGAATTGCAGCATACCTCTGTATGTTCTGAAGTATATGTTGGGGATTGCATTAGGCCAAGCGTGAGTCCAAAAAGACTGGGCTTTCACTGACCAGTACTCTGTTACATAAGAATTTCTCCCATCTTCTGATGGCTTCCATTAAATATTTCTCTTTCTAAAACAAAACTGCATTGTGTGTGGTTCATATAGCACAATGCTAAAGTTAAAAGATCCCTTGAGTCTTGGTACTCTAACAGATTTGGAGGTTCAGCACACTCAATAGTTGATAGAAGTTGGGGATTTGCTCCCTAGTCAAACAGACTTGTTAGCAGGTGCTATCTCTGCACCCAGGGAACCCCCCCTGAGAGCTACAACCCCAAAAGCACAATAGCACAGGTATCCCCCATACCTTTACAAGAGATCTCTCTCTTGCTTTGGTTGGTAGAAATTCATTCCTCTTCCCAGTTCCTTATCCAGAGCCATGTGGAGCTGTCCCTGCAAACCCGTGGCATGTAAAATAGTGATATTTGCTCCCATCACTTATCACCCTGTCCCCATCCCCCAACCCCCAGAGAATATAGGCAGCCTAGCCAGGGTTATCCCCTGAGCCTTAATTAAGTTTTCACTGGATCCATGGCAACATTCAAATAGCTATTTGTACAAATAGATAAATGTATGTGTTCATATTTACCTTTAATTTCTAATTAACTAGACTCTTAACATACGCAAAGCTTCCCGATAGCGATACCAGCTAGCTAGTGAACGTGATGTCATCAGTTCTTGTCTTTACAGCTGTCTTGTCCGTTACCAGGAGAATATCATTGGCCTTCCTTCCCAATGCCCCCCCTCTAAATGCAGCAATGATGATTCACGTGCCTTTCCCTTATATCTCTCTCTCTGTCCCGCGGCTTGCTCCAGAGTAGCCAGCCTTCAAGTACAGAAGGCCCCCTTATCACGGTGCTCTCCCGCTGTCAAGCTCAACTCTCTGCCTCCTTCCTACGTTCCCTGCCAATTCCCAGGGCTGCTCCTGTTTTTCAGTGATAGTGTGCCCACTGGTCCAACCTCAGGTCAATTATAGCATAGGATTTAGAGCTGGGAGTTTGAAGGGCATTGTGTCCAAACTTCCCATTTTACAGATGAGGAAACTGAGGACCTAAGTCATACATCTAGTAAAGACTTCAGATATAACTTGAAGTCTCATGACTCACAGTTACAGAGTTCTCTACTGGACCATATTGCCTTTAAATAACAATGTTATTTGTTTTGCAAGGGGAAAAGGGTGAGTTTTGTTTTAATTTGGTCAATAGCTGTGATTACCACAGTACTGGGAATTTCCTACTGAGGGATCTCTGTCCTCAGTGCAAATCATCAACTGGTTTGCAATTTATAGTCTTAGAGAGTTGTAAAAATACTTGAAGAATAGGTGATTTGCCCAGGATTACATAGCCAAGAATTCAGCAGAAGAACTTGAATCCAGGACTTTCTGACTATCTCTCTAATACACCACGCTGTCTGTCATCGATATTTGGCCACTCACTAAAGTCATGTAAAAGGAGGATATTTGTCATTCCACATCTCCACTTTTTTTTATTTTTTAAGTTCAAATACATCAGGGAACCAAGATGGCAGATTAGAGGCAGCAACCCTGCTGAACTCTCTCAACATTCCGCTCCAAACAACTTTAAAATAACACCTCAAATCAAATGTTGGAGCAAAAGAGACAACAAAAGGTCAGAATGAGACCTCTTTGCAGTCTAAGAAAACTTACAAGGTTGGCAGGAGGGGTCTGGGACACCAGGGCAGTGCATGCAGCCCAGAGGCGGCCTTGGAGGCATCCCAGCAGCAGCAGCTTAGGGACCTGTCTAGAGACAGTAAGAGAGTCACATAACTGGTCAGAAAGAGATTACAGGGAACCCTTTGCTGGCACTGGGTATAGCTGGTGCTGATTGGCAACTCCATTGCCCATGGCTGCTCTGAACTGTACCTCCAGGATTCAGAGGAGTGTTTCTTGTTGTTCACAAGAGAGAAGAGGACCTGTTCACAGTTCCAGGGCCAAGAGGAGCATTAGTGTTTGTGGCTGCAAATGAGCAGAGGCCTTACAGAGCAGAGACCAGAGAGCAACAATCACACCTCTCCTAGGGTGAGACCACCTTGGAAACACCAAAAACTTGCAGACATCCTCCCCCAACTGGCTTTGAAAACCACAGCACAAAAAAAAGCTCCTGAACCTTGGGACAGGGCTTCCCCACCCCCCAGTAAGCAGAGCCCAACTTTAATATAAAGTTCAAAGTCAAGATTATAGACCAGGGAAGTGAGCAAACAACAACACCAAAAAGATCATGACCATAAAAAGCTACTATGGTGACAGGGAAGACCAAGAGACAAACTCAGAAGATGACACCGGCATGAAAACAGCTTCAAGCAAAGCCTCAAAGAAAATGTTAATTTGACACAAGCCCAACAAGAATTCTTGGAACAGTTAAAGAGGTAAGAGTGGTAGAGGAAAAAATGGGAAAAGAAATGAGTATGGTGCAAAAAAAAATGTGAAAAGAGAATTAACAGCTCGGTAAAAGAAGCACAAAAATACTGAAGAAAAAGCCTTAAAAACAGAATTGCCTAATGGTAAAAGAGACACAGGAATTCACTTAAGCAAAAAACTCCTTAAAAAGCAGAATAGGCCAAATTGAAAAGGAAGTACAAAAATTCATTGAAGAAAAGAATTCCTTAAAAAGCACAGTTGGTCAAATGAACAAAAGAGGTATAAAAGCTCACTGAAGAAAATAATTCTTTAAAAATTAGAATTGGGCAAGTAAAAGTGACTCTATGAGAATCAAGAAAAAGTCAAAAGAATGAAAAAATAGAAGAAAATGTGAAATAGCTCATTGGAAAATCACCTGACCTAGAAAACAGATTGAGGAGAAAAATTTAGAAATTATTGAATTACCTGAAAAGCATAATCAAAAAAAAAAAAGAGCCCAAACATCATATTTCAAGAAAGTATCCAGGAAAATTGCTCTGATACCTCGATCCAGAGAGTAACATAGAAAGAATCTACCTATAACTTCCTGAAAGAGATCTGAAAATGAAAACTCCCAAGAAAGTTATAGCCAAATTCTAGAGCTCCCATGGCAAGGAGAAAATACTGCAAACAGCCAGAAGTAAATAATTCAAATATCATGGAGCTACAGCCAGAATCATACAAGTTTAGCAGCCTCCACATCAAAGAAGTAGAGGGCTTGGAATATGATATTCCTGAAGGAAAAGGAGCTAGAATTACAACCAAAAATAGCCTACCCAGCAAAGCAGTATCCTTTAGGGGGGGAAATGGATAGGATATTTAATAAAATGGAGGGCTTTTGAGCATTCCTGGTGAAAAGACCAGAGCAGAATAGAAAATTTGACATTCAGACACAAGATTCAAGAGAAGCATAAAAAGGTAAACAGGAAAGACTAATCATGAGGGACTCAATAAGGTCAAACTATTTATATTCCTATGTGGGAAGGTGATATTATTAGGGCAGTTAGAAGGAGTATACATGGACAGAAGGCATGGATGTGAGTTGACTGTGATATAAGATTATTTTTTTTAAAATATAATGGAATAAGAAAAAGGGATGCATTAAAAGAAGGGAGAAGGGAGAGATAGAATGAGGTAAATTATTTCACATACAAGAGGCAAAAAAGGAAGAACTTTGACAGTGGAGGGGAAAATGGGGTGGGGAGTGGTAGGCTGCACTTGAACCTTACTCACGTGGAAATTGGCTCAAATGGGGAAAATATATATACAAACTCAGTTGGGTATAGAAATCTATCTTACCCAATGGGAAAATAAGAGGGGAAGCGGATAAGAGAAAGAGGAGAAAGTGGAATAAAAGGGAAGGTGGATCAAGGGGGGCAATGGTCAGAAGCAAAAGACTTTTGAAGAGGGATAGGATAATAAGAGAATTTAAAAAAATGAGATGGAAGGAAATACATAGTATTATTCATAACTGTGAATGTGAATGGGACAAGCTCACTCACAAAATGGAAGCAGATAGAATGTATTAAAACCAAAATCTAACAACCTGTTGTTTACAAGAAACACACTTGAAACAGAACTACATGCATGGAGTTAAAATGAAGGGTTGAAGCAGAATCTAATATGCTTCAGCTGAACTAAAAAAAAAAAGGCAGGGGTAGCAATTACAATCTCAGACAAAGCAAAAGCAAAAAAGATTTGATTAAAAAAGATAATCAAGGAAACCACCTTTTCCTAAAAGGTGCCATAGGCAATAAAGAAATATCAACACATTTTGTAGCAAGTTTCTCTAATAAAGACCTCATTTCTCAAATATATAGGGAGCTCAGTCAAATTTAGAAAAATTAGAGCCATTCCCCAATTAATAAATGGTCAAAGGATATAAACAGGTAGTTTTCAGAAGAAATCAAAGCTATCTATAGTCATATGAAAAATGTTCCAAATCACTATTGAGATTAGAAGAGTGCTAATTAAAACAACTCTAAGGTACTACCTCACGCCTATCAAAAATGACAAATACGATAGAGCATGTGGGAAGTAGGTACACTAATACACTGTTGGTACAGTTGTAAACTGGTCCGACCTTTCTGGAGAACAATCTGGAACTACACCCAAAGGGTTATAAAATTGTGCATAACTTTTGGCCCAGCAATGCCACTACTAGATCTCTACCTCAAAGAGATAAAAGGAAAAGGATGTATCTGTACAAAAATAGGCAAAGAAAAGGCAATCAAGGGGATGCTCATCAATTGGGAAATGGCTGAACAAGTTGTGGCATATGGTTGTGATGGAGTACTATTGTGCTATAAGAAATGATTAGGGGGCAGTTGCAGAAAAATGTGGCAAGATCTATGTGAACTGCAGCAAAGTGGAGTGAGAAGAACCAAGAGATCACTGTGCATAGTAACAGAAATGTTGTAATGATGATCAACTGTGAAAGACTTGGCTACCCTGATCAATACAATGATCCAATACCATTCCAAAAGACTCATGATGAAGAAATGCTATCCACATCCACAGAGAGAAATAAGGAATTCTGAGTGCAAACTGAAGTATAATTTTCTCACTTTATTTTTCTTGTGTCTTTAAAAGATGGCTACTATGGAAATACCTTTTGCATGATTTCATATGTATAAATAATATATTGCTTGCCTTCTCAGTGGGTGTGGGAAGGGGTGGGAAGGAGGTAGAGAATTTGGAACTCAAAATTTAAAAAGAAAAGAATGCTTAAAACAAATAAATAATAAAAAAAATAAATAAAAGTTTCAAATATCCCAGGTCAAGCACCTTTGCACTAGTGTGGGCCACTTGAGTTAATTTTCAATTAATCAATGCATATTTATTGAGTATTTATTCTGAACCCAGCCCTGTACTGGGTGCTGAAGGTTGGAGTGAGTTGATAGAAAGAGTATGAAAAATGATCCTTTTCCTGAAAAAGTTTATAACTTAGTCAAGAAATCAAAGCTAACACTCATAAATAATTAAGTTCTAATAAGCACTTATAATTGAAAGTTTATATTACAAAGAATTATAAGTTCAGATAAGGTGGGCTGAAATAGCCAGGGAAAGCTTCATGGCAGATAATGGCACACAACAGAAAGAAAGTTTGCTTTAAGGAGGATTTAATTTCACTTCCTGGTTCTGCCATTTACTATGTTACCTTGGGCAAGGTCACCAAGACTCATTCAGAACCTAAGCTCCCTTAAAGGATCTTGATTCTATTTTTTCCTGTGCTCAGTTTCTTCATCTCTGAAATTCAGGAATTAAAGTAAATAACACCTGCAGTCTCTTTTAGCCCTCCATCAACGGTCCTATGATATGCCCCTCAACCCCTACTTCCACTCCAGGTACATGTAATCAGGGACCATACCGTTTTTGTCTCTCTGTTGCCAGACAGAGTGCTTTTGCCCATAATTGGAACTTAATAAATTTTTGCTGAATAGAATTCAACAGAATAGGTGGAGGGGGAAAGGAAGAGCTTTGTAGGTGTGGGACACTACATGAACAAATACAAAGAGAAAAGAATGAGCACAGTGTGAGGGAGATGAGAGAGGGAAAGAGAGAACAGGCAATGAAGAGACTGTCCTGGCTACAGCAGGTCCCATATGTTCCAGAGCAGGGCCAAATCATGGAGGGCCTTGAAAGAGAGGCAGAGGAGATCTGGAGTCTCTACCATGATCAAGGGAACTGAAGGGAACAAGCCTTTATTAAGCACACTTACTAGCTCTATGACCATGGGAAAGTCACTTAATCTCTCAGCCTCAGCTTCCTCAACCATAAAATGGGGAGAATAATAGCATCTGCTTTGGAAGTTGTGAAAATCGAATGAGATAAGTGTCTGGCCTATGATGTTCCAGGAACTGTGCTAAGGGCTTTACACATATTGTTTCACTTAACCCTCACTTACCTTAGAGGTAAGTGTTAATTGTTATTATTATCCCCAGTTTACAGTTGAGGAAACTGAGGCCAACAGCAGTTAAGTGACAGCTAGTGAGTGTCTGAGGCTAGATTTGAACTCAGATTTTCCTGACTCCAGCCTAGTGCCTTACCTACAGTGCCACCTAATCAAACATGTATTAGTTGGTATATTAGTTGGAGGGCCGGAACTGGTATCAGAAGAATTCCACCTCAGATACTAGCTAGGTGACATTGGGAAAACTGCTTAGCCTCTCTGAATATTCCTTTCCTCCTATGCTAAAATGTGCCTAATCATCCATCATACCTTCTCCACAGGGTTGTTATAAGGATTCAACAAGAAAACCTACGCAGAGTTCTTTGTCAACTTTAAAGCCACTATTTATTTGAGTTATTGTCACTGGAGAGGCAGCTTTGTGTCGTCATTCGGTGATTCAGTGCTGCAGAAAATTCTTTAAGACTATAAATTGCAGGTAAGTTTCTGAGACGTATCTTCAAAGGGACTTTTACACACCGGTAATTCCCTAAGCTGATGAAATTTCATGTCTAGATAACAAAATGCAATAACAACAATAATTATCATAATTGTAATAATGTAATTATTATTATGATTATAATACTCTCTTTCCTTTGCCTCTATCTTCCTCCATTGTTCTATTCCCATTGGTTTTCCTCTTTCCTTTTAGTTTTCTTTTTTCCCTTTCTATCCCTTGAGCTGGGTCCTGCATATATTATTATTGTGGTTGTTGTTTCCTTTATAGATTGTTTTTAGATGCTACCACAGAAATAATTTTGTTTGACTGTCTTCTGATTATCAATATCAATTGAAACATAAATTGGGGATGGAGGAGAAGGGAATAGATCCTCCAGAATGTTATCCAGTGTCATGGAAGATGGACCACATAGATTCCAAATGGAAGAGTCATGCTTTATATGTGAGCTTCGCCATATGATCCTGTTTAGACATGACTTTGTGATAAATGCACTAAACCCTGGTATAACTGGAGCCCCTCGAGCCAACTAGGTGGTGCAATGGAGAGAATGCTGGCCCTCGAGTTGGGAAGACCTGAGTTAAAATATGGCCTCAGCCATTTACTAGTTGTATAACCCTGGGAAAGTCACTTAATCTCTCTCTCTGTCATAATTTCCTCAGCTGTAAAATGGGGATAATAATAGCATCTACTCTGAAAATTGTGAGAGTCAAAAAAAATAAATTCCTGGCCTGTAGTGGGCACTTAATAAATGCTTATTTATATCCCCTTCCCCCAAAATATTATGGGATCTTCTCAAAGAGAGCCATAGTCAGTCAAAAGAGATAGGCCTAGAAATCCACATAGGAAAATCCAAGCAAATTCAACTTTCTTTTAGTGATATTTTCATTGACATGTTTGTAGTAATTGTGTATATGATTCTTTGGTTCTACTTAATTCACTCTGCATTAGGTCGTACAAATCTTTCCAGGTTTCTTTGAATTCCCCCATCCATAATTTCCTATGCACAATAATGTTTCAATACCTTTATATACCATAGCAGTTTTATTTTTTCCAGCCGTTCCCCAGTAAACAGGTACCCATTTTGTTCCTTGTCCTTTTTTTTCCCTATTGCAAAGAATGCTAAAGTGTTACCATAGGTATTTTCATACATATTGGGACTTCTTACTGTCTTTAAATTTCATGAAGTAAAAGTATACCTAATAGGGTGCTGGATCAAAGGGTATGGACATTTTTAGCCACATTTCTTGTGTAATTCAATATTTATAATCAAAACAGCTGGTCCAGGTACCTTAAGATGAACATTTCTAAATACCTCATAGGAAAATAAGCTTGACTTTCTTAACAGGGGGTTGACTGATATTATGCAAATTATATCTACTCTTCTTCAGGTCACCAACTATGACAGCAAACACAAACATGCTACACAAAGCCACGCCCAGTTCAGTTGCTAAGAGTTTTTCCCACTTTTAATTATTTGGCATTACTTTAGTATATAATTAACTTAGATATTGCATGTACTTACTTGAGTACATTTATCCTCGCAACAGGGTAAACTCCTGGAGAGTAGCTCTAGAAACTATTGTTCACAAACAATATTGTGCTTATCACGTTGTGCCCCAAACGATCAACCAGCTAGTGTGTATTACCCACCTCCGATATGCCTGGCATCAAAACACTGCAGGGTCTCCTTGATGAGTCCATGGCCGCTCAGAGAGATCTACTCTGGAAAAATCAGGTGGAAAAGGGATGCGTTACCAGGCTGTGACGTGCAGTCAGATTAGTAACCCACTGAATTAGGAGACAAGGTATAACAGATGTACACTGAGCTGGGCCCAGAATTGTATAGTAAAACTTGGGGATTTTGTTGTTGTTATTCAGTCATGTATGACCCTTCCTGACCCCAGTTCTGGTTTTCTTGGCAAAGATACTAGAATAGTTTGCCATTTCCTTTTCCAGCTCATTTTACACTTGAGAAAACTGAGGCAAACAGGTGAAGTGACTTACCCAGGGTCACACAGCTAATAAGTGTCTGAGGTCACATTTGAACTCAGAAAGATGAGAGCACTTAACAAACTTGGGCCTGTCTATCTAAGTATCTATCTATCTATCCATCTATCTATCTATCTATCTATCTATCTATCTATCTATCTGTCTGTCTATCTTATCAATCATTTATTTATATCTTTTATATCTGTCTACATATTTATGTATGTATCTAAATATGTATTTATGTATCTAAATATATATACATATATATACACATATATACCTATATATATATATATATATATGAAATATGTACTTATCTATCTCTAAAAAAAAATCAAGCAAACTTGGATTGTGATTTGCACCAATGGGGGAAATACCCAAGCCACTGAGATTCCATTTCTAACCCTAACCCTAATTCTGATCTCTCAAGCTGTTATTGCCTAGTCAGTATCTGCACTTTGCATTAAGACTTAGTAGCAGAAGGATCAGCTCTGGAGACATTAGCAACAAGCTGGTGGATGAAACTTTCAGGGTGGGGAAATTTTCCTGGGAGCTTTTCTCAAATCACACCCGAGAGGCAGCTGCTTGTTAAGAATAGCCTTGCCTGGTGGGAGATCTTTCAACACACTTAGGGCTCCGAAACCAAGCAAAATCCGTTTCTCCCTCCTATGTTAACTTCCTCTTCTAGTTAAGCTCCAAGGTATGAATGAGCTCAGAAGGGATTTATAAGATTAGCCCATCCTCAAGTGTTTTGTAGACCAGGAACCTGAAGTCACTTTAGGCAGTGGGGTGCTTTGTTTGTACATAAAACCCTTCCTACAAAAAGTACCTTATTCTCCTTCTGTCATTGTGCACATGTGGCTGCACCCAGGCAAAATCATCAGGTAGGAAGCCAAGTTCATCTCCCATGGCCTTTTGCCTTCTCCTCCTCCTTCCTGCATTCTCCCCCATCCCCTCCCAGGTGTTTGGCATCCTCATGATATGCCTCATGGTAATCACCTTCACCTTGCTGTCCTTTCTTCTTCTTCTTTCCTCCCCCAGTACTGTGTGTTCTCAAACTATCCCTCCTTCACCAGTCAAAACTCCCTGTACCCTTGACCTTAATCGAAAGGGAGGAAAATGATCTAAGTATTCACTTAGACACCAAGACATAAGTAACCAATAACATCCTTAATTCTTGCCTTACTAAAGGTGTCTACATTTTAAAGAAGATACTCTGAGGACCTATACCCAAGGGGCAGCTAGGTGGTACAGTGGATAGAGTGCCAGGCCTGATGTCAGGAAGACTCATCTTCACGAGTTCAAATCCTGCTTCAGACACTTATTAGCTGTGTGACCCTGGGCACGTCACTTAGCCCAGTTAGTTTCAGTTTCCTCATCTGTAAAAGGAGCTGGAGATGGCAAACCATTCTAGTATCTCTGCCAAGAAAACACCAAATGGGGCCACAAAGGGTTAGACACTGAAACAATCGAATAACAACAAACCTTAAATCCAAAGAATGAACCTCTAATGGTAGAATTTGGACAAAGCAATAGCCAGGTTTGGGGATTTTTTTTTATAAGTATGTCCCAAGTAGGGAGTATTAGTTAAATTCATCACATATGGTAGTATGAGATAGAAGAAAGGTGGTTAACCCTGGACTTAAAGGACCTGGCTTCAAATCCTGCCTTTTATACCTCCTTTGTGACTTTGGGCAAATACTTTAGCTTCCTGGGCCTCTTTTTCCTCCTCTTTAAAATGAAGGAGTTGGATTAGGAGGCCTCTGAGCTCTAGGCCAACAATCCTGTAATCAAATATAAGGTTGAGTCCTACGCATAGATCAGCTGGTTCAAGTCCTTTGCTTGAGAAGCCACCATCGTGGGCTAGAGCCATGGCAAGCCAGTCATTTCCACTCCCCTCCACAACTACCTGCCTTTATCCATGAGCTCAACCATCCATATCACAAACAGGTGTCCTTGATCACAAAGGGACTTGAACAAGAGAGTGTATGGTCAGCACAAATTCACCACCGAAACCAGAAAAACAACTTACAGTGCTGTGGGTCAGTTGTGTCCCCTTCTAATACAAAGGGCAATCTCAAAAGTCATCTACCCATGCTCCTCCTAGCACACAGCCCTAGCTGCATATTTTCTATAGAATCCTATCCATTATTAAAAACACAGAAGTCTGGTCACCTAGAGAATGAATCTAAAATATACTTTGGGGTTAGATTCTTTTTAGCTAATATCAAACTGGCCAATTTGAACACTCCCTTAGCTCCAAGGGGGAACCATCTTGTTGTTTCTTTCTGTGGATGATTAGCCCTTTTCCACGAACATTTTCTCTGCTCTTTGTACCTTCTGTTACATTTTGCCACTTAGCATTTCCTCCTCAGCTGTTCTGTTCCAGTTACTTGTTTTTTTGTCTTCATTCTTTTTCTCTCTCTCTCTCTTTTCTTCCTCTCTTCTCTACCACATGTCATATGGTTCCTCCCAGCCAGCCCTGTGCCCACTGGTTTTTAAACATCTCCCGTCACCCTACATAAATACCACCACCGCCACCACCACCACTACAGCCTCTCTTCCACATGAATACCTAGAATCTTTTGGCTTGTTACTTCATACCTCTTACAGATTTAACTAATAATTTATTTGGAATTACTGAACAGGACAACCTCTGGAGTCCTTTTCAACTCTAAGATTCTGTGATAGGAACAGAAAACTGTGTACAGGAAAAGTTTGCAGCAATTGGATATTTTCCGGATTCCTTTATTAGATACAAAGATTCAACAGATGTTGGTTTCTTTCAACAAATGCCTTGTATGAAAAAAACAGAGGACGGTATGATGTGGTGAACAGAGCACAAGACTGGAGTGGGACCTGGGTTTTAAGTCTGACCCTATCATTTTCTTTCCCCCAAAGTCTTCTGAAATCCAATGACACTGGTCTCCATGCTGTTTCTTGGAAGGACGTGTCATCTCCCAGCCCTGGGCATTTTCACAGGTGTTGTCCCTCATGCTTGGAATTCTCTCCCTCCTCATCTCTGCACCCTAGCTTCCTGGCTTCTTCAAGTCCCAGCTAAAATCCTACTTTCTAGAGAAAATCTTTCCCAACCTACCTTAATTTTAGCACCTTCTCTTTGTTGATTATTTCCTATTTATCCTGTATATAGCTTGTCTGAACATAGTTGTTATCTATTGTCTCTCCCATTAGACTGTAAGCTCTTTGGGGGCAGGGATTTTCTTTTGCCTTTCTTTGTATCCCCAGACCTTAGCACAGTCACTGACATAGTGTCAAGTGCTTAAAAATGCTTGTTGGCTGACTATGTGGCCTTGGACAAGTCCCTTACCTTCTCTCACTTCTATGCTACATATGAAGTCACTATGAGTGTGACAATAATGCAGCACTATTTATCCCATAGAGTTATTGTGAAGATCAAATCAGATAATGGATGTGAAGTTACTTTATCAATGAACGTCCAAAGAAAAGCAATCTACAATTAATTTTCTGTTACTTATTTTACAGAAACAGTCACTTTCGTTCATGAAATTCACAGATAATGGAATTATCATTTTAACATATCGTTTCAACCTCTTTGACCACTGAAACTTGAACAAATGTTCAATGAGAAACGGTTTAATAGCTTGAGCTCGGGCTTTCCTCCTTTCCCCTCCTTACTCTCTAGGGAAGAAGATAAGAGCATACCAGAAGACTTGGGTTGAGTCTTTGGTTCAGCCATTTACTACCTGCATCATCTTGGCCAAGTCATTAAACTTTCCTCATTATTAAATGAGGGACTCTTGGAATGATCTGGGGTCCATTCCAACTCCAAGATCATGTCAGCCTACCTTGAATCCCTCTTCTGCCTCACAGTTTTTCAAATACTTAAAGACAGACATCATAAGCCCCTCACTCCCAGTCTCCCCTCCTCCAGGCTATACATCTCCAGTTGATTCAACCACTTGTCCAATCCCTCCCTCCTTGTCATTTCCTCTGAGCTTGCTGTAGCCTGTCCAGGAATGTCCTTCCTAAAATGTGACTCTAAGAAGTGAACCCAGGAAAGGGGAGAAGATGTAGGGAAGTTCCTAATTTCAAACACCGTGTCATCCAATCAGCGGACAAGTATTTGTTAGGTGCCCATCAGATTGGTCATACTCCAAACACACCACCTTGGCTAAGTCAATATCTATTTAGGAATTACCAAGACGGCATGGCAACTAAAGGCATAGATGATAGCTGATGGAAAATTTGAATTTAGCTTTAGTGTTTAAGGTCAAGAAAGTGTCAATGGCCTCTGCCTCTTATCACTGAGGACGGTGAGTGGGTCTTCAGGCTGGCTAATCAAGTAATGGGAGACAGCTAAGTGGCGCTGTGGATAGAGCACATGACATGGAGCTAAGTTTACCTGAGTTCAAATCCTGCCTCAGACACATACTAGCTGTGTGACTGTGGTCCAGTCACTTAACCTCTCGGTGTCTCCATTAGATTACTAGATCCTCCATTTGATTGTAAGCTTCTTGAGGGCAGGAGCTGTCTTTTGCATCTTTTTTGTATCCCCAGAGCCTAGGAAGGTGTCTAGAACATACTAGGCCCTAATAACTGTTGATTGATTGATGGTGTCTCAGTTTCCTCATCTATAAATTGAGGATAATAACAGGATTGACCTCACAGAGCTGTTGTGAGGATCAAATTAGGTAACATATATAAAGCATTTAGCAAACCATGAAGCCTGTATACATGGTAGCTATCATTGTTACTATTATTATTAAAATGGTATCAGTCTCACAACGTTTGTTGTTCACTCATGTCCAACTCTTTATTAACCCCATATGGGGTTTTCTTGGCAGAGATACTAGAGTGGTTTGCCATTTCCTTCTCTTGCTCATTTTACAGTTGAGGAAACTGAGGCTAACAGGGTTAAGTGACTTGCCCAGGGTCACACAGCTAATAAGTGTCTGAGGCCAGATTTGAACTCAGAAAGATGAACCTTCCTGACTCCAAGCCAGGCACTCTTTGCACTATGGCACCACCTAGTTGCCCAATCTCTCAACTGAGTATCATTTTTTTGTTTTGTTTTGTTTTGTTTTGTCTTTTTTGCAGGAGCTCAGGTAGCCTTTTCAGACCCTGTTACCAAACTCCTCAACCAGGGTATGATAGTAAATGTTTAACCATCATTAGTCTGAAAACAGGACACACTTTTACGTTTAATCTGCATTATTAACATTTTCTCCATCATTTTCTCAACTCTAGATGAGTGATACCACAATAAATTAAGCCCTAACTTGTCCTATTTGTCAATCTCCAAGATGTAAATACCCACATTGAAAATTTAACAATCAGTTCTCAAGAGCCTGTGTGAGTTGCCTCCAGCATACCCACGACCATAACCATTCTGGATTTTAGTCTCTTCATCTTTAAAATGAGGGCATGGGGGGAGGAGGAAGAAAATCATCTGGCTGATCTCCAACAACTCCAACCTATGAGTCTCTTCTAATTCAAATGAAAGTATGTATATGTTGCTTTTCAGAAGTTTAGTGTGCTATTTAAACCTCAGCTGGGGCAGCTAGGTGGCACAGTGAATAGAGTGCAGGGCCTGTGGCCAAGAAGGTCTGAGTTAAAATCCAGCCTCAGAAGCTTAAGAGCTGTGTGAACATGGGCAAGTCATCTAGCCTCTGTTGGCCTCCGTTTCCTCTTCTGTAAAATGGGGAAATTAATAGCACCTAACTTTCAGGATTGATGTAAGGATCAATTGCGATAACATTTACAAAACACTTGGCACATGGTAAGTACTATATAAATGACATTATTATTATTATCATTATTAAAAATAGCATGAAATAAAAAAGTGGTAGATTTGAAGTCAGTTCTGCGTTCAAATTCTGCTTCTGAAATTCACTAGTTATATGGCTATGGGGAAGTTGCTTAAAGTATCTGGTCTGTAAAGTAGAAATAAAAATATCACTGTATTTGCTTCACCTCTCCAAAGTCCTACTTCAGTGGCTCATTGGTATGCAGGTGCTCCAAGCCTATGCCTGGTATATTAGAGAAGGTAGTTCACGAGAATTCTTCGTGAAAATCAAACAAGATGATATCATTGCACTGTCTGTGAACCCTAAAACGCCCTATAAATGTCAGCTATTTTCATGGCTTATGGGTGAGGCTGAGGCCCTAGAGGAAAGAAGGGCCTGCTAGAAACCCATTCACCTATTCAACCCATTCCCCAAATGCTCTCCAGACTGGCATATTTGGCATATTTTGTCCCCTGTAACACTCTTACTTCTGGCTTATTTCCTCCCCTCCTTAAACCAGAAAAATGACATTTCTACTCATATCCCCATGAGAATATGATAAAGGCTAATGAGAAAACTGAGCAGAGAGGGGCATATGTTTCCCCAATAAAAGAGTTTTAGTTATTGTCATGTGCTTTTTTTTTTAATGCCCAAAGATAAATAAATAAATAAATAAAACCCTCTCACTTAATTTACATAACCCTCCATCAGGCATACCAATCCATCTGGACACTTTCCAAATGTTTAAACAGGAACTGAATCAACTTGGAAGAAAACAAGCCTAAACCAGCTTAACTTCAGTCTCGATGGGGATCATTATTTTGAGCCCTATCATGTGGCAATGACCCCCAATCTTACTTGTCAGTGGAAAAAAATATAATCATAGAATGTCCAAGCAGGAAAGGATCTTTACAATCATGGGGCCCAAAGCTCTGAGTTTTCTGCGATGAAGAAATGAGAAAAAAAAATGCTAAGTGACTTGAATCAGTTAAAGCAAGCATTTCTTAAATTACTGCTATGTGCCAAGCACTGTGCTAGGTGTTAGAGATGAAGAAGAAGAAGAAGAAGAAGAAGAAGAAGAAGAAGAAGAAGAAGAAGAAGAAGAAGAAGAAGAAGAAGAAGAAGGAGGAGGAGGAGGAGGAGGAGGAGGAGGAGGAGGAGGAGAGGAGGAGGAGGAGGAGGAGGAGGAGGAGGAGGAGGAGAGGAGGAGAGAGGAGCAGGAAGAGAGAAAAGAAAAGGAAGAAACAGTTTCTGAAACATTCTGTGGAGAGAAACTTCAGGTGAGTGAAGCACTGGACAACTACTCAAAGTCCCACAGTGGCCTAAGGCCAAGTTTGGGTCCTCCAAGGAGCCCTCCTGGGCTCCTGCTTTCTTTATCTCCCTCTCAGGCTCCTGTAATGAACAGCTGTCCCATACATAAACTTGTAAAACCCTACAGATTAAGAGAATCCTGCAGATAACCAGAAAGCTTCCCCTAAGCAATTAGAGGAAAGTGAAGAGAACACCCCCGGAGGGGGGGGCGGAGGAAGGTGAGATCCATGGCTGATAAAGCCCTAACAGATTATTTGGTGAAATAAACTATAGTTAACCCTGTGAAACACAAACTCCCTTCCAGATTAGTTCATTATGTGTACATCTGATGTGAGGCTCTGGCATACTAGAAACATTTAGCAAGTCTGACTTTGGTAAATGGCAAGACTATAAGAAGGAGGAAGGAGAGAAGGGAGGTGAGCTTTTGGGCTGTGTCACTGTAGGGCTCTAAAGGGGTTAATGAATATTATAATAGTTCGGGGTTAGGTTATAAAAAGAGTAGCAGTCTTTGTTCTTGGCTGTCTCTATGCATGGATCCAGAAAGGAACCAAACAGATGTCTAATAGAGCAGTGAACTCCTCCGAGCTTAGTGTATTATGAATAATTCCTGATGGCTAGGGACAGCAGAAACCCTGCTTCAGAGGCCAGATAGCCACCCCCACCTCACCTCCGGGCGGGGAAGGCAGGAAGGGGGAGGAGAGTGATTGCACCTAATCAGAAAAGGAATAGCCATGTTCACTTGGAGAGCAATGCAGGCCTCTTGAGGAATTAGGAGAGACAGAAAGCATGGGTTCAAGTTTTTCAAAAGGTGGAGATATTAACAAAGGAAAACTACTGTTCTGAACCCGATTCTGACCAATGATCAATCAAAGAGAACTATTTGTGAAAGTACAAATGAAGAGAACCTTGGTTGGGGGTGGGGAGGGGGAGCAGTGTCTATCTTAGCTTGAGAAGGAAAGAAAATGCAGGAATGTCTAACGTTCACTCCAGATTTAGGGAGAGTAAAATCCAAAGGCTTAAGAGATAGAATAGGTAGCATGATCTCATAGCCTAAAATTCTACGAGGAACGTTGACCCCAAGATGGCTAGAAAGCTCTCAAGAATGAAATTCTGAAGTCACAGGAAAAGAGGATTCCAATGAGGAAGAAAAGGGAAGCTACCCAAAAAAGACTGAGTTAATGGGCAATGCCAAAAACATCATCAATCAACATATATTTAAATGGCATTTATAGAAAGAAGATGGATACAAGGTAACAGATGACCAATGAATGGTACGATCATAGAAGAAATGGGCCAGGAATGATAAAACTCCAAAAGATCCAAGGCCTGTAATAAACGCTGAAGACAACTAAAAAGTATTTGTAGTTATATTGGGGCAAAGGCAAAGATCAAATATAAAGAAAGGATCACCCCGCTGCTCATGGCGGATTGTCGTTCTTGCTCCTGGTCAGTCGTTCAGTCTTGTCCTACTCTTCGTCCCCTCATGGACTCTAGCGCACCAGGCCCTTCTATCATCCACTATCTCCTGAAGTCTGTCCAAGCTCATGTCCATTGCTTCCATGACATTGTATATCTGTCTCATCCTCTGCCATACTCTTTTTCTTTTACCTTCAATCTTTCCCAACATCAGGGTCTATTTGCAATGAGTCCCATCTTCTCATGTAGCCAAAGTATTCAAGCTTCAGCTTCAGTATTTGTCCTTCCGATAAGTAGTCTGAATTAATTTCTTTAAGTATTACTGATTTGATCTCTTTGCTGTATAAGGGACTCTCAAAAGTCTTCTTCTGCACCACAAGTTGAAAGTGTCACTCTGTGGCACTCAGCTTTCCTTATAGTCTAGCTCTCACAGCTGTACACCGCCATGGGAAAAACCACAGCTTGACTATATGGACCTTTGTCAGCAAGGTGATGTCTCTGCTTTTTAGTGTGCTGTCCAGATTTGCCATAGCTTTCCTTCCAAGGAGCAAGCATCTTTTGATTTCATGGCTACAGGTCCCATCTGCAATGATCTTTGAGCTCAAGAATATAAAATCTAACACTGCTTCCATTTTTCCCCCTCATTTGCCAGGAAGTGATAGGACAATTTGCCAAGATCTTGTGTGGTTTTTTTTAATGTTAAGCTTCAAGTCAGTTTTTCATTGTCTTACAACTTTCTTATCACTCCTTGCTGTTCTGCATATATTTCCCTTTCTCCTTTCTATCTCCCTTTCCATCTTTCCTCAGGTTTTTGTAAAGCTTTACCAATAGCCATTTTGCTTTCTTGGTCTTCTTTTTCCTTGGAATGTTTTTTGTTGCTACCTCCCATACAATATTGTGAACCTCTCTCTATAGTTCTTCAGGAACTCTGTCTACCAGATCTAATCCCTTAAATCTATTCATTACTGCCACTTTATACCTATAAGGGATGCTATTTAGGTCATACCTATATGGTCTGATGGTTTTCCCTACTTTCTTCAATTTAAGTCTGAATTTTGCAGTAAGAAGCCCATGATCTGAACCATAGTCAGCTGTCTTATTTTAACTGAATATATAGAGTTTTGCCACCTCTAAGTGCAAAGTATATAATCAATCTGGTTTCAATAGTGACCATATGGTGTTTGCTATGACCACTGAATTATCTTGACAGAACTCCATTAGACTCTGCCTAGCTTCATTTTGTACTCCAAGGCCCAACTTGCCTGTTATTCCAATTATCTTTTGATTTCTTACTTTAGCATTCCAGTTCCCTGTGATGAATGGGACATTTTTTGGTGTTATTTCTAGAAGATGTTATAGGTCTTCATAGAACTGATCAGCTTTGGTCTCTTTGGCATCAATGGTTGGAGCATAGATTTGTAATTCTGTGATACTGAATAGGTTGCCTTGGATTTGAACAGATTGCCTGATGATAATTCGAGACATAGAGAAAGCAGAGATACTCTGCTCATCTGACCAACTGCTATCTGAAGCATGAATCCCACTATCGAACCATTTCTGGTAACAACCCACCAGGCAGCTCTAAGGCATCTTATTTGTAGAAGTGGGGTCTGGAAGTTGCAGGTGAGGAATAATAAAATGTTAGAACAGTAATAAGGATAATAATTGGTACATATAGGACTTTAAATCCTGAAAAGCATTTTACTGTAAATTTTATATTACATTATTATTATATTATACTACATTATTTCATTTGAACCAAACACCAACCCTGTTATAGATATTATTATCCCCATTTTGCAAACAAGGAAACTGAGGCTGAACTAATAAGTATAAAGTTAGGATTTGAACTACTTAAGGGTCTTTCCCCTTCCAAACTGAATGCTCGGGGGCAGCTAGGTGGCACAGTAGGACAGAGCACTGGCCCTGGATTCAGGAGGACCTGAGTTCAAATCCGGACTCAGTCACATAACACTTCCTAGCTGTGTGACCTTGGGCAAGTCACTTAACCCTATTGCCTGGCCAAAAAAAAAACCAAAACAAGACAAAAAACCCCAAAACAAAACCAAAACCAAATTGAATGCTCTATGTATCCTATTCCAATTAGAAGGGGCCCTAAAGGTGACCTTCACAGATCCACAGAAGGTTAAAGTTGGAAGATAATTTAGAAGTAATCCAGCCCACTCAAACTTTTTGGTTTTAGGACCTCTTTGTACTCTTAAAAATGATTGAGGATCCTATTCAGTTTTAGGAAAGTGAAATGGAAGTTAAAATATAATGTTCTCTCAGCCTTCAGCTAAATCCACATTTGATAACTTCCTAATAGGCTATTAAGTGAAAAACAAGGCATGGTCCACAGTCTAACCCTAAACTTTTAAAGGCACTAACCTTAGTTGCTCTTCCCATACATGGTTCTCTTTAAATCCTGAACAACTTTTATCCTAATAAGCATGTGCTAATTACCTAGTGAGATGGAGAGAAGGCTTCAGGAAGCCCAGATCAGGAGGACTGAGACAGAAGTGGGAAGCATGAGATGCAAAAGAGGCATAAGAGTAAAGGGGGCATTGAGTAAAGGAAGAAGGCACTGACACCAGAAAGGGCTCAGGGGCAGTCAGGTCCAAGTCGGACTAGATATGGAGGGTCCCTTTAAACTCTGAGTGTGAAAAATAGAGAGAGGGTACATGAAGAATTTAGAAGAGGAAGTAGATATCTCAAAAAAGAGCTTGTTGTATGTAGAGACCCTTGTTCCTGGAGCAGCAAAGCAGCCACACCTGAGGCATCTTGGGAATTCACTGGCAAAGCTGCCAATTATAAAAGATTACCTTGATCCAGCTGGTTATGAAAGATGAGGAAAATGTTTAAAAGTATGTCATGCGCTGGGCCTCCCCGAGGTAAAACTCGTAATAGGATGAGTCATCTGCAAAAGGTTACTTCAAATTTGCCCAACAGAAGTGTGTTAACATGTCAGTTAACTGGAGAACACAGTCTGAGCAAGAAGCAACTTCCTCCGGTTTTCCCCAGTCCCTCCAAGGAGTTTCTCTGGGTGGCTGAGGGTGGTGGAATATGCAAATCAATCAGACCAAGTTTTAATTGACATGAGCTGATGTTCTCAACATTAACATGCCTAATCAGGAATGTTTGTCCTCTGCTCCCTGGCTTGACTCCAATATCATACTTTTTCATGAGGAACCCTAGACCAAATGCTCCTTAACAGTACCTCTCAATGACAGGCAGTCTTATAAACAAAAAGTCTCCTTGGGAAATACAAAGGCAGCTCTTGCCTCTTGCCTTTTATCTCCAGCTCTTCAGGAGTCAAGTCAATAAATATCTGTTGTGCCAGGCACTGTGCTAAGCACTGGGGTTAGAAAGAAAGGTAAAAGATGGTCCCCCCTCTCAAGAAGTCCACAATCTAATGAGGAAGACAATATGCAAACAAGATATATGCAAGATAAATTGGAGATTATCTCAGAGGGAAGGCATTAGCGTTAAAGGGGATCAGGGAAAAACTTCTTGTAGAAGGTGAGATTTTAGCTGAGAGTAGGAAGCTAGAGAAGCCAAGAGACAGAAATCAGGGGTAGGGAAGGACAGCATTCCAGGCATCAGTATAGGGGGTGAAAATATAAGTTTGGAAGATACAGTGTCTTGTAACCAGTAAGGAGGACATCGTCACTGGCCTCAGTTTGCGGAGGGGAGTAAAACTGGAAAAATAGGAAGGCACCAGGTTGTGAAGGGCACACAGAAAGCATGGAGGGACTGCAATCCCACATTAACAATCCCTCCACTTCCAAAAGAATTCCAACTTGTGTAATGTTGAAACAGAGTTTCCTATTCCAAACAGCAAGGAAACTGTGTATGGCACTGTTGTATATTAGTGGACATGGGTATGTAGAACATAACATACACCCCGAAAAGACTATTTCATATAAGAGAAGGAAGGCATGTAAAAAGCCTTTGGTTCTTCAAGACTGGAGATAAAGGGCCCAATTATGGCACCATAAAAGTGAGGAGCAATGATAGTCCCACTGTGTGTTGTCAAACCTGCTAAAGAGAGGGAGGCTTTGGAAGAGTCCACATCTTCTGTCCTTTTCATCAAACCTACTTGCACCCCTAATTCTGCATGGATCCAGTTGGGAGGGAGGGGAATGGTATCCATCAAGTTCTGGAAATTGAGGCAAACAGAGGTTAAGTCATTTGCCCAGGTCACTCATCTAGCCCGTAAGTGTCTGGAGCTAGATTTGAATTCAGGTCTTCTTGATTTCAGGCCCCCAGATCTATCCACTGTACCACCTCGCTCAAATACAGAAAAATCTCCCCCAGATCAGAGCTGTGCAGGAATGGAATGGGCTGTGTCCCGAGGCGGTAGGTTCTTCATTACTGGAACTTAACAAACAGAAAGTGAATTCCTACCTGTCAAGAATGTCATTAGCGGCAACCAGGTGGGGTAATGGACAGCACTGGACTTGGAGTCAAGAAGTCCTGAGCTTACATCCAGCTTCAGACAGTTGAAGGACCCTGGGCAAGTCACTTAACTTCTTTGTGCCTCTATAAAATGGGGATAATAATAGCATCTACCTTCCAGGGTCATTGTAAGGAAAAACTGAGATAATATTCGTTAAGCACTTTGCAAATCTTAAAGTGCTTTATAAATACTAACTATAATAATAACTATTAATTCTTATATTAGAGAGGGAATTGTCCTATATAACTACAAGGTCTCTTCCAACTCTAAGATATAAGATACAATAGCAGACTAGGGCCAAGGGGAACTTGAATACTTACTAGCAGTATTAAGAAATCGAACTCTCTGGAGCAGCTAGGTGGCACAGTAGATAAGCTCCAGCCTTGGAGTCAGGAGGACCTGAGTTCAAATCCAACCTCAGACACATGACACTTACTAGCTGTGTGACCTTGGGCAAGTCACTTAACCCCCATTGCCTAGAAAGAAAGAAAGAAAGAAAGAAAGAAAGAAAGAAAGAAAGAAAGAAAGAAAGAAAGAAAGAAAGAAAAAGAAAGAAATCGAACTCTCTGCACTTTCTCTACCAGTCCACAGAAATGCCTTCACTCTGGAAGTTCACTTCACTCCTGGACTCCTCATACTGGAAGTACCATCCACCCTCACAACCTCTTCCTCAGATTGGCTGGTTGCTCCCAGAACCTCTATGTTAAGGAAGATGCCCAAGCCAGTCATTTCTTCATTCCTCTCCAGGCTGTACTGCTGAATCTCAAACTTTCTCAACCATGCCATCATGAACATATCTCTAATTCCCCTTCCTTTCAGCTTGTGTGTGTGTGTGTGTGTGTGTGTGTGTGTGTGTGTGTGTGTGTGTAGAATGTAAAGAAAGAACTGTCTTTCTTTCTGCTTGTATTTGTATTCCCAGAACTTATCACAGTGCCTGGAAAATATTAAGTGCTTAAATTTTTGTAACTCTCTTGGTGACTTGATTAAAACTGTGGTTATGTCCACAGTCATCACCTATGTGTATGGCTACATACTTAGGGATCTGACTTAAGAGCTGTTTGTTTATGTCTGGTACATCTCCACCCTTGCCACTCCCTTACCAAGGGGACCCTTGTGACCCTTATTCTCAGTTTTGCATAAGTGACCAAAAAATAGGGCTGATTCTCATTGCATTCCTCAAGGACCATTTTAGGTTGTTTGTGAAAACCATAGACACACCCAAAAAGATGGTGCTAATTTAATCCTTTGGGAAAATTTGAAAATTTCCAATTTCTTCTTATGAAAAAGGCATTGATTAATAACAAAAAAAACCCTTTAATAAGGGGGCTAGTAGATTTATTATAGGGGTAGGCAGTAGTAATCAGTTTCTTCCCTTCTCTGAATTGCTTAAGGACTCTGCCCAAAGAAATGACCAACCATGTGTCCAGAGGATCTATGATAATGTCATCCACCTCCAGATAGAGAGGTGATACCAGATGTCCACATTTTTGGACAAGAACATTGGATTAGTTTGGCTTGACTATACTTATTTGGTTTTTTTTGTTTCAGACTGGATTTCTCTATCTCCCCCAGGCTAGGAATACAGCAGCCACTCACTAGCCAAATCCCCATGCTGATCAACTCTTGGGTTTTGATCTACTCCATCTCCAACCTAAACCAGTTTGTTTCCTCTTTAGGTAGTCTAGCCAACCATCACATCCAAGAGCTCACTATTTTGGTACTGCAGCTCAGAATTCCCAAGTTCAAGGGATCCTCCAGTCTTAGCCTCCTCATTAGCAGGAACTACAGGCATGTACCACCACACCCGATTAGCACAAAGGTTTTGTTTGTTTTCCCTTGGTTTTTACTTGGGGAGAGGGAGGATGACAGGAGGGGGTTAGCAATAGTGATATCAAAAAAAGAAGGCAATTATACACACACACACACACACATACACATATGTGCACAAAAGGAAACACAGACAAGCAGGACAATTTTAAAATTAATGTGTAGAGCTTATTATATAATTTTAAAATAACTTACTACTATCTTTGCTTTTATATCACCTATTCTCCCCCTTTCCCCTCCTCTTCCCCTTCAAAGAACCATCTCTTTTAACAAATAATATTTTGCAAAGAAAGAACAAGAAGATGAAAAAAATCAGCAAATCTAGTCAATACATTAAAAAAAAAACTGAAGATACATACAACGTTCCACATCCATGGACCTTACAGCTCTGCAAAGGAGTGAGGTGCGCCTTCTCTTATCTCTTCTTTTGGGCCATATCAATTCTTCATAATCTTGCAACATTCAATATTTTATGGCTGTTGTTCTTTCCATTTACGTTGTTGAAGTCATCACATATGGTTTCATATTTGTTTGGGGGGTTTTGCTTTGCTTATTTCACTCTGTATTGGTTCATCCATGCCTCTTCACAGTCAGCATATTCATCATTTCTTTCTTTCTTTCTTTCTTTCTTTCTTTCTTTCTTTCTTTCTTTCTTTCTTTCTTTCTTTCTTTCTTTCTTTCTTTCTTTCTTTCTTCCTTTCTTTCTTTGCTAGGCAGTGGGGTTAAGTGACTTGCCCAGGGTCACACAGCTAGTAAGTGTCAAGTGTCTGGTCTGAGACTGGATTTGAACTCAGGTCCTCCTAACTCCAAGTCCAGAGCTCTATCCACTGCACTACCTAGCTGTCCCTATATTCATCATTTCTTAAAGCACAGTAATACTCCATTACATTCATCAAGCACCACAACTTTTTTAGCCATTCCCCCTCAATGCGTATCTACTATTTGCTGTGTTTGTGCACACATACACATACACACATACATATATGTGTATATGGGTACATACATACAAGTCAATATGTGTATATATGTGGAAATATATGTCAAACCATATATTAAATAATATGTTTAAATATATTTGTACACATCTATAGCCAACCATATATTTATATCTTCAATATATTTTATATGACCATCTACCATATTTCATACATATACATGACCAACCATCTGTTATATTACATAGAACATATTTATACACACACGTATATATGTGTGTATGTATGTACATAACAACGGGTAGGCAGTGACCAAGTTGTTGCTTCATTCACTTATTCATTACAGCAATGCTCTTTAAGTGGGTGGATCATTTTCATTCATAGAAATTTAGGATCCAGCAGAATCATTGGGACCAAAGCTGAAGTCACCATATTGATGTTCCCAGAAGAGGTTAGTGCAATACACCCTCAGCAAGTATTTCTGCCCATGTTCACTTCCTTCCTTCACAAAGCATTCTTGCCTTGCTTGCTCCTTCCTCCAGCTGCTGCCCCTCCCACTCTACTCCCACAGGATTGACCCTCCCATTTCCATATCAGGGTCCTCCACCCATGGCCAATACATTCTGGTTCTCAAATTCTTTAGTGATGACCTCAGTATAAATGTTCACTTGTAGGAAATGTATCTCTTGCTTGAAACAGCCTTTTCCAGGAGAGGATGGAGGTGGTCTTCAACACTAGGCTCGGTTCAGATCAGGGAATATATTCTAGAGGAAGGGGAGCCAGAATTCACACTGAGCTTCTGGGAGTCTTTGTTTCCCAGTTTTTCCATTCTCAGGTTATCATGAGGGTTAAAGAGTTAAGCAACACAGAACAAAGAGCCAGTAAAAACAAATCCTGGAGTATTTTAGGTGGAGGCCAGTTATTAAACCACTATTCTTTGCTTCATCTAAAGAATTGAGATTCTTAATAAGAATAAGGTAAGCAAGGGATGAATCAGAAGACAAGTGGTCAACAGAAACTGAATGGTCAGACCTGACCATTCCCCCATCCTAAACATATGGCTAAACATGACTCCCAGCAGGAGGCTGTCTTCCTTCATAGATTTGTTACCAGTGGCTTATGCGTGAAGAAAGGGAGGCAGGGGATGTGTAAATAACTAGAATAATTTTAGAGTTGCCTCAATCTAGGAGTCATGCTTTTAAAAAATACCCCCAACCTACCCTAAAGATAGGAATCTAGGAATGCCTACTTATATTGCAAAAGAAATGCCTGTTAACTGTAGATAAGTTGATACTGAAAAAAGATAAACCTTATCTCTACTGAGTTATAAAAAGAGCAAGCCCTAACACAGTTGGACAGAAACTCTCCAGCAGAGACAGACTGTTTGGAAAGCAAACTGATACAGATGTGTGTCGGCCAACTTAGATGATGCTGTGTGGTATTGCTGTCTGCTTTTCACAATAGGGAGCTGAATTTAACTAGGAGGACCCAGGCATTGTCTCATCCTAGAGATAAGCAAGATGGAGGAGGGGGCAGAGAGAAAAACAAAACGTGGTGGTTTCTTTTTTCCTTCCACTAAAAAAAAAGCACACTCCTGAACACTTGGCAAAAGTCCAGGTCACTGAGCACTTAGCACAAAGGGGGATGTAAATTGAACTCAGAAGGGAAATGATCTCATGAATCTGGTAAAAAGGCCTGCTACCAGGGGCATTGATGAAATAGATATCACCTAGCATTGTAGTGCTGGCCTTTTCCACTCATTGACATTTCTCAAAATGGTGGAATGTGATCTCCATCTGGAACTTTGTCTTAGGAAAAGTTATCCTAAATTTCAGATCTATACATCACAATAAGGCTGTTTGAGATCAGACATCATACTTCCTCACTATCCATGCTTAGAAGGCAGAGAAATAAGAGCAGACATACAGCCTGCAACCTCTAGGAGTTTTCCCCTAGAGGGCCAGGAAAGGGGTGTGGAAATGGGTGGAGACCATTAGAAGGCATAGGGTTGAGGCCAAAGTCCCAAGAGGGTCAAATTGTTTCAGCCTTAGATCCCTCAGAAGCCCACAGGTTCCAAGGCCCAGGCCCAAAGACAGCCAAAAGCTGTTATAGTTACCTTCTATAAAGCTAACACTGACTAGTCTGGCCCATACTTACTCTCCCCTTACCTATGCTCCCATAGTATAGATCATCTATACCCCCCCACACACACCTTCTGGCACCTGCTGATAGATATAAACATACATATATGTATGTATAAAATGCATACATACATATGTGTGTTCATATACATGTATGTATGTACATATGTTTGTATGTATGCATGTATGCATACATACATATATATTCTTTGACAGTTTTTATATGTAGGTGTTGAGTTTCCAGTTGGACTATAAGTTCCATAAGGATAGGGATGTGTCTTCTGTGTATATCACACAGTGCTGGCATAGCTCTGGGCATACATTTGGCACTTACTAACCATTTGTGGATTTGATCTAGATTACCTAGAGACTGCAGAAGTCAATGATCAGATTGGCCCTGTTAACACACAACGCTTTATTCCACAGATTCAGATACATTGAAGGTCAGGCTGTCAGTGTTCCTCCAAAACAAACAACAATGAAAACCCTCACATCATAGAAGTTTAATAGAAAGAACACTGTTAACCCATGTTATGGGTCTTATCCTCTGACATCAGCTAAAGGCCTCCACTCTTTAAACATCTTAGGATCATATGAACTTAGGTTCAGAGCTAGAAAGGTCCTTAGACGTTTTCTAATCCAGCCACTTCATCTTTCAGTTGGAGAAAAAAAGTCCATAGAGTTTGAATGACTTATCTAAGGTTA
This sequence comes from Phascolarctos cinereus, assembly GCF_003287225.1. NCBI lineage: Eukaryota > Metazoa > Chordata > Mammalia > Diprotodontia > Phascolarctidae > Phascolarctos > Phascolarctos cinereus. The sequence continues at coordinate 419,318,485 of NW_027555958.1, read as the reverse complement.
AACAGGGAGGAAGTGGAAGAGCTAGGATTCAGACTGAGAGTTTATGACTCCCTAGTTCACCATTCTTTCCACTAAATCACATTACTCTGGGGGAGAATAGATAATACATAGCATCCAGGGTACAAATGAAGGGGGTCTCTTTGACCTTCATATCTTCTTTACCCATACACATGGGGCACTCCTCTCTAGGTGTACCTTTGTGTCCCTTAACTCAGGCCCACCACCCAAGGTCTCCAAAATTATTCTTCCTTTTTCTTCCTAATCCATCTTTAGCCAAAACTCCAGGTCCCCACTCTTAGCTACTTGTCCTGAAGGAAATAAATCTGTCCAGCAAATTCATCCTGGGCTGTATGTATTAGTCAGCTGAAAACAATTTACTAACAGGTGTTCCCCTCCCAAGTTTTAAAGAGGACATTTGATGGTTTAAAAGGAAAGGCTCTTGAATAGTAGAATTTGAGGCCCTCTGGCAGGTTGTAGAGACAGAGATATTTAAGTCAGAGAGAAGTCATGCTCTGTATATGACTTCCTTTTCATCTGTACCTAAAGTCAATCTCATATAGTTTTGTTAAGAAGCCCATGGTTATAGAGCAAAGTTGTTGGTGTATGACTCTGAGAATTACAGAAAATTAGATCCAGAGGAGACCTTAGTTTGGTTTCTTAAACTGGGATCGGTGAATCTATTTTTTTGATATTTTGATAAATACAGTTTCAGTATAATTGTTTTTTTTAATAATCCCATTTTTTTCATATATTTAAAAACATTATTCTGGGAAAGGGTCCATAGGTTTCACCAGACTGCTGACAAAAGGGACTTTGAAATTAAAAAAAGACTAAGAACTCTTGAAGCACAACAGAGGGGAAGAATGGTCACAGATTCAATGTGGAATAAGCTGCCTCCAGAGGCAGTGAGGTCCCCAACATTAGAAATCTAAAGGCAGCACGACACAAAAGCATGTACACGAAGCTGGAACTCAGGAGACCTGTATTCTAGTTACCTTTCCGTGTGACCTTGGATAAATCATTTAAATTCTTTGGGAAGTTTCTCCATTTATAGGACAGGGATGGGGTTGGATTACATTATATCCTTTTTCAACTCTTAACAGTCAATGAATTTATTCTATTAGTCATTTAAGCAGGTCAGTCAGTCAATAAATATTTATTAAGCATTTACCAAGTGCCAAGCACTGTGCTCAGTAATGGAGGTAAGACGTTGGATGTCCTCTTGTCAGAGGACAAGTAGACGGTAACGGGACAACATTACAATGATGTTGAGGGGATTTCTCTTCAGACCTGAGTTAATCTGATCTCAAGCACTTACGATCTGTGTAAGCACTTAATATTTTACTATCTTCACTTAACTACTCAGGGCCTCACTTTTCTCATCTGTAAAATGAAATGGTTGAGCTAGATGATCTCCAAGGAAGGGTCCTTCCAGCTGTAAAGATAGCGCCCTGTGACTAGTTGGATGGATTGTTAAAGGTTGTATCAGGAGCCAGATGCCTGGCCCTTGTGGATGACTCTAGGTTCAGAACCCTAGAGGTTGGGGTCACCCTTGGATAAACTTTAATCTGGGTAACATGGGAAGAATGAGATTTAAGGTAGCACAGAGGCAGGAACCCCCAGTCTATACGACCAAATAGATAAGATCAAATGTGCAATGAGCCCAGGGGCCCCCCGAGGAACAATTTCACAATCTGGGAGCAGTAAAGATGAGCCATGACATATGGTCTGCCCAGATAACACAGTTCTGGGCCCTAGTGAGGAAGTGCAAGGGGGGAGGAGAGAGCTGACAGGCTGACCCAGGGCCAGAGTATCCGCGTGAATGTGAGCAGGTCTCAATATAGAAATCCCTGATAAGATACCAATTGTAGGCTAAGTGACTTGCCCCAGATGTCAAAATTGAAATTTATTCTCAGATTATAATAACAATAATAATAACTAACATTTATATTACATGTATTATATGCCACACACTATGCTAAGTGCCTTATACCTATTATCTCATTGGATTCTCATAATAACCCTGGGATGTAGATGCTATTTTTATCTCCGTTTTATAGATGAGGAAACTGAGGCAAACAGAGGTCACATGACTTTCACACCGATCTCCTAAAACAGTGTTCTAAGGCTCTTACTACCACATTACACCATCTATTTTTATCATTTTCTCCTTTTCTCATAACTTGTCCTAGCATTTTATATTGTTTGTCCTCAGCAACTACCAGTTCTTCATCCCTAAGGTAGTTATCCTTGTTATGCCATATATTACCAAATGAGATAATACTGGTAAAACACTTTACACAGTACCTAGAACATAGTAGTTATTTAATAAATGCTTGCTCCCTTTCTTATTCCCAAAGGGGACCCTGACACTAACTTCCTGACTGTAGGCAAAGGTAGATCATCATCCCCCTAGGCGGCTTTAGATAAGGGGAGAGAGAGAGAGAGAGAGAGAGAGAGAGAGAGAGAGAGAGAGAGAGAGAGAGAGAGAGAGAGAGAGAGATGCACAGAAATGGAGACATAAAGAGGAATTGATATTAAGAAAGAAATACAGGTAGAAATCAAAGTAGATAGTGATAATAGAGATATGCATCATCTATCTATCCATCTATATCTATCTGTCTATCCATCCATCCATCTTGACTGGCACTAAGGACAATGAGCTGGGCCCACAACTAACAGACCATAACCCAATCCAAGAACATTGATTAAAGCTCAATCACATTTCATTAATCTTCCATGGCTTGTTTCCACAAGAGCCCACTTCGGTGACATCATAGACATGCTCTATGGCTGTGAATCATGAGAAGCTAGGGTCTTTGAAGAAAAAAAAATGATGGGCATAACAATGAGCAATAGGGAAATTCTGCATAGATATAAGTAAGCTGCAGGATATTACCCACTGTGACTTACGTACAAGAAGTGACATAAACTAAATTATAAAGACCTAAGGAAGATGTGGACTGGTCACAAATTGAGAATGAGAGACAATAGATGGGAGAAATAGCATGGTTACCCTTGAAATAGTAAAAGGACAAAGGAAAGTTTATGGAAGCTTATAGAATCATAGGGGATGAAAGGGATAATAGAAGAGATAGATCATACTAGGGTTCAACTCCATCATCTCATAGATGAGAAAACTGAGACTCAAAGAAGTCAAATGTACCCCAGGTGATTTATTTATTTATTTATTTATTTTGGCTGAGCAATGGGGTTACGTGACTTGCCCAGGGTCACACAGCTAGTAAGTGTTATGTGTCTGAGGCCAGATTTGAAATCAGGTCCTCCTGAATCCAGGGCCAATACTCTATCACTGCTCCACCTAGCTGCCCATGCCCCAGGTAATTCAGAACCAGAAGAGACCTTGATGATCACTCTAATCCAACTATCTCAATTTGCATCTGAGAAAACTGAGGCCCTGAAAAGGGAGATGATTTACCCAATGTTGTACAAGTAGTAAGCAGCGGGACCAAACCCAGCAGTCTTTCCAGTATCCCACGTATGGGATGAAACCATTTGATCCACATCTGTAAAGTGAGTCACAGTCTGCATCAGTGGGAGGAGCCCTCTCACACTGATAGAAGTGACGGATCCCTCAAAAATACGTTTGAAAGTTCTCCATGCGTATGTTTTCAGTGAATGTTTGCATGGCTTTCACTACGAAAAAAGTCAACCTAATGGTTATAACTTTAGTGAGCAAAGACTCCTTGGTCAGCTTTGCTTTGTAACCTTGACAAGTCTCTTGACCTTCCTCCAACTCACTTTCACTATGTTCAGCAGGAATGTTGAAATACCCTTTAGGGAAGGGGGAATTTAGCTTGGTTATCTAAAGTTCGCAGAGTGTTTAGAGATTTTTTTTCCAATGAAATGTGCCAAGTACACATTATTATTAGTGAGGAAACTTTCCTTTTGGAGTTTTACTCATGTTCCTTTCACAACCAGATGATCTCGTATTGACACTAACTAATATTGGCAAAGAGAAGGGGACAAAAAACACCCAAAATTGGCTGAACTAAGCAGCCACTATCTCTTGAGAAATGACTGGATGAGAGTATGAGCCCTCTGTACTCAATGGAGACCAGGATGGCAAAGGCCCAAACCTCTCCCAGCCTTCCATCGAGGGTGCCCATCAATGTCCCAGGGAACAGAACCAAAGGGAATTTCTTCGGGCTTAGTGAAAGAATTAGTAACGTGTGAGGAAAGGGCTATTTGACACCAGCCTTATATAATCAGCAAGACTCTGTCAAAGAGCTTGAGGCCTAAGAGTAGTGCAGGTAGACCTCCTTACCCTGAATAGTTCTGCTTCTGAAATCCCATATGTAATCAAACTTTGTCAGTCAAATCACATACAATAAAAAAGGGTATATCAAAAGAACTGGAATAAGTCTGTGGAAAGTGAGAGGGCTTCCAGCCATGAGCACCAGAGAAAAATTTATTAAAGTAACACCAGAGATGGGCCTTAAAAATGGAGAGGATTTCATTAACTGTTCTTACAATTTTGGAGTTGCTTCATCTTCATATCTGAAAATAGTTTTGGTTGGGTTCTTTATTAAGTTTTAAGCTTATACTAATTTTCCTGGTTCTGTTGACAACACTACAATTGTTCCATCCATCCTTGACTCTTTCTCCCCCATCTTAGACCCCATAACCAGTCAGTAACCAAGTCTTTTCATTCTCTTTGCCATCTCTCATCTGTCTTTCCTTCTCCCCCATCATTGCCACCCCTTTAGCTGAGCTTTTCCTCACATTTCCACCTACGCTACCATAATAGCTTCCCAACTATTCTCTTTGCCTCTGGTGAATCCCCAATTCTGATCCATCCCACACACTGATGTCAAAGCAACCTTCCTAATATATAACTGGAATATGTCCCTCTCCTGCTCAAACACTTTTTCTGGCTCTCAATTGCCTTCCAAATAAAGTCTAAAATCCTTATATTGGCATTCAATGTGATCCTGGGTACCTCTCTAGCCTTTCAAATCTAAATCTATGATCCTATGAAAGAATCCTTTTGGAAAAATAAAGATTCCTTTAGTAAAGAGAACAAGCTTGCATTTTGCTATTGTACTTGGCTTTTTCTTGGAATGAGACAAGCCTGTAAGGAAGGTTGACTAATGAATGCATATGGCATTATTATTGCCGTATAGGAAGAAAAACATATAATGTTTCACATTAACAACTAAAGTTTGGGCAGACTTGGCCAAGTTCCCAGAGAAATTGATGACCTGTCTCCATAACATGTGCCCCCTTCTCTCCACTCCCACAGCCACCAGTCTCTTTCTGGCCCTCACTCTCTTTTACCTGGTCCATTCAAAGAGTCCATTCATTGGCCTCTCTGCATTTTGTCTCCCTCTTTTAAAGTTCAGTTTTCACAACAGCTACCAAAGCAGTGTTCCTAAGGTTTTATTATATATCATATTATATATTCCTAAGGCTTTCTTATAAGGCAGAAGCCCAGACTTATAACCCTACTGTTTTCTATCTTTCTATCTACGTATCTATCTATATACATATTTATATTTACATATATTTAATATAAATATATTTTTATAATCATAAAATAAATATATAGGTATACTACATATAATATATATGTATAGATACACACGATACATATGTACACATATACACATGCATGTATATTCATGTGTATGTTTGTACATGTGTATGTACCCATACACATACACATGGAGGGGGCGGGGAGGAGGCCGCCAGGGTCGATGTGAGTTAATTGTCCAGGATCACACAGCTAGTAAATATTTGAGGCAGGATTCAAACTCAGGTCTTCCTAACTCCAGGTTCAACACTCTTTCACTGTGCCCCCTAGTCACACACACACACAGACACACAGACATACCATTAGCCAATGCCTGAACCTTACTCTTCTATCTCCTGACTCTGCATGTGACATGCCGTCCCTCATCCCTAGAGCATAAGAACATAAGAGCTCCATATATCTGCGTCCCAAACCCTCATCTTCCTCCAAGACTCAGCCAAGGTACTACAGCCTCAAGAAGCCTTCAAGCCTCCCTTGATCCCACAGTAGACAATGCTCACTCCCTCCTCAAATTACCTTGCGCTTGGTTATCTGTGTATATGTCGCACTCACCCACTTACCCACCTGTTCACTGCTGCCACTAGAGTGTAAGCTCCTTGAAGGCAGGGGTTATTTTCTCTTTGTTTTTGTAGCCCTAAAGCAGGCCCTCTGCCTTCCTTGCATCCAGTAAGCCCGTAAATATTTGTCAAGTTGTTTATCTGAACTGTAATCTCCCAGTTCTACTGGAAAGTAGCCTGGGAATCAGAGATGAGAAGGAATTTCTGAGAGGTTATTCATGTATCTATGTTATACAACAAATGGTACCTGGAAGACAACACAGCTAGTATGAGAAAAGAACTTTCTAAGCTGTCCATTCATTTATTCAATATGAATTTATTTAATGCCTACTCTTTCCCAATCACTTTGCCTCTAGTCCCTCCTCATTCCCACTCCAAGCTGCAAGACAACTATGACCAAATTCATACTCCCAAACCATCATTCTTCTTGTATCATTCCCCTACATGTGAATCATCCATTGGTAGTTATTGCTTACAGAATAAACTCCAAACTTCTTAGCCTAGCATTGAAATATCTTTATAATCGGGCCTCTCACTGCTAATTCAACCTTATCTCCTACCATGCTAGCATGTTTTCTTTGCTCCAGCTAAGCCACTCATCTCCCTGTCCCATGAATGTGCTGCACTCAGTTTCCTTCTCTTTGAAATGGGAATATGATGGGAGGTGGAGCCAAGATGGCGGAGTGAAAGGAGTGACTTGCTTGAGCTCTCCTCCAAACCCCTGCAAATACTCACAAAAAATGGCTCTAAACAAATTCTGAAGCAGCAGAACCCACAAAAAGACAAAGTGAAACAAATTTCCAGCCCAAGACAACCTGGATGATTGATCAGAAAGGTGTATGCACCGGGCTGGGAGTGCAGCGCAGCGCAGCGTGGGCGCGCAGGCCGCAGCAAACCTGGAGCAGGCCTCAGAGGACTGAATCTCGGGCAGCTGTGGAGGTTTCCAGACTCCTCAATCCACCAATGCCAAAGACAACTTAGAAGGTCAGCGGGAAAAGTCTCTTTCTGCGGTGCTGAGACAGGAAGGCGGGGTCTCAGCTCCATTCCCAAGAGCGTGGCCCTGGGGGGGAGGGGCAGCTGCTTCCCGAGCTTCCACCCCATACACTGAGGGGGAATCCAGTGGCTGATCAGAGAGGGACTGCAGGGATCTCTTTGCCAGTGCTGAGACAGGAATCTCTTGCTTTGCCCGTGTTTGGATCTGGGTCACAGTTCTGGGTCAGGTGCTGGGGTGAAGAGGAGCACTGGCTTGGTGGAGCTTGTAGTGATTGTGGAGAGGAACCCCTCCTCACAGTTACAGGACAGAAAGGAGTACTTGTAGTCACAGGCCAGGAAAGGAGTAAACACCTCGCCCCTTATCATACCACCTTGGAAGAACTGAAAATTTACAGGTCCCTACAAGTATCTCTGAAAACAGCTGTACAAACCCCTGAAGCTTGGGACAGTACATTCTCCACATTGGAAGCAGACTCTTACCTTAACAAAGAGTTTAAAACTCAAGTAATTGGCCAGGATCATGAGCAAGCAGCGCAAAAAGAGTCAGACTATATTATCTTACTTTGGTGAAAAAGAAGATCAAAATATACAACCAGAAGAAGACAACAAAGTCAAAGCTCCTACATCCAAAGCCTCCAAGAAAAATATGAATCAGTCCCAGGCCTTGGAAGAGCTCAAAAGGGATTTTGAGAAGCAAGTAAGGGAAGTAGAGGAAAAACTGGGAAGAGAAATGAGAGTGATGCAAGAAAATCATGAAAAACAAGTCAACAGCTTGCTAAAGGAGACCCAAAAAAATACTGAAGAAAATAACACCTTAAAAAACAGCCTAACCCAAATGGCAAAAGAGGTCCAAAAAGCCAATGAGGAGAAAAATGCCCTAAAAAAAAATTGGCCAAATGGAAAAGGAAGTCCAAAAGATTACTGAAGAAAATACTTCCTTAAAAATTAGAATAGAGCAATTGGAAGCTAGTGACTTTATGAGAAATCAAGACACTGTAAAACAAATCCAAAAGAATGAAAAATTAGAAAACAATGTGAAATATCTCATTGGAAAAACAACTGACCTGGAAAATAGATCCAGGAGAGAGAATTTAAAAATTATTGGACTATCTGAAAGCCATGATAAAAAAAGAGCCTAGACATCATCTTTCAAGAAATTATCAAGGAAAACTGCCCTGATATAGTAGAACCAGAGGGCAAAATAGAAATTGAAAGAATCCACAGATCTCCTCCTGAAAGAGATCCCCAAAGGAAAACTCCTAGGAATATTATAGCCAAATTCCAGAGTTCCCAGGTCAAGGAGAAAATATTACAAGCTGCCAGAAGGAAACAATTCAAGTACTGTGGAAACACAATCAGGATAACACAAGATTTAGCAGCTTCTACATTAAAGGACCGCAGGGCATGGAATATAATATTCCAGAGGGCAAAGGAGATAGGATTACAACCAAGAATCACCTACCCAGCAAAACTGAGTATAATCCTTCAGGGGAAAAAATGGTCATTCAGTGAAATAGAGGACTTTCAAGCATTCTTGATGAAAAGACCAGAGCTGAATAGAAAATTTGACTTTCAAATACAGGACTCAAGTGGAACATGAAGAGGTAAACAGGAAAGAGAAATCATAAGAGACTTATTAAGATTGAACTGTTTACATTCCTGCATGGAAAGATGATATTTATAACTCATGAGACCTTTGTCAGTATTAGGGTAGTTGGAGGAAAAAAATTATATGTATGTATGTAGATAGGTAGGTAGATAGATAGATAGATAGATAGATAGATAGATAGATAGATAGATAGATAGATAGAGAGAGGCACAGGGTGAGTTGAGTGAAGATTAAGGGGTCATATCTGGAGAATAAAATTAAGGGATGAGAGAGGATTATACTGGAGAAGAAGAAAGGGAGAGGTAGAATGGGGTAAATTATCTCACAAAAAAAACAGAAAAGAAAAGTCTCTTACAGTGGAGGGAAACGGGGAAGGTGAGAGGGATGATAAATCTTATTCTCATAGGATTTGGCTTAAGGAGGGAATAACATACACATTCAATTGGGTATGGAAATCTGTCTTACCCTACAGGAAAATAGGGGGAGAAGGGGACAAGAGAGCAGGGGATGATAGAGAGGAGGGCAGATTGGGAAAGGGGTAATCAGAAGTAAATACTTCTGAGGAGGGACAGGGTCAAAAGAAAGAATAGAATAAATGGGAGGGCAGGATAGGATTAAGGGAAATAGAGTTAGTTTTTCACAACATGTCTACTGGAATGTTTTGCATAACTGCACATGTACAACCTATATTGAGTTGCTTGCCTTTTCAATGAGGGTGGGTGGGGAGGGAGGAAGATAGAAAATTTGAAACCTAAAACATATGTTTTAAAAAATGTTTTCGCATGCTACGGGAAATAAGAAATACAGGAAATGGGGTACAGAAGTCTCCTGCCCTACAGGAAAATAGAAGGGGAAGGGGATAAGAGAAGGGGAGAGATAGAAGAGAGGACAGACTAGGGGAAGGGATATTCAGAATACATGACATCTTGGGGTGGGGGGGGGGGAGATGGGGTGAAAATTTGGAACTCAAAAACTTGTGGAAGTGAATGTTGAAAACTAAAAATAAACAAATTTATATTAAAAGAAAAGAAATGGGAATATGATATTTACGCTGCTCACCTTATACGGCTGTCGTGAGGAAAGCACTTTGATAACCTCTAAGCATCATATAAATGTGCAATCATCATTACTATAATTACCACTAATTTCTGATTCCAACCTTTTGTTCCTGTTATTTTCCATGCTTGTAATGCCCTCCTAACTCTCTTTAACCTTTCCAAGTCCTCCCGCTTCTTCAGGCCCCAGGTCAATCCCCACTCCTCTCTGAGACTTCAAATGGCATTTCCAGTCCACACCACTCTCCCTTCTCTTAACTCCTAGAATATTTAATGGTTGACTACATATTTTGGCACTTATAATATTCTGCCTTGCCATATATCCCCACAATGCCTATCCCATTGTTCTGCATGAGGTAGACATCACCAAAATAACAAACAAATAAAGAAACTGGAAGATAACCTTGGACACCAAATACCCACAACACTTTCAGAGTGATCACCACTCCTAACCCCTTTAATACCCACAATTTCTATAACACTCAAAAGTTTGCAAAGCCTTACATATACTTTACACTTTAAATATATTATCTTATTTTGTCCTCTTCACAGCCTTGGGAGGTAGGTGGTTTTATTATCTCCACTCTATAGATAAGGAAATTGAGAGAGATTGAAGTTAAGTGACTTGTCCAGGATCACACAACTAATGAATTATTTGAGGCAGGCTTCAAACTCAAATCTTCTTGACACCAAGTCCAGTACTCTGTGCACAGAGTACTTGTTTCTCTCTCTCTCTCTCTCTCTCTCTCTCTCTCTCTCTCTCTCTCTCTCTCTCTCTCTCTCTCTCTCCTCTCTCTCTCTCTCTCTCCTCTCTCTCCTCTCTCTCTCTGTCTCTGTCTCTCTGTCTCTCTCTCCCCATCCTTTCTCTCTCTCTTCCCCTCTATGTGTGTGTGTGTGTATCTCTCGTCTCTGTCTTCCTCTTTCTCTCTGTCTCTCTCCATAAATTTTATATATAAATATACACGCATATAGACATACATCTACATAGAGAGATATGTATATTACATATACACAAACATATATATATCTATAACAAATAATTATATATAACATGATGTAACACATAACAAATGTTTTAAATTCATAATAAAAAGCAGTGACTGATGCTACACAAAGGTACATGGCATAAGAGAAAGAATATAGGGCTTGAAGTCAAGAGATCTGGTTCAGAACCCCACTTCAGACTCTCCTTAGCTGTGCAGTAAGGGGCAAGTCATTTAGCCTATTAAAAACTCAATTTCCACATCTGTCAAATTGGGATAATAATGCTTCTGCTACCTACATCACAGGGTACTTAGGAGAAAAGTGCTTTGCATGCCTTAAAGCAAGTGCTTTTTATATCCGATAGATTAACCAAGAAAGTAAGGCAAAGCTCACACTTCCCAGATTATCTCCAAAAACTTGGTAGCAATTATAAAACAAATTACGTTTTTTTCATTCCTCCTTTCTACTTAAGTCAATATTTTTAGACAGGTCTGTTTGTTATATGTAAATACTTAACTGAGTAACAGTGAGAATGATAGGGAAAAGGTGGGCAATGATGAATATGAGATCACATGCCTTGGATTTTACTATTTTCACAATCCAATTGTTCTATCACTTCATGTGGGATATTAAGGAGAATTCCAGAATTAATGATATTCTGAGTTGCATCAAACCACTGAACAAAAAAATGGAATCCCATCCATGGGTAGCTGTTGTCTACAAGTAATCTTTCCTCCCAGAGGCTGATGTTTCAACACAAGAGACAGTGAGATCCTGCACCAAGTTAAATTCAAAACCATTTAAAGCAAGTCATCTCAACAGCAAGCTAGTGCTAGTAACTGAGGAGAAAGGGAACCACAGTCAGGGTGGTTTACCTAAGATAACACAGCTTGACAAGTCACAGTCTTGATCGCACTTAGAAACTACGGCTCAAAAATTCACCAAAGAGATCTCCCATGCAGGGAAGGCAGTGACATAGGGGAAAGAATTCTGGATTGGGATTCAGGAGAGCTGGCTTTAATTCATTCACCCCACATACCCAAACTCATTGCTGCATCTGGCCAATTCTATCTTCCCTTCTCTCACATATACTTCCTTCTCTCCACACATGGCCACCACTCTAGATCATGAAGGCCATCAATTCCTCTCAACTGGGCTATTGCAATAGCCTTCTGATCGATCTCCCTGCCTTGAATCTCTCCCCATTTCAATCTATCCTCCATGTAGCTTACCAAAGCAATTTTTTAGAGATCTGACCAAGTCAATCTCTTACTCTATAAACCCCAGCAACTTCCTATTATACCTAGTATGACTCAATACTATATATTTTTATACTGCACATATATGTATATATTTATAAGGTTCTCTGTCTGACATTTAAAGCTCTTCACAAGCTAGCCTCTTCTACCTTTCTAGTCTTCTGATATATTACTCTCCTCTACACCCTCTACAATCCAGCCATACTGGCTTAACTTGACATTACTTACACATGATGCTCTATTTACCATTTCCATAATTTCATAGTGGCTGTTTCTCCCATACATGGAATGCTCTACTTCTTTATTTCTGCCTCTTATTCATCAATCAATCAACAAACATTTATTAAGCACCTAATATGTGTCAGGCCCTGTGCTAATTCATGGTTTACCTCAAGACCTAGTTCAAGTGCCACCTTCCATAGCAGGCCTTTTTTGGTCTAGAACTACTAGAATATATTCTATGTATACTGATATATGGATATGTTGCCTCCAACCTTAGAATGTAAGCTCCTTGAAAGCAGGGAATATGCTGCTTTTTTTTTATCCCCTCCCATACCTGGCTTATGGTATGGTATGGTATGGTATGGTTCCTTCTAACTCAGAAATTCTGACTCTAAGTAGCTTATTCTTCCTTTCAGATACTAGTGAGTACAAGTTGGCCCCCTGCCAAAAGTCTTGCACAAAAAGTGCCCCAGGACCCAAGATCTGGGGGCTCTTTGGGACCTGCTGCGTTGAATTTTGTACCTCTCTCTTCACTTTCTTCCTCCCTCTCTCTAATGGTCCTCCCTGGGCACCTGCTCTGTCTCATGGGCAAAGTAACTATGCAAAGTGACGTGTATTTTCCATGTGCCTCCCATGAAGGTTATGGTAATATTTTCTTGTTGCCATCATTGATGCATGACAAAATCACAGATCAAAGATTAGAGACCACCTAGTCCAGCCCTCATTTACACATGAAAAAACTGAGGCCCAGAGAAATCACCACAACTTGTCCAAGGTCACACAGCTAGAAGGTCATGGAGCCAGAATTTGAACCCATATTTTCTGACTCTGAATCCAGTGCTCTTTTCACTGTTACACGTTGAAGATGAGAAGCCTTAGGGAGGGTGTAATAGACATCACTGGGTATGGTAAGGATTTTAGGGGTTTCATATTCAGCCATTTCCTTTTCTGCACAACTGGATTGCCTGGGCTTACATATGTCTAAGTACAGAGCATTGCTGAATGCTCTTTGAAGAGTTAATAAAAGCTTAATTTTTCTTAAACAAAAATTAAGCTCTTTTGGAAAGCAGCCAAGATGGGCTGAGCTATTCTGAAAGCCCAGGGAAGATGGTTTTTTCTCAGTCCAGATCTTTTCATGCAGGCTAACTCCTCAAGTGCCAAAGGGTTATCTAGCCCTCTGCCCCAGACAGATTAGAAGGCTTTCAGGGCTAGAGAAGAGGACACAGTACATTTGGCCAGAACAAATCAGCAATTCAAGCAAGTGGAAAAATTAGAAGGTGATGTTTTCAATTCATTTTTCAACCTCAGTTAATATTACTAGCCTTACAAGGTACATATAAAGCCAAAGTCAATATGTTAGGTCTGTGTGCCTAAGGGAAGGCCGAGTGGGAATGGGAGGTTTATAGAGGAAACTTGGTCCTCTCTGTATTTTCTATTATCTATCTCTTGTCTTTGGCTGGCAAATTCTGCAACACCATCCTTACCACACAATGGCATAGCCTTAAATTTGGGGCCCAACACAAAACTACCTTAGATCATTATTTTAAAATCTTAGTTTTTCTATTTTTTTTTCAAAAATGTAATGATCTGCAGGTTATTTTTTTTTAAAAAAAGGACATTAGTTCTATTAGGAATCATTTTACTATCCATCAATTAAACATTTATTGTTCAGTCGTTTTCAGTCATGTCTGACTCATCCTGACCCCATTTGGGGTTTTCTTGGCAGAGTTATTGGAGTGATTTGCCATTTTCTTTTCCAGCTCACACTACAGATGAGGAAACTAAGGCAAACAGGGTGAAGTGACTTACCAGCCAGTAAGCGTCTGAGGCTGGATTTGAACTCAGGAAGATGAGCTATTCTGACTCCAGATCTGGCACTCTATGCACTGAGCCAGCACAGAGCTAGGATCTGGGGATTACAAAGACAAGAGTGAAGCAATCTCTGTCCTCAAAGAGCATATGTTCTTCTCAGATGCAACATGCACATACATAGGTATATAAAAATACATATACAGAGATGTAGGAGACACATGAAGCAGTATGAGGTGACCTAGGCAGGGAAGACACTGGCAGTCAGGATATAAGGCTGGTGGGAAAAGGGAGAGCCATCACTAGGGTACCTAGAGAATCAGAGATTTGGCATTGGAAGGGACTTCAGAAGGCGTGAAGTCTGATCCCTATACAAATCATAAATGTATATAAATCCTGGGATGGCCATGAGAAGTGATCATCCGGTCTCTACCTAAATACTCTGAGTCAAAGTCACACATTTCCCACAGGCTTTCCCCACTACCTCCAGACAACACATTCCATTTTGGAGACTCCTCTATGATTAGGAGATAGCTGGGTGGTGCAGTGGATAGAGTGTCAGGCCTGGACTCAGGAAGACCTGAGTTCAAATCTGGCCTCAGACATTTACTAACTGGAGAAGGAAAGAGCAAACCACTCCAGTGTCTTTGCCAAGAAAACCCCAAATGGGGTCATGAAGAGTTGGACTCATATGATTGAAATAACTGAACACCAACAAGTATTAGGAAGGTTTTTTCTTTGTTTGAATTGATACCTGTCTCCTCATAACTGAGTCCTACTGATCTAGAACCAGAAAAAAAGTAGAGTTTTTCTCTCCTCACCCCCCAAAGATGTTAAACATGCCTTCGCTAAGTCTCCTCATGTTCAACACTGAGTAAGAGAGAAGCCTTGGATTCAGAGTCCAAAACTATGGGTTCAGATTCTGGCTTTGTGACTTTCTAGCCGTGTGACCTTGGACAAGTTGCACTCTCTTTGGGCCTCAGTGCAAAGGAAGGGGTTGGTCTCTAATCTACGATGGTGCACCAATGAAAAGGTTTTAGGCCCCTCAGCATCTTGATACCATTCTCTAATAGGTTCTAGCTTGCCAATGTCACATTTAACTGTGTTACCCAGAGCTGGACCTCTCCACACAAGTTCTGAGTGGGGTAGAATAAAGCAGGCCTACCGCCTGCCTCTCTCCTTTAGACACGGTTCTTAGTACTCCTCTTGTGGCTCTTCCATCACATTACAGACCCATTTACATTGTCTGTATCTTACATGTACATAATTATTCACGGGCTCTCTCAGGTACGTAGGGCAGTGGATAAAGCACTGGGCATGGGGTCTGGAAGACCTGAGCTCAAATCCAGCCTCAGACACTTCCTTGCTGTGCGACCCTGGACAAATCACTTAACCTCTGCCTCAATTTCCTCAGCTGTCAAATAGGTATAATAACAAAACCTATCTTGCAGGGTTATGGTGAGGATCAAATGAGATAATATTTATAAAGTGCTTAGGTTAGTGTAAAGCATTTGGCTCATAGTAGGTGCTATACAAATACTTATCTGTTCCTTTCCCCTCCTCATTAGAATGCATGTTCCTAAAGAGTACAGAGTGTGTTTTTGCCTTTTTTTGTTCAACCAGCATTTAGCATATCTGACACACAATAAATCTCTAAAAATACTTGTTGATTGACTGATTTTTCCAGGAATCAATGTCAAATTTGCTAGCCTTTAGTTTGAATTAATTCATTTAAAAGAATTAATCAAGAGGTTCCAGGTACTATAATTAGCACTGGAGATACAATCTCTCTCTCTCTTTTTTTTTTAATACAGTCTCTTCCCTCAAGCAGTTCACATTCTAATAACAGGAAGAAAACACCAATAGGAGAATGGTGACCAGGGAGAGATTTTTGCTCTGAAGAGGTGGAAAGGGCATGTTTGGGAAAGGTTAGTACGTCCTAGTTAGATGGCTGGATAGGACGTGAAAGTGAAGCGTCATCTGCTTCTAGTGCCAGCCAGGAAATAGAGTACACTCAGTGGGGTAGTCTACACACATACTCAGGCACCCATGAAATGGGATGGACCCTAGACAAGGAACTCCAAAAATGAGTACATTCATCTGCCCAAGACTAGGTCCTGGATTCTGGGAGGTTCAGTTTGGTGGTCCAGGCCTCAGTTCCAGCATGGAGGATGTTAGTCTAGGAGAGGAGGAGCAAGAGAGCCCTGGTGGCTCCATGGATGGGATTTGAAGTCGAAGCTTGGTCGGGTGTTTAGGACCAGCCAGTGGGCTAAGCAGCCTAGCTGGCACAGGTTCAATATGGTATCTATCTTGTTCTACTTTTTAAAAATTAGGACATGTGCCCATCTTTGATCCTGAGGCATCGCCTTCAGGCTCCACATTTTTAAAATCACTGACTGTGGCTCAATAATCACACACGCAGGGTTTTTTTCAATGCCCTTGGATGGAGTTTGTCTATCCTACGTGACTTGAACTTACTTGGAGAAGCTTTTCTCTCACTTATCTTGGTCTTCAGTTCCTAGCCTTTCCAGCTGTGTTTGGAAATGCAAAGTAGAAAGTTAATGAATGGTTGCACCTTCTCCCCGTGGAAAGAGGACCTGGATTTTGAAGCCTGATCCTTTTACTTGCTAGGCATGTGATCTTGGCTGGGCAAATCACTTCATTTTTCTGGGCCTCATTTATAAGATGAAGGGGCTAGAACAGAAAATCTCTAAAGTGCTTTCCAACTCCATATCCAATCCCTTTCTCAATCTTCTTGACACCGGCATAGCTGAAAAGGATCTGTTTACTGCGATTAGCATTTATCAAAGGCTTTAGCTTAAACTGATTGCCTCTAGCCTGACTCTTTATACAGTGCCAGCCACTCATTGTTTTTGCCTTTAGTTATCTGCCCTCATTTCTACCTCTTTTAAAAGCTGAATTAGTCACTAAGCTCCTTGTTTAGCCATAGTGGGTTTTAGAAAATGTGTTCTTTTCTATTTTGTTGAAATCAATTGAGATTATACATCCCCAAAATTTTGTTCTTGTGTATTTGCTATCTCTCTTAAGTCAACTTTCCTTTTACTCAGTCTCAAGTCATGGGATCCTAGCTATCTCATCGGAACTCTTTGAAATCTGCTGTCCTAAAGTCTGGGGAATGAACAGGGCCATGCCCAGCATGCCCTTCCTTGCCTATGGCAAACTCCAAAGTGATATGATTATTTCCTCATGTGATTCTCATCATTTCCATTTCATCAGTTATTTCCTTCCTACTGGCCAGAAGATATAGGCCCATAGTAGTAGTATCTCTAGTGCCTTTTGCTAGCTTCCTGGAAAATGAAATCATCAATGAGGCAAGGATTTATTAGTGCTCTTTTTAATAGCAGAGTGGAAAACTAGAAAATACTAAGACAGTTCTGCCTGTCTTCTGCCTCAGTGTGTTCTTTGTAATTTGCTTCAGAAACTCAATGTCCAATTCCTTCAGCTGATCTAGGGGCCTGTAGTATATTCTTAACTTACGCCTTGTAGTTACTCTATTTTGATCCTCCAGTAATATCATAGCTTCCTTTGCTTCCAGTTGTATAGATTTCTACTCAGGTAAATATATTCTTTTAAATATATTTTTATTAATATTTCTTATTTTTACATAGCTTAGATTGATCCCTGTCCAAACCAACCTAATTATACTATCCCCTCTCTTCCTTCCCTTTGTTATCCACTATAACAAAGGATCTTTTAACAAGAAAAAGAAAAATAGATTCCAGAAGAACTGATCTATTCTTCCAAAAATCTGACACTACATGGAATGTACCTAGATATGTGTGGACCTCCCCCACACCTCTGCAAAAGAGTGAGAGGAGACATCTTTTCATATCTTTCTTTGGGGACTGTACTTGTTCTTTATAATTTTGCAACATTCATTTTTTATTATTTGGTTTTTGTTCTTTCCACTTAGATTATTGTAGTTGTTGTATAAATTAATTTCAGATCTTTGCTTACTTCCCTTTGTATCATTCCAGGTAAATCTTTGCACGCTTTGCTGTATTTTTCATGCTCATCATTTCTTACAAAACAGTAATACTCTATCACATTCCTATAACACAATTACTTGGTCTATAGAAGAATATGTTCTTAATAATAACAGTAATAATAACTACTAGCATTTGTATAGCATTTTAAGGTTTGTAAAGCATTTTCTGTTCCTCCCCATCATTGTCTCCTGTGGATTACCGGGCATCTCTACTACTATTCTTCCCATATCATACCTGCTGACTTTTTAGCTATATTTAGATATTTTCTCTGTCTCTCCCCTTTTTCAAGTTATAAAGCAGCTGAAATGTTGCATAAAAAGTATAAACTTTGGTATTATGTTTAAATTTAAAGTCATATTTAGCTAAACAGTTAGAATCTTATTGAGAATGGAAATTACTCCCTTTTGATTAAAAATATTAAACAAAATTGTCCCAGGAATTTATGCTACATAAACTCTGCAGCATAGAGATATGTTACTATCCAGAACCAGACCAAGAACCAAGCTGCTGAACTAGTCCAAGGCCAGGGCAGATAACGACATGTAGTTGAACTCAGTTGGTTGAGGTGGGTAGTTGACAATGAGATTAGTCAAGGTCAGGCAGGCTATGTTTTAAAGCAGATGATTGGATATCAATATCTCTGAAGACCAAAGGGTAGGCAAAGGTAAAATATCCATCTTTAATTCATTGAGTTAGATAGCTTCAAGCAACTGTAGTCATTTAACCAGGAGAATTCCTTTGGAGAGAAGCTACATTAGCAATGTTCGCTATTGACTCTCAGAAACCCTAATTTATTCCTTATTTGGTGCTTCCTTTGACTTCTTATGTCAGTCTTAGACCTACTGAAATGAAGGAATCAACCTAATCTCAAAAGTTTCTGCAAGGAAAAGTAGGGTCATGGCTTCTGGGTGTGATTGGAGCCATGCACAAAAAGAGGCCTCCATACCCTCCAAGAGTACAGTTGGGAAGATTGGTCTCATGCTACAAATAATCAGCCACTAAGCACTTCAGAATCTTAGACCATGGTCAGAGATAATTCAAAAAGTTCTCCCTTCTATGGCTGGTAGAAAGAAAAAATCCAGAAGTCTTAATGATTGAATTGGGAGTGTTAGGCAAACTAACATTATTCCTGTAGTTAGCAGAAAGTAGTCATAATGAGATTCCATCACTCACACAGAATCACAAAACCATAGACTGTCATCAGAGACCTTAGAGGTCCTATAGTCCAGCACATATGATGGGTCTCACAAGTGGTCTATCTGGCCTCTGCTTATAAACCTCCAGGGAAGGGGAAGCCATTACCTCTTGAAGCAGTCCATTCCACTTTAGAAAAGCTCCAATTGTTAAGTTGTTTTTTTTTTCCTTACACTGAACTCAAACTGCCTCTCTGTAACTTCTTCCCAGTGCTGCTAGTCTGTGTAAATATTTTTGGATCTTGATTCCATCATGTAATGTGTAATTTATTCCTCATTTCTCTGAAATTTATGTCATCTGCCAATTTGACAAGCATATCATCTTTGTCTTTATCCAATTCACTGATAAAAAAAAAAAGTTTTAGACAGAAGAGGACCTATGATGGCTTACTGGAGAACTCCACTCAAGGCCTGTGTCTAAACTGGTGTTGACTCTTTGGGTCCGGTCTTTTAACCAATTCCAAACCAACCTAATTATAAGATCATTAGTCTTTTTTCTCACCACAGTAGTAATAGCTAACATTTATATAGCACTTTGAAGTTTACAAAGTTCAAGACACACCCTGGAGGTAAATAATAGATTGTGACTTCCTTAAGACCTTAAGTTCCTTAAGAGTCCTGAGTTCAGATCCAACCTCAGACACTTATCTTTATAACCTTGGGCGAGTCACTTAAATTATCTGCCTTAGTTTCCTCAACTGTAAAATGGGGATCATAATAACACCTACCTCCCAGAGATGTTGTAAAGATCAAATGAAATAATATTTGTAAAGTAGGCACTTAATAAATGATTGTTCCCTCCACCACATTTTGCCTTTCTTTGTGCCCTCAGTGCTTAGCATAGTGCCTGACAATAAGCACTTAATAAATGTTCATTAACTGATTGACTAAAGCAGCTATTATTATCCCCATTTTATAGATGAGTAAGCCAAGATTCAAAAAGCTTAAGGCCATGGTCACCTAGCTAGACAGTTTGGGATTCAGGACTCTCCTGACTTCAAATCCAATGTTCATTCTACGATATTGCACTGCCTGCATCTTGGCCACAAAGATAGCATAAGGATAAGAGACTTTAGCAAATGCTTTTCTGAAATTAAATATACTACATCTATAGCATTCAGCTGATCTCATTGCTCTAGTAACCTTATCAAAAGAAAAAATGTAGTCTCATCTAAAACAGAAAATCAGGTTAATTTAGCCTATCCTTAATGAAGTTATGCAGGTTCTTAATGGTCACTGCTTAAAAAATACTCAGAAACCATCCCTTTAATAACGTATCATAAAATTTTGCCAGAAATCAAAGTTCTTCATTAGCCAAAAATATGCTGACTCTATCCTCTTCCCAATTTTTCAAATTTAGTTCATTTGTCCATCTCTAATCCTAATGTGCCTCTCTCATTCTCCACAATCTTACAAAAATAACAAAACTAACTCAACAATGATATCTTCTAGTTCTTTCAGTACTCTGGAATATAGTTCATTTGGACCTGGGGCCTGAAACTCCCTGAGGATAGCTAGATGCTCTTGGATCATCCCTCCATTTGCCTTGGATTTAATCTACCTTTTAGCCATTTTTGTTGTTTATTTTTCTCAGTCTGAAGATTGTATTCCCTGACAGATACAATAGGAGTAAAAAGAGAAAGGAGCAGTTCTGATGTCTCCCCGTCACCTCTTGTCCCATCCACCATGAGCAGTACTTTCCACAACCCTTTCCTCTAACTGCCTTCAAGATAATGAAATTAAGCTTGTTTTGTTTATTTTCCTTAACATTTGTTGCCAGCCTCAGCTTATTCTGAGCTTTATTATTTCCTGTTTCTCTGTGCCTCTCTTTTATATTTCTCCTCCATTATCTGACCTTTCATCTATCTTGTATATGTCTTTTTCAGTCAATAAAATCAAAGCCAATTGCAAGTCATGTCATCATCTACTTGATGTCATGGTCCTCTTCGAGAACGGTGGACAAACAAAACAACATGTATTTTATTTAATATGTTAGTCAATGAGTTTCCAGTGCAGACACACCGATTTCTTTGGACAACATCCCCTTCTGTTCTGCCTCAAAGCTATTTGTGTTTTCATAAGTAGAGTTTCATTTTTGAGAACTCCCCATTCCTCTTGGACTCATTTCCTCAGTTGTATTTTAGGCCATGGGAACCTAAAATTTTCATAAAAGATCGCAATGCCACAGTTAAGAAAAACTTTCCGGAGAATCTAAGCAACAGTATATGTCCCACAAAGTCATTTGGCTTATTAAAAGATGGAAAAGATGCTTACATAAAATAACGGGAATAACCTTATAATATATGGCAGATAAGTATGTATGAAAAGCACAAGGAAAATGCTGTAGGAGTTGGGAAGGGAAATACATCTAGT
Source organism: Phascolarctos cinereus (assembly GCF_003287225.1). NCBI lineage: Eukaryota > Metazoa > Chordata > Mammalia > Diprotodontia > Phascolarctidae > Phascolarctos > Phascolarctos cinereus. The sequence goes on along the minus strand of NW_027555958.1, from coordinate 419,296,864 downwards.
TAGAGAAATCAGGGAGAGCTTCATGCAAGAGGTAGCATTTGAATAAGACCTTGACAGCAACATTTGGACAAAGCATCAACTCAATTTTATTCAGCAAATATTATCAAAGAATATGTAATGCACTATGTTTTTTACTAGTGATACAAAAATATAAGAAGGCATAATCCCTTAAGAAATTAGACAGGTGGGACAGCTAGGAGGCACAGTAGATACAGCACCATCTCTGAAGTCAGGAGGACCTGAGTTTAAATTCGGTCTCAGACCAGACACTTGACACTTACTAGCTGTGTGATCCTGGGCAAGTCACTTAACCCCAACTGCCTTAAAAAAAAAAACAATTAGACAGGCACAAATAACCATAATTCAGATTAAAATATAAGTGCATAGGTGAAAAGCAAAGTGATATGATCAATTTGAGGAGCAAGAGATCACTAATAAATAAAACAGGGTGGCAGGAGATCAGGCTAGGCTTGTGGAGAAGTTGATGCTTGGTCTGGGTCTTCAAAAAGAGGAATGATTTCAATAGTGAATATGTAACAGTATTCATGGCAGGGGAAACAGCACAAGCAAAGTTGTGGGAAAGAACAGTATACATTTAAGAGGTGATAACTAGACCAGTTTGACTGAACTGTCAGGGGAAGAGCTGAAGATGCAATTGGAAAAGTAAATTGAGGCCAGAACAGTTTAAAATAATATCCGTATCTAAGGGATTTGTGATTTCAGCAATATCAGGGCTTGCTTCGCCAATGTAGGCAGCAACAGCTTTGTATCTTACTATATGATTTGTTGAGTTGCTCTAGCTAAGAAAAAAAAATTCATCATCTGATGATCAAACTTCTGGTGACGAAGACTAAGCAAGACTAGTCCGTGGACACTAGGTGAGATTGCCCCTTGAATTCTTTATAAGCTGGTATAGGGCCTGTCAAAGTTTGTGCTCCATTGGTGTAACCTTTGCAAACCTAGGGTCATCTCTTCGGAACGAGGACTTGAGTGGGGTTTTTCAAATGCCATTCTTTAAACAGAGAATGGATCCTGCTTTAAACTAGTAAAGTTCAGATTAGGAGCATAAACCTGGGATCCATTCTCAAACTAAGAGAAAATTGTGAGGAGCTGAAGTAGTAAATATTGTGTGACTAATAATGTTAATCGTGGTGATAGTCTCGTTTATATAACTCTTTAAGGTTTGCAAAGCATTTTACGTACATTCTCTCTTTTAATGCTCACAATAACTTTTGAGTAGCTGCTATTATTATCCCCATTTTACAGATTAGAAAGAGAACTGGAAATGTCTAGAGAATCATGAAGTATGAGAGAAATTATTGTTTAGTCATTTTTAGTCATGTCTGACTCTTCATGACCCCATTTGGGGTTTTCTTGGCAGAGATATTAGACTGGTTTGCCATTTCCTTTTCCAGCTCATTTTATAGATGAGGAAACTGAGGCAAATAGGGTTAGGTGAATTGCCCAGGATCACACAGCTAATAAGTATCTGAGGCTAGATTTGAACTTAGGATGATGAGTCTTCCTGACTCCAGGCCCAGCACTCTATACACTGCCCTACCTAGCTGCCCTAGGTGAATTTAAGAGTTCATCTAATCTATTTTCCAGACTCTAGACCCCAGTATTATTCCAGTGGATAATTAATTTTTACTCCTTTATATTATTTCCTGAAAGATAATGACAGATCTTTATTTTCATAGATGAATCACATTAGCACTGCAAGGTACATTAGGCATCATCTTGACCAATCCCCTCATTTTACAGATGAGGAAACTGAGGCCTAGAGAGGTTAAATGACTTGTGTAAAGTCCCAAATCCAATAAGTGGCAGAGCCTGCTCTCAAACTCAGGTCTTCTGCTGCCTCATACATAGCTCTTTTCCCTACATTACACATCTCTCCAGCACATCATTGCATTAGTCAAGACCTTGGTTACACAAGCAATTTAACCCTGTATATTTCTTCAGAGCTTTTTTCTGTGACTATCCAAGGGCCTGACAAACGTCAAACTTCTCAGCTGCCATGATGTATTGCTCCAGACTGTCTGGTTCTAAGGTTGGAGGATATGACCCTCCTCATCTCCACAGAAGAGCTAACCCACGAATTACCTCTAAATAATGACAAGCTTCTTTGACAATATCAGAAGCATCTCCACACCTGCAAGCCGATAAACAGAAATAAATGACTTGATCACAGTTGCTCAACTCCAACACCTGAAACAGGTCCAGTAGCAACTGTTCTAGAAGATACACAAGGTAACAAGTCCAACAAATCCCTGCTTCTTTGAACCCTCTGTAAAATTCAGGTGATGGTGCTCTCTACCCTTCCCTTTACCATCTACCCCTGTGAAACACACACACACACACACACACACACACACACACACACACACACACACACACACACACAAAACACTATCTCAGATTGTGTGGGGAATAGAGGAGATAATGTGTCTGTAAAGTGCTTTGAGCTCCTTGGAGATACAGAGTCTATAAATATAAGCTGTTATCTCTGTTTCCATGGAAACATTTACTGAGAACAGTGTTCGACTCTGGCATTGCTGAGTTTAATTCTAGACTCCCAGTCCTGTCTGCTTCTTGAGGCTCTTAGACAATCACTGGTGTCACATAGCTTTGAAGTCAAAGGAAGGGGGTGAGGGGTATAGCTTATCTGCTTTACAAACTCTTCCTCATTCTGGGCTCCAGGAATTATAACTTATTTTTTTTTTTACTTCAAAATTAACATTATTATCTTGCTGACAGAAGATGGGTTTAGACTAACAAATCGTCAGCCACTATTTTGTTTTGGGAGGAAGAGGAGTTGGTCCTGACCAATAATTTTCCAGGGTGAGGGAGTCTTAGTGTTGGAATTCCTCCTACCCCTTCAGGGTAGCAGCCTGTCTAAAACCTCTAGTCTCCAAGAGTTGCCTGGGGTATATAAAGGTTAAATGATTTGCCTGTGGCCATCTAGAGTCTGGAAAATAGATTATATGAACTCTTAAATTCACCTAGGGCAGCTAGGTAGGGCAGTGGATAGAGTGCTGGGCCTGGAGTCAGGAAGACTCACCCTTCTAAGTTCAAATCTAGTCTCAGATTAGTTGTTACATTTGAATCTAGGTCTTCCTGATGCCAAGGATGGACCTCTATTCACCACTCCATCCTGCTTCTTCATATATCAGTCATGACTGCAGAGATGTGAATTAGTGAAAGCACACACAGGGATTGGTTGAAGGAACTGGAGCTGTTTAACCTAGAAATGAGGAAGAAGTAAGGGGCTATGACGGCAATCATCAAATTGGGTAAAGGTTGCCAGATGGAAGTGTTAGATTCATTCTGTTTGGCCTCAGAGGGCAGAACAAGGTGAAAATTGTATAAAGACAAATGTATATTCCTTCAAAGGAAAAAAAATTAGTTGTTGAAAAATAGAATGGACTTCCCCATGATTTTCCTTGGAGATCTTCAGTCAAAGGCTAGGTGTTGACTTATCAGGAATATTAGAGACAGTATTACTATTCAGGTGTGTGTTGGACTAGTTGACCTCTGAAAAATCTTTCAACTCAGAGATTCAGTGGTTCTATTAAGGCAGGGAACATGATACTATACCCAGTGGGAATTACCACTCAGGGAGGTAGAACTTCAGAATATACAGTCAGAAGCAGAAGCAAAACTTCATCCATTCATTCACCAAATAGTAAGTGGATATAAGTACAATGCAAAATTCTGTTTACAACAGAACTCAGTACCTAATTAATTAAGGATTCTACACATTACACAAATGCTAAGCACTGTCATCATTCTGGATCTAATTAGAGAAGGCAGCATGAGAGAATATAGAAAGAGGCTGATTTATGCAGGATTTGTATTTTAAACAGAGACATCAATAAAGGTCATTTCAGCAAAGGAAGGAACTCATCAAAACAGTCAGGCTCCTATTGGAGAGATTTATACTTGCCTACTTGGCAAGAAATGAGTTTTCAGGTTCAAACTGTTCCTTTCACCTTGTAAGATGTGCTTAGACACCTGAGAGAGGAGGGAGGATGGGGAGATTTTTTTTCCTCCCTAGTAAAACTTCGTATTATGGCTTTCATCCAAATTTCTTCCCTTTGCTATGATAAGAAGGAACCATCATTAGCTTCCTTTGTCAGGTGAGAGAACCAATTGCTGCTCAGTGTAATAACTGAGAGATGTGATGTCCCTTCATTTATCTATTAATGTAGCCAATTAAAAATAGATTGAATCATTCCCCTTTGCTGGAAGAAGCACTGTTGTAAGTAAAGAAATAAAGTGCAAGCAAAGGACCAGAGTTTAGCTCATGTAAGGCTCACTTTGAACAGGAATGAGATAAGACAGTGCAGTCTAGTGGAAAGATTACCAGCTCTAGGCTCAGAGAACCTGGGCACCAGTCCCTCCTCTTCCACTTACTGCCTAGTTAATTGTGATCAAGTCACTCCTCTTCTCTGGTCTATAAAATAAGAGGGTTAGACAGTGATGGCTAGGTTCTCTTCTGGCTCTAAATCTAGAACTCAATGACCCTTCTTGGCCTTATTTCTTCAAGAATCGGTATCACTAGAGAATGAGATTGTTCATCTCTAAAGATCGATCTCTGTGATTCCAACTGTTCCCTTGCAAAAATAGAAAAGGCAAGATACATCACTGAAGAAATTCAGGGGAAACCACCCAGGGGTAGAGCAAAGCTCAGAAGAGTATTGGTGGAACAAAAATTCCAAGGTGTTGAGATAAGCAGATAACTTATTTTCCCCTCTGAATGTGCATAAAAGTATCTACCTGGGATTTTTTTTAATGTAGGTTTTTCTTCTCTACCCAAATAGAGCCTAGAATACTGACATCATGTCGAGTATTTATAGCCCATAATAGTGAAAATCTAAGGGATTGGGTGAGGGGAGAGGGGAGAGTAATCAGATCAACAAATTAGAAAACATAGTGTTTCTAGGGACAGAAACCATAGCATCTATATAAACATTGCTGTGTTGTTTCATACAGGACCTGATGGATACTTGGATCTATTTCATCGAAAATAGAAAAAAGTCCTTCTCCAGGCATTGACTATGTTAGACTCATTGCAAGCAGAGCCAAAGTTATTCAGACTATGTGTGATTTTTAGAGCCTCCAAACATATCACTCTCACCTGGCTGAAATTCCCACTGGTAGCACCATTACTTTGAGTTGACACTCTTTACCTAGGAATCCCCTGCTAAAATACAAATTCCCATGGGATAATGATAGACTAATCCATTATCAGCCAATGATAACTTAGCAGAAATTTATCAGATGGGAAACTTTTTGAATAGGGCCCTGACACAGTGCCTAACTCATAGTAGTTGCTTAATAAATGCTTAGTGACTGACTTGACTGGCAGTGGGTGGGAGAATCCAGAACTTAAACATTGCTTGGGGAGAGGGGCTTCAGGGGGACCCTAGTCAGCAGAGCTATACTTGGGAATTCTGGCATCTGGGACAAATCCAGTTGAGTGGAATAGTTCTGAAGTAAGACCACCTGTGTGTAGTTGATGGAAGATTGGAGACTTGATGGAGAATTGAAAAGGTTTGAAAAGGGGGAAGGTACTAGAATAGAGAAGAATACCATGAGTTATATACTGAACTTATTGAACATATAATATCAGGGATAGAAAGTGATCTGGAGTTTATAGACAACAGCCACAAATTCTGGTCCCCTGTCAGGAGTGTGACAGAAGGATACTCGAGGTTCTCTCTTCAGGAGAAACCTAGGTTTCAGAGAGCACCAAATGGTATGAGGATGTTAAAGGAAGAGATCTAGGAGAAGGGGCTTTTGTTAATAATAGAGGGTTCTAGAAGGCAGAATGAAAAGGGAAGACAAAGGAGGAAATAACTAGAGTAAATCTTAAAGATCACCTGATGATGGTCCAGTCTCACCATTTTAGAATTGAGGAAACCAAGACCCAGAAAAGTTGACTTGCCCAAAGTCACAAACCATAAGATTTGAACCCAGGACCATCAACTCCAAATCTTGTGCCTTTTCCATTACTTCATGCTACCTCTTGGTTTGAGAGCAACCGTGTGGCCTATTGACAAGTTATGTCATTCCTCTGAGTTTTTCCATCTCTAAAATGAGGGTTTGGTGCCAGATAACCTCTAAAGTCTTTTCCTGCTCTAACTTGTAAAAGATCCATGACTATGAAAAACATCCCACATCCTCTGGCCTGCATTTGTGCTTCTGAATAAGAAACTCTGTGTCTATTTAGCATATGTACTCTCTAAGCTCTATGTTCTAAAATTGCTGATGGACTATGGAGTTTTGGTTTTTGAAACAGGAGTTTCCATACCTTGCCGAGGCAGAAAGTACAATAACCACTCACCATCTTGTCTTACTGCTGACCAGCACAACTCTTATCTACTCCCATTCTGACCTGGGCCAGTTCACCCCTCCTTAGGCAGCCTATTGGCCCCCCTTTCTCATGGGCTCTCCATACTGGTGCTGAACCCAGTTGACCTCATCCGTAGTGCAGTAGTTCAGAACTCCTACATTCAAGTGATCTACCAAGCCTCAGCCTTCCTAGTAGAGCAGATTACAGGCATGTGTCAATGAAATGGAGTATGTTTGTCCAATAAGTTGTACTCATTCTGTTGCAGCTACGTGATGAAGTGGATAGAGTGTTTGAATGGGAGTCAGGAAGTCCTAAATTCAAATGCTGCCTCAGACTCTCATTACCTGTGTGACCCTGGGCAAGTCACATAACTTCTTTCAGGCTTGATTTTGCCATCAGAAAAAAAAAATGGGGATCATTCTAACACCTACCTACTTTACTGGGCTGCTGTGAAGATCAAATAAGATAACATTTGTAAATTGTTTTAAAAAAAAACCTTTGGGGGCAGCTAGGTGGCACAGTGGGTAGAGCTCTGGCCTTGGAGTCAGAAGACCTGAGTTCAAGACATTTACTAGCTATGTGACCCTAGGCAAGTCACTTAACCCAAATAGAGTCACCAAAAAGCAAAAAAAATCTTAAAGTACTATGTAAATGCCAGCTAAATATATGGAATGCTTAGATCCTGTCTGATTACTGGGTAGAAGAGTCACTATATACTGCTTATTTACAAAATCTTACATGTCAGGTCTTGAGTATAGCTGTCATTTTTGGGGGGAGAGGGTCTATGTCTACGATTTTATGGGCATTGGAAACCTCTCTACCAATGAACATAGGCAACTACTTTACAAGTTTAAGTCTTGGAGTATTGGGAAGTTAAGTGACTTGGCCACAGTCACACAGTCAATATATCCCAGAAGTGGGAACAGGTTTTCTTGAATCCAAAGCTGGCTCTCTATCCACTACTCTGCATTGTCATCTAAGTTTTTAAAGTTTAATTAGTGAGTGTTCAAAGTTGGCCTCATCTCTTTGCATTATCAGCCAGTGCAATGGATAGAGCGCCCAACCTGGAGTCAAGATGATCTGAATTCAAATCCAGCTTCAGACATGCACTGGCTACGTAACCTTGTTCAAGTAACCTGACCTCTATCTTTCACAGTTTCCTCATTTGCAAATTACAGATAATAGTACCTAACTTCCAGGGTTGTTATGAGGATTAAGTGATATATTTGTCAAATTTTAAATTTTTAAAATTTAAAATTTTAATTTTAAATTTAAAAATTGAAAATGGAAATTTTGAAACTTCAAATTTCAAAGTGATATATGCTATATATTACTTTATAAAGTGATATATGCTATTATTATTATGAAATGCTTTGTAAATGTGATTATCAACATTGTCATCATCATCATCCTCACCTGTTGAAAAAGAAGTGATTCCTTTCTGTCTTTCTTTGTTTTTGGTTTTCTTTTGTTTGTTTTTTTGGGGGGGTTTGGGGGGGTTGGCTAGGCAATGGGGTTAAGTGGCTCGCCAGGGTCACACAGCTAGTAAGTGTTATGTGTCTGAGGTCAAATTTGAACTCAGGTCCTCCTGAATTCAGGGCCGGTGCTCTATCCGCTATGCCCCCAACTGCCCGATTCCTCTCTGTCTTGAGGGTTAGTATGGGGCTAGTGAAGCCTGGAACATATTTGACTAACACAGTGGTTACACTTCTGGAAGGAGGACCCAAACTTTATTTCCTCAAATTGAAAAGATCAACACAGTTGGGAGCAGAGGGATGGTGTCTTGACTCTGTGGGGAGGGCATAAGGCTGCCATGTTTTCCTTTCTACCTTCTGCAAATATTTACGAACCTCAGGGCCTGGGGCCACATATGCTGCTCTAATTCCCATTTGCCTGGCTGGTAATGCCTGCGTGGAAGAATTCTGTATTCTATTCTATGATTTGAATGTCACCTTTGCTTTGTGAGCAAACTTTTCAAAAGTGAAGCCAAGGTTAATTAGCTTCCATCTTCTTTCCTTCTAGCTATTGTTTGTGTTTTTCCACATACCAACATTTTTACTTTGGTTTTTAACTTACATGGTTTTCTTATGCCTTTCCTGAGTCAGTCCCAATCCACAGACTCCATTTGACAGCCTTGACATAGAAATATTTGTCTTTTCTATTCTCTCTTTTCATTTCTTTTCCTTTCTCTTGATCTCTTCTGTCTTTCCTTTTTGTGGGGGAATGTTTTACAGGAATTGGGTATCTGGGAGAAGGGATGATTTAATGGGGTTTCTGCAAGAGAGATAATAAGGGCATTGAACCATCTTTAAGGTTAGTTTCTGTTCTGATGTTCCTTATGTCTATATGATTTCAGGAAAGACCACAGGTAAGAATAGATGGAAATAGAGAAAAGAGAAAATGGCCCTAGGGCAGTGGGGGAGAGAGAAAAGATAGGAAAAGAGGAAGGAATTGTAGAAGTTGGGAGGGAGGAAAGTGCCCAAAGGAACAAAGACAAAACCCTCTGCCTCTAGTCCATTCCCTTAGATCCCTGTGTCTCTCCAGCTTCTGCTTGGCTTTTATGAAAGATCAGTCTCGTGCCATCTATGGAATGGTGTTGGACCTCACCCCGCAGACACTGGTCAGCATAAAGCATATATTCACGTTTGTGACACCGACCATTGAATGTCTTTCTTTGAAACAAGCACTACTGCCTAGCTGACAAGGATAAGGAGGTCTCTCTGGTCTATGTATTCTTTGGTATGGGGTCAAAGAATCAGACCTGAGCTGAGACTCTTTTCTTCTTTTGGGGGCTCTGCTATGGATTCAGGGGGACTGTCAACAACAAGAGAATCTCTGGTTCACTATGTAGAAAAAATTTTAAAAGGCAGTGGGTAATCTTCAACAAACAGTACCTTGTTTGTGGAGTTCCTAAGGACCCCCTAATCAAAGGAGCTGCCTGTGTCAAATACACTGTTTCACAATGCTGTGCCCTCAGAAAGAACTGAGCTCAGTTATCAGCTCTTTCAACTTTCCTCTGTGGTTGCTTCTTACCCCAAAGGGATGAGGGTGAGGGGACATGTTTTCACAGGTTTACCCAGGTGTTGTTGGAAATCAGCAAGTGGTTAGGTGCTACCTGCACCCAACAGGGTCACCCAGATTCAACCTGGGAAGCCTGCTCCCAGCAGTGAGATTGAGCTACTGTGGGAGCCTCCTATCATGCTTATTTCTCGTGTCCTATTTCACTGGCCTCTTAGAAGCCTCTACTGCGTCAAAGTACCGGAGAAATGGACAAACGGTGAGTCACTCCACCTACTTTGGTGTGTACCCCCTGGTGCCTGGCCAACCTGAAGATAGATTTCCCAAGGCCCTTCCAAACATTCCATTCTCTGGCTGGAATGAACCTCATGCTCCTGTTTCTGAGCAGAGGATACTTCATTTGAAGGGAAATGTGAGCTCCGGAAAGGCCTGTATAGCAAACACAAGACTGTCATGCCAACTGGCATGCTGAGACTGGCGTGTCAACTGGCATGCTGGAACGGGATAAATCACATGCCCCAACCCCTCATAAAAAAGGCTGACAGCTGTCTAAACCCTGAGAGTAAGGCAACAAGGCTGGGTTAGGTTGGATCATTGATAGTAGTGGGAGATGTAGGGACATGGACTCATGCCAGCAAGAACAGGCTTTGCCAAAGTTATAAAGTGTATGTTTCTGTAATCTTCACATCCCTTTTCCACATACCTTCCCCTCCCTCTATTTTGGTATTCCCTCCCATCACTGTAGGCAACAGTGCTGCTGTTCACGTTGTCTTATCTCACTTAACATAGTTTTTTAGAAAGGGGGGGCCTTCGGACCCTCATTCACACTAAGATGCAGGTTCATGCTCTCTCCTCTCTCTCCCAGGAGTTTTTGCATTTTATCTTATTTGCTTTTTGGTGAGGCAATCGAGTTAAGTGACTTGCCCAGTGTCACACAGCTAGTAAGTATCAAGTGTCTGAGGCCGAATTTGAACTCAAGTCCTCCTAATGGAGTTTCTGCATTTAATAAGATTTTGGAAAGGCAGTATTACTTTACTCAGCAGAGAGGTATACACCAATGATGCCCCTAAAATTATGGATATGAAATTAACCCTTTTTAGTGTAAGGTTTTAAGACTGGTAGAATTTTTTTTAACTGTCCTTTTCTTTGTTATTTAGAAGTATCCCTCTCCACCTCCCTCCACCTTCACTCTTCCACCCATTTTCCCAGGGGTAACTAATGGTAAAACCTTTAGAAAATGTCAAAAAAAAACTTTTTGTGCTTGTTTCAGAGAGAGGTGGATAAAGGAAGAAGCTGCAAGATTGAGCTTTGTTCGACAGTCTGCCTGGAAAAATAAAAACCTGGGCTGTAAGCAACAGGTGGTGTCCGGGGAAAGAAAAAAGGGGAGTAGGGAGGAACAAATCCATGAAGCTCTTAGAATTTAAAAGGGGTGCCAGCCCATGAAGCTAGCCAGGCAGAGGGGTGTCCCGCAGGAGACCCCAGCCTCCCATTGCTGCTTGTTTCCTGACCCCTGGGCATACACCAGCCCCTAGCTCCTATCCTGCTAGAGCCCCTCCCTAAAGCCTTGAGAGCCACCAACTTGTGGTTTTCTTCCCAGTGAAGAAATGTATTAATGTGCATGGTACAGCTGGAGTCAAAGCAAGAGCTGAGGTCAAACCCAGCCTCTGGAATGTTGTTTCTGTGTGACCCACTCTCGGGATATGCTTATCTCTCTTCCCATGTCATACCATGAAGATTCCCACATGTGTCCAATTAGATTACGTCCTCCAACTGGTTTGTTAATGCTATGAAAGCAGGCATTGGCATTATGCTTTATTCCCCCAGCTGCTCATGGAGGTCAGTCAGTATTGATTCAGCACCTACTATGTGCCACACACACTGTGCTGAGTGGTGGGGATACAAAAAGAGACAAAAGACAGTCCCTGTCCTCAAGGGGCTCACGATCTGACGGGGGTAAGTTTGACAACAGGCAGGCTAATAAATGCTTATTAACATGTATTGAACAAAGAAAGGAAATTTATTCTGGACATTCCATAAGAGTCAGTCAACAAGCATTTATTAAACCGTTACTATGTGTCAAGCACTATGCAGCTAGGTGGCACCATATTGCACAGAGGACCAAACCTGGAGTCAGGAAGACTCATTTTCATGAGTTCAAATCTGGCCGCAGACACTTACTAGCTATGTGACCCTGGGCAAGTCACTTAACCTTGTTTGCCTCAGTTTCCTCATCTGTAAAATGAGCTGAAAAAGAACGTGATTGAAAAGGACTAAACAACAACAATGCGCAAAGTATTTTTACAAAGAGGTAAAGACTTGGTCCTTGCTCTCAAGCAGCTAATGCTCCATTCCAATGGGGAAGACCCCCCCCCATCACTGCCTCATTGTGGCAGAGGGGCTTGTGTAGTCACTGAAACTATGAGCTATGTCATACTAGGTTACCCAAGATGGACAGGGCATAGTAGAGAGTTCTGACTAAGGTGATCCACTGGAAAATGAAATAGCAAACCACTCCAGTATCTTTGCCAAGAAAACCCCATGGAAAGCAACAGTTAGAACCAAACATGAAACCTGATTGGTTTAAGATTGGAAAACGAGTACAACAAGGTTGTTTATTGTCACCTTATTTAACTTACATGCAGAGCGCATCACGCTAAAGGCCAGACTTTTGAATCAAAAGCCAGAGTTAAGGTTGCCAGGAGAAATATCAACAATTTCAGATATGCAGATGATACCACTCAGATAGCAGAAAGTAAAGAGGAATTAAGAAGCTTCTTGATGAGGGTGAAAGAGGAGGAGAGTATAAAAGTTGGCTTGAAGCTTAACATCAAAAAAAACTAAGATCTTGGCAACTGGTCCCATCATTTCCTGGCAAATAGAGGGAGAAGAAAAATAGAAGCAGGATTTTATATTCTTGGGCTCAAAGATCACTGCAGTCAGTGGGCAGCCAAGAAATTAAGACACTTGCTCCTTGTAAGGAAAGCTATGGCAAATCTGGACAGAGACGTCACCTTGCTGACAAAGGTCCATATAGTCAAAGCTATGGTTTTTCCAATAGCTATGTATGGCTATGAGAGCTGGACTATAAGAAAAACTGAGTACTACAGAGTGAGGCTTTCAAATTGTGGTGCTGGAGAAGACTTTTGAGAGTCCCTGAGACAGCAAGGAGAGCAAATCAGTCAGTACTTACAGAAATTAATTCAGACTATTCATTGGAAGGTCAAATACTGACACTGCAGCTTAAATACTTTGACCACATAATGAGAAGATGGGACTCTTTGGAAAAGACCCTGATGTTGGGAAAGACTCAAGGCAAAAGGAAAAGGGGATGGCAGAGGACGAGAAGGCTAGATAGTGTCAGGGAAACAATGAACATGAACTTGGACAGACGTTAAGAGATAGTGGAGGATAGAAAAGCCTGGAATGCTATGATCCATGGGGGTCACGAAGAGTCAGACACAACTGAATAACAACAAATGGGGAAGACCACATGTCAATAACTAGATACAGTGTTATACAGTGATGCAGGAGTGACATATAATGTATATACAGTGTAAAAGAAATGCAACCTAGAGGGAAGGAACTGGGGGTTAGGGGAGTGGAGAGTGGGAGGGAGAGAGAACTGAGAAAGGCATCCTGTAGAAAGAAGGATTTGAGTTGAATTTTAAAGAAAGCCAGAGAAGCAAGAAACAGGTGAGGAGGAAGAGCATGCCAGGTATAGGGCACAGCTCGTGCAAAGACACATGGGGGAAAATGCATTGTCATGTGGAAGGAAAAGCAAGAAGTCCCGTGTGACTGAATCATAGAATACATAAAATATATGAACACTAGAAAGGTAGGAAGGGGCTAGGCTATGAAGGGCTTTAGAAGATGAAGAGGAGATTATATTTGATCCTAGGAGTAATAGAAAGTTACTGAGTTCATTGAGTAGGGGGATGGCATGGTCAGACCTGTACTTTAGGAAAATCACTTTGGTAGTAGAGGGGAGGATAGGTTTGAATAGAGAGGCTTGAAGGAGGGAGACCAATTAGAAGACTATATTAAAATAGTTCAGGAGAGAGGCCCAGTTCAAGGGTAGTGGCCTTGTGAGTAGAGAGAACATGTAGGAGAAATGTTAAGATAAAAACACAAAGATTTAGCAACAGTTTGGCCATGTGGGATGAGTGAGATTGAGATTGAGAAGTAGAATATGACCCTGAGGTTTTAACCCTTTTGACTGGGGAATGATAGCACATTCAGTAGTAACAGAAAAGGTAGTAGAAGGGAGGGTTTGTAGGGAAAACCTAATTCTGTTATCCTGTAAAAGAGTTCTGTTTTGGATATGTAGGGTCTGAGACGCTTATGGGACAGCTAATCTCATTTGATCCTAACAAGGACCCTGTAACGTAGGTGCTATTATCCTTATAGAGATGAGGATGCAGGCTGAAAGGATGTGGTGTGGGTGAAGTGTGTCTGGAACTCAGGAAAGAAGATAAAGTGGCCTAAATACTTCTGGGAATCATCTGGTTAGAGATGTCAATTGAACCCACCCTAGCTGATGAGATCACTAAGTGAGATCACGTGGAGAGAAAAGAGAAGAGAGCCCAGCCTCACAGTTAGTGGGTATAACCTAAAGATTCAGCAGAAACTGAAGTGGTCAGATAGTGAGGGAGAGAACCAGTGGTGAAAACCTAGAGAAGAAAGAGTATCCAGGAGAAGATTGTGGTTGATGGTGTCAACGGTTAGAGAGGTGAAGAAACACAAGGAGAGAGAAAAAGATCATTAGATTTGGTGATTCAATCGTTGATAATTTTGAAGAGAATGTTTTCAGTTGAATGATGATCTCAGAAGTCAAACTTCAGAAGGTTTAGAAGTCAATGAAAGGAGAGAAAAGAGGTTCCTAATGTAAATGACTTTCTCAGGACATTTAAATGAGGAGAGGAGAGATAAAGGATGATAATTAGAGAGGATGGTTGGATCAAATGAGAGTTTTTTAAGGACAGGATAGACAAGAGTGTGTTCACAGACAGCAGGTAAGGAACCAGTAGATAGGGAAAGACTGAAGATTAGAAAGAGAGCAGTGATGATAATAGTGGCAGTCAGTTGGAAAGACAGGAGGGGATGGCATCAAGGGTATATGTAGTGGGGTTTCTGTTGGCAACAACAACAACAACAACAACAGTAACTAATATTTACTAAGCACCTGCTATGTGCCAGGCACTATGCTAAACACTTTACAAGTATTACCTCATTTGATCTTCACAATAACCCTGGGAGGTAGGAAAAAGGGTTGAATCTCCACTTCTTCTGCCAGATCTTCAGCTGAGTGATATGTATTCCTGATACTTTAATTTGGAGTGCTAAATACATTTTCCCATGGAAATATTGTTATTTGGGTGCTCTGGGCTAGTCCTAACCCAGGTCAGTCCCCTGGTAGTTTGATAATGAAACAAAATGAGAAACTTGTAGGTCATTCAACAGTTAACAAGAAGAGATTTATTTGGCTATGATAGTGATACAGGAATGACATGTAATATATATACAGTGTAAAAGAAATGCAATCTAGAGGGAAGCATAGTGAACGAGGAGAAATTCTGAGGATGCCTCGAGTTGATTCAGCTGAGCAAAAGCTCCCTTGCCTAAGTTATCCATCCTGACCCACTAGTCAAATAACAGCATCCTTGGAGCTCCTTGCGGCTCCACTATACTCCATCAATGAGGAAGTTACATCAACAGTCTGAGCCTTTAATTCCCCAAACCAACTAAGTTTCCAGAAAAATCTCAGCCCTTTTTTAAGGCAAAATGAGCCTAACTTGCCTGGTGGTGAGGCAAGGGGAGGGTTAGGATCTTTTTCCTATCACACATAGTATGTTCATATTAATAATGATCATGATGATGATAGCTGACATTTACACTTTAAGTCTTACAAAACACCTTACTTATTTGAATCTCACAATACCTTTGTAAGGAAGGTACTACAGGTATGATTATCCTTGTTTTGCAGATGAGGAAACTAAGTCAAAGGACTAGCAAGTGTAAGAGTCAGAATCTGAACCCAGGTCTTCCTGATTCTAAGTATACTTAAGGTTTATCATGGGCTTATAATGATTTTTTGTGGACTCACCTTCCAACTTGCATGCATTAAGTATACAACAAATGCAGAAAGAATGAATAAATGACTTTTTCCCCTAAGGGAAAATGATCTTTGAAATCCAAACAATTAATTTACAAATAAAGTTTTAGAATACAAGTCATGTAGTGTCCATCAGTGGGGGCTAATAAGTCTTCACTTAACCCACTATATTGTCAGAGTTTGGGGATATTATCATTACTTGTTTTCTGTAGCCCTGTGGCATAAATTTGTCAGAAAGTAGAGACATAAAGAAGATAGGCTGAACAAATTTTTTCCAAGGAGATTGAAGTAAAGTTAATGGCCATTGTGGGAAGATAATATCCACTCCCTTATGTTTCCAATCTGTTACTTAGTTCACTATCATTGGCTCACAGATATAGAATGGGAAGGAATCTTAGAAGTCATCTAGTCCAATACCCTCATTTTACAGATAAGTACACTGACATATAGAGAAATTAAGTGACTTGCCCAAGGTCACACTGAT
This sequence comes from Phascolarctos cinereus, assembly GCF_003287225.1. Classification (NCBI taxonomy): domain Eukaryota; kingdom Metazoa; phylum Chordata; class Mammalia; order Diprotodontia; family Phascolarctidae; genus Phascolarctos; species Phascolarctos cinereus. The sequence continues at coordinate 419,280,889 of NW_027555958.1, read as the reverse complement.
ATTAAATTGATTTGAACTTGGGTCTCATGGAATCAAGCTGTGTGCTCCAAGATCATCACGGGATTAGAGATAAACAAGTTGTCCAAGAAAACAAAGCTAGTAAGAAACAAAGGCCACATTCAAACTCAGTTAAATCAACTGTTCTTTTCACTACCTCAGCAAGCCCCCTAATGACTCAGCTTCCTCATCGGTAAGTCAGTACAATCATATTTGCATTATCTACCTCATAAGGCCATCGTGAGGAGAATGGGGATTTTGGATATCTTTAAAAGGCCTTTAAGAACGTAAATTATGATTAGCCATCACTCTTTCCTGATATTAGTTCCAGTATTGCTAGACTAAGCAGATCTAAACAAAAGCCAATTTCCCTGTGGGCAAAAAAAGTATATACTACATTGAATATCTTCTCAGCCCACTGTCTGACTTTGTTTAGATCTTCTGCATCCACTTTAATTTATTCTAAAACGTTGCCATGTATGCTTACGTTCATGGGTAGTGCTATGTGCTGCACTAAGCCCTGGGGATATATGTTGTTTCCTCCATTAGAAGGTAAGCTTCTTGAGGGCAGGGGTTGTTCTGGCTTTTGTTTGTATCCCCAGAGCTTATTACAGTGCATGGCACCTAATAAATACTTAATCAATGCCTGCTGACTGACTAAAATTAGATATCTGTGTGTACATTTATATGCGTGTACATGTATGTATACATATATGTATATATAGACACGATATAGGAATACATATGTGTGAATACACAAGAAAAATATGGAGTAGAGGGGAAGTAACTTTATTTATTTGGTGTGGGAGAGGCAATCAAGATTAAGGGACTTGCTCCAGATCATACAGCTAGTAAATGTCTAAGGCCAGATTTGAACTCACGTTCTCCTCACTTCAGGGCTGCTGTTCTATCCACTGTGCCACCTAACTGCCCTAGTAAGTAACTTTAGAGAAGATGCAGAGGTACCAGGAAAGTACAAGTCATTTAATCTCTCTGGATTCAGTTTTCTTATCTATAAAACGAGAAATGCTAAGTAAAAAAAATCCTTCTTAGCATTAAACAACTGTTATAATCTAATTGTTTTCAAAAATTCAAAATAGGGAGCCCACCAACAGATCTTCTGTCACTGGAGGACTGTGGGCCTGTGATTTAATTGGTATAAGGAAATCTAGGTGTGGAAACTTCCTTCACTCATACACATTGGCAACTTGTTCATAACCTATAGTCTTAGAGGGTTGCCTGGAACACTGAAAGGTTAATTGAGTTGCCCTATGGTCACACTGATAATATATGTCAGAGGAAGGAACTGAATGTTGATTTTTATTCTAAGAACAGTTCTCTATCAATTAGTCACAACACTGTAAGATATTAATGTTTAAAATTGGACCTCCATTCTTTATTATGACCAAAAGCACATAAGGAAAACTAGGAGCTACCATTATTTGCTATGGAAAACACTAGAAGTTTTACCTATAATTAGTGGTGAAGCAAGGGTGCCCCTTCTCCCTACCATAGCTATGCAGCTAGGTGGCACAATTGATAGAGTGCTGGGGCTGGAGTCAGGAAGATTCATCTTCCTGAGTTTAAATCTGGCTTCAGACACTTAACTAGATATGTAACCCTGGATAAATCACCTAACCTTATTTGCCTCAGTTCCTTATCTATAAAATAAACTGGAGAAGAAAATGGTAAACCACTATAGTATCTTTGCCAAGAAAAACCCAAATGGGGTCAGGAATAGTCAGACATGACTAAAAAATGACCAATTTCAAAAAGTGGTAGCTATATCAATAAGCGAAACAATCAAAGCTACAAATACAAAGAAACAAAATTGTCCTTATTTGAAGATGAAATGGTATAGATAGAAAGACCAAAATAATCAACAAAGAAACTTAGATGATGAATAGCTTTAGTAAGGTAGCAAGATACAAGATAAACCCACAAAAATCATTGGTATTTCTATACAGTATGACAGAAACCAAAAAAGAAATTAAAATAAGATAAATTCTATTTTTAAAAAACCTACGAAATGCTTGAACCATCTAAGAACTAACTTACCAAGACAGACAAAATTTATAAATACTATAAAAATCTCTTCATAGAAATAAAGGGAGGCAAATAGTTGGAGAGATATTCACTACTCAGGCTGTGCCAATATAATAAAAACAGCAATACTGACCAAATTAATCTAATGGTATGCCTATCCAATTACCAAGGGTATATTTTATAGAACTAGTCAAATAAAAAACAAATTCACAGGAAAAAACAAAGGGTCTAGAGTCTCAAGGAAAATAACGACAAAAAGTACAAATGAAGGGGGCGCTGGATCCCCAGACTTCAAAGTATATCCTGAAGTAGTAATCATCAAAACCATGTGGTACTGGTTTAAAAAATAGAAAACAAGATCAGCAAAATATACTAGATAAGCAAGAAACAAGGCATAAAAAGCAGTAGTCCAACCTTTGAAAAAGCAAAGAATATAAATTACTGAGGGAAGGACTCCCTTTTGGACAATGACCACTAGAAAAAAGTGAGAAAATAGTTTGGCAAAAATTTAAACTGAGACCAAAACCTTATACCATATACCACAATGAGATCAAAATGGATATAAATGGAAAAGGTCACACTATAAAAATATGAAAACAAGGTAAGTTACCATTTGCAGAAGCAAGGTACCTGTGGCTAAATAACTAAAGGGGTAGAGGCAGTCAAAAAAAGATAAAATAGAAAAATTTGACTACATAAAGTTGAAAAGCTTTCGTACTAATAAAATCAATAAAGATACAATTACAAAAATGTAGAATGGGAAAACATATTTATATCAACTCTCACTGATAAAAGCTGATATCTAAAATATATAAGGAACTGACATAAATATGTAACACAAAATGCCAATCCCAACAGACAGATGATTGAAAAATATGAACAAATAGCTTTCCATAGAACTACAAACTATAAATGACCATTTGAAAACTGTAATAAATAAAATTTTTTTAAAACTCTGAGGTTTCAACTCATACCTTACAAATTGGCAAAGATAACAAAAAAATGGGAACAGTTAATATTGGAGGAATATAGGAAGATGAGTCCACAAATGACTGCTTGTTGAGCGCTGAAGTAGTCCAGTTTCTGGAAATCAATTTGGAACACCATGATGAACCTGTCTATACTCTTTACAAACTAGGGGAAAAAAAGAAAAATCAAAGAACAGATAGGACCACTTCTTGGGGCATATGGGATGATTATGACTGACAATAGAAGGAAGGTAGTTAGTTATTGAATTCTATTTTGCTTCTGTTTGTACTTGTATTAGAAATAACAGGAAAAAAATGGCTAACAGAAAGCTGATGCTCAGGATAAGTAAGGTGATAGAAATAGAGCACCTAGTTGTCCTTGATGGATTCAAGTCATTTGACATATATATATATATATGTATATATATATATATATACATATATATATATATATATGTATATATATATATATATATATATATATATATGTATGTATTACATTCTTGGGTACTAAAACAAAACAAAACAAAACAAAAACCCTCACAGGTTTGACTGCTAAGCCACTATCAGTGATATTTCAAAGGGAAAATGGAAGAGGTCCTGAAGGATGAAAGGAGAAATGTCTCAATTTTCAAAAAAAATGAAAGAGAATGGAATATGCAACTAAACTGAACTTGAACATAGACTCCTGAGAAAATTCTAGGATGGATAATAATAATATCATGGACTCAGTGAAGGAGTTCTTCATGCTTAGGCACAAAGGCTGGGAAAAATGCTTAATCAGGTAATTTTAAAGATGCAGACACAGTTCCAACTGTGCAGCCAATGGAAAATGGCTGCACACAACCATGTGGTAGGCTAGTGTAGAATGTCCATATATGTGCCAGTTCTCCTATCTCTGATACATTTAATATTTATTTTTCTTTAAAAAATTAATAGCATTCGAGACTGATTTATTCTCCCATCACATAAGTAGTGTTCATTGTCCAGCAATAAAAGTACAGAGGAGCTAGACAGGAGAACAAAAGTAGTTCAAAGGTCAACCTTGCAGGAGGTCTTCAGTGCAGTGCCCATACCTCAGCACTTAGTCTTGTGCTTCTTAACGTCTTTATTAATGGCTTCTATAAAGGTGTAGATAATATACTACTCAAATTTGCCAATAACGGAAAGCTGGGAGAGATAGCTAACACATTGACATAAAAGAGTATGGATTCAAAAAAGATCTTGACAAACCAGAATACTAAGATAACCTAATAAGATGAAATTTGATAGGGATAAATATAGAGTATTATACTAAGGTTCAAAATGTCAGTTTCACAAAGGATGGGGGAGGAATAATTAAAGAGCATTTTGCCATACACACCCCAAAAATATCTAGGTGTCTTAGTGGACCCAAGTACAATATGAGTCAGCAGTATGATGCGGAAGCAGGAACAGCTGATGCATTCTTGAGCCGCATTAAGAGGGCCATAGATTCTTAGAGTGAGGAGGTGATAGTGCTTCAGTATTCTTCTTTAATCCCATCACATCCAGTGTGTTCACTCAATTCTGTGTATCTCTGTTGAAGGACTTTGTTAAGATGGTATGTCCAGAAGATGGTAACAAATATGGCTAAAATGTCATATGAAAAGAGGATGAAGGATTTGGAGATGGTTTACCTGGAGAAGAGAGATTCCACTGGGGACATGATTGGCATGTTCATGTTTCTGAAGGGCTACCATGTCAAGGAAGAATTTTAATGGTTCTCCTTGTCCTCAGATGACAGAATCAGGAATAAAAAATGGTAACTAAAAACTCTGGAGGGAAATCTAGACTTGATGCCAAAAAGAAAAACACAAAAACAACATGTCCTCATAATTAGATCTATCCAAAAGTGAAATAAGCTGCCTCAAAAGGCTCTCTCTTCAAGCAGAAGCTTGAAGATAACTACATATCAGGTCATAATGGAGTTTCTATTATATCGACTTATATAACTGCATGTCATAGTAGAGTTTCCTTTTGGGCATAAGTGAACTAAATGCTCTGACTCTGTTTCAACTTAAGCAACATTTGTCCAGAAATCTCTTCCTGATTCCCTCAGTGGCTAGTATCCTCTCTCCCAAAAGTACATTATGTTGAATCTCTCTGTACTTTTATAAGTATATGGTATCTTCCTCATTAGAATGTAAGCTCCTTTAGGGAGGACTGTTTTCCTTTTGTCTTTGTACCTCCAGTACTTAATACAGTGCCTGACACGTGACGGGCACTTAACAAATGCTGGTAGACAACAATTCTGTAACTCCGTGAACTCACAACTGTCACATCCACCAGGTAAGTCAACGGAAGAAGTAAAGGTACAGTCTGACATATAGAATAGAACATTGCATATTGTGCCTATACCTTCATTGGAGTGGATATTTTTGTGTAATTGTATTCATTGTAAAAGAGGGTTCTATATGGAGGGGGTAGGTTTGAAATGACTGGGATAAAAAGATAAATGCCATTAATGGAAAATATCAATCAATCAATCAATAAGCCTTTGTTTCTGGGATGACAGGATAGTTAAGAGTACCAAACAATTTTCCAAAGGCAATCCAGCTCTCTCTTCTTGTCTTCAATTCTGGGCCTAGTTGATTACCAGTCTATAGGGTCTATCCAAGATAGATGCACTAACAGATTGGGTCTGGTTCCTCATTTTTACGGTGATAAAACCAAATTTTGTGTCTATTCTGTTTAGTAAAGAGAGAGCTTTTGACACTGAAAGAGCGGTTAATTTGTCACTTTTTAAATGACCACTGCATCCACTACAAATTTGTTATATAATTTTAATTGAGCTTTTAGTCCTACAAGGCAATCCTTCCCCTCTTCCCTAATCGACTCCCTGTCACACTCACTCCCTCTATAATCTGTTTCAAACCTTTTATCTCTTTAAGCCATCTCCACTTCTTATGCTCCCCTCAATCTCAACAGAGGAGCTCACCTTTGCCAACAAAACTGAAGCCATATAGCATGAGCTCCTTCTCCCCAATTCTACCTACTTAATGTGACATACAAAAAGTTCGAGAGAGATCATTTCTGGGTAATTAATCATTTTACTAATCATGCTAGCACACAATTAATAAAAAGGTTCAGTGATACTCTCCAATGCCAAAGACCCACTCAAAGCTTACATGCCCTTGGAAGAGTAAGTGTTTCTGTTGGCTCTTCACTTCTATTCCTCCATACACATTATCTATAAGTAAAGCACAACAATTTGGGTATATTGGTCAACATCTTTGTTTACCACAGTTAAAAGCTTAGAAATCAAAGTGTGCATTAAGGTTAATCTTCCCTAGTCAAGATGGAGAACAATAAAATTAAAGTGACCAAACATCCCAAAGGAACATTCATCTTCCTTTCTCTTCAGGTCTCTTACTTTGAGGCCAGTCCCATCAGTGCCATAGGTGCTAGCAAGACTTCAGCAAATTCTTGTAGAGGTTCTTCACTGTACCTACCTCCCACCTGCAATTGCTTCTACTTCTCTGGATTCCAATTTTCTATTTCTCCCTGATTGTCCAACTTTCCTCATTCTTAAGTTTCTTGCATCTTCAACCCACAAGTCATTTCTCCAAAGCTTGTAGGGGATAAGCTTAGGAGTCAAGATCTGCCCACTCTACCAACAAGTACCTCCTCCCAAATCTCAGGAACAAATATTTGCAGTGGGTATGGCAAACATGTCTGTTACATTAGTGACAAATAATAACAATAATAATAAAAGGGTTTTTTAAATGTATGTTTCTATCAGCATTCAGATTCTATCAGTTTTTTCTCTGGAGGTGGATAGCATTTTTTCTCGTGAGCCCTTCAGAATCGTCTTAGATCATTGTATTGCTGAGAATAACTAAATTATTCACAATTGATTAGCATAAAATATTGCTGTTACTGTGTACAATGTTCCCCTGGTTCTTCTCCCTTCACTTTGCATCAGTTCATGTAAGTGTTTCCAGGTTTTTCTGAAAGCATCCTGCTTGCCATTTCTTATATCACAAAAATATTCCATCACAATCCTTTATCACAATTTGTTCAGTCAATTCTTTGCCTCAACAAAAAGAGCTGCCATAAATGTTTTTGTACATATAGGTCTTTTTCCTTTTATTTTTTTTAATCTCCTTGGAATGCATAACTATTAATGCTATTGATGGGTCAAAGGGTCTACACAGTTTTATGGCTTTTGGGGCATAGTTCCAAATTGCTCTCCTTAAGGCCTTTAAAAAACAAGGCACCCTCTCTAAAGTGTGAGTTCTTTACCTGGGGTCTGGGAATTTGTATTTTAAACATCTATTTATATATATTTTATGTTTGAATATAATTGAGTTCCTTTGTAATTCTATGTATTTTATTTTATATATTTATAAATATTATTCTGAAAAGGGGCTCATAGGTTTCACCAGACTTCCAAAAGAGTCCTTGACACATAAAAAAGTTAAGAACTCCTGCTGTAGAGATTCAGTCAAGTCAGGGGATAACTCAGCAAAATGTGACCTCTGGTAATTGAGAAGAGGCCAACTTTGAAAGAATAATCCAGTTCTTGAAAGTAAATCACTCAAGTAAAGATTTATCTCTCCTGCTCCCCTTCCATGCAGCCATGGTATCTTAAAGTAGAACTATATACTTGGCAGGAAGCATAGTACATAGCAGGAATCCAGCAAAGGGGGCCCAGAAGAACAATTTGCCCATGCTGTGCCCAGGGAAGATAACCTTGACAGCGCTAGAAAAGAAAAATAAGCCACCTTGTTTTTACAGCACTGGAAGTGTGAGATAGCATGGCTACATGTGTTGTCTCTACTAGGTACTCCCTATGTGCACCCATACTTACCACTAATGCTGTGCATGCATCTGGGAAAGTGTACCAGATATTTGAGACAGGAGGAATGTTTTATAACGACTGTTTTTAGTATCTTAGTAAATGCATTTATTTTGAAATAATTGTGTCATCTGGCTGACTGTTAAAAGTAAACACACTAGTAGGGGCTTGTGAGCTATAGTTTGAGGACTGCATATCCACAAGTACTTTAATCTTGGAAAATCATTCACCCTCCACCCTTCAGATCCAACTTGCAAGTGTGAGATGAAGAGCAGCCCAAAGCTCTCTACATAAATGTTACTTCCTCTTCTCTCTATCCTTTCCTACATTTCTTCCCTTCTCCCAACTCATTAAAAAATAGCAAAGTGTGACATGCTCAGGAGAAGCTGAAAAAATACAGAACATATAGCCTGTGACTGGGCAGATCTGTGGTCTTTCCCAGCCATAGTGTGGCAGTGGCACCAAGTAACAGGTACAAGCACAAAATATCACTCTTCCATCATCACAGGCACTTTCACCTCCTGTTCACAGTGAATGTCAAAGGTCCATTTAAACTAATGAGTTCATTAGAAGGAGCAGAGATTTCATTTAAGAGTGAGTTAAACAAGGTATTACCCAAACTGTTTCGAATGGGAATGTCAACTTCATTTAATATTTTTGTTTCTTTAAGAAGATAGTAGCATTGAGGACTGATTTATTCTCCTATCATATAAACAATGTTTATTGTGCAGCACTAAAAGTACAGAGGAGCTAGGGCTCCAGTACTGATGCTTATTTAGTTCAACCCAGCACCAAAGCTGTTTAACCATCCCTGTTGGTGTTAGAGTGTCAGGCAATGCTTCCCCTGATGATCTGTTTCTCCCATCTCTCTAACCACACTTCTTTCCAGAGATGTACATTAGGGCTATTTTGCATTGCAAACATGGCCTACCATAGATTTATTTTTCTTAGCAATGCAAACACTGTATTTCTGCCAGGATGAGTCACCCTGCAACCACCTTCTCCCTGCTTCTCCTCACCCCCTCCACTTCTTGTTTAAAATACCACTGTGAGTGGTGCATGTAGGGAACTCGGACTTCTCTGCAAAGCACAGAGAGCATTGTACCTTGCTGAAAGGTTCAACTGTGATGAATCTCTGCGTCTTATTGGTTTCACATCAGCTAGATCTGACTAGCTCCTTGCCTTCCCTACCCCACCCAGCAGGTGGATTCCCCATCCAGGCCCCCTGATTTTGAGTAAAAGGGCATTGATTTCATGTTTTTTCTACCAAGCCCTCTTTTAACCAATCATTTTCTATAAAATGACAAGACCCTCCCCTATCCTCCACTTGCTCTCGAATCAAATGCTTTAAAAAGCAGCAATGTCTGATGACTTCCTGGGTAGGAATCTGATTCCACATTTGGGTAGAAATGTCCTCAGTCCCTGCTGAGGTCTCTGCCCTCTATTTCCCTACACTATAGCTGCCTCTCCACATACATATGCCAGCTTCAGGCAGAACCAATCATTGTTTTCCAAAACCCTCTTCTCTTCTCCATTTTGAAAAATAAAATAAATTAAAAAAATAAACGACCTTCCTCTCTTCCTTGTATCTCTGCCTAAATATCTTCATTATTCCTTAAATCTCCTTTGTCTTCTTAGGGCACACCTTCTTCAGCACCTCCTTACTCCTGGAGAAAGGCATTTCCTGCTACCTCTTTATGCAAGAACCCTGTTACCTTGAATAGGAAAGTCCATCCCATCCTGAAAAGGTGTCATGTGACTTAGTTATTCATTACTTTGGTTAGGGAAGGGCAGGGGGACATCATATAATAAACTAAGAGAAAAGGTAAGTACAGGAAGCTCAGAGGGTGGGGAGACAGGAGACCTGTTGCCCAAGAGCAAGCCAAGGTGCCCTTCCAGGGACGAAGCTGAACTCAGGAGATCTGACTCATGGTGGGCACAAAGGTGGTGGTGGGGAAGAGATAGTAGAGCAGCTATAGATAGAACTGAGCTTGGATACAAAGTAAAAAAGGAAAGCAGAAATGATATAGAGGGATAAGATAAGTGATCTTTAGAGTACAGAAAGGTAGGGTTGAAAGATGATCTCCAAAAGGTCATATGCACCACCAAGAATACTAAGGTTGCATGGGCCAGCAGAAGTTAATGGGAGGGTAGGGCTTTAGGATTAGATTAGGCTAGTAAGGGATAAAGTAATCTCTTACCTGGACTGATACAATAGCTTTCTAATTGGTGTCCCTTCCTCAAATCTCTTCTCACTCTACTCCATTTTCCACAAAGCTGCTAAGGTGATTTCCCTAAAGCCTAGGTCTAATTATGTCATTCCAGCCTCCTCAATAAACTTCAGCTCCATATCACTTCTAGGATCAAATGTAAATTCTTCTGCTCCACATTGAAAGCCCTTTGTAACCTGGCTCCTCCAAACACTCTATTGTTCAGCCATGCTAGCCTCTTCATACACTATACTTTACCTCCCATCTCCTTGCCTTTCCAATGACTATTATCCATGCCTGGAATACTGTCCCTCCTCACCTATCTCCTTGGTTCTCTGGCTCCCTTCAAGATTCAGCTCAAATCCCACTTTCCTCAGGGCTTCCCCAGCTTCTAGTGCCTTCCCCCTAAGATTACCTGTCCTTTATACTCTATATATCTTATATGTACATAGTTATTTATATGTTTTTATGTCCCCTCATTGAAATGTGAGCTCCTTGAAGACAAAAACACTGCTTTTGTCTTTATATCTCCAGCACTCAGCTCAGTGTCTGGCACATAGCTTGTGGAATTGTGTCTTGTGACCCCATTTAGGGTTTTCTTGGCAAAGATACTGGAGAGGTTTGGAGTACCACCAAAGATTATAGTAAAGTATACTATATAGTATAATGAAGCACAGGATACAGTAAAATATATATACATATATGTGTGTGTGTGTGTGTGTGTATTTTATATATATACACACATATTAAAGGAGGAGACTGGAAAGATAGGAAGGGGCCAGGTTACAAAGGGACTTTAAATTTCTCCAACTCATTTTACAGATGAGGAAACTGAGGCAAAGAGGGTTAAGTGACTTGCCCAGGGTCACACAGCTAGTGTCTGAGGCCACATCTGTACGCAGGTCTTTCTGACTCTAGCCACCTAGCCAGTGGTGCTTATGAAATGCTTATTCATCCACTGATTATTGATTGGTTGCACAAGGAGGAAATGAGATAGGATATGAACTTCTTCAGAAAGGTCAAAATAGTTGAAATATTAAAGAGGGGGAAGAGAGAGCAAGGTCAAAGATGCAATGGATTTAAAGTGGGAGGGGCAGATTCCCTCAGTATAAAAAGTTCAAGAGACATAATTTCTGGGTAATTAATTGTTTTATTAATCATGCTAGGATATAATTAATTAAAGGGGGTCAGTGACACTCTCCAATGCCAAAGACCGCTCGTGGAACCCACTCAATGCTTATATGCCCTTGGAAGAATGAATGTTTCTGTGGGTAGCAACAAGTAATGAGAGAGAATGAATATTACAATAAGAGGTGGACCTATTTTAATCCACGGCTGGGGAAGTGGCTTTGATCCTGCCATTTTCTTCCAAATCATTTCCAGCCTTGGGCAAACTAATAAAAGAATTTATCCTCATCCAAACAGAGTAGAACACAAGAGGCTTCCCTTACCTGGGTAGGGTCTGAACAAGATTGATGAGAAAGTTATTTCAGTCTCATTTTCAGCAATGTCTTTCAGCTGCTGGCTAGGCCTAGTGGAGAAGGTTTCAGAAAGGGATAAATCTGGGGCAGGTAGGTGGCGCAGTGGGGTGAACACCTGGCCTGGAGTCAGGAGGACCCAAGTTCAAATTTGACCTCAGACCAGATACTCAACCCTTACTAGCTGTGTGACCCTGGGCAAGTCACAACCCCAATTGCTTTACCAGAAAAAAAAAAAGGATATTTAATAATCATTTTTCTCAGGCAGTTGATAGAATTAGGCAGTTTTCTATCACTTAGCTTTTCTAACTTACCTTTTCTGCAAGATGAATGACCTTCCAATTATTAGAATGGTGGTATCTTGGTATTATGAAGATTTATGTTCAAATCCCACCTAATAGGATACTTCCTAGCTGTGTGACCACGAACAAGCCACAGTCTTTCTTAACTCAGTTTCCTCATTGGTAAACTGGAAATGAGAAAATAGTTTGGTATAGTGGATACAGAACTGGCCTCTACAAGCTAGATCCATTTCTTACACTTAATTCTTACACATACTGGTTGGGTGACCCTGGGAAACAAATTAACATCTTGCATACCTCAAGGCAACTAATTCTCTAAGACTATAAATTACAGGATGACTGTTGATCTGCCTTGGTGGTAGAGTTTCTCACACAGAATTCCTAATACAAAGGAAATCATAAGTCTAGACGGCTTCCCATCCCCCAAGTACTTGGGAGTACCTGCCTCATAGAGCTGTAATGAGGTTCAAAAGCAATAGTAAATGTAATAAGTATATTGTCTAAATATAATAACTTAAGCAGTATCATATATAGAGATGGCAGGAGCACAGAACTTGGAAAACCTGGGTTTAAGTTGACATTAATTATGTAACTATGGACTGGTCACTTAACCTATCTATGCCTCAGTTTCCTCACTTGTAAGACAAGGATAAGAATAATTGTAATACCTATATCATAAGTAAAAGAGTTGCAAGCATCAAAGAAATATACAAATGTCAGTTATTACTATAATTATCATGATGCCCCCAGTGCTTGGCACACTGCTTTGCACATAGTAAGGGCTAAAAATAAATGTTTCATTCATTCATTCATTCATTCATTCATTCATTCATTCTGGTGTCTGTGCAGGATTGCTCCCCTTATCTCTGTTATTTGCTAAGGCCTTGAAAGCTGACATTTCACCTTTTTTTTTCTCCACCTTTCTCTTTCCTCTAAAAAAAAATTAAATTATTTAGTTGTGTGCTTCTCTCCACAGTTTGTTTTACCCATATGCTTTTCCTCTGTCATTGAAGAAGAGAAAGGAATTAGTGCACTTGACCTTGAAGAAAAAACGGAGGGGAGGGGATAAGAAGGGCAAAAAAACAGTAGGCATGATGCCAAGCCTTACTCTATACCTTCCTTATCATACATTCTGCCACCTCTTCCATCTCCAATCCTTCCCTGCCGACCTTGCCCTTCTACCCCCAAGTTCTCTCCTTCCCTAGTACCTGTCCTGCTTGGAACTCCCCCATGAGGCAACTTCTAAGCTAACCCAGAAAAACTGGGTGGAGGAGGAGGAGGAGGGAATGGTCTCTGCAAGTGTAGCCTCTTCCTGCCATGTTCCCATCATCAGCTTGGGGAGTTTCCAACATAAACACTGCAGGGGCAGAGCTGGGGGTGGTGGCTTCATTTGTATTCAATGTCTTGTTCTAGTGGTTACCTGCAAAGGAGCCAGAGTGCACAAATCAGCAGGCAAAGCTTTCTGCCAGGGGGCAAATCAAGCAGCTTCCTGCCCCTAAAGTTTCAGGAATTTTCAGGTTTGTCCTGGTCCCAGGGTCTCACAGTTGGATTCCCGTGGGGCCTTTCAAAGCCCTAGTGTATCAAGAAGGTTGTTTCATAGTCACTCAAGGCTGGACCAAACTGCAGCAAGGTGACTTTGGGTAGGGTGTCAGTGAGTCTCTCTCAGACACCAACAATTCATTCCTGGTGCCCTTCCCCCACTTCCAAGGCAAGGGCATTTTGTCCCCCAGTTATCATGCAGCTGCCCCCTGGGGATGGGTCTCCTCTATCCATCAACCAAGCAAGTTTCTGCTGTGTCACTGTCCTGGGGGAAAATACCCGAAACTTCCACTTACTTAACCAGTGTAAAGGGAAGAAGAGGAAGCAGCCTGTGAACCTGCTGGGCCTCTCAACTGAGGAAGGAGAGATGATTGGGAAGGAAGAGCCCAAGCTCAGGGCCCCTGGCTTCCTGTGTGACTTGGGAATGGTTATCACCCTCCGACCAGGAAGAGCACTTCTGTCCCAGGAGAAAGAAGGCTTCCCCCCGACCCAGGGCCCGGTAATGTACCTCAGAGCAACTCAAGCAGAACAACAAAAACAAAAAAATACAAGTGAATCTTGCCTCCTAGGGAAGGCCCTAGGTTCCTGCCGGGCCTGTCAGTACTGTGTCACTCAGACACCATCTGGTCTGCCCATGTTGTCACTGGCCTACAAGGCAGGAAAGAGGACAGTGCCATTTGATCCACTCGGGAGCTTCCTGGTGGTGGTATGGGTGGTGATTGGAGGGAAGGGATAAGGATTGTTCTGCGGCTCCTTGGCCACCCTTCCACTCCCTTCCCGGGTGGCATATTTTCGCCGCGCGCAGGAAAAATACCCACAAGGGCTGGGGCCAGGCCTGGGCCTGAGTGACTAGGGAATGGCCAGGGCCGCAATCCCAGGGGTGGGGAGCACAGAGGTTACGGAGGGCAGCAGGTGCAGGGAGCAGACAGAGAGGACTTGGAGGGCAGGGAGAAATGCAAGATGGGAGGGAGGAAGCAGATGGGGGCGGAGCCCCCAGGGCAGAGTCCCCGCAGTGAAGAAGCGTCCTGGGGTGACCTTCTCCTCCAAGGGCCTGGGAGGTGGAGGGTGGAAAAAGAGGAGGAGGGGAGAGCTGGAGAGTGAGGGAGGGAGGGTTTGCATCCCGGAGGCCCACTCCCATCCCCCTCAGCAAGCTGCCAGACCAGAGCCAGGGTGCGTTTGTAAGGTGGCAGCTCTTACTGCGGCAACCGCAGCTTCGGCCAAGGAAGTCCAAAATCCTCCACTCAGGTGTCTCTCTCGCCTCCTCCCCCTCCCCTTCTCAGGCCCTAGCTACGGGAGGATCTAAGCTCCGGGGAGTTGGGCGGGGGGTGGGTGGAATGGGGGAAGAGCTCTCTCTGCTGTCCCTTTTCCCTCCTCCCAGCTCTCTAGCCCCTAAACGTTCCGATTTTCATCCGCTCCATTGTGCCAGCCCCGTGCCCGCCCCTTCGGGCAAGAGGCTCCGCCTACCTTGGACTGACAATTGGCCAGCCCGGCCCAAGGTGGGCGGGGCCTTCAGACACCGTGTCGCGGTATATAGTAAAGGTTGGGGGGTGCCCCCCGAGCCTATCTCTCTCCATGAGGCGGGCGTGAGTCTCCTGGCCAACCTGTCCTTCGGTCGGTGCGACCGTACTTCTTTCTCCCCATCGTCCCCCCGCCCCAACTTCTGCAGGGGTCCGAGGAGGTGGGGGAAAGAGCAGGTTTCCAAAGCAGTGGGGGCACCCGCAAGAGCGGCTGTTTGCTAAGTACCAAACCCCCAGAGGGCGAGAGCGCGTGTATAACCAAAGAGAGACCGAGAGCTATCATCCGCCCACCAATAACTGCCGGGCACCGGAGTCCAGCCCTCCCTCCCTCCTTTCCTCCCTCCCTCTCTCCCTCCCTCCCTCTCTTTCTCTCTCCCTCCTCCCCTCTTTCTGCCTCGGCTTCTGCACTGCCGAGCACCTCCACCTCTCGCTCGCAGTCTGAGCCGCATCGGCAGCGGCGCAGTCTGTCCGTCAGTCCGTCCGTCCAGGGTGCAGAGAGCCTAGCGGAGGAGGACGGAGCCAGAGGACCAGGGCTCGCCACCACCCGGCGGCACCTTCAGCTTCTGAGGTCCGAGAGGCAGCAGGAAAGGACTGCTTGGGGGGACGCCCCAGTCTCCCTGCGGAGGAAGCTTGCTGACTACCCGCCACCATGGCCCGCGGGAAAGCCAAGGAAGAGGGGAGCTGGAAGAAATTCATCTGGAACTCGGAGAAAAAGGAGTTTTTGGGCAGGACCGGTGGCAGTTGGTGTAAGTACCCCCCCCCCCAAGTCCCTTCCTCCACCTCTCGCAGACCTTGTGGCTCTCTGGACCCCGGCTGCCCGCTAGTACTTGCGAACCCCGCACTGCATCTTGTGGGGGGGAGGGAGGAAAGGTGGGTGGAACTGGGTGAGCTTGAGGCGCTGATCCAGCTGCGGCGAGAAACGGCCATTCTGCCTGTCCCTGACTTGTCATCGCTTGTAAAAGGCAAAGGAAGGGGAGAGAGAAGTGGAGGGGGAGAGAAAGAGCACGCGAGCCAAGGAGAGTTGGTGGCCATCATCATAACCGGCAAACTACGGTAGCGAGGAGCCCTTGCATGCTTTCCTGGTGTATATAATCCAGCACCCAGGGCACTGAATGTTTCCTCCAGCTTCCCTCCCCCCACCCCCACTCCCCAAAAGGCGTTTAGGACTGAGATTAGGTAGAGCCAATTAGATAATTAGAGCCAATGCAGTGTCTGTATTGTAACATCTTTCTTCCTTCAGTCTTGAAATGTGCTTCTAGAAAGAGGGAAGGAGGAGTAGAAGAGTCAGTATGGAGAGCCCATACTGCAGTATTTCATCATAATGGTTTTACAGGCTTCCCCCAATGACTTGCCCTAGTCTTTTACAGCCCAGAGGTTTCTCAATGGCAGGATACTGATTTGACCCTTGACTCTGAAATGGGATTATGGAGAAAATCTGGTTTTTTCTAAAGATTAAATAGATGCGAACAGAATTAGCATCTTGGGGAAATTTTGGAGAAAAGCTTGTTTAGGGAATAACCATAAGGACAGTAGAGGATCATATTTTTATTATATATATGTATGTCAGTACCTCCTTAAATCTAATACAGCTAAATGTATGGCTAGCCTGTTGCTTAAGTCTACTAGGCAGTTTTCTATGAAAATAAGACACCTTGCTTCTTTCTCCTTCCATTATGGAAAGGGTGACATGTTTTTTTGAAAAAGGTCATTTTGAAGGGCATGTTGTAGTCAAATCTATGAGTCGTGACTGCGGCCCAGATAGGAGGGAGAGAGAGAGGGAGGGAACTCCCCCCTCCTGCATCACTGCCCCCTCCTTCTCCAACATCATCAGCATCACCGCCACCACCAAACCCTTGATAGGAGCTGATGCAGTGTCTTTAGATGGGAGGATCTGTGGGATGAAGCAGCAGAATGAGTCAGGAAAACAAGGTGCTTGGCTGACATTTTGAAATAGAAGAAAAGAGAAGAGACTATTTAAAAAATGAATGCAGCCAGTAGTAGGGTCTCCCTTGAGTTTAGTTTGAAAGGAAAGGGTTAATAATGCATCACACTCCAAGGTTAGTCAAGGTGAAACCTGGTTCCAAGGTGTCACAGGGAAACATGGGTAACCTTGTTTAAAGGAAAATGTAGGACTCTGGGGCATTGGCTTTTTCTTTTCTTCTTTTGGTGTGAACAAAAAGGTAGATTACCTGAATGAGAATAATGCCCTGCTTCTTTACTCATTTTGTAAGGAAAAACCCAAATAATTGGCAGAGAAAACTGAGGGTAAGGTTGAAAAGAAGCAAGAAAGCCTATGGTGAACAGCTCCCTGAAAGAGCCATTGCCTAGCAACTAGATGTAACTTGAGTGAGTCCGCTAAGGTACACAACAGATTAACCGGCCCTTCTCCCCGCTGCTTGCTGGTGACTCCCTTCCCTGGTTTTCATGCCTTCCTAGTAAGACAGTACAGGCACATATACCTGCCCATTGAGGAATATCAAAATGGGCATGGAATGCTGCAGATCCTCTAGGCACATCTGTGAATTTTCAAGACGTAACTTTCTGGTGGTCCTCACTCTCCCACTGATATATTATTTTTCCTCATTCCATTTCTATGATTCTGCTTAGAATAATTTGATTTAGAAGGTAATATGGTTTGGAATGGCTAATTCTTTAAACCAACCTAGTGAGAAAACACCATCTGTATATGTCTATGTAAATTTATGCTTTTAATATATCATTTTAGAAGATAAACTTTGACATAGATAGATATAAACATACCTATCTATCAATGGCATTAATTGGTGGTATATTCTTGAGTATCAATGCCATGTTTTAGATGGGGGGGGCTGGAAAAAATATATATGTATATTTGCAATTTTTTCTATTCCTTTTGGAATAGGGGAAAGGAGAAGAAAAGACAGTTTAACCCTCTCCCTGTTGATAGCTGAGAAAAAGATAGGCATTTGCTTTAAACAGATGAAACTATCTTTTCAAGCTGTTAGTTAAATAAACACGGATGCCCTTGGGAAGAGGACAAGATGCCCTTGGCTCATTTTTACCTGTAGCTAGATTTTCACCAAAATGGATAGAGGAGGTTTTCATGTGCTTCAATCACAGAAACCGAGAGGAAAGGACCTCTTAAACCATCATATACTTTTCTTATTTCTGTTCATATAACAATAGATACAGGGTGGATAGTTTTTTTTTTCTTTTTAAGCTGAGGCCAGATGCTAGTTTATCATCACCAATGGCCTAAGGCCTATGAAGGGCACTCTGCCCTCCTCCCCAAAAGCTTCTGTTCGTTATTTTTCCTGCTACAAACCACAGCTGGTCTGATCCCCCCACCACCACCTGTATTGAATCAACCCCCTCCTGACTAATTCACTGAAGACATTCCTTTCAAAGTTCTGGACTATAATCTAGTACCTTTATGACAGGCAGGAGAGTCTGCTGAAGAATATGTCCTTAAAAGACAAAAATTCCTTATTCCTCTGTGGGTATCCAGTCAACTTTATGTGAAAGAGCTGTTTGTTCTTGAGGTAAATTGCTTTACTTATAACGTGACTGAATGGGGTGTTCAGCCTAGAAGGATTATGTATCTTGTTGGCAGTTCATTACCATTAGGTATCTGTATCCCACTAAATGAATAATATTGCGCCCTGGATATTAGGGAAAGGTAAGTGGGACTCACCTAAAAATTTTATGTTGAGGTGAGCTAAAAGGGGTAAGTAAGGAGAGGGGGAAAAAAATCAAAGGCAAAGAGAGACATCTTGTTAGGATTGGCTACGCTGACTCTCCTTGTACCTCCTAGGAGCATTCCCTGGAAAAATTTTCCAAATCTCTCTTGACGTCATCTTACTACCATTTGCCTACTGCTGCTTGGATACAGAATACTGGACTTAACCCTTAGAGTGCTAGAGTGGAATTCATCTTTTTCTTCTTCACTACCCCCTTTTGGATTCAGAAGCAATTTAAAATTACTTTTCTGTGCTGTTTCTTGCCCACAGAAAGCCAGCTTTTAAAAACAAATACAGAAGTGATCATTTACTCTTGCCTTCTAATCATATTTTTGTTTCCTGAGATTCAGCTGAGATTTTTGTCCTTGGAAAGAACTAATGGAACACTCACAACTAATGGAAGTCACGTAGAACTTCTGCTGACACCCTATTGCTGATTCCTTCCTTCATCTTGTGTCTCCCTTGTTTTCTCACTTATTACTACTTCCCTGTTAGCGTGGAGTCTTTTGGCATGGGCTTTCTTTGCCTTACTGCAGACTGCCTGGCGATGCCTAGTACAGCATGTTACTATGCAGTTAATCAGTGGAGATAATCCTTGTAAACCAGTAACTGATAGCCTCATTCCAGTCAATGTACTTCAGTTTTGCCTCTGCAGCTATTTTGACCTCCATACTATTTAACTGCTGAGAAAAACGGAAGGTGAAAAATGCTGAAGCCATTTCTTGCTCTTTTAAGAACAAGATTATTATTATTAACTGGACAGTTAAATAAAATGGAATGGCTGCTTTCACTATGGATGTCCCTCTCTCCTTTATTGTGGCCCTTTGAACACAAGGACATTACACCTATTGGGTAACACAGATCAAGGGCAGGTAATATTTGAAGAAGCTTAAATTGAGCTTTCTTGGGTCTTTCTATATTCTTGCTTTATAACTCCCTGGTAGCCTATGAACTTGTTTTATATATAGGTATAGGGATATGCATGTGCATATATACATATTCATATATGCATATATAACACAAATATATAAAATATGTGGTTATATATTTATATATAAATATACTTGTATGTTTGTATTGTGTGTATATGTATATATACACATACATATATATTTCTACATAATAGGCTTCCTTTGTATTCCTACATATTTTATCTATTTAAAAACATCATTCTGTGTCTTTGGGTCCATGATATAAAAAAAAAAGGCAAAGAACCCCTGTCCTAGAAGGTGAAGCAGTGTTTAATTTTAGGGAAACTGGGATTCTCAAATGTAGCATTTTAGCATGAAGGAATAGTAGATACATATTTAATAAACAAGGAGAGTTAAAACATAGGATTGCAGGTATAGAAGAGGAAGAGATCTTGGAGGTTATTTAGTCCAACCCCTCCTATGAGAAAACTGAAGTGTGTTCTGGGAGATTTGTCATCACACTTAAAGGACATTGCTCTGACATTGGGTTTTTATTGTAGCCACTTTTAAAGAGAGACATTTCTTATTTAAGGCATTAAATGGTTGAATTGCCAAAGAACAAAGATGAGTTGGGTCCTGTCTGAGTGTCTCCTACAAATTCACACATAGACATGGTATTATGATCAACTGCCTGGCTTCCCCAGTCAGAATGGTCCCACCCCCTTAACATGTTGCCCTCCACACTCTCATTAGAATGAGTTGAGAAGGTTTGTTCTTTTCTTTGCTGTCTTGGCACAGGAGCCTCAGGGGGAGAGGGGTGGAAGGGCGATGAGGAAGTCCATTCATCAGCTGGTGATCAGACTTGCATTCTGAGACATGTGACTGCATCAAAGCGTTTGTGTTTCTGTCTGTTCTTTTGCAGTTAAGATCCTCCTCTTCTACCTAATATTCTATGGGTGCCTAGCTGGCATATTCATTGGGACCATCCAAGTGATGCTGCTCACCATCAGTGAATTCCAACCTAAATATCAGGATCGAGTAGCACCACCAGGTAAAACAAACACAACCACGCTCAGTTTTCTAGTATGGCGGAGTTAACTATTTTTTTTTAAGTCCTATAATTTTTAATGACCTCTGGAAAGGGGAAGAGAAAAGCTTCATCAGCTTTGCACTGCAGTGTCTAACTCCCCAAGATAGAGACATCCTATCACTGTAGTACATAGATGGAGGAAATCACCTCCAGCTACTTTCATCATAATTTAATAAATAGTTTTAATATTTCACTTTCAAACCTGGAAATAAATGTTGAAGGCTAAAAGAGCAAGTATATTACTTGAAGATTAGTTACCACAATGGCTGGGAGCTAGGGTTTGTGGCTTCAGATCTCCTTTTTGTTTCTGATTTGCTTTTTGACCTTGAACCTTTGACTTTAACCTCTCTTTCCAGGCTTTGGTCTATTGAGGCTATTTATTTATTGAATGTTGAAATTCTCTATATCTTAGTGTGCTAGAATTTAATTAACTATACTCCTTTGACACTTGAACATCCTGGGTAGAAGGGGTGAGCGTCCTACAAAATGCCAAGCAGTTTCTGGCCTCTGTCCACTCTTACCTGCTATTTCCCCTTCCCTGTTCCCCCCAACTCCCCACCATTTTGATAATGCCATATCCACAGCATATATCCAGAGTAGTTGTTAAATGCCTTTGGCTGTAAGCTTATATGTATAAACCTCACTGCCTGTGCTTTTGGAACGAGGTGATCAATTAGCGTTAGAGCCGCAGATTTTAATTTTACCCAGCTCTTGCTAAAAATCTTCATGGGAGGGACTCTGGAGAAAGGAGAGGAGGAGCAGTCTTGTAATTGTTGCTTTCCCACATTACAAATGACCTTGAAGCTGCCTTACAGTGACACAGTAATGAGTTGTCCCCTCTCTCCTTTTTCTGGAACTTGGTTCAGGCACTTTTAATAACAGTGGTATTTAGGTGACAGTCTTGAGGGTGTCTGCATGGCACTGAGTAGCTTAGATCAAATGCCGTACTGCATGCCGCAGTCCTGTCGCATTGGCTGGTTCTTGGATGTGAAAACAGCTTGGTATAGTGGAAAGAAGTCTGGATTGTTAATCAGGAGACCTGGGTTCAAGTGCCTGCTCACATACTCGAGGTGTGACCTCAGTCCTGGTATTTAATAACTCTATGCCTTAGTTTCCTCATCTGTCAAAAGATCTTTAAGGTCCTATACAGGTCAAAAAAGCTCACAGAAGAAAATCTGCAAAATCAAAGTCCTCTTCCTTGTGAAAGATGGAGAGACAAAATCTTAACATTCCCTTTGAGAAACAGTTTAATATTTTTGCAGGTGGCAAACACTATTGGACTGCTCAGAGCAGACTTTTGAGATGATTTAATTCCAGTGATTTTTAAGATTAATAAGATAAAAAAAAAAACCAAGCCATTTGCCAGTGGGGCTAACTTTGAATCAAGAGATTGAGATGGGGAAGAAAACACTATGGATGAGACATGTTGACTTATGCAATTGTGACAGCCTTCTGATACATACAAAGAGAAGTATATATAAAATATAAGACAAACATTTTGATATTCTGCAGTGTATCATACAACAGAGACTTATACCACATGAACTCCATGACAAAAAAATACACCATATATTTTGTGGCATTTACTGTTAGTAATTTCAGGTTGTGATAATGATGATGATGATGATGATTTGTGGTGTTAATAACATTTCATTTATGTGACCCTTTTATTTCCCTCCCCACCATCATTCAGTAAACCATTATTCAGTAATGAAACCATTTAACAATTCCTATACGTGAAGTTAAACTTGGTCAAGAATTTTAGCTCAGTAGTACTATTTAATTCTTTGCTGTAGAATGAGCCGAAATTCACCACAAAACTGAACTTTTTTTTTCTTTACTATCTTGATTTTTTTACAATGACTCTTGGATACATAAGCTCTTTTGAATTTCTTCCAAAGTATATAAATTTACCTTGATATTCCTTTTGGCAGAAATTTGGCAGAAAAAAAGTCACAATTTTGGTAACTGTAACAAGATTCATTGTGTCTGTGGACCAGTGATCTTGGCCATAACTTACACACCAAGCTCTCTGTCTCTTCCAAATTACTCCTCCGGCCCCTTTCCAAAAGACAGGGTCTTAGCACCTAAATTTAGTGTCCCTGAGGCAGAGTGACTGACCTGACAAAGCCTCACTTCTCTAAAGGAATGATAATGGCTCATCATGGAAATATGCATTCCTGTCCTTTGGGCTGAGTCAGAGGAAAAGGGCTTCCCAGAAACCCTCCCCTTTCTCTAGTCTGTCCACCAGCTTCTTAATTTCTTTTAGCACCTCCTTTCCTTCCCCTTCACTCTTGGCCCACCTACCTTTTTAAAGTATACCTATGCAGTTCTTTACACTATTACAATATAATATAATGTCATGCTTCTAAAAACCACAATAAACATTTTAAAATGATGATGGATTTCTGTTAAGGGAGATCACACTGGACAAAAGTTCTTACTGTCAAGAAATGGTACTGCTGGATCAACCAGAAGAGGTCATCATTCAGTGATGTGACACCTTCCCACACTAGACACTGCCTTCTGCAGCTTTCAGGTCGACCAAAAAAAAAAATATTAGAGGTAAAAGAGACCTTAGAGATGAGTGAAGCCCCTACTTTTACAGTTGAGAAAACTGAGGCCTGAAGCAGAGTGAAGTAATTTTCAGTTATTTCAGGGTCAATTACCCAGGGTCACGAATAGTAGAGATGAGGCTTGAATCCAGATTTTCTGACTCCCAAGTCCATTGAAATTCCACTATGCCATTCAGGCTCCCTCAAAGAACTTTGGCTTCCCAATGGCATTAGCTGTTCCATAAACGTGGTATAAATTGGAATGAGCGAGAGAAAGGTAATCATTCTATTTGCAGTTACAGTATTATTAGAGGAGAATCACTATGATGCATTGGAAAGAACCCTGGATGCTAAAAGCTACAAAGAATTAATTATCCAGGTTTTAGTTCTAAGGCTAACACTTGCTAGCTGTATGTCTTACCCTTGAGCCTTGGATAAAACACCTTCTACATCTTACCTCACAAAGCCCTTGTGATGATCGATTGCAATGACTTGTGAGAAAAAGCAGTTTTAAAATTATAAAGTATTATGTAAATTTTAGGTATTTGAAATAAAAATGATTTGGAGGGGATTAATAACGGTATTAGCCTTAGCCTTGTTTGATATATTTATTACTGCATTTTGTACTTTGGAACATTTTATAATTTGATTTATTTAGGTGAAATCCTAATTAAATAACAGCAGTTGTCTGGTGCAGTTCTGGCTTATATGGGTCAGTGAATCTATAGCTGCTTGCCCAGCTGAAATGCTATTGCTACACACCTCAGGGGATGGATTGGGTGATAAAATAAAACTGAAAAGGGGACGAAAATGACTTAAATAATCCTAAGTCTTTATGAGGAAAATTGCAACTCAGGACTATGAAATAATAAATTCAACGAACTAAACACTTATTAAGTGCCTACTATTTGTAAGATTCTGTATCAGGTGCTGGAAATACAAAAATGGGGGAAAAAGTACTGTTTTTGCCCTGAAGGAGCTTGTGCTATATAGGCAGGGGATGTGAAAGGGAGGTGATATGGTATGCCCCAATAAATATAATAAATCAAGCTGTAGTTGATGGGGCAAAAAAAGAGGGTTCATACAAAATAATCAAAATCTGGAGAGGAGGCATCACTTTCAGTAATGGGTGGGTAGGAAAGAGCATCAAGGGAAAGGTCTTGAGGGAGGTGGTAACATAGTTGAAGAAAGAGAAGGATTTTAAAATGTGGAATGCTACACATGCAATCTTTCCTTCCCAGTTTAATTACTGTGGAGCTTTCAGCAGAGCTGACTTCCTTAGGTTTTAATGAGAGATAAAGGACCAGACTGAAATGCTGAGGGTACTCCTAGATCCCTAATAGGACATTCTCCAAAGCAAGCTGCATCCAGCCTTACCTACTGACACAGGTTAGGCCATTCTACCCTTTTCTTTCTCTCCTCCAGCAGCATTTCATCTTTGGTTATTGTCTATATTCCTGTAAGTACTCTGTTCTTTATAAAAGATTACTGGGGATGTTGTCATTCAGCTAGATTTTTTTTGGAAAAAAACGAATCTGATTTTCCTGACACTCTTTATGTTTTAAAAATTATCTCTTACAGATTTCCTGGGCATTTGTAACTTGAATATTGTGTATCAGGTTACTGGGTGCTTTTGATTTCACTTTTGAAATCACTAAATGTAATTATAAAGGAAGTTATCTTGCATTGACTCATCTTACTAGAAAATTGAATTTGAAAGAGACAGTGATATTAGATGGGCTAGAGTTATTAGAGTGGGGAGTAAAAGCAGTCTCTCTGTCTTTAAATGGTTCTCTGCTCACTCATGTGCCAGTGAAACAGTATAATGGAAAAGCCTGGCTTCCTCAGAGATACTGATTGGCTCACTAAGCTCATGTAACCACAGTGGACTGAAAAGACAGGTCACTGTATGTCATGGTAGATGCAGGGGAGATTCCGAGCTTATATGCTTCCTGGTAAGCAGGTAACAAGCAAGAACACATTCTCCTTTTCCTTCCTAGCACGTGTGTGTGTGTGTGTGTGTATTGAATACAGAGTGCCTAATACAGCACACTTTAAAAGGGTCAAAATTCTACCATACTCTGTGCTTGTAACCAGAGTTAGGGAGGAGAAACTCAGGATGCCTGGAGATTAGTAGACTGTAATGGTACCAGCATTCTAAATTTATTTAAATTCTTCCCTTTTGATTGTGAAATATTTCTTCTTTTAAAATGTATTAATTTGACAAAGTTTTTACAATTGAAACCTCTCTACACAGGGCTTAGTGAATACTCATGCTATATTGTGGTTTAAATCTCAATATGTTGCTAAACTTCAGCCCACAAAATACCCAGGACAGCAGTTTAAGAGGCCTTCCCATTAACATTTTGGATTGCCAAACCACTGATGAGCAAGAAGACCTTCATTTTGACTTCTCTTCTCCTTCTCGTAGGTTTCAAAAGGGAAGTTAAAAATGACCAACAGTTTTCTTATGATTTTGCCTTCTTTTTAGTCTTGAAATCTCATTGAGCTGTTTGTCTCCTCCAATCAGAATCTATTGATTTGGAATTTGGCAATTTGATCATCTCCAGCCAATGTATGTTGTCCCATTCACACATTTTGTGGCTGAGGAAGAGCAAGGGCTGTTAGCACTAATTCTTTTAGGAAGTTCCCTGACTGATGATCTTCATAGGAAGTCTGAGTTCTTAACCTGCTAGACTCCTGTCCTCTCTGGCCTTGAACCTTCACTTTTGCTGCTGGAGTCAGCAGCAGAAAAAGCTACCTTGGTTTCTGAAAATTGAGGTAAAATACTGGCCTCTCTTTCTTAGTGGAGCATCTAAAATGTTTTGGGATCGACAGACAAAACTTGCTTTCCAAGATCATATTATATGAGCAAATAGGAAAGCCAGACAGTATTTCAACAGTGCTAATAATAATAAATAAAAATGGAAGACACCCCCACCACCAATACCTCTTCATCCCTTCTTATTCTGTCCATCAAAAATACTTTTATCATATATATGCTTCTGCCTGACTATAGATTAGCCAATAGATAAAGGGAAATGGGAGGGAGGAAGGAGAGATGAGAGTCATCCTGGGTCTTCAGGCTGGAGAAGTATCCCTTTACCTACCTAAATGCTTGGATGAGCCACATCACATTTCTTTTTTATCAATATGGAGTCTTATTTCAAGGTATTATTTGCTTAGTAAATGAATCCATTCTGTATTGAAAAAATTGTTTTCTATTTGTTTTTTTTCTTGTAGGTTTTGCTCTTCAATCTGGTGTTGAGCAAAATCTATTGCTAAAAATATTAGGCTGCTGCTTTTTTTTTTTATAAAATCGTACTCTTTTTTTTTTAAATTAAATCATCTTTATTAAATCAAGCATACAGGATCTTAAAGCTTGCTGCTTGTAGCACCTAGATAGCATTTATGGCACTATGCAAAATCCCTCAGACCATTTTCCTAATAAATTATATAAAGTAGCCAGATAATTT
Organism: Phascolarctos cinereus; assembly: GCF_003287225.1. NCBI lineage: Eukaryota > Metazoa > Chordata > Mammalia > Diprotodontia > Phascolarctidae > Phascolarctos > Phascolarctos cinereus. Next base: position 419,254,259 of record NW_027555958.1, on the reverse strand, counting down.
GTGTCAGAAAATCAAAGTGCTTGTCACAAATCTCCTGGAAGGAAAAATATCCAGTAACAAGTGGTCAGCATAATTGCCTGAGGAAAAAAGAACTTCCCCTATAGTGTGAGTGATTTAAGTGACCTATGAGGAAGAACTTCCTCCCACTTAGGCCAGTCAAACCCCTGAACAGGCTCCAGACAGGGTGGGTACGACTTTTCTTCAATTCTTCAGATAACTTCCATAAAATCCTAGGCAGGTATTCTGGTTGCTTTATGGCATGTATGTTCCCTATGTGAACTGTGATAAACAGATCCAAACCCTGGAATTTCAGTAAGATTCCATGCCAAAAGACCAAAGTTCTGTAACTCTGTTGAGAATTAATACAACTGGAAGCAAAGGTCTAACAGGAAATGACTACAATGGTTAGCAAAGACCTTACACATATATAGTTTATATGTGGTCAGATAACATTACAATGCTGTTCTTATAAACTTATTGCTTTTACTGTATCAGAAATTGGTTGCCTTCTGTACCATTTTTATTTATATTAGCATACTTCTAGAAGGCTCTATGGAAACTGATGTCCACAGAAATATTTGGTGATATGTTAAGTGCATAGGTAGCTGTGTTCTGGAATGAAATTGTGTCATTTTTTGTAAAAAGGACAGTATAGAATGATATGCATGATACTCATACAATAATCCCAACAATTGCAAGATTGCTACTGTATAAGGAAGGCTAACTAGAAACAAAAGATATCTTTTCTGACCTAAGAAACCTTCTTTCTCCCCCCTCCCTTTTTTTCTTTATAACTTCCTAGCCCTCACAAACAAAAGTACGGGTGACAATGTGGTGTGTTTTTTTTTTCTTTTCTTCTTTCTGACCTTTTGTTCTTTGTTCCCTGTTATTTCTCTCTTCTTATTACATGCCCTCCCTCTCCTGGAGGGAATTGCTAGTTTCTACCAATTACGCTCACAGACATTTTATTAAGTGTTTAATGTATTGTGGACAATTGATTTATTCACTGGAAACTCAGTATTATGTTTACAATTCCAAAGGTCTCAATTCCTCTCAATCAACAAACATTTATTAAGTAAAGATAATAGTGAAATGATTCTCAAGATCCTTCCCCCAAAGAGCTTACATTTTACCCAAGGAGACAACAGCTATATATTAGTATTTACAAAACAGATATAAGATAACATTATGGGGGAGAGAAGGTTGAGGAGACCAGGAAAGGCTTCATACAGATGACTAGTTTTCAAACTAAGATTTGAAAAAAACCAAGGGATTCCCAGAAACAGGTTTGAGGAGTTGAGGATTCTCTCACTCTTCCACATGTTTAAAGACAAAACTGTTAAATCAGTTAAGTTGTATGTAGCCTACTATGACCAATTTGAATTCAGGTTCAAAGGGATTTCAAGAGAGAAAAGATTAAGCCACTTCCTGGAATATAACTTGAAGCCACAAACCTCTGATTGGGTGTTCTGTTATCTTTGGCTGCTGGGAGGGACCCTTGGAAACGAAGCTCATCCTTGTCCAAGGTTATAAGTAACAACTTTAAGGGGTGAGCAGTAAGGAGAGAGCCAGACCAGAGGTATCCAATCGAATTTGAAAAGAACCATTAATGAAAACCACAATACTACACACACCTCCCTTCCCCAGAGGGAAATTGACAATTGTGTGGCTCCTGAAAGGTGTTGCAGTTCAAGAGTGTGTGTGTGTGTGTGTGTGTGTGTGTACACCAAAAGAATACAGCTAAAAATTGCCAAGTAATCCCATTCTTCTTTCCTTTCCTTTGGTTTGATGAATGAGAAGGTAACAGTTGGAAATGGTCAGAGGATCTCTGATTCTGAAAGGGGGTAGAAAAGAGGAATGGGGTAGGGGCAGCTTGGGAGAAGACAGAATTCTACTTTTCTTAATTACATGCAAAATTTGTCTTGCAATAAAGCAATCACGATTTTATCTAAACCTCCATGGAAGGCCAATTATGGAATCCAAATGTGTTTCATGAATACTAAAAGAACTTTGATATGTGGGTATCATACATATTAATCCCTTCCCTCAAAGCAACACCTGCCACCCCCCCAACTCTCAAATGTCCGTCACACAAACATGTAGCTTATCTAATCACAGACATTTGATACTTTTGAGAAATCTCCTTTGAGAAGTGGTATTTTCTTCGTTGTTCAGAATGATTGCATAAAGCACATATCCCCTAGCTAAGACACCCTACTTAAGTGCTGAATAGGTAAGGGAGAACAGATGGGTGTTAAGTCACTTTCACTGACTGCCAGAAAGGGGAATTCTTAGACTTTTCTCGGTAGGGAGAAAAAGACTGCTGAATGATCATAGGTAGTAGTAGAAATAGGACAGGAGACAATCCAGAAACATGAGGTAAGGGAATGAAGAAGAGAGCAGACACCAGATGGGTCCCAAGCAGGCCTTGGTCACTTGGCGGATCATTAAGTAGATTCCTTAATTTTCCTCCCTCCCTCTGCATACTATAATACAAACCAGAACTAGTGCTTATGGGACCTCAGGGATGTATAGAAATAGTTTTCATTGCTAGAAACAGAGGCTCTTTGGGTTAGAAGTTTGTGGTACGAGTTTAACATTCAAAGTAGTCTTGTTCATATAGTATCACACCCAGTTCAGCCATGGGATCACAGAGCGAGGACTGGGAGGGCCCTTGACATCCTCTAGTACAGACAGAGCCATTTTGTGGAACTTGTCTGCAGCACAGTAGTGCCTTGTGTTCTTACCTCCGTGGGTTTTCAGGGGTAAGAGCTCTCATCTCATTAAGATCTAGCAGTGGTGGTTCTTGGTATGCCAGACTGATGTGACATTGAACTAGTTGTATGTCCAATTACTCCTGATCATGTTCCATGAGGTTGTGATACTTATCAGTCTCAGACGCTTGCAAGATGTGACTATCTTAGATATCATGGTAGGTAAAAGGCCAGCACTTGCAATAAGCGTGCCTGGCACTGATGAGTTCTGTTTTGGGTCACTTAGCAGAATATACTATTTGGGAACTAATGAGCTAATTAATGAGCTTATTAGACATCTTAAGTTCTTGAAACATAATGTGGAACATCTCTAAAACTTTTCTAGGTAAGTAATTTTTGTTTTGTTTTTCTTTGTTTTCAAATGATTATATGGGGAAAGTCACATTTGGCAGCCACGTCATAGGATCTAGAAGGCATATGCCTTGGGAAGAGGTTGGGATCATGTGTGATTGGGACTCATGTACTTATTCCTTAATGCATTATCCTCCTTATCTTGGTTAGGAGAAGACTATTTTAACCCACCTTTTCTAGGTTACTTAGTTTGTCTTTCTCTGTCATTTTGGAATTAGTATCCCTAAAAAAAATGATCAGAAAGCAGAAAGCCTGTTTCCCAACCATAGTGACTTCATCATTAATGATTACTACAACTGTCCCTGAGGCTTTTTAACACTGGCTCCTCTTTATTTGACAGTGAGACTTTCTACACTTGCAAACTATCTTATTTATAAATTTTACCATGTTTGGTGCTTGTCTATTATACTGCTAAAAAGCTGTGGAAGAGCACTACTTTGAAGTGTCTCCTCGCATGATAATTTCATATGCACTGCGACTCATTTGGACTGTATTTCTCTAGTTTCATTGATATCTGCTCTACTAAATTAGATTCTTTACTACTTTCCACAGCTTCTTAAATCCCAGGCTAGACCAGTTCCACTCCTCTGATATGGATCTGTTTGCATATAATACTTAACACACAGTTAGTCTTGCTCCAGTCCCTCACCACCAAGTTTTATATGGAAACATACTTCTTAAAAAGATGCAAGCTTTCTGATGTGCCTATTTTATTGCCTGCCTATTCTTCACTGAGGATCCTGAGGATTTATTGTTCATTGGCTCACTTTGATGTGCAGATTCTCTATCCCAGGGGGATATTATCCAAAAGATCTTAAGTCAGTATCATTATCATCTATTTCTATGTCCACTTTTATATATCTTTTTCATGAACTATTGTAAATTCATTGTCACTGGATTCCCTATGTCCAGCACAATCCTCTGGCCTTTCTCAACATTATAGACAATTGCTATCTTTGGCAACCTTACAAAAAGCCCTAAAATATCTCACTTCCTTGATTCACCCATTCATCAGTCCATCCCTTCTCTTCTCAAGTAAGACTTTTTCATTTATCTAACTCATCCCCCTTCTTCCAAGTGGAAATATGATGTACTCCCATTCTCTGTCCTCTAATTTATTCCTCCCATTATCCTAATTGTTCTTAATATTTTAATTCTTTTTTAAAACCTTAACCTAGTCTCTATCTATAGCTGACATCTAGCAAAATGGATTTATCCATTATCTATATTCAGAAGAAATAACCTTTTCGATAACCTTTATAGCTATAGCAGTATTTTTAGCCTTAGATTCTACATCTCTGGAGGGTAAGAGCCTTAGTAAATATTTGGTGATGATGCATTTCATACAGGACAACAAGGAACAAAATGGTGACAATATGAAAAGTACAATTAGAACTTAGTTGTTTCTGATTTCCAGAATTATTGACCCATGCATACTGTTACTTAGATAACATCCTTCCAAAAAGCATGAAGTGTATTCTATTCTCTCTCCAAATGTCCAGTTCCATAACACTTATGGATAACATAACACTATGGATACTTAATCTCTTGTAACTATGCCATTACAAAGTTCTTGAGAAAATAAGCCTGGGGACGGAATTCTATGCTCAGTGGAGCCTGATGAATTAAGAATAAATGTCATTTTTCTTCTCTGAGACATTGCTATACGTATTTATCTCCTTGAATCTTTTTATCTTAGTTGGAGGGCATTAGTGTAAATATGTGATCAATACTCCTGCTTACAACCTAAAAGGAGATTGTTTTTGAACTTCATCAAGTATTGGTCCACAAACATCCATTGAACATCTACGTGTTCTTGGGACTGTGGAGCATACAAAGGTATGATATGATTTCTGTCCTCAGGGGGCCTACAGTCTTACTAGGGACTCCTTCTCTTTCTCCCTTCCCCCTGCCTCTTTCTCCCTTCCCCCAACTTCTCTCTCTCTCTCTCTCTCTCTCTCTTCTCTCTCTCTCTCTCTCTCTCTCTCTCTCTCTCTCTCTCTCTCTTTCTCTCTCCTCTCTCTTTCTCTCTCTCTCCACACACACACACACATACACACACACACACACACACACACACACACACACACACACACACACACACACACACAAACACACTGCTAATGATTCAAGGCCAGCTATACTAAGCCCCAAAGACAAGATCACATAGTAAGCATTATAGACATTCCGAGGCAAGAAGGAGCACATTTGGGGCTAGCTTGATCAGGTCTCATAGAAAAGGTGGGATTATAGGAATGATTTAATCAAAATAAAATGTTCTGGTAAAGAGAGTATATTTTTGACTTAAGTTCATCATTACCTCTCTACTCATAGCTTTTGTTGTTTGTGTTTTTTTTCTAACCTTCCTTCATATGTCTAGGATTGACACAGGTCCCTCAGATCCAAAAGACTGAAATTTCCTTTCGGACAAGTGAGACCCAGACCTTTAATGCATATGTTGTGAGCCTTAATCGATTCCTGGAGAAATATACAGAAGCAGCCCAGAAGGATGAACTAGAATTTGAGGACTGTGGTGGTAAGTAACTTACATTTTTAGGTTGGTTTATGATTCATTTTCTCCCTTCTGTTTGTTGACTTAATGACTGACATAGAGATCCTTATGACCACTGGGATAAACTATTTAAACTATTTGTGAAAAATATGTTGAGCCATTTTGAGTATACATTTCCCAATCTGCTATTCCTCAGACCCACCCAAGATACTCTCACTCTTAAAACTGAACACCTATCACATATGCCTAGCACTCATATTTCTAGTCACATCAGTGAGGACTAATTTTGATTTATAGGATTTATTAGATGAGAAATATAGTATGATCACATAAAAGGAAAGAATTTTTTGAACTTCTATAAATGGGCTGTCAATCAGATCTGTTAAATTGTAATAGTTGAAAGACTTTTTAAAGTCTAAAGTCATTTCTTAGTGGATAAAATGAAAGTGGTGTGGTATAGTGAAATGACCAATTGACTGGGAATTGTGGTTCCAGCTCATCCACTCAATGATGCTGTGACCTTGGACAAGTTATTTAACGGCTGTTTATGTTTCCCTTCTTGCAAATTGAAGGGTTTAGCTTAAATGGCCTTTAAGGTTCCTTATAGTTCCTAAATATCTATGATAATAGAGTTTGGCATTTAAGACAATAGTGAAAGCTCATGTTTGGCAAACATCTGCTTTATTTATGAATAATATTTGCCTTAACTTACAGAATCATTTTTCATTGAGCTTCAAATTCTATGTTCAGTTGTCTTTTCTAAAGCTTTGTGTCCCTTGCTGGGCCCTAACTATAGCCTAAAAGTAGCAAATTGTCATTTCTCACGTGAGGATTGATTGCAAAGCTGTAGTGGATCCCCCAAAAAAGTAGTGGCACAGAGAGCATTTGGTGAAAAGGCACAACCAAATGACTTTCTCTTTTACACTGTCTACAATGTCAGTGAAGAACACACATTCAGGGGATTCTGTTCCTATTTACCAACATGTTCTTAGTCTGACATATTTCATTCAGCCACCTGATTTCAATCCTAATTAGTTATAATGATCCCTGTTTTTAAGACAGACAATTATTGGCCTGGGCAAACCATGCATCTCATGTTCAGCTTTATGTATAAATAGTTGGATAGTCCATTATTTAAAACAAGAGAAAAACCATTGATAGAAAAACAAGATAAATCATTCTCTGTCCTAGGCAGACAACATCAAGCTGATGGCTTGAAATATATGCTCCACCATAGCCTGGCAAAATCATTTTGTTACTTATGAAGGGAAAGTTTTTGGTGGGCTGATATAGATACAATTTAAGTAGTGTCTAAATGGCAGTCCCACTATAGTCTGACCAAAGCAAACCATTTCTGGAATATTGTACTCAGTTCTGGGGTCCATGTCATAGAAGGCATGTCAGCAAGTTAGAGTGAGTCCAGAAAGAGGTTAGTGAGGTGACTCAAAACCAGAATGATCAGTTAAGGGAATTAGAGATATTTAATCTGGAGAAATGAAGATGTATTCAGGATGTGGCTCCTCTCTTCAAATCTTTGGTCATTATATAGAAAAGGGATTGGGTTTGTTTTGATTGGCCCCAGAAGTCAGATGTAGGAGCAATGGATGGAAGTTACAGCGAAAGAGATTCTTGGCTCATTTTGAGGAAGCACTCCCAAATAATTAGAGCTATCCAAAAAAATGGATTGTCTTGCAGGACAGTGAATTATCCAGCTGTATTTAAATTAACACACATTAGAGAAGAGATTCATGATTCAGCTATGAATTGATGATATACTAGGTTTATGATGTGATACTCTGGTAGGATAAATCTGAAATATTCCTATCGTAGTAGAATTGGCTGAATCAGCTTTCTCCTTTCTTCTGATGCTGCTGGGGGAGATTATTGGCCCTTTGTTTACATTTGTGTTTTAGATGTGCCAAGTGATTACAAAGATCGAGGAGAGTTTAACAATGAACAAGGGAAGAAGAGAGTCTGCAGATTCAGGCGGGAGTGGTTGGGGAACTGCTCTGGATTACTGGATGAAACCTTTGGCTATTCAAGTGGCAAACCTTGCATCATCATAAAACTCAACCGAGTTCTGGCCTTCAAACCTAAGGCAAGTGATCTTCTAAAGGCTGAAGCAAACGTAGACACCAAGGGGAGCCTATTTTTGTAGATAACCTATCTAATAGGAAGGATGAACATCCAATGGGTGTGAAGGATTATCTATGCTGTCAGAACAGTCACACTTGAAGCTTGCATCTGGCCCACTTGCTCTAGAATGACTAACAGCATCCCTATCTTCCTGGTAATACCTAAGGAAGAGCCATTACTGTAGTTTTCCAAAGTTAGTTAATTTTCCAATGGTGAAATGATTTTTAAACTAAGCCCTGTGCTCCTGTTTTTCCCCTAAATGGAATTTTGTTCAGTCTTCTGACTGGCAAATACTGTGGTATGGTACAATCAGCATTTGACTGACAACCGAGAAACCAGAGTTCTAGGACCATCTTTGACACTAACTAGCTATGTGACCTTGGGCAAATCACTACAGTTTTCTGGGCTTCAATTTACTTTTTTAAAATGAGGAGGTTGAACTGGATTATCAGTAATATCCCTTTCAACACTAGTCTTATGAGACATTATACTCTTAAAAAATTATATGAAACATTAATGTTAAAATCTCAAAGTGGGTGCCTATATTTAGGTAATAGTTGTTTCCCTTGGATAGCTTGAATGCTCTACTGGTATCATGAAAAAAGACCTAGAAGAAAATTTCTAACACCTTGGCTGTATCATCCAAGGGTGATCTTAGGGAGAATGTGGACAAAGTCACACAGGATGGGAAAAATAAGGATCTGCACTGATGGAGGAAACATATCAATAATATTATTACAGATCCATGGTATTATTGTTTACCCTCATCATTCTCTAGGGTTGTCATCATTTTTTGGTCCCATCAAAGTCATTCATATTATATCAGATTATTTTCCTCATGATTCTAAATCCCAGAATTATCTGGAGTGGAAATACCACTGCAAAATGAAGACTAAATACTAATATATGGTAAGCCCTGGATGTTCATACAAGGAAGGACATACATACATACATACATACATACATACATACATACATACATACATACACACACACACACACACACACACATCTTTGCCTTGTGCCATTGGCACTAATTACAGCAGTATATAATGGGTTACTCTTCCTAGAAAGGGGGAAGAAGAGAGGGAAGGATGGAGCAAGCATTTATTAAGTGCTTACTGTGTGCCAGGTACTGCACTAAGTAAGCACTTAAAAAGTATTATCTCATTAAATAGCACAAGAAACAAGAAATGAACCCTAATACTTTGGACTCATTGGTGGAATTACAATAACTTTTCATTTCACAAGGCAGCATAAATATGCTAAGTACTTTTCCATCTCCATTAGAATGCAACATTCCTGGAGCCTGAATAAAAAGCATTCATTTTTCTCAAGCAGATCTTCTTCAAGAGGCTTTTTCCCTTTTCTGAATCTGTATCCATGAGCATGGTATTGGAAGATGTTTCTGATTCTGATAAGGGAAGACCATTAAAAGCCAGTTGTTGGGGAGATCTGGCTCTAATGTTCAGCCTTCTACTGAATGCCATTGGTTAGTTTTTTATAAAGCATATGATATGTGAATAATTTAAAGAAAAAAAAGAGCTATAGAAATTTAATTTATTGAGCATGTATCCAAATACCATCACTGTCACTGGAGGCAAAACTGGCTAGACCTTGCATCACCCTTTTTATTCCTCTCCAAAGGATATTTTGCTCAGAATATGGCACAATAGAAGAGGAAGACAATAATTATCAGAATATACTTAACAAGTGTAAATCAGCTAAAGAATTGAATATTGAATAAAGACTCCAGATGGTAATGAAGGATAAATAGAGGAAGGGCTGAGAACGGGACAACTAACTCCATTCGCTCCTCAGAGTCTACCATCCTATATCATCACTTCTTGAGCATTAAGTATTTTAATAAATTATGGTAATGTTGTTTAGTAATGGATGGATGATATACCAGAAATTTAAATATTCCAGTGAGAGTTATCACCTGATTCCATGATGTAGAATTTCCTATTGACCCATATACAGCTAGATCAATGGAGCATGCTTTGTTGAGATAATTTTATATGTATGTATGTATATGTATATATGTGTGTGTGTGTGTGTGTGTGTGTGTGTGTGTGTATATATATATATTTCCCCCAGTAGGAGAATACAGTGGCTTTTACTTTTAGATAATTTCCAACCTCCCCCCCCCACTTCCATTTGATTCCTTGCTGCATTTTCTCATTCCTTCTGCCACTTAAATATAAATCTATTGATTTTTTTGTTATTGCTCCTTTTGAGAAAAGACTGGTAACTTCATAGTTCTTTGCATTTTACAATTAAATGCAGTGCTGGCAGAAGGTTCTAGAGACAACTGTACAAATGCTCAAGTTTTCTTTTACGACAGAAGGCATTAATAATATAATCTTCTCGTATTGATGCCCTACTCATTAGGAAGAAGCTTTGCCTCATGGATTTACACTTTTGTTCAACTGGATTCTGGTGCATCTTTGACAAGAATAGAATCTGAAGTGAGATAGTAAATTGCTGGATTTAGAGTCAAAGAATCTGGACTTAACAACCCAGCTCTACCCACCTTGGACGAGTCATTTTACCTCCCTAGAACTCAAGAGTTGTGTTATTTTGTTTTTTAAATCTGTAAAATGTCTAGAAGCTCTTAAAGGTCCCTTATAGCTCTGAGTCTTCTAAACTATAAACCTGGTGCTTGACCCCTACTTCTTTTACTTATTATTTGTGTGGCTTCTGGGCAAGTCATCTGACCTCACTGGGTGTCAGTTCCTAATGTGTAAAATGAGGGGGATGACCTCTAAGGTCCTGCTGAGCTCCATGATCTGATGAACACATCTTCGGTTTGAAAGTGACACAAGATAAAAGGTCTAGGTTTCCTACAGCATTTTTAAATGTTGTGAAATGCCTGTCATTTCATGTTAAGCAAATCACAGTCAGAACCTTTTCAAGTATTGGAAGGAGAAACAAAACCATTTTCCTTAGCCACCTCATCATGCCAATTGTAATATGTGCTTCCATCTTAGATGACACAATCTGATAGGATTCTCTTGTTGATACTAAAATGGGTATGTTCATAATATTTATTAATCTACTGCCTTACTGACCTACATGGATTTTACTTTTAGCCTCCAAAAAATGATTCCCTGGACAAGGATCTGATGGTACGATATAACCCATATGTCCTTCCTGTTCATTGTGCTGGCAAGGTAAGAAAAAAGGGAGAATTACTGGGGAAACAGTAGGGATATTAATGATAATTTATAAGAATAACTAGGGTCTTATATTAAAAGTAATGTCTAATGCACTTCTATCAATAGAATATTGATTTCTACTATACCAGTTTCTAATTGAATTGCATTTATGATGTGCAGATATAGCTAGAACAATGACATGGCTAGGCCTGTCTCTGTGATTCAGGGCAAGTCACTGCCTTTTCCAAAGGTCCATGTCCTCACAGAAAGAATCCTTTCTACTTCACACAGGGTGGAGAAAATTAAATGAGATCAACAATCAGGAAGAATTTGAAATAGATAACTTCTAAGGTCCTTTCCAACTCATTTTCTAAGTTTTAGATATCAGGGTTTACTTTTAAAAATGTCAGTGTTTGCTTTTAAAGAAACCCAAAATGTCCAAGTTGGAATAAGGATGTTTTGCTTTGGAACCTAAGCAAATAGACTTGTTGGTTTATTTTAGTCTTTAGGTGGTATGAGAATTTTCAGTGTCAAACATTCATTTGCATCCCAGTTGCTTTTAGGTTAGGGGCACTCATTAAAGAGAAAAACCAAGGTCATATGGGAAAAATGGAATCATGGCACAAGCTTACAACTTACTCCAGCTATCATCATCATGTCTGATTTGATTTAGATGGCTTCTACTTACAACTTTTTGTCAGAGGTTTAAGGTATAGATAATTCCCACTGCTGCCAAGAACTCCCAGAAGTGGCACTTTTTGAATTTTCCTTTGTACGTGTCATCCTTTCCTCCCTTTGAGACCACATTTTGCTATGTTCTGTTCCCATCTACATCAGAGACTGGTTCATAGCAATTGCAAGACACAAGGATTGAATGATGGAGCATGCTCCAGATTCTGGAATGCTCTTGATTTCCAGATTTGTATCCAGCAAAATCTACCAGTGGGACATTTGTTAAGTGCCGACTGCGGGCATCGTGTACAGTGCTGGAGGAGATTCTGGGTAGCCTTATCTTATCGCCTTCAAAGAGTATAATCATTCTGCTGATACTTCATTTGTTTAAAGCTCAGTGTGGTGAACTCATATTCCTTCTGGTTTCCAAAGGCAGAACTCTAAAATAAACCTTAATGGTTCCCCAAATTTCCTTCAGACATTCCGTATCATCATTTGCCTGAACTGTTACATAGGGGAGCTGTCATTTTCCTGATATACTGCCTCTTAGATGGTGATGCTTTGATAGGGAAATCACAGATGTCAGTAGCATGAGAGTCCCTCAGCTTTGACTGGTGATGACTGTCTAACAAGAGGCAAAGCAGCTGATAATATTCATTTAACTACCCCCAGAGACTGCCAAAAGGGATAACTGTTAGTTCCTCTCATGGCACTTTCTATGATGCCTTTCTAACACTTGGGAGGGGTGACTCACTGAGGTTATTTAAGGATTACTGGTTCATGTGTTTTGCACAACAGTAGGGAAGACCTGGAGGCAGCTAGCTACATGTGTCAATACAGTGTCTTCCAGTGCCGACTCCCGCTAAAGCTTAAAACTGCCTATATGAATAGGGGAGCTATCAAGTTAAGCAGACCTATATTGAATTTAACAAAGACACTTAAATGAATTGTCACCTGAGACTTCCCATATCTCTAGAGCAGCAGCAAAGTGGAAGCACCAGTTAATGGCAGAGGAAGAAAAACATTACTCCAGTTCTGCCATATCCATAAATGGGCTATGGATTATGGGAAGACACAAGAGCACAGATGAGTTACGTATGGGAAGATTCCAAGTGCATGGAGCACAAAGAACATTTTAGAGCACCTTCTTAGTAGTCATCATACACACTCATACACTATCTAAACTTTGGAGAATAGCTGTTGTTAAAAAAAAAAATTAAGGTTGAAATGTGGTACAGAAACTTGAATGGGATTTAAAAGTGCTGGATTTTGGCCTAACTTTGTCACAGGTAAGTTATGTGGGCTTGAGCAAGAGGGAAATCTGCCTCGGCTCAGTTTCCACATTTGCAAAATGAGAATGATGTTACCATCTGGTGGTTAAGTGAGCTAAGATTTTCAGAAGGATGTAAAATGGAGGTAGAGCAATGGTGTAGGTGGCAGGAACTGTTTATCATGCCAACAATTAAAATAATTTCTTTTTTTTTTTTTTTAGAGAGACGATGATAAGGAGAAAGTTGGAAACATGGAATACTTTGGCTTGGGTGGCTTTTCTGGTTTTCCACTGCAATATTACCCGTACTATGGTAAACTCCTGCAGCCCAAGTACCTCCAGCCCCTCCTGGCGGTGCAGTTCACCAACCTTACCACTGACACAGAAATCCGAGTGGAGTGTAAGGCGTATGGTGAAAATATTGGCTACAGTGAAAAAGACCGTTTTCAGGGACGCTTTGATGTAAAATTTGAAATAAAGACCAGCTGATCACAAGCACAATCTTCTCCCCTAGCCATTGAAAAAAGTTTAAAAAAATTATAAAAAACAAAAACCTACTAGTCTTGAACAAACTGTCATACGTATGGGACCTACACTTAATCTATATGCTTTACACTAGCTTTCTGCATTTACTAGGTTAGAATGTAAATTTAAAGTGTAGCAATAGCAACAAAATATTTATTCTACTGTAAATGACAAAATAAAAAAACAAAAATTGAGCCTTGGGACGTGCCCATTTTTACTGTAAATTATGATTCCATAACTGACTTGTAGTAAGCAGTGTTTCTGGCCCCTAAGTATTGCTGCCTTGTGTATTTTATTTAGTGTACAGTACTATAGGTGCATACTCTGGTCATTTTTCAAGCCATGTTTTATTGTATCTATTTTCTACTTTATGTGAGCAAGGTTTGCTGTCCAAGGTGTAAATACTCAATGGGGATAAAACTGGCATGGTATTTAATTTTGCTTTGCTCTTTTAGAGATAAAGGCCCATCTATGAACATATTTAACAACACTCCATAGAGCCTTTTCCTGTGATGTTAGCTTTATTTAATTTTAATTTTTTTTTCCAGGGAGGGGGGGTGGACTGTCCAGGGAGGGGGGAGGGGAAACTGCCCTTGAATTTTAAGTGAAGCTAAAGGAAAAAAAAAAGATGATGGGTTGTATTGTGCTTTGTATTGAATGCTGTCTCTACATTTCTTCCCTTGTCCTCCAGTACTTTCTCAAGTTGTGTGTGAGACCTGGGTTCAACTATCACTTTGGCTGGTGATAGGGCTAATTATTTTGCTTTGTATATTTTCTTTCTATCTTTTTTTTTTCCTTTCTTTCTCTGGAGGCATCACATGCTGGTGCTGTGTCTTTATGAATGTTTTAACCATTTTCATGGTGGAAGAATTTTATATTTATGCAGTTGTACAATTTTATTTTTTTCTGCAAGAAAAAGTGTAATGTATGAAATAAACCAAAGTCACTTGTTTGAAAATAAATCTTTATTTTGAACTTTAAAAAAAGCAATGCAGTACCCCATAGACTGGTGTTAAATGTTGTCTAAAGTGCAAAATCTATGTTCTAACATGTAATAAATGCCAGGAGTACAGCGCTCTTGTTGATCTTGTATTCAGTCAGGTTAAAACAATGGACAATAAATGAATGAACACATTACTTATGTGTGCGCTTTGTTCTTGTCTCCAAGGCTCCACTTTGCCACTGCTCCATCTTTAATATTGTTAATTTTCCAAGATCTTGAAAAAATATTGGACCTGAAAGACAAACACAAGTTTTCAGTGATTCCTATGGAAGCACAGCCTTCTTGGTATGAAGCAAATACAGTGAAAAATCTAGGTTGTAGTTTGTTTTTTAAAACTGGGATCAGCTTGACGTTTAGCAGATTAGTACAGTTCATTCTGCCTTTAGATTCATAACTCAGTTCAAGTCTCTACCTTGCCTTTCTGAAAAAATAATTAGCTTTATTGTGAAATGAGGCAAAATCAGCTGAAAGTCATTTTCCAGGTGCACTAGACTTAACAACTGAGCTGGAATTTCAGTCTCACTTATCCAACTTGGGAAATGCCTAAACTAGAAACACATTTTCTGAAAACAGAAACCTTTTATGGAGCCTTCACAGTCACCTATTCTATGGATCCTCGCTGCATCTGTGACAGTACTGAAGGAGTGGGGTTTATTGAGAGAAGCCCCACTGACACGCCCTAGTATTTCTCATATTTTTCTTGGAGACAATACTACATTGATACGTATGTCAATAGTGACACAGAGTTGCAGCAATTTCGTGACAGTAGCTGAAATACACATGTAATTTTCACTTCACAGTCTTGCTTAAGTTGAGTTCTGATCAGTTTCTGTTGTTTATTTTGTAAAAATATCACCTGAGACTTAATGTATCTCCAGAGCAGCAAATCGTGAGCCCAATTAGTAGCAGAGGAAGAAAAACATTGCTACATGGAAAAGTCCTTAAATAACAAAGAGAAATAATGGAAAATAGCTCCCGTTTAACTGCAAAGAGATCTCAATCTTTGAGAAAATAAAGCAAACTGTTAAGTCAAAAGGTCAAGAAAAAACATAAGGTGAATGTCCTGAATTTAGAAGATTACAGCTCTAAAAAGTAATTATTAATTACAAGGAAGCAGAAAGTAATTTTACGCTTATTCCAAGTGAATCCTTGCTGAACTATTACAAAATGTCTTGAGTAAATTAAGCCTTGATGTGCAGTGAATCAGAACAATAAGCATAACAGGCTTGGTGTGAGATTTAGACTGAGGGAAATGAGCATGGGCTGTTGGGTAGGATGGCATCTTGGGATTCAAATATGGCCTCTACCTTCAGTCATAGAATGCTGGGCAAGTCACTTTCTTCATCTGTGTGCACCTCAGGCAACTCTCTCAAAACCACCTACTGTCACAGATGTGTCAAGATCCACAATGGTGGAGGGAATTGCCTGCTAAAGAAACACCTCCCACCCCAAGTCCTACGGCAATGTCTCATTATGACATGGAAGTTTACAAAGTCTCTGACAGAAAAATGCAAGGTATGGCAGACCTTTAGCAAGCTAGGTAAACCTTTAGTATTGAGCCAGTGATAGACTGTGTAGTTACCTGGGAACTACCTTCCATAAATTTAGAAAGGCTTATTACAAGAAGACTGGTCATCAGGAAATATACATATATATTTAATTTGTTTGGCCGCAGTAAATAAACAAATTGCCTACAAAATAACAGAAGGATTGAGCTCTACATTGGTGGAGCAAATAGAGAGATGACAATAAATCTTCTGAAATAGTCATAGGAAAAGAGAACATTTATTTAGCTTGGTGAGCAGCTGGTATTTAAATGGTACCAATTGTATATGTAAATATTGGTAAAGAAGCTATTTCTGATGAAAAAATAATCTATTTTACATAAAATCCAAGAATCACCCCCCCCTTATCCCATATGCACATATACCCATATAGATATATAGGTACATATGTACAAGAACATATATAACTATATACATACATAGATAAATCTATGTAAATATACACATCTGTACATCTCTACATATATGTGCTTTTTAAAAATCCAAAGTATGGTAGATTATATGCGTGCTTATGTATGTATGTAAGAAAGGGGGTTTCACATCTCATCTCAATGTAATCACAGAAGGTATCACTGAATGTAATCACAAAGTGTAAAGTAGGTAGCCACACGTGATTAGATTTTAATGTAATCCCTCTGTGAGGTGTGAAACTCTGATTGAGTCAAAGGGGGAATTGTGTGACTGGCTGTATGGGTGAGCTGACAATGTCTCTGGGGACTTTAAATAGCTAAAGGGATTTCAACAATTTTACAATTTGAGCCAGAAGTGGAGAGGGGAAAAAAAAGGTCTTTTGACAGGAAATCACATTTGAGTGGGGAGGGAATTTCATCTTCTCTCTTTTCCCCACCCCCACCTCCCAACTGACCACGTCATAAGAGGAAATTGGTCTAATGGGAAATGAGAGATCAAGCTGAGAATGGAAAGGCATGCTGAAAAGAGGCACAGATACTGAAAGACAATTACCCCAAGAAGAAGGTAACTTCTGGGACTGTGATCTCTAACAGAGAAATGGCAGAGATGGACTCAAAGAAGGAACATATCTTTAAACCCCAGATAAGTAGAATACTCAGCATAGAGCTGTAACCCAAAGGAGCTTCTTAAGGTCTCTACACAAGGAGAAATAAGTTCCAGCATCAGGAGTTGTGAATTACCCCTTTGCCACAAGTATCTGAACCCACTCTTTCCATGAACCTACGTATATATGTGGGAAAGTGCAAGCTTTTGAGAGGAATATTTTATACCAACTTTTCCTGCTATCTCATCTTACCAAATAAATGCCTTTGCTAAAAGCAAAGTCTACTATATGTTAATGGGAAACACACCAGTGGGGGCTCAGGGGCTACACTGTCATCCACTCACAAGGTTACCCTTCCTGAGAACAAGTTGTCCCTCTGGACACCCAACCTTCAAGTAAAAGCGCAAGTTTAGGAAAGTAACCCAGGAGTGCACATGTATACTTGTGTGTACATGCGTATATAATTATGTAGTTAGGTCTACATATAGTTAAGTTAAAAGCTTATTTCCAGTTCTATAATTCTGTGCTAATATAGAAATTTATAGCTTTAAATTAAGTTTGATTCTAGAGCAGAAAAGAAATTAAGTTTGTTTACTATTTCAAGCACCTAGTAGGCACTGGCTAGCCAAAAGTAAAAATCTGCCTTTAAGAAGACTGACTTTTCCTAGGGGGTGGGGCATATAACAGGTATGCAGATAAGGCAATATAAGGTAATTTGAGGAAGGAAAGAGCACTAACATCTGGAGGGATCAGTGAAAGTTCTTCATGGGAACTGGTTCCCTGCTCAGATATAAAGGAAGGTTGGTATTCTAAGAGGTATAGACGGGGAGGTAGCATAATATTGTGTGTATGTGTATATGTGAATAAATATATATATATATATATATATATATATATATGTATATATATATAAACACATACATATTCAAATGCACACACATATGTGTACATATGTGTGTGTATTATATAAATGTGTGTACACAATTTATTCAAGATTCCTCCAAAGAAGTAGCAGAAATAACCCATTCCAATGACCTTCTGCTCATCAACAGCAGGTGAGGCATAAAGCAAAGATATGTCTACTAGACAAATGTGTTCGCCACTGTGTGATAGAGGAGATCAAAATGGAAGAGGGAGTTCCTGTGAATGATGAGGTCCTCCAGAATCTCCTGTTTGCAAATGATATTGTACTGATTTTTTTTAAGGTGTAGAGCATTTTTGTCCATAGTAGATTTGCAGTTTCATGTATAATCATCTTTTTATTGTAATATGTTATGGAAATGTTTGTTTTATTCCATAAATTAAAAATAAGATTAAAAGAGAAAGAAAGAGAGGTCAAGAATCAAAGGACTTTTGCCTGACCATCCATCCACAAGGGAAAGACCAAATGGATGAAGAATGTCTATTGCCCAGTAAAATGGGTGGGCCTTACCAATGGGTGGGCCAATTGCCTGTCAGTGTAGGGTCAGAGTTGGAATGAAATGAAACACTTATAGTTCACTCAACAGTTAAAGGAAGGAGGTTTACTTAATATATAACAGAGAAATTATATTAAACAAGGATAATGTAGTATTTAGTTCAGTTATATGTTGACACTCCTTGATTTTGTTAGCAGGGCAGGTGTGGTGACTCATGTGGCCCTGGGACATCCGCCAAGGTTAAAGGCCCCCAGCACTACATGGGTGGTCTTTGTTTTGCCATTAGGCAACCAGGAAGCCATATGGCTAGAGGCTGCCAGGAAGCTGCACCAATGGCTTAAGCCTTAACCACCTGAGTCAATCAAATCTTAAGGACAGCTTCCTTGCCTTTTAGGGAAAGAACTAGTTTAACTTATATGGAGGATGTGGGGGAGGAGCACAGACTCTGATATACAGTGATCCTATCATACTTAGATGCACAACATGCATTTCGATAAATAAGCTGTGGAGTCTCCCCATCAGTGTGTGCCTATGTATGTGTGTATGTTTACACATATATACATATATACACATACATACACACATGTATGTATATGCATATGACAGATAGTACAGCTTGATGAGGTGGGCCAGAGCTAAACAAGGGAAGGAAAGAAGGTAGGATTGCCTTCAGCAAACTGCAAAATTCCTTCAATGACCTCAAGTTTCTTATAAAAACAAAGGCCCATTTTTTGATATCAACATTTCTACCAGTGACTTTGTATGGTAGCAAAACATACACTATAACAGACTCCAAAGAATTAAAGATGAATGTCACAAAGAAGGCATCAGAAAAGAGCATGTAAGCAAGCATGGAGAACTTCAAAGACAACCAGGAGTAAAAGACATTACCAAGGAATTGTATGATAGGAAGAAAAGATGGGCCGGTCAACGGCGAGAGGTGGGGGGAGGGTAGACTGCCAGAATCCTCTGTTGATTTCCCTATAACATCTGAAGGAAGCAAGAAAGGGTCTCCAGCACATTGTAGGAGAGCATGAACAAGAGATGTAAACTGGATAGGCAATGATGAGACGAGGGCTGCATCACTGCGGGAACTTCCAAATGAGTGCCTTCCCAGATGCATCTGACCAGGAAAGGAGGTGGCCTGATTAGATTAGGAAGAATGAGAGAACAGGGTATAGTTCGTAAAGCGCTGAACTCAAGCCAGGAAGACCTGGGTTAGAATCCTGCCTCAGCCACCTCCCTGCTGCATTATCTTGAGCAAATGCCTTCAACTCTCTTAGCCTTAGCTCCGTTGTCTTTAAAATGAGGGATGTGGAGTTCCGAACCCGTTAGGATCCCTTCCTATTCTAAAACCTGTGATCTCTTTTAACTCTCAATCTATGATTTATGGATTTAGATAATGAGACCTGGACAAACCAACGTATACACTAGTGTCCTCATGATGCCTGAACAAGTAGGTCTTTAGCCCGGGGGAATTTATCACAAAGCACAGACAAAGGCTACACAGGACAAGATGCAGCCTGCTTCGATGGGGCAGCGACGGGATCAAGCTAGAGGCACCAACTTTCAAAAGTCTCTTGGAATAATGGATTCCTAGTACGGAAGCATGTGGAGCACAAGGTGCAGGAGGAGCAGAAAGCCACAGAGTTTTGTTCCATGACTGTCTGGGTAAAATCTAATGTGAGCCCTAGCTACCTCAAAACAATAGAATGCTTTGTTTGTTCAAACTGTAGGGAACTGCCCCAACTCCCTAATTAAAGGTACTATCAGTGATTGAAAGATTTTGATAGCTGGGCTTTCATCTACTAAGGTCCAAATGATATCTCATGGTCCTGATTCTTAAAGGATTATGAAACTTTTGGTCTCTATTATATTTACCCTGTGAAGCGGAACCGAGTGAGATTATCTTGAAAATTCAGGAATAAATGCTTTGTGAATATTGAGGGAAACCATCCAAGGAGCACTCAAGAAGGGTTTTAATCAAGGGAGTAAACTGATCCTTGTTTCAGGATAAATCTCTATTTATAATATAAAACTTTCCAAGAGTGAGCTAGTCATATTCAGAAAGATGTTATCTCTTATTCACCAGGATCCAAGCAGTGAAAGATGCCCTTTCCTGAAAGCCACTTGTCCTGATTTTCCAGAAACTCTAGATCTTTAATTCAGGCATGGCTGAATCACAAACACCACAGAAAAAGTCAATTTTCAAGAATATTCAAGGCCTTCTACAATCAGCCTTCAACAACAGCTACCACCACCACCACTACTACCACCACCATCACCATCACCACCACCACTACTATGGAAATAAGTATTTATTAAGCATTTACAGGGCAGCTAGGTGGCGCAGTGGATAGAGCACCAGCCCTGAAGTCAGGAGGACCTGAGTTCAAGTCTGGCCTCAGACCAAATACTTGACACTTACTAGCTGTGTGGCCTTGGCCAAGTTACTTAACCCCAATTGCCTTAGAAAACAAACAAACAAACAAAAAACATTTACTATGTGCCTGGTACCATGCTGAGCATTTTACAAATATCATCTCATTTAATCCTCACAACAACCCTGAGAGGTAGGCATTATTAGTATTATCCCCATTATATAGATGAGGAAACTGAGGCAGAGGATAAATGACATATCCAGGGTTCACATAGCTAGGAAATGTATGAAGCGGGTTTATCTTGACTTTAGGCCTAGCACTCTATCTACTGTGCCTCCCAGATGCCTCAATATTACTACTACTACTACTACCACCACTACCACCACCATCACCACCATCACCACCATCACAACTTCTACTGTTACTGCAATTGTAACTATAACCCTGATGATGACAATAATATGAATTCATATGTTTGTAGCACTCCTTCCAACCTATGAGTACTACTGGTCCACAAATACATCCTGCATTTTGCCATCTCTGTGTCTGTGCTCAGAATATTCCCTGCTCTTGGAGTACTTCCAAAATGCCCATAGTGGAAATCTTACCCAAGTTTGTAGGTTCATCTCAAATGCTACTGCCCCCTACACAGGCTTCTTTGTTGATCCACCTACTCTAATCAACATTGGTTCCCTCCAACCTTTGAATTCTTATAGTATTTTGTTTATATCTTTATGACCTTTCACATTATAATTTATATCAAGGTTATCTGTGCACAAGGTTTATCTTTCTGGCAGCTCGTAATATTTTCTCCTTGACCTGAGAACTCTGGAATTTGGCTACAATATTCCTAGGAGTTTTCCTTTGGGGATCTCTTTCAGCAGGAGATTGGTGGATTCTTTCAATTTCTATTTAGCCCTCTGGTTCTAAAATATCAGGGCAGTTTTCCTTGATAATTTTTTGAAAGATGATGTCTAGGCTCTTTTTTTGACCATGGCTTTCAGACAGTCCAATAATTTTTAAATTTTCTCTCCTGGATCTATTTTCAGTTGTTTTTCCAATGAGATATTTCACATTGTCTTCTATTTTTTCATTCTTTTGGATTTGTTTTACAGTGTCTTGATTTCTCATAAAGTCATTAGCTTCCAATTGCTCTAGTCTAATTTTTAAGGAAGTATGTTCTTCAGTAATCTTTTGGACTTCCTTTTCCATTTGGACAATTTTTCTTTTTAGGGCATTCTTCTCCTCATTGGCTTTTTGGACTTCTTTTGCCATTTGGGTTAGGCTATTTTTTAAGGTGTTATTTTCTTCAGTATTTCTGGGGGTCTCCTTTAGCAAGCTGTTGACTTGTTTTTCGTGATTTTCTTGCATCACTCTCATTTCTCTTCCCAGTTTTTCCTCTACTTCTCTTACTTGCTTCTCAAAATCCCTTTTGAGCTCTTCCAAGGCCTGGAACTGATTCATATTTTTCTTGGAGGCTTTGGATGTAGGAGCTTTGACTTTGTTGTCTTCTAAAATTGTATGTTTTGATCTTCTTTGTTACCAAAGTAAGATAATATAGTCTGACTCTTTTTGCGCTGCTTGCTCATGATCCTAGCCAATTACTTGAGTTTTAAACTCTTTGTTAAGGTAAGAGTCTGCTTCCAATGTGGAGAATGTACTGTCCCAAGCTTTGGAGATTTACACAGCTGTTTTCAGAGATACCTGTAGGGACCTGTAAGTTTTCAGTTCTTGCAAGGTGGTATGATAAGGGGCGAGGTGTTAACTCCTTTCCTGGCCTGTGCTGTGGTCTATTAGTGACCACAAGCACTCCTTTCTGTTCTGGAACTGTAAGAAAGGTCTACTCTCCACTGCCACTACAAGCTCCACCACACCAACACTCCTCCTCGCCCCAAGACTGCCGCCCAGAACTGTGACCCAGATCCAAGCAAGGGCAAAACAAGAGATTCCTGCCTCAGCACTGGCAAAGACATCCCTGCAATCCCCCTCTGATCAGCCACTTGATTCCCCCTCAGTCTGTGGGCTGGAAGCTCAGGATGCAGCCACCGCCCCAGCGACCCTGCTCTGCGCTCTGAGACCTAGCTCCTCTCTCACTGCAGAAAGAGACTTTTCCCACTGACCTTCTATGTTGTCTTTGTGTTTGTGGGTTGAGAGGTCTGGAAGCCACCACAGCTGCCCGAGATTCAGTCCTCTGAGGCCTGCTCCAGGTTCGCTGCAGCCTGCACGCCCATGCCGCACTGCGCTCTTCTCCCCACCTGGCATGATGCACCTTTCCAATCAATCATCAAGACTGTCTTGGGCTGGAAATTCGCTTCACTCTGTCTTTTTGTGGGTTCTGCTGCTTCAGAATTTGTTTAGAGCCCTTTTTTTATAGATATATGAGGGGGTTTGGGGGAGAGCTCAAGCCAGTCACTGCTTTCACTCTGCCCTCTTGGCTCTGCCTCTCCAGAAGGTTGATCTTCTCTGACCAGACTAGAGGCTACGGAGAGTAGGGACTGCACTCAATCCATATTCAAATCCCCCTCGGCCTTACATATAGTAGATGCTCAAAAATATTTGTTGAGGTGAACTAAGCAAGAACCCTGACACATTACTTCAAGCCTGTCACAATGTGAAGCTTTGTTTCCTGGGTTACTCTGGCCAAATAATTCATCACCCTGTGGTCAGCCTGCATTTAGTCAGGCTTATCTTGAGCTAATAGACAAAGCCTGTCAAACTGTATCCAAAACATAGCCACATGCAGCATATTATATTTGGATCGACACTTAGGGAATTAATTAAATTTTTTTAAGGTGAAAATTTACTGAATATCCAATCATAAACATTATATTCAGTCAACAAACAGGCCAAAGAAACAAAACTTAACTAAACTGATTATTTTTTAATTGACAACTACTTTACCTAAAACAATACAAACTTTGCAAAGGGATCCATTTAATCAAACCTTTCCCCTTATCCTAAAAGGCAAAACAACCTTTTCAACCTTAGCCTCTTGGCTGCAAAGGCATATTTCCAACGGGAACCTGATCTGCTAACAGCACACATTGAGAATGGCCAACAACAGAATTCGAGGACTGGTGACCAGTAGAAACAGATCCTTTTTAACATTTAATGTTTTAATTTTTTTTGCTTTCCATACCTATATC
Organism: Phascolarctos cinereus; assembly: GCF_003287225.1. NCBI lineage: Eukaryota > Metazoa > Chordata > Mammalia > Diprotodontia > Phascolarctidae > Phascolarctos > Phascolarctos cinereus. The sequence continues at coordinate 419,230,330 of NW_027555958.1, read as the reverse complement.
AGCCAGAATAGCAGAGTCATGTATATGGGCAGGCCCACAGAAAACAAAATGTGCAAGGGAGTCAAAGAGGAAGGGGTGGGGGTCTTCTGGAGGTTATAATGAGAAGGATGGAAAGCACATCTAATTCTGAAAAGAACTGGACTCCTCCAAGGGCAAGGGCTATCAGAGTAGGCAAGGCAGAACTGTGGAGAGTGTCTGGAAGACAATGGTAGAGTGGTCCCAGGCTGTGGTGTGACCAAGTCATTGATTAATCTCTTTCTCTTTCCTACACCTAAGCCTTCTGGAAGCAGCAAAGGGGAAGTGAGTAGGAAATGGAGGATAGAAGAGTATCAGTGGTGGGGGTTTCTGCAACAACCAGGGTTCCCCATAGATCGGAAAAACTTCCTCCAAATCTGGAAGACTCCAAATTCCAGGAGCTTCTGGTATATTGGAACACATTACATAGCTACACCTATGATCCATATTGTATACTAATATTTGTCAGAGATAATGAGGAAAGAAAGAAATTCAAAAAGAATTCAGGAAGATGCTTTAAACCAAGTCAATGTATATATTGATACCTGGTGACTTCAATGCAAAGGTGGATATGGGGAGGGTCGAGAAAAATGCATTGGGAAAATACAGTTCAGGGCTAAGAAATGAAAGAAGTCAAAGTTTCATAGACTATTTAGAAGCCTTAAGCCTGATGTAAGTAATGAATATCTCAAGAAAGGAAGCAGAAGGCATTTGACATGGCATACACCACAAAAAAAAATCTCAAAAAATGGAATTGACAACATCTTAACAGATGGAAAAACGGGTTACTGATGTGGGAGTCATTTCTGAATCAAATATGTAAAGACTCAGAGAAAAGAGAAAAGTAAGTGAATGAATAAGAAGAAGGGATAAAGATATAGATTACATTCAATTACAACTCAAAAGTGAGGCTGGTGACTTTGCACAGCCCTCTCTCACTCAAATCCAATTCATTTGCATGTCATGGCATCACCTCCCTGATGTCATAGTCCTCTTCAAGAACGAAAGAACAGCAATGGCAGCAGCAGCAGCAGCAATTACAACTCAAATCTGACCTATTCAAACCAGTCACTGACACCACAAAAAAGAGAAATGTCTGAACTCATTAACTCTAATTGTCACCATTTCATTCAGATTAACCAATGTAGTTAACACAATGAGGGGGCCCAAAGAACCTAGAAACTTCCTTATCCAGCAACAAATCTGATCAACTTGTCAAGTAAAAAGACATGATAGCCAAAGGGTAGCATGAAATTAGAGTACAAATTTATTTGCAAAAGATTACCCAAGGTAATTGTGGAACATTACAAGCAGCACCGTTATCAAAAAAGCAAAACAAAACAAAACCAAACCAGCCCAAAACAATGAAAGGATATAAGTCTATGGAAAGTTTAGTGTGAGACCTAAGTGAAACCATCCCTACCGAATTTATAAATGAAACTTGAATAAAGAAAGCAAATTGATAGAAAATGGATCCGACTTTTCAGGGTTTCTGAATGATTAACAATAGAACTACCACATTTGGACTCTAAGACCATATTGCCCCATTTGACGAAATGGAAATGACAGTTAAGAAGATGAAGTCTGGAAAGAATGACTGGACTAGACCAAGTACACACACATGAAATCCAAGCTAGAGAAAACATAATTCTCAAAGCTCTGAAGGATCATATTTAAAGATATCTAAAGTGGAAAATATAAAATTATTGTAAAAACCTCATGTATAGGATTATTTCTTATTTTAAAAAGGCAGCCACACTAATCAATATGCCTCCTTTCTCATCCCTATAAAATGACATTGAGAATGACACAGTTATCATAGGTATCCTTGATGAAAACATAAGAAAGGAACAGGCAGATTCCTTTGCAAATGCCTTTCTACTACAAATCACATTTCCAGTCACACAAATGGATGGAAAGTATAGAAATGCAAATTTCCACTGTATTTACTGTTTATTGATTACAGAACAACTACAAAAACAAAGTATTTAACTTCCTGAAGAATATAGTCTTAAAATCTCTCTTCTAGCAAGGTGTCTCCCATGCATATACTAAGAATCCTGATAGAAGAAACCACAGAAATTACTTTGTTCAACACTACCCTGGTCATCAACATCAAACAGGGAGACAAAGGTGTTTGCTACTGGAGAAGGTTCAAATGGAGAAGGAATTCCCTACAGCTGATGAGGTCTTTTTTTTGGCTAATCAATGGGGTTAAGTGACTTGCCCAGGGTCACACAGCTAGTAAGTGTTATGTGTCTGAGGCCGGATTTGAACTTATGTCCTCCTGAATCCAGGGCCGGTGCTCTATCCACTGGGCCACCTAGCTGCCCCAAGGTGATGAGGTTTTGCAGGGATTCTTGATGATGGACAACATTTTCTGAAGCACACCAAGCCAGGAGACACTAAAGGCCCTCTTTAATGAGATCCAGTCAGGACAGATAGATAAGCCTAGGAATCCACCAGAAGGCAGTGTGACATGGTAAATAAAGGGACAATCTTGGAGTCAGGAAGACCTGGGTTCAAGTTCTACTACTGACATTTACCACTAACAAGACCATGAATAAGTGTCCCAGGCAACTGAAAAAGACCCTAAATTACAGACCAGTTGCTAATCTTTCAGGTCATTCCCCTTTTCCTCTATAATTTGCTGCAAGTGAGATCTTTGATCCTCTATTATTCTTTTGATAGCTCTCATGGCTAGGTCTAATAGCAACCTGCCATGGGGAGGGATTCCTGAGCGAGACAAAATAGTCTCAAGGGGGCAGGTCCTATGCCAGTCAAACAGTGCCCTTCTTCCGTTTCATTCCTTACCAATCATACAATTATATAGGTTAAAGGAATGCTAAGAAGCCAAGGGTATCCAGACATAAGGACTCAAAAGCCTTGGAAAAAGAGTTATTACTTATATCAAGTCTAGTTATCCACATGAAAGGGCTTAGAAATCATAATGGACTCTTTTTGACAGGGCAATGTAAGATAAAGGTTGTCCCTGACTGACCTTGCTGTTACAGATCCCAGAAAGTACCCCGATTGGCCTTATAACAGAAGGAAATTGAATTAGCTTGGATTATATGTCTACTCTTTTGTATCTTAGTTTTCCCTATTTCAGGTTTTAATCAGAAACTACATTATAAAGTGCTTTGAATCCAGATAAGGCTTCAAATATGTAAAATAACCAAGAGAACAGAAGTGCCACAGAACAAAGCAGAAATTCAGTCCCATTCATCCATAGCTGCCAGAATGGTTTTCCTAAATAAAGCCTAAGTCTGACCATGTCACCTCCTGGCTCCTTGTTTTCCTTCTACCTCCAGGACCAAATTTTAAATCCTCTCTTTGGCATTTAAAGCTCTTTACAACCTGTCCTCTTCCTACCCACTCTTCTCACAGTTTGCTCCCCTATACATACTCTGTGGTCCACCAATGCCAGCCTGCTCACTGTACTTGAACACGATGCTCTGTCTCCCATCTTTGTGCCTTTGCCCCGGTCTTCCCCCAGGCCTGGCATCCTCTCTCCTCGTTTCTGCCTCTTAACATTGTTGGCTGTTTTCAGGCTTTAGCTCAAATGCAATTTTTTTCAGAAACAGGCCTTCCAGGTCTACTCTCTACCTCAGCATACCTATGGTTACTTTGCTAATCTCATCAATTCTACCTCCTCAACATCTCTCAGCTTCAATTCCCTTCTCTCCAGTAACACAGCCTCTACCCTGGTTTAACCACTCATCACAGCCCACCTGGATTATCAGAACAGATGCCTCATTGACTTGCCCTCAGTGGTTCCCTCTTGTCTCTAAGAGAAGATGCAAAGTCCTTAGCTTAGCACGGAAAGCTTTCCACCGTCTGGCTTCCACCTACTTCTCTCACTGTTGCTTCTTAGTACTTCCCTTCAATGTACTCTTCAATCCAGGCAAACAGCCTGTCCCTGAAATTCCACCTCTCACATGGGTGCTTTTCCAGGCTGGCTGGCTACCCCCCTCAACCTGGGATGCCCTCCATCCTCGTATCTGCCTCCCAGAATATTGAGCAACTAAAATATCTAAAAGATGGATTAGCTTCTATAGGAAAAGAGACTAAACAGAAGGGGCCTTACCAGTTCACCAAGTTGAAAGTTAGATAGATATAAAAGTGTATAATAAGATGCACGCTACAGACAAGGTGAATGTGGATTTATTCACCCAATTCTGTAACTAGAATTTTATATAAAGAGACATATGTAAAGGCATAATTGGAGAACATGAGGACAAATAAGAAAAGTTCTTTATTCAGTGAACAAACATTTATTAAGCTCCTACTGTGTACCAGGCACTGTGCTAAGTGCTGGAGATTCAAAGAAAGAAAAAAAAAGTCCCTGCTCTCAAGAAGCTCATATTGCAATGGGGGAAATGACATACAAACAAACATATACAAACCCATCATATACGGGTTAAATTGGAGATAACCTACTGAGGAGAAGCACTAGAATTAAGAGGGATCAATGAAGGCTTCCTATAGAACGTGGTTTTTTAGTTGGGATTTGAAGGAAGCCAGGGAAGCGAAGAGGCCGAAACATGGAGTGAGCACATTGAAGGCATGAGGCACAGCTACTGAAAAAGTCCAGGGTCAGGAGAGCCTTGTCCAAGGAACAGCAAGGAGGTCAGTGTCTCTGGATCACAGAGTGTGTATATGGGGGGAAGGAAGGACGATGTAAGAAAACTGAAGAGGTGGGGGGGGGCCATGCAAGGTTCTGAATCCCAGAAGATTTTATATCTGATCCTAGAGGTGATAGGGAGCCACTGAAGTTTACTGAATAGGGAGAGACATGGTCAGATCAGTGCTTCAGGAAGATCATTTTGGAAGCTGGAGTGCAGGATGGACTGGAGCGAGGAGAGATGTGGCAGGGGTAGGAAGGATGCTGCACAAGTGGGGTGAAGCATGTCTGAGGGCCTCCCTAAAAGGCAGTCACCAATGGGGACAGCACCTCTGCAGCCTGCAAGGGGAGGAGAGGAGTGCACTGAGTGCAGGCATAAAGAAGGTGAAACATCACAGGGATCTTTCCTAAGAGGTCTTAGACATCACCCAGCCCAACCCATCACTCTACAGATAAAGAAACTGAGGCCCAGGAGAATGAGTGACTTGTCCACGGTCACAGAGCTAGGGAGGAGCAGAGCTGGGGTCTGAACTCAGGCCCTCTCATTAGAAATGCTGGGTTCTTTCTGTTCCTGCAGGTTGCTTAATGTCACAGGGGACAGCTACCCTATTCTCCTAAAAATTTTCCTTGGCATCATTTCAAGTGTAGAATTGTGGGCAGGATGAATCATAAGTTTGACTGAACTTCTAATATTTTTATGACAAGTAAGAATTTATTGTATTTTTACTCACAGTCGTCATTAGAGTATGGAGAAGCCGGGACAGAGAAGGCAGTGACTCTGCCACTTGGTGCCAAAAATACATCAATCTCATTTCTCCAATGAGAGTGCATAGTCCTTGAACAGAACTGAGTCTCGTACTTCTGTACCTTTCACAGTGCTGAGCATGCTACGGGTGTCTAACATATACACGGTGACCAAAAGATACCCATCTCCAGTGCTCAGCACAGTCCCTGGCATCTTGTAGGCACTTAATACATGTTTACTGAGAGACTGATTGACCGTCCTGTGCTCCCTCTTTCCCTTTTTTCATATTTCTCATTCTTAGCCAGTGACTAAAAGAGTACACCTCCAAACACTGTGGGTTCTGCTTTCAGCCACTGACTCTGATCTAAGACTAAAGACCATGTGGCAAACAATTTCAAACTACAGCAGACCAGCTACTCCCAAGGCCAGGGAAGGCAAGACAAGAGCTAGCGCCAGGTTGGCAGTGGAGAAACTGGGAAGGCACTTCCAACAGATAAGAAGTAGAGGATGATATTCCTTTTAATGGAAAGGAGCAGGTAGGCCTTATAACACTACTCAGATATGACCAAAAAAGATTTTTGTATGTAATAAAAGATTACCTAACCAACTCTTTCAAAATATACTTTCAACTTAATTTACTCTCCAACTATGTCCACATGGTTCATAAATAAAGATGGGTTTCTGGTATCACCTAAAAATATTACCTAGTTAAAAGTTTTATCAGGTTAAATCTCTAGGCCAGACATGACATTGGTTCCTTCTTTGTAGGTTTATCCAAAACTCAAAATCTGATTAGTCCAGCCTAGAATTAGGATAATTCATTTTCATTATTTTACTTTTAAAAAAAAATATATTCATTTTAAACTTAAATACAAAATGACAAAAGGAAAAAAAAAACACCTTTCTATGTACACAGCAGAACTTAAGAGAGGATTTAATATAAAACAATAAATTTACATTTCAAGAAAACCTATAATAAATACTATATGTTGTTTTTAAAGCTCCCCACCTTTTCTGTGCTTGATTCTAGGTTTCTTTTTTCTGCTGTACACTTTTATTTTATTTTTTTCTCTCTCCCACCCCCACCCTAGAGAAGGCTACAATTAAATGTGAATATATACATATACATACACATCTATACACACACACACACACACACACACACACACACACACACACATATACTGTGTCCATCCTATGCATATTTCTATTTTGTCAGTTTTTTCTCTGGTGGTGGATAGCACCTTCCTTCATGGGTCTAAATCTTTCCATGTTTTTCTGAACTCATCATTTCTTATATCACAGTAATACACACAGCTAGTTTAGCCAGTCCCCAACTGAAGGGCTTCTATCATTTCAGCCAAACTAACGGGTGTTGGACAACATTGCAAAGTTGTTTTAATTTGCATTTCTCTCCTTATAATGAGTTGGAGCATTTTTTCAAATGATTATACATAGTTTTGATTTTTTTCATCAAAAAAATATCACTTCACCATTTTTCAATTGGGGAATGACTTGGATTCTTATAAATTTGACAGAATTCTTTATATATTTGAGAAATAAGACCTAAACAATATTGAATAATATTGGTGACACATAGTATAGTTTCCCTATTTTATTTTAACTCTGTATCTCTCATTTTTATTGTGTTTCCTGAAAGTGACAAATTGCTGAATTCAAATTTTTAATCCATTCTATCTGTTTCAATTTTATGGGTAAATTCATCCCATTCACATCCAAAGTTATAATTGTTTGTGTATTTCCCTCCCTCCTTACTCTTCTGCTTTACTTCTACCTGCTACCTTGTCCTCCCATTCTTTAATCTGCTCACCACTCTAAGATTCCCTCCCTTAGTCTCCCCCCCACCTTCTATCTTAATCTACCTATCTTTCAAACAGTTTCTCCTTCCCTCTCTTCCCCTTCTAACTCTTAAACTACACATCCTTCTAAAAGTCTCTTACTTCTTTCTAAATTTAGAAGACTTTTATATCCTTCTATAAGACATATATTGTTCCCTCTTTTCAACCCATTTCCGATGAGAACAACATTTCAGCACTAGGGGCCCTTCAGCTCCACTTGCTTCTTCTGTATCAATTCTTCCTTGCGTGCCTCATTTGTGTGAGACAGTCACTCCCTTTTTATCTCTCTCTATGTAGTTCTATTTTTTAGAATCACTCCATCACACATAGTTCAGCCCAAGCCTTTCTTTCAAACTATCCAAACAATGATGACATTCATATTGATAACATTTTCACATATAAGAAGTAAACAGTTTGACCTTATTGAGTCCATTACAATTGGTCTCTAATGTTTACCTTACATTTCTCCTGGATCTTACATGTGAAATTTTCCATGCTGTTTTTGTGTAGCCGAAAGTCTTTCAATTCCTTAAATATCCATTTTTTTTCATTCAGGATTATACTTAACTTGGCTGGGTAAGTTATCCTTGGTCATAACTTTTGCTCTATAAAATATAGTGTTCTAAGACCTTCAACACAGCAGCTGCTAACTCTTGTGTAATCCTGATTGTAGCTCCATGATATTTAAATTGTTTTCTTCTTGTTGTTTGCAATATTTTCTCCTTAACCTGGCAGCTTTGAAACTTGGCTATGATATTCCTCTAAGCTTTCCTCCTGGGATCTCTTTCAGGTAGTGATCAGTGGATTTTTTTCTATTTTTGCTTGAACATCTTGTTCTAGAACTTTAGGGCAATATTCCTTAATAATCTCTTGTAATATTATATCAAGATTCTTTTTTTGATCATAACTTTCAGGTAGTCCAACTATTCTTATTGTCTCTCCTCAATCTGTTCTCCAGATCAGTTGTTTTTCTGATGAGATGTTTCACATTCTCTGCTATTTTTTCATTTTTTGGATTATGTTTTATCATTTCTTGGCATCTTATAATATCATTAGCTCCCCTTTGCCCAGTTCTAGTTGTTAAGGAATTATTTTCTTCCTTATGTTTTTGGTTCTTTATTTCAAGTTGGTTGACTTTCTTTTCATAATTTTCTTGAACTGTTTTTATTTTTTCCCCTATTTTTTTCCTCAGTCTCTCTTAATTGATTTTTAAAGTCCTTTTTAAGTTCTTCCAAGAACTCTTTTTGGGCTTGTGACCATTTGATGTTTCTCAATGAAAAAGGTGTGGCTCTTTTTTTTAGCTCTACTATCTTCCTCTGAATATGAACCCGGATCTTCTCTATCCCAGTAGTAGCTCTTTTATGGTTACATTCATTCTCCTCTGCTTCTTCATTTTTATTTTCATTTTGTTTAATTTTTTTGCAGCTTATTATTTTAATCAAATTCTAGTCTCGAGGTGTGGGAAATGATGCACCAGGCCTCAAGTCCTTCTTACTGTTATATTCTAAACTCTATCCCAGGGCCTAAGCCTGGACACTCCTCTACGCCCCTAAGCCACTGTCAGCACCTCCCAGCCATGCTGTCTCACACACACTCTTGCTCCCTGCAGTTCCTCCAGTGATTTCCAATTTTAATTGTCCTCTTTACCCTGGAAACAAAACAAGGAACTCTGCCCTCCTTCAAGTGCCTGCAGCCAGCAGGGTCCCTGTCTATTTGCTACCACACTCACCAGGTGTGTACTAGCTCCTTTGCCCCCATAGCTCATAGCCCAGGACTGCATGTGTTCAGCACAGCTGTGCTTGGCATCCCTCAAGAGTGGAAGGCCTTCAGTCTTCTCCTACTCAGCCATCTGACCCTCACTTTGTCCATGAGGTGAAAGTTCCAGAGGCTGAGGCTGCCTCCACGGCTTGTTTGTTGACTCCGGCCTGGAGGCATCTGTACTTCATCCCTGGAAGTCGAGACTTTACAGGGGTCCTCTCGGGTTGTCTTAGGTGAATAACTGCTTTACCCCGACTTTTGTTTATTTCTGCTGCTCTACATTCACTTTGAGGCAATTTTCTATCCTTTTGTGTGGAGGAAATTTGGAGAGCCAAAGTCTTCTGACATATTCTGCACATTCCCAGAATCCTCTCCATTTTTATTATTTTAAAAGATACTTTCCACATCAACTGGCTTAAAATCAGTACTTAGAGGCATACCAACGGGAAAGACTATGTATCAAAATACTCTGCTAACACGATATTGCTTCTAAATACAATTTTGAAGACAGACTGCTGCCCAACCACACACAATTTAACAGGACCAAGAACCTTCCTTCCTTCCTTCTCCAGACTCCATTTGAGACACCTTCACTGGGGGAGTGGGGAGAGCAGGAGGGGGATATAATGCAGGGTTTGAGAATAAGAAAATCTCAGAACTGGAAGAGACAAAGAGATCACCCTCTTCTAGAACATCACGGAGCCCCACGGTCCTCCAGTCTGTGCTTAAAAACATCTTGAGAGCAGCAACCCACTGCTGACTAAAGCAGGCCATTTCCCTTGTGGATAACTCCAAGTGTTAGGAAAGTTTTTCTTATGGGAAGCTTAAACACACTTCTCTGCAATCTCTGCCCATCACTGGGTTTTTACCATAGTTCTAAGCAGAACAATATATAGTGTCATGGAGAAGAAAGCATTGTATTTGGAGTCTAAGGACCTGAATTCAAATCCTGGCTCTGCCACTTACGATCTAGATCAGGGGTGGGAAACCTGTAGCCTTGAGGCCACATGTGGCCCTCTAAGTTCTCAAGTATGGCCCCTTTGACTGAATCCAAACTTTACAGAACAAATCCTGATTGGATTCAGTCACAGTGACACACTTGATGACCTAAAGGGCCACATGTGGCCTTGAGGCTGCAGGTTCCCCTTCCCTAATCTAGATGAGCTTGGGCAATTCTCTTAACCTCTCTCAACCTCAGTCTCCCCTTCTATAAAATCAGGGTAATGGACTAAACAACTTCTAAACTGAAAATCTAGCTCTTAATCTATGACCTGATGATCCCAGGTGATAGGTAGGTAGGTGCTATAACAAACAGTGTAAGAGTCAAGAAGACCTCATTTCAAAGTCTGCCTCAGACACTAGGTATTAAGTCAAGAAACATTTACTAAACACCTACTATGTGTCAGGCACTATGCGAGGTGCTGGGAATACACAGACAGGCAAAAAAAAATCTGCTCTCAAGGAGCTTTCAGTCTAATGGAGAGGACAACATAAAAATCATGATGGAGGCAGCTAGGCGGTGCAGCAAAAAGAGTGTTGAGTCTGGAGTCAGGAAAACCTGAGTTCGTTTTTTTTTTTTGTGAGGCTTGCCCAGAGTCTAGTGAGTATTATGTGTCTGAGGCTGGATTTGAATTCAAGTCCTCCTGACTCCAGGGCCAGTGCTCTATCCACTGTGCCACCTAGCTATCCCCAAGACCTGAGTTCAAATTTGGCCTCAGCTGTGTGATCCTTAGCAAGTCACTTTACCCCTCCTTGCTTCAGTTTCCTCATCTGCAAAATGAGCTGGAAAAGGAAAAGGCAAACTACTCAAAACCCCAAATGGGGTCACAAAGAGCCAGACATGACTGAAACAAGAGAATTTTAGAAAAAAAGATATAAATAGGGTCAATTGGAGATATTCTCAGAGGGAAGAAAATAAGATAAAGTGGGCCAGGAGAAGCTTCTTGCAGATGGTGGGACTTTAGCTGAGACTCTAAGGAAGTCAGGGAAGCCAGGAGATGGTGATGAGGGAGAGAGCTCTTGGTACAGACGACAGGGCAGGAAAGTGCCTGGAGTTGGGAGATAGTCAAGTGTGTTGGAGGAGGAAAAGCAAGGAGGTCAATGTCACTGGATCATAGAGGACACAGGAGAGGTGGGAGGGAGGGAGGTATGAGAAGACAGGAAAAGTAAAAAGGGTCCAGACTAAGAAGGGTTTAAAAGCCAAACCAAGGATTTTGATCCCGGAGGGGTTAGGAAGCCACCAGAGCTGAATGACTAAGGGGATGATGTGGTCAGAACTGCATGTGAGGAAGATCACTTTGACAGCTTAGAAGAAAATGGATTGGAGTGGTAAGAAAAATGACTGTTTTCTTATTCTATTAATAACCAATTTATATACAGGACCCAAAGATCCTCTTTTTGATGATTAATAACCAATTATTAGTAGATTAGTTATTAGTAGGATTTTTACTTCCTTATCCAACGTAGAGTGGTAGTGAAAGACAGGGCTGACAATGAGACATTCTCCTCAATGTTGTATACAGAGAATCTAATTTAAGTGAATTCTAGCCCACTGTATTCAACTCAAGTGGTCTAGATGGAGTCTTTTTGTCCAAGAGCACTGACGTGATCAAAGTCAGGTACCCAGCCCCTCATTAGAAAAAGCCCACTTTGGGGCAGCTAGGTGGCACAGTGGATAGAGCACTAGCCCTGGAGTCAGGAGGACCTGAGTTCAAATCCACCCTCAGACATATAACACTCACTACTGTAAAGTGTTAAGTGACTTGCCCAGAGTCTCTTAACCCCAAATGTCTCACCAAAGAAAGAAAGAGCCCACCTCTCTTTATAATATTCATTTCTCTTATTATAATATTCATTTTCTCATTAATTGTTAACCAATCAGAGTTGATTTTCACCCTCAGGGACACTCTTTTTCCCAAAGATATTTAGACATTCAACAGCCTCCATGTGGGTTATAAGAGAAAGCACTGACCTCAATTTATTGAGTATTGGCTAGCCTAATTAATAAACTGATTATTAATTATCCAGAAACTGTCTCTCAGACTTTTCATTCATTTCAGTGGGAAGAGACTTGAGGCAAGGGGCTCAACCAGCAGGCTATTACAATAGTCAGGAAATGAGGTGATGAGGGCCTGCATATGAAAGATGCTACAAGGTAAAATTGACAGCTCTTGATCACTGACTGGTTATGGGAAAGAAGAGTGAAAAGTTGAGGATGACTCAAGTTGAGAGCTCAGGTGACTGGAAGGATGAAGTTACACTCAAGATCAATAGAAAGTTAAGAAATGAATATGCTTTGGGTTTGGGAGGAAAGATGAGCTCAGTTTTAGAATACTGAGTTTAAGATGTTTATAAGACATCCAGTGTAAAACATCCAATAGGAAATTGAAGATATGAGACTAGAGGTCATGAAAAGTGTTAGGGATGGACAAATAAAATTAAGAAATATCTGTGTAAATATGATAATGGAATCCCTGGGAGCTGATGAGATCACCAAGTGAAATAGTATGGAGGGAAAAGAGAGGAGGGCCCAGGACAGAGCCTTGTGGGGGCACCCATGCTTATTGGGTATGACCAGATGAAGATCCAGCGAAGGTGACTGGGTAAGTCACCTTGGTTTCCTCATTTGTAAAATGGGAACAAGAGTGTTGGGAAGATCAAATGAAATAATGATTGAAACACTCTTCAGAAACCTCAAGGTTAATATGTCCATATCCTTCAAACAATCTTCACAGACATGAACAATCAAGGAATGATATCTATTCCCACCACCCTGGTGACCATCCACTGGACTCATTACAGTTTATTAATGCCTTCCTAAAAGGTGGTACCTAGACTTGAGCACAAATACTCCAGATGTGGTCTGACCAGGACATAGTACACAGGGGAATATAAATGATACTAATGTCTTAATTGTAGCTATGTCTCCCTTAGCCTTATTAAGTAAAACAGAATCAGTAAGCAAGTCAACTTATGTTCTAGGGTCACTAGGCAATATCCAAATCAGATTCCAAACTTGTCCTGCAGTTTTTTAAGTTGCTAATCAGATGGAATTATGAAAGAAAATGTCATCAGACCAAACAGCTCCAGAGAGAAAAGCTGCATTAAATGCAAATGAAGAGCCTTTTAGACGTAGTGCTGTTAGCTGCCCTGCACGTTACCTGGATTAAGTGAAGAAAGAGAATTGACCGAAACATTTCAGTCCCGGTCTCAAGCTCACACTTTAGGAGTTAAGGAAGAATTCTCTTTTCATCATCCAGCTCCATCAATCCTTTCCTTTTAGGCTGAGATCATTATCAAGGGAGCCAATTAAAGCCAACTACAATGGTGTTTGCTTTCATACAGACACCTTGCCATACCTCCTGGGACTAACACTTCATTTAACAGAGACCAAAATGACCTTCCAGTCTAATGGGCAAGGAGTAAATATGAACTAGTTGCTCCAAAGCTGCCTACCAAGAAATCTCAGGCAATACATTATACATTTAGCAACTGTTCTCTCACTTTCAGTTCAATCCGTCAGCTCTGGTACTGGCAAGTCCAGGGACTCCAGCAATTCTTTCCATTCTACTAATGGTGTTGCAGGCAAAAGGATACATTTGATGATTCTAGCTAAAATTTAATCAAATAGTTTCAAATTACTCTGCTATGGTGTTAAGACAATTTTAAACATTAAATTCCCCTCACTTTTTCCTACTCTCCACATGCTAGGAATAAGCAGTGGTAAATAATTTAAAGGTCAACATTTCATGTATACTGAGGGGTTTTTGGGGGGGAGATTTGGAGTGATGCTGTGATTTTATGGGTCTATGACTTTATCAGTGGAGGGAACTCCTATGTGGAAGCTCCCTCCCCTGATGCAGCCTAGCAACTCAACTGCTACTTTCTGTCTTATCACTGAGAGGTTAACAGACTTTCCATAGTCATCTAGCTAGCATGTGTTGCAGGGAACACTTGAACCCTCTTTCTATTGCCTCGATGTTTATGAAATAAATATTATGAATGGGGGGGGTGGAAGTAAATGTATTATTGTCTATATGTGGAAATGTGATCATTTTCAGATAGGCCAAACCTAGCTGTGGAATGGGTATTATGAACTCTGTCCAACTGAGAGAACCATTTGGGGGCTATTCAAAACATAAAATACACTTTATAAGAAGAATTAATGTTCAATCACTTCTCACCTATTTTGAATATAATAAACCAAAAAGTAAATCCATTAAGATATAGTTTTGAGCTATTTGGATTTTGAAAACAAAACACAGAAAGGGAAACGGTGTGTCTGGCTCCAAGTGTGGGCTGTGGCATGATCCCACCAGAGATGTGAGCAGTGGGCTGTATTCCACTCTTCCTGTGACAGTTATCTTGAGGTTTGTACCCAACACCACCATATCCATCCAACACACCCACCTCCCCGCTTTGGAGCAGAACGCCCATAGCAATAGGTGCACCTGTGCAGGAGACATCGAGAAAATGTCCTCTCCCTGACCCACCGTACTAACACTGTACTCCTCTGGTAACCTCATGGCTACAGCAGGAATCCGGGTTCTGCTCTCTGGGTCAGTGACTGTAACAACCCAACACCTTTTTCATTTTGAGTGGAACGGAGTGATTCACACAAGGCTGATCAGGCATGGATGAGCTGTGATACACACACACACACACGTATGTATATGTATGTACATATATAGGTATGTATATGTATATATATACGTGTGTGTGTGTGTGTGTGTGTGTGTGTGTGTGTGTGTGTATTGTCTTTACCCTAAAATCCACCTCCTCTTTGAACTTCTCTGTTATTGGGGAAGTCGCCCACAACACCCTTCCACTCGTTCAGGTTTGCCATCTTAGTGTTATCTTCTGTTTCTCATTCTCCCTCCAGCTATATAGCCAATCACATCTAGTCATTTCTCCCACCACAAAATCTGCACCCATCTGTTGTGTCCAACTCTTTGTGACCCCATTTGGGTTTTTCTGGGAAAAGATACTGGAGTAGTTTGCCATTTCCTTCTCATTTCACAAATGAGTAACTGAGGCAAACAGGGTAAAGTGACTTGCCCAGAGTCACACAGATACTAAGTGTCTGAGGCCAGATTTGAACTCAGGAAGATGAGTTTTTCTGACTCCAGGCCTGGTGCTCTATCTGCTGCACCATCTAGCTGCCCTTTCTATCTACTTATCTCTACTCAGTGAGTCACTACCATAGTTCAGGACTTCATCACCTCTCTGCTGGACCACTGGAAGCTTCCTAAGTGGCCTCACTGCTTTAAGTCTCCCCCTCCTCAATCCATCATCCACATAGCTGCTAAGGTGACTTTCCTCAAGTGTGAAGGTCTGCCTACTCAAAAAACTCCAGTGGCTCCTAATTGATTCTATTATCAAATATTGTTTCATCTTTATCTCATCCTTTTAAAACTTCTACATGTGTTCACGTTTTATATTTTACATAATTAATAATATATTAATACACAAAATTTATAATATAATTTAATTAAATATAATATATAACAATTTAATTTATAATTTATGATGTAATATGGTAGGATAAGATACATAATATGCTGTAACAGCAATTTATAAATAAGTAAATATATACAAATGGTGGGGTGATTAGGCTCAAAAATGTTTTACAAACTGTGGGATAAGATCAAGACAGTTTGGAAGCCATTGTTCTGTTGAATTAAGTTGTGATTCACTTCATTTGTTTTAAGCCATTGTTCTAATGGTTCTGAATGGTGCTAAATGGTTGTTCTATCTGGATAGTTTTCTTCCTGTGGGTTTTAACTCATACATCCACAAAAAACATTTGTATTTTAACCAACCGTAAACAAACATTCTGCATATCAGGAGCTCTACAAATTGGGCTCACTACATTTGAGAACAATCAAATGCAACTTTCTGCCAAAAATGATCTTTATAAGCATTCATCCTGAAACTGGTGAACAGACGACCACTTACTGACAAAAAGAAAAACTGTCTGAGGTAAAGGAATGTTATACACATGTTTACAAGAGAGAAAAGTGAAATACTCTGAGAGCTTTAACATTTTTCATGGGAACAAACAGGAAATCTCTAATTTCTGTGAACATTACAAACTGAAACAAACTGTTAGCAAAATAA
The DNA here is from genome assembly GCF_003287225.1 of Phascolarctos cinereus. Lineage (NCBI taxonomy): Eukaryota > Metazoa > Chordata > Mammalia > Diprotodontia > Phascolarctidae > Phascolarctos > Phascolarctos cinereus. The sequence continues at coordinate 419,214,207 of NW_027555958.1, read as the reverse complement.
CCAGGAAAGAAATTAACTTTTGCAGACAGACCTGGCAGATTATTTATTTGTTTATTTGTTTTGCAAAGAGTTGGCATCCAAATGAAATCCCTTCTGAAAAGATTTGCATCAGGATGCAACCTGAGAGTAGAGTGAAAGGTAAGGCATGGTGGCTAGTTTGTGCATTCTAGGGGATGCTGTTCACTGGACTTTAGACCTCCAAGAGCAGAAATCAGAGCTGATCTAGAATCTGTATGCCTCACACTGAATAATGCAGTGGGCTCAGAATAAGTGTTTCTTGAAATTTAACAAAATTAAATCTTTTGGTTTACCAAGTGTTTGGATAATCTGCATCCTTATGCAAATTGAAAAGGAATATTTAGATCTGATTTGCATTCATACGCGGTGGAATTGTTCCAGCATTAAATCTCATCTTTGGTAGAGAGAAGCTTACTAAATTATACTTTTAAGTGTTGAATTATTGGAAAAATTTCTCTAGGTGCACAACGACTTAGCTCTATGTCTTAGCCCAAATGATAAGAGTTTAGAAGTATTAAAGATTTTTGAATGAATGAGGGGCCATAACGCAATGCAACTTTTCCAGTCCACTTCGTTGTCGTTCAGTCCTTTCGGTCAAGTCTGATTCTTAGTGACCCCACCTGGGTTTTCTTGGCCAAGATAGCGGATTGCTTGGCCACTTCCTTTCCTTCTCCAGCTCATTTTATGATGAGGAACTGAGGCAGGGTCACACAGCTAGTAAATGTCTGGCGAAGATTAGATACTTAATAAATTCTTTTTTTTTTTTTACTTTCTATTAATTTATTTTGATTTATCAACAATCACTTCCATAAGCTTTTGAGTTTAGAATTTTTCTCCCCTTCTCTCCCCAAGACAGCATGCAATCTGATATAGGCTCTACATATACATTCCTATTAAACATATTTTCACCTTAGTGACATTGTAAGGAAGAGTCAGAACCAACAGGAGGAACCATCAGAAAGAGGAAACAAAACACAACAGAAGGAAAAAAAAGAGCCAATAGTCTGCTTCAATCCGCATTCAAACTCCATAGCTCTTTCTTTGCATGTGGATAGTGTTTTCCGTCATGAGGCCTTTGGAGGTGTCTCAGATCCTTGCATTGCTGAGAAGGGCTAAGTCTATCAACATGAGTCCTCACACAACATGGCTCTTACTGTATACACCATTCTCCTGGTTCTGCTCACTTCACTCAGCATCAGGCCATATGAGTCTTTTCAGCTTTTTCTGAAGTCTGCCTGCTCAGCATTTCTTATAGCACAATAGTATTCCATTACATTCATATACCACAACTTGTTCAGCCATTCCCCAGTGGATGGGCATCCCCTCAATTTCCAATTCTTGGCCACCACAAAAAGAGCTGCTATGAATATTTTTGTACATGTGGGTCCTTTTCCAATTTTTATGATCTCTTTGGGATACAGCTCTAGAAGTGCTATTGCTTGGGTCAAAGGACATGACTTAATAAAATCTTATTGACTGACTGACTGTCAACAATCCTGGCAAAGCTGGGAGGCAGATGCTATTGCTATCTCTATTTTATAGAAGAGGAAACTGAGACTTGCCAAGGGTCACAGCTGTCTGAGGCTGAACTCAGGTTTGAATTCAGGTCCTCCTTATTCCAGGTCCAGTGCTCTATCCACTGTGCTACCTAGCTGCTCCTCACAAACAGTCCTGTGAATGAACGACCGATTGAATGAATGAATGAAACATTTACGTGGTTACATAGTTACAGGAATACAGATGCAGGGAAGCAAAAGAGTTCCTGCCCTTCAGGAGTTTCCATTTTTACAGGAAGACAACACATATAGGAGCTAGATATGGAAAAGGGATAGGGTAGATACAGAGAACACAATGGTGACATAACATGGAGATGTCTGGGAAGTTGCAGGGAGGGCCAGATGTGGGGCAGGATGAGACAAATGACCACCAACCAGGGCCCAGAGTCACAGGAGCATCACCACACTGAGTAATATAGATTTGAGTACCCCCAAGTTACAGATGAGGTAAGTGGCTTGCTCATAATATCACAAACAGTTAAATGTAAGGGGAAAAATGTGTACCCTGGTCTCTCTTGACTCCAAGGACAGTACTGTCACTATTGTATCACATTATCTCTCAGTTCCAACTCTGTCACAAATTGTAAATAATGTGAATATTCTCCTATTTCATATTCACCAGGCACTGTAATGTTCCTTTAGGCAAGCACTGGAGACAATATACTTTTTACTTTCTACCTGGCTAAAACCTGGATTCCCATAGAGAATCAGTGACTAAATGCTAATATATTCTTCCAGGCTATGGAATAGGTAATGTTTGGCACTGTCAGTCAATCAACATTTATTAAAAGCCAGGTACTCTGCTTTGAACTGGGGATACAAAGAAAGGTAAAAGACAGTCCCTACCTTCAAGGAACTTAAAATCAAATGCGGGACACAACACAGAAAAAGAAGCTGAAAGGGGGGCAAGGTATAAATGGAATGGTAGAGTCTAGAGGAGTATGGCAGGATGAGAAATGAAGGGATGGGTGCTCAGGCCACCCTTCTTAAATGGAGGATCTGGGATGAGTTCTTTACTGTCTACCCTCTACCTTCTGCAATGAGAGGGTAGGAGGGAGGGGCCTCAGGGTCATGGGATATTGAGGAAGTGTGAGGTTGGGGTAGGGCAGTCATTTGACTAAGATGGAAATGACAAGCAGAATCGTCAGAGCTACATTATGTCCTGGTTTCAACTCTCCCTGGCCTCTCTTGCCCATAGGTTATACTATCAGACCATGACTACTACTACTGCTACTACTGCTGCTACTACTACTACTACTACACTACTACTACTACTACTACCACCACCACCACCACTAGTAATTGACATTTACATAGCATATTAAGGTTTGCATGGTACATTTTATATGTGTGTGTGTGTGTGTGTGTGTATATATACACACACACACACACATACATACACACACATGCATATACATGTGTACATACACACGTGTGTGTACATACACAGGTGTGTGCACATGTGTGTAGTATATGTGCACACTATACATATATACACACACACACATATGTATGATGTCCTCAAAAACCCTGTAAGGTATACAGGTATTATCCCAATTTTACAGATGAGGAAACTGAGAATCAGAGAAGTGATGTGAATTGCCCATAGTTACACAGCCAGAAAATGACAGAGATGAGATAGGAGCCTGAATCTCTCCTGCCTCCTACATCCAGGACTTTTTTCACTCCCATGCCATGACTTGAATGGCCTGATGAACAGAGATAAAGAAAAGTCTTCATAGGCTGACACTCTTCCCTAAGTCCCCAGTGTTTGTGCCAGTTCATTTTATGAGAAGTGCGATTACCATAATAATTTTATTTTGTCCACATTTGTGATTTCCTGGTGAGGAAACTCTCAAAAACTGCAGGTCAGTAATTATGCTACGACTTATGAGATCACCAGCCTCGCTTTCTCCTCTGGAGCCATTGGGGTCCAGTGGCAAGATATAGATCAGGACGACGGGAGATCACCCTGGATGCAGTGAGAGACCTTGGCCAAAGTCTTTCCCAAGTCTCAATTTCCCCGAGGTAATGACCATTCAGTGATTAAGGCTAGGTAAGAAATGAGGCAGAGAATGGCCTCTTTTACCTAGTTAAGAAATAAAATAAAATACAATCATTCTGGTAGGGTAAGACCCTCAGGGGGTCAAAACTGTAAATATAGCTGAGGGAGCCGTTCACTTGGAGGTAGAAACCATAGCCATGAAATGCTAAGTTGATTCTCATAGCAGCTTTGTGAAATCTATACTACAGGTGGTATTATCCCCATTTTATAGATAAGGTTTTAAGAGGTTAAGTAGCAGATGTGATGTGGATGACATTTCTGAGGGAACGTAAAGAGAGACATCTTGGCCAAAGACAGATCCTCGGATTAAATTCAATGTAAGTAGTTAGGAAGAAGAAGTGCTCAGGGGTAGGAGGAGGACCAAGAACATTAAATGTCTTGTAAGTTGAGGTGGACAGGGTACCCAGGAGGAACAGTCAATAAATGCTATAGAGAGCACAAGCAGGATGAGGACAAGGAAGAAGGCATTTGGATTTGGCAATCAGGAGGTTGCTGGTGACCTTCGAGAAAACAGTGTCAGTAGAGGACTGGGGATAGAAGACAGATGACACCAGACTTGGGGATCCGGGACAGCTGAGGTGTGGGAGCAGGAAGGCAGCAATTAGTAGCAATATCCCTAATTAGGCCACTGGCCTTTTTCCTCTGCTGTGGCTATATGTGCTGCACATATAATTATGTTAAACTGAAAGGTAATGGGGATGTTGAATATTATTCATGTATATCCACCAAGCTAAATATCATAGATAGTAGATGATAGCTACAATAGAGGAAGAAAAATAGCAATTTTTCACAGATCAATTCGCAGAAGATAAAATCCGAGAAAGAAGGTAGCAATGAAACCCATGGCTTCAGCTATCTGCACAGATACACCAAATATGGGAAGAAGGAATGAAATGAGCATTTATTAGCACCTACGGTGTGCTTTACAAATATTAGCTCATTCAATCCTCACAACAACCCTGTGAGGTAGGTGCCATTATTATTCCCATTTTATAACTGAGGAAACTGAAGCAAACAAAGGGTAAGTGACTTGCTCAGGGTCACACAGCTAGTAAGTACTGCAGGTCAAATTTGAACTCAAGCCTTTCTGACTCCAGGCCCAGCACTCTACGCGCTATGGCGCCACTTCATAAGAACTTTTGTTGTTCTGTCATTTCAGTAACATCTGACCCTTCGTGACCCCATCAGGGGTTTTCTTGGCAGAGATACAGGAATGGTTTGTCATTTCCTTCTCCAGTTTATTTTACAGATGTGGAAACTGAGGCAAACAAGGTAAGTGACTTGCCCAGGGTCACACGGCTAAGTAAGTGTCTGAACTTAGATTTGAACTCATGAAGATGAGTCTTTCTGATTCCAAGTACTGTTTTCTATCCACTGTGCCACCTACACATCCCAAAAATGGGAGGAAAATTTGACCTCCTAGGCGATGCTAAGACTTAGTGGAAAGGAGCCTGTGACTGGAAAAATGGATCTGGAAGGGCAAAAGGAATAAGACAAGTAAGAGTTAATGTTGAGAGGCCATGTGGTGCAGCGATTAGGACTCTAGAATTGAAGTCTGAATAAACAGGCTGACAACAGGTACTTTCTAGGTGTGTGAATATGGCTGCTACTTAACCTCTTAAAACCTTATCTATAAAATGGGGATAATACCACCTGTAGTATAGATTTCACAAAGCTGCTATGAGAATCAACTTAGCATATATATACATATAATATATACATATATATAAACACATTTATGTACATACATACATACGTAAAACACATTTTGCAAACCTTAAAGTATGAAATAAAAGTCAGTGGGTTTTTTGCTGTTATTGTTATTATCATCATACTACAGACCACCTGGACAAAAATACAAATAAATACAGAATTTGGAAATAGATCCGAAGCCTGGCATACAGGCATGACACCGTAGTGAGGACAGACTTCCGTTATCCAGTACAAAGCAGCTGCTAATTTAATGGTTGGCCTCACTGATGATTTCATCCTTCATAAAGTGGAGAAACCAGCAAGGTGAGAGTCTATCCTGGATCAAATCATAACTGCTGAGAAATAACTGAGCTCAAGATGGTAGGAACTGAAGGAGGAAGTCTCGACTACGTCTTGGGAACTGTGAAGAGAGAAGGGAGAGATGCGAAGGATCCCAGACGAATTTTAACCTTTGGGAGAGTAGACTTCAAAGGACTTAGGACTTGATGAGGAAAACTAGTACAAACGGGATGAGAAGTTTTCAAGAAAAATGACTTTCTAACTGTGCAACCAGAAACAATTCTAATAAGGAGGAAACTGATCAAGTCTCTCTTTTTCTTGCTCTTACCTCCCCACCCCAAAAGAAAATTAAATGCTTAAAACAAACACAAATAGTTAATAAAATTAATTTCCACATTAGCCTTGTCCAAAAATGCATGACTCAATCTGTATATTAGTCTATCACCTCTCTATCAGGAGGTAGGTAGCACTCATCATCATCAGTCCTCTAGAATTACAGTGGATCATTGCTGTGGTCAGAGCTCCTAATTCTTTCAAAAATTTTTTGTTTTTACAATGTTGTTGCAGTAAAAAATTATTCTCTTGGTTCTGCTCACTTCACTCTGCGTCAGTTCATACAAGTCTTCCCACATTTCTCTGAAATAAGCTTTCATCATTTTTCATACAACAGTATATCTCATTATATTCATATATCACCATTTGTTTAACCATTCCCCAATTGATGGACGTTATCTTAGTTTGCAGCTTTTTTCTCTATCACAAAAAAAAGATTTGTTATAAATGTTTTTGTACATGTAGGATCGTCTCCTCTTTTTAAAATTTTTCTTTGGGATACAGGTAGACCTAGGGGTGTTACCTCTGAATTGATGCATATACACGATTTAGTAACATTGGGGAAAAAGTTCCAAATGGCTTTCCAGAACAGCTTACACAGTCATAGTTACACCATCGTGCATGAATGTATGTGGCATGAAAATGGGGAATTTTTAAAAGATCTGTGTGAATGTATGAGAAACTCATCAACCAATTCGGATTTTTTAAAATATGAATATAAAAAATAGAAGTGAGGGCAGAAAACAGACTAACTTCAAAGACCCACCATAGTATTGTAAGAATAGTGCAATGCCCATTGAAGCTGAGAATGAACACAGGCTAGTGAGGAAAGTTAAGGACAATGAGAAAGCAGAACTACTCAATTCTATTTTGTTACCTTTTCTTTCTGAAAAGAAGAACAATTTTTTAACTGAATAGGAGAGAAGAAAATAGTTAAGCCATGACAAGCAGAGAGAGATTAAGATACCATCTAGCATTCCTTGATAAGTTCACGTCTCCAGAACCATATGTACTATGCCCCAGTATATTAAAAGCCAGCAGAATGAGTACTCAGTCAACATCAATGATCTTTGAAAGAATGGGCAGAAAATGAGATGCCTCATTATTACAGAAGGGCAAATAGTATAGCAATATTCAAAAAAGGGAGAGCGGAGGCTGCAAAAATTGGTCAGTGTGCTGATATTGACTTCTGTCAACATCTAGGATATATTATTAAAAGGAATAAGCATGTAGAAAAGGAAGCAGCAATCACAAAGGGCCAGTATAGTTTTATTCATCAACAGCAGGTCCCTCCCAGTCCTTTTTTGACAGGGTTACTAAATTGGTGACAAGCATTTTGTCAACATAGTCCACATAGGTATTAGCAAAGAATTACAGTTTTTCATGTGGAAAAGATGGAGAGATGTGGGCTAGATGATGGTATAGATAACCGGCTGAACAGTCAGGCTGAAAGAACGGGCATTAGTGGTTCTGTCACCTTGGAAAGAAGTCCTTACTGGAGTACTCCAAGAACTATTTTTGGCCCTATGCCCCTAAACAGTACTATAAGTTATTTAAATAGATAGTCATTGAATACTGATGAAATCTGCAGATGACACCATGCTGGAAGGGACAGGTAGCATGTTAGATAAAAGATTCAGGAGTCAAAATATCTGGACAGGCTATAACAATAGATCACACCTAATAAAATGAAATGTAATATAATAGGTTTAGTAAGTTAGTACCACAAGTACAAGATAGAAGTAATGTGGATGGATAGCAGCTCCTTTGAAAAAGATCAGGGGTTTTGGTGGACTGAAAACTCAAGATGAATCAACAGAATGACATAATAGCAAAAAAGCTAATGGTAATTTTGGACTACATTAAGTGAGGAAGTGTAACAGAGTAAGGGGAATGATAGAACCACTGGATTATACCTCAGCTGGACCAAACTTCAAGTACTATGTTAAGTGCTGAGCACAGCGTTTTAGGAAGGACATTGATAAGATGAAGACTGTCTAGAAGAAGGCGAACAGAGAAGTTCAGGGCCTCCAGATTGTGCCACAGGAGGAATGACTGACACCAATGGTGATGTTTAGCCTGGAGAAGAGAAGATTTGGGGGGTGGGAGAGGAAAGGAGAGGAAAGATGGCAGATGTCTTCAAGTCTTCAAAGGGCTCTCATGTGGAAGAAATTTTAGTTTAGTTTTGCTTTACTCCAAAGGACAAAATTACAACAATAGACACAAGGTTCAAAAAGGAAAATTTAGGTTTGATGTACGGCACAATTTCCTAACAAGCAAAGCTATTCAAATATGGAAACAAAGAAACAAACTGCCTTGGCAGGTAGTAAGTTCTCTCACTGGAGAGGGAATGATCACTTTGTCAGGTGTTTGTAGAAAAAGATGACTCTACACCTTTGTGCTAGGTTAGCTGGCCTCTGTGGTGAAATCATATGGTTTTCTGTGACAGGACAGCCATCTTCAAATGAAGAGTTGTAACATGAAAAGGGGCCTATATTTGATCTGTTCAGTTCCAAAGGGCAAAAGTACAAGCAGTTAGTGGAAACTGTAGAGAGGCAAGTTTAAGCTTGACTGAAATACTTTCTAATAATAGTAGCCGTTGAAAAGTGAAATGGAATGCCTAAGGAGGTAATGGGTACCTCCTGACTAGTGGTCTTCAAGTCAAGGTGGATGACCATTTGCAATGGTGTAGAGGACAGTATTGTTCAGGTATGCGTTAGATGAGCTATTATCTACCGACTGATTCTGTGAAGGCCCCACATCTACATATTAGAGGGTGATTCTGAAGCTGAATGTGGGTTGAGAGAAAGAATAAGAAAGCCAGGAAAGACCTTGTACTCATTCATGGCAGAGTGCTACATCTCTGGGGAGTCTAGCTACCTCAGGGTCTAGGAGAAAAGTCTTTTGTGTTGCATTATCATGTAAATAAACTGCTTGAGGTCTTAGGTACAAGAGTGCATTCCCACAAGCACAAGTGATCCCATTCCATCCCATCTTCTCCAGAAGATTGGCCCCCTCCATCATCCCCACTCTTACTACTCTTCAATTTCTCCCTGTCTGTTGGTTGTTTCTCTACTGCCTACAAACATGCCTATGTCTCCCACATCCTCAAAAACCCCTTTCTTGATTCGTCCATTCCTGTTAGCTTTTGTTCTCTCTCTCATTCCCACCCCTTTTTTTCTGCTCACCTCCTTCAGAAGACAATTTATAATCAGTGCCACCACTTCCTTTCTTCTTACTCTCTTCTTAAAAGTCTTTGCAGTCAGGCTTCTGTCCTCATCATTCAACTAAAACTGCTCTCTCCACAGTGACCAGTGGTCTCATAATGGTCTAATCTAACAGCTTTGTTTCTGAATCCTCATCTGTCTTGGCCTCTCTGAAACCTTTCTGTTATCTTTTGCTGACCCTCACCCAGATTAGCCTGCTGACTGTGGCTGATTGTGCCCAAAGCTCTGTACTGGGCACTCTTCACTCTCTATGCTATTTTGTTTGTCATTTTATCAGCTTCCAGGGACTCAGTGATCATCTTCGTGCAGATTATTCTTATGTCTATTTTTCCTGCCCTGATGTCTCTCCTGACCTCCAGTCTTGCATCTCCAACCACCTATTGGATATCTCGAACTGGATGTTCTACAGACATCTCAAACTCAACATATCTAAAACTGAACTCATTCTCTTTCTCCCCAAACCCTCTTATCTTCCTAATTTCCTTATTATTTTTTTAATTTATTTTAAACTTAAATACTAAAATTTAAATATACAATAAGAAAGGAAAAAGAAACATATTATAAACTTAAATACTAAAACTTAAATACAAAATAAGAAAAGAAAAAAAAGCATTGCTATATGCACAGCAGAACATAAGAGAGGATTTAAACTATACAGCAATGAATTTCCAGTTCAATATAATATATACTATATAATAAATACTACAGATTGTGTTCAGAGCTGTCCATCTTTTCTTTGCTTCCTTGTAAGTTTTCTTTTATTCTCTGCTATGTACTTTCTGCTTTGTTCTTTTTTCCCCCTTCTTCCCCCCACCTCCAAGAAGATGACAATTAAGTGTGGAGATACACACACACACACACACACACACACACACACACATACATGTATACTTACTTATATACACACACATACACATACATACATACACTTATATATATATGCATATATATGTATATATATATATATACACATAGATACCTACAATCATACTCATATATAGACATACACATTCATATACATCCATGTAAGACCACACTATACTTGTTTGTCTTCTTTTTCTCTGAGGGTGAATAACCTCTCCCTTCATAAGCGTAAGTCTTTCCATATTTTTCTAAGTCCACCAACTCATCATTTCCTACACCACAGCAGTATTCCAACCTTATACTGTCCAGTTATTTTAAATAGTCTAGAACAATACTGATTAATATGGCTGACATATAGTGTACTTTCCCTTATTTTTCTCTTTTGATTAAATTTATTTTAGCTTTAACTTTGTCTGAGATCATGATTACTACCCCTGCTTTTTTTCCTAATAAATTCTACTCCTAATCTTTATTTTATGTTTATGCGTATCTTTTATTTCTTATCCCTCCTGACTCTACTTTACTTCTACCCACTACTTTGCCCTCCTATTACTTAACCTGCCCCCCAAAGATTCCCTCTTTATCCCATTCCTATTAATCCAAACATCCTTCTATACCCCCCCCAAGTCTATTCCCTTGCCCTATTATTTCTTCATAAATTTAGAAGACTTTTATTCCCTTCTAAATGTATATATTGTTCTCTCTTCAACCTAGATCTGATGTGAGTAAATCCCTCCCTTATCCCTAAAAATCCCTCCCTTATCCTCTCCCCACTCCCTACCCCTTAGCATTTTATTTATTTCTCATTTTAGAAGACTTTTATATCCTAAATATACATGTAGTGTTCCTTCTTTAACCCATTCCTGATGGGAGCAGGCTTCCAGAACTACCAGCCGTCCTCCCCCATCTAATTCTTCTGTGTCAATTCTTCCTCTTGCACCTCATTTGTATAAGATAATTACTCTTTTTACCTTTTCCTAAATGGTTTTACTTTTTAGAATCACATCATACTCATGTCTACCCCTATCTTCCTTCCAAACTACCCAATTACTAATAACAATCTTAGACATATGTTTCATATTTCCTCATATAAAAAGTAACTAGTCTGAACTTATTGACGCCCTTGGAATGAGTCTTTGATGTCTACCTTATATTTCTCTTGGATCTTGTACATCAGATTTGCTATTAAGTTCAGCTTTTTTTTTTTTTGCAACAAAATCCCGAAAGTCTGACAGTTCATTAAATGTCCTTTTTTGTTTTTCATTCAGGATTATGTGCAACTTTGCTGGGTATAATTACAAACCCCAGTTCTTTTGTTCCTTGATATATAGTGTTCCAAGACCTACTGTCTTTTGTGTCGCTGCTCCTCTTATTGTTGAGGGCACCATTATCCTCCTAATCAACCAGGCTCACACCCTAGGTGTCATCCTTGACTTCTTGCTCTCTCTCTCTCTCACTCTTCACTGCCAAGTGGTGGTTAAGTTCTGTCTGCTTTTACTGCCATAACTTCTCTCATCTCTGTCCCCTTCTCTCTTCTGACACAGCCACCACCCCAGCATAGGCTTTCCTCATTCACAGCTAGATTAGTGTGGCAGCATGCTGGTTGGACTCCCTATGACAAGTCTTCCCCCGTTCCAGTCCATCCTCTAACTCCATGATCCAACCGATCTTCCTCAAGCAAAGTCTGGCCATGTAATTCCAGTCCATGAATGCCAGCGGCTCCCTATGGCCTCCAGGATCAAACACAAGACCCTCTGTTTGGTGTGTGAAGCCCTCCAAAACCCTTCCTCTCTTCTTGTGCCTCCTCCTGTCCTCTACTACTCTACGATCCAGTGACAAGGGCCTCCTCGCTACTCCTTAAACAAGGAATTCCACCTCCTGACTGCATCTTTCACTTGCTACGCCTCATATTTGGAATCCTTTCCCTCCTCACCTGGGCCTCCCAGTTTTCCGGCTTCCTTCAAGTCTCAGCTAAAATCCCACACCCCACAAGAAGCCCTTCTTGATCCCCCTTAATGCTACCGCCTTCCCTCCCTAGATTGTCTCCAGTTTATCCAGCATATTTCTCCTTTTAGTTGTTTTCATGTTGTCTCCCCTGTTGCACTGTGAGCTCCTTGACAGCAACCACTGTCTTCTGCATTGCTTTGTATCTCCAATGCTGAGTGAGGATTTGACCCAGTGACTGGAAGATGACTCTGCCATAAGTTAAATGATAGCAGCATTGCCTATAAAATACCTTCTAAGCCCTTCCCTGAAATCCAGAAATAATACCTTGTATTATTTCTCATAACTTGAGGATGTGATGGAGGTAAACAAAATTTGAGGAATTATAGGGGTGGTGGTCATTCAGCTTGCAGTGAAATAGAAGCTTCCCAGTCAGGTAACCACAACTTTTTTGTTGTTGTTCAGTCATGCCCAACTCTTTGTGACGCAATTTGGGGTTTTCTTGGCAAAGATGCTAGAGTGGTTTGTCATTTCCTTCTCCATATTATTTTATAGATGAGGAAAGTGAGGCAAACAGGGTTAAGTGACTTGCCCAGGGTCACACAGCTAATAAGTGTCTGAGGCCAGATTTCCATTCAAGTCTTTCTGATTGCAGGCCCAGCACTCTATCCACATAACTACAATCACTCCATTACTATCCTCAGCTGCAGCAGCATTATTTTTCTCCCTGAAACTATCATTGTTTGCCTGACTATGTCTCAGGGGTAATAGGTAAAGAAACTCCAATACATATCCCACTACAAACTTCAAAGAATAAGAAATATAGGTGAATCTAGTGATGACAGAATGGTGTATGGGTAGATATCCCTCGGTTGCCAGTAACATATACAAAAGTGGCATATTACCCAAGGAATGCGAATAAGAAAAGGAGGTGGGCCAGTCAGGTCCTATTGGAGCCCAGCATTGATTTCTGGGGAAAAAAATAATTCTGGGATAGATTACAAAAGGGTGGTTTATAAGCATTCAGAAAGGGAAGCAGTGATGCAGTGGGTGGCATAATGTTCTGAATACAGCAAATGCTTTATAAATAATTCAAGCATTATGAGACTGAATGGGTTACATAAGAATAAGATGTGCCAGACTAACCTCATTTCCTTCTTTGATAGGTTTACCAAACTGGTAGAACAGGGGAATCCTGTAGATGCCATATACCTGGTTTTCACTGAAGCTTCTTACAAAGTCTCTCATAAAATTCTCTCATGACAAGATGGAGAGACATGGAGAAAATATCAGTATGGTAGAGTTAGGTGGATTCAGAACTAGTTGACTGATAAAACCCCCAAATTGATGATTTATGGGCCAATATCTACATGGAAGAAGGTCTGTAGTACAGCATCCAGGATTCGATTTTGGGCTCTATTCTATTCAATATTTTAATTAAGGAATTGATTACTTTGCTTCTAATACTTTAAAAATTCTGTATGCTAAGGAACAGAATCCAAAGACTCTTCCCACAATCAACATCTGGTTCAATATGATGTAAGAGGTTCCTGTGAAATACAAAATGTTATGACAGATTAAAGCAATCTTTCAACCACAAATAGTAATTTTTTAGATTGCTGAATGTACTTTGAAACTTCTTTTATTGACAAGAAAAAATATTCTTACTATATTAGACCAACTGGTTTGTCTGCTCATAAAAAACACATATTGAAGGGGCAGCTAGGTATCACAGTGGCTAGAGCACTGGCCCTGGAGTCAGGGGGACCTCAGCTCAAATCCGACCTCAGCCAGATAATACTCACTGCCTGTGTGACTGGGCAAGTCACTTAACCCCAACTGCCTCACCAAAAACCAAACCAAACCATACCAAAAAAACAAAGCATTAACACTTTGGGCAGCTAGGTAGCACAGTGGATAGAGCACTGGCCCTGGATTCAGGAGGACCTGAGTCCAAATCCAGCCTCAGACACATAACACTTACTAGCTGTGTGACCCTGGGCAAGTCACTTAACCCCACTGCCTTGCTTAAAGAAAAGAAAAGAAAAATACATATTGACTAGATTATGACCTACAGTTGAATTGGCAACCCTTTGAATTAGTCTGTATGTACGCATATCCTGAACAGGTACTACAGAGAGACAATAGACTGGGTAGGGGATTGATTCAGGAGAGGAGAGCAGGCTCAGTCACATTCAGAAATTATATTGTATTTTCAATAGCAGATGCAAAAGCTTCCTTTTTTCACAGCAGCATACTCCCTTTGCTTTCTCTGACTGTGGATCATGGAAGTGCCACGATCTCAGAAGGACAAAAACGGTTAAGTAACTCAAAGGCCACCAGAAAAGCATAAGTGCGCAGTAACAGACTATCAATGGTGACCTTCATGAAACGAAAGACATTGTCGGATATACATCACTGGAAAAACAAGCAGGCTCATTACCTAGTGAGAATGAGAGCAATCAATAGAAAGCCTGATAAGCGCATTGGTAATCCCCAGGGAAAAAGAGAAAGAGGATGCCCTCCTGGACACAGGCTTTATGGAAAAACCTGGACAAGACAAATAGGATTAGACAGCATGGAAGGCTTTAGTCTTCACTGTAGAGAGAGCAGCCACCCAAGCACCGAGCACATAAGACTTAAGATTGCATAACATCAATCATAATTTATACCCTACAAATATGTTCATGAAACATTAAGATTACGATAGCTTCCAGAATATCTCTTTCGACTTCTCACCATGTTAAATCAGGACTACACATATTATACATATATACCTATACATACACACATATATGTATGTATATGAGTACGCATATGAGTTGTCATCTATGGAACAAGTGACCAGTGATAATGATGTCCTTAAATGATACTTAGCTTTGGCTGTTCATCCTTGTGGCATTAACCTAAGAACGTGAGTCTTACTTTTTATACATTAGATATGGGTCCATCAACTTTAAGATTGCATTTGTAAACTCTTTTCAACCTAGAGATTCTAAAATGATGTTTTATGTAAAAACAACAATAACAAGCTATAGAATCCATCCTTATTTAGTTATAT
This sequence comes from Phascolarctos cinereus, assembly GCF_003287225.1. Classification (NCBI taxonomy): domain Eukaryota; kingdom Metazoa; phylum Chordata; class Mammalia; order Diprotodontia; family Phascolarctidae; genus Phascolarctos; species Phascolarctos cinereus. The sequence continues at coordinate 419,199,147 of NW_027555958.1, read as the reverse complement.
GGAAATCAGTTCCTCAACATCTAGAACATAACTTGGGCCAATTTATCCATTCTCTTACTCAGTACACTTTGCAGTGATAGCAAGCCAAAGAATTAAAATTCTTTTTTCCCTAGACTATAGTTTTCTAGTTTAGAGATGGTACAGAATAAACTGCACAGAGTTCCACCTGGTGGTAGCCAAAAGAAAAACGTATTCTCTGAAGACAGCATAAGAACTGGACTTCTGCCAGGTCAACAAAAGCACGGAGGGAAAATCTGTGTAGAATGACACGGGATAGCTCCGTACAGCACTTGTTTTCTTTTCTTATTTTTTTTTCCTATCAGGAATTTGTGTCTTAAGGATATTAAATGCTTGGTAAATGGCCTTAGTACAAAAAAGGAAGCATCTGTTTGCCACAGGAGGGGAGGATGTCTTCCACTGTTGGGATAAGTTAAAAAGAAGTTTTAACAAACCCAAAACTGGGCCATGTGCTTGCTTGAGTATAACCTAGAAAGTAAACAGTTCTTGATGCCCTGAGTAGCTCATATGATAGGCAACTGACTGACTTTACTTCATCTTCATTCAATCTGTCAATCAAAGTGACTGAAGACCCTGGACCTGTGTGATGACATATCGAAAAGGGAAGCAAATTAGTGCCAAAGGTTGTGCTACTGAAGTGTATTTACAGAAATTCACAGGGACCTTGGGAAAGGATTCACAGGAATATCAAATCTGACATTCTGCTTCTCTTTAACATAAAGCAGGCTGAAGGCAAACTAATGAATAGTGAGTGGAAGAGAAAGCAGAATGGGAGAAACAGGGAAGAGAATGAAAGAAGTCGGGAGTCTAGCTGGCCTGTAGCACTTAGGCAGCTGGGGTTGAAGTGAACTGCTGAGAAGCTGCTCTGGGGCCTGATGGTCAGCCAGTCAATGAGATGGGTATTAAAAAATCAACAAGGGGAGTACTAAATTACCTAAGACATTAAAAAAAATTTTTTTGGAAAGTCCTGAAAAAGCCTATATTGCCAAGAAGAAGGTATTTCATTTTGTTATTTGAGGCCATTGTCATGCTTTTACTAATGGCACTTTTATTGTTAACATCAAAGGAGAGAAATATGTCAAGAAGGCTTGAGCCTAGAATTTCCATCTGGTGTGGGAATTTGAGTTCCACTGATTAAAGACAATATCAGAGATATATTTAAAACAAAATAAAAACACTGTATAACAGTACTGTGGACAACATGGTCTCATTTAGGAGTGAAAGGGTTTATAAGGGGGAGAAGAGATAAATGTCAATGCTATGTACAAGCCATATCCTACCCTCTTGAACCTTTTAGTCTGACATCATGGAAAATTTTCCAGTCTTCCAAAGGAGAGAGTCAGACCTTGATAACAGCTATTCATAAATGGCCTGATTCCACAATGAGTCAGGGTGACTAAAATACTCTGAATAAGTGGTTTACCAATTAAACTTTCCTTTTTAAGCCAAAAAAAAGCTTATTAAATTACTTCTACCTTACCTGTTAGTGTGTAAGTCTCTGACAGAAGGAACTATATCTATTTATCTCTTTTATATATTTAAGGTGGCCAGTATAGTGTTTTTTATACATTGGAAGCTCCCTCAGTACACTGGTTTGACTGAGTTGCAGCCTAAGGTCCCTTGAAAATTAATATATAAGGAGGGTTATTCTCACACAAAAATGAGGCTTATGTGAAATTATAAGAAAATCAAAGCTAACTGCCCCATGAACTAATGAATCATGCCTTCCTTAATAAATCTTTACTGAACTGAATTAACTGTGGATCTAAATTATGTAAGAATTCACAAAAACACTAATCTAGAGCTTTCTAATCTAGAACATTTTTTTGAAAGTATGTGGAAGAGCAGATGTAAAAATCAATCAACCAATCAACAAATAGATACTTTGCTAGGTGTGGGGCACACAAAGTAAAAAAACTAAAATCTCCCTGCCTGCATGAATCTTACATTATTACTAAGGAAATCAACATATACACAGGAAATTATATACAAAATATTTACAGAGGAGATATCAAGTAATTTCTAGGAGAAGGGCACCAGTAAGTAGGGGTTGGGGCAGGGAGGATCAGGACAGATTTCCTATAGGTATCTGAGTTGAGATTTGAAGGTAGCTAGGAATTCTATCAGGCAAAGTGTTAGGAAGACAGTATGTTCTGAATGACCTGTAAAAGGCAAGGGGGGATGAAACATCATATGTGAGGAATGGCAAGGAAGCCCATTTGGCTGGAACAGAGAAGGTGTGAAGGAGAAGAATATGCAAAAGCCTGGAAAGGGAGGCTGGAGTCACATTGCAAAGGGCTTTGAACGTCAAACCACCATGATTATAGGGAGGGTAGAAGGACATGTTTTTTTCTTTCCTTTCTTTCTCTTCTCTCTTTCAATAAATCAAACTACAAAATACTAAGTATTCTTATTTTCCTTCTTTACTTTCTATCAGGAATAACACTTCTTTTTTTTTTTTTTAAAGGCAATTGGGGTTAAGTGACTTGCCCAGGGTCACACAGCTAGCTAAGTGTCAAGTGTTTGGTCTGAGGCTGCATTTGAACTCAGGTCCTCCTAACTTCAGGGCGGGTGCTCTATCCACAGGAATAACACTTCTTAAAGTTAAATATGAACTTATATTAAGAAGATGAAAGAGATTTAAATTTGCACACCTTGAAATTAGTTTCCATCCTTGTGTAATAAGTATTTCTAATGCTCTGGAAAATTTGTATCTGTAAACTCTTTCATCAATAAAAAAGAAAAACAGCAGATCAACAAATTGCTTATGCAACTAAAAATATCTAGAAAACCAACAAATTAAAATCCCTCAATTAAACACTGAAATAGAAATCCTGAAAAATCAAAGAAGAAATTTGCTCAAACAAAATTAATAGTTAAAAAAAGAATGAATAAATAAAACTAGGAAATGGTTTAAAAATAGATAAGCCATTAGGTAATTTGATTTTAAAAATACAAAGAAAACCAAACTACCAGTATAAAAAAGAAAAAGATGAATTCACAAACAACGAAGAAGAAATAAAAGCAATTACTAGGAGTTATTTCATTCAACCATATGACAATAAAACTGACAATCTAAATGAAGTGAATGAATATTTATAAAAATATAAATTACCCAGATTAGCAGAATAGGAAATAGAATATTTAAGTAATCCTATCTTAGAAAAAGAAACTGAACAAGTCATAAGTGAGCTCCCCACGGGGAAAAACAAACAAAAATAAACCCAGGATTTACAAGTGAATCTTATCAAACACTTAAACAACAATTAGTTTCAAAACTACATAAACTATCTGAAAAATTAAGTAAGGAAAGGGTTCTAATAAATTCCTTCTTTAACACAAATGTAATCTTGATGCCTAAACCTAGGAGAAGTCAAAACAGAGAAAGAAAAATATAGACCAATTTCTTTCATGAATATTCATCCAAAAACTTAAATATTAGCAAAAAGGCTACAGAAATATATCATAAAGATCATATACTATGACCAGGCTAAGTTTACATCAGGAATGCAAGGCTAGTTCAATATTAGGAAAATTATAAGCACAATCGATCATATTAATAATAAAACCACATGATAATATAAAATACTTGGGAGTCTGCCTACCAGGACAAACCCAGGAACTATATGAACACAATTACAGAATACTTTTTACACATCTAAACAATTGGAAAAATATTAATTGCTCATGGGTAGGCCAAGCCAATATAACAAAAATGACAATTCTACCTAACCTACTTATTCTCATAGTTGGTTAATGTGGGGATTTATTTGGCATGACTATGAAAATTTGTAATGGGTTTTGTTTTTCTTGTCTTCTCAATGAATGGGGGAGGAGGAGAGAACTAATTTTTAAAAAGAGAATCCCTATCATTTAGAAATAATTGATTTAGTGCCCGATGTACCATTTTATAAGGTAAAATACCTAAAGTACTTCTACCTATGTATTCTATGAACTATATTCTTAAAGGTATTTTGTGGATTTAAATAATGAAGACTTATGATATGTGGGATGTTCTATATGAATCAATAATTCAAGGAATTTTCTTCTGTTTTTGCAACAAAAATGCCATTTTGCATAAGTGGACACTAACTAGGAAAGGCCAAATGTCTAGTTTTGGCAATTCCAGTCAGCTATAATCTGACCTTTACTTACTTGTCCTTACAGTACTTTTTATATCCACAAACCCACCATTGATGGCAAACTGGCCTGTTCATTTTTCCTGAACTCCAAATGAGCATTATTATTGCCTTGCTTTTGCTATGTTCTTCCCCATGCTACAAATGACCTTCTTCAAATTTGTAGGATTTTTTTTTACTCTTCCTTTAAGATGTGGCATAAATACCATCTCCATGATTTCCAAACTCTTATATCCCTTATTTGCAACAATTACTTGTTATATAACATTTGCTACTGTTGTATTTATCTTGATATGTCATACTTTTGTAACAGATATGCTCTAATATTGTCATGCTCTTGTTAGTGGCTCCTTACCATCTATATACAAACATTCTCAGTTCTCCCCAATAGTACAAAAGCTTCTCCTTGACCCTTCTGCCCCAAACAGGTAGCATCCCATTTTTTAACCTCCATGTCATTGCTAGTCTTCTTGAAAATGTTGTCAATGTATCTTCATTACATCCTCCCTCTTTAACTACTTGCAATCTGAGTTTCAATTGCAATACTCTACCGACACTGATCTATCTCACTAATTCTCTAACTGCCAAATCCTATGGCCTTTGTTCAATCTCTACTCTCCTTGACCTCTCTGTAGTTTCTGATACTGTTGATCACTCTTTGCTACTAGATAATCTCCCCTTCACCTTCAGAGACTTCTCATAATCCTAGCTAGCCTCTAATCACTCCTCTCTATATATTTTTCTGGCTTCTTGTCTTCTTACCAATCCATCAATGTCAATTTTGTCTAAAAGTCTGTCCTCGGCCCTCTTCTTTCCATATGTTTGTTTCTTTGGCAATGTCACTTACCCTTTAAAATCTTTAAAAATATTTTTATTTTTTCCAATTACATGTAAAAAATATTAAATTTTAACAAAATGTTAGATTTCCAGATTCTCTCCTTCTTCCTGTCCCTTCCCTCCTCATTAAGAAGGCAAGCAATTTGATATAGGTCACACATATGCAGTCATGCAAAACTTATTTTCCATATTGGTCATGTTGTACAAGAAAACACAGCCCCAAAAAATAAACAAAACAAAACAAAAAAACCCAAGAAAAATAATTTTTTTTTTTTACAAAGTATGCTTCAATCTGCATTCAGACTCCATCAGCTCTTTTACTGGAAGTAAATAACATTTTTCATTATGAGTCCTTTGAAACTGTATTAGACTATTGTGTTGCTGAGAATAGCTAAGTCATTCACATTATCATGTAATATTGCTGTTACTGTGTACAATGTTCTTCTGGTTCTGCTCACTTCACTTTGCATCGGTTTATGTAAGTCTTTCCAAGGTTTTCTGAAAACATCCTGTTCATCATTTCTTATAGCACAATAATATTCCTTTACAATCATATATCACAACTTGTTTGGCCATTCTCCAATTAATGGGCATCCCTTCAATTTCTAATTCTTTGCCACCACAGAAAGAGCTGCTATAAATATTTTTGTACATATAGGTCCTTTTCGTTTTTTTAATCTCTTTGGGATACAGACCTAGTAGTGGTATTGCTGGGTCAATGGGTATGCTCAGTTTTATAATCTGAGGGGCATAGTTAGAAATTGCTTTCCAGAATGGTTGGATCAGTTCATAATTCCACCAACAGTGCATTAATGTCCCAGTTTTCCCATATCCTTTCCAACATCTGTCATTTTCCTTTTCTGTCATATTAGCCCATGGTACCTAAGAGTTATTTTAATTTGCATTTCTCTAATCAATAATGCTTCAGAGCATTTTTATATGACCATAAATAGCTTTGGTTTCTTCATTTGAAAACTGCCTGTTTATATCATTTGACCATTTATCAACTGGGGAATGACTTGTATTCTTATACACTTGACTTAGTTCTCTATATATTTGAGAAATGAGGCTTTTATCAGAGAAACTAGCTGTAATTTCCCCCCAGTTTTTCTGCTTCCCTTCTAATCTTAGTTGCATTGGTTTTCTTTGTTCAAAACCTTTTTAATTTAATGTAGTCAAAATTATTCATTTTAAATTCCATAATGCTCTCTATCTTTTGTTTGGTTATAAATTCTTCCCTTATCCACAGATCTGACAGGTAAACTATTCCATGCTCTGCTAATTTGCTTATGGTATCACCTTTCCTGTCTAAATCATCTACCCATTTTCACCTTATCTCGGTATATAGTGTGAAATGTTGGTCTATACCTAGTTTCTGCCAAACTGCTTTCTAGTTTGCCCATCAGCTTTTGTCAAATAGTGAGCTCTTGTTCCAAAAGCTTAGATCTTTGGATTTATCAAACACTAGATTACCATGGTCATTTACTACTGTGTATTGTGTACCTAATGCATTCCACCCATCCACCACTCTACTTCTTAGCCAGTATCAGATTGTTTTAATGATTAACATTTTGCAATATAGTTTGAAGTCTGGTATGCCTAAGCCACCTTCCTCCACATTTTTCTCCCACTGTGCCTTTGATATTCTTGACCTTTTATTCTTCTAGATGAATTTTATTATTCTTTTTTCTAGTTCCCTAAAATATAGCTTTGGTAGTTTGATTGGTATGGCACTAAATAAATAGGTTAGGTAGAATTGTCATTTTTGTTATATTGACTTGGCCTACCCCTGAGCAATTAATATTTTTCCAATTGTTTAGATGTGTAAAAAGTATTCTGTAATTGTGTTCATATAGTTCCTGGGTTTGTCCTGGTAGGCACACTCCCAAGTATTTTATATTATCTACACTTTAAGTGGAATTTCTCTTTCTATCTCTTGCTACTAGACTTTGTTGGCAATGTATAGAAATGCTGATGATTTAGTCTAAAACCATAATCATCATCCTTTCCCTTAAACTTGATCCTCTTTCTCACTTCACTATATTTTTATCTGACTATCATTTACTCAGTCTTTCACCTTCGTGTTACATATAGCCTTTCAAATACTTTAAAGGCAGCTATTTTGTCCCCACTAAGTCATCACTTCCAAGTTAAACATACTCAGTTCCTTCAAATGATACACATATGACAAGGTCTTGAGGGGTTTTACCATTCTAGTTGAGGATCTACTGGAAGTATTCCAGCTTATCAACTTTCCCCCCCTAAAATGTAGTACCTAGAATTGAACACAATGCTCCATATATGGTCTAACCACAGGACTAGTGCAGAGTGACTCTCACCTCCCTCTTTCAGAATTGTAATTCTCTTGTCTGCCAAGTTTCCCTGTTGACTCACATTGAGCTTTCAGACCTCCAAAACCCTGAGGTCTTTTCCACAAAAACCACTGTTCAACCACTCCTCTCCCATCTTGTATTTTTCCAGTTGATTTTCTGAACCCAAGTAGAGGAATTTACACCTATTTCTGTTACATTTAATCTTGGATTTACACTATTTTTCTGGACTGCTGGAATGTTTTCCGATGCTGGCTGTATCATTCAGTGTGTTAATATGCACCCATTCAGTCTACCCTGGATTATCTGTCTTGTGAATAGAACACATGTCACTCTTGTGCTTCACATTTTTGGATGGCCCCCATTATATTCCAACTGAAATTCAAATTCTTTTTTTCCTGGAATTTAAGGCCATCTATAATTTGGCATGACCTTAATTTTCTTTTAGAAAAGGCTTACTAATGCTATTATTCCATGATCATTTATAAGTGGAGTATTATAAAATAGAGATTGGGGTGGGGGAAAGAGTTGGACTTAAGAGCTGCTTAGGTTCCTTTCAACTCTGAAATCTATGACTCTGTGAAAAGGTAAGTGAACTTTCAAGCTTCGTTTTAATGTTCTTACAGACTTTGGACAGACTTAGAAACGAAAATGCTCTCTTGCAGTACATTCAGCCTGCCTGGTATTCTCAGATGATAAGGAATCTCCTTCTCCTGAGCATTCATTTCACAGCTTTGAGGTGTGACCAACAAGTGCCTGGGACTGATAAGGCATTTAACTGAGAACAATACGAGAAAAAAGAATCCAACGGATTTCCCTTCTCCCTCCATGAACAAAAGGAAGGAGGAAAATTAGTCACTGAAAACGGGAGAAGTTCAATGTTCTTTGGGAAGAAAACAATAGAGACAGCGTGGAAGGGTGAGGGAGCACCGGCTAGATAGAAATCAGGGAACGCAGGGTCTAGTTTTAGGCAAACTCAGATGATTGCCTCTGACTCAGCATCCTCTCCTAGGAAAGGATAAGAATAGTACTGGGAGTTCCAACTGGATGTTCTCGTTAAAATTACAGACGCTCAGATATGCAGTGTTAGACTCTGTGTTCTTTCAGGTGAGAGAGTCATGGCATTTTATAGCTAACAGGAAAGGTAGAGATCACTTAGAACAAAATCCTCATTTTATGGATGAGGAAACTGAGACACAAAAAGATAATGATTATCTGAATTATCAGCCTCAAATAATTGTAAGAAGGATAAATTATGTACAGTTTCTATTTGATCAATTTTCCTAAATAATTCTAAATATCACTTCTGTCATTTTATAACTACCCCTTGGAAATAAGATAAACCACTGAGATTTATTAGGAAAAGTAAACTTTAAAAGATATGATTTTTTAAAAATCATCATTAAGTCCATTTGCACATGAGTGGTTTTCTTAAAAAAAAATTTTCTAACATTTTAAAATTCCCTCTTTCACCGGAAGTACAGTGTCAAAGTGCTTAGAGACTAAATTTCTAATGAATTAGGCATTCATTACAATGCAAACACTTCCATCACCTAGATGTGATAAAAATTCTCATTTTTTTTTTTGTAATTAACAGCCAGCATGGCTATAACAACCAAAGCCCAGTGAGAACAGAGAATTTAAAGCAATCCTTAAAATCAGATTCAGATCCCTTAGGATAAGGTGAAACAGTGCAACATATTAGTAAACAGAACACTTAGGGTCATCAGGGATAGCCACTTAGTCCAGAAGAGTGAACAGTGAAATATTTTTAATTCATTCTGACATAATTAAAAGCATTTTACCCTGAATTATGAATGTTAGTATGGATCTCAATTATAGGGCTCCAGTGCAAAATTGCTACACTTTTAGTAGAAACAACAATTTTTAAAAAATTAATAGCTTATAGGCCATGGAGAGAAGAATGTCCACGAGCAACACTCTTATGGAAAAGTTCAATGCCACGTTCTGGACTGCTGCTGTGTAATGTTTTATGAGTGTTTCTTGCCCTATGAATAGTAAGCATGAGTACTTAGCTCCTAGAGGGTGATTGTACAGTAACTAAAAGTTAATGTGTAACAAGAACTGCTGGAGAACTTTGTACAGAAAGTTACCTACGTGAAATTTCCAAGCAAAAAAAATTATTTCAGTTCTTTTATACCTTTGGCTGTTACTCATTTACAAACTAGATTAAACTCCCTGCAATTTAAAATTTGTTGCAAAAATAAAAATTTTAAGGTTGTCTTTTAATTCTAATATTTATTAATGTCAGTATAATGTCCATAAAATTGAATATCACCTAATCTAAAATCTACAGGGTAGCAAGTTTGAAACACATCTATCCCACAAGCTGCCATTCCTCCCTCTTAAACCAGATCCTGAGAAATGATGAGCTTAAACAAGATGAACAGACCAAGGCAGGGTGCCTGCCTGAAGGCCTCAAGGCCACAAGTGGACCTCTAGGTCCTCAAGTGTGGCCCTTTGACTTCACAGGTCAGTTTGGATTCAGTCAAAGGGCCACACTTGAGGATCTAGAGGGCCACATGTGGCCTTGAGGCTGCAGGCTCCCCACCCCTGGACCAGGGTAAGCCTATATAATCTGTGGAGAATCTGTCTCTCTGCTTTTGTGACAACAGTCTGCTTCTTGAAGAAAATGGAATTAATAGGTTGAGGGAGACAACTTGTTAGAGATAAGGGACCAAATACAGAGAGGTAAAACATTTCAAGGATATTAGGGAGCTTGGGGAGAAAAAAAAGGAGTTAAATAGTCATTTAATCATCTTTAAAACTGGGTTGCATATTTATCTCTTTAACAATCACTGATTTTTCTTATTTTCAAAGACAAAAAATATTTTTGAAAGGAAATCTTCCTAGTCCCAGAATGCCTGTGTTTTCACAGTCAAATATAGGCTTGGTAAAATAAACTTACTGTGAATTTTGTGACTGTCTGCAAAGATAATTCAAATAAATTTGACAAAAGTGGATATATTCCACAGATGGTCAGAAAGGTAAAATAGCTAAAGCCAACTGAAAGGCAATGGAATTATATGCTCATTTGAATATTTTATTGAGTGTCCACTATGGGACAAACACTGAGAACCCTGGGAAATATGACACAGTGAGCATCAATTTCTATCTCTCATTACTTCTTCCTAGGTATCAAATAATAATGTCAAATTTCAGTAACTACATAAAATAAATCTTAGAAGTTCTTAATGCTATGATCTAATTACCTCTGTCTGATAGTAAAATGGTAGTTTATATAGAACCAGACCCTAAGAAATCTAATCTGGAAAAAGGTAATTTAACTCCTGTTTACTTGAGTGTGGTCTAATGATCAGAACCCCATTTGGAGTTTTGATGATAAAAGCTCTACTCCCAGCTTGCTAGGTGACCAAAACAGTTACTCGACTCTTCTTGGTAGTAATTAACTGTCATTTAAAATGAAAATGTAGATCATAATATCTATCCTCGATGCATCCCCCAGGCATGTAATAACAACAAATGAGATACAATTTTCAATCACTTTACATCCCTTGGGGATTAGTATGCATCAATTCTGTAGCAGTATTATCACAGTACATTTGATCACTCATTTACCACACTCATAATTCTAAATACATGAAAATCCACAGTCTGGACAGGAGTCTAACTCTTCCTGAGCCAAGCTCAATGCACTTTGAGGTTGCCTTTCAGCAACAAGTTTTAAAATAGCAACTAGTATAATTTGAATTTCATCTATACTTTTCTAATGGAAAACAATGTGAGTTAAAGACATGGATTAGTTCCCTTCAAGATGCCCTCATAGTTGATCTTCTGGTTCAATGAATGGTTTTATCAGTGAGGGCAGGAAGTACCTTACTTATAGTCTCAGTCTCCTTAAGGAAATCTGCTCATGAGATCTTTAAGCATTCATGTGGTAGTAGATGTATCTGCCTTCTGGAGACTGTAGTCCCTTTAATGGAACACAACCTATATAAAGAACTCTAAAGCCTTACAAAAGCAGCATATACATTCTCACTACATTTGTTCTTTAAAAACTCTACTCAACAGTATTCTTCTCTACCTTCTTATTCTGCTTTCTTCCTTGCTGAAATAGGCATACCCACAGGCTACTCTTGCCAACAAAACACAGTAAGCTCATCAGTTTAAGTCAAAACAGGAGAGGAGTAATATTTTATGAATGAAAAGTGGGATAATTCTGATTGTAAATGATATTTTAGGCTCCATTCCATCCCCTTCCTCCTGGCTCCCAACCAGTCACCTTAGAATTACTTATTAACTTAAGAGTATGCTTAGTCATGAAGCACTTTGCAGAGCAAAGGGAAAAGTTCAGGGTCAAATTACAGGGAGCAAAATACAGTGAACGGGGGTTTTAAATTCTCGCTTCTCGCTCATTTTTTAAGTTCAAAGGCAATGGAAGTCAATAGGAATGCAAAATTCTTCCCAGAGCAGACACAAGTTAAGTTAAACAGTATATATAAGATTTCCCCTCCATGATATTTGATTCAAATCATGTCTCTGTGGTTTTTATGAAAATGTACCTTATTTGCTCTTCTATATTAAACCATTATCTCTATTTTAAAAGTAGCTGCTTAAATTAGTTGCTGTGTTTCTCAGTGGTCACGGCAATGTTCTATATATAGTAGATACTATACAAAGGTGAGACTGGAAATCCTTTGATCTATGGATTTGAGAGGCTGGGGGAGGGGGGGAATCTATGATTTCATTGGTGTAGGGAATGGAACTCATGATGTAAAAACCCCTTCCTCCCAATGCAGATTGTAAACATATCTGTAACTTAAGGTCTCTGAGAGTTGTCTGGGGGCACTAATTAGTTGTGACTTGACCATTGTGGCACAGATAGTCAAAAGCAGAACTTGAACCCAGGTCTTTCTGCTTCCAAAACTGGCCCTCTATCCACTAGTCCATGCAACCTCTTTATTTATAGAATTATGCATTTAAAAATTCTTTGTTATAAATGATGAGGGGAGGGGGAGAGGTACAGGGAGAAATTAAGGTGATATAAAAAACAGAAGATATCAATAAAATGCAACAAATAAAAAAAGAATTATATATTTACTAATAATATTAATTTATTTGCTTGTTATGGTAACAAAATATTTTAAAGAATATTAATAAGGCTCTACTCCAGCTTCCTTTTGGTTTTCCTTCTGATTACTCAACAGAAGCCACGTTTCTTTCTAGATAGGTGTTCAATCATTTTGTTAATGTACAGGGATATGTATAAATTCTTATTTATGGATTATGCAGACTTTTAACTTTTTGGTGCATGGAATTGAAGCTCAAATTAGTCATTCTTTCTCTATGTTAGCATGGTAAAAAACTGTTCAGGAAGGCTGATTGTAATCACTATTTTTTTTTTCCAGCCAGCGCATGGTCATACACCTACTTAGCAGGGAGTCCTAACAATTCTAGCACCTTCTCTCTGTTGATGATGTCCTATAGCTCTTGTCTGCAGTTGTCTGTTTGCATGTTGTCTCCCCCCTTAGACTGTGAGCAGCTCGACAACAGGAACTGTGGGAATTTTATTTTATTGTGCTTTGTTTTACTTTTCTTTGTATACTTGGAAGAGTGCCTCTCACATAGTAGAACACACAGTAAGTACTCACTAGGAATCTTGCTAAAAGACACATCTTCAAGCACGTATATTTTACTTTGACTCTGAAGCTAAAATGCAGCAGAAGAGGAATGCAAATCTCAGCAAGTTCAGGTGACATACTTTTCCCTAGACTTTGTTATAAAATTATCCCAAGGGCCAGACCAGCAACCAGGCAGCATAACACAGAGGTGGCCCATACCTAAGCCACAGTAAGAGAGAGGATCTGGCCAGTGAGGAGACAACTAAGTCCCTAGGCAGCCCACTCCTGTCACCAAAGGTAGAGCAGAAGAAAGGACCTGGTTGGTACCTAGACTGCAAAATCCCTGGAGTTTTGCTACCAAAGGAGGCCAGCGACCAAAACAATGGACAACATCCAGCTGGGGCTTGTCAGGGTCACAAAAAGGGCCAGAATCATCTCAGGAGTGGGGGCTGTGTACAAGGTGAAAAGAAGCTGCCAATGAAGAAATCAAAGTTGAAGTAACATGAAAAGAACATACAATCTCTGTGTAGGGAAAAAGACAGGATGTACAGAAACAACTTAAGAATCAAACACCTCTCAGAAGAATGTGACAAGTCAAAAAAACCCTAAAAGCCATCATGAAAGAAATGAAACAAAGCAAAACAAAAAAACTGCCCAGAACTTCGGAGCACACAAAACAATCTAAGTAGCTCCAGATTGCTTTCAGGAAAAAACCCAATAACAATAACAACAAAAACCAGTAACAAACTCTAAGACCACATAGTAGTTAAAAGTAACACTTTGGTTGACAAACAAATTCTGTAAGCAATTAAAAGAAAGTTCTTCAAATATAAAGGAAAGGAAACTGAAATAACAAAAGACTATTCTGCACCTACCAGAAGCCACAGAAGGGAATAATATTTCCAAAAGCAAAAGTGTTTGAGATGCAATCTCCAATTTGGGGGTAGGGAGGGAGACTAGTGTTTCCATCTTTTATTCAAAGGGAGGCCTAAGGATTTCTGTCTGGGTCAATGAAGAATGAGAAGGGGACAGAATATAGCTCAGTGAGGTTCTGGGATGCTTTTCCTAGCCCTCCATATCCCATACTCAGGACTCATGGAGCAAGAGGGATGTCAGGACTTAAGAGACTTTACTTCAAGTGGAAGAATAAGGGGCCACAGCTGGAAACAGGCCACAACAGAGAGACACAGGGCCACAGAAAGAGACTCCTCTGAAATAAGTCATGACAGAGGGATATATCCTACAAACTTGAGCCTAGTCATCAACAAAAACAGATGAACACTCAATAGAGGAGAATTTGAAACATTCCTGCAAAAATAACAGATGTGAGTAGATGATTCAACTTGTAAACACTCCAAACAACAGAAACACAAGAAAGGTAACTACAACCAACAAGGAAAGCACAAGAAATGAAATAAACTGCCCCATTTCTAGAGACTATTAAAAGGAAAAAAAGAAATAAAAACAGAGGGTCCATTAGGAGATTTCTTTCTAAAAGAACATGGAGGGGGAAGGGGGAAGACTAAAGCAGAACTTGAATAGAACATATGATGGTGGAGGAATAGGCCTGAAATACCATGAAGGAAACCTCACACTCACTCCTACAAGTGAATCAGTGTGTTTTGTGGAACTAATTGGAGAACAGGATGCTGCATAAAAAGAGAGGAAAGGTAGTCAGTTTAGAAAAAGGGTGATATACCTAAACCAAGTCAATGGTAAACAATGAAGGGAAAACATCTGCGCAGTCTCTTGGCAAATAGAGGGGGCTGCAGGACAGTGGATGAGATATCAAAAGGAGGGACTGAACAGAGGAAGGGGAAGAACTCAACTCTGTGGTGGGGAGGAGGGAGGACCCCACTGAAGAACATTCCCAAAAGGGGAGAGATACATTCTGTAATGGGAGATGGGGATTTAGTGCTCAGGGAGACCACTTCCTCTGAGAGACTGTTGTGTCTCCACGGATAACATCCTGAATCATGAGAAGAGAAATCTGAGCTTCCAGGGGCAGCCAGCATCTAGATGGATTGGAAGGCATGAATCTAGAGATTTGGCATTCACTAATCAATACATTCTGGTGGTTCCCTGTTACCTCTAAGACAAAATATAAACTCTTCTTCACAAAGTGGCCACTTTCTATCCTCCCAGTGTTTTTACACATTACATGTCTTATGTAAACCATATTCTGAGTTTAATGATCATCTATTTTTCACACACTCGATGATCCAACACACACAGCACTTCATTTCCTCTCTCTGTGCTTTGCAGAGGCAGGTCCCTATGCCTGGAATGTGGTCCCTTGTCATCCCTGTGTCTCTCCTAGTTTCCCTGGCTTCCTTTAGGACTCAAGCTGCCTTCTACAAAAAGCCTTTCCTGCTCTCTTACAGCTACTAGCACCTTATTCTCCAAGTTATCTTCCATCTACTCTGCATGTATCTTGTACATACCATATACTTATGTACAGACTGTCTCCCCCTTGAGCCAGAGACAGCTTTTACCTGTTGTGTCCCTAGCGCTGGCACACTCCCTGCTACATGGGAATACTTCCTGACTGAATGATTGGTCTCTTCACCTTTGTAGAATGGTTATACCAAATCACAGCTCTACCAGCAATGCATTAATGTACCTGTTTTTCTACAACCCTTCTAACACCAACTATTTTCATCTTCTGTCATCTTTGTCAATTTGCTGGGTGAAACCTCAGCCTCATTTTAACTTGTTTTCCTTTTATTATTACTGCTCTGGAATGTGTTTCATATGGGTGATAGTTTGCAGTCCTTCTTTTGAGTACTATTTGTTCACATCCTTTTTGGTCACTTATCTACTGGCGGATAGCTTTTGGTCTTATGTATTTCTTTTACAATCCATAAGACACATAAAATCCCCATAGACTATGTCCATTATATTAGTTGCATTAATTTAGTTTGTGCAAAAGCTTTTCAACTTCATGTAACTGAAACTATTTTATCTTTTGTTGTTGTCTATGTTTCTTGTTTGGTTAAGAATTCAGTCCCTGAGCCTTAGATTACCTGATCTGGGTTCTCTTTTAATTTTTATGATATGACCTTTAATATTTAAGCCACATAATCATTTTGTGTTTACTGCTGTACATGATATAAAATGTTGGTCTAAACCTGGTTTCACCTACAACAGTTTTCCAGTAATTTAAGTTTTAGGGTTTCTTGGACACTGCAAACTGCCCACTTATTTTAAAACATATATTCAGGGTTCTTTTATTAGAATACCAGTAAACATACTTTAAGAGAAAAGGAACTGGTTGTATGCATTAGTGAGCAAATTATGACTTCTGCATTCTTTCTGGACTTTGAGGAGCCATACTCACCTTACTGTATCCACCCTGTCATTAGGCAAAATAATGAACTGATTCTATTTTTAGGCAGCGAGGTGGCAGAGAGTGCTGGGCCCAAGGTCAGGAGGACTTCAGTTCAAATCCAACTTCTGACACTAGCTGACCCTGGATTAATCCCTTAACCTTTGTTTGCCTTAGTTTCCTCATCTATAAAATAGGCACCGTAATTTCACCAGCTTACAAGATTGTTATGAAGGTCAAGTGAAATAATAATTATAAAGCACTTAGTGCCTGGCACACAGTAAATGCTAGATGTTAGTTATTATCATTACTATTATTAAATTAGAATGTCGGGATTATTAAATCATCACTTGATCAAGAGGAACATGAAATAGGTAGAGATATCAGGTTCTACATTTCTGCAACTTCTTTATAAATAATATAAAAAGGGAAGAGCTCTCTTATATAAAACATTTGTCTATAGGCTTTCTTACTTTTACCCCTTAATTTCCACTGCAAAAAAAAAAATTATGCACACGTCTCTTTTAATTGCTAGGATCAAAAGAGAGGATAAGAAAAGACGAGGGGTCAAGAAAACAGAAAAATAAGGAGAACTAACTTTAGGCTTGTTATTTCATTGATTCCAGCAATCTGTATGTTGACCTTGAAGCTCCTTCTAAAGGGACATACTTTGTTTTTCAAATGGAAAAATACAAACATTTAAGATTGGTTATAACCAATAGAAAGAATAATCACCTTCTCTACCTTTCAAAAACTATTTTATTCCAGGTTGACCTGGGCTTTGGATTTAGTGAAAAACAAATAAAATTCATTCATTCATTCATTCAGTTTAACCCTAAGAGGAACTGTTATACTGAGCCTGTAATGTCATTTTCTACTTTTGCAATATGGGAAATAAACTGCACAAATATATTCCTGAAGTACAAGAGCACTCCTAAATGCCAACATCATAGTCCAAGGTCATAATTACTTCTTGCCTGGAGAATCACACTATCTTCCTCCTTCTCTATCCCTTCCAATACACTCTGCAAGAAATCCACCAGACTGATCTTTCTAAAAATACCATTTTCATCACATTATCTCCTAAAATCATTACCCACTATGTACACTATGTACCTTTTGGTTTTAAAAGCCCTCCATAATCTAGACCCATATTCTGAACTTTTCTATATCACCTTACAATATTCCCTTACATGACCCCTCTCTACTCCTGCCAGATCAGTCTACCATCTCCCAAACAAACCATCCTGCTTTTGCTCATGTCATGTTCCCTCTTCTCTTAAAATCCTAATTGTGTTCATCCTCTTAAGTATCTATGATTTGTGCCCAACTAAATTGGGAAGGTTCTTCAGAGAAGGAACTGAGCAGTAAATTTACCTGAATCCCCCACAAAATTTAGTGAAGGACCTTGCAGATACTAAGTACTCAATTACCACAAGAGCATGTGGTCTAGGTGGGGGAAATTACTAAATGCCCACTGTGTGCACAGCATTAATGTAGGCCTATGGGAGACAAAGTTTAGGTATGGCATAATCTTTGCATACAAAGAGCCTATGTTCTATGTAAGAACTTATGAGTTCTTTTTTTTTTTAACTAAACTCTACAATTTAAATATTAACTAGATGAATGAACTATATATGAAATATAAATATGCACACTGTCATTTAGCAATTTTACAAGATGATTATGAAAATAATTTGTGACTCTGCATACATTACTCTGAGGGATCTAGTTATATACATGAATTAGTAACCACCTACATATCCATTAACAATCTGTCTTAAGCTGGAAGGTTTTTAATTATACTGAAATCACTATTAATACCTATAATTTAAAGTCAAAGCGTTGATCTTTCTAAGAAAGTGTTGAATATCAGGTTGGTTGTTGTCTTATGTGCTCGAAGAGAACCAAAATGACATTACTATGTCAAGATCAGGGTATGTGTGTCCAACTGTGGCTGATTAGACCGATACGAGTTCAGAAGGCTCTACCTCAAGTCAGGCACAAACAGTACATATAAATATTTGGAGTGGAGATGTCTCTAAATTTACATGTCTCACATTTCTTTTGAGCTACTTCAATTCTGCTTTGCTCATGGAACACAGTGCTTGCTTTGATGCGGGCACGCCATGCTGGCTGGTCCTGTGCCAGTGTCTCCCATTTCTTATAATCAATTCCAAAATTCTTCAGAGAGACCTGGAGAGTGTCTTTGTATCATTTCTTCTGACCTCGGTGTCAGTGCCTGCCTGTGTGTGTTCTCTGTAAATAGTCTGTTGACAAACATACATTTGGCATTTGAACAACATGGTGTGCCCATCAGACCTCCACTCTCTGCAGTAGTTTGAATGCCTGGCAGTTCGGCTCGAGAAAGGAGCTCAGTGTATGGTAACTTACCTCGTCAGATGGTCTTCAGAATCTTCCTTAGGCAATTCAAATGGAAGAGATTCAGTTTTCTGGCATGTCACTGGTATAATGTCCATGCTTCACAGGCATACAACAATGAGGTCAGCACAATGGCTCTGTATAGCTTCAGTCTGGTAGGCAGCCTAATACCTCTTCTCTCCCATACTTTTCTTTGGACCCTCCCAAACACTGAGCTAGCTTCAACCTCATCATCTATGTGGACATCCCTGGAAAGTATACTGCCAAAGTAAGTAAACTTATCCACAGCATTCAAAATAAACTTATCCATATCTTTAATTCATGGTTCCACATATGGATGGTGAGGTGCTGGCTGGTGGAGAACCTCAGTTCTCTTGGTCTTGTCAGGCCAAAATTAGCACCAGCAGCAGAGAATCAATCCATACTCTATTGCATCTTAGTCTCAGAGGCTGCATTGAGTACACAATCCTCTGCAAACAAAAAGTTGTGTACCAACTCTCCCGCCATTTTAGTCTTGGCTGGAAGCCTTTTCAAGTTAAATAATTTGCCATCAGTGCAACACGAGCTTGATGTTGTCCTCAGCAAAGGCATCTAACAACATCGCTGAAAACAACATGCTAAAAAGCATGCGAGCAAGCACATACCATCGGAGACTGGGAAAGTATGAAAGCATCATCCATTATGCAGAACCCATGTAAGCACTCTGTCATGGAACTGGCACACAATATGGATGAACTTCTCCAGGCAACCAAATTTTGATATGAACTTTCAACTGTTGGATATCTAAGCAGAATTAGAAAGGTGAGGGTCTTCCTCCTAAGACTTCCATTAACGTGATCAGAGTCATAAACTCTTGGGAGGATGAATAAAAGAGCATGCTTTCCTTTGACCTCCTAAAAATAATATAGAAGCTCCACATAAGGCATGAACTCCAGACTCCACAACACATAAAGGAAGGAAATGACATAAATTATATAGAATAAGGTACCTTTCTGGGAGAATTTATTGATCAGTCAAGCTAGAATCAAAGTCCTAGTAGATGCATCATTATTGTGTTCAATGTCCAGCACAAGGCAAAATTTCGATGTGACATACTTCAAAGGCATATGCACAAGTCAGGTCCTACGTTAGAGAGGACACTAGCCCCCTCTACTCCACATTCATCAAACAAAGAATGAGACTACTCAAATTTCATCATAAAAGATTTGATATTCAATACGAAGATTTTCTGACCTAGGAGATTTGTTATACACTAAAATGGGAAGCTGACACAGATTGTAAAAACTCCTGAAGGGGATTTTTGAAAACACCACCTATAGAGGCTCTTCTGTGGGTAGTATTTTGGGGAGGTTCTCTTGATGGCTAAATGATGGCATGAAGAGATGCTTCTGTTGTCATTGTTGCTCAGTTGTGTCCAATTCTTTGTGACCCTATTTGGGGTTTTCTAGGCAAAGATACTGGAGTGGTTTGCCACTTTCTTCTCCAGCTCATCAATTTGCCCAGGGTCACACACCTAGTAGGTGTCTAAGGCTAGATTTGAACTTAGGTCCTCCTGACTCCAGGTACTCTATCCACTGTGCCACCTACCTATCCCAAGAAATGATTCTCCTGAGGTTAATTGCATCCATACTACTTTATTTCATGTGGAACAGTATGTTTCATTTTTACCTAAGTTATTAACTAACCGATCTTAAAAAAAAAAACCTACTTGTGTTCATTTCCATAGTCCATAGTGAATGACCTTATAAAATGCCAATTCCAGGATACACAATATTTAACATGTCCTTAAGGCATTCCGGTTTGTGGTTTGGCAGATTGGAAAGGTGGCACAATTAAAGAAAGCTTGTGCTTAGGGTGTGGTAAGAAAACTGCAAGATAGCTTTTATCAATGATCTCTGGACTTATCTGTGGAATACAGGTCAAATGTGTACAACAACTATTCCAATGAGATGGTGTTACGTACCTCTATGGAAACATAAAGGCTAAAATGAAAATTTCCATAGAATGAAAAAAAGATGTAGATAAACTGAACAAATTTGTTCTACATTTTGTGATAACCTGAAGAAGAGAATTCCTGAAATATCAAATGAGTGAGTTTCAAAAAGATGCCTATGTGTATGTATGTATATAAATACATATATGTTTATCTATATAGATAAATACACACATGCTCACACACTTATACAAATATATAAAGAGAGAGACCTATACAAATCAAAGAACATTTTAAAATTGGCTAGTTAGATAAGAGATTGGGACTCTGTGGACTAACTCAGACATTCAGGCCACAGTAAGAACATGAGGGCTGCTTGTGACAGGCCTGTTCTTAGTCCAAAGATCTTTTATCTAGAAAAACTAATCAGTGCCCAGGAAGTAGTAGGAGGCCATCAGGGACTACAATTTGATAATATAGTAAAACCTTACCAGAAACTCTGTGAGGCTGCACAGCCCAGTTCAAAGAACGCTGGACTTGTACTTGGCCCTTGGTTAATACTTTTTGAATGGAATTAAGAGGAACCCAGTGCCTATCCCCATAGATCTTACTGGGATGCCGAGTCCTGTGCTGTTGTTTGCATGGATGCAGAAGAGGCAGGTTATGTGATACAGCTGAATGGAGGCAAAGGAACTGGGTTCAAATCTTGGCGCTGTCACTTACTACAAGGTGACCTTGAGAAAATCATCTTACCTCCCTGAGTTGCATTTTCCTCCCCTGTAAAAAATGAGGGGGTTGGAGCAAATGATGAGTAAGGTCGAATGGTCTTAAGAGGACCCAAGTTCTCCTTTGCTCTGGTCTAACTGTCTGGGTACAGCATTCTGGATCAGCAGTTCTGGAAATTTACAGTTGAAGGGTCTACAAGGTAGCATACTCCTTTTCCATGCTCCAAATATGAGGGACAAGAATCATATCCTCAATTCTGCACTTCCTGCTCATTTGGAAAGAAGAGTTGTGGCTACCAGGTCTATGGCATGAAAAGGTGACTCTGGGGGGCAGCTGGGTGTCGCAGTGGATACAGCACCAGCCTTTGAGTCAGGAAGACCTAAGTTCAAATCCAGTCTCAGACCGGAGACTTAACACTTACTAGCTGTGTGACCCTGGGCAAGTCCACTTAACCCCAACTGCCTCGCCAAAAAAAAAAGAAAAAGAAAAAGAAAAGAAAAGGTGACTCCAGAAACGTTTACCTAGCATTGTGCAAGTTCCTGCCCTGGACATTATATCCCTCAAGGAATAGAGCAGTGTAGGCTAGAATACTTAGGAAGAGTTCATGAATGAGAAAGACTTGCACCGGACCATGAAGGAAGGTACACCAAGCACAGGAAATAACACGAGCGCAGACAAGAAGAGAGGAATGGTAATGGTGAATTCCCAAGGCAGTGAGGAGACTGAGCTAGATGAAACAAATGAGTCACAGTGAGAAGTAGCATGACATAAGGCTGGACTAGTTACACAGTTACAAATAAGAGCTAGGAAAGGGTTGGGTGTTGAAAAGCCATGCCCGTGTGTGTGTATGCACATATGTTTGCGAGGTATCCCAAAAGTATTAGTGAAGTTTTCAGCTATTAAGGCATATATGTATATATTTGTATATATATTTGTGTGCATAAATATATATATGAATACATCATAAATATATGTACATGTTAAATATTCATATACTAAAAGATAAACAGCCCATAAGCAGAATCTGGGAGACTTACAAATGTGCCAGCCCAACTGAACATTGGTAAATTAAGACCTGTCGAGGTGCCAAAAAAAATTAGATTCTACCTTCAAAAACAATGAAGGTAATACCCAATGTTGTTAAACAACAATTCGCTTAACTGTTTTTTAGAAATAATTAACAGTGTGCACAGGATAGTCAGTGTATGCAGAGGACGGGCATCATGGCTACCCTTGTACTGAACAACACCACAAAGATTCCCATCCTGGCATCGGGTCCATGGAAGTCCTCTCCAGGCAAAGTGCCCAAAGCAGTGAAGATTGAGAGAGATATAAAACACTACCACATTGACTGTACCTACGTCTACAGAATGAGAGGCCATAGGCCAAGCCTGGAGGACCCCAGGCCACTGCAGCGAAGTCCAACAAAACCACAATGCAGGCTCTGGTCCCCGTGTTGGTCATCCCAGCACACACTGATGAGAATTTTAAGGTCTTTGATTCTGAGACTGCCAATATGGGGATGCCAATCATGCTTAATTCCAATTGTGACTGGAGGGCCTGTGTTCCTTCTCACAAAGATCATTCCCTCTGATGCTCCACTTTGAAGCTGCGGGCAGCTACCATGCAGCGTCTGAATCCTATTCTCCTGATGCTTCCAACCGTGGCTAACGTGTACTTGTAAGTTTGCACTGTTTTTCTGCATTGCACTACTCACACTTCTGGCCTCTGCTCTTAAAAACAGGATCAGCAGCTGAAGACCAATGCAGAATTTCCACGTGATCAAGCACCAGTTTCTTCTGCCCTCCTTCCTCCTCAGCTAGAAGGAAAACAGAATGACTAGCCCTCCCTAGATGGACACCGCAAACAGCGGTGCCACCAGTGAATGATTTCTTTTTAGTGACAAGTAGATAAGATATATAGCCTAACTTCTTACTTTGATTTTAAAAAAATCTTTCATGTTTTATAAAAAGAGAATTGACAAACTAGGAATCAAAAAGAATGAAATTAGTCACTCATACTGAATTAAAATATAATAAAGATTTAATAAACTGAACTATTTTGAAAACTTTAAAGTTAACAAAATAGGGTTTTAAAATCAAATGAATAGTAAATTAGATTATTTTCATATTTTACAATTTTTTAATTTTACACTATTAGCTAATAGTATAAATGCTTTTATTTAATCAAGGATGGACAACTTAATTTAAACAAATGATTATCCTGGAAAAGTTATAAAAATTACACTAATATCTTTGCTAATTGCTCTTTCCTTTTGTGGATAATAATCATTCTAAAATGTAAAACAGTATGATCAAGAGTATGATTAAGATTTACATATATGGGATTATGGCCCTGTGACCATCTATAAGAAAATGTCTGAATACATAAAACATTCAAAGTATAATTATGTAGAAGCAGACAAGATATGGACTTCCCACCAAGTATAAACAACAATCTTCACTCAGAGGACATCTAGCCAAAAGGTACCTAAAAAAAGAATCCTCTGAATAACATAACCGAAAAAGATTTACCCAGACTTTGCCTCAATGCGTACAGTGTTAAAGTCCATTACCTGTCCTGCTCCCTCCCCAATGTCTTACTATTTGCAGGTTTTTCCTTCATATCAAGACTAAATTTGCCTCTTTGCAACTTCCAACCATTGCTCCAAATTAGACTTTCTGGGACTAAGCAAAATATATCTACTGTCTCTTCCATATGACAGCTCAAATAACTGATGACAATTATCATGTTACCCCTAAATCTTCTCTTTTCCAGGCTAAACATCCTCACCAACTTTAACCAGTCCATATGTAGCATAATCCAGAGGACCTTTGCCTTTCTGGTTGTCCTCACGAACACTCTGAGCTTATCCACGTCCTTCCTAAAATGTGATGCCCTGAGCACATTACTGCAGAAATGGGTGGTCAGGGCTGAGAACAGTAGGACTGCAATCTCCCTCTTCCTGGACATTACGTAAGCCTCCTTCCATGAGTCACTCATATTGAGCTTGCAGGTCACTAAAACCCTCTGACCTTTTTTAGATAAACTAGTCTATTAGTTTTATCATCATCATCATCACAATAATAATTAACATTTATATAGCGTCTAGTACGTGCCAAGCCCGGTCCTAAGCACTTTACAAAAAATATTTCATCTAAGCCTCACAACAACCCTGTGAGGTAGGTCCTGTTATTATCCCCAGTTTTCAGATGAGAAAACTAAGGCAAACAAGAGTTAAGTGACTTGTCCTAGGTCACACAGATAGTAAATGTCTGAGCCAAATTTGAACTCGGGTGTTCTTGACTCCAAGACCAGCGCTTTATCCACCGCACCCCCCCATCACCTCTAGTGCTGCATATCTCATGAACATGAAGTAGACAACACGAAACCAAGTGTAAGGATGTATATTTATCTCTATGGAGTCCTATTTTATCAAATTCATCCCCAAATAGTAACTTTTCAATCATCTCTTTGTATGCTGACTCTGCCATGGGACATGTCAGCCATCCCTCTCAGGTATGTGTCACCTGAAAATCTCAGAAACACCCCATTTAGGTCTTTATTGCAGTCACTGAGAATACCTTTACAAAGCACAGGTCCCTGGTGCATTCCATTAGAGATCTAATTCCAAGTTGACAACAAGTCATTAATGAAAACTCTGGACTTGGTCATTCAATAAGTTCTATTTAATCCTCACAACAACCCTGAAAGGTATATGCTATTATGAATCCCATTTCATACTTGAGGAAACTGAGGCAAACAAAGTTAAGTGACTTGCCCTGAGTCACACAAACCAATAAACGTAAGAGGCCACATTTGAACTCAGGTCTTTCTGACTCCAGGCCTAGTGTTCTCTCTATTGCATTACCTAGCTACTTATTTAAGGACCTGTAGTTTTAGGACTCCAATTACTTTTTTTCTTTTCTGAAAATTAGGAAAATAAATAGTGCATCTGTCTAGTCCTGATCAACCTTTCCATTCTCAAAAAATCTTTGAGAGATCACTGACTGACTCTGCAATAACACCTGCCACTAAGGACAGAGTTTATCTAGGTCAGGTAACTCATATTCATCAAGGACAGCTAAGTGCTTGCTCTCTTTCTCTTTCTCTCTCTCTCTCTCTCTCTCTCTCTCTCTCTCTCTCTCTCTCTCTTCTCTCTCTCTCTCTCTCTCTCTCTCTCTTTCTCTCTCCCCACCCCCCTTTCCCTACTTATCTTAGGTAATAACTCCCTATTTGTGTTCTATACTGTCCAGCCCCCAAATCATTCTTGTCAAGAAAAAGAGATGCAGAATCAGAATGAATAAGTTCATCTTTTTCTTTCCATAGCTTAGCATGCTCCCTTCTACCCTTCAATCCTTTCTTTCATTCTTCTCCTTCCTCAATGAAGTTAGCAACAAAAATAAACCCTTTTGGTCGTCCTTTGCTTTCTTCACTGCACACATTGTGCTTCTTACGTTATCCTCACAGTGCAAGGCTGTGTCTAGGTATTTGTTCTTTATATTCTATTTTCTGTATTTTTAAGTTTGCTGAAAAGTTTTCTGTGTGTTCACAGCAGTCACTGTACATAACCCTTCCTTCTCCCTCCGTATTGGAGTTGTTCCTCTCTGGATCTTCAGAATTTTATTCTTGAGACTCCCAGGTCTCCTGGGCCCACTTGGCCAGTAGACTTTTAAGCCACAGGATCCTACTTATCCTCTCAATGAACTTTTCAAATTTTTCCTCCCAAAACTCTAGGGTTCATGTCATTTCATTCCTAGCTTTCCTTTCCTTCGGTATCACCATTTATAACTTGGAATGGTTTCCAACTCTGCCATAATATTCTCCCCAGGAACCAGTTCATCCTTGTTGGTGATAATCAGATCCAAAATAGAAAGTCCCTTAAGTGGTGCTCTAATCTTTGCAAATTTAAATAATAATCAAGGCAAATCAAGACATCAGCTTCTCTTCTGGGAGAGGAGACAATTCCAGCAGCTGTCTAGATAACTGAGGTCCCTCATCTTCTCTACATTTTATCTCTAGGCTAAGTTTGTCATCTAATCTCCAAAATTACCTTATTCCTCATTTGGTCTAGGTCAGAAGGTCTTGACCTTTTTTGTGTCATGCCCCCTTTGGTAGTCTGGTGAAACCCACGGACCCTTTCTTAGAGTAATGTTTTTAAATGCATAAAATGTACAGAATTTCAAAAGAACCTAATTATATTTATAATAATTATCAAAATATTTTCAAAAACCAAGTCCGCATAGCCAAACTCAAAAACCCCTGGTCTGGTCTAAGTGGTATGTAGTATTTTCAATTACCAATGTACAATCAATATGTAGTCAGAATTATTGCATATGTGTTTTTCATCCCTCTGTACTACACACTAGAGTGAGATTACCTTTAAATACTTGGAAGACTCTTGAAATATAATCACAAAGCGCAAAATTCCTTTTTAAAAGTACATATTATAAAAAGCTTTCATATTTCTGAAAAGCATATAAAGTTAATTTCTGTAAACTATGCAATTTTTATGAATGTCATCATATTTTAAATTCATTAGAACTCTATATTTAAATGAATCTCATAACAAATCATTTTATAAAATAAAATATCCATCAGGAAAGTGAATAATGGATCTTTCATTTATCTTTTCTGTAAACCTAGCTTGTCACCATTGGCTTCTTAAATGTAAAACACACTTTATTCCTCTTATAAGGCCATTTAGAGTAGTAGGAAAAATCAAGTTTTCATCACTGTGTAGAAGATCAAAGCTTAGATGCTCAAAGCTCCTATATAAATCTTCCATCAAAGAAAACACAAGGGTGCTTAGGGTCTGGTAAGTTTTTGTTATCCTTGGATCACATACAACATATATAAAGTGCCTAGTAGACACCTTACAGCACTCTACAGATATCAGCTCTAAGTGTTATTATTATTATAAATAAAACTCATCCTAAGATAGCCCATTCCTTGAAATTGGTCTTTAATAGAAAAAAAAATCAGTTTTGTTTTTTTTTTTAAAGATTTTGGGTTGCCTTCAGTCAGCTTACTAGTTAAAGGCATAGATGTTTGTCTCTCTGGAATAGGCAAGGCTATAAACTGATGGAAGCCTTCTACAAAGTAAACCTTGGGGCAGCTAGGTGGCACAGTGGATAGAGCACCAGCCCTGCATTCAGGAGGACCTGAATTCAAATCCAGCCTCAGACACATAACACTTACTAGCTGTGTGACCCTGGGGCAAGTCACTTAATCCCATTGCCTAGCAAAAACCAAAACCAAAACCAAAGTAAACCTTGATTGAATATGAATTATAAGATTTTGGTGATAAAAAGAGTCTCAGTTATCATTTAATCCAACCCTATCACTTGACAGATGAGGAAACTGAAACTCCAGGAAAGAAAATTGCTTACCCTAGGCTATCTAGCTAGTTGACCAAACAAATGGAATAGAACCCTGGCCACCAGATTCCCATTCCATTGCTCTTTATATGTATGGAAAATGCAACTGGTTCAACCAAACCAAAAGCCCTGTCTATTCTGGCAAGTGGTCGCACAGACGGAACTTCAGAGTGCTTTGCTTATTAACTTAACTTGAGATGCTTTCATCTATTACAATTTGGAGTGATAGTTAACACTTACCAAAAACCTTTCTTTCATTAGATTTTTGTTAAATCTTTAATAACCTTACACAGCTACAAAATATATCACTTAACAGCAAAGTATTTGAAATCATGGATCATTACAGTGTCTATTAAACCTAATTAGGAGCCTTATAAAGCTGATAAGCAACATGTGACCTTTAAATAAGGTTTCAAAATCTGCAAAGAGAAAATACATCATCTCATTTCATCTTCATAACAACAACAACTGATACTATGGGTGGTATTATCCCCATTTATTTCCATTTTGCAGATGAGGAAAGTAAGGCTCAAAGAGGGTAAATTACTTTCCCATGGTCACACAGAGAGTATAAGAGGCAGGGGGTGAGCTCAGGTAATTTGGATTTCTTTTTTTTTTTATTATTTTATTAATTTACTTTGATTTATCAACAATCACTTCCATATGCTTTTGAGTTGAAAATTTTTCTCCCCCTTCCTCCCCACCACCCTCCCCAAGACGGTGCACAATCTGATATAGGCTTTACATTTACATACCCATTAAACATATTTTCGCATTAGTGAAGTTGTAAGTGAAAATTAAAACCAATAGGAGGAACCATCAGAAAGATGAACAAAACTCAACAGAAGGTAAAAATAAGTGATAGCATTCACTTCCATAGTTCTTTCTTTGGATGTGGACAGCATTTTCCATCCCGGGGCCTCTGGAGATGTCTTAGATCCTCATAATGCTGAGAAGGGTTCAGTTTAACAATCTTAGTCACTGCATAACATGGCTGTTATTGTGTACAAAGTCCTCTTGGTTCTGCTCACTTCACTCAGCATCAGACCATACAAGTCCTTCCAGGTTTTTCTGAAGTCAGCCTGTTCATCATTTCTTATAGTGCAATAGTATTCCATTACATTCGTATACCACAACTTGCTCAGCCATTCCCCAATTGATGGGCATCCTCTCAATTTCCAATTCTTTGCCACCACAAAAAGAACTGCTATGAATATTTTTGTACATGTGGGTCCTTTTCCCATTTGTTTGATCTCTTTGGGATATAGCCCTAGAAGTGCTATTGCTGGATCAAAGGGTATGCACATTTTTGTAGCCCTTTGGGCATAGTTCCAAATTGTTCTCCAAAATGGTTGGATCATTTCACAACTCCACCAACAATGTATTAGTGTTCCAATTTTCCCACATCTTCTCCAACATTTATCATTTTCCTGTTTTGTCATGTTGGCCAATCTGATAGGTGTGATGTGGTACCTCAGAGTTGTTTTGATCTGCATTTCTCTAATCAATAATGATTTAGAGCATTTTTTCATATGACTATAGATGGCTTTAATTTCTTCATCTGAGAACTGTCTGTTCATATCCTTTGACCATTTATCAATTGGGGAATGGCTTGTGTTCTTATAAATTTGTCTTAATTCTCTATATATTTTAGAAATGAGGCCTTTATCAGAGAGACTGGTTGTAAAAATTCTTTCCCAATTTTCTACCTTCCTTCTAATCTTAGTTGCATTGGCTTTGTGCAAAAACTTTTCAATTTAATGTAATCAAAATTATCCATTTTGCTTTTCATAATGTTCTCTATCTCCTGTTTGGTCATGAATTCTTCTGTTCTCCATAGATCTGATAGGTAAACTATTCCTTGTTCTCCCAGTTTACTTATGGTATCAGCCTTTATATCTAAGTCATGAACCCATTTTGACTTTATTTTGGTATATGGTGTGAGATTTGGGTCTATGCCTAGTTTCTGCCATACTCTTTTCCAGTTTTCCCAGCAGTTTTTTTCAAAGAGTGGGTTCTTATCCCAGAAGCTGGGGTCTTTGGGTTTATCAAATAATAGATTACTATAGTCATTGACTACTGTGTCTTGCATATTTAACCTATTCCACTGATCCACCTCCCTATTTCTTAGCCAGTACCAAGCAGTTTTGATGATTGCTGCTTTATAATACAATTTAAAATCTGGAATTGCTAGGCCACCTTCCCCTGCATTTCTTTTCATTAGTTCCTTTGATATTCTGGATGTAATTTGGATTTCAAAGAGAGCATTCTACCCAGCATGTCATGGGGCCTCTCTACCAATGGGGTATTTCACAGATTAACACTCTTTTTGTAAAACAACCATGTAATTTCATAGACCAATATTTTTTTAAAGTTTTCTTACTTAGAATACAATACTATGATTAAAATTTAGATAGGACTTTGGTCCTTGTGCATCTTACCTCTAAAAGACCATCCTCAGGCAGATCAGTACAGTGAACAGCATTCTGAATTTTGCTCTTCCCAAAGAGAGCTCGGAGGGTTCCAGGGCGGAGATGACGAGCTATTTCCTATGAAATATATTTACATAAAAATAAAGTCATGGTTTTAGGAAGAAGATTATCAATGACATGAAGTACTTAAATAACCTCATACATAACATATATCATTAAATAACTCAATATAGACATAACCTAATATATGTGTAACCTGATATATGACATTAGCATACAGATTTTTCATAGATCATATGTGTGTGTGTGTGTGTGTGTGTGTGTGTGTGTGTGTAAATAAAGGTACAGGTATAGATTTTTGTAAAGCTTTTTCACTGTCCAATCTTCCATACATCCATTTAAACTACTGCCAGAGGAAGAAAAGTAATTGAAATTTTTTACTGTTAAGATTATTAGAATAAAACAAAACTTATGCCTGGTTCAATAATGATTATAACTCTATACTTTATATCAATAATGGAACTCTCAAGTAATTCATTAAAATGAACGGATTTAATGGCATCCAATAACAGGTTAACAAGAACATATAACTCGTACGATTGTATTAGCTCACATTTCTAGAAAAGCTATTTGTACATTATTCTCAACTCAACTGAACAAACATATATTAAGTGTCCATTGTGTTCAGAGTATTGTACTAGATCAGTGGTTCTCCAACTTTCTGTTCACCACCCCAGACCCAATGTACTTTACCCACCTTAGTCTATATTCTTCCCCTCCATCCACTCTGCACTCCAACCAAACTAACCCTGCCATTCTTTCTGCGTGGCTCCATCTTCCACGCGGCCCCCTTTGCATCTTACCTCTTAGAATCTCTTATCTCCTCCAACACTCGGTTGAAATGCCATCTTCTTTGTGAATCCTTTCCTGATCTCCCTACAGCATCTAGGCAGTGTAGTGTTTAGCCTGCCGCCCACATAGCCACGAAGACTTCTGCTTGAGTCCAATCTCAGAGACACTACTAGCTCTTGTAGTAGCAGGCATTTTCACAGACATCATTTACTTACTTTAGACCCTCAACAATCCTATGAGATAGGTAGTTAAAGTGTCCAGACAAGCTAGCTTTCTCTCTATTCCTCATATACTGCACTCCATCTCCCAACTCTGCCTCTGCACTGACTGGCACCCATGCCTAGAATGCCCTCTCTCCTCACCAAGGCTTCACAGAAACTCTTCCTTCAACATAGTTCAAATGCCGCCTTCTACATGAAGCCCATCCTGATCCCTACAACTGCTACTGTCCATTCTCCCTAATCATTTTGTATTGAACTGTCTTGAATTTATGTGTTTTCCCTGTACTTGTCCTCTCCCGTTTGAATGGAAGTTTCTCAAGAGTAGGGGTTGTTGGGGGCAGCTAGGTGGCACAGTGGACAGAGCACCGGTCCTGGATTCAGGAGAACCTGAGTTCAAATCCTACCTCAGACACATAACACTTAATAGCTGTGTGACCCTAGGCAAGTCACTTAACCCCACTGCCTAGCCAAAAACAAAAACAAAACAAAACAAAACAAGAGTAGGGGTTGTTTCATTCTCCCTAAATGTATCTCTAGGCTCCTAGCACAGTGTAAGGCACGTGAGCAAGTAATAAATCCTTGTTTATTGGTTGAATATGAATTTCTCCATTTTATGAAGATACTGAGACTTAGAATAATTAAGTGACTTGCCTAATGTCTGTCACATGGCTAAAAAGTACTAAGGCAAGATCTCAAGGGCAGGTTTTTCTGTTCTAAGGCTAGGAATCTTTCCCTTATAGTTGAGCAATAATCTCTCTCTACCTCCTCTCTCCAAAAGAAATAAAATAAAATAAAACAGCATCCATTTTGTTCTTGCTATCTCCCAGCCCTCAGCAGATTCACAGCAGTCATTTTTATAATGCAGAAGATTCATGGAATTTCAAAAACAAAACAAAATTTCAACACCTGAAATTAATGGGAATAAACACTACTTAACAGCACAGAAAGATATATTTATAATTTAAATAAGGTTAAAACAATTCTTCTACCTTAAAATAGTTTTTTAAAAATCTCAAGAGATTTTTCTCAATTTTTTATACTAAAATGATAAAGAATAATAAGTAACAAAAATTTCGGATTACATAAATCATTCATGAAGAAACAAACTACTATTAAAATATGATGAAATACTTCTATTCTTCTATTATTCCAAAGATTAATTATCAATTATAAAACCATAGAACATTAAGTAGCTGTCTCTTAACTCCATTAGAAATTAAAGCTTTCTTTTTAGTTTAATCATTTCCTTCTGCAAATATATGGATAAAATGACCTCATGTTTTCTCATCTCTAAAGCATCAGGTATACCTGTTGATTTCAGAATTCCTAGCATCCTTAAACTGTAACTCAACAACAAGCCCTCAGGCTCCATTTAGTCTCTCTCCCCACATACTACCAGATTGCATATAATTTTTTTTCAGAAGATGCACATCTATTATGATCTTTAAGATACTCAGAGGAACCAGGTTTTATAATCCCCCTTAAGTAAATAGACAAGCAGAACACTTAAGATCCCAGCACTTAGAAAGGTGGGTGTGTAATGTTTGTTTGTGACTGCAGAATTCAGAAAGCCAGGCCACATTGCAAAAAGTGAAACTGGTAGAACATGACGTTGACTTGTTGCCTTCAGAGGCTCGGCAGCCTTTTAGTCTCTACCGAATTCCTGACACATTCCTCACAACCCCCAATCAAGTCAAAGGTTTGATTACTGTGCAGCTTGTCCTAAGTACAGAAACTACCAGAAATTCTGCTCAGGGGATCCTGCAGTAGAAGGGAAAATGCCAGCACCCAAAATGACCTCCAAAATCCAAACTGGGAAAAATAAAACACAATGAGGATTACAAAGACAGCGTGAATAACCTGACCACAGAAAAGCCTATTTAATTATTCCCATGCTGAATGTATCACAGAGACTAACATTATTTCCCAGTTAGTGGCTCTATCAGAATGAAAATTTGCTAAATTACAACTCCTACAGCAGCTGTTGTTGTCAACTGTAGCAAAATTTCTTGTATCTTCGCTACCTGTCCATGCTCGTGAGAGTCTGCTGTACATATTTAAACCTATACTTCTATTTCTTTGAGCATAGGTCCAAGTACTATTGATAATAAAAACAATGGATTCTTTATCCATGGCAGTAGGAATTTCTTACATTAACATGAGTGCAGCAAGAGTAGTAATTTTCAAAAATGAAGCAGTAGATAATTAAGGACCCCATCATGTCTGGAATGTGAAAAGACACTTCTATCATGGTAACTTTTCTCTGTTCTCAATAGAATGGGAATTGAGGGGATTAGGACAGCAAGTGGTTGATGGTGGGAACTGAGTGAACCATACTGACTCCATCTTGTGACTCAATTCTGGAGCTAGCTTAGTTTCTATTCAATTATGGGTCTAGTCAAATTTCTGTCTTGTGAGAAAATTTTTTCAGTTGTGGGAATTGGAAGAAAACCTTTTTACATTGTTTAAAGCTAGCACTGAGTGGCTGGGAAACTGGACCACCTCTCCCTGCTGGTTAGAGACCCTTAACCAAAGACCTAGGTTATTCTAAGTTACGAACTAGAAAGTCAGATCCAAAGATTGATGCAAGGAGTTTTCTCACAATTGTGCATCTCAAGCAATCCATATGTCTTACCTGAAAACTGGCCCTCTACTAATCAATCAGTTATTATTTCCACGTTCCTTTGATTCTTTACACATACTTGGGGAGTAGGACACTCCCTTTTCTGAATTCAGGGAATTGCACCTGTTCACTGTCCCCCTCCCAACTTGGAAAGTCCCTAATTTTTCATCCAATTAGAAATCAGATTAACTAATGCATTGTTACCTTTTAATTAATTGGCCTTATTTGATTAATTATCTTTAATGTATAAAAAAGTGTCTCCTCCTGTATTCCAGGTCCAGGCCTAAGCTGAAGAGGTCTGATCCTGATTTGTTGGGCAATTGTCATGCATTGCTTAATAAACTGATATGCTCAGATGATCAAAATTTTGTTTTCCTCAGTTATTTCATCTTTTACCCACAATAACAGAGGACTTTAGACTAGGAATGCAAATGGCCTTCATTTATATCAGATATATATATAAAACATTAGAGCTGGAAAGGCCCTTAAAGAACATTTAGTAAAACTTCTTAATTTAATGAATGAGGGAAGTGAGGGCCAGAGAAAGAAGTAAA
Organism: Phascolarctos cinereus; assembly: GCF_003287225.1. NCBI lineage: Eukaryota > Metazoa > Chordata > Mammalia > Diprotodontia > Phascolarctidae > Phascolarctos > Phascolarctos cinereus. The sequence goes on along the minus strand of NW_027555958.1, from coordinate 419,164,789 downwards.
TTGTCCAGTGTCACTGGAAGGAAAGGAAGGTGAGCAGAATCTGCTGGTCAGCTCCTGTTTTAGAGGTGCTTCCCATTTAAAGATGATACATTCAAGAGGTTTCCAAATTTAGGAAATTTTAAAATTAAAAAAAATAATTAAATTTTAAAATTTAAAAATAAGAGGTTTCCAAATTTAGGAAATTTAAAATTTTTTTAAAATTTTAAAACTATGGCATATGAAAACCATGCAGTCATTTGGCAAGTTGATTAATTGCTGCCATATGCTGGACAGAATATAACTAGACAAAACAAACCAACATTTTGGTTCAAGACAGAATTCCCAGTTAAGACAAAAAAAAGTTCTTTAGTGATCAAACTGGCCGCGTCATAGATTAACATTTATCCCTCAGGCAGAAGGAATTAACTTCTGCCTCTGAGTAGAAGACCCAGAGGTTACTCTGGTGGTCTGGGGTGAGCAGTCCCTGGGGCTAATGTGCAACAAGCCGGAAATTATGCTTATAATCACTGACATTTCCAATCAGAGCCTAGCAAAGAAAACCAAACAAACCCATAAGAAATGAAATGCTACAACAAAAACAATATATGCTCAGGAAAACATCTATAGTGCTCTCTCAAGAGTTATATATTCTATATACCTTAGCAGTTGTTTTTCTTTTTCTTATGGATAGCTTTTTTAATCACCTCCATTTACCATATAGCACTCTCCATCTTTTCCCAGAGAACTATCCCTTATAACAGAAAATTTAAAAAACAAACAGTTCAGCAAAACTAACCTACACATCAGTCAAGATATGACCTACAGTATTTCACACCCATATTTCCCTACCTCTACAAAGAAGGGAAAGAAGTGAATTCTTGAATTTCTTCTTTAAGGCAAGCTTAGTATAATGTGCAGCATTCAACCTTGATTATTTTATCACTCTTGTTTTTGCTTTTACAATACTGTAGTCATTATGCATACAGTGAACTCTTGAGGGCAGGGCCAGTCTTCTGCCTTTTTTTGAATCCCCATTCTTAGCACAGAGCCTGGCACAGAGTAGGCACTTGATAAATGCTGACTGACTGACTGCTTACTTAATTTTGCATCAGTCCGTATGGCATCCTGAGCTTCTCAGTCTTTATCATATTCATCTTTTCTTACGGTGCAATATCATTCCATTCCACTCACATAACACAGCTTTTGAGCTGTTCCCCAATTGAGGGGCATCTACTTTGTTTCCAGTTCTTTGTTATTACAAAAGGATCTAGGACTTTTCTTTTCATCATTGACCTCCTCGGGATATATGCCTAATATCAGGATCTCTTCTTGATCAAAGGGTGTGTGCATTTTAGTCACCTTCTTAACATAATTCCAAATTTTAGCACTTAATTCTAAAAGAATAGTGCTAAATGTTCTCATTGACTCTACCAATACTTCACCAAAAAAACTGCCCTTATAAAGGTTTACCTATTTAGACACCTATGAATTGTTTACCATTAAATCACTTCACTGATGAAACAACATGATGATCCACACAACACATAAGCATTTGTTTATTGGGCTTCCTTTATGAATTAATTCTATTAATGAGAAATAGATCCTGAAGGATGTGCTCCTAGAGCAAAGATTCTTAACCTAGGGTCCATGGACCCCAAGGGTCCATAGACAGATTTCAGGAGATCCACGGCCTTGGATGTGGAAAAGTATTATATCTTCATTTTTACTATTCTCTAACCCAGGGGTGGGGAAGTTTGTATTCAGTCAAAGAGCCGCACTTGAGGACCTAGAGTGCCACATGTCTCCTTGAGGCTTCAGGTTCCCCACCCCCTCTGCCTAACCAAAGTTTAACATTTCCTTCAGTTATTAATACAGGCAACAAAGATTATTCTGAAAAGGGGGCCTTAGGCTTCATCACGCTACCAAAGGGATCCATGACACACAAAAAGTTAAGAATCCCTGCTCTAGAGGAATCTGTCTAGGAATCCTTCCAGAAGCTCTTCAAAGGATTAATAATAACCTCCCCCTCCAAACAAACAAATAAACAAACAATCACTTGTTAATTGAAAGGGTCACTAGTGAATGAAACACTGGAGAATTAACAGGAAGTACATACATCTCATTAGGAATCATTAAAACATGGCTTCTAAATTCTGACAGGTTTGCCATTCATTTTCCATTAAGTCAGAATAAGCTATAATGTAAATTCATAAAAGCTGAAGGATATAATTAAATGCTGTTTCAAATTAAACATCTCAACAATTCAGTCCTCTATTTTTTGCTATTGATGTACCGTAAGCAGAGCATTATTAATACTGCCTGTTAGTGGCAATATATAGTAAGTACTCAACAGATTAGTCTTTTGAATCTGCACACTTTCCAATAGGTAATAGAGTTGAAGATTGATTTGAGACTGGCCCATTTCCACATATACTACAAGCCACTAGCTGAGATCATCAGAACTTAGGGTACATGATAAGAGGATGTAGCCTGAAACTGGAAATGAAAAAAAAAAAAAAGAATTTTGCTCCAATACCAAAGGGCACAACCAGCTATGATGCAGGAAGAAGAGATTTATTTCTTTAGCTACTACTACCTATTCACCTTGTTCCTCTACCACCATCAACACCCAAGCATACCCTATTTGCATAACATGAACTGAATCTGGAAATGATAGTCCTTCAAATAATTAAAGATAATGAGACAATTCCCTCTCCTCTTCTCCTGACTAAATATCCCTAATTTCTTCAGCCTGATCCTTCTATAGCACAGTCTTCAGTCCTCTCACCAGTCTCCCTCTAGCTTATTACTGTTCTTTTCATAATATGACACTCAGGATTAAACACATAATGTGCTAGATATGGTCTAACCAAGACAGAGGTATGCCACATTATCCCCTCTCTCATTCTGGACTCTCAAACTTAACTTTCTGTCTATGGCTAGACCTGAGATTTCATAATTTGCTTATGGTCACACAACCGGTATGTGCCAGAAGTGAATCTTGAACTCAGGTCTTCCTGAATTTGAGGCCAATTCTCTGTCCACTGTCTCATGCTGCCACTTCAGTTAGTGCAACCTAACATCTCATCAAGACCTCTATCAAGGGAGAATGTACTCCTCAATGCACTTCAGATAGCTCCCAATTTGTAGAATATTTTTCTCACAATCAACCTAAATATTGTCAACCTGTATGACTGGGATGAACTTTTATAACTGAACTTGTCACGCTTCCCCAACCATGTACTTAAGAAGTTGATTTTTCTTTAACCCAAGTGCAGAATGTCACATTTATGCCCATTACATTCCATCTTGGATAAATTCTAGTTCTAACTTGTCAAAATCTTTGTGTATCCTTTGTTGACCAGTGTATTATTAGCTATCTCTCCCAGCTCTTTCATCTGTAAATTGGATAAGCTCATTATTTACCACCATTTTCAAAAGCCTGTCATTGATAGGCTTAATGATAGTTATACTTTTTCTTTTGGGTTGCCTTGTGATATTTTTACATTATACAAATGGATTGCCCTCCCAGGAGGGGAATTTAGGGACCCTTAATCAAAACTCTTCTAATTTTATAGAGAAAAAACTGGGATTGATACAGATTCAGCAATTTGCCCCAGTGATTTCAAGGTACAGCTGGGACTAAAATCCTTGTCTTCAGACTCCCAATCTGGTGTGATTTCTACTGTATCATGCAATCTTATTTATGAAAATCAAATCTGAAAATGAATAATAAATGTGTTGATCTTTGAAGTGTTTTCAGTCTTCAGTATACAGGATAATAAATTGAAAGGTAAGATATTCTTAGTGAATCATATAGTAATTATTTAGTAGCTTACATGAACATCAACATTAAATAGCAGTTACCACAAATTATTTTTATTGAGCAATTATTCCAATATTCAGGCAAACAATATATAATGACTGTTAATTCAATCCCCTAAGATGTAACTTTAGCCTTTGTTTAGATGTTAGCCATAGGACTCTCTCGCTATTGTTCTAGGACTTGGTTCACCAGTCTTGGTACTACAACCCTTCCTTGTACCTCAGTTCCTGAGGACCTTTGACTCCAGACTTTACTTCTACAAGAATCCTCTCCACCATGTCCCTAAGGAGTGACAATCTAGTCCTCTGCAGATGACCTCTATCATGGGGGAGTCTGCTACTCAATCCACTTTTAGACAGCTTTCAATTTTTAACATATTTTCTTTACAATCAACCTAAATCTGCATCTCTGCCCCTTCTGACCACCCTCTGGAAATAAGGAGAACAGGTCTAATTCCTTTTTGATTTAATAAGCACTTACTAAGTGCTGACCTCTGAACCAGGCATTGTGCTAAGTGTTTGGAGATAAGAAGGCAAAAACGAGAAAGTTCCTGTCCTCAAGGAGATTACATTTGAATGGGCAGAAGGAATACAGTATGTATACTGATAAGCAAAGTAATGGAGGAAGCTAGGTGGCAGTGGTTAGAGCACTGGATTTGGAGTCAGAAAGACATCATCATGAGCTCAAATCCAGCTTCAGATACCCACTAGCTGTGTGACCCTGGGCAAGTCACCTAACCCTGTTTGCCTCAGTTTCCTTATCTACAAAATAAACTGGAAAAGGAAATGAGAAAGCACTCTAATAACTTTACCAAGAAAACCCCAAAAGGGGTCTTGTAGAGTTAGACATTATGAAACAATTGAATGAAAAACAAGATATAAATAGGGTCAACAACAACAAGGGGAGAGGGAAACTAACAACCAGGGAATCAAGACGGGAGAGCACTGGAGGTGGGGGTCAGAGGGGAGAAGGGACCAGACAGACTGTACAGAGGTTTGCAGGGGGCAGGGTACACGCCATATAGGGAGAGCAGCAAACAGAACAGCAAACAACGGCTGAAGTAGAGTGTGAGAAAGAGAGTAATTATGTAATCAGCTTGAAAAGGCAAGTAGGAGCCCGACTGTAAAGGATCTTAAATTCCAAACAAAGCAGTTGGCACTTCATCCCAGAAGCAAAGAGGAAGTCACTGAAGCAACCTGAGTAAAGGAAGAATATACCTGTGCTACAGGAATATTAATTCGGCAGATCTTCACACAACTGAAAACATTCATCATGTCCCATTAAATCCTTTCTTCTCTAGTTAAATAAGCCTTGCTTTCTTCAAAGGATCCTGATATGGCATGGTCGTGAAACTCCCTCACTATCCCAAATGCCCTCCTCTGGACACTCTCCGGCTTGTCAATTTGGTTCGAGGGGACACACACGTGCCACAGGTAACTCTGTGAGGCCTACCATGTGATAGACATTTAATATCATTTGGGTGGAGTGAGCAGTCCACTGGATTCTGTTCATTCTTGTGGCATCATTCATAGCATCTAAAAACTGAATATAAGGCAGCAGAGGAGGTCTGACCAGGAGACAGTATGTTAGAATCAATACGTTGAAACTAGGAGTTATCCAAAAGCAAAGTCACATTTGGATGCTTTGTAGAAATTGCATTAGGTCTGAGTCCACACTCCCTATAGTCACAGGTGGTATGGGAGAGTGTGCTGCGTGTGTGTGTGTGTGTGTGTGTGTGTGTGTGTGTGTGTGTGTGAATGTTGGTACTTCTGTTCTTGTTATATCTTCAAATCCCTGATGGCTAATGATTGGAGGGGGAAAAACACTGAACTGAGGGTTCAAGTCAATAGCAAGAAAAGACACGCAGTCCTTCAGGAGGACTCCTGGAATCTTGAAAAGGAGATAGCCTCACTCTGAAAGAGTACACCCCTCAAAAAACAACTGATAGAAATCTTAAGTCTTCCAAAGTTGTTTTTCCCCCCTTTATAATGTTGTCACTGTATAACTTGCTCTTCTGGCTTAGAGAAGAAATTCTTAAAAGTTGAGCAGGAACTTAGAGGTCATCTAGGCTAACACTTTGTCCCAAGGAGGAATTGTTTCAACAACTTCTACGTTTCCCACCAGCTGCACTTCTTGCACTGGACCATGATCATGCTTCCAGGAGACCTCATCACCAAGAAAATCATCATCCTGAGAGGCTGCATCAGCACTGGGAGTCATAGCCACCTCATCAGTACCCTCTGCTCCTCTGGCTGGAGGGCTGGTAGGTAGAGCAAAGAACTCCTCTCAAAGTCTCCATTGAAAGAAGGTTCCTGGCCGGCTAACTCTTCATTTCTCACCAGCTGTACGTCTTGGACTGGACTTCACAAGTCCCCTGAGCTGGATTCCTTCTCCTCCAGCCTCCCCTTCCCCCTTTCAGGTTCCTTTTGTGTGTTGTCTTCCCTCATTAGACTGCAAACTCCTCGAGGACACAAACTGCCTTTCATTTTCTTATCTGTATGTTCAGTGCTTAGCACAGTGCCTGGCACTGAGAAGGTGCTCAATAAATGTTTACTGACTGACCGACTCAAAATCTGGTCATCTGGGCTCTTCCTGCGCACCTCCAAGGATGGGAAAAGCGATGTGTCTTAAGGAAGCACATTCTAAAACTGGACAGTTCTCACATGGAGCCAAAATTTGTCATCCTACAATTTCTACTCTTTGGTTCTAGTTCTTCTGTTTGAAGACAAGTTTAAAAAAAAAAAGACTTTTTTCCTCCACATAGTAGTCCTTAAATTATCTGAATACAATGACAATGCTTTCAAAAACATCACTAAGAAAATATCAGGAACTCAGACCAGAAAGTTAGGTATAAGAGAAAAGAGTAACAGATAGTACGAATATTGTATTGGAATGCACAAAATAGTAAAACAAATAAAAAACAAGTGTAGACCTCCAGTATATTTAGATAGCTTTCCTATGGATGTCTTATGGAAGAGAATTGACAAAGGTTGAAAAGGTTGAAAACTGGTGAAAGTACACATACATACAAATGAGATCATAAATCCAGGCCTGAGAATCTTGAAAGAATTCCTATAACAGTCAAGGAAACTTGAAGGAAGGACAGAGGTTGGGGAAATGTAACACTATTGCTCAATGCCACTGATTCTTCCATTCAGGCAAACTGAGTTTCATGAAATCAATCAATCAACAAACATTTATTCAGGGCCTATTATGTGTCAGCACTGTGCTAAGTGCTGGGAAGACAATTAGTTTTCCCTGGAAGCCACAAATAACCGAAGGGCCTTAACTGTCCTACACATTTAGGATGCCAACGTACCTGGGCCCTCTTGCCAAACCCCAGCACAGTCTGGGGCCCATGGACCTCTCCTAGGCTGAAACTAAGAAAGGCCTGAGGGAAGAGCTCTGGCAAGGCCTACCAAGTTTTCCATCACTCTCAGCACTAGTTCACTTATAAAAGTGGGATTTTGCAAAATATGCTAGATTTCCTCTCACTGAACAACAAGCATGTTTTATTGTTCTCTTGGCTAAAAAACAAAAAGCATTGGTTCCCAGAAGGTATATGAGATTAATGAATGCAAAATATGCCACAGAAGAAACATACAGGTTTTTCTCATGCATTTTCCTACTTCATCTATCTCCTACCAGGGTACATGCTGAGGGTGAAAAAAAGGAAAAAAAAAACCAAGAAAAATATTTTCTCCAATACCCTCACACCTATTTTCTGCTTTATACCAAGAGGGGCTTCTCAAAGCAGAACTTTGTCCTTTCTACAGAAGACCGATGATCAGTCAACTGTTTGCCAGTAGTTGCTCCTTTGTCAGCTTTCTCTCACCTCCCTCGCTCCACCTCCCTTTCTGAGACGATTTATAGAGATGACTATCTCACTGCACCTCAATCCTACAAGGAAACAGGGAAATTCACATAGCGAGATGAGGGGAGAGACTAGATAGAAAGACAGAAATGTATATTAGTGCACATATCCAGATATGTATATATACTTAGTTATATATACATGTATGTATTGACACACACATATCTATATATAAATATGTATGTGTATATACGCCTGTGTATATGTGTATATATAATATTTCTAGTAGATTTCATTGATGTCAATACTTCCTCTAATGGTACAGATGACAACCTATACACATCTTCTCATCTTCTGTAACTTTTCCAATCACTGACATCAATCCTCTCAAGCCAAAGACTGTGGAATCCCATGACTAGAAGTTCTGTGGCATGACCAGAAGAATATCGATATTAGAAGAAGGAACTCTCATCTGGCTAAAATATACGCCATCTGGTTGCCACATTAAAAAACATAATGAAATCTAAGACAGTTAAGAGAATGGTAACTAAAATGGTCTAAAATTTGAGATGAGAGTCTGCATGACTACTCTTCTTCCTTCAGAGACAAGATATAGAAGGGAGCTCAGCATATGTTACTCAAATTTTACCTCAGACCTATCGGCATTACTTGTTTCTGCATTAATATATACTATGTGGGGACCCCATAGCAATCAAGCCACAGACCAAGTTTAGGACAAATATCTATGAACACCGCCAAAAACATACACTTCACAATGATGATAGGAAAGGACATCCAATGCAAACTCGGCCCTGTCCGCTAAACTTTCACGGTCCTTCCTAACATTCACTCTTCTTATACCAAGTGATCAAAAGGTCGTCAGTACTACTGGCTTTCCTACCATGGTCTAATCAGTCTATCAATAAGTGGTAAGTACCTACTATATGCTAGGCTCTGTTCTAGGTATTGGAAGTACAAACACAAAGAATGAAACAGTATCCACTCACCCCAAGAAGGAGCTTATTCTAATGAAGAGGCAACTGCACAAGTATATACAACATAAATATAAAATTAATCAATACAAAAATATACAGAGTAGTTAAATATAAGGATGGACGGCATTAGCCATTGGAGGACCAGGAAAGGCTTCACAGAGAAGATGCTGCTATATTTTAAAGGAAGAAGGGACCCTACTGAACACAATAAGAAGCGATTGCATTCTAAATATATGGAAATGCAAGTGTAAAGACATGGAGTTGAGAGATAGAGCATCATGGGTAAGGAACACGTGAAGGCCACTGTGGCTAATTCACAGAGTGCAGGTGGGGCATTAATCTCCAATGAGGCCAGAAAGTTAGGTTGGGCCAAAACTGTGCTGGGCTTGAAAGCTAAACAGACATGCTGATATACGATGCTACAGGCAATAGGAAACCACTGGGGTTGATTAAATAAGAGAATCACCTGGTCAGACATGCATGTAGGGAAAATTACTTTGGCAGCAGTGTCTAGGATAGCCTGGAATAGGGAGAGATGAGGAGGGCAGACTAAACAAGAGGTTGTTGTAGTAACATAGGTAACAAGTGATGAGGGCTTGAACTGCGGTGGGAGTTTTGGAAGCAGACAGAAGGGACTGGATGTGAAAGGAGTTGTGAAGTTAGAGTCAGCAAGCTTGGACAGCTGACTGGATGAAGAGTTAAGGGAAAGTGAGATGAGGTTACTGCCAAGGTTATGAAACTGGGAGTCTGGAAGGTAAGTGGTGCCTTTGATAGAAACCAGGAAGCTCAGAAGAGAATGTCTGGGGAGAAAGCTTTAGATATATTTTGTTTAAGATATCTCTGTCATATCCACTTTCAAACACTAAATAGGCAACTGATGCTCTGGGAATGAACCTTGGAGGGGAGAATTGGGACATATAAATATAAACATATATACACATACACATATGTATATGTACATAGAGCTTTATCAGTGAGTCATGTGCATAAAGATGATAATTAAGCCCGTGAGAATTAATGAGTTTATTTATTAAGAGAATGTATAGAAGAAGAGAAAAGGGCCTACAGTAGAACCTTAGGGAATGCCCACAGTTAGGGGCATTAATATGGACGATAAGCCAGCAGAATAGACTGAGAAGAAGTCATCAAACAGGCAGGAGGCAAACCTACAGTGGAGAAGATGTTCAGGGGAGAGTGGGGTCTCTCAGTGACAACCAGTGAAAATCAGTGAAAAACACCATATTTACAAGAAGACAAGAGCAAACTGACAATTTTATAATTATATTATTACATATACTGATGTAATTCTTTCATAGAGGAATGTTTATCAAAATCATCATGGCTCTGCCTGGCAAAAACAGACGATACCAAACCTAACGGGAACATCAGGACCTGTGTTATCTTTTTGCCACATGTGCTAAGTTTGAGTCTCCTTTCCCAGGGACTTTCTATATGTATTTGGGGGAGGGTATGTCACAGACTTTGGTGGGACAATGGCATTTTGTACTAATGATACCACCATACTTAAAAATCACTGACTAATTGCTATCAACTGATAATCATAAGAGAAAGTACTCTGGTAGGGGCTTGTGAGCCGTAACATTAGAAAAACACCATGCCCTCTCCCCCCCTTCCAGGTTTCTGAGGAGACACAGTAGCCCAGTTCCAGAGATCCAGCTTGATATTGCTAGGAGAGGCTGGGAAAGTCCCAGAAGTTGTGCTATACTAACCTAGTGACTGCTGTAGTCTAGACCCTCAATGACTGCAAAATCCACCATCTCCAGCATTTTTAGTCGAGTTTGTCCTATACAAAGTCTCAAGAAGAACTTAATATGTTTTCTAGTCATCCTGATCTTGCTCAAGGACCTACAGCAGAGCTTCCTATTTCTTACTATATGGACTCCAAATTATTTTTCCTGATCTTAAAGATCTCTATAACTTATTTCTAATAACATTCCCTAGCCTGCTCCCCTCAAATTATCTTTCATTTTCTACCCTTTCATTTCCACTATTCTCTGCCCTGTAGCTAAGTAAATCTGTTTGCTGTCAATTATATGCTACTTGCATAGTCTTTAATCTTTGTCTTTATTCATGTCATTTTTTTGCCTAAAAGGCCTTCCTTATCTTCTATGTGCTGCATCACACCTCAGCTCAAACTATACTTCCTTAAGGATATCAAAACTGATTAATCCCAGGCTTCCATCAGCATAAACTTTTTAAAAAGTTCTAAAACATGACATAAATAGTATTTCAAACTGTACAATGGCCAGAAGTTCACACAAGTCACTTGGCATCTCCAGCATCATCATTTTTCTGTGTTTAGTCTATTTTGAGATGTCTGTTTTCTGCACTTTTCAATACTACTTTTCAGCACTGACAAATTCTGAGAGAAGTGTATGAGCTTAGATGTAGTGGTATTTTAGCAGCATTTCAAAATATTTTTCATATTCACAAATTATGAATTCCCAACTAGACTGACAGCGTACTGAGGACTGCATTGTTCATTTACTTAGTATCACCCTTTCATTGCTGTACAAGCGCGTGTGTGTGCACACACACACACGCACACCTCCCAACGAGGTCTCCATTTGGTGCACAATGCACCATGGTGTCCAACAAATGTTATTGACTGACTTTAGAGACAGTTCAATCATTCTTGAGTAAGATGAAAATAAAGAAAACCAAGTAAACCTAAAACTAAAGGAAAACTATATCACTCTTTCATCATTTTCTGAAACCAGTATGACTTCCAAAATTCAAGAACACTGGTCTTGGAGTCAGAAGACCTGGGTTTGAATCATAGCTCTGATAATGACTATGAGCCACAGCTTCTCATTTGTAAAATGGAGATTATAATACTTGTCCCATCTACATGGAAGGTCTATCCTCTGGAAAGCTTTTTGTAAAACTCAAAGCACCCAGAAACATGAGCTACATGATTATTATCCAGTCAAGCCTATCAAATTTTCACTGGCCACTCTTTCACTTGCTAATGGTATATTCTTTATCCCTAAATATTTTTGCCGCTTTCTACTGTTTTTTTTTTGTATCTGAAGAGAACAAAAGCATCTCCCCGTAGCATAGAGTTAGAAAAAAAAATACCCTGAAAAACAAACCCAAAGGAAGTTTAAAAAAAAAAAGAATGATAGAGAATGTTAAATTATGAAATTTCACCCGAGGCCTTTTTCTTGATTCAAAATGGAGTAATACATCATTTTGCTTCAGTCCTGGATCTGTTTGCCATTGCTTTTTTGCAGTCTAAAAATGATAGCCATAGGACAGTGCCATGCCAAAGGAAAGCACTTAACACATTTTGTATTTCAGGGCTAGTATAATTTATTCATGTAGGTGAGCTAGCAAAGATATGATAATTGCTAACTTCAAGCTTTAAGAAAAATTGTCTTTTTTTCAAATTTTAATAATATTCAACGAGATTTTATTTTGTATGCTATCAAAGCATGAAAAACCTTTAATTCTCAAGTTATGAAAGTAAAAATAACATTGCATTTTGAATAATATTCTGACATGTCATTTTTTATTTATGTAGTTAAATGTAAAAAAGATTCCTTTTTTTTCTTACAGACTGTCATCGATATCCTCCATGTATCCATTGCCCTATGGGTTGTTAGTTACTTTTAATAGCCAAATAACTACAGTGGGAAAATATTTTTGATGAAGGGCACTTGTGTTAATGAGCAATCTGTGATCTCTGAAAGCAATTCAAAATTTGGACAAATTCAATCAAGGTCAATTTCTTGCTCCTGCCCATTTGAGTGCTCATGACCAGAGACTTACAATTGATCTGTACCATCTATACGGAAGATACGCACTGACAGCCTGACAGGTTTCTTATGAAACTTCATTCTCTAGTCTAGTCAATGGGCATCTTTCACCTACTTTGTTCCTCTGCTTTGAACAGTTTGTTGTGGGTTTTGCTTAAGAGTAAAATAGCATTCTGAGGTTTGATGAAATCAGCCCAGTGTGATATCTGAATAGGAGCATTTGGAGAACTTCACCATTGATTCCATGATACTGGTTAACATGCTGGATAAGCATATACCTCCCCACTTTGTAAGCTCCATGCTGGGTGCGAATAGTTTGTAGCATGTTACCACTGATAGCTTATATACAAAAAGCATACAAAAATACTACCAAGAACATATGTATGACTGTAAAAGTAGGTAGATCACTTTTGTAGCCAGAATGACAGACAGTAAATGCACACCCAAAATGGTAACCCCAAGATATTAAAAGCAAAAGAGGAAGGCTTCCAAGGTGTTGAGTGAATCCTCTTAAAGGCAGAAACCTGAATGAGTCAATATGAAAAGAAATGGAGTTTATAGTCTGCATGACTAATCAAAACATGGCTCCATCAAGACACCAAAAACTAAGGTAAAGATATTTTGTATTTGTAATGATGATTTTAGTAGTTATAATGTTCACTTTTAATTTTTCACACTTTTTCTTAAGACATAACTTACAGGATCAGCAGGCCCACAGAATTCACGGAATGTCTTTGTAGCATCATTCTGTTGAATCTCTAAGGCCACACAAGGACCAGAATACATTTCTGTCACCATTTCCTAAAAAGAAAGGGATCATTGTCAATTTCACAAATCACTTTTCTTCTGTTGATGGCACCACCATTCTCCTAGACTTGATCATCTGCAATCACCTAAGGATATGCCCCCAGTCCTTGGCTCTTCATGTCCTGTCTTGGAAATTAATATTCCTAAGACATAGAATTGTTGATTCTTTACTCAAAAACCTTCAGGGGATTCCTACTGATTGCATGATAAACTACAAATATTTTCCATTTAAATGCCCATGATCTAGCACCAGACCACTTTTCTATACCTATTTCATATCACCACACTTCGTGAATTCCACATTCTAGGCAAACAGGCCTAACAGCTCTTTCTACAATTCAACGTGCTATTTATACATCTCTTAAATGTGCCTTTTTCATGAGTGATACTGCACATCGGGAATGACCTATCTCCTCACCTTTGACTCTCAGAATCAAGGATATTTTGGAATTTGCTTTAATTTTTTTCAAATTTTTTTGTTTTTCCATCATCTATGCATATATACTTATCCCTACTTCAGGTCACCCATTATAACAAAGAAAAAAACTTCTGCAAAATTAGCCAACATACCAAAAATCCTGACATTACATTCAATGTACCACAGTCATATCCCTAAACTTCTCCCCAAAAAAGTAGACATATCTTCCCATTTTCTTCTTTTGGGCCAACCCTAGTCATAATTTCTCAGCATTCAATTTCAATTGTTTTGTTGTTCAATGTTGTTTTGATTGAAATGTATCTTGTTATTAGTGGCCCAAAGCATCCTTTCATATGGCTGTTAATTGTTCTCAATTCTTTATTTGAAAACTTCACATCATTTTTACCACTTACCTACTAGGAATGGCTTTTGATCTTATGTATTGGTTAGTTGCCTACATATCTTAGATATCAAAGATAGTTGATACAAATATTTCCAGTTGACTGCTTCTCTTCTTATCTTAACAGCATTAGTTTTGTGCATGTAAAACTTCAACTTATTCTAACCAAAATTATCTGTTTTGTCTTTTGTAACTGTCTCTATCTATGGTTTGATTATAAATTTACCCAAAACAATGGTTGTTAGTGGTATCTGAACTGGGTCTCTTCTAATTTTTTTTAATTGTATGACCTTTAATATGCAGTTCATGAAGTCCATTTTAAGGGTTTTTTTAATGGTAGTTTGTGTAAGCTAGTGGCCTAACTCTAATTTCTGCCAGACTTCTTTCTAGGTTTCCTAGCAATTCTTTTCAATGAGAGAGTTCCTTCCTAGGTAATTTGTTTCAAGGTTAACAAAACATTGGTTTATTGAGTTCAATTATTTCTGATTCTATGTTGTTGAGTCCGTTCCACTGATTTCCTTTTTCAATTTTTTTTTTTAAACCAGCATCAGTTTTGATGATTACTCTTTTATAATATGCTTTAAGATATAGATGTGCTCTTCCATTTCTGGCCTACTTTCTTCCATTATTCTTCTTAATATTCCAGATTTGTTGTCACTTTAAATGAATTTTGTTGTCATTCAGTCTATCTCTATAAAGTATTTCCTTGGTATTGGTTGATATAGACACAATAGTCTACAAATTAATTTCAGTAGTACTGTTATTTTATTGAAATAGTCTAGTCATGAATACTGATTCTCCCTCTAGTTAAGGTGTCGTTTATTTCTATAGAACTTCCTTTTCTATTACTCTCTCCTGGATATTTTGTTGTTGAAATGTGTTACAGGTCAGCAAAATACAGCCTATTGGCCAAATCTGTCCCAATTCCTGTTTTTGTACGGTCCACAATCTAAAAGTAGTTTTTATATACATGTAAACAGGCAGCTAGCCAAATCTGATTCATGGACCATAGTTCACTAACTCCTGAAATATACAGAAATGCTGTTGATTTCTTGTGATTTCATTTTGTAATCTGCCACTTTAACAAAGCTGTTGTCTCAATTACTTTCTTTGTTGATCCCTTAGGATTTTCTAAGTAAACCATGATGTCATTAGCACATGGGAGTAATTTTATCTCTGCTTTCCCAATGATTATGTCTTTAATTTCTTTCTCCTGTCTCACTGATTTTGTTGGCATTTCTAGAACTATGTTAAGTAATAGCAAGAAAAGAGATATCCTTGCCTGGCTGCTGAATTTGTGGGGCTATCTTCTAGTGTTTTCCCATTGAATAAAATGTTAAATTTTTATTCTAGATCATACTAGAATTCTTCTATGGTTATGCTTTGTAGGGAAAAGAATGTTAATGATCAGTATAGTTTGTCAAAGGTGGAGTTTTTTTCCTATAAGCACTTGTATAATAATGTGGTTTTAGATAACTTTAATGTAATTAGTTATATTAATTTTTCCTAATGATGAACTGTCCTTGCAGCCATATTTTAAATTTAACTTGGTCTTACTGAATGATTTGGGGGATACATTACTGTAGCATTTTGTAATCATTTTTTAAAAAATTTGAATCAATACACATTTATGATATTAACCTAAAGTTCTCTTTTTTTTTTTACTTTATCCTTTCCTGGTTTAGATGTTAAGACTATGGCTCATAAAAAGAGTATGGTAGAGTATTTTCCTCTGAAATTTTTGAGAATCATTTGTGTAGTCTAAGTATTATATATTCTTTAATCATTTGATAGAATTCAGCAACAAACTTATCTAGACAAGTAAGTTTTTCTCCCCTTTGGTAGTTTATATATTGCTAGTTCAATTTCATTTTCTGAAATTAGATTCATTAAGATCCTGGTGTTAAATCAATTTGGATAGTTTATATTTTTGTAGATAATCTTTTTTTAAGTTCTAAGCTTTGCAGGCATTTGTATATAGCAAATTCTGAAAATTCTTTTTCTTTTCTATTTGTTCTAAGTTTCCTGGTTAATTTTTTTTTAATTTAATGTTTTTTTTTAAATTAGGTTGGTTAAATGTTTATCCATCCTATTAATCTTTTCAAAGAACCAGCTTTCAGTTTTATTGGTTTCATGGACTTCTGTGTTTCCAATTCATCTAATTCTCAAAAAATCCTCTCTTGTGCATATTCTGAGTTTATTTTTTGGTTTTCTATTTTTTTAAATTACATATTCAGTTAATGCAATTTGTATTTGTAGTATAAGGATTTCTGTTAGTTTTTTTAAAAGACAACAATCTTCCGGTATATAACCCTAGTCATGTGATCATGTCTTTCATAATACCTGGCTGATGATAAACATTTTCAACCTGCAGTGATATATCACACAGACTCCACCACTTCATTAAATAGTCTGCATCAATCAATAAGTTTAAACTTCATAAGGATTACCTTTCTGTAATTTCTAGTGCTGATGAGCTGATCCTGAATTGCTACCATGAATCTTTTAATTTCTACTAATAATCTACATGGCTCAGTCATTAGATTGACATGTCTTTACTCAAGTATGGTTGCTTCAGTTAATTCCACTCATGTGGCTTAGCCATTTCATAGGCTCTGCCTGGAGAGAAATCATTTTTAGTTACAGCTGATTGGTCAGTGGCACATACCTATTGCCTCCATTTCTTATCATTTTGTGCGGGGATGTCTATTTATTCCAAATGTCTTTACATATTTCTCATGTCCTCTGAGGACATTTATCAATCTTCTTCCTTCTTTTTGACAAGTCTTTCTAAAGCTATCTTGGGGTTTTGTTCACACACATTGTAGACACACTGTCATCCATTTTTTTCATGCTTAAACATAGTTTAAGACTGGTATTGAGTAGGTGTTAATCACTTTAAATGTGTTCTTGTCATCAAGCTGGGAGTATGTATGCCAGTTAGTCTCCTCATATATAGCCTTAGATTTCTTCTTGCTGGGTCTTGCCTGGAGAATGTTTACTGACAAGTATTGACTGCGTCCATTGATTCAATGTGATTTCTGGATTCAAGCTCAAATCTTTTTTTCTCTATTCTTCCTTGATGGTCATAAAGAATTTTATACATATTGAGTCCAAATGATATTTTGATATCATTGGAGAAAGTCTCCATGAGATGAAGCAGCTATTTGGTATGTTTTTCAATGGACTATTAAACATGATGTTATCCATCATCATCATATTTTTTCTCATCTTTTTCAATGGAATTCACATAGAAAAGGTCATTGGGCAAGTCTATATCCTGCTATTATTCTTTATGTATACAGACTATGTTACAAATGAATAAAATATCTAGTTTTCATAGTTGAAAAAATTAGGATATAAGCTCATCCTCTGTAGGCTCACTGAAAGCACCCTCAATACAACTGCAGCAGACGGGACAATGGGATGATTTGTACATCATCTTGTTCCTATATGATTCTGTTCTCCTCTAAGTTCCTATATTTTGAAAGCTTCTTGTTTCACGTAATTTGGATATTATACATATTTGGTATGGCTTGTTGTTGTTAAGAAGCAACTAGGTGTTGCAGTGTATATGGGGAACTGGGCTTGGAGTCAGGAAGACTTGAATTCATATCTGGCCTCAGATACTTCCTAACTGTGTGACCCTGGGCAAGCCACTTAACCTCTGTTTGCCACTGAAGAAGGAATGGCAAACCACTCCAGTATCTTTGCCAAGAAAACCCTATGGACAGGGGTTAGGGGGTCATAGAGAGTTGACATGACCAAGAGTTGGGTCCAACTCTTCGTGACATTGGAGAAAACAGGGGTTTTCTTGGAAGAGATACTGGAGTGGTTTGCCATTTCCTTTTCTAGCTCATTTTACATATGAAGAAACCGAGACAAACAAGGTTAAGTGATTTGCCCAGGATCACATAGCTAATAAGTGTCTGAGGTCATATTTGAACTCACAAAGATAAGTCTTTCTAACTCCATGCCTGGCACTCTATTCACCGTGCCACTTAGCTACTCCAATTTTGTACTGCGGAAATCTATCAAATCTATTAAAAACATTGATCTCAAGTTTTCGCTGATCAATGTCATGTACAGGTGACTATAAGCAACAGTTCAAACCTGTGATAATATCCTAGTTCTAGTACAGTTTACATGTTGAATTCTCAAGGATGCTTTGAGGACTTTATTCTAAACATGGGAATTTTTTTGTCTGTCAATGAAAGATAGGGAGCTGCTAGTGATAGTGTATAATTCTAGGTGCTAAATTTTTACAGCCTTCAAGGATAAATTGTAGAGCTTCAGCAATTTCCTTATAAAATCTTCACTGACCAGTAAGTCTCAGCTCTAACCCTTCTGTAATTTCTGATGGCAATGAAGGGGTTCTGAAAAGCCATTGTAAGCTCTTCCATTTTCCCAAATAAATCCATATGACTCAGCTATTTGTCCTATACTTCCTTACCACCTTGTTGGTTGAGATCTCACCCACAGAGAACCTTTTGATTCTATTCTCTGGTTTTAGTCCTTTCACAGGTTGTGTACAGGGGGTCAACCACTTTCAGTTACATTTGTCAAATCTGATCCCATGTACCAACCAGAAAGCTATTGTAATAGTCTAGACACACAGTGATGAGTGTCTGCACCAAGATGACAGCTGTGTGAATGGGAAGAAGGGAGGTGCTGTGAAGATAGAAACAAAACTGGACAACAGATTGGATATGAGGAGTGAGCATGAGAGGAACTGAAGATGACACAAAGGTAGTAAGTCTTGGAATCTGCAAGAATGATGGTGTACTTGACGGGAAAGTTTGGGAAAGGAAAGGGGTGTTGGGAAGAAGGATAATGAGTTCTGTTTATAGATGACCAAAACTGTTCCATATCCTTCTTTTTAGGAGATTTTCACCTGCCTTGAATTCTTTACTTCTCAAGTATCTGTAGTGAAGTTTTGTTTTTTTTAAATCGACGTTAAATTATTTTATTTGTTATACTACTTGTACTACTTTGGCTTCTTGTATCACCTTAACCTTTTGGCTTTTTTTCTTTTTATCTGATAGCTGACTAAGCAAATATAGAATTTCTGATATGCTTTTCTGTTCTACATATTTCTCTTCTGTTGCTTTAATATGTCAATGTCATTCAATGATTTTTTGTTTTGTTTCCACCATGTATAACAACTCAATACAGAAAGCTCCTTCTAATGGTTCTCCACAGATATTTAAAAGGTCTTTCATATAGCTTCCACCATGGTGAAATTTTATGCCTGCCCTTAGAGTTATTCCTTGATAAATATATCTTTTTCCCCCTAGGGTTCTTATAGTGGCAGCAGATACTACATATACTGCTATGTGTAGGTTCTGAATCGTGTTTATACTTTTTTTCAAGTAAGATGGGAGATGATGTTCATTTAGGATAGCTATGAAAACTTTAGCTTGTTTAAATTACTCTGTTTTGGCATAATTTGTCTTCTGGCTAGACTCATGCTGTCACACTCAAAAAAGCCTTTTCACAATTCCTATCTAAGTATGCTCATCATCTTTTCAAAATCATTTGAAACAGAATGAGATATATTTTTGGATACAGCCAATGCAGGAATTTATTTTTCATGACTATGTATATTTGTTACAAGTTTGTTTTGGGGCATTTTTCCAATTAGGAGTAGGGGTTGGAGGAGGCAGAGAAAATCAATTTTTCTTTATTAAAAATAAAATTTAATAATAAAGAAAACCAAAATCATTTGCAACATCAGTGTTGTTTCTGTCATCTATTTTATTAGGGATAATTTCTGAATTTTCAACTAAGTAAACACTTTAGTGACCACAAGGTCTTTAACTTTTTCTTCTTCAGATTTTAGAAATTCCTCAATTTCATTTATTACGTTATGTAATAAAGACTTTGGGAGAGATATTTTGATGATATCCCTGCACTGCTTAACAGCACAATATGGTGTAATTAGGACATGAGCACACTGTTGACATGCTTCCAGTTTTGTTATAATACCGTATAGACACATGAAGAAGGCATTCCTGTATTCAAGCCCACTTCAGGCACAGGCATAGTCCTCCTGCTTCCACAGTCACTGCTACACGCACTGGCGCGTTTCCAGCCACGGTGAAGGACTGGCATTGCTGACGTGTTCTGCCTGCTGTGTCTCGGTGTGCCTTGCCGTGGTGGAGCACCCAAATTCAGACAAGTGTCATTTGCTCTGCTGCCTTGTGCGTCCAACCGGTCACCCCAACAATCCAGAGCACGGCAAGCCTGGGCCTCTCTACCAGCCCGTCCGTGCCTTGGAGTCTTACGTGCAGTCACACTCCAGTAGCTGAGTAGCCAACACAATCACTGTTATCCACTGAGCCAAATACACAAGCATTCCAAAGTTCTTGCCAGGCCATCACAGCCACCACAGCAAGTTCAGAGCTCCCCTCCTCAGCTTGGACAACGAATCCTTGGAATCTCATCTTCCTACAGAACCCACTGACCCTGACACTTCAAACTGCTCAGGCAGTACCACCTGCCTCTGACTGCAGAGGGTGGAGGGTGGACAGTGGAGAGCTCCTCCCAGATCCTACAGTTAAGGAGGGCATGAGCCAGGACAGCCCACCTCCTCATTACCCAGCTAGTTTCACTCTTGGACTTCATCATGCCCCTGAGCCTGGAATCCCTTAAATCCCCTCCCCCTACATACCCACTTTTCGGCTTCTTTTTATGTATTGTCTTCCCTATTAAACTGTGACATCTATGAAGGCAGGAACTATTTTATGCATTTTTTTTTTGTATCCCAGCATCTAGCACAGTTCCTGGCACACAGTAAGAGCTAAATATTTATTAACTGATGATGGTTGGATTTTGTTATTACTATTTTGAAAGCACAATAAATCCCCCTCAGGCTACATATGCACAATATTTTCAGCATGTTTGTGTGTGTTTATTACAAATATTTTATATTTGTTCTAATACTTACATTAAATTCAGCTACTACTCCTTTATAAACTTCATAAAACTCTTCAACATTAACTCGGTCCATATTGTACTAGAACAAAAATTAAGAATGACAAATTAATTAAAAAATAAATGTCAAATTTAAAACTCTACCTTTATGCAAGATGGAATACTTTCCTTTGAGATGTTATTTATATTAAAACCAAATTGAATCATAATTCAAAATTAAATAAAATACTCTCTGGAAGCAACACCTGATAGAAATGTATTAATAAAACCCCACTTCATGAGAAGCATTCATTTGCCAAATTAACATCAATGGTAAGAGTATAAATGAGTGAATGTACTGATTCATAAAATGGTATACATGAGGCTAATGGAACATTATTTGAACCCTAAGCCTTAAGAAGAGTCCCTAGCTACCTACCCAAACTTTTTTCAGAGTAAGTGTGGTATAATAGAAAGACCACTGGGTCAGAAGTTAAATGCCTAGATTATAGGCCTATCTCTGCCATTGCCTCATCGTGTGGTTTGGGACAAATGACTTTAAGCAAAAATGTATAAGTTGTTTTGTTTTATTTTGTTTAAAAAAAAAAGACTGAAAATCTCAAGTCAGAACAATAAGGGAAATCAGGCAGTGGTTGGCCTGTCTTTGGTAAGTCAGGCAGGGTATGGTAGTGCTGGAGGAGGGCGTGCTGAATGATTGAGTTAAGGATTAGCCTTCCCTGCTGGTAGTTCCTCAGGTTGTTACCACATTGGGGTTCTTGGTATCTTGGCAGAAACAGCTGAAATTATTTTATCTCTTCCATGGAATTTTGGAGAAGTTTCAGAGTTCGGGAGGATAGAAGAAAGTATCTAGTCCTCTATTTTATTGATATGATTTGGTTATGAAAGGTTTTAAAAGCCAAACAGAAGAGTTTATATTTGATCCTAGAAATGACAGTGAGCCACTGGAGTTTACTGAGTGGGACAGGGATGGATAGAAAGTGACATGGGCAGACCTACACTTCAGGAAAATCACTTTGGCAGTGAAGCAGAAGATGGACTTCAGTGGGGAGAGACTTGAGGTGGGGAAACTAAGCAGAAGTTAACAGGGTAGAAGAGGTAGAAGAGGTAACAGGGGTCTGATCCAGGATGGTAGCTGTGTAAATAGAGAGAAATGGGCGTACATGACAGACGCTGCAAAGACAGAAAAAAGACTTTGCAAGAGATTGGATATCACGAGTGAGTGAGAGAGAGGAGTGGTGGGGGGGGGAGACCAAGGTTGCCAGCCTAGATGACTGGAAAGATGATGGTGCCTTCTATAGTAACAGGGAGGTTCAGGAGAGGGGAGAGTTTTGGTGGGGGGAATATAATGAGTTCAGCTCTGTACATGCTGAGTTTCAGGTGTCAACAGAACATCTAGTTCAAGATATCTAATAAACATTTGGAGATGTAAGACTTAAGGTCAAGAAAAACATTAGCACTGAATAAAGAGCTAAAATGAAAATCAAATCTCTGGGAGATGAGAAAAGCTATACATGAGTAAGTTTAGAGGGCAAAGAGAAGAGACTTTGGCGACACCCACGGTTAGCAGGTGCAACCTAGATGAAGATTCAGCAAAGGACTACGAAGGAGTAGCCAGGCAGAGAGGAGGAGAACTGGAAGACAGCAGTGCTGCTAAAACCTAGAGAGGAGTCTACCAAAGAGGAGATGGTGATCACCTATGTCAAAGGCAGCAGAAAGGACAAGAAGGAAAGAGGCTGAGAAAAGGCCACCAGATCTGGGGATTAAGAAATCCTTTCTAATGCTGGAGAGAGCGGTTTCATGGGAATGATGAGATTGGAAGCCAGATTTTCGGGAGGCTGAAGCAAGATAAAAGGAAGAGGAAGAAGTAATTGTAAGTGGCCTTCTCAAGGAGTTTAGCCATGAAAGGGAGGAGAGAGATAGGATCACAGCTAGTGGAAAGGGATGGATATGTTTGTAAGCCACAGAATGGGCTGGTAGACAGAGAGAGACCTAAGATGAGTGAGAGACTGCAGATGACAGAGGCAGTAATCGGCTTGTGCATGTAAAGGGATTTTCCTTGAGGAGGAGAAGGGCTACCTCTTCATGTGAGACAGGGAATAAAAAAGGAGATTAGGGGAGGAGGGGAGCACAAGCCATCTCTAATGGAATAACAATAGCAGACTGAGAAAAACTAGACAAATAGAGGAATTCCAAGACCAAACCTGAGTGCTTTCATGGGAGTTAGACTCTGTGAAACCTTCTGTAAAGATCTATACATGAGCTAAATTCTCAGGGAAGACCCTGGGGGTTAGGGAAAAAATGATCAAAATTCTGATGGTTCCAGGCAATGGTTCCTGGCAAGGGGAAAAAGCTAAGCTGAGATTTCTGAGAAACAACCCTAGGATAGAACCTATACTTTGTAAACAGAACAACTGCTCTGAGTTACAGATAACACTTGCTGATCACAGTGAAAGGACATATGAGGAAAGATACATTTCTAACTAAAACCCATTTTACATGTAAATGCAATTTGTTTTTAATGAAGTGAATTTGCTTGTCCACATGAATAATGTTCCATGCAAAAATTCAATAAAATCAGAAAGGAAATAATTTTTAAATAAGTCATCACTCATTGCAAAATACCTACCATCTGCATAGCTGAAATTTCAAAGCCTGCATCTCGGATGGCAATTAGGATCTTTCCCAAGAGCCCTGAAAATGTAAAACAAAACAGGCACAAAATTATAAAATTAAGGATGAACTTTAGGATGAACTTTTTCCCACATTAAAGTAAATAACTTGCACAATATTTTTGAAAGTATATACTTTCACAGGATAGATTTAGCCAGTTCTCATCATGGGCCCTCAGTATTTATCAACTACCATGTACATAAATCTGAGCTAGTCAGTGTAGGGGACACAAAAGAAGAGTGCAATGAGGTTCCTCCCTTAGCCTCATTACAAATTGGCTGTGGAGACAAGATACACACAAAGAAAATTTAAAATAATAAGCAGTACTTTAAAGGCAAGAACTCACTATGTGACAAAAGACTGCTGGGAAAACAGTACAGCAGAAATTAGGTATGGATCAAGAACTAAAAACATCTGCCAAGATAAATTCCAAATGTATACATGACTTAGACATAAAAGGTGACATTATAAGCAAATTAGAGAAACAATGAAATTACCTTTCAAATTTATGGATGGCAAAGAGTATATGACCAAACAGAGAATAGAGAGGATTACAGAAGATACAATGGATAATTTTGATTGTATAAAATTTAAAAGGTTTTACACAAACTAATACAATTACTATTAGAAGAAACAGCTAATGGGAAAATTGCTTTGATAAAGCTCTCATATTCAAAATATATTATGAACTGAATCAAATTTATAAGACTAAGATCCATTCCCCAATAGATAAATGGTCAAAGGATATGAATATGTAGTTTTAAAAAGAAGAAATTCAAGTTCTCAACAGTCATATGAGGAAAAAATGCTCAAATCACTTGTGATTAGAGGAATGAAAATGAAAGTAACTGAGGTTCAACTTCAAACATACCAGATTGGCAAGATGACAAAAGAGGAAAATGACAAATATTGGAAGAGATTCTGGAAAAGAGAGAAACTGAGGCCATTTTGGTAGAATTTTGAGTTGGTCTAGCCATTCTGGAAACAATTTGGAAGTATGCCCAAAAAGTACTAAGCTATACAATATCCTTTGACACAATTATACCATTACTAGGCTTATAACCCAAAGACATCAAAGGAAAAGGAAAAGGACACATATGTACAATAATATTTATAACACTTTTTTGTAGTAGTCAAAAATGGCAAAGTAAGGGAGTATGCACTTATTCTTAAGTTGTTTTTCACTTGTGTCTAACTCTCCATGACCCCATTTGGGGTTGTCTTGGCAGAGATATTTGAGTGGTTTGACCTTTCCTTCTCTACTCATTAGGAAATTACTAAAACAATGAATGTAATGGAATCTTACTGTTGAATATTATAGAATTATATGATTAAATGGACAGTTTCAGAGGAAATTAGAAAAATCTTTATGAGCTGATGAATAAAATAAGCAGACCTAGGGAAAGAACTTATGCAATGACAACATTATAAAGAAAAAACAATTTTAAAAGACTTAATTAAGAACTGTAATCAATGCAGTGACTAACCACGATTCCAGAGGACTGAGGATAAACATGAAGCCCATCTCTTTCAAAAGAAGTATTGGACATAAAATGCAGGGGAAGGTAGCCTAGCCATTCCAGATCTCAAATTGTATTGTAAAGCAGCAATCATCAAAACTGCTTGGTATTGGCTAAGAAATACAGTGGTGGATCAGTGGAATAGGTTAAGTATGCAAGACACAGTAGTCAATGACTATAGTAATCTATTATTTGACAAACCCAAAGACCCCAGCTTCTGGGATAAGAATTCACTCTTTGACAAAAACTTCTGGGAAAACTGGAAAAGAATATGGCAGAAACTAGGCATAGATTAAATTTTCACACCATATACCAAAATAAAGTCAAAATGGGTTCATGATTTAGATATAAGAGCTGATACTGTAAGCAAACTGTGAGATCAAGAAATAGTTTACCTAACAGATTTATGGAGTACAGAAGAATTCATGACCAAACAGGAGATAGAGAACATTACAAAATGAAAAATGAATACCTTTGATCACATTAAATCGAAAAATTTTTGCACAAATTCAATGCAACCAAGATTAGAAGGAAAGTAGAAAATTGCAAAAGAATTTTTATAAGCAGTCTCTATGATAAGGGCCTCATTTCTAAAATATACAGAGAATTAAGTCAAATTTGTAAGAATGCAAGTCATTCCTCAATTGATAAACAGTCAAAGGATATGAACAGACAATTCTCAGATGAAGAAATTAAAGCCATCTATAATCATATGAAAATGCTCTAAATCACTATTGATTAGAGAAATGCAAATCAAAACAACTCTGAGGTACCACATCAAACCTATCAGATTGGCCAACATGACAAAACAGGAAAATGATAAATGTTGGAGATGTGGGAAAATTGGAACACTAATGCATATTTGGTGGAATTGTAAACTGATTCAACCATTTTGGAGAGCAATTTGGAACTGTGCCCAAAGGGCTCTAAAAATGTGCATACCCTTTGACCCAGCAATAGCACTTCTAGGGCTATGTACCAGAAAGATCATCCAAATGGGAAAACGACCCACGTGTACAAATATATTTTATAGCAGCTCTTTTTGTGGTGGCAAAGAACTGGAAATTGAGAGGATACCCATCAATTGGGGAATGGCTGAACAAGTTGTGGTATGTGCATATAATGGAATACTACTACACTATAAGAAATGATGAACAGGCTGACTTCAGAAAAACCTGGAAAGACTTGTATGGTCTGACGCTGAGTGAAGTGAGCAGAACCAGGAGAAGTTTGTACATAGTAACAGCCACGTTGTGCGATGACTAATATTGATAGACTTAATTCCTCTCAGCAATACAAGGATCTAAGACATCTCCAAAGGCCTCATGTTGGAAAATGCCATCCACATACAAAGAAAGAAATGCGGAGTTTGAATGCAGATTGAAGCATACTATTTGCTATTTTTTTTTCTTCTGTTGTGTTTTGTTTCCTCTTTCTGGTGGTTCCTCCTATTGGTTCTAATTCTTACTTACAACATCACTAATGTGAAAATATGTTTAATAGGAATGTATATGTATAGCCTATATCAGATTGTGTGCCATCTTGGGGAGGGAGGTGGAGAAAAATTTAAAACTCAAAAGCTTATGGAAGCGATTGTTGATAATTCAAAATAAATTAATTTTGAAAAAGAAAAATGAGACATACATTTGTGGACACGGCCAATGAGGGGATTTATTTTGCTGGATTATGCATATTTCTTTTGAGGGGTTTGCTTTTATTTTTTTTTTAATTGTTAAATGAGTAACAGGAAAGAGAGAGATAAGAAATGCTTACAAAAATATTTTTTTTAATTTACATACACAGGGACAAAATTTGGAACTCAAAACTTAAACAAATGTCAAAAATTGTTTTAACATGTAATTGGGAGAAATAAAATATTTTAAATTTAAATTTAAAAAATGAAAAAAATACAAATACACAGTGGATTACAAGGTAACTTTTGAGGAGGAAGGAAGAACAGCAGAGAGAGACCAGGAAAGGCCTTTTAAAGGAAGTGTTTTCTGTTTTTGTTTTTCACCAGGAGAAAGGACTTAAACCAATAGCTGCTAATTCCTAACTAGGAATACTACTGCTCCTCAGTTATTATTTCACATACACACACACACACAGAAATACACATGAATTTATAATATAAAGCTTTTTTTCTTTAGAGAATTCTTCATGAGAATATGAGATTTTCATCAAATCAATAAAATTCATGTAAACTTTGTGTGCTGTAATCAACAGTCACCATTTGATGGTCATTGTGATAAAAATCACATGTGATTAAACTGAGTTAATAAATAAATTTGAAAGCAACTGGGCAAGCTTACAAGATTGTAGTATATTACCATAACTACTTTTAATGAAGAAGTCACATGTGAGTTTCTGGGAAGAGATTCAAACTTAAATGAGAAGCATTAGTCTTTGGGGAAGACTTTGAACTATGTGGGTTTGAATGAACTAACAACACAAGGCTATTTTTCTGATTTGGGAAAACAGCTCATCAGTCAATAAGGGCTTATTAAGTGCAGGCACTATGCTAAGAGCTGGGGATACAAAGAAAGGCAGAGTCCCTGCCCTCAACTAAACCTCATTCTAATGGTGGAGACAACACAGATAAAAAGATACATACAAAAAATACATATAGCCAATGAAAAGTAATCTGAGTGTAAGACACCAGAAGCTAAGGGACCTAGAAAGAACCTGTCAGAAGGTAAAATCTGAGTTGATTCTTTTTTATAATTAATTTATTTTTAGTTTTCAACATTCACTTCCATAAGATTTTGAGTTTTAAATTTTCTTCCCCTCCTGCTACACCCCCAAGACAGCATGCAATCTGATATAGGCTCTACTTATACATTCATATTAAGCATATCTTCCCATTAGTCATGATGTAAAGAACAATTAGAACCAATGGGAGGAACCAAGAGAATGAAGCATAAAACAAAACAATAAAGGAAAAGGGGAGCAACAGTATGCTTCCATCTGCATTCAGACTCCGCAGTTTTTTCTCTGGATGTGGATAGCAATTCCCATAGTGAGTCTTTTAGAGTTGTCTTAGATTCTTGCCCTGCTGTGAAGAGTCAAGTCTATCAAAGTCAGTCATAGCACACGGTGGCTGTTATTGTGTACAATGTTCTCCTTGTTCTGCTCATTTCACTCTGCATCAGTTCATCTGCCTGCTCATCATCTCTTATAGCCCAATACTATTCCATTACATTCACATACCACAACTTGCTCAGCCATTCCCCAATTCATAGGCATTCTCTCAATTTCCAATTCTTTGCCACCACAGAAAGAGCTGCTATAAATATTTTTGTACATGTGGATTCTTTTCCCATTTGTATGATCTCTTTGGGATATAGCCCGAGAAGTACTATTGCTGGGTCAAAGGGTATGCACATTTTTAGAGCCCTTTGGGCATAGTTCCAAATAGCTCTCCAAAATGGTTGAATCATTTCATAACTCTACCAACAATGCATTAGTGTTCCAATTTTCCCACATCTTCCCCAGCATTTATCATTGTTCTGTTTTGTTATATTAGCCATTCTGACAGGTGTGATGTGGTACCTCAGAGTCGTTTTGATTTGCATTTCTTTAATCAATAATGATTTAGAACATTTTTTCACATGACTATAGATAGCTTTAGTTTCTTCCTCTGAAAACTGCCTATTCATATCCTTTGACCATTTATCAACTAGGGAATGACTTGTATTCTCATAAATTTGACTCAGTTCTCTATATGTTTTAGAAATGAGGTCTTTCTCAGAGACATTGGTTGTAAAAATTCTTTCCCCGTTTTCCGCTTCCCTCCTAATCTTGGATGCTTTGGCTTCGTTTGTGCCAAAAACTTTTCAATTTAATGTAACCAAAATTATTCATTTTGCATTTCATAATGTTCTCTATCTCTTGTTCAGTCATAAATTCTTCCCTCTTCCATAGATCTGAAAGGTAAACTATTCCTTGCTCTTCTAGTCTGCTTATAGTATCTGTCTTTATATCTAAATCCCGTACCCATTTTGACTTTATCTTACTATAGGGTGTAAGATGTTTGTCTATGCCCAGTTTTTGCCATACTATTTTCCAGTTTTCCCAGCAGTTTTTGTTAAATAGTGATTTCTTATTCCAGAAACTGGAGTCTTTGGATTTATCAAATAGTAGATTAGTATAGTCATTGACTATGTCCTGCATACCTAACCCATTCCACTGATCCATCTGAGTTGATTCTTTTAAAGGAAGCCTTGAAAAGTAAGAGGCAGAGAATTCCAGGTGTGGAGAACAACCAGTACAAGGGTATGGAGAGAGGAAATGAAGCCATGCACCAGGAACAAGTAGGCCAGTTGAATAATAGAATATGTGGAGAAGAGTCAAGTGTAAAATTGGAAAGGGCCAGGTTATTGCCAAACAAAGGAGTGATATTTAGCCTAGAAGTAATAAAGAAATGATGAAGCTTATTAAGGAGGAAGGGGTGACATAGTCAGACCCATGCTTTAGAAAAAATATTCTGGCTGCTAAGTAGAAGACAGGATGTAGTGGGGAGAGGTTTAAGGTAGAGAGATCAAGTGGAAGCTTATCACAATAATTTAGGTAGAGGAGATGAGGGCCTGAAGTAGAGTGGTGATTATTATCAAATGAGTTGATAACTATAAATCATTTTCACAATGCCTAGCCTATAGCAGGTGCTTTAGAAATGCTCAGAAACGCTCCCTTTCACCCTTCCCTACATGAGCGTAGAGAAAAGGAAGAGTATGAGAGATGTCATGGAAGTAGAAAGGACAAGATTTGAAAGGGAATGGAATGGCACGCCACTTCAATATCTTTGCCATGAAAAGACCAAATGTGGTCACAAAGAGTTGGACATGACTGAAATGACTGAACAGCAGCAGCAGAATACATGCTGTGGGTAAATATGAGGACCTGAAGATGAGGAGGACATTGAGGCTGCCAATCTGGATGACTAGAAAGCTGGTGATTCCTGGAGGCATAACAGGAAAGTTCCATGTCTATAAAACTAATCTCATTATATCTCCTGATTGTTTTATATAGAACTTGAAGCCGAAAGATTCATAGTATGGTCAACATCAAACCCTTCAGAATCTATTCAGTTTGCTGATGACCCAAATATTTGATTCTTTCTTGCTTTTACTGCTTTCCTTGGGGAGTTTTTATGTTTTTATAGAATATACCCAACATAGAAAGAAAATTAGAATTAGAGGGGAAGTTAGAAACTATCTAGGCCAGAGGTGTCAAGCTTATGACCACCTGGTGAACCAGAATAAAATGTAATTAGGAAATGTTTTACAAAATACAATACAACATAGGTCATGTTAATTTGTGGTTTTCTAAGCCAATATGTGACCTGCAAAGATCGATCTAGGCCAACCTTCCTCTTTTATAGATGAAGAAACTAAGGCCCAGAAAAGGCATCTAACTTGTCCAAAATTGCACAAATATTTAGTGGAAGAGCTGATCATTAAATTTAGATATTCTGATTCCTTGCCAGAACTTCACCCTCTTTATACATCTCTGCCAAAAGTAACATGGGAGTACAGAGGAAGAAGAAAATAAACTAAATCTGCCAATTTTACTGTTTGTTATTAATTTTGATGAGTAGCTTGTGAGAGACAACTGGGTGTGATGATTAGAGAGTCATTCTTGGAGTCAGAAATACCCGTGGTCACGTTCTCACTCTGACACATACTATCTGTAGGACCAGAGTTACATCACTTAACTTGTCAGTTAGGTAACTATCTAAATTGCATAAGAACTATTGGTCAGCATTGGCAGAGAGACATTCCAAGCAGGAAATTCATTACACTGATAAGGTCCACAATTCTCCTTCCTGAGCCCTCCCCGCAAAACAGTAACTCCAATAAATTTTATGAAGAGGGAACATAAATATTTATCAAATTGGAGGAATGATATCTTATCACATCTAGCTCATTTCTTCAAATGATGGCAAAAAGTGAACTCCTTTCTCCCTACCCCCAATATCCCATTCTGATTTAAATTTCTTGTGTCAACAGCATGGTATTTCTCCTTGATATCTCAAAACTCTCAGTGTTTCCCCATCAGACCTCAGAACTACCAGGAACATGCAACCTGGCAATGCTGAACTTACCTGTCGACCTGAACAAACACTGAAACCATCCCTTGCAACTTAGAACATTATTTTTAAAAATAATCATTACAGGAAAAATGTGTTTTGGTGTAGATGGTAGCAAAAAGTAATCTAGAGGAATCAAGAGACTAAACAGAGGAAACTCAGGCAGAAAAAAATTTTTGAGAAGTCATATTAAGAGTAAAAATTGTTGTAAAAGATGGTGTATAGGATATTTTTAATAGCTTTGCCTATTATTTAACCGAAACAACCAAATAAAATCTTAGGATATTTATTAAAGTTAAGTGATTTTGTTGACATTTAAAAGCATTTTATATTCTCAAAGTCTAGATAAACCATTGGAAAACTAATGGATGCTAAATTTAGAATGACAAAGTATACAGATTCTACATCAAAATCTACATTATTCTTAAATGGAATTCAATGCAAGAAAAAATAAGACTTAACCCTACTATGTCTGAGAATAAGTACACTGACAAAATTACAAACCAATAATGTTAACAACCAATTTAAATCAAATTAAAGAAGATTGATTTATTCTCAAATTTAAATGTGAAGAGGAAAGGGTTTCATTAATGAGCCTCAGAAAAGGACCAGTGAATCTTTCAAATGAGATTACTGTAAAGCCAAATCAAAATCAGAGATTATGAGAAAGTTAGGATTAATTTTCAACAACAAAGTACAAAAGAAAGCACAAGCATTAGTAAATTCAACAGGAGGAATTTAATACTAATCCTACCAAATATGCATAAAAAATAACCTTAGGCAAAAGAACAAGATGGAAAAGCTTTCTGTCTCCTAGACAGCAGTATGTTACCAGGGGTAGGCAAAGCTACTTGACTAATAATCTTCCAGTATTTTTTTAATCAGATGAAAAGATGGACTCTTACATCTTGCTGGCTACATTTTCCCCTTATGGTTTACTGCATTCTGTGAATAAGAACATGTCTAAATCACATCAAATCAAATGGAGACCAAACACTGGCTTCCAAAAACTGTTGTTAAACTGAGGAGCACAAATCAACCTACTGGTTTGTCACTCAATCCATCTATTATACTCTACTACTTAAGCAGTGAGCAGGTTTACTACAGGGGCAGGTAGGGAATAGCATATTGGATACAGCATCGACCTAAAGTCAGGAAGACCTGAGTTCAAATCTGGCCTCAAAACCTTGCTAGCTGTGTGACTCTGGGCAAGTCACTTAACCCTGCTTGCCACAGTTTCCTCATCTGTAGAATAAGCTAAAGAAGGAAATGGCAAATCACTCCAATATTTGCCAAGAACATTCCAAATAGGGTTATGAAGAGTTGGACATGAATGAAACAAATGAACAACAGGCTTACTACACTGGATAAATAAATACATTGAGCATTAGTTCTATTCCTCAACTTGTACCAGTTCTAAAACATACCCACATACCCCCTTTTTCCTTGATTATTCTCCTATAAAATAGAGAGTTTTGCTATATAAAGCTATATAAATACTATTAAACACTCAAATAGAACCATGATCTTATAAATCAGGATGTTCCTTCCAGCAATGAAGATGGGGAACCATCCTTGCCTGCCCACCCTGCTCATGTTCTCCATTGCCTTCTGCTGACATTGCAAAGATACTAGAGGAGCACTCAGGCTGCTCATCTGTTATCCTCCACCCTCACCATATCACCAGCCAATCTTCATATTCTATTACATAGTTCACCAAAAATGTCCGCACTCCAGTTTTTCTTTAAAGTTACTTATTTGTTATATAATGTAGCTTTCTCACATCCATAGTACACTCCTTTTTTTTCTTCCATTTAAAACTGAGTTTGTATTTTTTAACATAAGTCTATTTTTTTCTCCTTCTAATCCTACCCCACCCCATTGGGTGAAAAATTCCTTGTAACAAATATATAAAACAAAGGAAAACAGATTTCCTCATTGAACATGTCAAAAAAATAAAATACATGTCACATTCTACCCCGAGTCCATCACCTGTGTTGGTAAGTGCATAGCATGTTTCACAGTGGTCTTCTAGAATCATGAAAGGTTTTTGTGTCGATCAGGCAGCCAATCAAAAACCATTTATTAAGCACCTACTCTCTGGCAGGCACTGTGTTACATGCCGGGGATATAAAAAAAAAAAAAGGCAAAAATCAGTACCTGATCTCAAGGAGTTCACAGTTTAATGGAGAAGACAATACATAAACAATTATGTACGAACAAGATACATACAGGATAAATTATGTGTAGTCTCAGAGACCTTCTGACTTAGGAAGACTGGGACTTGAAGGAAGTCAGGGAAACTTGGAGGCAGAGACAAGGAACAGAGCATGCCAGGGATGAGAGAAAACCTGTGAAAATGCTTGGAGCTGGGTGATGGAGGGCCTAATGGGAGGAATAGCAAGGAGGTCATTGTCTCTAGATTGCAGAATACACAAAAGGGAATAATGCGTAAAAAGACTGAAAAGGTAGAAATGAAGTTATTGTGCTAAATGACTTTAAAAGCCAAATAGAGGATTTCACATTTGATCCTGGAGGTGATAGGAAGCTACTGGAGATGCCATGGTCAGACTTCCACTTTAGGAAGATCAATTTGTCAACTAAGTGAAGGAGGGACTGAAGGCAGTAAGACCCACAAGCAGGCTACTGCAATTGTCCAGGCATGGGGTGATAAGGCCTGCCCCAAGGTAGCTGCAGTGTTCAAAGGAGGGATAGGGGCATATATAAGACAGAGCTTGACAAATGAGTAGATATGGAAGGGGGAAGAGGAAGAAGGAGAGAAAGTGAGGAGTTAAAGATGGCCTCTAGATTGCGAGTCAGAGTAACTGGGAGCATGGTGGTGCCTTGGACAGCAATAAAAGAGTTAAGGAGAGGGGAAGCCTTGAAGAAAAAAAATAAATTCAATGGCAGGCCTGTCAAGTTTAAGATGTTTATGGAACATCCAGATTAAGATATCTAACAGACAACTGGAAATCTGAGATTAGAGATAGGGAGAATGCTTAGGGCTGGACAAGTAGACCTGAGAATAGTCTGCCTAGAGATAATAATTGAAAGCATGGGAGCTGATGAGATCAACAAATGAAATATTATGGAGGGAGAAGAGAAAAGGTCTTTTGTACACCCATGGTTAACAGACACAGTGTGGATGAAGATCCAGCAAAGAAGAAAGAGAGGTAGTCATATAGGTAGGAGGAGAACCAGGAGAAAGTAGTACCAAGAAAATCTAGAAAAAAATAAAGTATCAAGAAGGGAGTGATCTAAAGTATCCAAGTCTGCAAAGAGGTCAAGAAGGATGAAGATTGAGAAAAGGTCATAAGATCTGGTAATTAAGAGCTCATTAGTGACTTTCCAGAGCACAGTTTTGATTGAATGATGAAGCTGGAACCCCAATGCAAAGAGTTAAGAAGAAAGTAAGATAAAGGGAAGTGGAAATATCTTTTGTAGATGGTCTTTTCAAGGAGTTTAGCAACAAAAGGGTGGAGAGAGATGGGATCAAGTGAGGGTTTTTGGGCATGAAGGAAACATGGAAATGATCACAGTTCCTATGGTTTTCATAACTGTTTTTTTAGCATATTTCTATTATTCTATAAATTGCTCTGGTTCTACTTATATCATTCTTCATCAGTTCATACAAAATTGTTTTTATAACTTTTATGTTATATAAGTTGTTCTTCTGGTTCTGCTCATTCATCCTGTATCAGCTCAAACAAGTCTTTTCATGTCTCTTTAAAATCACCTTTTTAGGGGCAGCTAGGTAGCGCAGTGGATAGAGCACTGGCCCTGAAGTCAGGAGGACCTGAGTTCAAATTCAGCCTCAGATTAACCACTTGACACTTACTAGCTGTGTGACCCTGGGCAAGTCACTTAACCCCAATTGCCTAAAAATAAAAAAAAAATTTAAAAATTAAAATCACCTTTTTCGCTAATTTCTTAATAGCACAATAGTATTTCATTATATTCATATACCACAATTCATTCACCCGTTTCCCCAAATGATAGACATGCATTTAGTTTCCAGTTTTTTTCCACCATGAGAATAACTATTATAATCTTTTTAACATATAGGATTGTTTTCTCTTTATTTGATCTCTTTGAAGTATAAGATACAGGAGTATACTATAGTTAAGTCAAAGAACATGAACTGTTTAGTAACTCTGTGTATGGTGTCAAATTGTTTTCCAGAATTGTTGGACCCATTCACAGCTCCACCAACAATGCATCAATGTGCCTGTTTTCCCTCACCCCCTCTAACATTTGTCATTTTCTCCTTTTTGAGGGGGAGGGGTCATCCTTGCCAATCTGGTGGGTATGAGAGAGAACCTCAAAAATGTTTTAATTTGCATTTCTCTTGTAGCATTTTTTTTTCATTTGGCTTAGACAGACTGACCTTCTTCCCTTGAGACCTACCTCTTCATATCTTCAAACCATTTACCAATTGGGGGATGGCTCATAGTCTTAAAAATATGAATATGTTATGGAAATTGCCCTCTCTGTTGAGAATGTAATTAAGTACCTGTTCATTTCTTTGCAGGTTATTGTGTTCCATGATTCATAGCTATATAATAAGAAGTAGAATAATAGTATCAAAATCATAATCTTTTATCAGTACATAATTCCCTAAGCCTTATAACCCCTAACCCTATTAACCCATAAACATGAGAGAATTTATTTCATTACTTAGTCATTGATTATTGTACTTGGTTATTGTGCTTCCTCCTCTTTTGAGAGGCTCTTCATCATGCCTTCAATTTATGCTACACAGTTGCATGTGCTATTAATTCTATATTGAAAGCTCTGATTTCTGTCCTAAATTCATTTATAATTTCTTCTTTTAAAAGATTCATTTTCTTTTTTGGGTCATACTAAAACATCTTTCTATTTTCCCATGTTCACTGCAGAATCCCCAACATTCTTTCTTTTACTGAGTAATATTGGTTCATTTATTTTAATATTACCATATTTATGCAATGTACTACTTTGATTTCTTTTTTTGGTATTGTTCATTTTTTTCCTTTGGTCTTTATGATCCTCTTAACTGGTTTATCTGCTTGTGAAGTAGGTTTTTTATTCATCTAGTTCTCTCTTGATCTTTAGATCTTTCAGATTTCCCTTGTATCTCCCATACTTATGTCTGAAAATCTTTCTCATGTTCTTCCTCTCCACCCCCACCTCTTCAATTTCTCCCCATATCCCTAAAGAGGGCCTCTGAGACCACAGTCCTTGAGATAGGCAATGTAGGGTAGGTGCACTTGGGGCCCTGTTCTGATTAGCTTCCAGAGGGAGATAAAGGGCCCCAGCCCCCATCAGGTTTCCCGTTGGCTTTCCTGATCCTTTGTTCCCCTCTTACCTGTGGCTCTGAGTGGCACATGTCTCACAACTTTGCCCCTCCCCTAAGGCTTCCATGCATCTCTCCTATTCATTTCCTTTATGGAGCTGGGGAGATTCAGGGTCAGGGGAGAGGTTGAGGCAAAGCCCGGGCCTAGGGAATCCTTAAAATCAGACTGAGACACAAACCTAGGAACTTGCTTGTACTCACTAAAACAAACATGGGGAGTCAGTTGAGGGAAGGGATACTGAATGAATTTCTCAATGTTAAAGTATGATATCAAGTTTTAAAGTTCATATATTTCAACTTACATAAGCACCAATATTATATCATGAAGAATCATGAAAAAAGAAAGAAATGAAGAGGTAATAGTATATCTAGACCTCAAACTGCAGCATAAAGCAGCAATCCTCAAAGTAATTTGATACAGTTTTTAAAAATAGAAAAATAGATCAATGGAACTACCTGAATAAGAAAGAATAACAAATAATTGATCTCTGTAACCTAGCATTTGACTAACTCAAAAACAGTTGTTATTTGGTGGGGGGAGGGCAATCAAAGCCTCCCTGTTTGATAATAACTGCTAGGAAATAGAAAAACAGTCTGATAGAAATTAGGCTTAGACCAACATCTTACAATAAATTCAAAATGGATAAAGGACCTGAATATTAAAGATTATACCATAAAAAATTAGAAGAGAAGCAAACGACACAGCTACGCATAGGGGATAAATTCTTAACCAAATAAGGGATAGAGACAATTATAAAAGATAAAACAGATCATTTTAATTACATAAAACTGAAGAGCTACTACATAAATAAATTTAATGCATCTAGCATAAGGGAAATAATTAAGAAAAATATTTATATCAAATACCTTTGATAAATATTTGATATCTAAGACTTAT
The DNA here is from genome assembly GCF_003287225.1 of Phascolarctos cinereus. NCBI lineage: Eukaryota > Metazoa > Chordata > Mammalia > Diprotodontia > Phascolarctidae > Phascolarctos > Phascolarctos cinereus. The sequence goes on along the minus strand of NW_027555958.1, from coordinate 419,127,321 downwards.
AAACATTTAACAGAAACATATGAGACCGAAATCCACACTCCCCAATAGTGGTCAAAGGATATGGCCAAACACGACTCAAAAGAACTGCAAACTTAAGAACCATAAAAAATGCCCCTAAAATCATGCATAATTCAGAGAAATGCAAATCAAAACAAAAGATTTTCAAAACAACCTCACCCCAAGAAAACTGGGAAAGATGACAAAATGTGGGAAGAGTTGATGTTTGAGGGGACTGTGGAAACACACATACACATGAATATGGTGGAGGTGTAAATCGGTATAACCATTCTGAAAAGCAATTTTGGAATTATGCAGATAAGGTAGCTAAAATATACATGCCCTCTGAACTAGATATTGAATTGTTAGGCATATATCCCAAAGTGGTTGTTAACAAAAAGGCATATACCAAAAGTATATGCACACATGCCAAAATACTTGTAAACAGCACTTTTATACAAAATAAATGTTCACCAACTGAGGAATGGCTAATAAACTGCAGTCATAAATATAATGTGATATTACTGTGGTGTAAGAAACAATGAATATGATGTAGGCACAAAACAATTGAAACTGAAGGTTGTGAAATTATGAAGAATAAGCTTGGCCCCTAAAAAATATAAAAAGACACATTCCTCTACTCCTTTATTTTTTTCTCTCTCTTCCTTTTTAAAAAAATTATTTTATTTAAAAAAATGGCCCTGTAGGAAAAGATAGAGGGAAAATTTTAGGCAACATAAAAACAAAAGATATCAATAAAAAATGCACAGAATTGAATTGAAAGACAGAAAGAATCACAGATAAGTAGATCAGCTTCAAAGTTACATGCTGAATTTATTCTGTGTTTAGAAAGAAAGGCAAGCTATGCATAACAGAGATTAAGGGACTCATATAAAAAAGATAAAACCAAATCTGTCAATGGGGCCAAGGACTCTGGCATCAAGAACTTTCTATTCAAGGTCTTCATTATGTGTGACCGCTGAGGACGTGGGACCTGAGATATTTGCCGAGGCAGGTACAACGTGGAATCCCCAACAAGGGTTACTTCCCTGGATGGCGGCTGTTGGAGTAGGCTAGGAGTAGTATGTGGCGGGAAGAGCCCTGCTGTTCCTAGGGCTCTCAAGCTTACCTTCTCTTCCATAACAGTTCTCATCCACCATTGCCCTATATGTACTATATTCCAATGTCCTTGAGAAAAGCGATTGTTTCTTTTTTATATTTGAATGTCCACACTGGCTTACCATTCATTGTGCCTGAAACACATAGTATGCACTTAATAAATGCATTTTCATTTGTTAATTCATTCATTGATTCTGGGCCCATATCTCTCACTTCTCTATCTGTTTCACACTCAGTTAGCAGCATGAAAGCACAAAACAGGAATTAATAAATGATGGCTGAGTTGATGAATGAAAGAATGACTGAAATGCTTATGAAACATGGTCTACATCCCTTCCATAGGGATAGCTATGTAGGAATTTAATGAAGTCTTCAGATATATGAAAGGATGAATATAAGTGTGAGCAAGAGCTCAGAGTTGTTCTATATTTCCCCTGAGGACTGAAGAGGAAGGGAGGAAAAAGGAGATCACAGCAAGAGGAACTTTTCTTTATCAAGACCTTCCTAATGATTACTTGAATGCATTACCAAGGGAATTTGTATTACATCCATCTCTAGGGATTTTTATGGAGAGAGTACTATGAATCATCTATATTCCAGGCCTTTTATATTCCAAAGCTGCCCACTATAGTTTTGGGCAACATTTTTAGGAGTTTTGTTTTTTTTTTTCTCATGCTAAGCCAAAATGTCTCATTGCAGTTCACACCAAATTTACCCTCTTTTGCATTTGGGGATAAGCAGATCAAACCTACTTTTCTTTTGATATGATAACCCTGTAAGTATCTGAAGAGAGATTTCATGTTTGGAGAGGGAGCATGGAGCAGTACCTAGAAAGCTGTTCTCAGAGTCAGAAAAACCTGGGTTCAAATCCTGTCTGCTACATATTAGTTGTAGAGCCATGGGCAAGTGATTTAATTTCTCAGTACCTCAGGAAGATCTCTAAGATTATAAATCATAGAGCATTTACAATCTTACATTCCTCAGCCACTCTGACGCTTTTAATAAAGTCAACTGCCACCTTCTTCTGGTTGACAACCTTCACTAGGATCACTATACATCTCCTACTGCCAAGGCACAGTAGCTTCCAAAGATCAGTTTTAGAGCTGGAAGGGACAGCAGAGACGATCTAGTCCAATCTTCTCATTTTACATGAGGTAACTGACTTATAAAATCACATAGCTAATGCATGACAGAGGTAGGATTTGAATCCCAGGTCACACGTAGGATTATAGTTCTAGAGCTAAAAAGGAGCCTAGAAGTCATCTGGTCAAACCCCATCATTTTTTTTTATAGAACAGGAAACTGAGGCCCAGGAAGTTTAAGTGACTTGCCCATGGTGATAGAAGTAGTCATTTTCAGTAGTTGGACTAACAATTTCAAATCCAATGCCCTTCCACTGTATTTATCATCTGCCTCTCTGCTCAGTTCTCTTCTCTCTCTACTCCTTCAGAGATCTTAGTCACACTCATGGATTCAGTTAACATGAATATACAGGTTTCTCCAATGTAGAGCTTCATATGTAGAGACTCACTCCCTTTGCAGAACTCTAATCTCCTATCACTGTCTTTTGGACATCTCCAGTTTGATAGCCTTATAGGTATCTCATGATTAACGTGTCCAAAAGTAAAAATCACTCCTATAGCTGTCCCTTCTCCAAATCTCCCGCTTTTGGTTTTAGTCACCACCATCTTCTCTGTCATGTAGGTTCACAAACTTAGTCATACCTGACTCTTCCATATTCCTCCCCACAACCAGTATGTCTGTCCCTTTTTCTCCAATCACACTGCCACTACCTCTTGCCCAAACCACTGCAACATTTTTTTTTAATTTTAAATAATTTTTTCACATTCTTTTTAAAATTTTTGAGTTCCAAATTCTCTCTCTCCCTCAAGCCCTCCCCAACCCATTGAGAAGGCAAGCAATATAATATCAATTATACATGTGAAATCATGCAAACATTTCTATACTAGCCATATTTCAAAAGAGCAAGAAAAATAAAGAAAGTAAAAAAATTTTACTTCAATTTGCACTGAGTCCTTCAGTACTCTCTCAGGAAATGTATAGAATTTTCCAGCATGAGCCTCAGCAACTGTGTTGGATTATTGCCTTGATCAGAGTAGCTAAGTCTTTCACAGCTGATCATCCTTAAAATACTACTGCCACTATACACAATGTTCTCCTAGTTCTGCTCACTTCACTTTGCTTCAGTCCATGTTTTTCTGAAACCATCCTGCTCATCATTTTTTTATAGCACAGCAGCTTTCCATCAATCATTTATCACAACTTTTTCAGCCACTCCCCAATTGATGGGCTCAATTCCCAACTCTTAGACACCACAAAAAAAGCTATGAATATTTTTCTACGTATAGGTCCTTTGCCTTTTTCTTTGATATCTTTGGGATACAAGCCTAGTACTAGTAGTGCTTGGTCAAAGGGTATACACAGTTATTTATAGTCCTTTAGGCATTATTCCAAATTGTTCCGCAGAATGGCTGGACCAGTTCACAGTTACACTAACAGTGCATTAGTGTACCTATTTTTCCACATCCCTTCTGGCATCTGTTATTTTCTTTTTCAGTCATGTTAGCCAATTTGATAACTGTGAGGTAGTAGCTCAGAGTTGTTTTAATTTGCATTTCTCTAATCAATGGTGATATGGAGCATTTTTCATGTGCCTATAGATAGCTTTGATTTTTTCTGAAAAAAAAATGCCTGTTCATATCCTTTGACTATTCATCAATTGGAGAATGGCTCTCATTCTTATAAATTTGGCTCATTTCCCTATATATTTGAGAAGAGGCTTTTATCAGAGAAATTTGATGTAAAATTTTCCACATTACTTCATTGCCTATGACACCTTTTAGCAAAATGTAGTTTCTCTGATTGTCTTTTAAGTAGGTCTATTTTTGGTTTTGCTTTGTCTGTGATAGTGATTGCTACCCCTACCTTTTTTACCTCAGCAGAAGCAGAATAGATTTTGCTCCAGTCTCTTATTTTAGTTCTGTTTGTGTCTTTCTGTTTCAGGTGTGTTTCTTGTAAACAACATATTGTTGGATGCTGGTTCTAATCTATTCTGCAATTCATTTACTTTTTATAAATTAATTCGTCCCGTTCATATTCAGTTACGATTACTATGTATTTCCCTTATCCTATTTTCTTCTGTTTATTCTTCTCTCTTTTGCCTCGTCCCCCCTCGAAAATCTATTTTCCTTCTGACCACTGCCTCCCTTAATCTGCCCTCCCTTTTATCACACCTCTCTTTTTTTTTATCCCCTTCCTCTCCTACTTCCCTGCTAGGTAAGATAAATTTCTATACTCAACCATGCATATATGTTCTTCCCTCTCTGAACCAATTTCAACAAGAGTGAGGTTCAAAAAATGCTTGCTGCCACCATCCCCATTTCCCCCTCTACTATAAAAGCTTTTGCTTGCATGCCTCTTTTATGTGAGATAATATTGCCCACTCTTCCCCTCCTTCCCTCTTTCTCCCAGTGTATCTCTCTTTCTCACCTCTTCACTTTCATTTAAATCATCCCAACATAATCACCTCACACTTACTAGCTGTGTGATCCTGGACAAGTCACTTCACTCTATTTGCCTCAGTTTCCTCATCTGTAAAATGAGCTAGAGAAGGAAATGGCAAACTACTCCAGTACCTTTACCAAGAAAACCCCAAATGGGGTCAGGAAGAGTTGGACATGACTGAAAATTACCAAACAATAACAAACCTTCCTCCCTACCCCCTTTTCCCAGGTCCTCTCTCTTTCTCATCCCTTTATTTTTCTATATTGTCCCAACAGAACTGACTCCCCCTCATGCTCTATGTCTAGGTAGACTCTTTCTAACCCCCCCAATAACAATAACTCTCTTAGGAGTTATATGTATCATCTTCTCATACAGAAATGTAAACAGTTTAACCTTATTAAGTCCCTTATGATTTCTCTTTTACGTTTACCTTTTTTATGCTTCTCAAGTCTTGTGTTTGAATGTCAAATTTTCTATTCAATTCTGATCTTTTCATTAAGAATACTTGAAAGTTGCATTAATGTCCATTTTTTCCCTTGAAGGATTATAATCAGTTTTGCTGGGTAAGTTGTTCTTGGCTATAATCCTAGCTCCTTTGCCTTCTGGAATATCATATTCTAAGCCCTCCACTCCTTTAACTTGGAAGTCACTAAATCTTGTACGATCCTGCATTGGCTCCACAATATTTGAAATGGTTTCCTCTTGGCTGCTTGCAATATTTTCCCTTTGACTTGGGAGTTCTGGAATTTGGCTATAATATGCTAGGGAGTTTTAATTTTGGGGTCTCTTTCAGGAGGTGATCAGTGAATTCTTCCAGTTTTTATTTTACACTCTGGGTCTAAGATGTCAAGGCAGTTTTCCTTTATAATTTCTTGAAATACGATGCCTAGGTTCTTTTTCTTGGACCATGCCTTTCAGGAAATCCAATAATTCTTTAATTATATCTCCTCAATCTATTTTCCAGATCAGGTGTTTTTCCAATGAACTATTTCACATTTTCTTCTATTTTTTTCATTCTGTTGACTTTGTTATGTTTCTTGATATCTTATGGAGTCATTAGTTTTCACTTACCCAATCCTAATATTTAAGGAATTATTTTCTTCAATTAGCTTTTGTACATCTTTATCCATTCAGCTAATTCTGTTTTTTAGGGACCTTTCTTCTTCAGTGAATTTTTGTACCTCTTTTTACCCTTTGGCCAATTCTGTTTTTAAGATGTTATTTTCTTCAGTATTTATGTGCCTCTTTTACCAAGCTGTTAACTGTCTTTCCATGATTTTCTTGCATCACTCTCATTTCTTTTCCCAAATTCTCCTTTACCACTCTTATCTCTTTCTTGAAATCTTTATGAAATTCTTGTTGGACTTGTGTCCAATTTGCATTTTTCTGTGAGAACTTTGCTTATAGCTGTTTTCATTTTGTCGTCTTCTTCTGAGTATGTATTTTGATCTTCCCTACTACCATAGTAGCTTTTAGTGATTAGGTTCTTTTTTATTGTTTGCTCATTTTTCCAGCCTATTTCTTGACTTTGATTTCTCTGAAAGTTGGGCGCTCCTCATCTGGGGGTGGGGAGGCATTGTGCCAAGCTTTAGGCTTTTTTGTGCTGCTATATTCAGAGCTAGTTCTTGGGGGTCTGCAAGTTTTTGATGCTTTCAAGGTGGTGTTATCTTGGGAGAGTTATAGCAGTGACTAATCTCAAGGAGTCACTGCTCTCCTGATGTGGGCTATGAAAATGCCCTTGTTCTCCTGTAATCACAAATATTAATGCTCCTCTTGGCCCTGGAACTATGACCAGCTCCCCAGTTCCCTTGCAGTTTGCCCTGGGGCTGTGACCCAGAACTGCATATGGGCAATGCAGTTGTCAAACAGCTACGGGTCCTATGCCCAGAGTCAGCTCTGGGTCCCCTGTAATCTCTATCAAGTTATCTAATCCCCTTCCCATCTCTAGGCTGAGAGCACATAAAGCTGCTGCTGCTGTTGAGATTGCCTCCAATGACCATTGCTTGTATTTCCACCAATATGTGTCCCATGCACTAAAGACTACAAAAGAACAAATGTTCTGACTGTCAAAAAAGGAAATAGTGTGGAGTCTGCAAATTACAGAGCAATGAGCTTGACTTTGATTTCTGGCGAAATACTAGAATGTGCCATTTAAGTGGACGGTTAGTAGATATCTAGAAAAGGAAGTAGTCAAAGAGCTGGCATGGTGTCAACACAGACTCATGTCAGACTAACCTAATTTCCTTTTTGGACAGGCTTATTAGACCAGAAGATTTCTATAGATAAGGTTTATCTAGATTTTAGCAAAGCATTTGGCAAAGTTTTTCATGCTCTTCTTGTAGATGAGATGAAGAGATATGAGCTAGGCCATATCACAGTTAAACTGATTCATAATTGGTTGAACCAACCCAGACCCAAAGAGTAGTGATTAGCGGCTTAACATCAACATGTAAGGAAGTCTGTAGTGGTATTCTGGTGGCAATAAAACGATGACTACTGCAATGCATTTCATAATGCCTGCTTGGTATTCCCCACACCACTGTTTATTACGTATACAGGAACAGGTTTTCTATGGGGAAGTTCTGTGACAACCAGGGCCATCCTTGTTCTCTTAATTAAATGAATTGTTATTGCCTTCTAAAGAATGTATGCATGCACATTCACCACGTGACAAGATGAAGCTCCATTTTTACATATTCAGACATTTGTGAAGTTCCCCTTTCCCATCAAGGTTAACATTCATATATAAAATCTGAAGGGGAAGACAAGAACCCTTTAGAGCAATAGCTCAATTTTTTCCTCACCATGGCACATGTCCCAAGGCCATTTTCCATGGCAATGGATACAGCTACTTAGAGGATACAGAAGATTCCTTAGGATACTCTGATTGGGAGGAACCTTTCTGATTGGCTTCACAGCCAGAGCAGGCGGTTCCTTCAAGAAGCTCCAGCAGATCAGGGCCCCACTTATTCATTCTGGTTCTTCTCTCATGATGGATCTCTGCTCTTGATTTGCCTCCTCTGTTGTCATCCAAGGCAAGACAATGCTAGAAGGGAAAAGCCTTGGGCCATGTTCCCTCCAAGGCTGACAAATGGGCCCTCCCAAACAAGCCTTGGCCCACTGTCTCTCCATTTAGGTGAAGAAGGCTCCAATCTTGTGGGTTCTGAAAGGTCAAGAGAGTAAAGTTCCAGGAATCAATGAGCCTGGGAGTCCAGGAGTCAGAGAGAATTGGACTGGGCATCAGGAAATCCTAAGTTCAAATCCAGCTTCAGACACTTAACAGCAGTCTCGTGCAAATCACTCAATCTCTCTGTGCCCCAGTTTTCTCCTCTGTAAAACTGAGACAACAACAAAACCTACCTCCCAGGATTTTTGTGAAAATTAAATAAAATAATATTTGTGAAGTACAGCCAGGTCAGCATCAATACCCTGAGTGACTCTCTGGATCAAACCTGGAACATGAACTTGTTGAGACCAACGCTATGTAGAAACTGCTTTAAGAGTGAATCCCACTGTCCCCAGAGACCAAGGCGGCACAGAGATAAGTGTGTTTCTGAAATGTTTGGGGAAAATACACACATTTTTGGCCCTGTCCTATCTTCAGAGTAAATATCCCTTTGTAAAAGCTAAATGATATGGTTAACTGGAACTGCGGTGCTCGTCACTACTGATCAACAGCGGCAGAAACACAACTGGAGGGCAGTAAAGAAGAGGTACCTCAACCCCTCAGGATACCTGAAAAATGTCACAGAAATGTAATAGCATGACTCTGGGAAAGCGAACCCAGCGTTTACTCGCTACCAGGTGAGCAATCCAGGCAGAGACAGGATTCACAGCTTTTCTGACTACAAATCGAGCTTTCTTTCCACTGTACAACAACTGGCACTCCATTCAGAGTACTGCCACCCTACCTTTGACGCTATGCTCTCCATGAAGCATCTGAGAGATGGCATCATAGGCTCCTGACCTCCCCCCAATAAAGTTAGTGGAGAAATACTTTTCATACTGCCACCCAACTTATGGTACTGCAATCCTCCAACAGGTATTTGAGGAGCTGGCACTTTCCATAGGTTCCTGAGGTGCCCGGATAGCTAGCGGACCTTAGCATCATCCTGTCTCATTTCTAGCATTCCAGATACCTCTACTGGCTATAAAGATCATCCTTCAATAAATGTACCATTTGGATACATAAATTCTGTATTAATGTCTCTTTCTTTCCTATCAAGGTACAAAATCACTGAGAAAACAAATACCACTAAATACAGGAAACAATATAGACAGAAGAAACTGATCAATTGCTCTTTTCAATTATCTCCTATGGACCTCCAAAATAACTCTAATTCATTCAACAAGGAGACTGGAACACTAAGTTAAATGGAATGTCTGTGGGACATGTCCTAGGTCTTGTGTGGTTTAACGTTGTTATCAATGACGTGGATCAAGGCAGAGATGGCAAAGCTTATAATATTTGCCAGAAAAACAGACAGAATATTAAAAGACATAGTCAGGATCAAAAAATATCGATAGACTAAAACAATGAACTAAATTTATTTTAAAAACATAATGGGGATAAATGCAAAGTCTTACATAGGAGCTCAAAAAAAATCAACTTGGCAAGTATAGGATGGGGGAAGTTGTGGCTAAAAAGCAATCTGACAGGGTCATATCTGAGGGATTGGCAGACTGCTAGCTGGACAGGATTTAACAGCACAAAACAAAAGACAAAAAACTAGTGAGAACTGGACTATGTTAATCACTACATACTGTCCAGGACCAGGTTGGTGAATGCCCCAATGTATCACAGTGCCTCACTGCTCATCTCAAGGACACACTCCTTTGGCCGGTGCTGAAGGTCTTTTCCAATCTGGCTCCTGCCGACTTTTCAAAGCTTATCAGACATTATTGAAGCCAAACTGGCCCTGCTGTTTCTGGCTGTTCCTTAGGCCCAACATCTCACTTTCTATCCTTGTGCCTTTCCCCAGGCTGGAGGGCAGGCCTGCCCTCTTCACCTCTGCCTCTTAGGGTCCCTGCTGTTTGCCAGGCTCAGCTCAAGGACCACCTTCTACACAGACCTTTGTGGATCTTCCCAGCTACTATTGCCCCCTCCCCAGCAATAATAAAATATGTGCAAAGGAATGAAAAGTATTTGCTTATAAATACATGTGTTGTTCTCCCTCCACCCCACCCCCCCATACAAAAGATCGTTAAGTTCCTTGATGGTAAGAGGTATCTCATTTTGGGGTCTGTGTCCTCAACATCTAACACAATGTCTGGTTTTATAGAAGGTGTTTAATGAATGTTTGTTGAAGAAATTAATAAGTATCATGTTCAGTTGTGGGAGTCACATTTTATGAAAGATGTTGACAAACTGGAGAGTCTAGAATCTTGAGGTTCTTAACCTCAGGTCCGTGAATTTTTTTTCAAAAAAAATTTTAATTTTAATTTAATTTTAAAACTGCATTTCAATATAATTAATTTCCTTTGTAATTTAATGTCTTCAACTTTTTCATATTTTATGTATTATATTTCATTAGACAGTTAAGTGGCATAGTGGATAGTGCTGGGCCTAGAGTTGGGAAGACCTGAGCTCAAATCCAGCCTCACATTCTTACCACCTGTGTGATCCTGGACAAGTCCCTTAACCCTGCTTGCCTCAGTTTCCTCATCTGTAAAATGGGCTGGAGAATGAAATGGCAAACCACTCCAGTATCTTTGTCAAGAAAACCCTAAATGGGATCACGAAGAGTTGAATACAACTGAAAATGACAAGGTGTCAGCCCATCAGTTCACAGCATCAGGGAGGTTTTGCTTTGAGAGAAGCCAACTCCAACGGACATGATAATTGTATTCAAGTATTTGAAAGGTAATCCTGCCTAGATCCAAAGTTAAAGCTAAAGCACTCTGAATGGAGTGCCAGTTGTTGTACAGTTACAGCTAAGTTATTAGACTTGGTCTGTTTGTGGCCAGAACACGTCACAACTCAAAACAATGGGGGAAGTCACAGAGACAGATCTAGGTTTGACCTAGCGAAGAATGTGGCAAAGCAGAAGCAGGTGGAGGAGAGAGGCAGGAAGGAGAGGAGGGAGATCTGCTAAAAGTGGGTGAGCCACCTTCTTGTCAGATGAGCTGCAGGGAAGATTCTTTTTTGGGTACAGGTGAGACTAGAAGCTGCTGAGCTTCCTTTGAGTCTGACTGAGATGCTGTGATTCTGTAGAAGGGCTCAACACAGCCACTTTCCATCATCTTTTTCCATTCTGTGACATCACGAAAAAAAGAACCAGATGGGCTGCAGCCACAAACCCCGTCACCTTAACACATAGCACGTAACTGAAGCTGGGATAGTTTTATCTTTAGTAAGTGCGACGTATTTAATTTGAGAAGTTGCACAAACATGGGCATTTTAAGAGGTCATTTAGTTTGATTGATAGCTAGGTGATTGGCGGTCATCGGAACCTAGCAGCCTGATACACAGGATCAAGGCTATCCCATTCATTCCCTCACAACATTCAATGTTCTGAAGCATAGTGTCACTACCACCAACAGGGCAAGAAGACAGAATTCAGAGACATCAGCATTGTTCTTTTGTTTGCCAGAGAAGTTCCTGGTTCAGCAAGAACAAAGTATTCATTTTATCACTGAACTGGTAGGGAAGTTCGGGTTTTCTAAGTATCATTAGTCCTAACAGATATGATTTTTTTTTAAAATAGTGAATAAAATTAGAAAACAGTACAATGAACAAATGCCACCCTCACAGTTTAACAGGACTTTTGCTCATTTATTTTATAGGAAATCTTTCAGAGATGAAAATGACAAAAGAAATTTTAAATAAGGAAAAGACCAATACATTATAAATAGGTGGAAAAGGAAGGAAAAGAATTTTAAAGATACCAGAAAGGTCCAGAATTTTTTAAAAAGAGGAAAATGGGTAAAATAAAATAAAAATTTAAACTGCAAAAAATGATCCTAAATATTTTATTAAATAAATCCTGCAGATATCTGATTGGGTATAAAAGATTTTACATTGTCACCCAACCCCTTTCTCTTGTTCCACACACATCTGCAAACAATTAATCTTGTGATTCAAAATATAACCAGGAATAAGAAATAACATTAGGAAAGGTGTTAAGACAGCTTTGGAAAACATAATTTAACAGCCAGTTTTAGACCAGAGGATTTTTTGGGCTCCTGCACTGGATGCTTCAATAGCATAAGAACGAGGACTGTTTTGTGAAAGAAGGGCATTCTCTACTAATTTTACTAACTTTATTTCCAGGGTTTATATATACTCAATTTTACCAGGAAGGGGGTAAATGTGTGCTTCATGATTCTCTGAGATGTCATATAGCAACATCAGCATAAACTCATGTTTAACAAAAGTAGCACGAAACTGAAACATTTACGCTTAGCTGGCAAAAGCTTTAGCTGGATAAAGAAATAAGATGAAATTGAACAATTGTACTTTCCTAGACTCAGTTATTCTCTGCCAACTGAGAGGGAGACTAGTACCTAAATCCTGAATATGAAGAAAGGTTCACAGCATCATAAAAATCACAAAATCTTGTAGTTCAAAGGGACCTCAGAAGCTGAAAAAAAAAAACTAAGTGAGTTGCCCAAGGTGATAACAAATGGTAATTGGCAGGCAGAGCCAGACTTTGAAACCTAATCGGCCGATTCTAAGTGCTCCTTGTTATACTATGCTGCCTCCTACAGGTGAGAATAGTGAAGTTCAGGAAACATAAGTGATTTACCTGAGAGAACAGCCAATGCTATTTCAATCACAATAATACTGAATTATCTTAAATGGACTCCCATCTCTGTCAGCCCAGCAACAGGGCAAATTCAATCTCAGAAAGTACTGAAGCCAAGAAGAATGAGGACAGAAAAATTAAAGAAAAGGTCCAATGAATTCTCAGTGCACTCCTGTAGCAGAATCCCACAGGATGAACTTCACCCCCCTAAAGCCAATTCCTCTTAGCCAACACAGAGGACTGAGAAAACAAATCAGAAGTGGCAAGGATTGGAAAAAAAGGCAAAATTGCATGGGACCTAAAGGCAGAAAAGAACTGATAGCAAGAAACGCATTTACAGCAAGGACACCACCAAAAAATCACTACAGAAACATAAAGACAAAAGCTGAATGAGGAAGGAAAAATGAACATTCAAAGAAAAAAGTCCTCTCACAAGAAAGGAAACTGAGTAAAAAATTTTTGACAAAGGTGAAGTATTACAATAAATTTTGCAAGACCTTGTGAAATGACAATAGAGTCGCTCCAAGAGCCTCTAGAGTAGGCCAAAAGGACAACCAAAGAATTAAGTGAAAATATGGACAGAAATCAGAACTCTTAAGGAAGTATGAAGACATACTTCCATAGAGAAACAGAGACAGAGAAACAGAGAGAGACAGAAGCACAGAGAGAGAGAGAAAGAGAGAGAGAGAGAGAAGAGAGAGAGAGAGAGAGAGAGAGAAACAAAGACAAAGAACACAGAGAGAGAGTGCTAGAGTACCAGACAGAGACAGAGACACAGAGAGATAAAACTACAGAACTGGAAAGCAAAAATGAAGAGGCATAAGGACAATTAAATTTAAAAATTAAATTAAAAGGCAAGGTAAAAAAAAACAATAGATATAACAATTAAAAACCCTAAATTTGAAAATAGGTTGCAAAAAAGATAAAGGGTAAGTCTTCCAGAGGAAAAAAAATATAAAAAAGAAAACCAAATAGCATGCCTTCAAAAGATCATATAAGAAAATTACCTGGAAATACTGCAGTCAAATGGCAAAGTATAAGTTTAGGAGGAATGGGGCCAAGGGAGAGTGCAAAGTCAGGATTTGGAAAGACTGAATCAATAAGCTATATATAGATGCATATATCAACATATATAGATTATGTGTGTGTATGTATGCATGTGTATGTGTACATATGACAAATACATGTGCATATATGTGAGTCATTGGGCAAATGGTTATGGATATGTGTATATACACCTATGTGCATATGCTAAAAAATAAATACTTGTAAAACCTATATAATGACATGCTGACAAGTGAAATTCTTGAGTCCCTATCCACGAGGACCCACCCACACCAATAACAATACCTCACATTGAGAAACAAAACCTGTCACATCCAAAAAGCTCTACCTGCTTATCAATACTAGTTTCTAGAGCACTCACCAAACACTGGGGCTCTGTGCATTTAGCCCATCCTCCTTCCTGCGCTCTATAACTAAGGTTGACACAGGCACTTTCAATCATTAACGCCATATAGCCTAGCCAAGGTTTAGGCAGAAAGAATAATGTCTAAGATATTCCACTCCTTGTTCTCTCTAAGCACTTTACAAATACTACCTCATTTCATGCTCATAATAACCCTATGAGGTAGATGCTATTGTTATCCCTATTTTGCTATCACTATCCCTATTATTTAACTCTCAGTTAAGGAAACTGAGTCAACTAAAAGTTAAGTGACTTACTCAAGGTCACATAGTACAAGGACAGTTAGCAAATTTTGCCATATTTATTGGCCCACCACTTCCACTGGAGGGAAAGAACAATTCCTAAAACACAAAAATAAGATTCCTGTTATCACAGGTACTTCATGAACTCTAATATGCACAATAATCTTGTGTTTGGGACAAAATTTGAACTCAGATGCTCCTGACTCCAGATTCAGTCTTCTGTCCACTGTGCCACCTACCAGGAAGTACACTCATCCTCTAGGAACCTGAGTGCTCTATGAGGTCACCCTTGTTATACCTTGTTATATACATAAATAGAATCTCATTGTTTTCTTTCTATGAGTGTTCATTTTAACAGCTGGTGTTTGCTTTGGAACATTTTGTGAAATAGACGTGGCATTTCTAATGAAAGAGAGGTCCAGCAGATAAGAAAGATAAGGAAGAACAGGAGCTAAGTGCTTTTGGGAATACTCCATGGACCTTTAATGGATAAAAAAGGATGGCTATTTTTTCGTGATTATCATGCACAAACTTGCTGGCATTGATGTTTTGTGTAAGGATGTGATTGCACCTTGCTTTAATTGTAAGCTATGAAATTTCCCACATGAGTTAGAAGCTCTTGGGACTTTACATCTGATCTATTTTCTTCGATCTTACTTTGATCCAAGGTAAGTGCACTGATGCTGAGGAATCAGCAACCCATCACGTAAGAAGAAGCATTAGTTGGGCAAACAGGAGTGCATGACAGCAGCTCTAGATTGTTTTACATTGCTGAGGATTCTCGAATGGCACCCTTGTAAAGGCAAGGGGAGGATCATGCTGACTTGTCTGTCCCTTTGCTTTCCTTCTCTCCTTTTGAATGAGAAGGCCTCCTCAGTTGGAGCAAGGGCCCAGGCAGTACATCCCTTGAAGACTATAAAGTTCTGAGAAGTAACTGTTCCAAAATTTCTGACCATTCTCTGGGAATGAAAAGAACTGAGAAAAATCTGTTTCAAACAGTCCTGTGAGAGGTCAGCCTGTAACTCTAAGACCTAGGCCTCAAGGAAGTTTAATGTGTTATTGCAAAGCCCTTCTTCCCATTCTTGGAAAACCTCTCTAATGTATGCCTTGTAATCTGTTTCAGGGTTTCAACATATCCTTTAAACCCACAATGATGGGAATACAAGAATGGAAAATTCCTTGGTAAGAATCAGTCCTCTTCCTAATTGTTTTATGCATCATTGACATCTCTTACGTTTAAAGATGCTGGTGTGGTGTTCAGAGGTCATTAAACAGAAACCACAGGTGATCTTTATTCAGTCCATGAACCAAGTCTGAAGACACCAAGGCTTTGTACTGAAATTCCAGGAACGTCTATCAAGTTGTTGTTGTTTGTCCTTCAATTACAGGCATATATTCACACACTCACACACATATATAAAACATTCTGCAAACCTCAAAGCACTATGTAAAGAGTGGTAGTAGTAGTGGTAGTGATGGTGGTGGTGGTGATGGTAGTGGTAGTAGCACCCTTAGACCACAGAAGTAGCCCCAACCGATCCTACAGACACAAGACATCTTAGTGTGAAAAAGCTTCCACCTCGGTGTAGATTGCATAAACCCCAACATCTGAGTCTAGCCCTATTCTAGTTTGCTCTGCAAGGCTAAGCCTGAAGAAAGATAATTTGTCCCAAATGACCACAGCTAAGACAAATTGCTCTGTTCTCCTTCTAAGGCTAACCTTGTATAGAAAAAACAAATAGCTTTGTCCTATCTGCAAAAATTATAGATAACATTCAAAACAACATTTTTTCCTTTAGAGTATTAAAGTCTGCTCTGCGCTCTAGTTTGAGGGGGACTCTTCTGAAAATTCCTCCTCAAAGTTATTTGTTTCCTAAGGGACAATCCTAGGAAGTGCTCCCTTTCCTTAGCTATGTGTCTCTGAATAAACCTTATCTGACTTGTTATTTCTAAACGTTTTATTGGGCTGTGTGTTCTTACCCTGATATTTTTAACACACTTAGGTTCAAAAAACAAGCATTTTTTAAAAAAAAGCTAACAAAAAAGTTTCTTTAGGAACAAAAATGTATTAGGTTTATATTACTTATAACCATTAAGACTCTTAACAGACAGGATGAAGAGGGGGAGGAATTAACCTACTGAACACATACAAAAATTCACAGGTTTATTTTTCTTCTCTCTGCTTCCATCACCTGTATTAATTTATGAGTATAAGTATTATGAGAAGTAGTATTTGCATAAAGTACTTTTGGCATAGGAAAGAAAAAATAATTTCTAAAGCGAAACTTTCTCATATACTAAATTATTTCTATTTGGAAGACAAATACAAACTTAACCAGCATGCCTCTAAAAAGGAAATTATTTCTTTTAGTCAATTCAACACAATACTTACCGTCATTAATAGCATGAGGTTTAATAATGCAGCAAGTACAGTTAGTAAATTTGGCAGTATTTACTGGCCCACCACTTCCACTTGAGGGAAAGAACAATTCCAATTCCTAAAAACAAAAATAAGATTCCTGATGTCACAGGCATTCTATAAACTCTAATATCCACAATAATCTTGTGATATAAAAATGAACTTATTACCTTAAAAATGTCACATTTGCTTCAAAGATTCTAGTAAATAAGCAATGACAGTAAAAAGATGAATAAACTGCAAGTAATAAATACAGCAGAGTCTATAAAAAGGAATCAATGTAGCAGAGTCTATACACTAATACTAACAAGAATATGAATTAACCTGGCATATGAATAAAGTATGACTTACAGGTAACATATCTTACCTGACATGTTTTATAAATAATATGTTTAAGGACATGGGACAGGTCACCATGGACACAGACCTGGCCTTGAGGACAGCAATGCTCTTGAGGCACAGAGTCTTCTGTGACCCTGGGCACATCATTTAAGTTCTCAGTTCCCAAACAACTCTCTAAGATTCAAAAACGGTCAACAGTTAACAAGTCTGAAATGGTAATGGGAGTCTCTTCACTAGGGAACTCCCAAAACTAAAGAAAAGAATGCATTTTAGAAAAAAAAATCAATATAAGCTCCTAGTCTCCTTGGACAACATAAGTGTATGAAGATAGGAATTTCTGTGTGACTGTCAACGGAATCCATTGGAAAATTAAAGCAAATCTGGGTATTCTGTGGAAGAAAAGAATTAATCTTCAGAAATCCTTTCATAATAGTTACTTTTTTTATTTTTTTAATTAGGGCAGGGGGCTGACCAAAAGAGAGTGACTAAATTAAAATTCTGTAATAAAATGCTGTATTTTGACTGCCTTATCAGTTCTTTTGCCTAGGACATCATACAGATCATGCAGTGACCTGAACTGTCTACTAAGAAGGCTCAGGGACCATGCTAGGCTCTAATTCTTTGGGTCAGTTGGAGGTGGTTTTACACACTAACACAGTAAAGTAAAAAGCTGATTCACTTTCAAGAATGATCGACTTTTAAGAAAGCCAAAAAGAGAAAAAGCAACTATCCATTAATATTAAATATTATGCTGGTATCAATTTTAGTAAAACCACAATTCCTTTAGACTGCAATGAAATAAGAATATCATATTCACAAATGCAAAGTCCTTCTAATAAACTGATTTAATATTATTCCTTTTTATTCCTGTGCATGGATAAGAAATATTAGGTATCACTACTTCTTGTTACAAATGACCAAAATTTCTCCTTTTATATGTCATTGGAGAAGATGAGAGACTGGGATACAGCAAGGTGCCACAGAAAGAGTGCTGGACGTAGAGCCAGAGAACCTGGGCTCCAGTCCCCAGCCCCCTCACTACTGACATGGCCTGCAGCCTGGGACAGGCTAGGACTCTGTTTTCTCATTCTCTCACCCACCCCAGCCAGCTGACGAAATTAGAGGCAGAGTAAGTAAGAGAAAAAGAAAACAAGGTGTTAGATGAAATGCAAAGAAGAATTTTCACTTTGTTATCCCTTTACAAGGTGTAACGTTTTCCACAACGTAATTAGCACAGCTAGCTATCGACTGACCAGGCATAGGAATCCCACTGTATCCTCTAGGGGAGGGAAAAGTCACATTCTTCCTTTTGAGAAAAAACTGGTAGAGGTAGCTCCAAGGAGTGTGGCCCCTGGCACTAGATAATACAGCCAGCTACAGATTCAAGAGAGAATTAGCCCTGGAAGATAGGTTACAGAAGGAAAGGTCAACGAGTCCTATGGTACTAGAGACATGAGTTACCTTAACCATGTGTGAAGGGAGCTTCTACACCAAGTACATCCTACAAACGGATGAAATCACAGGTCTAGAGAACACACACACACACAAATACTCCCAAGGCAGACATTTAAAAACCCTCTAATGGTACTGAATACAAAACAGATTTAAATATAAACTAATATTTACTAATACTGAATGAGCTCACTATTCCACACACAAATTCTTCCCCCAAGGGCAAGAATGTACTTGTGATTATTATATTTTATATTTATAATCGCTTTCTATTATGTTGCTTCTGACTGTGATTTGGCCAAATCCTCCCCACAAACTCCAGGAAACTTATTTCTTCTACCTATCACCTAATTTCCAGGTACAGAGAAACAGGGGTATACAGGAAGGTAATAATACTGTATATGCAGGTTAATTATAGATAGTAGCTATATTCATTATAACCAAGCCATAGTTAAGGTGAAGCTCTGTGATGATAATGAAAAATTTTACTGAGGAAAAAACTGGCATTCAACCTTCTCTGGATTACTATATTAAAATATTTACAGAGGACCAATGGGCAAAATTCAATAATTTCTCTAAATAGGCCAATACTTTAAGAAACAGACTCTATTACCTATAAAATTTGGTTTCTACAAGCATGTTTATTTTAAGATGTTTTAAAAATAAGAAGCTTTCTTTAACAATACATAAGCATCAATAATCAAAAGCACTGTTGTGTTCAAAGACACTTTTTAAACATCCTTACCTTGGCAGCACTAGCAAAAGAATCAGGACCATGAACTGTATTTCTTATGCTATCTGTTCCAAATCTTGCTCTAATGCTTGTAGGAAAATCTGTACGAGCCATACCAGGGTTTGCAGGTCCTATTAATTTCTTCCATTCGTTGATAGCATCATCTCCTAAAATCTCCATGGCAATAACAGGACTAATTGTAATAAACTGGATAAGTTCACTGCAAAATAGATTTTTTTAGGAATATGTGTTAAGCAATGTATCTGTCTTAACATAGAACATTTATTAGATCATAGGCATGCTGCAAAATAAATTACCTATAAAAAAGTTACTGAACATCATTTTATCATGGATGCGATAATATTTTATAGTTCAGTAGTTGTGTGGTAGCCTAGCTCACCACATATCATTGGTATTGTCAGACCATTTAAGTGGCAGAAACAAAATCACTATAATAATAATGTATCTGTGTAAAAAGTCATCATCATATGTGTCTCTTGACGTAAAAGGCAATAAATTGATTTGGCTTTAATGACTCTAGTAACCTAAGATACAAATCAATTCAATTCAACAAGTGTTTGTTCATTTTTAAACTACTATGCATCATGAACTATGATAGTATTGGAAACATAAAGATAAAAAAAAATGACCCAGTCTCTGCTCTCAGGAAGATTACACAGTAACGAGGTATGATATGTACATAAACAAAATGTAAACACACACTATGATGTCGATTCCATAGGCTACTATTTAGCACTACAACACTCCTACCAGAAGCCGTGATTGTGACCTCAGTTTGAGCCAATCTGTTGGCCATGATGTTGACATAGCCTGCATAACAGGCATTCAGGCACCTGTCTATAAGATCCATCAAAGGAACCCCACTGCTAGCAAGTTATTCTCAGCTTCCCTTTATTTCCTTAGAGCCTTGAAGTTCTGGGTTTTTTAGGCTAAGTATGTAGAACACCTGGTCAACTGAGCAAGCCCAGTCCTGAAGAGCTCAGTGATCTATCCTCAGTTCTGGCATCATGAAGTATTATCTCCTGGTCCTAGACAGTGGCAGCTATAATTAGAAAGCCAAACGGATCACATTTCCTTTTGAAGATCCAAGTTCTCTTATGGAATCCCCAATGACACAGGTATATTGCAGAGAGTTAATGGTAATTGGGGTATAATCTGAAATTTGGTAGGCCACCAATGGGTTGCTATCCCACATTAAGTAGTTTGTTTTTTATCTTAGAAGCAATAGGAAGCCACTGAAATCTTTTGATCAAGAAAATGACATAATCAGGGATGAGAACTAGGGATGAGAACTAGAAATGTGTTTTCATTGGTATCATGACCTCCAGGATGAGGGAACTCCCTTTACTAATGAGGGCTAGCATATTCTTTACAACTTATCATCTTAGAGGGTTACTTAGAGTGCTGAAAGGTTAAGTAATATACCTACTGTCACATAGCAATAGGCAAGATTGAAGTCAGGTCTTCCTGGCTTCAAGACCAGCTCTATTCACCATGCTGCCTCTCCATAACATGATCAGATCAGGGCAAAATAATCAGAAGATTTTTTTTGGCAAGTGAATGTAAGATACATTGGACAGGAGAGAGATCTTCAAAGCAAAGAAAGGTCATCAGAACAATCCAGGCAAAAAGTTAATGACAGCCTGAATCTGGGTGATCTTTGATTATCAGTTAGCTCTATGAGTCTCATTTGAATTACGTGTTAAACATCCAGAATCTATACAGGAAGGGAGAAAAAAAAATAAAACAGATGCTATCTACTAAGTGGATATAAAAATCCTTTAGAAGCATTACTTTGTGCAAGAGAGTCTCTCAAAAAAATAAACAATGTAGATTAAGATGAAAAGAAAACATACAAAATAAAATCTCATTCTCACATTCTTCTGGAAGCAAGGAATTCTCAATAGGTATGAAGATCATACACTTCAAAAAAAGCTTATTTTTCTGAATATACAATAAATGCAGGGTGTAATGACAAATTTCAGGGATTCTTTTTATCTAACTCAAGGACTCAAAAAGTGATTTTGGAAGTTTTATGTTAGTGCAACCACACTCTCTTCAAGTTATTCAAATGAAACAAAGGAAGAACAAGCAATATGCAAAAATTTTTAAATAAGACAACTCTACAGAAAGGACTCCCTTTATACATAGCCAGCTCCCCATTTTAATACCTACTTATAGAATGGCTTTGATAGATGATCGACATAAAAATCTGTTGCTTCTTTCCTGTAACATAATAAAACTAATGGTTACTAAAACAAACAGTGAAGTGACATTTTGTTACTTTTTGACATTTGATCAATTAAATTTAGATAACCATTGTCCATTCATGTATATCCAACCTAATAAAACACTACCTTTGAGATTTTCCTCCAAATTCTCCAGGTCAAAAAACAAACACAAATCTCTAAGTCTGGGTCACTGCCATGGTAAGAGTTATTACAAATTAACTTGGTTTATTAAATTATTTTTATCTCCCAGACACTGTTACTTTAGGTCCTCCTCTTTAAGATTCTCATCAAAGAAATCATTGAATAAACATAAGTCTCACATTTGTCCACTAGTAATAATTTGTTCTCAAGAGCTCACCAAGCCACTGAATTAGAGAGATGAATGACTGCAGGAGAATACAATCTAAAGTACAACTTACCAAAGCCGTCTTTGGAAGCTAAAGATTATATTACAATATATTTTGATAGCTCTATCTGTGTGGCTGTCTTACGAATCCTTCTAAAATCAACCAACAAACACTGAATAAGAATGTGCTATGTTCCAGATAATATACTGGGTTCTGGGGATACAATGACAAAAATTAAGTGATTCCCTGCCCACGAGGAGCTAACATGCTATGAGAAGAGACAATCTGTACACAGATAGGCAGGTACAAAATGGTGACAAAGTGAGTAAAAGTCAAATTCCAGGCAGGGACAGAGACACAAGCAACCAGAGGGAGGTAGGAAGGCAAGCCCAGAAAAGGTCTCATACAGGAGGGAATGCCTGAGATCAGATTTGAAGACAGAGATTCCACAAGGCAGAGGCGAGGAAGGATCCCCACTAAGCATGACTGATGGCCGTGCCCAGCAGCATCCAGTGGCTTTTAAGGAAGACAAATTAGCTTGAGAAGGCAGGAATGGCAAGAGGATCACAAAGGTTTAAAAAGTCAACTGGACAAGTACAGACTGGGGAAGATGTGATAAGGCAGCAGGTTACATGAAAAAGATCTGGGAGTCATAGGTTACTACTTGGGTGTAATGGAAAGCTTCATGGCTTTGGACTCTGAAAAGCTCAGTAGAATTCTTGGCTGTACAACCTCCAAGGGTTCTATGAACCCAGAGGATTGTGAGTGTGCTTCTTGCCTTCTCTAAACCTCTGTTCCTTATCTGCAAAATAAAAATATTTGCTCTACCTTACACAATTGTTATAAGGAAAGTTGTTTCCTAAACCACAAAGCAATATATAAATATGAAATATTACCATTGCTAACTGCAGACTCAATGGTGTGATGTGAATGCTCAAAAAGTTAATGAGATCTTAGTCTACCTTAAGACAAGGTTAATAGTCAGGAAATAATAATAATAATAATAATAGCATCTAAAATTTACATAGCACTTACTATGTGCCAGGTACTGTACTAAATGCTTTTATCTTTATTTCCTTTGATCCTCACAACAACCCTGTGAGGTCGGTGCTATTATTATCCCCATTGTTCAGATGAGCAAACTGAGGCAAGTAGAGGTTAAGTGACCTACTCAGGTTCATACTGCTATTAAGTATCAGAGGCCAGATTTGAACTTTATTCTTCCTAACCCCAGGCCCAGCACTCTCTCCACTGCAGAACCATGGATTAGAGCACACCTGGGCTGTTATGGTTAGCTCTGGTGCCCCCTTCCCTTGTTATTGTCAGCACTAACAAATCAGAGCACATCCAGATGAAGGTGGCCAAGATCTTGAGCAAACAAGAAACCAGATCATTTGAGGACAAAAAGAATGCAACTGAGAAGTCTGGCCTATACCTGAGCAAGAACACCCTTACACCATTCCTAGTAAAGGGTCATTCAGCATTCCCTTGAAGACTTCTAATGAAAAGGACTCCACAGCCTCCCCAGGCAGCCCACTTTTAGGTAACGCTAATGATTAGGAAGTTCCTCCTTGCATCACTCCTCAATCTGCCTGCTGCAGGTTTTGCTAACCTCTGCTCCTCTTTCTGGCCTCTGAGGCCAGGCCAAGCAAAATAGAAGCCAGCCTTCAGGACTTGAAAATAACTACCATGTGCCCCTTGTGATTTCTCTTCTATAAACTTAGAATCCTCAGTCATTTTAACAGGATAGGGTAGGTTTAGCTATCTATGCATTTTTAAAAGAAGCCTAAACCTTACAACCAACAAATTACCTTGAAAGCAGCATCATCTTGAGTTTACTTATTTTAAATCCAGCTTTATTTATCATATCGATTATCTCTCCAGCATGTGGTATTGCATCCGGTTTAAGTAATGCCAGAGTTCTAGAAAAGAAATGAGGGACAATTCTCAAAAAGGAAATTTACCACTCATATGTAAAATGTACCTATAATCTTGGCTGTAATTCTAGATTATTACAATTTGAACATCAAAATTAATTTCACTCGGCAACATCTTAAAAGTATCTTTAAAAAAATTCTCCATAGGCAAAGTTGCCAGGGTTTTTGCATACAAACAAAAAAATACCTATTAAGGAAATATTTATATGTTTAAAAGTACTAAAGTTAAAACTATAAAACATCAGTGCTTGAAGAGTCTCCTTACTGCTTAAGATGGATTACACATTGTAGAACAGAAAGCTTATTAACTGCATCACGAACGTGACTTGTTTGTTTTAATGTATACGTAGCACGCAGCTTTCACATGCCTCCTGCCACAGCCATACCTCAGTAAAACCAGGCTCAGGGTAACTGACATGTCTCAAACCTCTCAGTGAGTTAGGTGCTTTCTACCCACATGTGAAGGCTTCTCCTGGCAGAATGGACAGATGAGAACAATTTGTCCTAACAGCCATGAAGGTGACTGAAGCGAGCGGCGTGGAGCGGCTTGGTTAGACGCTGAAAACACCAAGGTCATCCACTGCATTCCGGGCCACTGCCAGGCATGTCTGCATTTTGTTTGTCTTGCCAGTCAGAAAAGAGAGTGAGGCAGATGACTTCATGCAACTGCCTCACTTCAATCCAATTCACAAGCAAGTCAAAACATCACCCGCACAACGCAGTGTCACTGGCCCTCTTCAAATACAAAGGATGAACTACAACTCTGCAGTCAATTCACCATAGCTAAGGAAATGTTCGTTTTAAATTGGACTGCTAAATGGCTTCATTAACTCTGCATTAACAAATACTGCTACTTCACAAAGAGACAATTGAGCTTATATCCAACGCTTCATTTGTAGGCAGGGAGTAACCTACCAATAATTCATGTTCTCCATCCTAATTAAAATATGACACTTCCTCTGAAATCCTGGAAACACAGAACTGAGCACTAGAACTATGCCTAGAGAACAGACAACAAAAGTGAGGCTCTGCAAGGCCGGGTGATCTGTCCAACAGCGTACGACTAGGTAGCAGAAGAACCAAAACTAGAACTCAGCTGTCTTGATCTCCACTGTAGTGTCCTTTCCATCCACCATTTAATGAAGAAGGGAAAAGACAACTGAGAAGTGGGCCTAACATTATAAAGCTTCAAAGCAAAATTGTCTTTTGGGAAAATTTATGCTGTCTTCAAGAGGGAGCATCCTTGAAGTTTGTTTTTCCACTCTTTAAAAAAAGAAAATGTTCATTGAAACCAAACAACGACAAAACAGAAACAAGACGTAAATTTTTCTTTTGTTTTGTTGTAAATCTCATTATGCCCACTGCATGATTCCTTGAAAGTTTTTTTTCCCCAGAAACTATTCACATGGCTGGTATAAAATATGATAAACTTCCTTACTGACTAAAAAGGAAAGCAAAGAAGAATAAAATATACTCATTTAAGCTTTTTGATACATTAAATTATCATGTGACACTACAAGGAACATTATCCTTTGAAAACATGTAAGTTAGATCAGGATATATGGACAAAGTTGGTCTATCAAGTTCTACACAGCTTACGAACTTTTTTCTTGTTTGTTTCCATGTTTATTACTAGATAAGTTTCTGAGAGCCAAAGAGAGGAGGAGTAGATGTTTAAAAAAAAAAAGACATCAAAAATTTATTTAAAGAAAGGAAAAAAAGGTCCAATATTCATAGAAAATGTTTTTGTACTAATAAAGAGCTAGAATTTTTTTGATCCTCATGAATTGAGGAATGACTAAACAAACTGTGATAAGAATACAAAAGATTATTACTATGTTTAAAGAAATAACTAATATTGAGAACACAGGAAGGTAAGAAACTGATTATACAAAATGAATTAAGCAGATCCAGGAAAATAATATAGGCAATGACTACAACAATGTAAATTAAAGAACAACAACAAAAATTGAAACTGAATCTTATATAATTCAAATGACCAAGCTTGACTCCAAAGAAGAAAGATAAGAAGAAATCTGCTTTCCTTCATTACAAAGGTGGGGGGCTATGGATGGAATACAGATATATTGTTGGACCTGATCAAGTGTTGGTTAGTTTTGTTGAATATTTTTTCTTCTTTATTCTCAGTTATAAGGACAGCTACAGCTCTCTGGATGGAAAAGGAGTGTTATTTTGGAAAATGAAAATACTAAAACAAAAGCTATCAATTAAAACATAAAAAGTTTCTAAGTAAAATAACCTGTTCCCTTTGCTTTCTTTGTTGGTTGTGAGAATTCCTCAACTACTTCTCTTCTGTTGAAAATACATCTTCTTTCATCGATGATTAGGCCCAAGTTTACAAGATGTTATTTTGTTTTTTATCTTGTAAGCCTTTATTTTCTAGAATACTGTTATTCTGTTTCTTCTATGTTTCTCATGACTTTGGAATAATCCTAGTTTATTGGTATTATTTTTCTTTCATATTTGAAAATTACCCTTGATGCTTGCAAAAAATTGTTCATGACTAGAATTGTGAAATTTCACCATTACACACCTTAAAGTTGGAAGTAAGGGGTGTGCGTGTGTGCATGTGTTTCCTGCAGCAAACTGTGGATTTGGCTAATCAATATTTTGCATTTTATATTCAAAATTTGGATAATTTTTAGTATTATTCTCCTACAATATGGTTTTGAGGCATTTTTTTAATTGATAATGCTTTTCTGAGAGATTTCTCGTACTTAAGTTACATCTGCTCATCTTCAGTGTCAGTTGCTTTTCCAATTCAATCTAATAAACATTTATTAAGCACCTACTATGTGCCAGGCACAGTGCTAAGCAGGGAGATACAAATTTTTAAAAGACAGTCCCTGCTCTTAAGGAGCTTACAATCTAATGGGAAAACAACACACAAAAGCAGGCAGGAAAGCAGAGGGGCCAGCCAGGAGAGCAGGGGTTACCTAACAAGAGCATCTTGTTCCATGGAGTTGAAACCAAGCAGAGCAGCAGATGCAGAATGGAGTCATGTTTTTGCTTTTAGAGAATTTATGTAAGCTTTTTACATTGCTACCTTTTACTTCTCTTCTGGCAAATTTTCTTTCCCTTTGGTATCATTTATGTTCCAGATGTATTAGCCTATCTCTTAGAGAATTTCCACAGAGATTCTCCATCATGAGTTTAATTTTTCCCGTTCTGCTTTCTTTTGTGCGTTTTTTTTTAAATTCTGAATTAAGAGCTCTGATTTCTAACCAAAGTTATTCCTTATTTCTTGTATTAAAAGCTTCATAACTCTTTTTAACCACTGTGCCAGTCTATAATCTCTAGGGATTCTGAAGGACTCTCTTTTTCATTAGAGGATGATAATTTTTGAGTGGGTTGAGAAATTTTAAGAGTAGTCATCATTGGTTCCTGACAAGTTACAAGAGGTCTGCATCGGAACTCCACAGGGATCTGTGCTTGGCTCTGTGCTATTTAAAATTTGTATTAATGCCTTAGATAAAAACATAAATGCCATCCCAATGAAAATTGCAAATGACACAAAGCAAGGAAGGATAGCTGGGTTAGGATCTAAGTTTTGAAAGGCTAAAACCACTTGTCTAAATATATTATGAAATTTAATAGGGATAAATTGGAAAGTTTTATACTTGGATTAAAAAATCAACTGTGTAAATACAATTTGGGAGATGCTTGGTCAGATGATGGCTTGTCTGAAAAAGAGTTAGTACCTAGTTGGCTACAAACTCCTTATGAGTCAATGGTCTCATATGGCATCCAAAAAATGTAATGTGGGGCTATATTAAGAGACATGCAACTTCCAAGAATAAGGAGATACTAGCTCTGCTATATTCTGCCCTAGGAAGGTCACATCTGGTGTACTGTGTTTAAGATGAGGCACCAGAGCTTAGGAAGGGTATTGATTAGGTGGCAAGCCACCAAAGAAGGGAAGCCAGAATGGTGAAAGGTCTCAAATCTATGCCACATAAGGATCAAATGAAAGCACTAAGGATGCTTGGCCTGAAAAATATAGAAGAGAGCTTTTTGTCAATAGCCATTTTCCAGCATATAAAGACTTGTTGTGTACAAATTTGCAAAGAGGAAAATTTCCTAATAACTGTCTTCACACAAAGGCAGTACAATAATTATCAACTATGCTGTAGTAAGAATTCCTTTTTGGTTATGGGTTGACTAGTTAAGTGCCAAAATCCTTTAAACCTTAAAATGCTATGACATTTATATCTATCAAAAGTTTTTGGACTCTCCTTCAATAGCTATGGTAATAGGCAAAGTCAAACTTCCCTACTATCTGTACATCCAACATTCAAATCTGGCTCTCTGAAATTATTAAAAAGAAAAGACAAAATTCACTATGACATAGCATTGGTGTAGAGGAGTGTATGGCAGAGAAGATGAAAGAGAAGACATGCAAAGTTGAAGTGCCTTTGTAATTATTCTACAATCACACCAGAAGGGCTCTGTGTAACACAGGGCAGGCGAAGATGTCTATTACCTCAGGAAATCTTTCTCCAACAACCCAGGTACTTGTATTTTTATGATAATTATGCCTTTTGGTTTCTTTATATAGTCTTATCTTTTTTAATTTTTAAAATTATTTTTCTCTACTAGCCAATAACATTGGTTGAATACATAAAGTATAGATAAACAACTTAGATAGGAAATAAAAGTTAATCAACCTGGACAAAAGGTTTATTGTCAATGACATTATTCCCAAAGTTAATATACTGAAGCATTGAGGAACCAGAACAAGGAAGAGGATGGAGGTGAGGGTTTGGAAAATAATCCTTTTGTATAAACATCACAACAATGGTACTCATAAATAAGCAGCAAAGTCCATTAAAACTTGCAATGTTCTGAAGAGGAAATACCCTAAATATGTTGCATTTTTTCACTTTCTTGACAATAGACAAGGTATTTTCTGTCTAAGCTTTAGCTAAGCTTGGCTACAATCAGGAGGGTTAGGGTGACATAAAGTAATAGTCACCTCATCACTCTGGCCCTCAATATTCCCACATGAAAAAAATGAAATGAGATTAGTTATCTCCCAGGTACCTTTTCAGCTCTAACTACTAAATTCCTCTGAAGCGGTTCCCTTTTCTCTTAAAAATTAAAAAAAAAAAGCATTGTCTAAAATCACTTCTTTAACCTGATTGGAAAGGTAGAATCACAGAATCTGCACCATGAATTTCTGAAAAAGTCCACAAAAGTGCTCCTGAAAGGAATTAATCACCATAATTCAGAAACACCAAACAGAACTAGGAGAAATTAGAACTAAATTCCCAAGTTCTTAAGGGGCTTTTAAGAATTACAAAGAAATGCATAGTTATTTTCTTACTTTTCTTTTCTATTGCACAACTGGCGGGCTGTGTATTGATCTCCATAGTCGATCAGATGCAGCTGTCGGGAAAAGATAGTCACTTTGTTGCCAATAAACAAATCTTGTAGACGCACACTATCATACACAGTTCGTTTCAGAAAGATGCGATGATTCTTTACGTCATGCTGTGATAAAAAAAAATGTATTTAGCAAATAGTAAATGTCATATAACAAGGCAGTTAAATTCTTAAATCTGTTTTCTCTTAGAAAGCTGTTTTTGCTTAAACCATAAAATCCAGTTAGAATCTGTTATTGTCCCTTCTCAAAGTATGTCTCTTAGCTGAAGTGTTTGCATGAAACTTTTCAATAGTATAGAAATGTTTCTTCTAGAAATAATTATTTGTGGAGAATTC
Organism: Phascolarctos cinereus; assembly: GCF_003287225.1. Taxonomy (NCBI): domain Eukaryota; kingdom Metazoa; phylum Chordata; class Mammalia; order Diprotodontia; family Phascolarctidae; genus Phascolarctos; species Phascolarctos cinereus. The sequence continues at coordinate 419,097,998 of NW_027555958.1, read as the reverse complement.
AATCTTTTAATCACAGCAACTGTTTTCTAATGAAATAAAACTCTTTTTTGCTGTTGCTGTTGTTTAGCATAGGTATACCCTCCCTGCCTACACACACACACACACACACACACACACACACACACACACACACACACACGATGTCATTAACTAGTTCTCCGAAAACAGGACTTTAAGTAGGAAAAAAAAACTATCATGGGGACAATTAGTTCCCTTGGAACAATATTATAAATGGAGAATCAGCCAAAGGAAACTTTAAGAGTTTGGTGTGTAGGAATTCTGACACATTTGTGAGGTTAGAAGGATTTGGTTTAGAAGCCACAAAGAAGCTGGACTCTGAATCAAGAAGACCTGAGTTCACATCCTGCCTCAAGTAGGTACTCTGGCTTGGTGACCCTGGGCACGTCATGGCTTTTCGCTTTTCTTTGTGTCCTCAGAGTTGAATGACAGACATTTAGTAAGGGCTTGTTGACTAGACCTGACCTTCGGCAGCCTCATTTGTCTCACATACAAATGCAGGCATAATAAAAAATACCTGCCCCAGAGGGCTGTTGTGAAGACTAAATGAGATCCTTTATGTAAAGCACTTTGCTAGCTTTTATTACTATATAAATTGAGGATGTTATTGAGAGACTATGATGTTGGGGCAACATTATATTATTGTATACTTATTTTTTTTAAAACTTGACTTTGTACTGTAAAGTGAAGTTTTCTATATGTAGTCTTCATTTCACAGAAAATTTAATAGATTAATGTATACAATTATACATTAATTGTTCTATTCTACTATAAACAAAGAAAAGATACATTCACCATTTCAACAGATCCATCCACTGGGTAATATAAAAGGTCATAGCGTCGCAGAAGGGAAGCATTTGGGTCATACCATTCTGCCACAAAAGCGTATCGTTCATCAAGATTCTAAAAAAGAAAGATTTAAGAATTTTAATATTCACCTTAAAAAGTGCTATTGTTTACTATATCACATAGAACACAATCAAGTGGAAAATGTTTTCAAAACACAAGTTAAAAAGCCCACTGATCAGTCTAGATGGAGATGTTCTTTCTTTCCTTGGAACAGAGTATATTGTGTGTATATGTGTGTGTGTGTGTGTGTGTGTGTGTGTATGTGTGTGTATAATTATGGCACTTCACCTACAGGTGGACTCAATACCTGAGAACTGCCTTTACTAGACTCTGTGTGTGTGGACAGATACAGAGATATAGATATAGATCTGTATGTGTACACACACACACACACACGTTTGTATGTATATATGTGTAGATATATGTATGTGTGCTTGTATGTATATATGTATACATACATGTGTGTATATTTATATGTACATGTATATGTGCATATAGTGAAAGGACAACAGTCATGGTAGATAGAATATGATAGGTAATTACCTTGCCCTCTGAGCTTAGATTACACACTCACACACGTGTGTGTATGTATATATGTGTATGTAGTAAAAAATTATCCTGCTATTATGCATTTTATAGAAAATTAATAGAAAGGATAGGGAGAGAATTTGGAACTAAAAAATTAAATTTAATGACTTAAAACAAAAATTAATATTAAGAATATGTGCACTATTATTTTCCTTTATGTTACTGTCTTACCATATTTCAATACGAACTCCAGCTGTGTACATAGAGAAGAGAAAATTTATGAGCTAGGTGTCGCAGTGAATAGAGTGCGGACCACAGGTCAGGAAGACCTAGTTCGAATGTCTCAGACACTTACCAGCTATGTGACCCTGAACAACTCATTTAACCACTTTCTGCCGCAGTTTCCTCAACTATAAAATAGGGATAATAATAGCACTTATATCCCAGGGTTGTTGTGAGGATAAAATGAAATAATATTAACAAAAGTGCTTTGCAAACCTTAGAGTGCTATACAAATACCAGCTATTACTATAACCATTATTAGAAACACAATTACTGTCTTCAAATATTTAAAAAGTTACTATGTTGACCAGCCAGTCATACAGATTCACCAAGTGAAAAATAAATGATGACCAGCTTGTATGTCCCAACAGTAACCATGAAATGCCAAGAACAAAACAGGAAACTCCCCTAAGCCCTATCCCACCCTTGCCACCAGTATGCTGGATAGGCTTTGGCAGACTTATGGGAGGACACATAACTTCAGGACTACCCATTACACATGGGTCACAACATGCATTGCTAAAGAGAATGCTCACATCTAGAAGATCACAGCTGAACTGGGGTATTGAAAGGTCATGTGTAAGAGAGATCATTCTACCTGGTCCCAAAAGACAGAACTAGGACCAGTGGGCAAAAGGTATAAAAAGAAAAGAGATTTTGGTTTAATATAAGGGAAAAGGTGCTAAGAAGACAAATAAGACATGGAGGAGGAGCTCGGCCACACAGAAGGATAGTCTCATTCCTGAAGGAATTTCACAGCCACAAAAGTTCCTGGGCATGTCTTACAAGTGCAACTTGAATACCCTCACGCTCTTCCCTGACACCATCTGGGAACATCCATTCTCCTCCAGCCAGTAACAGCAGCAGATCAATGATTATGCACCTTCATCTCCAGGCTACACCCAGGGTACAGGGAACACCCAGGTAGCCCCCAAGTAAATATGCAGAACTCCTCACCATCACCAAAGGGGTAGGGGAAAAGATAAGACTCACATGTACATGGAGCAAAAGCATCAGAGAGACTCAAGTGAAGCATCATTCATGCTCAAGATTTAGTCTGGGAATGCTCAGCCAAGATGGAAGGAAATGTATGGTCTCGGCCTCCCATTTCATTTCCCAGTTTTCCATTTCTTTGGGAAGAAGAAAGAAATCCTATCACTCATACCTCCGATGACTTTCAAAACATTCACATGAATCCCTTCTTTTGAATCAGTTTTAGGATCTTTTTCTTCTTCTTCCTTTCTCTACCCCAAACACAATCTAATCTAAAAAAGATTATTTGCAGCTGATTAGGATTTGCATTTTAAGTAATTAACAATGACCTATGTTAGTTTTTTAAGTATTAAGACAAGATCTGAAAGGTCCATTATGTGGCTGCAAATTCCAGTATACTTGTCCACTAAGCTGCCATGCCTTTGATTTCCTTCTAATACATTTAGCATCACCTAAATTGTTCTTGGCCCCTTTTTGAGAAGTTCCAGCAGCTCTAAGGATTTTCATTTTCATGAGTTGATGCCAACTGCATGTGTTACTTGGCAGTCTGGTATCTCCCAGTTGGTCACATTTATACTATCCGACTTTGTAATTCTAAGGAATTGGGAAAGATTTCTCATAGGAGATAGCCACTAAGCAATTTTTTGAAGCCAGAAATTCTACAAGATAAGTATAAATAAATGTGTGTATATACATAGCCATGCATATGTGTTTTGTATATGTAAACTTACACATTTGTATTTATGTTTATAAATTTGTATATAAAATCACTTGTAGAATATATATGAGAAAATGATTATTTCTCTCTTATATTAATAACCAATTACTATCAGAGAGATCTAGGATTTTTTCCTTTCCTATTTCCTCATTCTTTACTAGGTCAAATTAGCCCCTGAAAAACAGGAGTGTTAATGAGATTGGATTTAACATTCTCCTCATCTTGTTCAGACTCCACACAACTGGGGAAGCCCACTGTGTTCTACGCAGGCTTGCGTAGAGGTATATCCTTTGTGTAGATTGCCTGGGTCTGGGGGTGGTCTGGGAATAAGAATGACATAATCAAAGTCATATTTCCTGGCACTTCATTAGAATAGATCCACCTCTCATTATAATGTTCATCCTTCTCATTAATTGTTAACCAATCAGAGTTGGTTGCCGTCTGGGGGGAGGGGGAACGTTCACTCTTCCAAGGGCATATAAGCATCAAATAGGCTGCCATGATCCATTTTTGGTTTACAAGAGACAGCAAACGACCATCCTTTTATTAATTATTTGCTAGCCATAATTAATAAAATTATCAATTTCCCAGAAATTATCTCTCAAACTTTTTATACCTCACACATATATACATTTGTATATATACACACACACATATAGATACACACTTGATATATATACGTTTGTATTTATTCACATAAATACAAAGGGGTGGGGTGTGTGTGTGTGTGTGTGTGTGTGTGTGTGTGTGTGTGTGTGTAGGGGTGTATGTATAGGGATACATACACAAAAGTATACATGCAGATCTACAAGTGTGAAGGAAGGAATATATACCAGACATGGAGGACCACTCACACAAAGGTAACAAGACACAGAAAACAGAACATTGAAACCCTATCTCTCGGGGTAAAGAGAGTCAGGTTCAAAATTAGTTTTAAAATGTTTGTTAGAAAAAAAAGGTTTGTAACTTTTATTATCACAGTCTTATCAAGAAACATGTGTTAAGCATCAACTACGTGCTAGGCCTAAAAAAGAAAGGTATATTCAACTAGCATCAAACCCAGTGGAATTATACAACTGAACTACCAAGATCTTTCAAAGAACAATCAGTTTTAAGAAAGCTCCTATCAACAAAGCCAAACGGTAAAAGTCTTAAAAATACCACAAAAGCCACAAAGGTGAGATGAGTCATCTTCATTAAATGCAAAGAGAACTTTCACACAAAGAGTCTCTTTTAAAGGGAAGTAAGCAGATCCTGACCAAGTTGCTGCACAGCTTTTAAGTATGATCAATTTGGCTTCAGATTGGAAGGTGAGTCATGGGTGTGATACTCAGGAGGGGTGTGCCACATTTTTTTCTTTCGTGCAGTTTTGAAGCATAAAAGAGAGAAAGAAAGATTGCAGGAGCAAAAGACAGATGCAGGCATTGAGGTTTGGCTACTCTGAAAAGATCAGATGGATGCTGCAGCAAGCTAGTTCTAGGCAGGCACACTGGCATATCTGGGAGGCGAGAATGATGACTCATTCTGACATGACTAGAAGCTACATGAAAATGTCGGCAAGGGGCTTTCAACACAAATTCTACAAAGTCCAGAAGCTTTTCTATATATCTGCTGCTCTGTAGGGCCTCAAATCAGAATATTAAGCAAACATAGCCTGGGAAGAAATGTGTTTTGGAAGGATTCAAAATAGATTTGTAGAACAAAATTATATTTCACTTGTCATTGAGTTGGAAATTCTTGATCAATATTAATATATTCTCCTCATTTTACATATGAAGAATCTAAGAAAAGAAGTGACCTCACTTGGCTCGCTGGGCTACTTACCGGCAAAGACCAGACAAAACCCAAGTTTACTGCCTCCTGCTCCAGCCATCTTTCCATTGTGTCACTCTCACTGTCTCTCAACTTGAGTTATGACTCAATTAGTGTAATTCCAAAGTGTGGTTAAACCAATTATACCTAGGATTTTAAACCTTTATATTTTGATTCAGTTATTTCTATTAAACACTAATGAGTAAACAATGATAATTCCCATTTACATAGGGTATTAGAGCACTTTCCCTATAATAAACCTATGAGGTAGTTAGTACAAATGTCATTATTCCCATTTTCCAGAGGTAGTGCTGAATCAATATTCCTATAGCTGTTTTGAAGAGTTCTCAATCTTACCGACCTGCTGATAACCAGACCATCACAGACTGAAGCTGATTTGCCAAGGCATCTCCCCTCCCCCCACCCTCCCTACACACCACACACTTAATAAGAACCACATTGCAAACAGTCTCAGTGGGAAATAACCAGCCTCTAGGTAGGTGGTATGACTTACACATCCAACTTATTTCAGTGACAAGAATGTGTCACAGGGGATTACAAAGCAGATGTCAAAATGAAAACTACAATTATTTTATACTTTTTCTTCATCAAATGGTTATTCTAATTTTGCAATGAAGTATTTTTATAACATATCTTAAGGATTTCAGAGTACAGTTCTTCAATTGATCACAAAGGTTCCAAAGTGCATAGCTTAACCTTGGATTTGCTTCATCCTACACACCAGATCTGTTTAAAAATCATGGCAATAACAGAAAAAAAGTCCCTTTTAAAATGTGATAAACTTTTTTTTTTTTGGCAAAAAGTGATAGATTATAGGAATGGTAGGGTCAAGTGAAGGGCTGGGCAGCTAGGTGGCAGAATGGATAGAGTGCTGGGCCTGGTGTCAGAAAGACCTACCTTTCTGAGTTCAAATCCAGACTTAGACACTTACTAGCTTTGTGCCCTGGGAAAATCATTCAGTGCTGTTTGCCTCAATTTCCTCATCTGTAAAATGAGATGGAGAAGGAAAGGGCAAACCACTCCAGTGTCTCTATCAAGTAAACCCCAAATGGGGTCATGAAGGATTAGACACGAATGAAACAAATGAACAACAACAAAGACAGAAACAACGCCTTTTACTCTGAAGAAGCAATTGCATTCCAGTGGGCCGACACAAATTAGCACTTCTGGAATATTCGTTTAATAATTAAGTAACAGGTTTGAAATACCTACATGACGTGAATCCACAGGGTCAAAGCTCAGCATAACTTAGTAATTTGCCTTCTATCCATTAAAGAAAAGACACTGAATAACTTGGGGTAAAAAAAAAAAGAAATTTTTAATCTTGACTTGTTTTGCTTTTTTTTTTTGGTTTCTTTGTTTTGGTGAGCCCTAGGATATGCTGAGAACACTACTCTTTCTTAATTTTTCCATACATGCAAGAATCTACAGCTGACATTTTTTTTCCATATACAACGTAGAAGTGACAATAGAGCTCTGTAAACAGACCGCAGAGAGTACACACACAACAGTGGTTTCCAAAGAGGAGACTGTGGCCTCCAGGGTAGAAGACAATTGGAGGGAATGCAAGAAAAAAAAATAAGCTCCCAGGGCATCCCTGCAGGGACACAGAGAGTTGGCAGATGCTGCTTTCCCTCTCTTCTTCTCCACCTCTTTTCCAGGGCTGACCTGCAGTAGCCTCAAAAGGGACAGACAGGCTGAGCTAATGCTTTGGGGAACCAGATGGAAGCAAGAGAAAGTCTGAGCCTGAAGCCTGGGGAGCAGAGGCACTCTGGGGCTGAGCTGGGGACCGGAGGGCAGCAGAGGGGACACGTAAGAGTTTCTTGAGGAGCCTGGCACAATCAGGGAGAACAGCAGTGCCAGAGGAGGCAATGCCATGCATGAGGACCAGTAAGGTAGCCTTCTGGTTCTCTTCTTTCCCACCTCCCTCCAAAGGCCGAGCAAAAAGGCAACAACCTATCCACAAACAGTCATCAATCACCCACTGTGTGGGGGGCACTGTGAGAGGCTCTGAGGATACAAAGTGAAAATTCCTTAAGTGTCATGTTCAACTCCTCAGTATCTCTCCCCTCTCCCATTACGCAATCAGTTGCCAAGCTTTGTCATTTCTGTCTTAGTGACTCTCATATACAACATCTTCCTCCTCTGACACCGCTACCAGCCTGGTTCTGGCCCACATCAGCTCATGCCTAAACTACAACCAACTCACTAGGCTGCTCCCCAAGGCTGGCAACTCATGCTCAGGGAAAGAAATGGAAATAAGAGGGGCATTCAGGGGCTTGGTCTCAAGTTCACCAGGAAAGACCCTGCTCTAGCCACCACATGAAAGCAGTGACCATATCTGCTATTTCTGGCACATAGTAAATGCTTAATAAATGCTTCTAGCTAGCTAGCTCCAAGTGAAATCATGTAGTAAGTCATATGAACTTTTACTTTATTTTTTTTTATCTCCCATCAAGTACTTTTGGCCTCAATTAGCTCCAAAGCAATAACTTGCTCTTTTATGTTAGGAAATATCAAAGGATTTAATAATACCAAAAAAAACTCACAAGAATACAATAAAATACAGGTACATAAAATGGAATTAACATATCTTGCCTGTTGGTTTTCAGTATTAAAAATCTCCATACAGAGAGATACAGACATATATACTACATTCGATTATGCTTTCTGCTTATCAATAAGATATCATTCAATCTTTTAAGGTTTATGTTTTGATTTTTATATCTAATTAATTTGGGTTGTTAATCTGGGATTTTTTTTTTGATAACTGTATTTTGATATAATTGGTTTCCTTCTCAATCCTATATATTTTATCTTCTGTATCTAAAAACATTATTCCGAGAAGGAATCCATAGGCTTCACCAGATTCTACGTCACAAAAAGAAGGTTAAAAACCCCAGATCTTGGAGATTCAACCAATTTAAATTCCTTGTACTTTAATGTAGTGCTCCTTCAGCTTCAAATATATTTAAGTACAATTAACCCAATCAACTAATTAAGTCAAACAACAAAGATTGATAATATTGATCACAAATATTTGTATGCTCAGAATGTTCCCTGGTATAGGAAATAGCAAAAGAAAAAAATCCTGCTGTCATGAAATTTCTAAGTTAGCTGGAGAAATACAGATAACACACATGGAACAAGAGCAAAGAACAGAAGAACATGTAATTAGGTACGAAGTTGGGGAGGCAGCCTGGCTTTGGAGAAACAGCACTAACTGAGCACTCAGGTCTCTGAACAGTCTTGGCTCAGCCACTGACTGGCTGTGTACCTGTGGGCAAATCCTCAACAGTCTCCTCATTTATAAAATAAGGGTGTTTGACTAAATTATCGCTAAGCCCTTGGCTCTAAAATTCTGTGCCCCTTTTCTGTGCAAAAGGAATTCTGAGAAAAACAGGATCAAGAAGGACAAGTTCCAAGGCAAAGATTCATGGAGGGGCTTGACAACATGAGCCTTGAGGGGTATGTGAGATTTCTCTAGCCAGATTTATAAACAGAGAGAGGGAGCACAGAGAAGGTAATGAGCATGGCATGCCCATGGGATAACTAAAGAAACCATGCTAAGTAGAGGACTGAGTAGGTATTGGGGACAGCAAGAAATAAAATTCAATAGAGTTGACAGGGCCCAATTCTGAAGAGACAGGCCGGGAAGTCTGGACATCAACATTGTAAGAAAAGGTAAGTCACTAAAGATTTTTTTTTTTTGGTCACTGAAGACTTGAGCAGAGGAATGAAAGAAGCCAAAACTCAGGAAGATTCTCCTGGACCCTCCAGGAGAGCCCATACTGGAACAAGAATTCCCTCTATGGCAAAGTGGACAGGTGTGTTCCCTCAGCCTTTGCTTAAGCTCTTCGAGTAAGGAAAAACCCACTGAGTCCTGAGGCAGCCCTTCCTGGCTCTAACTGTCAAAAAGCTTCCTTTTCATCAAGCCTAACCATGTGTCACTGCTTCTTCCCCACATTACATCTAGTGTTGCCCTCTGGGGCCAGGCAGAACAAGTCTAATCTATCCTCCATACGGCAGATCTTCAGATATTCCATGAGAGTCACCATTTCCCCCACTAAGATTTCTCTCCAGGCTAAAAATTCCAGGTATCATCAACTGATCCTCTAATCTAGGGCATTACTTTACTCAAAGGCTCTTCACAAATCTTGGGAGTCCTCCTCAGCTTATCGATGTCCACCCCAAACTAGACACAATATCCCAAATCTCCAGGACCATGAACTCCCTCATCCTGGACACTAAGAACTATAAATTATATCATATGATAGCCATGCCTCTCCCATTAAATATTTGCAAATTTTTATTAACCCAGGTATAAAATTTTACATTTATCACTATTAAATTTCATAAGATTGTGGATTTAGAGCTCAACAGGACCCTTAGAGATCACTGAACCCCCTTCCCTCATTTCACAGATAAAGAATCAATAAAACTTCATCTTATAAATTCAGCCTAATGTTCAAACCCGCCAAGACCTCTGATTCCTGAGGAGAGACATAATGAAGGTAGGATCTAAGAAGGATGAATAGAACAGTTGATCTGAGTGAAGAGAGACTAAAAAAATCAACTAGGAGATTGGTATACTCCAAGCATGAGGTTATAAAAGTTAGAACTATGGTCATGGCAGCAAGAAGGGAGAGGAAACGACAAATAAAGTATTTTTAAGGCAGAATCAACAAATCTTGCTTGGAGATAATGAAGGGGAGGATGTACTTAATTACTTTACCTCCAAGAATCACAAGATTTTAGATATGAAAGGGACCTCAGGCATCACTTAGTTCAAACTCATCCTTTTGCACCAGGAAATTAATGTCCGAAGAGGCATGAGGTAGCTAGGTGGTGCAATGGATAAAGCATTGGGCCTGGAGTCAAGAAGATATGAGTTCAAATCCAGCCTCAGGCAGTTATCAGCGGGAAGTCACTTAACCTCAAGTGTAAAATTAATAGAGATAATAATAGCACCTACCTCACAAGGCTGTTGTGAAGATCAAATGAGATGTTTGTAAAGTGTTTCGCACACATAGTAGACACCTAAAAAAATACTTATGCCCTACCCCCACGAGAGATTATATGACTCACCTAAGATCATACAGTTGAAAGAAGGACCAAGACTAGAATTCAAGTCCTCCCGATTCCTAGCTCAGGGCTCTTCCCCTAACCCCACACCAAATCTTGATAATTCCAAGACTTGACACTAAGTGACTGGGAAATGGTGGTGCCACTGACAAAGAATTTGGAAAAGGGCATTACACAAGCGGAAATGTGCAGTCGGCAGCTGGATGCATAGACCGCAGTCTGGGTGAGAAGAAAGGGCTAGAGATTTGGAAAACTGGCGATCATGACCTTAGAGGTTACGGATGAAGCCATTAGAATGGACAAGCTCTAGCCAGAAAACTTCAGGAACAAATCTATAACAAAATTTACCCAAAAAACTCATGTAAAAAATACAATGTAATTTCTTCCTTGCAGCATCTCCTAAGATTCTCTTTGATCACTGCATTATCCTAGGAACAAAGTAAAGAATGGGATCTTGTACGATTTTCTTCAACTTCTACAACTAGAAAACAATAACATGGCAGCAAGGATAATGTTAGTGTAGGACATTAAGATAATGAAAAATCTCAGATAATGTAAAAGTTTACTGTGTAATTCAAAGCTTTAACTACTTACTGTCACTGTCAACAACTATTTTAAATGAGAAAAAGCTGGGTAATTTTTGGTTTGAAATAATACTCACCTCTAAAAGTCTATTTTAATATCAATAAATATATAAACAGCATTGAAAAGTGTCAACATTAGACTGATCCCATATCTATGGTTATTGTAAGTAATAAGAAAGAACTATTGTTTTCATCTAACACAACAAATTCCATTCTGTAGAAGACAAACAATCCCAAATCTTTTGCTCACAATATGATATATTTAAACATTAAGGGGGAGAAAATACTCCTGATTAATCTTGGAGTTGAGTGTTAAGTACAGCTTATGCATAAACAAAAGTACCACCATTACATATTTACCAGGCACTGCCCTCTATATATTCATTAAAAGCATTTCAACCAGTGTAAATTGGACTTGTTCTATGCAAGATAAGGTAGACATCTTCAAAGTTTCCTTAAAATAAAAACTAAAGCAAATTGAGGAAGAAGCTGTTTGCTACTATAATGCATATCACAGTGTTATTGATGAAAACTTTTCCATTTTCAGTCTTTTGTCCTAATAAACTTTATGTACCCTTTAAAGTGTGTTCGGTTATGCTTTGTATAATAAATGATATAGCACATCTATACCCATTTCAGCTTTGCTTTTATGACATATCTTTGGTTACATGCATAATTTTTTGATACTAAGTCCTTGGTTGGAAATGAATTTTCCAATCATAGCAGTGTTCCTATGAAAAAATGCAATCCAGTTTATAACGATCATTTTGTAACATAATTTTCCGATGATACTATTAGGCTGGATACCATTTAACACCACAGTCTCTAAAGATTCAAAATTACGATTCGTTCAAAAAGCAATAGAGAGATTCTGATACGTGATTACTGATGATGGTTTGTGCACAAAAAGCAGAGTAATCATTGTCATCCAGGACATGTATGCCTGGAAGAGGAGTGCAAGTCATGTTGCCAGAGTATGGGACAAGAGGTGGATAATTAGTGTACTCTGCCAAGGGAGGCCAAAGGAGGGCCTCCAATGTGTTGGGGAGATCCCCTATGGAGGCTTGATGGATAGGAAAGGGACACAGGTAAGAAGTGAGGAGAATGAGAAGTTATGGATGGGGTATACTTTATTCCATTGCTAGGAGGGAAGATGTCTGACCCATTTAAGTACTAAAGGATATTTCAAGAAAGGTAAGGACATCTTGAATCATAGAACAAGAGACCTGGATGGGGCTTTAGAAGACTAGCATCTTGAGATTTAAAGTAGCTAAGGCCTAGATAATAAGACAAAATAACTTGAGCCTAAGGTCACAAAGTTCCTGGAGAGGCTGAAACTTAAACACAATGTCTCAAGTGATAGATAAGTAGTCCTCTCAATCTGTCTGCTTTTTAAAAATTTCAGTCTTTCTAAAAACGTCCATGGACATACATATGCACATGCACCCACTTACATACCCACACACAGGTGCCACACCTGTACAAAATGTAATTCACAAAAGGGGAGAGAGGAAGAGGTAAACATGTAATGAGAACTGATGTTAAAGTAAACTGTTCCTACAGCAAAAAAAATTTCACCACTAGAGTTGAGTAATCTATAGGACATTATACTCCAAAGCAATAAAAACAAGCTGTGAAAACTCCATTGCTTCAATTATCAACTATTAGTGAATATATCATAGAGAATAATCAATGGAATAAATTATAGAACTTTCTGTTTTAAGACTGTCTGAAAAGGACGCTCCTTACTACAAAACCCCATCTTGTTAGTGCCAATATTCTTCTGGTGATGCCATATAATTGCAGAATCATGAAATACCATGATCTCTGAAGAACAGAAACTGAAGGGAACCCAAAGGATGACGGAAGAGATACAGTGGTAGGCCATAGCATGTTACCAACAATGTCAGCCCGCTAGACAGGAGAGCTAGGGGCACAGGCAAAGGGCAGAAGTAGTAGGAATTTTGTCTAGACACAGGGGTTAGTAAATACCCGGTGTTCCAGTCTCCCAGGAAGAATGTATTAATTCTGGATGCCAACCTAGCTGCAGCATCCCAAGATGACAGGGTATGAGACACATATAGGAGACAACCTCCATGTGGAACACACGTGGCTCCCAGTCTGAGGTCCTGAAGCACAGAAAGAGAAGTCCTCTGCTACCTTCAGTGCCCTGAGCCTCAAGACCTGCAGCAGATGTGAGTCTCCTCTATAGTAGGTCCTCTATTGCCTATGGTGCTCTGAGGCCCCAAACATCTCATCATTTTGGGACTCCCCCCCGGCCCGACAACAAACAAGGGCAACAAATAATGGGGAGATTGGGTCCACGATCTGTCTATAGAGAGATCTATAGAAAGATACATGTAAGAATCACATGGGATGAGGAATACTGCCAGCTGCACTGATGGAAAGAATGACCACACCATTCCAGCCAAGAGAAGTGGGCAGAAAGCCAACTGGCCTGAGACTCAGAAGACCTAGGCTTGCTCTAGCCCAGCTCTCTTTCACTAAGCACTATGACCTTGGGCAAATCCCTTCACCTCTCTGGTCCTCAGTTTTCTTATCTATAAAAAGAGGGGAATCAGATCAGATTTCTAAGGTTCCTTTCAACTCTAAAATTCTGTGGTTTCCATGACTTGGGGTGATTCTCTGCCTCTTGTGCTAAGAGATAAGATAATCAGGAGCATATGACAAACTCTACACAGCAGCAGAGATCTAAAATCCAGTTTTCCTTAAATATTGAGGTAAATTGCAAGCTATGCTGCTCCATATTCTCTTTAGCAATACTGTTACATACTCTCTTTAAAAGGGGCAGCTAGGTGGTGCAGAGGATAGGACACTGGGGCTAGAGTCAGGAAGACCAAAGTTCAAATCCAGCCTCAGACACTTACTTGCTGTGTGACCCTGAGCAAGTCATTTAACCCTGTTTGCCTCAGTTTCCTCCTCTGTAAAATGACCTGCAAGAGCAAAACCAAATGCCAACAAACCCCAGACGGGGTCCCAAAGAGTCAGACGTGACTAAGACGACTAAACAACAACAATAATGCCCTTTCAATGCTGCTCTAACAGAACCTAACAGTATCCTGAAACTTCAGTCTTGCATAACTGCCCTCTTAAAGCAGCTGCCACCAGGAAGGAGCAGTAACAAAAGCAGCTTGTATGAAAAGTCCAAAGAATCCATTTCACAGGACCTTGAACATTCTGAGAATATGATGGGCTGTTAAAGATTTATTATCCAATACAGTAAGCAAATAACTACTGAAATTCCTCCTGCACTGTTACGATGATGTGGGGAACAGAAAGATCAAAATGGAAAGAAAGCTACCAAAAGGTCCATGTTTTCTTCTTTCCTACAGGTAGGGTTATGAATAACCATTTATTTTTGTACTGTCGACGTACCAAATGGTTTTCCAATAATGTATTGTTTTGTTTTGCTTTGTTTTTGTTTTTCAAAAACCAAATATCCTGTTAACTTGAATTGTGTCAAATATTAACATCACTATGGCTTGGCCAAAACCAGTTTCTACCCTGCACAGACTGCCCTCAGAGGGCTATTGCTCCATCATCAATCCCCTGTAAAAACAGCTGGGAAGCAGGTAGAGCCAACCTCGTCTTCATTTGGACAGTAAGACCAACACATGCCAGCTCCACGTTGTTACACTGACATAGTTTACATCTGACAATTATATCAGGAAGAAAAAACAGGGGAAGATTTAATTCTATCAATAATCCTCATCAAGTGCATCTATTCCTTAAGACCTAAATGAAACTAACATCATAAAAATAACTTTATCCTTATACCTTAAAACTGAGTACTTTTCCTCTTAAAAAAAATATGGCATATAACTTACCTAAGGCTAAGAAAGGCTAAGACAAGGCTAAGAAAACTTCATATTCCAAGATTTATAATTGTGAGATTTCTCCTATGAGACAATGCTAAAGTGAGATGTGTCATTTACACTGCATGGAACAAATGCACTGTGGCAGAACACAGGACATGGTCCAAAAAGGAAAGAGGCTCCTCGCCTTTTCTTCTATACCTCTTCCCTGGGGCTTCAGCTCAGGAGCATACCTCCATGCCTCTATTTGACTCAATTCATAATAATAATAGTTGACGTTTATACAGAGCCTACTGTGTGCCAGGCACTGGGCTAAGGGCCTTACAGATACCATCTCGTTTGATCCTCACAACAACCCTGAGAGGTAGGTGCTGTCATTAACCCCATTTTACAGATGAGGAAACTAAGGCAGACAAAGGTGAGGTGACTTACCCAGGGTCACACAGCTGGCTGAATCTGAACTCTGTTCTCCCTGGCTCTAGAGCCAGAGCTTTATCCACTGCACCACCTAGCTGGCCAACTTACAGGGGAGAGTAAAAACTGAGAGAAAAGAACTATTTTTAGATCACAGGTGAGGTCTATGGGGAAAGGGACTCCTTCAAAGTTAAAGAAGCACAGTTTCTTTGAGACTCTCTCTATACTTTCTTGGCACGGGGCCTTCCTTCAGGCCCAGTGACCAAAGTTTGTTTGCTCCTGTTCACACTTTTGAAATTTCACCATCTGGGACAGGACTCTTGTTGGCCTTTCCCTTGCACAGAAAATCTGCTCTTCACTGAGGCCTCATAAATTTACTCAACTGCAATAAGATTAACATTTACATAAACTTATCTTTTCGCAGCTCTTTCCTACCCTGGAGGCACAACTTGTTTTCTCCACGGAACACCTCTATCAGCCCAGGTCCTCGTGGAACCATAGCAGGAGAGCGACCCACAAATGCTTACCACGAGGGACAAGCTTCTCTCTGGAAAGCAAAGCTGATATTTTCTCACTCGTCATTCTCTTAAAAAATGCTAACTGAAAAATACAAAATTTAGTGACACTTATTAATAAAGTATAAGTTAAAAACTAATTTTTAAAAACTATGAAACTTTCCTGGCCTAACCCTAGTCTACATTATTTCCCTTACACTCAATTCCTAAAGAATTTATAATATTGCCTTTCAGAACCACAAGAGGTAACAGAGCAGCCTTGAATAATCTGCTCCAAGTACCAGAAGTAGCCCTGAATTCAGGACAGGAACCATCTCACTTTTGTTTTTAAATCTCCCAGGCCTACCCAGGTGCCTTGAAAAGACAGTAGGTGTGGAATATGTTTGTTGACAAGAAAATAGTAGCAGAGCTAGTTGGTGGCTGAATTAGTTCTAGAATCGAGGCCTTCCTAATGCCAATCCAATACTCTGAGGACCGAGAGCTCAGAGGAGGAACTTCAGAGGAAACATTTAATAAATGCTTCCAGAATGAATCAATTTAATAATTGCTTGATTTCATGAAAGTGCAGGAAAAAAAAGTTCTTTGTT
This sequence comes from Phascolarctos cinereus, assembly GCF_003287225.1. Lineage (NCBI taxonomy): Eukaryota > Metazoa > Chordata > Mammalia > Diprotodontia > Phascolarctidae > Phascolarctos > Phascolarctos cinereus. Next base: position 419,081,756 of record NW_027555958.1, on the reverse strand, counting down.
GTTGAAAAAAATTCAGTTAGATAAAAATATTTTTTTCTTCCAGAAAAGTATGGAAGAAGTAATTTTCTCTTATTTCTTTGGAGGAAAATTAATTAATTAATAATGAATGAGTCTGGCCAAGCCCAAAAGAGAAGATACACTACTTTCCTTGCAGAGCTGTGGAACACTGCACAGACATCAGACCCAACTGATGTATTAATTTTATTGCTCCTTTTCCCCTTTCTTTTTATTCTTTGTTATAAGGAAGAATGGCCATTGGATGGCAGGGTAGGGATATATGTGAGAATGAATGTCATGTGAAAACAAAAGATACAATGAAAAATTGTAACATTTTATAAGGAGTAAATTAATTACCTACAAAAGCAAAACACATGGTAGATTATCTTATAATTTACAGGCCAGAGATCATCCACATAGCATCATAGTGTAATGAAAACAGTCTAAACCTGGAATCAGGAGAAACTTGGTTCAAATCTTGCCACAGATATAGCACGCTGTGATATCATGAAGAAAATCACTTAAACTTGCTGAGTCCTCATTTCCTCAACTGTCAAGTGGGGGATAACATCTGTAGCATCTACCTCACACAATGTTACAACAAATGAGTTAATGTATTGGAAAGTGCTATAGAACTATCACTGGCATTGTTACCTGAATACTTTTACAAAAATTATGGACCCATTTAACCTACATCTGTGAAGGTCTAGACATGAACTATATATTCAAGAAGTATTCTAAGATTTCCCAGAAGCTATTCTTTTGGTAGGTGATGGGTGAAATATGACTAAAAGGCAGTGATTGGGATGTTAATCCCAAGATGGAATCTGGCCCACACAAAGCCAGGGCTTGGGGTATTGACAGGTCATTAACAGTCTCCACCTAAACCCCTACTTTGATGCCTCCCTATGTCCTGGAAGGGCTGTGTGTTCTCAACATCTATGCAGGTGAATGACGAGCTCTGGCAGGTCCTACACGTCTGACAAAGCTCTTTTGGGTGTGGGCCGTCAACGGACTAACCGGCTGGCATCTGAGTATCAGCAGAAGTGACTTCAAAGACACCTCACAAAAGGGCTAAAGGTTCGGCTTCCGCATAATGAAGATCCCTGGTAACAAAATTCACATTGAGCCATCTACTAAGGCTTGGAGAAGCTGTGGGCAGGAGTATTCACATGAGAGAGTATTCACAAGAACAAAATCCCAAATCCTTGGAAATACTGCAGTGATAACAAACACAAAGATAAAAATAAACATTTGCTCAATTGTCAAAATCAAATCAAAACAATTAACCTTGATGATTAAAAAACTGAACAATGATCGAGACTTGATATGCAGAGAAGGAAGTATAATCCCGTACTGCTACATGTTTGGAAGACTTCCATCTATCTTATCACCTTAGTGCAGAAGCATATTGGGACGGTATTTTAAATCCAGTCTCATTTCTTCTCCCAGAATTGGAGCAGTGGAAGGATGGGCAGGGGTGAGTGATGAAGGAACAACAGCCAACGAATTAAAGAGTTCTCTGGAACAAGAAGGTTCTTTTACAAACAATCCTGCTTCTATATTTTTCCCACTTTTAAGTCCTATGATAAAATTGCCAAAGATCATTTGCATTCTGACTAATTTTAGCTACTCTTTGCAGGTGCTGCTTAATATTAGCTCCTTTTATCCCTACCCCTTTTGCAAGGGGCAGAAAGCGTAAGTACTGGTGAAAGAGAAGACAAAGTAAAAGTATTATATGAGTGTGAGGTAAAGATAGATGTGGGATTAAGGGTAGTATACTTGTAGAGCACACAAAGAAACCACTACCATTCTAGTACCTATGTAATGAGGGCAGTAGCCAATGAGGGCCCAGCTCCTGAAGCATATTAGTGTTCTCTGCCTGTGGCATATCCAAGTAGAAGCTTGAAATGCATGACAGAAGGGTCAGGGCCATTTTTCTCCATGATTCAGAGCACCTACTTCACAGTGATGAGAATCCTTTGTAATTGGTTGATAAGCCCAAACTGAGTATACCTACAAAAGACTCAGAATAAAGACTTGCTTTCCTGGAAGTTTTTGAAACAAGAGGAAGAAGCACCATTGTGGGCTTCCAGGTTGACGAAGGACCTTGCATCCCTTCTTTCACCCAGCTGCCATGTGGCCGTGCTGCTGTTTAATGGCTCTGTCCTATTTAATCCTTCCTGGTCTTAGATAAATGAGCATTTAAGAAGAAACAGAACAGACCTTCAAAAAGTCAAAAGAACCACCAAAGGTCTAGGAACTGGAATCCATCACCAAGTGTGCAGATCGTCACAGCTGCCATACCCAGTGAGAAGCCAGGTCTGAGGAGTCTGACCTGATCAATTCGGCATAGTAGCAAACTGACCCGACAACCTGGACACCCTGTTCTGCAAGCAAGGAAGCATCATCCATTGGCTATTCCACATTCCTAAGTGAACTAGGTGGGTGAATGTTAGTAGTCAGTCAGTTAACAAGCATTTTATTAAGCACCCACTATGAACCAGGCACAATGCGAAGCACCAGGGATACAAAGAAAAGCCATAAAGAAAAAAAATTAGTCCCTGCTCTCAAGAGATCACAATCTAATCAGGGAGATAATATGCAAACAACATCTACAAACAAGATAGACAGGATCAACTGGAGATAATCCACAGAGACCAGACACCAGCATTAAGGCAGGTCAGGCAAGGCTTCCAGTAGTAACTGGGATCTTAGCTGGGATTTAGAGGAAGCCAGGATATGGAGATGAGGAGGGAGAATATTCCAGGCATGGGGGACAGCCAATGAAAACGCCTGGAGTCAGGAGATGGGATGTCTTGTGCAAGGAACAGCAAGGAGATTAGTGTTCCTGGATGACAGAGTACAAAGAGCCAGGTGAGGCGCGGGAAGACTGGAATAGGAGGTAGGAGGAGACCAGGTTAGGAAGGGCTTTGAATAGCCAAGAATTTTATACTTGATCTAAGAGATGAAAGGCAGCCGCTGGAGTTTATTGAGGAAGATCAGTTTATCACCTGAGTGGAGCAGGGAATGGAGCGGAGGAGACTCGAGACAGGCAGGCCCACCAGCAGGCTATTGAAATAGTTCAGGCATGAGGTGATGAGGCCTATGCTAAAGGACGGGCAGTGTCCAAAGAGAGAAGGAAGTATGTACCAAAACTACCGTGAAAGAATTGACAGGATTTGGCAACTGCTTGGATATGGGGAGTGAGAGAACGAAGAGTCAAGGATAACACCTCGGCACCTAGATAACTAGCAGCACAGTGGATAGAGGGCTGGGTCTGAAGTCAAGAAAATCGAATTCAAATTTGACCTCAGACACTGTGTAACGCTGGGCAAATAACTTTACTGCTGTCTATCTCAGTTTCATAAACTGTAAAATGGGAGTAATAATAGCACCTACCTCCCAGGACTGCTGTGAGGATAAAAAACAAGCTAATATATGTAAAAAGCATTAGCACAATGTCCAGCACGTTAGGTGCTAAATAAATGCTAGGTATCATCATCATTATCATAGTCATCATTACACCTAGGTTGTAAGCCTGAGTAACTGGGAGGATTATAGTACTCTTGACAGTAAAGGGAAGTTAGAAAAAGCAGAAGCCTTGGAGGGAAAAGAGAATGAGTTCAGCTTTTTTATGCTGAGTTTAAGATGTCTACAGGACATCCAGTTTGAGATATCTAATAGGTGGTTACAGATGCAAGAATTCAGGTTAAGAGAAAGGTTAAGACTGGATAAGTAGATCTGGGAATCATCAGCATAGAGATAATAAATTAATTCTTAGGAGCTAATGAGATCACCAAGTGAAACAGAATAGAGAGAGCAGGAAAGAGAGCATGAGACAGAGCCCTGTGGGACACCCATAGTTAGTGGGTGTGACTTCTATGAAGATCTAGCAAAAGAGACAGAAGGAACAGTCGGACAAGTAGAAGAACCAGGAAAGAACACTGTCACAAAAACTTAGAAGAGACTATTAAGGAAAAGAGGATGATTAAGGATGAAGACAGAGAAAAGGTTATTTCATTTGGCAATTAAGAGATGATTGGGAACTTTGGAAAGAGCAGTTTCATTTGAATGGACGTTGATTATGGCAGGGACCACTTTAAGTGTGAGTCCAATCCCCAGGGACTGAGGTGTTAGTGGAGAATGAGCTCCTAGGATTGGAGGCTTGGATACTTCAGCTCTTGCTTTTTCTTCTCAGTAAATATCCTTTCTAAAAGCTAATTGATATTGAGGAAAGATCAACTGCAAAGACCCAAGCATTTGGTACAATAATCACTGTTTATCAATATTGGGGAGAACACACTGGATAGGAGCTAATGAGGTACAGCATAAGAAAGACACCCCCAACCCCTCCAAGTTACTCCTAGAACCCTGAAAAAGACAAAGTCATGCCCTGGACCACCATGCTGCATAGGTGAGGGCCATTTGGAAGAGAGGGAGCCCAGAGAACATTGCTATACATCCGTGAACCAGAGTGATTAGAAGAGGAAATCTTAATCCCTAGTCAGGGATTAAAAGGTATGTGAGTAGTGATAAGACACAGGTAGTAGAAGGATTATTCCTTATTAGAGTAATCTTTATTTTCTAAAAAACTGCTTTCACATACATTATCCTCTACAATTAAAGAGTTTTAGGATTGGCTATTCATGAGAGTGAATTAATTTTTAACAGCCTAGTTAATATTTTCACAGGCTACTAGATTCCCAAAAATCTATTTGCCCAATCTATTTAGCATATATATTGAGAGAGGACAATGTAATAAATGGAAGTACAGATTGGATACAAATTGGTTCCTGTACAACACTCTGAGTAGAGCACAAGTCTAAATGACTTCTCTCTTTTATGCTTCAGCTTCCCCATCTTAAAAATAGGATAATTCTACTTGCTTTTTGTGTAAAACTTTGTCAACATTTAATTTATGCTACAAGACACGCTGCGATCCCTGGGTAAATGGCATCATAGAAGTTCAAAAGCATTATCATCAAAACCAAGCAACTGACAAAAACCCTAAGTGCATTTTGAGACGCCTCATTCTATCAACAACAATCCAACAGCGCCACCTAATGTCCAGTTTTCATAACCAGTACACAGCTACTGCTCATTTTAGTTCCATAACTAAAACTTTAGCTATAGCTCAAGATTTCACCAGCAAAAGCCGTAATCCAATATCAAACATTTGAAATATAATTTTCTCAAAAATGTTCTAGAAGCTGAAGACTATACAAATAACTGCCATTGTTCCCAGGGAGGTCCTTCACTGCAGCAAAGAGAGCAGCAGAAACACAAATGTCATTCCACGTGTGCTTTGCACAGACACGCAACTTAGAGAAGAAGGGCGGCAAGCCTGGCTAGAAATGCTTTCACGCACAGAGTCTTCATGTCGTCCCTCTTGGTCTGTGCACAAGTTATTTCCTTGGTGATGAATAAAGGTTACAAAACTTAAGAAAAACTCAAAAGCTAACAGGCAATCTTCCATGCCCAGACAGCATTCTCTAGCCCTTTCTTTTTTGGAGGCAATCAGGGTTAAGTGACCTGCAGGTTCACACAGCTATTACATGTCTGAGGGGCTAGACCCAAACTCAAGGCTTCCTGAGTCCAGGGCCAGTGTGTCACCCACTGTGCCACCTAGCTGTCCCTAAACTTACATATATTAAAAATTACCTCATCTAAGATCAACTGGGATCACCTTTTAAACAATCTCAATTTAAAACAAGCTTGGAGTCATTTTCCTTACTGAAAAAAATATCAAGTTTAAAGAGTCAGCTATGAAGTCTAATGGAGTATTTTACAACATGGTACAAGGGACTGTACTGTACAATGTTATAACATGATACAAGAACTGGACTGTAATTTAAGGAAGGAAAGAAACGAGCATTTATTAAGCACCTACTATGTACCAGATACCGTGCTAAGAGCTTCACAAACATTATCTCATTTGAACCTCACAACAACCCTGAGAGGTGAGTGCTATTGCTATCCTCATTTTACAGATGAGGAATCTGAGGCAGACTAGGGTAAAGTGACTTGGCCAGAGTCACACAGCTGGGAAGTCTCTGAGGCCAGATTTCTACTGCACCAATTTGCTGCTGCTAGGTACAAAGGACCTCAGAAGCCATTCAGTCCAACATCTTCATTTTACAGAGGAGGAAATTGAGGCACAGTTGCAATGTGGTCAGTAAATGATATGTTTTAGTATTCTTGCTTAACTATATTTTTGGTGAGGTTATTATTCCCTTCCAAAATGGTCAGTTTTTGTAATGGTGCCATTAACAGCTGATAGATATGAATTTTTTTCCATTCACATTCAGTAATCAACATACACTTATTATCGTTAGTCAGCAGTACCAAGCACTGAGCTAAGCACCAGAGATACAAAAACAAAACAACTCAAGGAGCTCACAAGCTAATACTGGAGACAACACTCAACCAGCTTTGTACAAACGAGCTCCACATAGGATAAATTAGTGCTAAGCAACACAGCGAAGGCATTAGAATTAAAGGAGATCAGCTAGGTGCAGTGGATAGAGCACGCACCCTGGAGTCAGGAAGACCTCAGTTCAAATGTAGCCTCAAACACAATAGCTGCGTGACCCTGGGCAGGTCACTTAATCTCTGCTTGCCTCAATTTCTTCATCTGTAAAATGAGCTGGAGAAGGAAATGGCAAATCACTCTAGTATTTTTGCCAAAAAAACCAAACCCAAATGGGGTCATGAAGAGTCTGACATGACTGAAACAACTTAACAACAAAGGAAAAGCTTCCTATTGAAGAATGGATTTAGCTAGGATTTGGAGGCAGGAAAGCCAGATTTTGGGGGGGGGGCGAGATAAGGAGAAAGCATTAAGCCAGTGAACATGGTTGCAGTAAGAAGAGGAACGTTTTCACATGGAACAGTAAATAACTGGTGCTGGTTGGATCCACTACAAATTTATGTTATAGAACCTCAACTGGGCCCTCACTATAGCAAAGCAATCCTTTTACACACCCCTAACTGATCATTATCTCACCCACCACGGCAGCTTTTAGAACTTCTCCAGCTCTCCTCAAGCCTCCTAGCACTCCCTATTCCCCCACCCTCTCAGCTGAGAACCTCATCTCCTATTTTCACTGAAAAAAAACTGAAGCTATGGCCAAGAGCTTCCTCTTCTTCCCTCCTCTTCAAGATGCACCCCCCAGATGCCTTTCACTCCTACCTCCATCCCCCATGAAGACACAGCCCTTCTTGCCAACACAAAGCCCTCTCTGCACACACAAGTGATCTCATCCCACTATGCCTCCCAGCCAACTGCCCCCTCTCCAATCTCCTCTGGTCCTCACTTGTCAATCTCTCTCTGTTCACCAGCTGCCTTCCTATTACCTAAAAACATGCCCGCGTCTCCTCCATCTTCAGAGAGCCTACATTTATCCATCTCTCCATCCCTGCTAACTATTGGCCCGCCTTTTTGCTCCCTTTTTTGGCTAAGTTCCTTGAGGAGATCTACAACAGGGGCCTATCCTTCCTTTCCTCCCATTCTCTTTTTAATTCTCTACAGCTGGCTTTCAGTTGAAACTGCTCCCTCCAAAGTTACTAACAATCTCTTAATTTCCAAATCTAAGGGCCTTTGCTTCATCCTCATCCTTCCTGACTTCTCTGCAACCTTTTCTCCTCTTTCTCCTTGATTCTCTTTTCTCTGAGAGGTTTTCATAACCTTTTCCAACCTATCTTCTCAGTCCCCATTGCTGGATCTTCTTCTAGGCCAAGTCCAAATGTCCCACAGCTGTCCTGGGCTCTCTTTTCTTCTCCTTCTATAATATTTACTTGGTGATGTCATCAGCTCCCATGGATTCAATCATTTCTATGCTGATTCTTCTCAAATCTATTTTGTTGTTTAGTCTTTTCAGTGCTGTCTGACTTCATGACCCCATTTGGGGTTTTCTTGGCAAAGGTACTGGAGTGGTTTGCCATTTTCTTCTCCAGCTCATTTTACAGATAACCAAACTGAGGCAAACAGGGTTAAGTGACTCACACATTTATTATGTGTCTGAGGCTGGATTTGAACTCAGCTCTTCCTGACTACAAGCCCACTGTGCCACCTAGCTGCCCCAAATCTACTTACACAGCCCTAAGGCTTCTGCTGACCTCTAGTCTTACAACTCCACCTACAAGACATCTCAAACTCCATGTCCAATAAACATCTCTACCTTGACAATCCAAAACTGAACTCAGTATCCTTCCACCCGACTCCACCCCCATAAACTGCATTATTTATTGTCCAGAATACCACCATCCTCCTAATCACCTAGGCTCCCAACCTAGAGGTCATCTTTTACTTCCCATTCTTCCTAACCTCCCCCCTCCACCTACCCATACCCAATCTGTTGCCAAGGCTTGTCAATTTTCCCTACATAAAATCTCTCCTATTCTCCTTCTCTCCTCTGACACCGTCACCACCCTGGTACACATCTTCAGTACTTCATTCCTGGACTATTACGATAGCCTGCTGGTTGGTCTCCCTGCCATAAGTCTCTCCCCACTACAATCCATCTTTCCTCCACTCAGCTGTCAAAGTGTTCTTCCTAAAGCTCAGGTCTGACAGTATTACCTTCCCATGGCTCCTTTTCATCTCCAGAATTAAATATAAAATCTTGTTGGGCATTCAAAGCCTTTTATAACCTACAACCCCCTTCCTTTTCAGGTTTCTTACATCTTATACCATATTCTATCTCAGTCCCTACTTCCAATACATACATCGCAATTGAGTGACACTGGCCTCCTTATTTCTTGCTTATTTCTTGCACAAGATACTCCATGACGTGACTAACCATTTTCACTGGTTCTCCTCTATGCTTAGAAGCTTCTCCCTCCTCATCCCCACTCTCTGACTTTTCTGGGAAAGAACTAAGGTGTCAAGGGATCAGAGGTGACAACAGGTTGGTATTGCAGGGCCGAAGTGAAATGACAACAACCTGTGATCAGATAAGAGAATTTAGAATTGGTAAACACTGAGATGGTGCATTTGGGGAAGGGGATGGCAAGATCAAGGGTATTACCATCTCCATGTAGTAAGGTACTGGTGAAGGAGTAGGTTGGTGGGAAATGAGTAAATTGAGGAACTGGGAGGTCAGGGTGTTTCTGGGAATATCACTATGAATATTGAAAGCCCCTAGTATGAGCTTTCTTGTTTGTCTTTTGGTTAATTTATGTAGCTTTGAAAAGGGTATACTGAGATCACTGAATATTATAGTTTTACTATCTATTTCTTGCTCTAATTTGATTAACTTTTCCTTTAAGTGTTTAGAGGCTATGCTATTAGTTGCACATATGTTAATTTTAATAATGATTCATTACCTATGATGCCTTTAAACATGACATAATTTCTCTACTCATGTCTTTTTATCTTACCCATATTCACCATTGCCTTATCTGAAATCAAGATTGCTATTCTTACTTTTTCTGGTTCAGCTGAAACATATTAGAATTTGCTGCACCTCTTCACTTTAACTCAATGTGAATCTCTATGTTTCAAGTGTTTCTTTTAACTATATTGTCAGGTGGCGAAGTGGATAGATCACCAGGCCCTGGAGTCAGGACAACCTAAGTTCAACTCCAGCCTCAGATGCTTACTAGCTGTGTGACTCTGGGCGAGTCATCTGTGAAATGAGTAGAGAATGAAATGACAAACCACTCGAGTGTCTTTGCCAAGACACCCCCCCAAAATGGGGTCATGACGAGTCAGACACGACTACCCAACTACAATCGCTTATCTTGGTCCTTTCATTTGATGGATGAGGAAATGAAGGCCCAGAAACATTAACTGACTTTCCTAAAGCCCCACAGTTAGGAGCGGAGCAGAAACAAAATCAAAGCTCCTTGATTCCCACTTAACTGGCCCCTTCTGCTGTGCCACGCTATTTCTCCTAGAGCACGGGTATGATGTTGGGCCCTATTCATGTGCTTCACAGCCAACGGAAGTCCAAGATAAAATAAATCAAAAGAAATCAATATTGCTTCTGAATTGAAATTCAATTACACAAAAGAGATGCAATCAGATCACACAGTTGATTAAAATCAACTTCCAGAAATTTTAACACAATCATTCCAAACCTCCTTTTGTTTCCTGAGGCCTCCCATGGCATCCCTTACCCCCATTCCTCAGTCGAGGATCTTGCCTCATGCTTTACCAAAAACAAAACAAAACAAAAACAAAAACCTGAGACTATCATCAGAAAGATCTCCCCTTTCCCCTTTTACTCATCTCATATCATTCAAGCATCTTCCCAATTATCTCCTCTTTTACTCCTATCTTGAAGGAAGAGTCATTTGCCAAACTCGTCTATATGTGGACCTGATCTATCCCTCCCTGCAAATTGTTTCCAGTGTCACCCCCACCATCTCTCATCTTCAATCTTTCCAAAAATACTGGCTCCCTTCCTGCTTTCTACAAACATGCCTGTATCACTCTAAGTCATCATTTTAAAAATTTTCACTTGATTTGACTATTCTCCACTAGCCACTGCCCTATATCTCACCTCCTCTTCTAAGCTAAATTCCTTAAGAAGCATCTACAATCAATGCCTCCATTTCCTCTCCTCTCACTTTCTTCTAAACCCTCTTCCATCTGCTTCTAACCCCATCACTCAATTGAAGCCGCCCTCTCCAAGCATCCGGTGATCTCTCAGTTGCCAAATCAATCTTGATTACTCTCGAATTCTCTGCAGCCCTTGATGCTGTTGACCATCTTCTCCTTAACACTCTCTTCTCTCTAGTTTTTGGGACGCTGGACTGTCCTGGTTGTCCTCGTTCTGCCAAAGTACTACTTCTCAGTCTCCTCTGCTGCTTCTTCACCCATGCCATAACCACCGACCATAGGCGTCTCCAAAGCTCTGTTCTGGGCCGCCTCCATTTTTATCTTTGTACTACCTGCTCTTTCGTCAGCTCCCATAGGTTCATTTACAATCTCCGTGCCAATGATTCCCACATCTATATACCTATCTCCAGCTTCTCTCCTGAACTCAAGTCACGCGTCTCCAACTACCTCTAGGCCACCTTGAACTGGATATCTCATAGAATCTCAAGTTCTACATGTCTGAAACAGGACTCATTATCTCTCCCACACCTCCCTCCAGAGCCCCTCCCCCATCCTAGACTTTCCTATAAAGGGCACCACTACAGTCTATCATCCAGACTCACAACCTCAGTGTCACTTTAGACTCTTTTAACTTGCCACACAGATCTAATCCATTGCATAATCTTGTCATTTCAACCTTCACATCTCACATATACATATATGTACATATATATGATGTGTGTATATATGTATACATATATATATGTATACATATGGCACTTAAATCTCATCATCAGCTGGCCCCATGCCTTTTCCCTCTTCTGAACTCTGCTCCCCACCACACATTCTACTCTCCAGAAACCTTGGGCTCCTAGTAGCTGTTCACACACAATCCTTCTTCATCTCCTGACTCCTTGCCTTTGGAATGGCTCTGCCTCTCACCTCTACATCTTGGCTTCCCTGGCTTTTCGAGACTCAGCTCAAATCCCACCTGCTGCAGGAGGCCTTTTCTGGTCCCCTTAGCGGCTAGTAGTCTGCCTCTTCAGTTTATCTTCCATCCACCCTGTATATCTTATATGTAACCAACTACTTAAATGCTATTTTCCCTATTAGTATGTGAGATGCTTAAGGGCAGGGACAGTGTTTTTTGCTTTTTCTTTGTATCTGAAGTGATTAGCAGTTACTGACCCAGAGTAAATGCTCAATCAATGCTTTTTGGATGACTTCAGTGACATTAAATGGACTAGAAAGCATTCAGCAATGATTGAGAGGAAGCTATGTCTACTTCTTTGTCCAAAGAAGCAAAACTGGTAGTTTCGGTAAAAAAGTGGTAACAAGAATTACCAATGATAGAGAAAACTCTAACAAATACAAATCACAGAATCTCAGAGGGCATTCAATCCAACCAATATTTGAAAAGGAATCCCTTCTTCAACATGTCCAACAATTGGTGATCCAGCCGTTGCTTGAAAACCTCTACTGATGGGAAATCTACCATAGCCTACAAAGTCCCATTACTGGAAGACCCGAGTTCAAATCCAGTCTCAAACATGTATTAGCGGTGTGACTTCGGGCAAGTCATTTAATCTCTGTCTGCCTCAGTTTCTTTATCTATAAAATGGTGATAATAATAGCACTCACCTCCCAGGGTTATTGTGTGGATCAAATTAGATAATATTTGTAATGTGCTTGCAAACCTTAAAACGCTATATAAATGCTAATGTTTGTTTTTTACAGCTTAGTCAAGTATTGAATTTAAATTGAATTAAAATTTATAAACCCAATATCTCCTATTCAAATCAAGCGCCTCCCTTAACAGCAAGGTATGAGCAAAGGAAAATAGACAGTTATATAGAGTTAGTTCCTTCTAATCTCTGGAAGTTTAACCAGAGTCTAATTGAACTAGAAACTTGAGAGTGAAAATTACAATTGTGAAAAAACACACCACTATTTAAAGCTTCTTATTGAGCAATCTAATAAAAAAAAAGATGAGAATTCTAACTGGGATTTCATTCCTTTCACTTGCCCTACCCATAATCTAACTGAGACAGAAAAATATTCAGAAGGCAAAGAAGAGAAAACAGAGATGAAGGCTAGGCAAGAGAAATTAAGGGTCTCAATAATCCACACAGTATACAATAGGCGACCAATCCCTAAATAATAGTTTATTTTCCAAAAAAAATTTCATGTTAAATAAACATAGAGACATTTTTAAAAAATTTTTTCAGTTTGAGTAATAGTTTTTTTGCAAAAAGAAAATCAGAAAAGAAATAAATGATTGAAAAAGCACTTTGGGGAGGCGAAGCCAACATGGCTGAGTGAAAGCAGTGACTTGTTTGAGTTCTCCCCCAAACCCTTCCAAATACCTGTAAAAAATGGCTCTAAACAAATTCTAGAGCAGCAGAACCACACAAAAAGACAGAGTGAAACAAATTTCCAGCCCAAGACAACCTGGATGGTTCATTGGAAAGGTCTATAGCAGTGGACTGGGAGAGATGCACAGTTCAGCATGGGCCCCACAAGCAAAGACCAGGCCTCAGCAAACCTGGAGCAGGCCTCGGGGGACTGAATCATGGGCAACTGTGGCAGTTTCCACACTTCTCAACCCATAAACACCAAAGACAATTTAGAAGGTCAGTAGGAAAGGTCTGTCAGACCTCAGTGAGAGACAAGCTTGGTCCAGTCCCAGTCCTGGCACAGCTCCAGGCTGGTGGCTGTTTCTGGAGCTCTCAGCCCACAGATGGAGGTGGGATCAAGTGGCTGATCAGAGGGGCATTGCAGGCATCTCTTTGCTAGTGCTGAGGCAGGATTCTCTCGCTTTGCCCATGCTTGGATCTGGGTCACAGTTCTGGGTGGCAGTACTGGAGCAAGGAGGAGTGCTGGCATGGTGGAGCTTGTAGTGGTGATATGGAAGAAAGCCTCCTCCCGGTTCCAAGGATGAAAAGAGTGTTTGTGGTCGATCATAGACCAGAGCACAGTCCAGGAAAGGAATAAACACCTCACTTTTGATTATACCACGTAGGAAGAACTGAAAATTTACAGGTCCCTACAAGTATCTCTGAAAACAGCTGCACAAAACCTCCGAAGCTTGGGAAAGTGCACCCTCCACACTGGAAGCAGAGCCCTACCTTAACAAAGAGTTTAAAAGTCAAATAATTGGCTGGGAACATGAGCAAACAAGGCAAAAAAAGTCAGACCACAGAATCTTACTTTGGTGACAAAGAAGATCAAAACATACAACCAGAAGAAGAAAACAAAGGCAAAGCTCCTATATCCAAAGCTTCCAAGAAAAATATGAATCAGTCCCAGGCCATGGAAGAGCTCAAAAAAGGATTCTAAGAAGCAAGTAAGGGAAGTAGAGGAAAAACTGAGAAGAGAAATGAGAAAAATGCAAGAAAATCATGAAAAACAAGTCAACAGCTTGCTAAAGGAGACACAAAAAAATACTGAAGAAAATAACACCTTAAAACAAAAAAAGTCCAAAAAGCCAATGAGGAGAAGAATGCCTTAAAAAGCAGAATTGGCCAAATGGAAAAGGAGGTCCAAAAGCTCACTGAAGAATATACCTCCTTAAAAATTAGAATGGAGCAAATGGAAGCTATTGACTTTATGGGAAATCAAGAAACTGTAAAACAAAACCAAAAGAATGAAAAAATTGAAGACACTGTGAAATATCTCATTGGAAAAACAACCGACCTGGAAAATAGATCCAGGAGAGATCATTTAAAAATTATTGCACTACCTGAAAGCCATGATCAAAAAAAGAGCCTAGACATCATCTTTCAAGAAACTATCAAGGAAAACTTCCTGATACTCTAGATACTAGATATTCTAGAACCAGAGGGTAAAATAGAAATAAAAAGAATCCACCAATCATCTCCTGAAAGAGATCCCCAAGGGAACACTCCTAGGAATATTATAGCCAAATTCCAGAATCCCAAGGTCAATGAGAAAATATTGCAACCAGCCAGAAAGAAACAATTCAAGTATTGTGGAATAGTTGTGGGATACAATCAGGATAACACAAGATTTAGCAGCTTCTACATTGAGGGACCGGAGGACTTGGAATAGGATATTCCAGAGGTCAAAGGAGATAGGATTACAACCAAGAATCACCTACCCAGAAAAACTGAGTATAATCCTTCAGGGAGAAAAATTAACATTCAGTGAAATAGAGGACTTTCAAGCATTCTTGATGAAAAGACCAGAGTTGAATAGAAAATTTGACTTCCAAATATAAGACTCAAGAGAAGCATGAAAAGGGAAGCAGGAAACAGAAATCATAAGGGACTTATCAACATTGAATTATTTACATTCCTACATGGAAAGACGATATTTGTAACTCATGAGACCTTTGTCAATATTAGGGTAGTTGGAGGGAAAAAAATATATGTATAGATAGACAGACAGACAGACAGACAGACAGACAGATAGATAGATAGATAGATAGATAGATAGATAGATAGATAGATAGATAGATAGATAGATAGAGGGTACTGGGTGAGTTGAAGATGAAAGGGTGATATCTAAAAACTAACACTAAGGAGTGAGAGAAGATTATACTGGGAGAAGGAGAGAGGGAGAGGTAGAATGGGGCAAATTATCTCACACAAAACAAAAAAGAAAAAAGCTTTTACAGTGGAAGGGAAGTGGAGAAAGGTGAGAGGGAATAAGTGAATCTGATTCTCATCAGATTTGGCTTAAGGAAGGAATAACATACATACTCAATTGGGTATGGAAATCTGTCTTACCCTACAGGAAAGTAGGGAGGAAGGGGATAAGGTGGGGATGACAGAACAGAGGGCAGATTGGGGAAGGGGGTAATCAGAAGCAAACACTTCTGAGGAGGGACAGGGTCAAAAGGGAGAATAGAATAACAGAGAATGGGATAGGATGAAGGGAAATATAGTTAGTTTTTCACAACATGACTACTATGGAAGTGTTTTGCATGACTACACATGTATAACCTGTATCGTGTTGTTTGACTTCTCAATGAGGGTGGGTGGGGAGGGAGGGAGAGAATTTGAAACTCAAAGTTTTAAAAACAAATGTTAAAAATTGTTTTTACATGCAAGTGGGAAATAAGATATACACACAATGGGGTATAGAAATCTGTCCTGCCCTATGGGAAAATAGAGGGGGAAGGGTATGAGAGAAAGGAGTAGCAATAGAAGGGAGGGCAGATTAGGGGAAGGGGTATTCAGAATGCATGCCATCTTGGGGTAGGGGGGAGGGATGAAATGGGGAGAAAATTGGAACTCAAAATCTTGTAGAAGTGAATGTCAAAAACTAAAAATAAATATTTAAATAAAAAAAGAAAGAAAAGGCTGTTTTTAAACCCTTGCTCTGTGCAGACACTGAGCTAAACAAAGTGAATACAAACACAAAAGTGAAATAGTCTCTCTCTTCAAGGAGGCTCACATTCTGAACAGGACCTAAGGTAACCATTGCCTCCACCGCTGCGCTACACAATTGTTGTCCATATCTAGATATCCAACTATAAGTGCTCCTTTCCTGCTCTGGGAAGCTGTATCAAAGAATCAGCAATTCTTTCTGTCGGAGCTCTGAGCCCCCAACCAGAAACATAGCTCTGGCTAAACAACTTAATGTCAAATCTTTCTCTTTGCTCAGAAGACTCCTTGCTCTTTTCCACTCTTATTTCCAAAAAGTACAGACCAATTAGCAAAAGCTTGTGGTCAATACTATTTAGAAATACAGACTTTCCTATGCCCAGGGGGAAAACCTTGAGACTACTACAAAGAAGCCCAAGGAGAGAAAGGAAATACAAGTTTACTGCCTTGAGGTCATGAGTGAAATAACAGAACTTTTCTTTCCACATTCCTTGTGCCCAATCTGCTTAAGAAGTCTGGCTCCCAGGGACATGGCCCATTTTGATGGTAATAGTAGCCTCTGCCTGCTCCACACCAGTTCTCATAGCTTCCCTTTCTCTAGCTATATGCATCATGTCAGGATAAGTCTCTCTCCCAGAATCACTGAATTGACTTGTAAAGATCACCCAGAAGCATGGCTATAATTCTTTATCCTACTATGCTGTTTCTTTTCTGAATCACTCAAAGGACTTTCTAATACCTCATAAGGCAACCACCTGGAAGAGCTGGAACTTTACAATTAGCTTCAACATCTTTTTGTTGGGTCGCTTTTTCTCTGATTATGTCTAAGAAAGACTAACTCCCTTACACAGATATATGTACATGAATAGAAATCAAACAAAAAAGTAGTACTTGTATAGCAAAGGATCAGGGGAACCCTCAAATTAATGGACCAGGGCACATTAGACATGTGCTCTAGTCCCTTTCTGAGAGATATGTGTTTTCCTGAGATTAAAGGACTTACCTCCCAGGGCATTCCTGGTTAGTACTTAGTAAATGAAGCTGTCTGCAAAATAAATGCCCAATGAAAATAAAGGGGAGAGACTTATCAGAGAGACCTCCCCCATCTGGAGTCTATAGGAGGAGCTGAGATGATTTGGATCCATCTGTCTCTTTTGGATCCTTCTCAAAAGCTTCCTTTTCCTTTTCCTTCCAGAAGGAACACAAGGAGGAAAAGGGGACTTTTCTTCTCTGCTGAAATGAAAATAGCTACTTACAGCAGAAGCAAACAAATGAGGTGAGGCAAACAAATGCCTGTAGCTTGTACCCATCCTGCAACTGCAAGTAGCAAGATTTCCCAATTGCTAGTGTCTTTTTCTCCCTTTCCATTTCCCTTCCTGAGAACAGGGCCCAAACCTGAGAAATGGCCATTTCCAACCTTGGGGGCTTGAGAGTTACCCAATTCCTAAGTCCAGTGCTGCCCAGTGGGAGATTTCCTTAATAGGCAGCTTCTCAGAGGAGAAGAAAACCATGCCAGAGTGACTGTGTACCTGAGCAACTAAAGAAAACTATGCCTGGCTGGCCAGAGGAGCCAGACTTTGTGAGTTTCTTGGAGAGTTCAGAGATGAATGCAAAATAGCAATTTGGCAGTCTACAAAAGTGTTTTCCCTTTCAAAGGGATGCATGAGAAGGAGATGTATGAGTATGTTAGGTTTCTTGTTGTATTTGCTCACACAAACCTGTGAGTCCCTTACATCTTGTGCAGTTTCTTCAGGCAAAGAATAAATTGATGTCCGGTACCTGGTATGTATTATACATTGAGCACCTTTTCTAAAAGGGACTCTCTTATCTACAGTTTAGGAGAAAACTTGGATATGACACGCATAAGCTTTGTTCTAAAAATGTCCCTGTAGGGTGGGGGCCTAGAGTGAAATATGACCCTCTTGGGGTCAAGCCTCTCCACCCCAGGCTGAACCTGGAGTTGTGGGAACTCAAAGCACTTTGTGGAAGATGCCTATTGACCAGTGTGGTATGTGTTTGGAATCCTATTCTTTTTTAAATGTCCATGCATCAAAACTGAGGTACACCTCAGCTCACAGAAGGAGAGATCATCTAGTCCAATCCCCTCATTTCACAAGTCAATACAACACAGTCCAGTTAATAGAATAAAACAAAGCATGAGTGAGCTGCTATGCTTCCAAAGACACATACCCAGAGGCAGCTGAAACAGTGGACAGAATGCTGATCTTGGAGTCAGGATGGACCTAAGTTCAAATCCAGGCTTAAACATCTATTATCTGTGTGATCCTGGGCAAGCTATCATTTTTCGTCACACGCTCTTATTTCCTTTCTGAATCACTCAAGGGACTTATTCATACCTCATAAAGTAATAGTGTGGCATGGGCCACAATTTTACAGCTAGTTAGCTATCCTGGCCTCAGTTTCTTCATCTGTAAAATTGGGGTAGTTATTGCACCTCCCTCCAGGGGCTGTGAGGATAAAATGAAATACATGTAAAGCATTTTGCAAACCTTAAACAATACATAAATGTTTAGCTATTAAGAAATGTAACATGGGGGCAGCTAGGTGGCACAGTAGATAAAGCTCCAGCCTTAGAGTCAGGAGGACCTAAGTTCAAATCCAACCTCAAACACATGATACTTACTAGCTGTGTGATCCTGGGCAAGTCACTTAACCCCGATTGCCCATCAAAAAAAAAAAAAGAAAAAAAGAAATAGGACATAGATCCAGTAGTTAACCACTATATTAATCTATAAAGTACAGGCTTTAAAATGTTGAAAAACAAATATTTAAAAATACATGCAAGAAAAATCCATATGATAATAGTTCCTGCCTTCTTCCTTTTGATTAAGATAAGCAGTGACTTTCAATTAGACTATATGGCCAATTCCTACATCTCATTACACAAATACAAATACTGTTTCTCATCTCATCATATAGATACTTTCAGGGGCTGAAACAGTCAAGACTCCCATGGTGCTACTCATCTGAACAGAATTGCATGCAGCCAGGTGGTACCTATATAGTATCGTAGTTAAGACTTGAGTTCAAATCCATCCTCAGACACTTTTTGGCCCTATGACCCTAGCAAGTCACTAAAGCTCTGTCTCAGTTTCCTCATGTGTAAAGTGAGGATGATAAAAAATAATAATAATAATAACACCTCCCAGGGCTGTTGTTAGTATAAAATGAGACATTTGCAAAGTGCTTTGAAAAATTTAAAAATTAATACTAGGTAGTATTTATCCATTGCTTTAAGGTCTGCCAATTTACAAATGAGCACTATATAAATGCTAGCTATTATGAACTCCGGGGAAGGAATGTAACACATTTGACAGCCAAACTATCCTAGAACCGTGTGCCTTAAACAAGGAATGGTGACAGTGTTGATGATAACCACAGGACACATGGCATCCTTGATGCTGGGACGAGCTGGGGAAAGAAGACTTAACATACCCCAGGAGAAGCAGGTTAGCCAGCAAGAAGGGTAGCGTCAGAGCTCCAGCCCAGGCCAGGCCTGTTCCCCAGGAGATTCCCCATGACTTCATCTTCTCCTCTACTCCCCCCTCCTCCCCCACGGAAAGGGGATCCTTGGGAGCCTGCAAGCTCGATAGAGAACCGGGGACAGTGCCTAGAGGAAGCTGACTAAGACAAAAGGCGTGTATAACCAGGGCGGCTCCATCCCACTCGTCCCAAGCCCTTAGGGAACCTAGACGTGGTGGAGGGGCAACATCCCGAGGTCTAAAGGGCGCAGCTGCTGGCTCTCCCCGCACTCACCATGGCGTCAAGGCCTCCAGTACCATGAATCTACTTGTCAGTTACAGGGCAGGGAGCTCTCAACTTGTTCCAAGTTTCCCAGTTACTGTGGTAACCAAGCCCCGCCCACGAGCCTCCTAGCTCCAATTTTATTTCCTTCCTCCACCCCGCCCCTTCTCCCGGCTTTTTAGCGGTCAGACCGGTCGAGGTCCCGCCCCCTTTCTTTAATTTGCCCGCCCCTTCCACGCTGTCGCTCTAGGCAATGTGATACCACCCTCCAATCGCCAACGTCCTCACTTGTGCTTTATCGCTGATTGACCCGGAAGTGAAGATTATTAAAGAGCCGGGAGCGACAAACATTTCTGAAACTATTACTTTTGACAGTTTATTTGCCTCTAGTTTCCGTGACTGATGTCCCATGCCATTGTCATTCGATTTAAACATATACTTAGAACAACATCCCGGAACAATATTTCTGTTGTCAGATGGGTTTAACCCGGAAGCGAATCTCCTAGAAGTCGGAAGTAGTCAGAGGAGAAAAAGAAGCTAGGTTTTTCGGAACAGCCGCGGGCGGCTGTGCATCCCAGGCAGGGAAAAGTGGGGAAAACAGCTCAGTGAAACGCACGGTAAGATGAACAGCCTCCGAAACAGCTTCCAAAACAGGGAATGGAAGAGGTTGATGGGCGGTGGGAAGAGTGTCCTAGGTCACTAATCGGTGTTGAATGGGCAGTGTAGACAGGGCTGAGCCTGGGAATCCTGTTTCCCAAATCTGCGGGGCCAGAAAAAAAAAACTATTAGGATCCTCATTCTTATTCGTGCTTTCAGCACCCCATTTCTTTGGTATCATCGTGGGCATTTTTTTGTTGTGGGAAGTTCTGGAAAGAAGTTTCCAAGTGGGCGACGTTATGGTTTTCCCGAGGAGGGAGGGTATTGAACACCCTTCTCCATAGATTAGAACTGAGGGGAGAGTGGGATTTGTGGGGAACCCGTCAGTTACAAGAGAACATGCTTATCATGTCCCTCGTACCCCAAAGCTAGGTGACAGTGTCATGTCCATTCTGAGGTTGTCATACCTGTCACTTTTTTGCTTCTGCAGTGTATTCTTTCAGAGATAGCCACAATTGAGTATTCAGTTATCATTAATAGCCATTTATTTTTTTAATCCTCGGCAGAGGATACAATTGAAGCCCCATCCTGGTACAGATTGTGCAATGGTGCAGCGTTGACAAATTGGTGTCAGCATTGATGACATTGTTGGAAGTCATTATATTGACATTAATGTGGTAACAGTATTGCATCAGAATGTTTTTTCCACGCTGATGATCCCTCTGGGTCATAGAATTTCTGAGTTGAAAATACTTTAAAGACCATACTGTTGCACATTCCCGACCTGTAAGCCCCAATGAATCTTATGTATAAATAACCTTTCCTTCTGTAAATACTGTCTCATCTATTTTTATTTCAAATGTAAATCAATGAAATTGTGATTTTTAAAAATATAAAAGTTTGAAAGTATTATTTAATTTCTAGTGTTTTTTATTATTTTGTATTTTTCAATAGGGAAATACTAAGACTATAATTACTATCATGTGAAATCTGTTATCTTTTTTACATTAAAAGAGAAATTCTTGTATTAAGAAGAATTTGAAAACCACTAGCATAGTTGTACAAACATTGAATTGAGTCAGAATTCATGGGTTTTGTCTTGGTTCCTTGACCTGTAATTCACCTTGGGTGAATAATTTAACGTCTTTCACCCCCAGCTTTATAGGATTGCATTGAGCTTACCAAGGTCCTTTCCATCTCAAAAAGACAGTGGTTCCTTAGTCCAACCCTCTTTCTGATGCATAAATCTCCTCTGTAGCATCTAAGACAAGTTGCACTCAAGCCTCTGCTTGAACTTTTCCAAAGATAAAGAATCCATAGCCTATGGTGAAAACATACTCTGTTTTCAGATGGCCTTAATTGTTAAGGGGTTCTTACTTATTCTAAACAAAAATCTGCCATGCCATGATGTTTACTGATTGACCTTGTTCTGCCCTCTAGAAACAAACAGAATAAACTTTATTCTTTTTCTTAGTGACAATACTTCAAATATTAGAGGACAAATATTATGTTCTCCCAAGTCTTTTTGTGAGTCTAACCCTCCATAATTTTCTCAAGCATTTGTTATTAACTTAGTAGGTCTCCTCCAGATAGATAGAATTGGTACTGTTATTTTGTTTAGTGGTAAAGGGAGCTCCCCAAGGAGGAAATTCCCTCTACTGTCACAAGCCTGTGCCTTCGATGTAACTCACATTTACATAATTTGGCTAGAGGGGCAGCTAGGTGGCGCAGTGGATAGTGCACCGGCCCTGGAGTCAGCCCGACCTGAGTTCAAATCCAGCCTCAGACACATCATACTCACTAACTGTGTAACTCTGGGCAAGTCACTTAACCCCAATTGCCTCACCAGAAAACAAAACAAACAAAAATTTGGGCTAGAGCACTGAGAGGTTAAGCATCATACAGTGAATACATGTTGAAGGGGAGACTTGAACCCAGGTGGTCCTAGTTTCAACTCGGGAAGTTGCTGCCTTCAGCAACAGTTTGTTAATGTTTTGCCTAAATGTACTGTACAGAATTGAAAAGAATAGCCCAGGTATCTGACTAGCACTACAAGGATATCTATGAGATTATATATCACCTAAAGTAATAAATTTCAGAGGTATTTGGAATATATGTAATCTCATTGCAGAAGCAGTTAACAGGTTAGAATATTTCAGTTGAAGAGACAGCTGCCAAATTAACTTACATTTTGTTCATTCTTTTATACTTAGACATTTCTAAATTTTTCAGCAGCAGTCTTCAGGTAAAGTCCTTTGGATAAGGAAAAATGACTTCCCTTGAAAGCACTGAAGTCAAAGGTAAGTATTTTTTAATGCATAATAAAAAAAAAAGAGTAGAATTTAAGAACAGTGTGGAGAAAAGGTAAGTATTTTTTAATGCATAATAAAAAAAAAGAGTAGAATTTAAGAACAGTGTGGAGAAAATTGAGACCTAATCAGTTCCATTTCATGTGTGAAGAGAACTGTAAGGTATCAAGTTTCTTGTAGCACTGTGTCCATATAATAATACATTTGTAATTTAGACGATTGGACAACAAAGTTTTAAATGTTACCATGATTAAGTAGTATTGTCTACATGGTTGTGGTTTTGTTAGGTGCTATAAAAGCACAATTTTCAGATCTGCTTTCTGCTAGAGGATTGATGTGGACTAAATGAAGTATGCAAATAAATAACAATTAACAGATATACATGATAGGTACAGATATCCTGACTTAAGCAAATCCTACCTATGAAAATTACTTTTAAACAAAAGATAAGGGTCATCTTTTTCATAGTGAAAAGATTTGCAATAACATTCCCCTTTAAGTGGCAGACTTCCCTAATAACTTTAAATATTGTATTGATTTACAGAGATTTTATTATGTATATGAATATAGATATCTCTGCAACTTTTTAGGAACATCTTTAGTATGTAAATTCAATTCACCAAGTATCTTTTGGTATTTGATAACTTCTCAAAAGTGCTTTGATAGGCTTTAAAGAAAATAAAGAGGTGAATGTAACAGTTTCAGCCCTTAAGATGCTTGCAGCCTACCATGGAGTTAAGGAAGGTACACAAATAAATATACTACAAGGCTGAGTAAATTCATCTCCATAAGAAAGGTACAAAGTGTTTTGGAGGTTCAGAAAAAGGAAAAGTGGTTAGAAAGCTCAGAGAAGGCTCCATGAAGAAGAAATATTTAAACCAAACCTCGGAGAGTAAGTGGGATTTCAATAGGCAAAGATGCAAAAGAAGAGGGAAGGACCTATCTAAAGATAGTTACACACAGAAATAAATTAAAATAAAAACCAAAACATATTAAGAATTTAGGGGCATTAGATAAAACACACCCCAGTTCAGGAGAAATCATACCTACAGTGCATTTGTACTTTGTTTTTATTAACCAGGCGAGATCTCAAGTACTAGGTAGAATTTTTATCAGTCTTTTAAGGAAGAAATGAAAGATGTTTCAAAGATTAGAAGGGAAAGATAATCTGCCCTATATTGCTCCTAGAAGCAGTTTCACAGCCAAACTCCTAGGAGTCATCTCCATTGCTGTCCTCTCCTCCATCATCTCCTGCTGACTTCTCGTTCCCTTGTAGTCCTACTTCTGAATTCTCCACTTCACAATACCTGCTTTCTCCAAAATTACCAAAAAATCTCTTTTATTGCCATCCCAGTGGCTTTTTCTCAGTCCTCAATCTTTTTAAGCTCTTGAGCCTATCAATCATCTTGGGATACTCTCTTTTCCTTTGATATTGCACTCTACTTGTTTTCCAGTTATCTGACTGTTCCTTCACGATTTCCTTATACTTGATCTGAATTATGGAGAAAGCAAGAGAGTTCAAGAAAAACATCTCGTTCTGTTTCATTGACCACACTAAAGCCTTGGACTGTGTGGCAAGTTCTCAAAGAGATGGGAGTACCAGATCATCTTTGTCCCCTGAGCAGCCTGTATGTGGGGCAAGAAGCAACAGTCAGACCCAAACACAGAACAACTGATTTTTTTTTAAGATTGGAAAAGGAGTACAACAAGGCTGCATATGGTTACCTTTTTTATTTAACTTATATGCAGAGTACGTCATGTGAAATGCCAGGCCGGGTGACTCAAAAGCTGGAATTAAGGTTGCTGGGAAAAATGGCAACAATCTCAAGTATGCAGACACCACCACACTCATGGCAGAAAGTAAAGAGGAATTAAGAAGCCTCTTGATGAAAGAGGAAAGTGTAAAAGCTGGCTTGAAGCTTAATATTAAAAAAAAAAAACTAAGCTCTTAGCAACTTGATTCTATCACTTGGAACTTGGTTCCATCACTTCCTGGCAAATAAAGGGAGAAGAAGTAGAACCATTGTCAGGTTTTGAAATCTTGGGTTCAAAGATCACTGTACATAGTAACTGTAGCTATTAAATTCAAAGATGCTTGCTCCTTAGAAGGAAAGCTATAACAATTCTGGATAGCATACTAAAAAGCAGAGACATCACCTTGCTGACCAAGGTCTGTATTCAGTATAGTCACAACTGTGGTTTTTCCAGTAGCAATGTCTGTCTCTGAGAGTTGGACTATAAGGAGAACTGAGGGCTGCATAATCACCTTTTTCGAACTATGGAGCTGGAGAAGATTTTTGAGAGTCCCCTGGACAGCAAGGAGATCAAATCAGTCACTACTTAAAGAAATTAATTCGGACTGTTCCCTGGAAGGCCAAATACTGAAGCTTAAATACTTTGGACACATAATGAGAAGATGGGGGACATTAGAAAAGACTCTAATGTTGGGAAAGATTGAAGACAAAAGGAAAAGGGGATGGCAGAGGATGAGATATATATAATGTCATGGGAACAACAAATATAAACTTGAGCAGACTTCGTGAGATAGTCAAGAATAGAAGGAGGTGGCATGCTGTGGTCCATGGGGTCACAAAGAGTTAGATAGGACTGAACAACTGCTTTATTCTCTTCCTTCCTAACTATAAACATCCTCCAAGGCTCTGTCAACTCTCTTTACACTCTTTCAGTGACCTAACCAAGGCAAATGACTCCCAGATCTATAAGTCCTTCCCTAAGCTTTCTTCTGAACTGAAATCAGTGTGACATCACCACCTGCTTCTATGACATCCCCATACCTAGATGTCCCAGAGGATTCTCAGATTCAGCAACTTTCAAAATAGAACCTATCTTCCCCCTTACTCCCAAATTCACCATTCTTCCAAACTTTCCTATGTTATTTGAGCACATCACCATCCTGCCAGTCTCTCACATGTGCAACTTCAGGCTCTTCCTCAACTACTCTTCATCGTCCTTCTAGCTTATCAACATCCTTCTTAAAGTACTGTCCAAAACTTCTCTTTGGCCTATTTTAAAAATTCTAGTTTTAGGACTTGATATACAGGAATCAGGGCAGCATTAGAATCTTTTTTTTTTCATTTGGAAAGATGTTAGAATCTTTAAAGATTAAGTAATGCCTTATATTATCATGGCTTTCCATTTCAAAAGCCATTCAAGGGCTCCGCCAGTGAGATTAGGTGGAGATTAGGAAGGACTTTGCTACAGCACCATCAGTTTGAGTTCTCTAAATTAAATGGGAGCTACAGTTGAAACCTCATTATCATAAGTTGCATGTTGCGGCTTCTTGGGCATTTGCTGGTGTTTGACAGTAACTCCGCCTTGCATTTTGAAAAGTATTTTTTATGCTTAGAAGGAGTTCTGCTTCAAGTTCAGTGGAGAGTTATTTACTTTGGAGTGACTCACATAAGTAGATTCATTTAGAGACTGGTAGAGTCATCAGAGACACCTTGAGTAGGCAGTAGTACATAACAGAGCTACTTCTGTATGTACAATTCACTTGGCTACTTGCGGTCTACCTTGTGTTACTGTTCCTATATATGTTCTGTATTCCCAACTAGATTTTAAACACTTTTAATGCAAGAACTATTAATACGTCTTTGTGTCCCTAGTGTTTATCACATACTTAAAAAATACTTGTTTTTTTGTGATGGTGATGATGAAGAATCAGGGTCATGATGAACATCATTTGTTGTATTGTGTTATGAAACGTTAGTTTTTCTGTCCCTTCCTGGCCACAAGTATGCCTACTTCCAGAAGTTTTTCTCTTCTTAATTTTTTTTCTAATCTTTTTCGTCCTGGGAAATAAGATAACCAAAATTGCTAAGAGGTGTGCTTAAAATAAAAAACAATATACTCTGAATAATGATGTAAGAACATCTTCTAAAGAAGAAAATTTATTATTAGTTTTAATGTGGGGTCCTTGTGACAGCTATTTCAGATTCCTGTTTTTGCTTCTGTGGATTTTTTGTTGTTATTGTTGTTTTGGGGAGTTTTTTGGCTGTGCTTAGGATGACTGACATTACCAGAAATCTGACCCTCAGGTAAGTGGGATGTTATCGTATATCTAAGTACAGGACTTCATGAGTAGGCTGAACTACATACTCACAAGGCCCAGGCATTTCTTAGCTAGTCTTATCCTATATTGCTAAGCTCCAAAATCAAGGGTGGGCCTGCAGTCAGTAAATCAATGCTGTTTCTTTCTCAGAGAATGACAGTGCTAAGCTTTTCCTAGTTTATTCACTTTAAGACAAGGTGGAAGGAAATAGTTTGAACTATGAATGGTTTTTATTTTCTGGGCTAATTATAACACATAAGGAGAAAGCCAGTTTCAATCAGCTGATACTTACCAAAGACTCAGTATGAATTCAGGACTATTGGGCATCATAGGGAATATAAAAGAAGCATAAGATACAGTCCTATTGTCCTTGAGAGCTTAGACTCGTGGAGAGACGTGAAACAATTATAAGGTGGTAAAACCTAAGTTTACCTGTCAGAATAAAACAATATAGGCAGCATTGTGCTTTAGGAATTCAGAAGACAGAGATCACTATGGGCTGAAACAGTCAGTGTTAACATAGAAAAGGAGATGGGACTCAGTCCTGAAGTATGAGTAGGAATTAAATAGGAAGAAAAAAATAAGGAGGCCATTCCAGGAAGAGTAGGGTGTGACTACTAGAGATAGAAGTGAGCATGGGGTGTTTTTGAAAGTTAGGTGACCAGTCATAACCTTGAACTTTTTTTTCCCCATTTAATAGAAGAAAACTGGTAATGCTTACAGTCTTATTTACATACTCAGTCCTTTATAATTTAATGGCATCAGTCTGAGTAATTTGGAGACATTAGTAATTTTATGTTTCCTTAAACTGCTGACTAGTATAGAAGGTTTTTGTTTTAGGGCCAGATGAAGAATAGCTTTGACCCCCCCACTCTAGGGATTCGTATCTTTTTCTTCTTTTAATGGTTGAACCATTAAAGGTTTTGAACAGAGGACTAACATGATAAAGGCAATGTCTAAGGAATATGAATATGGTGACAGTTAAGCATAGTTGTATAATGCAGCAGGTGATTATTTGGGCATACAGAGTTTACTCTTACACTGAATTCACATACTCCAAAATAAAAAAAATAACAAAAAACTGTCAGGAGTTACTGAAGATAAAGTGATCCCATTTGGGGATAGGCAGGCTAACACTTTACTTTATATTTCTGTGGTTAGTATAATATTTACTGGTATAGGTAAAGGAAAGGAAACTTTCACTTGTGAAAAATCTAATGAAATGAGAGGTCGATCCTTTGACAAAGTATATGTCATCTGATGACTATCTTTAGGTGTAGCAGTAGATAGAGCCCTTGACTTGACTTCAAGTCCTGCCTCAGATGCTTCCTAGCTGGGTGACCCCAAGCAAGTCCCTCAACTTCTCTGTGCCTAAGTTTCCTCATCAGTAAAATGGGGATAATAATAGCTCCTGCCTCCCAGGGTTTTGAGGATAAAATGAGATATTTGCAAAGCACTTTGAAAACCTTAAAACACTATATAAATGCTAACTATGAATTATTTTTGTTGGTAATTCTAAATTATAAAGCAAAGCAGAATGGTTTTATTAGTAAATGATTGTCCTTTGTTTTCTACATGATAGTAAGTCCTCCTTCAGTACCAGTCCGTGGGGCTGGAGATGGAATGGAAACTGAGCAGCCACCTAAGTCTGTGGAAGTTACGTCCGGAGCCCATCCCCAGAGCTGTCACGGCCTTCGAAGCCCAAGGAAGAATCCTGTTCCATCACTGAGCCCAGGAGTGCTCCAGCTGGGCAAGATTATCACCGACAAAGCAGTGGAAGTTGAAGCTGTTCGAATACTAGTTCCCAAAGCTGCTATAACCCATGATATCCCTGCCAAAAATGCCAAACTGGTTAAATCTCTGGGACACCATAAAGGAGAACTTTTAGGTCAATTAGATGGAGTCATAGACCCCAGAAAAGAGGTAGCAGAATTAAAAAATAGAGTGGAAAAGCTCAGGAGCTCTGAAAGGAGATTGCTACAGGACAAAGAAGGGCTTTCCAACCAGCTTCGTGTGCAAACAGAGGTGAGAGCAGCCTCGAGTAATAGTACTCTTTACACTAGAGCCTGCAAAGTCTGGATGTTGCATAAAGTGG
The DNA here is from genome assembly GCF_003287225.1 of Phascolarctos cinereus. Lineage (NCBI taxonomy): Eukaryota > Metazoa > Chordata > Mammalia > Diprotodontia > Phascolarctidae > Phascolarctos > Phascolarctos cinereus. The sequence continues at coordinate 419,053,021 of NW_027555958.1, read as the reverse complement.
GTTTCCGGGACATTGTTTCCTTTCTGCACATTTGGAAACGCTATTACAGTGCCCTCTGCCGCCTCCAGAACATACACACACACACACACACACACACACACACACACACACACACACACACACACACACACGCACACGCACACACGCACACACGCGCAGGTGTGCCCTGTACTGGGCCCTAAAAGATTCTCCCCTGGTCCTCACACCTGTTCCAGGTTTCTGGTAATAGGACTAGAATTTCCATTTTCTTGATTCCTTCCAGCTAGAAATGATGTGTCTCAAATTACTCAGCTCTTTGGAACTGTCCTTTGTACTTATCACATTCTCTTTTAGGTTATAGTAATTCTTATGTGGATCTTCTTTCCCCATTCAGTTTTGAGATCCATGAGGGCAAGGACTTGCTTTTTAAATCTAGTGCCTTGCAAAGTCTTTGCACATACATCTACTTTCAGAGCCTGTGATTTAGCTGGTATGAGGACTCCCCTCATATCACATTGCCAAGATGCAGCCTCTCTATAACTTATAATGTTAGAACATGGATCAACGCTCAGAGAGCATAAGGAATGTGGCCTTGGTAACACATATATTAAATAGTAAAGGCAGGATTTGAACCCAGGTCCTCATGACTCTAAACCTAGCACTTTCTCCACTGCACCGTGCAGCCTCATATGTGCCTTGCATGACGTAGATAACTTATAAATATTCATTTAAATTGAAGTAGTGGGTCAGTATTATAGGCTTATAGGCTAATTCTGAGAATTTGAGAGGTGATCATATTGAAGGAATGGTCATGTGGTTCTCCTTACCTTCCCACACCACTAAAAGGGGAAAACAAAGCCATCCCCAGCTTGCAGCGAGGTTTGGAGTGACTGCCAGATCTCAGTGGACTCAGCTGCTGCCCTTGGCCACCTTGGATACGCCCAGATAAAAGGTCACCCTCCTCCAGGCCTGCCAGGTTTCTTCAGGTCCCGTCCCTGCCTTCCCTGCCCACATATAAGTACCAATATCCACATGAGGATGGTAAGACGTCTTCAGCAGCAGTGTGATATGAGGCTTGATTGATTGCTCCTGCGCATTTACCAAAATCTGCTTTGCCTTTTGGAGACTCCCTTTTTTTTTTTGAGATTTTTTTGCTCTTTAAGTGTTCTTGAAAAGTTATGAGTGCTAACTTGTCAGATAGTGATGTGTGAACGTGTAGACAGTCTTTTCTGAGTACTAACTGGCCATAGTATTAGACGCTAGTTGATGGATTTCTGTACGGGGTGGGGGGGGGGGAAGCCTGTGATGAACTTGAGTGCCATAATTAGCCTAATAATGATATATGGCCAGTGAGTTTGGGAGGTGGTGGTTATCTCAGGATGGTCAGTTGACTGTTTGGATACTAATTAACATCTTAAATACAACCTTGATGGAGGGAAGGGGGGAGAAGAAGGACAGTATCTGCTTGTAAAATCTTTTGTAAAAAGGGGAAAAAAAACTTGCACTTTTAACAAGCAAATTTATAAGCAGCAGTGCTTCAAAAAAAAATTACTAACTCAACATACAACCAGTAAACCAAAAAGGAGTACAGCAAACTCTACTTGATAGAAAAATGTCTTCTGCTTAGGAAAGGAATCTCCCAACATTGGGTGTTGCAATTGTAGTTACAGTAATAATACCAATAACCACATCAGCAACCGCTGATTGATCATGTGACTGCTCCTTTGCACTTGGAAATTCATACATCAGTTGCATCTCAAATCATGAAATGGGTCGCAGCAGTCCAAATAAGGTGATGGCTGGTGGAAAACAGGCTACCCAGAGTACTGACCACATCAGTAATTATTGCTTGATTATTTTGTAGACTAAAAAAGATATCAAAGGACATTTCAGCTGGTGGTGGCCAAAGTATATCAATGGCTTCCTGTATTGGACATCTATTAGAAGTAATAAAGGAATACTTTAGGACAACGAACCTCAGCCTTTCGGAAGTGTTTGGTGTAGCTTTCGTTTCTCCCACATATTTAAGGCGAGAAAATTCAGTTGCTTGAAGGGTTGAGCTGATGGCTACTCCCAAAGTAGGGATGATAATAAGCACCTGCCTTACAGGATTGTGCAGATCAAATAAGATGATGTATATAAAATGCTTTGCAAAACTTAAAATATTTTTAAAATATGAGATGTTGTTGTTGAAAGATGCAAGGTTTGGTGTCAGTTTCCAGGTCTACTACCACACATTTGCTTAACCTAGTTAGATTTCTAAGATCCACAAGATGGAGAACACTGCCTGGGGCTATCAGCAAGTTCAGAATGCAATTAACAAAATGGCCAGTAGTGACATAAGCAGTTGGAAGCCATAGGTAGTCTTCAATCAATCAACAAACATTTATTAAGTGCTACCATGTGACTACCCTGTGGAATACACAAAGACAAATTAAATGGGCTCTGCCCTGGAGGAGGTTGATTTTAATCAGAGGAATAGCACTTAGAAGTCAGTTTATTCATATACATACTTATAAGTAAATATGAAATACATACCAGGTCCATTGGGAAAGAGTGAGTCAGGAGGCTTGGGAGCCAAAATTTGATAGAGGCTGGGGAGGTGGGGAAGGTGCATTCCAGGCATGGGAGCCAAGAGTGTGTGAAAAAGCCTGGTCAAAGCAGGGAGGCTGCACTTGGGGGTAAAAGGGAGGCCAGGCTTGCTGAAGGACCAGCTTCCTCAGAGGCAGAAATGTGTAAGAAGCCTGGGAAGGTACGTTGAAGATGGATTGTGGAGGGCTTCAGGTGACAGTCTGGAGTTTGCGTTTGATTGTCGAGGCAGCAGGGAGCTATGGAGTTTTTGATGAGGGAGGTGACTTATGCTTTGGCAGCTGTGTGGAGGATGGAGAGGGGAAGAAATTAGGGACAGGGAAATCAATTAGGAGGCTGTTGCAGTAGGTAAGAAGTGACGAGGGCCTGACTTAAGGTGGTGACAGTATAAGCAGAGAGAAGGGGATGGATGCATGCAAGAGGTGTTGTGAAGGAAGAATCAGCCTGACTAGGAAATTGATTCACTGTGGGCTGGGGAAGGAGACGAAGTTGCTAAGGAAGACTCGGACTCTGAACCCTTGTGATCAAAAGACAGTGGTGCCTGTGATACAGGGAAGTTGGGAGAGAAGAAAGTTTAAGGAGTCATCTCTTGTGCTTGTATGGTTTTAATCTTTGTGACTGAGTAAAGATTCATTCTTTCTGCTGTGTTGATAGTAGAGTATGAGCCTTCTAGCTAGAAGATAAAAAGAAGGTGTGAAGTCAGTAGTTTTTATTTAGAGGGGAGTAACTAAATTTGGGGAGATTCATTGCCAGGGTGGCTAGGGGATAATAGATTTTCCAGCCGTAGCAATTCTTCAAGACTATCTCCTGAGTTTTGGGGAGTTGCAGTCTGCATTAATGGAAGGAATTCTCTTACCAATAAAATATTGGTGATTTTCTTCAATAAACCTCCTTGTGTGTAGTGTAATTTACTAGGCACCAGGAAAAATACTAAATAAGGCATCATCTCTGACCTCCAAAAATTCATGATTTGTGCCATTTTACAGGAGTTTACATTTATACCAAAACTTGGATGAACAGATAGAAGTCTCGTGTGGCTTGGATGTGAAGTCCAGACCCATTAAGATATTCTAAGATGCTCCTGGTGAACATACTCCTATGTTCCTACAACATTTCCACAACCAAACCTTTCATCTTAGTACCCTTCTCTGTTATTTCATTAAAGTTAATTCTCTTAATTATTTCACTAATTAGTCTTTACTCTGAGCTATTATTGACGTTCTTTTCTAGGTGAATCGTGAATTAAAGAAGTTGCTGGTGGCTTCTGTTGGGGATGATCTGCAGTATCACTTTGAACGTTTGGCTCGTGAGAAAAATCAGCTTATTTTAGAAAATGAGGCCCTGGGCCGGAACACAGCTCAGCTCTCTGAACAATTAGAACGCATGTCTATACAGTGTGATGTGTGGCGAAGTAAATTTCTAGCAAGCAGGTATTATGCCATTTCACATGCTCAATCATTTTACTAGTTCTGTGCATATTTCAAGCCTTTGACCCATTGACACACAAAAGCAGAATTCATTGTTGAAAAATATTGAAACTTTGAATTTAAAGATTTATAAGAATATTATCTTAAAACCTTTAAGGATGTTAGAACATATTATAGCTGCCACAGAATGTACTTTCTCCTACGTTCATAACATACATTTACTTATCATTTTGCTGGTTATGGAGTGGGGACCATCTCCAGTCATCCTTATCTGTATCTGGCCACTGGACCCAGGTGGCTTCGGAGGAGAAAGTGAAGCTGGTGACCTTGCACAGCGCCCCCTCACTTAAATCCAATTTACTTGCAAATCATGGCATCATCTTCCTGATTCATGGTCCTCTTTGAGAACAAAAGACAAACAACAGTTACAGAGTATTTTGCATTTATCATCTTCATTTGATTTTCTGAGGTTAGCAATGCAGGTTTTATTATCTTCGTTGTAAAAATGAGGGTGGGGACAGATTCCCAGATGAGGGAAATGGGTTTCACTCACTATGTGATGATGGAATAATAAGCAACAGAACAAAACCAGGTCCTTTAAGACTCTTTCCAGTACCTTCTCTGTAGGTGGCTAAACTGTCAGTAAATTGATGGAGAAGGAATGTGAACTACAGACTTGTACCAGAATCAAGAATCCTGAATGACTTGTGTACAGACTGGTATGGCCTTGGTTCTCAGGGCAAAAGAGTACCCATAGACAACATTGTGCCTCCTACCCTTAGACTTTGGATCACAGAGGGAGGACTCTGAGAAGACTTAATAGGAAAACTAGTAGAGCTGCTGCTGCTTTTGAAAACACTAATAAGGTGTTAGCTTTTTTTTAATATTGCAAATAAAATTTAATGATGTTAAGAATACAAATAAAGACATTCTCATTATAAAGAATTCCACAAGAAACTAGGCTTGTGGGTCATCTGGAGAAAATTGGATAACACCTGAAGTAGAACTTCAGGAGGAGTGTAGAACTGTGGCTGGAGAACTGGCTGCACCATCAGGAATCCCCCGGTTCAAGTCCTGCCTCTGACACAAATAGCTGTGTGACTCTGGGCAGAGCAGGTACTATACTGAAATTAGAGATCCAATTTGTTCCCCTCCTCCCCCCTCAAAAGAATATAACTGAGCACTAGACAGTACAGAAGGAATGCTTAAGAACAGTATCCCATGTTTCATATCTGTGAAAGATCATTCACCAAAGACTTTAAATTAAGTTGTGGGGTGCTAGATGTAGCAGTGGATACAGCACCGGCCCTGGAGTAAGGAGGATCTGAGTTCAAATCCAGTCTAAGACACATAACACTGCCTTGCTGTGTGACTCTGGGCAAGTCACTTAACCCCAAATGCCTCACCAAAAAAACAAAACAAACATAAAATAAGTTGTATTCTAATTGTCCTGATATAGAACAACTTTTTAAAGAAAAATAAGTTTGTAGTTGTGTTGATTTTATAAAAGTACTAAACATTTGTTGTTTTTCACTGAGCAGTTTAAAATCCTATTCATGCTTAATTTATAGCCCTGGAAAAAGCTTGTTGCTGTAAGAATAATAATGGGACTTTTTTATATTTTTTTGATTTACCTTCTAATAGCATTCGAAACAAACTGCTGTCTCTTATTGTCACATCCTTGTTACCATTTTATTTAAATTTTGAGTCCGCAGACAAGATTTTATAGTATTCAGTGGTCTTAGTGAAAAAATTCAGTCTGAGACCTTAATTGTTATTCAGTTAGTTGTTAACTAGGGTGAAAACATACACAAATTATAAGGAGGCTCGATAATTGCAGAATAAGGATGACAGATACCTACAGGAATCATTATCTTCACTTTGTAGTCTTTTCCCTGTTGTCTTTTACTTAAATTTAATTGGATGTCTTTCCCAAGCACCAAATTAAATTAAAATTTTTAATCAAAAATTTTAAAGATATTGCCATCAGTATTAAAATTTCTTTGTGTCAGTTGTAAAATATGTTATTTCTGTTGTGGTGGTGTTTTTGTTTGTTTTTTGTTTTGTTTTAAAGATTTCATTTGTGGGATATATAATGTTTTGCAGGGTTATGGCTAATGAGTTAACTAATGCCAGAGCAGCGTTACAGCGTCAAAGCCGGGATGCCCAGAGTGCTATTCAAGATCTCCTCAGTGAACGGGAACAATTCCGGCAAGAGATGATTGCTACTCAGAAGTAAGCCATAATTGTGCTGTGTTGTCAGGGGCTTTTCTTCCAAAACTCAGACTTCTCTTTTGACTTCTGTCTCCATTTGTTCCCTTGTTACACTGTGCTGCATCAAGCTGAAATGAAGGTTCCACAAGAAATCAAAAGCCTTCTCCATCCTCCAGGAGGTTGCATTCTAATTGAGACTCCATCTGTGTGGGGAGGAATCTTTGAGGACAAATGTGGACTGTGCTTTGAGAGGCAGTTGGCCTGCTTCCTCCAGAAAGCTCTTTGAGGTGATGCGGAGGAATATCATAAGGAATCTTTCCTACATGCTTCTAAATATAGAATTTCAGGCTTCAGAGCACTTCGTTACCAGTTACCAATTCACATTCTTACAAGTCTGGTGCAATTTTATAGATTTAATTCAGCTCAACAAGCATTTATTAAGTATTTGCTGTGTGTTTCATTGGGGATACAGAGTCAAAAATAATAATAGTCTTAGACCTCAAACAGTTTTATACTTTGATTCAATCACTTTCAGTCAGAGGGAATAGTATGTAATCAGTCTGTAAAGATAGACTGAAGCCTGATTGTGAAGGGCTTTAAATGCTGAACGTTTAAGAGTTTGTAGTTTACCCTAGACGCACTAGAGAGTGACTAGAGCTTCTTAAGCCAGGAAGGGACGTGGTCAGTCTTATGCTTTAAGAATTGAAGTTTGGCAGCTGTGTGGAGGTCAGGTTGGAAAAAGGAGACTAGAGGCAGATCAAGTAGACTATTGTAATAGTTGAGGCAAGACATCATGAAAACCTTAACTAGGGTTGTGACCATGTGGGTAGAGGATAGGAGATGAATATGTTGGATAGAGACACTACCAGTTATTAATGGCTTCTAAGAGTTATTCCAAATTATATATTATGCTGTTCCAGATTATACCATGACTTTATGAAAATGCCATCTATTGCATATTAGATCCCCAATTGTCAACTAGGTGGTTTTAATGGAAGGCACATATATTATTGAGAGGGCCCCAACTATTATAATGGGGGAAACAGCATGTTGTGGTAGAGCCGGGAAGACATAGTTTCAAACTCTGTCTCTTTCAGTTACCTGCGGTATGGCCATGGTCAAGTTATTAAACCTCTCTGAGCTTCAGTTTTTCTTTGTGTAAAATGGAGATGATCTCTCACAGGGTTGTTGGAAGGGTTTTAGGATGTAGAGAAACTGTGTATAGCAAAAATTCTAAATTGACATCACTCTTGAACATCCTTTTGATTTCTTATCAAGTACAACAGTGTGCCATTAAACAGTGATAGTTACAGGTATGGGCTCTTTAAAGGAAAGGTGAAATGGGTCTCAGATGGTTGCTATGGAAATAGCTGAATATCAGTTTTATTTTTCACTATACCCACTTAAGCTTTTGATCAGGAAAGATGTAATCAAGACATCTACTCAAAGGAAAAACCAAACCAAGCCATGTATTTAGAGGGGGAAAAGGCTTCTCACATAAAGGTGGTGTTAATAGAGGATGATCACACTACCACATAACCATTTCTTCTTCCTGTTTCACCATGAGGTAAGAGTGGCCTTAAAACAAAGGTAGCATTCATAGCAGGGATGTTCTAGCTGCCCAGGAAAGCTAGGAAAGCCGAGTACGGTGGATACTCTCCTTAGATCTACCAGCCTAAGTAAAACAGGTAGGCAATCTACAGAGAGGTAAAAGAAGTTCCAAATCACCTGCAGCAGGGTGCTCACACAATGAGAGGCTCATTCTGAGCCTCTTGCCCCGTTTACACTCATTGGGCATGAGGTGGGTAGAATTATTTAAATTGCCTTGTGCCTTTTTTTTTGCCCAAATGTCACATATTTGCATAGGTTAAATGTGTATATAACATAACTCCATAGTAAATACATATACATCTTGAAAATTTTGAGGTGCTATATATAAGTGCCAGGCACCATTTATCTGCTTTGTCTGGATTTTTCTTATGCTTTATTTGAATTCTATAGTGGGGAAGCATTATACAAATCCAGATAAATATTTCCCATTTATCTCATACACCTGGCTTGTAATTAGCTGTCATATTAATGTCCTGTGTATGTTTCTGTTGCAGATTATTAGAAGAACTCCTGGTTTCTTTGCAGTGGGGTAGACAACAGACTTACCATCCTAATGAACAACCCCACAGCACTGCAGAGCTAGCATCAACAAATCACAGATTGGCTGCAGCACTGAATTCCCATTTCCTTGGAAATGTTGGCACTAAGAATCTAAAAAAGGCTTCCCCTAAATTTGAATTTTGTAATACTCCAGCAGAGAAAATGGCTGAAACAGTAAGTTTTCACAACCATCAACTTTTGAGCTTTGAGAAAGGGGTCCTATGAGAGCCAGCAGTTGTTAGGGAGAAACATCAGACTTGAAATCAAGAGCCCTGGGTTCTAGACCTGGCTGTGCCACTAAGTCGTGAGAGGACCTTAGTCAAGGCACCCTTTGGGCCACTTTTTCCTCATCTAAAAATATGTAGGGGTAGAATGAATTATCACTTATCTCCAAGAAAGGGGGGCGGGGGGGACGTTTGATTCCTGGAGAGAATCCAGACAGACATGCTTATCTCATTTAATTTCTCTGGTTATAACATGGACACTTAATGTATGGTGTGTGATCACCTAGAACTTTTGCTGTTTCTCACTAACACCTTTGGGCATATTATTTCTTTTCTGGGAAAGAATTTTCTGAGCCAGGATGTTCCTCTCTGAGGTCTTTGAATCACTCTAGTTTTGCCTAACATTTTTTTCTGTTGAGTGTTGGGTGAAAAAAAAATATACCTATTGTACTATTGTACTTAAAATGATTTTATAGAGAGGCTAAAAAAAAACCATCGTACATGATTTTAAAATTATTATTGTTGTTGTTCAAACTCCTCACTCGACCAACCACAATACCCAGTGAAATACAAGTGTTTGTTTTAAGATGGGGGGGGAGAGAGAATTCATTAATTCCACCATGATTTGTTATTTATTGGACATTGTCTAGGTACATGGTACTGTAACTGGGCATCCTTGTTAATCTGTGAACTTTTTAATCTTCTTACCTAACACTTAACACTCATCTTGTTCATTAAATTATTAATAGTAGTTATATAGTAATAGCAATGAGGCTAAGAACTTTTAGAGCAATTCCTTTTCAATGTATCGTTTTTATTATCCTAATATCAAAACAATAATGTACTGCTTGCATCTGATCATAGCTTTTATTTCCCTTAGATTCTTCGAATTTTAGATCCAGCTACCTGTACAGAAAATTCATCTGAAATATTTTCAGAGTCTTCACCAGCCACTTTGCTTTCTACAAAAAAAAATATTGGGCGATTCCATCCATATACGAGATATGAAAATATAACTTTCAACTGCTGCAATCACTGCCAGGGAGAACTTATTGCCCTTTAAAAGAAATCAAATCAACATCTTCAAAATGTCCTAGAATCTCTTGTCATACTAGAGTTTTGGGGCTAGTCTTGTTAAGGTACCATGTAATGGCACTCTTTCTGCTTATATACTGGATTTCTCCAAAGAACTTCCATGTATCGAATTTTAGATCTTTTTCATAGTTATCTACTCAGGGTATAAAAAGCACAAAACTCTAAAAATATTAATCACCAATAATGCAAGCTTTCCAAAGCTTCATATTGTGCTTTCTTTAAAGTTTGTAGTCTTGGAATTCTCTTGGTAGTTGGGATTTTAAAATCTCCCCAAAATGGCTACATTGATTTTTACCAGTTTCTAGGTTCCCAACAAAGCATGGTCTTGAAAAATGTTTACCTTACTGAAAGGGAGAAGAATAAAGTGTAATAAGCTATATGTTTCTGAATAAATAATTGATAAGAAGGTGTGTTCAGCACAAAGTGTGCATATGATGTTAGAGGTTTTTCAGACTGTTGTGTAAGGCTGACAGAAAGAAGAGACAATTTTAACTATTAAACTGGACCGTAGCAAGTATGATACACAATATATTTTACTTGTTTTTTAAAAGAAATATTCCGGTCTTGATTTGTACAGATCTAAGTAATAGGACTTTAAGAAACCGTTTCAATTTGAAATATTCTGTGCAGCATGTATTTTTTAAAAAATTGTAATATAACAGACCATTACTATCTTTATAAACCCAAAGAAGGAAAGCAACCCATCAGTTTAAACTTTGTTTTCAGCATTGTATTATTATGTATCAATGGTTGACTCCTTAAAAACAGTTCTTATTTTATACCAGGGTACAAGGACTCATTTAAATTAGTCTCCTATGTAATTATACCAAATTATGCAGATGAGTTACAGAAGTGCCTATTAGAAGAGAAATCTTCACTGGTCAGGTATAAAAACAATGTGTTGAATATGTATGTTTTTGTCAACTAAATAATTGTTTCTGGCAGCAGTGTTTGGATTAATTTATTGTTTCAGATGGCAATAAATGCATTTATCTTCTGCAGTGGTAAAACTGCCTTGTTTATTTTTAATGTAATGTAATGTAACCATGGATGTTGGTGCTCTAAGTCAAAGCTTAATGTAGCTCAGAATGAGAACTGGTTCCTCCCCAATTGATTATCTCCTCTTCATAGCCTTTTAGCTGTGATTTTTTTTTAACATCTCTTTATATGCTTGTAATTGTTTAAACTGTGTGGCTAATCCTACTATAGGTGGGATAAGATAAATAATTCAGATGATAAAACTGATAGAAACTACTCATTTTTGACAGGAAAAATTATTTTTCATGATTATGTAAACCTCTGTTTGCATCACAGTTTCTGTTTTTGGTACTTTCAACTTAGATTAAAACATCAGTTTGATTATAAACAGCATTCTTAGAACCAGAAGTATCTCAAAGTACAAGATACAAGAAGTAGTCTGTTTCTTAGGGGCAAACATGTAAAGGTTGTCACTTTGAAATATGTAACTATCACAGAAATAGTACAACCAATTCATGCCAACATTTAAAAAAAGTTTTGAATGTGAATTTTAATTTGTGCAGTGAGCATCTTCCATTGAATTAACTTAAGCTTCAGTTTGTCATTAGCTTCACCATTTCAGTACTGGAGGTTTTTATAATAGTAGTGTAGACATAATCTTCACATTTATATAAATTACTCATTTACCATTTTATTAGAATCAGATGATTTCTAACTGCCTGCTTAACCTAGTTCCCAAATCTTGTGAAAAGCCTAGATTTTTCCCATCTTTTCTGAAGCCAAAATACATCTATATGTTGTCATCTTTAGAAAACTAGGTGATATTATACCCTCCAAGTTCATGGAATCATGCCAAAACAGCAACCATAAAGTATTTTTACATGGGTGTATAGCCTCAGGCAACTAAGTGGCACAGTGGATAGAGTGCTGGGCCTGGAGTCAGGAAGACACATCTTCTTGAGTTCAAATCTGGTCTCAGACACTTATTAGCTGTGTGACCTTGGGTAAGTCACCGAACCCTTTTTGCCTCAGTTCCTCATCTGTCAAATGAGTTGAAAAAGGAATGGAAAACCACTCTAGAATCTTTGTCAAGAAAATCCCAAATGGGGTCATGAAGAGACAGACATGACCAAAACAATTGAACAACAATTAGCTTCCCCTAACTATGGCTACTTTGGAGACATTCTGGAAACTCCATTAAGAAAACATAATCAAGATACCTATTTTAGAATATTTTTTATTCTTTACAAGTGTCATTCAGGAACTCCAAGAAAAGCTGTAACAGCCAAAGAAATTAAGGTGATATGCTTTGACATGAACCTCAATATATCACCTACAGCTGAGAGATCAAGAAGGTATTAGAATATGGCCATAGTTTGGCCGGAAAATTGTCCAGAAAGAGTCAAATTGCCTTGGACCAGTCACACTCACATACCATTGACCAACAGTCTAACAATGAGGCAGGTGTACGTGAAGATTAGAGCAGAAATGTTTGCATGATACTAGTTTCAACAATCACATCATAATGGTGGATTCACAATGAAGAGTGAAGAGAAACATAATATCAAACATTAAGGAACATTAGAAGCCATCTACTCCAATCCCCTCATTTTACAGGTGAGGAACAGAGGCCATGAACAGGTAAGTGATTTGTCCAAAATAACACAAGCAGTATTGAATTTGAACCCCGCTCTTCCTGATGCTCAGGACCACGACATTATCCATTACACTATATTGTCTCTCAAGTCTGCAACAACAGAACATGCAACAAAAAGACCGTGCAGAATCTACGAGATCTCATGATAAATATCAATCACATTAATATACCATCGTTGTTTTACAATTCACTTTCCTCATAACAACCCTGTGATGTAGCTAATGATTGTCCCAATTTTACAAATAAATGAAGAAGGTCAGAGATATTAGGTGACATGCCCGAAGACTCAAATCTAGATCTTTTGATTAAAGAGCTCCATATAAAGAATTGGTAGAGGCATTAGTGGGTAGCAAGGAAGACAGATAAGAGGTGAACCATCTAAAAAATTAAATACTTAAGGGCCACAATGAGCTGACTAAAGGCTAAGATCTAGGTAGATAAAGAAAGTGGTCAAGCTGTTTAGACAAGACCACAAAAATGGAAATTTTGAATATAAACATTTTTATCATTTTCTATAGTTTTTTTTTCATTTATTTTCCTTCTGGTTTTTAACATCTACTTTGCTTTATTTTAGGTTTATTTCTTGGCTTTCTAAATTTTTAAATATATATTCAGTTATTTAATTCTCCTTTCATTTATTATGTTTCTGGGGATATAATTTTCCCCTTTAGGACTGCTTTAGCTTCATCCCAGAAATTCTGGTATGATAATTCATCAACATTTTCTTTGAAATAATTATTGTTTCTATGATTTGTGTTTGACCCACTCATTATTTAACATTCATTGTTACATCTTTATCTGGGTCTATGCCTTTTGTTGGTATTCATTAAACTGATTACTATTTGTATTATGCTGTGGCCTTTAAAGAATGTTTACTATTTCTGCCATTTTACATTTATTTGCAATATTTCTGTGCCCTTCTATATGGGCAATTTTTGTAAAAGTTCTACAGGGTCCTGAGAAAAGTATGTATTCTCGTACAGCCCCATAAGTTGTCATAAGTCTTTTAGCTCTCCTTTCTCCAGAAATTTGCTAAATTCTGTTTTTTCCTTTTTGCTCATTTTTGTTAGATTAGTCCAAAACTGAGAGAGGGACACTGAAATCTATCACAATATTACTGTCTTTGCTTGTATTCAATTAAATTTTCCTTTATTAATTTAGATGCTAAAGCATTTGGAATGTAAGATTAATATTGATAATGGGATCTACAATTCCTTTCAGCATAATGTACTTCATCTTACACCTGTTGTGAATTTTTGGTTTGGTTTTGTCTGACTGATTACAGCCTACTTTTTTTTGATTCACCAATGCATAGTAAATTTTGTTTCTGCCTTTTGTTTTTATTGTGTCTGTTTTTAAGGTGTGTTTCTTATAAGCAACAAATTGTGTTTTTTTAATTCAGTCTCTTTTTCATTTTATTGGATTGCTTAATCCATTCACACTTAAAGTTATGATAGGTCTCCATTTTCCTCCATTTGCCTTGGATGTTGGGCTTTTGGATTGGTCTGTTCTTCTTTCTCTGTAAAGAAGGTACTTTGTCCCTTCAGTTATTTTTTCTTAATTTAAGGCAACCCCATTCCCATCAGCTCTCTTTCCCTTACCCTCAACCACCCTCTCCCTGCCAATTTGTTACTCCTTTCCTTAGTTTAGCTTATTAATTTTGCTTTCCCTTTAATCTACTTATCTAATTCTTAACATTTATCAAATTATTAAGAAAAATTATCTAGTCTAATTCTTCCATACTTTTTCTCAGTTGTCAGGTAAAATCCCTTTTCCCTTTCAGCTCATTTTGTTTTGAAATTTTATTTTCTGCACCTTTTTCTAAAAATATTTCTTTCCCTCATTCATTATTTATATTCATTTCTTGGCCTTTATTCTTTGACTGATGGCTTTATGCTTTTATTCTTATTTCTTCCTTCTTTAGTCTCCATATTCCTTTTGGAATTAAACCTTGGGAGGTACCTATTTTGAGTTCCCACTTGCTTCTAAACAATTTCCGTTGTTGCCCTGAAGATCTTGTCCCCTAACTTCCCTTTTCTAGCATTTCCTGTAGACAGAAGACAGAAGTGTCACCCTCTGAGAGGTATTTTCCATGTCCTTGATTGCAGTTTATTATTACCTTTAGCTCTCCCCATTTTTTGCTCCATTTGCCACGAAATCTCCACCTTGGAGTCATGCCCTCCCAACTCTTTTGGGGATCAGTTGCCCAGGACCTCTGATTTCCCTTCTCCTGAGGCAAAGATGAGTGACCTAAGCGCCAAATCCCTATAGATTATATCCACTGTAATTTCCTCGTCTCCCATTATACGATCTCTCTCTTCCTCTATATAAGTACTCAGTGAGACACTTTCGCATGACTGAAACAAGCTTTCTCTCTCCCTTTGCTTTCTCCTTTGCCCTTTCTTTTGTACCCTCCTCCTTCACGAAAGACTAAGTTATTTTCTCTTCATTGTTAACCTTTGATTTGATCAAGGCATGTCACATATTCCCCTCTGTCTTCTTCCTCCCTTTTCCCCTTTTATTCACCCTCCCACTCTGCAGTTTAGTCCCATTTAAAAAAAAAAAAAGATTCACCTGTAGGTGAGGTGTTGGGAGTTTTATAAAATCCGTGGAATTTGAGGCCTCTTCTTCATCGAGCTCCACTTCCACTCTTCTCCCTTGGTGTGCCTTGATAGAGCAATCTCCTAATGGTCCCTCTGTTATTTGTTGTTGTTATTGTTGTTTTTAACCTCATAGGTGACTTTCCTCTCTAGGTCTTCTTCCCTCAAATTTTCCAGAATAATTTGTTATTTGTTCCTACCTGGGTGGCTGTCTTTGTTTACCTTTCTAATATTTCTGTTGTCTGAGATGTTTGCAAAGCAAATAATCCGCTCATGTTTAGTTTCTTTATAGGAAAGCTACAAATGCCTCTTTTTAATTGAATGTCCATCTTTTTTCATTAATGGTTAGGCTCAGGTTTGCAGGATATATCACTTGGGTTGCATCTTGGGTTCCTTTGTTTCTTGTAACACATTACTCCATTCCCTTCTGAGGTTTCTGTCAGGGGCAGAATAGTTATATCATTCAGTCTATTTGAAGGTCTCTCTCCTAGTCACCTGCAGAATTTTCTGCTTGTCATTAGAATTATTAAATTTAGCCCATATGCGTCTTGGACTTTGCAGCATAGGTTTGGAGTGTGTGTGTGTGTGTGTGTGTGTGTGTGTGTGTGTGTGTGTGTGTATTTTCCTGGTTTGGAGTGTGTGTGTGTGTGTGTTTTCCTGAAAGAAAACAGTGGATTAGCACTTTGTATGTTCAGAAGTTCTGCAGTTTCCTTGTATTATTTCTTCCATTATGGGATTCAGGTTTTTAGACTTATGTTATTCTGAGAGATCTATCATCCTTACATTATATCCATTCTGTCTGCAAAATCAACGTTTTGCTTGTCTAGAGATCATATTTTTGCTTCTCTTCTGATTGTCCTATTATTTGCATTCCTAATAAGTTCTCTCTCTCTCTCTTTTTTTTTTTATGAGGTTTGCCACCATGGACTCAAGTATTTCTCTTCTGTAAATTATTTCTGCTATGCAGGCTATGAGTTCTGTTCTCACAATTCTTATTTGTATTTTAAGCTATTCAAAAACATCCTTCTGTGGTTTCACATTCCCTTGGGAATCTACAGGGTCTTTGGCCTCATCATTGGCTAATTTTCATTTGTCTTGCAATAATTATTCATAGATGTCATTCCCATCTGTTATTATATCTTTTTTGTTGATTTATCTGCTTATGCTCAAGGTCTTTAACTGAGTTTTCTTCTCCTAAGATCTTTGGCAATTTCAGTCGTTTTTCCTTGTATTCGTCTACTGCTCCCTTTCTGACTCCTTCCCCTCTGGGGACAGTTTCTCCAGGGGGAATGAGTCTCAAAGATTTCTCAGCTTCCTCCCACAATGAGGAATTCACACTTCACTAGCTTCAATCTCTGCCTCAGGTGACAGAATGATTACAGGTGGATGCCAGTCTTCTTCAGGCACTGTGGAATATTACACATGTTGACATTCCACCTCCCTTGTCTCTCCCTACCTCTCTAGCTGAGCTTTGGTGTAACACAGAATGCTACCATGCTATATTTCATGCCAGACCAATATTCTGGCATGAGGAGTGGAGATGAGGCAGAGTTGAGTTGTAGCAAGCCTGGATCAGCCTATGGGTATACAGTTCTGCCATACAGTGTCGGTCACTAGGGGAGGAGGACATTGAGTGACTGAATTAGGGATTAGCTTTTTTTACTGTTAGTTCATCTGGTTGTTACCTTATTAGGATTCTTGGTGTCTTAGACAGTGGAGGCAGGTGAAATTTCTTTATCTCTTGCACCTAATTCCTATTTTGGAGAGGTTTGAGAGGTTGGGAGGATTGAAGAAAGTGTCTAGTCCTCTATCTTGTTGGTCTCATGACCTAGACTGAGATAGCCAAAAGACAGGTTGATGATTTAGGACTAGAACTCAGTAAGATGACTACAGCTGGATAGATTTGGGGAACATTTGCACAGATGTGGTAACTGAACTCATATATAGCAGCTACGATAACCAAGTGAGCTTGAGAAGAGGAAAAAGAGAAGAGGGACTGGGACAGAGGACTGGAAAATACTTACTGTTAAAGGGTGTGGCATACTGAAACAACCCTCAATCTGTTTCATGAAATGTTTTAGTACACAAGTCATAAAGTAGCAAGAGGGGAAGGTGGGGCAGACCTATGATTTCACTGATATAAGGCACTCCCAGTGAGAAAACTCTCTCTACTAAGGCACAACAATGTGTAGTCTGCCCAGGACCAACAGATCAGTTTGCACCAGAGGCAATACTTGTACCCAGGTCATCCTCACTCCAAGGCTGGCTCTCTATCCACTAAGCCAAGGTGCCTTAAAATGGCATTATGGTGTTTTCAAAGCAATAAATTATTTTAAGTTTTTTTTAATAATTGTTAGTCCAGTAAGTTAAAACTAGTGAAAATGGATTTCATTCATCTTGTTCCATTTAATTTGTTTGAAACAATGCATGTGGAATACTTTACAACAGTGAAATAAAAGGCATTTATTCAGTTCTAGGATTTTAAAAAAATAGATAA
Source organism: Phascolarctos cinereus (assembly GCF_003287225.1). Taxonomy (NCBI): domain Eukaryota; kingdom Metazoa; phylum Chordata; class Mammalia; order Diprotodontia; family Phascolarctidae; genus Phascolarctos; species Phascolarctos cinereus. The sequence goes on along the minus strand of NW_027555958.1, from coordinate 419,035,610 downwards.
ATTCACTGTCACTGAAGGATGAATATATTTTCCCATCATTTAGGATATGACCAAAGCACACAGACCAGAACAAGGAATGACATCTGCTGCTGCGAGGGGAAACTGGCTACCAATGTAAAGATCCGGTGCAGACAGGAACCTTCAACTGTAATGATTGGTGAAACGAAAGGGCTTAGTTTCTGAAATGTTGTAAAGAAGGTTCTGCAGCTGTTTGGATCGCCGGGCTTCGATGCGCAGCTGCCTGGCTCTCTCTTTGGCAGCCTGCTGTTCGGCCAGCTTCTCTATTCGTTTTCTTTTCAGCCATCTGGAAAGACACAAAGACATTTTGTGGGCATCTAAAAGGACTATGTTAAATGCACCAACCCTCCCCAAAATGGAAGGAACCTGGCATTGACTTAAAATAAATAAATATATTAAATTGAAAAGTTTTTGCACAAACAAAGCCAATGCAACTAAGATTAGAAGGAAGGTAGAAAACTGGGAAAGAATTTTTGCAACCAGTCTCTCTGATAAGGGCCTCATTTCTAAAATACATAGAGAATTAAGTCAAATTTATAAGAACACAAGCCATTCCCCAATTGATAAATGGTCAAAGGATATGAACAGACAGTTCTCAGATGAAGAAATTAAAGCCATCTATAGTCATATGAAAAAATGCTGTAAATTACTATTGATTAGAGAAATGCAAATCAAAACAACTCTGAGGTACCACATCACACCTATCAGATTGGCCAACATGACAAAACAGGAAAATGATACATGTTGGGGAAGATGTGGGAAAATTGGAACACTAATGCATTGTTGGTGGAGTTGTGAAATGATCCCACCATTTTGGAGAGCAATTTGGAACTATGCCCAAAGGGCTATAAACATGTACATACCCTTTGACCCAGCAATAGCACTTCTAGAGCTAAATCTCAAAGAGATCATACAAATGGCAAAAGGACCCACATGTACAAAAATATACATAGCAGCTCTTTTTGTGGTGGCAAAGAATTGGAAATTGAGAGGATGCCCATCAATTGGGGGAATGGTTGAGTAAGTTGTGGTATATGAATGTAAGAATACTACTGTGCTATAAGAAATGATGAACAGGCTGACTTCAAAAAAACCTGGAAAGACTTGTATGGTCTGATGCTGAGTGAAGTGAGCAGAACCAAGAGAATACTGTACACAATAACAGCCACATTGTGTGATAACTAATATTGATAAACTTAGCCCTTCCCAGCAATACAAGGATCTAAGACATCTCTAGAGGCTTTATGACAGAAAATGCTATCCACATCCAAAGAAAGAACTATGGAAGTTGAATTGCTATCTTTTTTTCCCTCTTCTGTTGAGTTCTGGTTCCTCTTTCTAATGGTTCCTCCTATTGGTTTTAATTTTTTACTTAACAACTTCAATAATGTGAAAATATGTTTAATAGGAATGTAAATGTATAGTCTATATCAGATTGTGTGCCGTCATGGGGAGGGTGGTGGGGAAGAAGGGGGAGAAAAATTTTAAACTCAAAAGCATATGGAAATGATTATTGATAAATCAAAATAAATTAATAAAAAAATTAAATTGAATTTAAAAAATTAAAAAAAATAGTCCCAGGAGAAGATATTAGGCTCTAATTTTCTCAAACATCTACTTAGAAAGGAAACCAACTGTTGCCATAGTTTACATTGGATTCAAATGTTCAGAAATTTCATCCTATGACACTGCCAATTTAGGGAACATTTTTATACTAGAGGCAAAGGACTTTATAGATTTCTTTCTTCAGGGGAAATTTATATACACACATACACACATATACACATACATATTAGACACATATATACATACATGTGTATATACAATGATATATATATACACACATACATACATATACATATATATGTACACATACACATATATGTGGAAGTGACTCCAAAAATTTAAGCGTATATAATCAAATAAGTAATTTTTTGCAACTAACTATTCTTTAAACTTGAGTAGCCAAATCAGGAAATCAGCAGAAAAGGTGAATAAAAACTAGACATTTTTTCAAATGTTGACTTGCTTTTTATAGTAGGAAAGTGAATAGAATCATAGTTCTTCTTGTGCATAAAATACATTTGTGCTGCCTTACAGAAGGGAAAAATATGAAATGTCTAAAAAGGACTAAAATACTGATAAGTACTAAATTAAAATTTAGTAATAATGGCTAATCTGTAGAGGCCACTTGCATAAAATACTGCCAAAATGGCAACTGAAGACATCATCCAATCCAACCTACTCATTTACATATGAGAAAACTGAAGCCAGGAGGTTACATGACTTGACCAAGGTCAAAGGTACAATAAGCAGGGCTGAAATTAGAATCTCCATCTCTGAACTCTACATCCAGGGTTCTTTCCATTATACCATGCTACCTCTGGGAAGTGAAGGGGAAAATCTGCATTTACTGTGCAAACTGGCCTTTCCAATCTCTGCCTTTCTTTGAATGCCACCTTTAAACTTTTGCTGGACTCTGCAGGTACCTCAGGCCTATGAACATCTCTTTAACCTTTCAAAGCCTAATTCCTTCATACACTCAATATCTCTATATCCTCACCTCCCCTTCGCCATATGGATTCCAACCCCACTCCTGGCTAGAACTGCTATTTCCTAGGCTACCAACACTCTCTTAACAAGAAAACCTCAAGGCCTTGTCTTAGCCTTCAATCTACTCATCTCAGCAGCTCAGACAATGGAGAGTCAAGGAGGTTTCCTTGACTCTTCCCACTCATTCAATCTCATATCTATTCAGTTAACAAGTCTTAGCAATTCTTCCTTTACAATATCTCTAGCATCCAACCTTCTTCTAGACACATTTCTTCTCCCTCTGCTTCCAGACACTGCTTCCCCTATCTGAGTGATTACTCCTCAGTCTTATTTACATTCTCCTCCCACCCACACCCACTGTGTGGACAATCCCCAAGTCTGGGTCCTGGGCCTCCATTTCTTTCACTCTATATACACTCTCAGTTGGTGATCTCATCAGCTCCTACAGATTCAGTTTTCATCTCTATAGAGATGACCATCAAACCTATGCATCCAAGGGGCAGCTAGGTGGTGCAGTAGATAAAGCTCTGGCCTTTGAGTCAGGAGGACCTGAGTTCAAATCCAGCCTCAGACACTTGACACTTACATTTACTAGCTGTGTGACTTAACGCTGATTGCCTCACCAAAAAGCAAAAAAAAAAAAATATCTACGCATCCAACCCTTCCTTATCTCTCTTTTGAACTCCAGTTTTGCATCACAAACTGCCTGTTACAGATCTATTTGGACTTCTTTAAGCATCTCTAATACAATGGGTTCAAACTCATTATCTTTCCTCCTAAACTTACCCCTCCAGCTTCCTCAGAAATTCCCTTCTGTTGAATCCACACCATCCCTCCAAGTCACTTGGATTTTCAATTTTAGAGTTTTACTTGATTTTTCCCACCCAATCAATCCCATATCTAATTAGTTAACAAGCCTTACCAATTCTTCCTTTACAATATCTCTTGCATTCAATCTCTTTCATCTCCACTGATGACCCACCCTAGTTCAGGCACTCCTCATCTCCTATCTGAAATATTGTAATAGGGTCCTAACTGCTCCCTTGGCTTCAAGCCTTCCCTTTCTCCTATCCGTCCTCCACTTAGGGGCCAAAATGATTTTCCTTATGATCAGGTCTGACCATGTTACTCCCCTACTCAATAAACTCCAGTTGCTGCCTACTACTTCTAGGATAAACTATAAACTCTTCTGTTTGATTTTCATAGCCCTTCATAACTTGGCCCCAACCTGTTTTATTATATTTATTTATTTACTTATATGTATATTTATTTTTATATTTTATATTTATATTTATTATATTATTCTCTCTCCAGCAAAATTGGTCTTCTCTCTGTTCCCCACACACAGCACTCCGTCATCTCCCCCCTTCATATGCCTCTGCACCAGCTGTCCTCTATGCCTGGAATACAGACACCCCCCCCAACCCCTTGCACCCACTTCACTGAATCCCCATCTTCATTCAAGCACCACCTTCCATGTGAAGCCTTTCAAGCTGTTTCAGATTTCCCCCAGCCCAAAGCTAGTGTCTCCCTCCCTATTTTTTATACACTCACAGATGTACATCACCCTTGAAGAACTTTAAGATCTTTGAGAGAAGGGACTATTGCATTCTTTGAATCTTCAGTGCCCCACACAGTGTGCGGCCTATGGTAGACACTTCATAAGTGTCTCTCGGTTGGTTGATTGGAGACTTTCACAATGGGGCTCCAAACAGTTTTTCTCCCTTCTCCTACATACTTTATATTTGAGGCAAAATGACCCATTTGCTGCTCTCTCTACACTGTTCCATCCCCTGCCTTTGCACAAGCTGTCCTCCATTCCATGGCATGTTCACCCTGCTCAATTCTGTCCCTTGGACCTCCACACTTCCTCCAAGGCCCAGCTCTGGTGTCACCGTCTGCCTACAAAAGTCCCTTCATGATCCCTCTCGCTGTTAGTGATCCTCCCCCTCCCCCAAATCCTTCTGCATACATCTGTATTGACTTACCCTCCAGGAGACTGGAAGCTCCTCGAGAGAAGGACCTACTCTAGGCTTGCAGGGCTCCAGCATGCAGCATGATTCCTGGCACGCAGCAGGTGCTTCACAAATGCTTGTTGAATTGAATTTCAATGCTATTTGAATATTTAACATTTCCATCACCTCTATTTGTCCTAACCTTCAAAAGCCATCATTACCAATAGCTTTGTGTTCCAGTATCCTAAATCCAAGCCTTAGTATTTTTTCCAAAATATTAAAGAAACTCATTACTCTAGGTAAGTCATTTATTCCTCTCTGGGTCTCAGTTTCTTCACAGGTAAAAGGGAGGGCAGAGTTCAATGATCTCTTAGGCTCATTTCAAGTCAAATATTATGGTATATAAAGTGTGGACCTATATTTTAGGAGATAAGTTAGACTTTAGTCCAGATTACATATAGTAAATTCACATTTATCAACACTAGCATTTTCCAAACTGTGCTCCACAGGACCTGTGTATTCCATATTACTGAAAAAATGATTAGATGAGAGGATTTTCATGCTATTTGCCTTCAAAAATACCAAATACGATATCTTATAACAAAGATAGTAATTACAATCTAATAATTTTTCATTATGAAAAAATGCTTTCATTTCCCCTTCTTCGCATAAAACTTCCCCTTCACACCTCTTTATCCTGGAAATATTCTATAGCTCAATGTCTCTTGGGCCAGTATCTGTGAATTTCAGCAATATATTTCAAGGCCTCAAATATCCCATGGCCATATTAGTCCACAACACTCTGCTCTAAACCAGTCGCCTTCCCTTAGCCTTCTCCAGGTTAAATAATCCCAAGTACTTAATTTCTCCAAGGAATATGTATCCTGCAACCCTCTAACTGTCTTTCTGACTCTCTTTCGAACCTTTTTCAAGGTCTTCTCTTTTCCTTCTAGTTTTGGAAGTCAGAACCAAACAATTCTCTAGTGAGGGTCTAACCAGAGTATTACAGGAAGATGACCTCATGGTCCTTCCAAGCTACACTGTTACTTATGGTATGTGTTTGTTAACCTCAGGGTTGCATCCAGTAGGCCTTCATTTTAATATAGTACCTCACAATCTCAGACGATCCCTTATGTAAATAAGGTAAGGGGCAAAATGAATACATTTTTAGACCTAATATGTTATTTGATTCACTGAAGCTTTATTCTTTATGGCAGATTAGGCTAGGTCCTTCAGTACTATGCCAGAAGAAACTAAATTCTGGAAATAGACACCAAGCTGGAAAGTCTTCAACTACAGGACCCAAAGATTCTGTGTCAAATGTAAAAGGACCAACAGAGCTAAGTTCAAAGATGTAAGATGCAATAGTAAGGAGTTTCCACACTAATTAATCAGTTTCTTTAAATTCCAAAGTAATTTACCAAAGGAGTAAGAATGCCAACACATACCCCTCTCCTTTCACTTACTGTTTAAATGCCCTGTCACGGCCTTCTGCCCCTCTAAGAAAGAACAAACACTCCTCCTGTCGCCTCAGTTCTTCAATCTGTCTTTCTTTAATCTGTTCTTCATGCTTTTTTTTAAGCCACAATCGGAAAGCTTGCTGTGGATCTCTGTTTTCTTGCTGTTGGGGAAAAAAATTTCAAAAAGTCTATCAAGTGAAAATGTTTATCTGATTCACATCTATAAGAATGACAGCCATTTACAATAGACAGATACTAAAAGGATGTCAACAGACAGTTCTCAAAGGACAAAACCTGAGATACGAACATCATGTGAAAAAAATGTCCCAAATCACTAATAATTTGAGAAGTACACATTAAAACAACTATAATGTTCTAACTCATACCTATCATATTGGCAAAGATAATGAAAAAGGAAAATGATGATTAGACAGGCACGTTGTTGCACTGTGTGGACAGAGCTGTGAATTAGTCCAGCTATTTGGGAAATCAATTTGGAACTATGCCCCAAGAGTCACTAAACTGCTCACACCCTCTAAATACTCAGTGACAGTAGGCCCATTTTCCAAAAAGAGCAAAGAAAGATTAAAAAAATTCACAGGTACAAAATATTTATGACAGCTTTTGTTGTAGCAAAGAGCTAAAAACAAAGAGGGTGAGTACCCACCAAATGGGGAAATGGCTAAACAAATTATGGTATATGAATGTAATGGAATATTGCTTAGCTTTAAGACATTCCAGAAATGTGGGACAGCTGGTGAAAAGGCACGGAATAAGGAGACAGTGATATCAAGTGCTGGGAGCAGCAAGAAGAGTATTGCTGGATCACAGAGTGCATCGAGAGGAGGTAAAGCATCAGAAGACTGGAGAGGTAGGAAGCAGCTGTGCTGTCAAACAAAGCGTTTCATATTTGATCCCAAAAGTGAAAGCTCACTGAACAGGGCAGTGACATGTCAGACTGGCACTTTAGGAAGCTTGTTTATTTTTGCAGCTGAGAGGAGGATGGACTGGAGTGGAAAGAGACTTGAGGCAGGGAGATCCACCTGCAGGCTACTTGCAACACTCCAGGTGTGCACTGAGAATGGCCTGCACCAAGGTGAAGGCTGTGTGAGTGAGGAGACAGAGACGTGTATGAGAGGTCTGGAGAAGGTAGATGTGGCAAAGGAATGAATGCAAGTAAAAAGTCAAGGATGACATTGAAATCGTGAGCCTGTATGACTGTGAGAATGGCGGTGCTGTCAACAGTAATAGGGAAACTGAAGAGAGAGGGGAGAGTTTAGGGAAAGCTCAGCAGTTCTTTGTTGGATGTGGTGAGCTCAGAGTCCCTATAGGACATTCCATCTGAGATGTTAAAGGCAGCTGGTGATGTGGGACTACAGCTCAGGAGAAAGGCGGAGGTGGCATATATAGACCTGGGAATCATCTGCATGGAGATAATAACTGACCCCATGGGAACAAAGGGGAGCACTAACCAGAGATAATTTATATAGTAAATGTAGCATTGTCAAGAAAACCACCCACAAAAGACTTAACAACTGAATGATGCAGTTCAGCCATGACTGTGGAAGACTGATGAGAAAGAAGCAAGCCAGCTTCTGACAAAGGAGACACTGGACTCAATGGGCAGAATTAGACATACATCTCTGGACATGGTGATGTCTATATTGTTCTGCTTATTTGATTATTTGTTTAAAAGATTATTTTATTCAGGGGAATTGGAATAGAGGGAGCAACTGGCAATAGGATTGGCAAAAAATGAAGGCAAGAGCATCACTGAGGCATTTTTTTCAAAGGACAAAGTAACTGAAAGAAGCTCAGGAGGAAAAATAGACAAGCAGGACAGATTTGAGAGCAGCATCTGTCTGCCTCAGTTTCCTCAACTGTAAAATGGGAATAATATTGGCACCTACCTCCTAGGACTGTTGTGAGGATCAAATGAGATCATGATGGTAAAGTGCCTAGCACAGTGTCTCGCACATAGCAGGAACTATATCAATGTAACATACTTGGCCTTCTAGGCAGTGGGGGCCAGTGCAGCAAGTGCTACACTGAATTGCTTTGTTTTTCCTCTTTTAATTTTTTTTTTTTGTAATAAGGGAAGGCTGGGAAGTGAAGGGGTAGTGGAGGGCGGGGAATATATTGGGAAATGAAGGTGATTTGAAAACAAAAGCTATCGATTTTTTAAAAGATGCATTTAGCATCAAAAAATTAAATAAGTGCTTATTTCCTTCTTTGCTTCCTCTTTTTCTTTCCTCCATGCCAGGCTCATCTATGCTCTGTCACTAGTTCCTGCCCTGGCAGTCAGTATACCTTTTTGCCCCAGTACTAGATTCAAGCCCATCTGTTCTTACTGCTCACTTTTGATTGAATTGGCCCCTCTAGCCATATATTTTTAACTTCTGAGTGGGTTTTGTATTCAAATAAGCCTAGAAATGCCACAATGCAAAAAAAAAAAAGTCTAACACTTCAAGGGTTTACTAGGCTTGTGGGAATTAATAACAGCAGGCTAAGCAGTCAGGGGCAGCAAAAAGCCCAGGTTGGAGACTAAGGTCTAGAGCTAAGGAAAGCTGACTGGCTGCCAAGTAGCTCAAGTCAAGCCACAAAATGTGAGGAAGAATGCTCAGATGCCAGAAGCAGGGCCGAGGGTAAGAATGCTCACAGAGAAACCCCTAGAAACCTATGACCCTCTTGGTATCTCGTGAGCATGGCTGTATTTTGAAGGTCATGGTGGCCCTTTTGGTGCTGCCCTCTCTTGTGCTTAAAAATGACTTGTGACTGGGCTCTGACGCGGGGTCTGGTAAGATAGATCAATATCACAGCTAGAACACAGGAAAATATTCATTTCATCTCACCCCACAATTAACCACCAATTAATACTAAATGCTGCCAGGAGAAGTCCCTTCCAAAAATAATGGCAAAATTCTTTATTTCTTCAGTTTGCATTATAATGACCTTAGCTTCTGCTCTTAAATTTTTTTAATAAAGATTTTTCCTAGTATCAGTAGTTTAGGGCTTCTGCTCATATGTAGGTCCTCGCACATATTTGTTTAATCATTTTTAGTCATGTCCAACTCTTTGTGACTCCTTTTAGGGTTTTCTAGGCAAAGATACAAAGATTTCCTTCTCTAGCTCATTTTACAGACAAGGAAACTTATCTGTAACAGGGTTAAGTGACTCGCCCAGGGTCACATAACTAATAAGTGTCTGAGGCCAGATCTGAATTCAGGTCTTCCTGACTCCAGCCCTGGTGTTCTATCCACTGCACCACCTAGCTACCTTTGAAAATATTAGCTGCTTAATAAATACTTCTTAAAGAATGATCAAAGCATAAGTGGATCTGGGGCCTGAATTATCCAAACATTTGCTCTTCACTTTGGCAAAAGAAACCTAAGCTCTAAATGTCAGGATACTAAGATAAAAGATGCTTTGGAACATAATAGAGATTTAAACTAATTCTGTCACTAGCTTGTCAGCTGATCCTGAAGTGTCTAAAATGCCTGGTGCCATCAGCTTACAGGTAAAACATAATATGTATCTTCATTCACATAAGAATAAAATATTTACCTCACACTTAATAAAACATCAGCTAATTTGTATTTGTGTGTGTGGATGTTACAACTAAAGACCAATTCCAAATAACTGGAAAAATAACACTAATTGGGGTAACAGTCATACCTCTCTTGTCAAATCCAAATATTTGCTTTTATACACTCTTCTTTGATTAAGAACTTTAAGAGGTTTTTAATCAGAAACATAAATACAAGAATTTTATGTATCATCCAGTTCATATTCAAGAACCAGGCTTATATATACAACTGAATGTGTGGTCATCTGAAAGCAAGGCATAAAGCATTATTTAAGCTAACACATCTAAAAATGATTATGCTTCCCAAGAGACATATATACAACTATATTTCCTTCTCCATAAAGAAGAACAAATCACTTTTCTAATAGTTTTCTGCTATATACATTAAAACAATTTGGTCTGAGTGTGGGCAAAGTGATACGGTGGATATGGAATTGAAACGGATGTCAGGAGGCAAGCTGGCCCCAATTCTACCAAGTGTGAACCTGAAGCAAATCACTTTACCTGTCTAAGCCCCAGATTCCTCTTCTATCTGAAGATAGTAATATCTCAACATCCTTAGTTGATGAGATGATAAATGTAACAGAACTTAGAAAAATATAAAATACTTTAAGCACAAATTTAAAATAGTATTATACGTGTCAATACAATTTGGGCAGTAGGTCTAACAATCTTCTGCTTGAATTATTAAGATGACTGCCCTTGCTTATCCACTCAAATTTGGGAGTAGAGAAAAACCCGATTTGGTATAGATATAGGACTACTTGGAGGAGAAGATAATTTTTTCCCCTTTTCATTTATTTATAACAAGCCAAAAGAAACTGAGTAGTAAAAAGTTAAAAACAGAACTATAGTGAATCTGGGCTGTTTGAGCCTAAAATTTAATAAAACCAAATAGAAGAAAATGAGTACTCTAGTTTTTCCTGAATAGTTTAACATAAAGAGCAATCAGGTGAGATTGTAGCCATGTTCCCATTATTAAACTTGTATACTCATTACAGTAGTGAATCATTAGTCAAGGAGAGAGATTAAATTAAGTCTTTCTCCTACTCCGGGTCTTGTGACTCCTTAATAAGGTACTATTTATATGTACTTGATGACTGGACTTTCAAAAGATTGTCAACTCCAAGAGAGACACAAAGAATCTGAAAGGTCATAAAAGCACAAGACAGATCATCAAAGTAATAGCTTATTGTAGCTAATACAGTAGAGCATTCATTATCAAAGGCTATTAACTACTCAAAAACTACAGCTTTTTTTTTTTAATTGGGTCTCCCAATCTCACTTAGGCTGAAGTATAGTGGCCTCTCATAGGCCTGATACCTCTACTGATCAGCTCAGAAGGTCTGACCTGCTCCCTTTCTAACCTGGGCCATTGTACCCCTCCTCAGGCAGCCTGGTGATTCCCAACTTCCAGAGACTTACCATATTGATGCCAGACTAAGTGCAGACACTGCTTGGCTTAGCACACTGAAGCTCAGAACTCTCCAACTCAAGCAATCCATTAGCCTCAAACTCCCTGACAGCAAGGATTATAGGCATTCAACACCATGCCTGGTCTACAACGGTCGTTTTAAAAAGGCTAAGGAAATCTCATCTCTTTAGAGGTAATTAAATGATACTGGCCATCAGTCTTTCTTCCTTTGTCCCTTCACAATTTGTTCTGAAATGCCTAAGCATTTCATAGCTATACACCTTTAATTTTTTTTTTAACTAAAAACATTTACATCGTGGAACCAGAGGAAAGGGGCAAATTTCATACCAATGGTAAATGAACATTCTTAGATATTTCTCTAGTACTAGCAATAAAGCAACAGGCCCCAAAGAAATTTAATGAGCTGTGACTCTCCCTCCGGTTAATCTTTTTAGAAGGGTTCCAGGAAATTTGTTTATCACATATGCTTTAGCCAAACATTCCTGTTCTCTTGCATTAGTACTGTGGGGAACAATAAGAAAGGACAATTTATATGAAAATAAGCTAGTAGGGTTGTAAAAATAGGTCAGAGTCAATGCAAAATATTGTAGCCAGAGAAACATTTTTATGGATACAAAAATCAACTGAAACTACGACTTGTTTCAGCGACCTAGATGATGGGTTTTTATCAAGTAATGTATCCAAAAAGTTTAACAGAATCACACACACCATTGCAACTGAATTGTGTTTGAGTCTTTACAGTAAGAGGACTAATATTAAAGAAGATAGGATGTAATATCATCTTGCCTCCTATGCCAGACGCTGTCCACTACTATATATACATCACCACCTCAGGGTCTCTAAACTAATCCCGCAGCTCCACTATCCTAGGGACTCTTCTCTTTGCACCAGTCCCAGGCTACTGGAAGAGGTCTATCAGACAAACACACTGTCCTCTGTTCCCTACCAGTCTCACTCAGAGCCAAAGATTTAAAAAGCTTTAACACAAAAGAAGACAAGATTGACTTTTTCATGATGCGGTATGAAATACCAAAGGCCAAATAAAAATCTCTGTTTATAAAAGCATCAATGAAACTTTCAGTGATATGAACATATTAATAAGTATCAACGTAGTACAGTTGAAAGAGTGCTTACTGTCTCTGGAGTCAGAGGACCTGAGGTCAAAGCCTAAATTTGATGCTTACTATCAACATGAACTTGGGCAAGTCACTTAACTTCACTAGGCCTCAGTTTCTTCATTTGTAAAATGAAGAGATTGTGGACAAGATGGTTTTTGAGGTTCCTTCCTACTCTAGATCTGTGGCTCTTTGGTCTTGGAACCAAAAGACGATAGGCCTGAATAAGATAAATAAGACCAAAAGAAACTTAATGAATTTTAACAAAAACTGAAAGGGACTCAGTTCTTTCACATAGATTTAAGTTACTCTTTTTTTCATCTGATCATTTTTGCAGAACCACATGTCTTTATTTAACTTACCTACATTATTTTAATCATTTTCCATTAATTTCCAGGTGAGAACGTGGGTAAGTTTTGGGCAATGCATGTTCATTCCCTATCAATAAGAGAAGTTTTACTTACTCTGCTATTCATGCCTTCCATTTCCTTTGCCCTCTGAATTCTTCTCATTTCCATAAAGTGTTCCTTTTTCTTCTGCAACCAAGCTCTAAACACCATTTCATTCTCTCGTTTCTTTTCTTTCTCCTCTTCTCTTTTACGCTGTTCCTCCTGTTAAGAACAATTATAAAGAAATGAGTGAATTTTATTTGGGAGGTAATTAAAAAGTATGTGTTTTCAGAGCAAAGAGCCATGTTTTCAAGGCCAGCCTTCTTTGGGAAGGACCTGCAAATAAGGGGTACATGACATCAAGAGACCTGGAGTGCCAATCGAACACAGGTGATTCCTTTGTTTATAGATTCTTAAATTATATTGATGATGATGGTGCTAATTACCTCAGGCAAAAGTGAAACTTCCATTTGAATTTTCTAGCTCTGCAGAGCTAAATTTGGCTGTGTAGAGAATTTTGAGAGAGTACTATTTCATCCACAATAAATGCATACTGATCTTCAAAGTCACTGGGTGTTAGGAGCATACCCTGACCCTTTCCAATTCTTTGGATCTCCTTTTAGAACAGTACAAAGACAAAAATTAACTGGCAAGTATACAGCACTTTAAAGTAATATCATTTGAACCTTACAACAACTCTGAGATGGAGGAAATCTAGGTATTACTATTATACCTTAGAGATAAAAAAAAAACTGAGGCTCAGAGAGGTTAAATGACTTGTCTATGATCACACAGTTTAAAAGGGGGTCAGAGACAATATTAACATCTAGGTCTTCCTAACTCTGAGCCCAGCACTCCATAAGTCCCTCCTACCATATTATCTCTTCCCAAATATTTATCAATTTCTTTTTTGTACAAAGCATAATACTCCAGGGGGACATGCAAAATCCAAGCTTATAGACCCAATAGGGAGACAGGAACCCAACCACAACTAGCTCCCAAGATGACAAATACAGACAGATATATACATAGACAGAAATATTATTAGATAGATGGATGATGATAGGACAATATATGCACACATACATACGTACATAGATCAACACACAGATAGATGATAGATGGATAGTTATGTCTAGATATAGATATGAATAGATACATATATACATAGATAGATAATAGATGGATAGATATGTGTAGATATAGTTAGATAGATACATAGCATTATATAAGCTCACTAGTGTTTATAACATAATGTGTTACATAAAGTCTGAGGAAAAAGGTCATTAGTGACTGAGGGACATTAGAGAAGACTTGATTACACAAGGAGGTAGCATCGAGGTTAGGCACTAAAAGGACAGATTGGAATTCAACAGAAGATGGAGAAGGAGAGCATACTCCAGACACAGAATGAACAGGCTGCATAAAAGGCAGAGAGATGTAAAAGCATAGCATATTGGAGGGGGAGCGGTGTTGCAAAAGAGCCATCCTGTTTGTCTGCAGCAAAAAAATAAACATAAGGAGGAGAATCATGAAACAAGGTTAGAATGATAACAGGGGACCATGTTGTAGAAAACCTAGAACACCAAAGATTTTATTCAGTAGGCAACAGAGAGCCATGGAAGATTTTTTGGGGGGCAAAGAAATTAACATTATAAACAGACTTACACAAGGAAACATTCTTGCAGAGGTGTAAAGGACAGATTGGAAAGGAGAAAAACTGGACGTGGGAAGTACTGTTAGGAGCCTACTGTAATAGTTCAGGTACGTGGCAACGAGGGCCTCTACTAGGGTATTTGCAATTTGAATAGAGGAGGCAGATTTAAGTATGTTGCAGAGATGAACTCAGTAAGACCTGGTAATTAATTGACTGCATATGAAAGAATTGAGGAGGAAGAAGAAATAAAAAAAACCCCAAGATTATGAACATGTGGGACTGGGTGGTTGATGGTTCCCCAAACAAAAATACTGACATCAAAAGGAAGAGCAAATTTATGGTAAAAGGGAATGAGCTGTTGTGAAGCTGTCTATTTTCGTTACCTTTACTTTCTCCCTTCTCACTTGCTCATAGCTTACAGTCCTTCTGACCCCACAACTTGCTAGAAACTGCTCTCTCTAATGTCACCAATGATCTCTTTCCTGTTAGATCCATAGCCTTCCCTCAGACCACTTCTGGTCCTCTCTGTAGTATTTCACCTTGTTGAACATTTCTCCCTCTTGCAAAGCCTCTTAGCCCTAGATTTTGGGGATATTGTTCGCCATGGTGTGTTTTTTTTCTTACTGTCAAGCTGGTTTTTCTTGGTCTCTTCTGCAAACTTGTCATCCAAGCCCCATGCTACGGCTCTGTTGGGGTTCCTCTCCTGTTCCTTCTCTACCCTCTATACTCTCTCTTGGTCAGATCATCATCTTCTCTAGGTCTGGCTATCTCCTCTATATGGATGCAGTATAGACTCAAACCTAGAGTCAATCCTCATCTTTCTCCTGAAAGTGCACACCTCCAAGAGCATGCCTGACCACCTCCACCTGAATGATCCAAAGGCAGCTCAACTCAATACGTCCAAAACAATACGCACTCCCATTCCCCCTAAATTCACTGCTTCTCTTAGCTTCCCATTTCTGTTAGGCGAATAGCATTTATTACTCAGTGCTTGGCGCTGTGCCAAGCACTGTCCGTGCTGTCAAGGAGACAACATGCAAACATCTATGTGCAGAAAAACCACGTACAAGATAAATGGCAATCTCAAAGGCAAGGCACTGAGCATAAGGAGCTCAGGGAAAGGCTTCTCGAATAGGGCTTTAGGTGAGACTTGAAGAAGACAGGAACTTGAGGAGGGAGAGATGAGATGGGCGAGTTCCAGGTACGAGGCGCAGCCAGTGAAAACGTTGGGAGTCAGGTGATGGAGTGCCATGTATAAGGAACAGCAAGGAGACCAGTGTCAATGGAATACAGAGTACATAGAAAGACATAAGGTGTACGAAGAATGGAAAAGTAGAAGAGGTTATGGAGGGCTTTGAATGCTAAATAGAGGATTTTATATTTGGTGTTGGAAATAAAGGACCCCCTGGAGTTGATTGATTGGGGGAGAAGAGGGTGACAGTCAGATTTATGCTTTAGGCAGATTGATGGCTGAGTGGAGGGTAGACTGGAGTGGGGAGAATTGAGGCAGAGAGGCCAACCAAATAGTCCAGGCATAAGGTGATAAAGACCTGCACCAGGGTGGTGGCAATGTCTGAGAAGAGAAAGGGGCGTATACTAGATATGTCTGAAGGTGACAAGCAACAGGCCTTGGAAACAGGTTGGATGTGGGGTGAGGACTGAAGGAGAGTGAAGAGTCGAGAATGACACCTTCGTCCTAAACCTGGGTGGATGGGAGGATTGTGATACCCTCCACAGTCACAGGGATGTTAAGAAGAGGGGAAGGTTTGAGGTGAAAGATGATGAGTTCAGTTTGGGGCACGTTGAGTTTAAGATGTCTACGAGACATCCTGTTCTAGATATCCAACACGCAACTAGAGATGTGAGACCAGAGGCAGAGAGGTTAGGCCTGGACAAATAAGTCTGAGAATCATCAACACACAGACGATAGGGGAATTTAAGGGAGCTGGTGAGGTCACCAAGCGAAACAGTATGGAAGAGAAGGTGGCCCAGGAGCCCACTGGGACACTCACAGTTAAAGGGCACAACCAAGATCCAGCAAAGGAGACTGAAGAGGAGTGATCAGACAGGTAGGAAGAGAACCAGGAGACAGCAAAGTCCTGAAAACCCAGAGAGAAGAAAATTATCAAGAAGAGGGAGATCAATAATATCCAAGGCTTCAGAGAAGTCAACAAGGCACCACTATTCTTCAAGTTACTCAAGTTAGCAAACTTAGAAGTCATCCTTAACTCTTCATTCTCACTCATCGCTTCCCCATATGCAACCAGGTAGATGTCCATTCTACCTCCACAATTCTCTTCTGCATTCATCCCTTCTCTCCTCTCACACCCCATCTACCCCAGCTCAGGTCTTCGTCATCTCTCACCTACACTACTGCAGTAACTTCCTCATTATCCCCCAGCGTCCCATCATTTCCCATCACCAAGACACTTTCTGCACAGCTGACAAACTGGTATTTCTAAAATAAAGATCTGATCATGTCACTAACCTTGTTCAAGAAGCATCAGTGGCTCCCTACTGATTCCCCTGTCACTTAAAATCCTTTGGCAATCTGGCTTCTCTTTTTCCAAGCTGAATGCACATTGTTCTTAATTGTGAACTCTATGTGTCAATCAAACTCACCTACTTTCTCTTCCCATATACACATATCTTCTATCTTTCACTGCTAAACTTTTAGGGAGAAATCCATATAAAATACTTCCACTTTCTCACTATTCTCTTCCTTCTCAACCCAAGCAGTCTGGTATCTGTCAAATTACTCTTCAGAAATGGCCTCACCATATAGTTAGTTCTTATAATTAAAGCCAATGGCCTTTTATTTTTATATATATATATATATATATATATATGAAAATATATAGATTTATATAATACGCACATATAACACACACACACACATACATAAACAGCATTATATATATACACACACACACACGAAATATAGTATAGCTCTATAACAAGCCATTGCCTGGATCCCTCTTCATCTTTCCCTCTCGGCTGTATTAGGTCTCCCTCTGAAGCTCAGCTCAAGTCCCACCTTCTACACAACACACTATTTCTGATTCCCCTGGTTGTTGGCTCTTTCCCCTCCACCCCCCCCAGCTGATCCCAAATTATCTGGTACTTGTCTCATCTTTTCCATGAACACATCTGTGTTCCTGCTGTATCTGCTGAATGAGCACATGTCCTTGAAACCAGAGAATATCTTTCATTTTTGATTTTGGATCCCCATTGTTGTGGCTGGTTAGTCACTTTCAGTCACGTCCAACTCCTCGTGACCCCTTTTGGGGTTTTCTTCACAGAGATCCTGGAGTGGTTTGCCATTTCCTTCTCCAGCTCATTTTATAGATGAGAAAACTGAGGCAACTAGGGGTAAGTGACTTGCATGGGGTCACACAGCGGGTAAGTGTCTGAGGCCAGATTTGAACTCACGTCTTCCTAACTCTAGGACCAACACTCCACTCACTGTGTCACCTAGGTTCTTCTAATCAAGGACAGACCACCCTGCCAGAATACCTATATTTACGAGTAAGGAGGAGAATGAGGAACCAGTGAAAGAGACATTGAAGCAACTAGAAATAGAAAGATAAGAAGAAAATTAAAAGACTGTGATATTTCTAAGGCCAAAGGGGGAGGAAGAATATTATAAGAGATGAAGTGTAGTGAAAAGCCAGAGGGGTCAGGAGTATGAGAAGTGAAAACAAAAGGTAAAAACTAACCATATAGTGGGGCCATTTCTGAAGAGTGATTTGACAGATGCCATACTGCTTGGGTTGAGAAGGAAAGGAGCAATGAGAAAGCGGAAGCATTTGATAAGGATTTCTCCCCAAAAGTTCAACAGTGAAAGATAGATGAGATAGAAGCTGGGAGAGATAGAAAGACCAATTTTTTTTTTATTTTAAATAAAGGATTTCAGGAATTTGAATATGTTTGTAAGCAGATAAAAAGACACTATTAGCAAGGAAAAGACTGAAGAAATATAAGTAGGATGGCTAAGAGAGCTAGGATTGACCTGAAAGAGCTGAGAGAGATAGGATTAAGAGGGATCAAGGATTTGGGTAGCAGGATAAACCTGAAGAAGGGTTTCAATACTTCTTTTGTGACTGAAAGAGGGGGAGATGAGAAGTTTTAAAGAATGAGTGAGCTGAGTTCATGTTTCATGATCTTACCCTTCTCAATGAAGTAGGAGGCTACATCATTTGATAAGAGTGTTGGGTACTGAGGGTAGCATTTCTAGAAAGAGAGAAGAAAGGTTTCAAAATAAGTGCTTTAAGGGAATGATAAGAACTCAGTAAGGATAGAACAGATTGTTGAACAGTAGCAAAGGTCCTCTTGAAGTCATGTGCAATGAATCTGTACCCAGTAAAATTAGCATTATTTCATTTCTTTCTCCTGGGATATTCAGCAGCCTTGAAGCAGGAGTGGAGAAATCTGGTGGTGGAGTGGGGTAATGCAGAAGAGATACTGAAATATTGAACCTCCATGATATGTCTCCTCCAAGCTTTCCTAAATGTACGGCTTTCCTCTTACTTTGGCCACAGGCAAGGCTGGAACATTTATTCTCTAGGGTATCCTTTATAGTCTCTTAATATTCCTACCATTGTCCACTAATGTTTAATAGATTTTTAGGCTCAGAAGATACTTTACTTATCTTAGTTCACTATTAGATTAAACTCAGTTCCTTATCTGAATTATCCAGATTAGCTCAAACCACAAAATCTTATTCTGATGCCTCATTTGTGGTACAAGGGTGATCCTAGATTTATGTGGACCAAGGCAGCAAAATGCAAGGTCTGCTGGACTTTACCATGCTGGAAGGTTCTCAGTAGAGGCCTAGTAATGGAATGAGTTTGTGCTCCAAAGATCAGAATCCACCCAACTATAGAGAGGCTCCTCATTAGGAGGGCAATCTCTTGGTGATGACTCCTTTGGCTATGGCAACCTAGGAAACAAAGAAAGTGTGAAATGTTCCCATGTGTCGCCCTCTTCCTCTTCTTCAGTGATAGTGACAGTAAGGGAAAGAGAGGATGTTAAGAATCACAGGTTTTGACCATTGATGAACCTCCACTAAACTGTTGATGCTGCAAATGTGAGACCCTCGTCCAATAACCAATGAGTGTATGTGCTACTGGAGAAACTAAACAGTATCATTCTTGACATTCTCACTATAAATGAAACCACACAAAGGAGAAAAGAGTGGCTCATGTTCTCCTTTAACAAGCAGAGGAATGGATGGGGTTTGTTTTCTTATGCAACCAAAGGCAGCTAGAATCATTATTTCAAGGGACAATTGATCATTTCACAGTATAGTGCTCAGGATAAGTACTTGCAAAAAGACTACCATGAAAATAACTGCAGCTTGTGCTCAAAAATCTGTTGCAGATGAAGTAGAAAAAGTACGTAGAACTCAATAAAATTCTCCAAAGTAAATCAACATTTAGTCATTTCAATCAATATTCAGTGATTTTTAATGCAAAAAGTGAGAATAGGTGGCAGAGCCAAGATAGCAGAGTAAAAGCAGTGACTTGCTTGATCTCTCCCCCAAGTCCCTCCAAATACCTGTAAAAATGACTCTAAACAAATTCTAGAGCAGCAGAACCCACAAAAAGACAGAGTGAAACAACTTGCCAGCCTAAGACAACCTGGATGGTTGATGGGAAAGTCTGTTGCACCAGGCTGGGAGAGGAACACAGTTCAGCATGGGCTGCATAGCCAAAGATGGGGCCCCAGTGAACGTGGAGCAGGCCTCAGGAGACTAAATCACTGCAGTTGTGCTAATTTGCAGACTTCTCAATTCACAAACTCCAAAGACAACTTAGAAGGTCAGTAGGAAAGGTCTGTCAGACCTGGTTGAGAGAAGAGCACAATCTGACCCCAGCCTTGGGCACAGCCCTAGGGCAGAGTGGTGGTGACTGTTTCCCAAGCTCTCAGACCACAGACAGTAGGGAGATCAAGCGGCTGATCAGAGGGGGATTGCAGGGATCTCTTTGTTGGCGCTGAGGCAGGAACCTCTTGCTTTGCCTGTGCTTGGATCTGGGTCACAGTTCTGGGTGGTGGTCCTGGGGTGAGGAGGAGTGCTGGCATGGTGGAATTTGTGGAGGCAGTGAAGAGACAATCCTCCTCACAGTTCCAAGGCAGAAAAGAGTGCTTGTGGTCACTCATAGACCACAGCATAGGCCAGGAAAGAAGTAAACATCTCTCCTTTGATCATACCACCTTGGGAGAACTGAAAATTTATAGATCCCTAGAATTATCTCTAAAAACAGCTATACAAAACTCCTGAAGCTTAGGGACAGTAAACCCTCCACAATGGAAGCAGAACCTTACCTTAACAAAGAGTTAAAAAGTCAAGCAACTGGCTGAGAACATGAACAACAGAGGAAAAAACTCACTACTTTGGTGAAAACGATCAAAATACACAACCAGAAGAAGACAACAAAGTCAAAGCTCCTATATCCAAAGCCTCCAAGAAAAATATGAATCAGTCTCAGGCCATGAAAGAGCTCAAAAAGGATTTTGAAAAAAGCGAAGTAGAGGAAAAACTGGGAAAAGAAATGAGAGTGATGTAAGAAAATCATGAAAAATGAGTCAACAGCTTGCCAAAGGAGACACAAAAAGATACTGAAGAAAATAACACTTTAAAAAATAGACTAACCCAAATGGCAAAAGAGGTCCAAAAAGCCAATGAGGAGAAGAATGCCTCAAAATGCAGAATTGGCCAAATGGAAAAGCAGGTCCAAAAGCTTACTAAAGAAAGCAATTCATTAAAAATCAGAGTGGAGCAAATAGAAGCTAATGACTCTATGAGAAATAAATTATAAAACAAAACCAAAAGAATGAAAAAATTGAAGACAATTTAAAATATCTCATTGGAAAAACAACTGACCTGGAAAATAGATCCAGGAGAGATAATTTTAAAAAATTATTAGACACCCTGAGAGCTATGATCAAATAAAGAGCCTAGACACCATCTTTTAAGAAATTATCAAGGAAAACTGCCCTGATATTCTAGAACCAGAGGGTAAAACAGAAATGTAAAGAATCCACTGATCACCCCCTGAAAGAGATCCCAAAAGGAAAACTCCTAGGAATATCATAGCCAAGTTCCAGAGTTGCCAGGTCAAGGAGAAAATATTGTAAGCAGCCAGAAATAAATAATTCAAGTACTGTGGAAATACAATCAGGATAACACAAGATTTAGCGACTTCTACATTAAGGGACTGGAGGGTTTGGAATATGACATTCTGGAAGTCAAAGGAGATAGGATTACAACCAAGAATCATCTATCCAGCAAAACTGAGTATCCTTCAGGGGAAAAAATGGACATTCAGTGAAATAGAGGACTTTCAAGCATTCTTGATGAAAAGAGCAGAGCTGAATAGAAAATTTGACTTTCAAATACAAGACTTAAGAGAAGCATGAAGAGGTAAACAGGAAAGAGCAATCATAAGGGACTTATTAAAACTGAACTGTTTACATTCTTACATGGAAAGATGATATTTGTAACTCATGAGACCTTTCTCAGTATTAGGGTAGTTGGAGGGAATGCGCACGCGCGCACACACACACACACACACACATATATGCAGAGGGCACAGGGTGAGTTGAATATGAAGGGATGATATATAAAAAATAAAATTAAGGGGTAACAGAGTGGCAGTGGGAGGAAGAGAAAGGAAAGAGAATGGGGTAAATTATCTCATATAAAAGAGGCAAGAAAAAGCTTTTACAGCAGAGGGAAAGAGCGGGAGGCAAGAGGGAATGAATGAATCTTACTCTCATTCGATTTGGCTTAAGGAGAAATTAACATACACATTCAATTGGGTATGGAAATTTATCTTACCCTACAGGAAAATAGGGGAAAACGGGATAAGAGAGGGGTGGATGACAGAAGGGAGGGAAGATTGAGGGAGGGGGTAATCAGAAGCAAACACTTTTGAGGAGGGACAGGGTCAAAGGAGAGAATAGAATAAAGGGGGGGGAAATATAGTAAGTCTTTCACAACATGACTATTATGGAAGTGTTTTGCATTACTACACATGTATAACCTGTATCGAATTGCTTGCCTTCTCAATGAGGGTGGGTGGGCAGGGAGGAAGGGAAAGAATTTAGAACTCAAAGTTTTAAAAATGAATGTAAAAAATTGTTTTTACATGCAACTGGGAAATAAGATATATAGGCAATGGGGTACAGAAATCTATCCTGCCCTACAGAAAAGAGAAAGGGAAGGGGATAAGAGAAGCGGGGAAGGAAATGATAGAAGGGAAGGCAGATTGTGGGAAGGGACATTCAGAATGCACAACATCTTGGGGGGGAGGGGAGAGATGGGGAGAAAATTGGAACTCAAAATCTTGTGGAAGTGAATGTTGAAAACTAAAAATAAATTAATTTTTAAAAAGTTTAAAAAAACAATGTGGGAATAGATGAAGACAGTGAGCAATACATTGGAAAATACAGATCAGGAATAAGGATTGAGAGGTTTCAAAGACTTTTAGAACAGACAAACAACTCGTGTTTCTACATCATGAATAACTTCAGGAAAATAAATGGAAGGTGCAATGATGAACAGAAAACATCACAAAAAATGAAACTGAATATACATTTTAAACAGACAAGAAATGATTCATTACTGATGTAGTTATTCTTGATTCAGCTGTTTAGATAACAATCAGGCCACTTCAAGAAAATAAAAATGGTACAGAACTAGAAGCATGAAAATAAATATATGATGTGCAATTAAAACAACTGCATTACTAAATAGGCAACTTATTGATGATAACAACAGGATAGGGATGAAATAAAAAACATAGAGAAACATATAATTTCACTCTTCAGTTTTACTGATGTAAACCAAGATATAAAACACAGTGGAGAGCATATTGGGCTTCAAGTCAGGAAGACCTGAGTTCTACTGTTGCCTCAGACACTTACTGGCTGTATGACCCCAGGCAAGTTATTTAACCAATCTGTGCTTCAGTTTCCTCTTCTGTAAAAATAGAAATAATGATAGCACCTGCTTCATGGAGCTGTTGTGAGGATCAAATGTTTTTAACATGTGTAAAGTATTTTGCAAATCCTGAAGCACTAGACAAAGGCTAGCTATTATTACTAGTGCCACCAAAAGAAACTAAAAAGCACCTTATTCATCAAACGCTTGATTGAACTGTCAAGTGGACAGATACAGCAGCCAATAACAACAATAAACACAAAGAATAACAAAGAACAGTGAGGAGGATGACAGAAGATTGAAGACTACACCATCTCACTAAACGGAAAGAAGCTGTGGCAAAACTAATTCAAAGAAACCTTGACAAGACATTCAATTAAGCAAAACCATCCTGAGGGTGTGTTAAGGATAACAATGGAAGGAGGGCGACAAATGAAGGAAGAAATGGACATATCTACAAAGATTTTTGTAACCAAGGTTTTTCATCATCAAGGACAGCAGATCTCCCATGCTTTAACCTTTAACATCATGGATGCATTTACAGAAGAGGTAGAAATAGCCCTAAAGAGAACATTGTCAAAGAAGCCAGGTTAGACCAAGAATGCATAGAAGAGACCTATGCTAGGTACAACACAATTGTAAAGGCACAAAGGACCTGATATAAGACAAAAAAAAAAGTAACTGTGATCATATCCAAAGTATCAAACTCTATATGAAAATGTGATGACATACACTACGCATATCATCAATGGCATCCTCAGGGAGAATATTGGTGAGAAACAGGCAGGCTTTCACATGGGATTTCCCCAATGGATGATATCTCTACCACTACATGACTGACTGAAAGAGCTAAAAAGCACAAGAGCTCACTGTGTTTATTGCTTATTGATTATTTAAAACAAAACAACAACACAATTTTATGCAGGAAGGCAAAACACTGCTTTACAGGCTCTCTACTGACAAAACCACAGCTGTGGCATAATCAACAGAGGGCTGGGCTCGAGGCCAGTAAGATCCGGGTTCTGGTTCCACTTCTGATACTGACTGGTAATGTCAATGAAATCATAGTTCTGATCCCTATCCCATACCAAAAAAGGCATAACAACAGAGATAACCTTGATTAATACCAAATGAGGCATAAAACATGGAGATTTGTGCTTGCCCAAGAAGTTCACCTCTGCTGTAGAGAAGAGGTCCAGCGCCAAGTCCAAGTTGAAGAGTGATTCTCTTACAGACAGTTAGGTCCCCCATATGTTCTTGTGTGGAAATGACATTGTGCTGGTTACATTAAGTTCTGGAATACTGCAGAGCCTCCTGAGAGAGATCCATAACCACTCAAGAGAGAGTTTGGCCTAATCATCTAAACAGGAAAAACCCAATAAATGAAAAGTACTTCTGTATAGACGTATTAACTTTGGAATTAATCAGTCAACAAATATGTATTATGTACTAGACAATGATGTGTGATGTTCAATTGTTTTCAGTTGTGTCAGACTCTTCATGAGACACAAAAACGAAAATGAAACAAACCTTGCCCTCAAAGAGCTTACATTCTATCAGGGGAACAAAATACATACAACAAAATAAATACAAGACAATTTTTGAGGAGAGGGCACTAGTTATTGGGGGATCTTGAAAGGCTTAATGTATGAGACAGCAGTCAAGCTGAGTTTTGAAGTACACAAGGGACTCCTTGTGGAAGCGAAAAGGTAGTCATTCCTAGCATGGAGGACAACTAGTACAAAATCACAGAGACTGAAGACGGAGTATTGTGTATGAGGAAGAGCAAAACTGCAGGTCTGGCTTGACCAAAGAGTATGGGTAGGGCACTTTAAAGACTAAACAGAAGAGTTAATATGTGATCCTAAAGGCATAGGAAGCCACTAGAGTTAACTGAATGGAGGAGTGATATAGTCAAACTTGCACTTTTAAGAATATTATATTAGTAGCTCTATGGATTATATAAGATTTGTTGGAAAATGGAGACACTTGGGCCAAGGCTAATTAACAGGCTACTGCAATTATCTAGACAAGGATCGTAGTCATATGAGTAAAGAGAAGAGAAAATATGTGAGAAATGTTATGGAGATAGAAATGGCAAGACCTAGCAACTGACTAGATATGTGAGATGAGAGTAAGGAGTCAAGGATAATGCTGGAGTTACAAACAATCTGCAAATGGATTGGAAGGACAGTGGTACCTGAGATATAAATAAGGAGGTATGAAAGCAGATTAACGTAAAAGATAATTAGTTCTATTTCAGACATGTTGAGTTTGAAATGCCAATATATGAGCTATCCAGTTTTATATGCATGCTGAAGAGCCTGCCTGAAGTTCAGATGAAAAACAAGGGGAAAACACACACACACACACACACACACACACACATATGGAGAGAGAGGTATGTTTATACGCTGGACAGAAAGATGGATAGACAGACAGATAGATAGATAAATATGGAGTAACTGGCATATAATTGAACTCATAGGAGCCTATATAGTCACTGAGAAACAGGGTAGAAAGTAGAAAAAGAAGAGGCCAGAACAGATCCTTGGGGTATACACACAGTTACAGAGCATGGTAAGGATCATGAACCAGTAAAGTAAACTAAAAAAGATCAAATAGGTAGAAGAGCCACTAGAAAGCACTGTCATGAAAGCCTGGAGGTAAGAGGGTAGTCAACGGTGATATGTGTTAAAGTCAGGTCAAGAAGATTCAGGACTGAGAAATGACCATCATATTTGGCAGGCAATTCAGAAATAAGTGGCAATTGGTAGGGGAGTAGTTTCAGTTGATAGCTGAAGTCAGAAGCAATACCATAAGGCTATAAATTGCATATCTATATGTGTGCATGTATGTATATATAGACACATGTATATACCTGACATGTGAATATACATACACATGTGGAATATCCATTTATATGTGTGCATACACATATATGGAATATACGTGTGTGTGTGTGTGTGTGTGTGTGTGTGTGTGTGTGTGTGTGTGTATGGGATAGACAGAACACATAAACAATGAGTTATGCCAAAAACAGGAGGAGGAGGAGTGTGTGTTGGGTTGCTTTGGGAAAGGACAAAACTCCCATTAATGATCCCAAACTCCACCTAGAATGAAAGGTCATATTTAATAGCAACAAAAAAAATTCTACCAGTGTTGTAGTACGGATGCAAGTCATGGAACATTAAAGCCTCTGAACAATTAAAAATGAGTATCACTTGAGAGGGCAATGGAGGGTATAAATAGGCTACAATACATAAAAAATCCAGAACTATAATGTCATCAGAGATGTCATCAATGACAAATAAGGCTGTCATCAGAGAAATGCATGATTGAAAAACACAGGCTAGTCATGGCAAGAGCAAGAGATAAGCACTGGACAGCCCGCCCATGTGCTCCACTAATTGCCTCAAAATGTCATGAGAAATCAAGGAGTGCTACCAGTACACTAGTTGTATTCCCTGTAGGGAACTTATGGCAGGACACAAACAAGAATCACACACAATAACTAGGCATGAGTGGGTTGTGACCAGCATTGCTTGGACACAACCATATGGATGAAATCACAGATCCACTGAAGAATCTGACTAACAGGCAAAAGTTGATATTTATACAGCTAAATACTGATGTAAAATATAGAAATGAAGAGAAACAGTGTGGTGTAGCAGAAGGAATGTAAGAAAGGAAAGGAACTGGATTTTAGTCCTTAACCTTTCAGGCAGCTAAATGACTTTAAACAAATCACTAACCTCTCTGAGTCTAGATTGTTTATTAAAATTAGAGAGCTGCATGAAATTCCCTCTACAACACCCATTTCAACTCCAAAATTTCATGATTCTCTGATTTGAATTATACAAGTTGATATTCTAATTCTCCATTAATAGCTGAGCTCAAAGTACTCTAGTATAATAAAGTAGAAAGACTTCCTGTGAAGGAAACAAAAAGTAAATGAATGGAGAAAATCCTATCCAAATACAAAGATACAAAAGATAACACCAATATCTGCAGAATTCTTTTCTGATTGTAGGCTGCATACTAAAAGTTCATTGATAAAAGTTATTTCAGCTACCTTCTTTCTCCTTGCTGAAGTGAACCAGCAATTCCTGTGCCAGATGACTGACATGAAGTGACAGCCAGACTTGTGCTACTGTTTATCCCCAGTAGCTGTCTCTTTGAATTGACATTTTACATATGCGGTTGAGCATCCCTATGTTGTAGCTGGAACAAGACTAGCATCCACGTGAGACCAAACACTGGAATGATGGCTTTTCAACCCCTTCGGGTGCTTCACTTGTAATACTTGTAAATATTCAAAACATAAAATACACTGGGGAAATATTTAAAAGTATAATCCAAGACCTTAAAAAATGGATTCAGAATATACCATGTGGAAAATGTGTAACAAAAATAATAGTTACACAATTCCCTTGGTTCTGAGACCAAAACATCAATCTTGTCAAAATGTCAAAGAGTTGAGAACTTTATATATTAAAGATTTGTACACAAAAGGGTAAAAGAACTACAAACTTGATCCTAGTTGTTCATCCTTAAGACAGAGCCAGCTGCCAGCTGAATTTCACTAGCTTCAAAGAGTGACACAATTTAGTTTCTACTGTGTTTGTAAATCCTAAGCGAAAACCATAAATAATGATTATCATATAATCATAAGTTTTAAATGTCATTCTGACACTAAAATAATATTTAAAAATCACTTTGGACAACAATTTCAATTTGTTACACTTACAAAATGAGACCTTGCTCTACCTTCCAATGTCGTTCTTATTCATGCTCTCACCTCTCTCTTTAGTTTTTCTTTCCTCAGTTCTATCTGTTTTTGTCGCTCTTTCTGTCGAGGTGAAAGACAGTACGTTGAGTTTATTGGTGATATATTTGCGGACTGTACTCTGCGGCTAGATTTTCCACTCGCTTTGCTTCTTCGTGTGTTAACTGCTGAGCTTGGACGGTATTTGGGATTGGGTGGAGGCTGGGGAAAATAAACCAGCGGTTCACCTGTGGATGTGTGAGTGATAACATGTGGCTTTCCAAGGAGGTCTTCCTTTTTAATCCCAATAATCCCATTGGTAGCTGAGTTGGAAGATCGAGGTGATAACTGCTGACTTTCTATCTCAGTAATGTTGACATTAATGGGGGGCAAAAAGCCTTGGCTCTCAATGTCTTGTAGACTCAGAAGCTCAAACTTCCCGTCTCTCTCCACTAGGATCTTTCCATCCTTATATTCCTCACTACTGCCATTAGTCAGTGAAAGGAGTACACTCTCTGGTCTAAGTTCACCAGAAATATGCAGCTGTGACAGTTTCCCAGACACATCTCTCTCATTTTCATAATCATTTCTGTAACTTTCCCTATCTTCCAGTGGGGGCACTTCCAGATCTACTAACTTGTCCTTGAATTTAAGTTTTCTTTCTCTCTTTTCGTTGACAGGCTCTTGAGTCTCCAGAATCTTGTTAGCTGTTACAATCTTTTCCATGATGTATCGCTTTACTTCCTCCTCCTCCTCCTCCTCATCATCATCAAGATCCTTTTGGCTTTCCATCTTGCTCTCCTGGAATGAGTTCTCACTATCTGAATCAGATGCAGGATCCAAAGGTTGAATGCTAGGTACTGAGATGAAATTATTTCGCCTCGGTGACATCTCATCCTTTGACACTTTGTCGTGGTCAGGAAGCTGTTTTGTATCCTCTCCTCCTTTATCGTCCTCTTTCAGTTCTTGGTTAGTAACTTCTTCCTTTTCACTAGACATCTAAAAAGAAATCAGGTTCTCTTTCAGTCAGATGATTCAGAATTGAGGTTCCCCAAATCAAAATGCAAATTTATTCATTTGTACAATTCAACCCAGCAAGAAATTTCTAGTTATACAACTTACTTTCTCCAGGAGAAAGAGTTACTTATTGACAATTTGATATGACACTCTATGGTGTATAATTACATAACAAAATATCTTGCAATAAATAACATATATATATATATATATATATATGAAAAACCCTTTGAAAATGTTTACTGAATTTTACTTTGGTATTATAAAAGGTTTCACTTAAATGATGAATTAATATGCTTATATTATATATATATATATATTTGTTCTGCTACATAAAGGTGTTAACTATATAATTGTCATTTTTACTTGGGAATTTCCTATTTGTATATTTCTCTCCATTTACAGGTTAAAAAAGAGATTTAAAAAATGTTTCCTCCACATGATTCTCTCCCCTTCAAAATAAAAAAGATATCTTAAAAAATAGTTAAAATGTAACCTCCCTGAAAACAAGACTTCTTAATTTTTTTCCCTTTTGTCCCTAAGACCTGAGACAGTATAGGGCATATAGTAAGTGCTTAATGTGAGTTGATTTTAATTGAACCCTATGGAGGCAGAGTAAATGACTGTGTTCACCAATGCATTTCAGGACAACTAAGTCATCAAGTATTTGATGACTTCTATAGTCATCTTCTCCCTGAATGTCTGAAGCTCATGTTGAGTACATGTTCCCTAATTCCATCATCTTCAAATAATCAATGCTGTCCTCTATTGCACCTCTCTCCCTGAATCCATTCCCCTTCTAGACAACTTCCACACATGGCGCCTATCTTTCTTCCCCACTTTTCTTTTTTTGTTTGTTTGTTTGGGGTTTTTTTAGGCAATTGGGGTTTAGTAACTTACCCAGGGTCACACAGCTAGTACGTGTCAAGTGTTTGGTCTGAGGCCAGATTTGAACTCAGGTCCTCCTGACTTCAGGGCCGGTGCTCTATCCACTGCTCCACCTAGCTGCCCCTTCTCCACTTTTCCATGTTGATTATGCATCAGGCTCCTTAGTCTCAAGAGTTCTTTCCTCTTCTAAACTCTATGTAAGATTCACCTTATATATGAAACCCCTGACCTAATCTCATGATCACAGAGTACTTCTTAACTCCAACCACATCTCCTTATGTGTCATTTTTTCTAGCACCACCCCTCAATACTCACCAAATGTGCACTCTGTTCTCAATGGGATCATTTCAGTATTTAACTTTGCCTTCCCTCCCCTTCACACATACCATTATTTTTGTCCTATACACATTTAGCATCCTAGACAACACAATCAACTACTTCAAATTGCCTTCACTCTAGACTTCCCTTATTTTCCAAAATGTCATCCCTGCTTGTCCCCAATACTCTACCTCCCCCTACAATCTGCTTTCTTAACTCCTACAACTTGGCTACACAGATCTTCCAAAGAAAAGATCATAATTAAATAAACCAGAAACTCTACAGCTTATACCATACCATTAATATATGGTCCCTGACTTTATAATCCTTATTTGTTCTTCACTACCATTTCTCCACAAGTTATTTCAGACCTTCTCCTATAGCCCCTATTCCCATCAATTAAATCTAATGACCTCACCTTATTTCACAGAGACCAAGAGTATTTGGCATGAAGTACACTCCCCTCTTCATCTCCAAGTTTCTTCCCCACTGGTCTCACAGGAAAGTGTTCTTTAAAGCTAACCCCCTTCACCTCTGCTTGGATATCATCCCTCTTCACATCCCAAAACATCTTGCTTCAATCCTGATGCTCTGCTTTGCTAACACCTTCAGTCTTTCTTTCCACTAGCTCTTCCTTTTGTAATCACTATATGGACTCTTCTCCTGGTTCTGCTTTTCACTCTGCATCATTATTAGTTCATACAAGTATTCCCATTTTTCTCAACTCCTAATATAATTTCTTACATCGCAGTGATATTTCATTGCATTCATATGGCAGAATTTATTCAGCTATTCTCAATCAATGGATGCCAAATTTGTGGCCAGTTTTTTGCTACCACTATGTTATTTAAATATACATGTATGTGTGTATATACATATATATATATATATACACACACACATATATGTATATATGTATATGCACATATATACATACATCTATATATCTATATTCTTTACTTCTGTCTTTAACTCTTCCCCCCTCCCTCAAGAGTATATTCCCAGTAATGAGACTGCTTAAGTCAACAGATATGAGCAGTTAAGTAACTTTTGTCAGATCATTCTACATTATTTCCCAGAATTGGGCCAATTGACAGTTCCACCACTGGTGTATTAATGTACCTGTCTTGACAAAGCTTTGACAACTTTGACAATTTCCAATTTGTTATCTTTATAAATTTGCTGCATGTAAGATGAGAAACTAGAATCGTTTTAATTTAATTTGCATTTATTTTATTACTAGTGATTTGGAATAATCTTTCATATGTAATCTTTTATAATTTTTCATCAAATTCTTTTGAAAATCACCTTTTTTGAGAACTATTAGAGAATGATTATTGGTTTGATATATTTCATTATTATACATTGGAGGTGAGACTTGCATTTGAGGTATTTTCCCTAATTAATAATTTTTATTCCTCTATTTATTCCCCTAATTAACAATCTCCATTCTTATCACAGCTACATGGATTTTGTTCATGTAAAAGCTTTAAAATTTTATGTTGTTGAAATGTCTGTTTTCTCCTTTATGATCACATCTGTCCTTTATTTAGCTAAGAATTCTCCTCCTGGCCATAGTCTAAATTTTTAAAGCGGTGACCTTTTGATAGTTAGGTCACCTGTTCATTTGGAACTTGATTGTAGCATAGAGTGGAATTTGTGGTCCAAATCTATTTTCTACTAAACGGCTTTCTGGTTTTCTGAGTGGTTCCTGTCAAATAGAGAATCCATCACCCAACAGATTATTGTTGGTTTAACTGAACATTAAAGCTACTGTTTCTGACTCTTACTTATCCAAACTGTTGTACTGATCTACTTTTCTATGTTTGAACCAAATGTTGTTGGGTTCTTTTTGGTACCTACTGCTTTATCATACAGTATTATATCTGGAAATGTTATCCCTTCTTTATCCCTACTATTTTTCTTCATTATTTCCCTTAACGTTCTAGATTTTTTTTCTTTCAAATGATTTTTGTTATTATTTTGTCTAGTGGGACAAAGTAACTTCTTAGTAGTTTGACTGGTATAGGCTCTTTGGCGCCCTTTTCTCCTTTCTACATCTCTCTCTCTCTCTTTGTAATGTCATCTATTCTCATGGGTTTAATAATCATCTCTATGAATATGGCTCCCAATCCACACTATCTAGCCCTAAGCTCTCTCCTGAGTTCCTATACTGTATAACCAACTGCCTACTGGACATTTTGAACTGGATGTCCCATTGGCATCTCAATTTCAACAAGTCCAAAACAATTCCTAATAATCTTCCCCTCAAAAATACCTCTTGTCTAAATGTCCACATTTTTGTTATGGGTACTACCATCCTCAAAGTCACTCAGGTTCACAACCTAGGAGTCATTTTTAACTCCTCACACACACTCCTACACGCACCAATCAGCTGTCAAGACTTGATTCTACCTCCACAACCTCTCAAGCATCTCTACCTTTCTATTTCTATAGACATGCTCCTAATTCAGGCTCTCGTCACTCTTGCCTGAACTACATGAAAAACCTGGAGAACTGATCTCTCTCTCTCTCAAGTGACCACTGCATGGTGGTCACTTGACCACCATGCAGCTACCAAAATGATTTTCAAAAAGCATAGGTGTGACCATATTTCTTTCTCCCTTGCTCAATTAACTTCAGTGCCCTCTAAGTCTCTCTAGAATCACATACAAACTCCTGTTTGGCATATAAAGCTCTTTATAGCCTGATACCTTTTCAGCACTGTTATACATACTCCCTTTTCCTACACACTGCAGCCTAGCCACACTGGTGTTCTTGCTGTCCCTCCCACACTCCTCCCAGCTTTTCGCCTTTGCTTGGCTGTCTACCATGCCTGGAATGCATTCCCCACCTCCCCTCTGCCCAGTTTGCTCCAATGTTCAGCTCGAGTACTGCCTCCTGTAAGAAGACTGTCCTGATTACTTTGTTTTTATTCTATACATATTTTGTATATGTTTATATACATCCACGTTGTTGCCCCAGACAGAATGTGTTTGTGTTTGTCTTTGCATCCCCATACCTGGCACGTTTCTAGGAGCTCAGTAAATAAATGCTTGTTGACTGACTATCATAAGCCACAGAAGTCTCTCATTTTGAGAGAGAGTATGGTGTAGCAGGGAGAAGGGTGGCCCTGGATTTCACAGAAACCTGGGTGGGAATCTCATACCATGTTCCCAGCTTATTACTGATATGGCCATGGCCATGTAACTTAATCTCTCTAAACCTTAGTTTCCTCATTGTAAAATGGAGTTAATAAGGCCCCTAATGGTTATCTTATGAGGGGATATTGTGGGGATGAGAGCATATACTTAAATAAAACTTATGGCTATTATCATCATTCCTTTTTAAAATTTCATCTGATCCTTCCTTCTCTCCTCTCTAACCACCTTTCTATTAATGATCTTTCTCTCATGGCCACGTCCCAAAGACAAAGAGCTCCCAAGTTACACCTTCCCAACACCCCTCCTACAAATCTCCTTCTCTCTTATCGCACAGAGTCCCTCAGCCTAGCGCAGGCTCTCCCCATATAACTCCTAAACCACTGCAGCAGCCTTCAGCATCTCCGCACTCCAGCTTATTCTCTACTTGGCAGCCAAGTGATCTTCCAAGAGTCTGATCGCATCATCTCCTTCCTCATTAAATCCCAGTAGCTCCCTATTACTTTCAGGATCAAATATAAAATCCTGTCCTTGGTTCTTAAAGCCCTTCGCAACCTGGCCCTTTCCTACCTCTCCAGTCTTCTTATACTTTACTCCCCTCCATACACGCTAAGATCCAGCTACACAGATTCTTTTCCCCAGTGTGCAAAATATTTTAAGAATTTACAGTGTCAAATTGGAAAAACTGCAATCTCCTTGCTCTATACCTTGTACATGACACTCCCATCTCCAGATTCGACACCTTTTACTAGCTCTCCCCCTAAGCTAAGAATGCTCTCCCTTTTTCTCAAACACCTGACTTCCCTGGCCTCTCAGTCTTCCACAGAAGGCCTTACCCAGGAGAAGCTAGGTGGTGCAGTGGATAGAGCACCGACCCTGGAGTCAGGAGGACCTGAGTTCAAATCCAGTCTCAGACCACACACTTGACACTTACTAGCTGTGTGACCCTGGGCAAGTCACTTAACCCTATTGCCTAGCAAAAATTTAAAAAAAATTAAAAAAAAAAAGGCCTTACCCAGTCCCTCTTCTCCATCCCCCCTCCCCCAACCGGTGACTTTCCTCTGAGACTACTTATTATTACACTGTACATATCCTGACTATACAATCTTTGTATACATTGTATATTCCTTACATTTACTTTGTTATTCATATGTTGCATCCCCTATTAGAATGTGAACTTCTTGACTAAGGTACTGTTTTTGTTTCTTTTTATCCCAACCACTCAGTACACGCCTGGCATACAGTACTTAACACGCTTGCTGACTAATTGGCAGGCACTTTATGCCTGCCCCCTTCTATTCTTCACTCTCAACTTCTCCGTCACCCTCCCACCCCTTCGCCCAAATCAAGTTTGTCATCACCAATCCCTTACAACTGTTCTCCAAGGTTCCCAGTTCATTCTTTCTACTCAATCCATGGATTTTTCTCAGCTCAACCTTCTCTCTAAAATACCTTTCTTTGTTTATATATGTGTGTGTGTGTGTGTGTGTGTGTGTGTGTGTGCGTGTGCATGTATATGTATATGTATATGTATATGTATATGTATATGTATATGTATATGTATATGTATATGTATATGTATATGTATATGTATATGTATATGTTAACACCAGGTTTTTTGTTGCACTTAACCACTCACCTTTACAATAACAACTCATTTTAAGGTTTACAAAGAATTTCTCCCACAACTACCCTGTGAGATAGGTAGTCCAAGTATTTTCATCCCCATTTTTCAAATGAAAGAACTGAGACTCACGAGAAGGTAAGTGTCTTGCCAGCAATATGAGCTTGGAATCACATACAGATATCCTGGCTCCAAATCCAATGCTTGTGCCATTACACCAAGTCAAGTCAACAAGCACTTATCGAGCACCTACTGTCTGCCAGGCCTTGGCCGTTCAGGCTTCTCATGTGGTTTCTTTTTCCAGGAGGACATCATTTCATGATCTAACCTAAGTTACATCCAAATCCATGTTGTATACAAAGATCCACTGTATTTATACTTTTCTTTTTGACAGACTTAGTTATGTTTCAACTCAGTGATTCATTCAAAAACCATTTCTTCTTCAATGTATACAAAACATTGTGCTAGGTGATGAGGGAAAGAAAATTATGAAACAGTACAAATATAGTGGTACATTTTAAAAAAAAGATTGTTGTCTATAGTAAATACCTCAAGCATGCCAATGTGGTTTTTTTCCTCTTCATTAATTAACCACTCGAGGTCCTTTTCAAAGTCATCTTCATATTCTCCACTTTCCATCAAATCAGCATCTGTCTTTTCATTCATTTCCTCTTCATTAAAGAATAGTGCTGCCAAATAGAAAAGAAAAGACATGGAAATATGTCCTTATAGGAAAAGGAATCCTGCAAAAAAATCTACAATTTCCAAATAAGGTAATATTGAATACAATGTATACTGATTTCACTAAAAAACAACAACAACAAAAACTAGAAGAACTTCCTGAAGCCTATTCAGAATTCCTTCTGATAAACACACAGATACATGGACCTATAATTATCATGCCAAGAAATGTGAAAGCAAATACAAGCATACCTTGTTTTATTGTGCTTCACAGATATTGAGTTGGTTTTTTTTTAGGCAATTGGGGTTAAGTGACTTGCCCAGGGTCAGCGAGTAAGTGTCAAGTGTTTGGTCTGATGCCGGATTTGAACTCAGGTCCTTTTGACTTCAGGGCCAGTGCTCTATCTACTGTGCCACCTAGCAGCCCCAAGATATTGAGTTTTTTACAAATTGAAGGTTTGTGGCAAGCCTGTGGCAAGCAAGTCCTTTGGTGCCATTTTCCAATATCATGTGCTCACACTGTGTACTCTATGCCACGTTTTGGTAATTCTCGCAATATTTCAAACTTTTTCACTATTATTATATTTGTTATGGTGATCTGTGATCAGTGATATTTGATGTTATTATTGTAATTGTTTTGGGGTTCCACAAACCATATCCATATATGATGGCAAACTTTCGTTGTTGTGGTTTATATGTGGTCTCCCTTATTGGACTGGGAGGTTCTTAAAATCAAGGCTTTTTGAAATGTTTCTCTGTCTCCAGTGCTTCACATAGACCCTGGTACATAGTAAGAGCCTAATAAATGCTTCTTGTCTGACTTGCCAGCATTCGGTAAATTACTGGATGTTATAATATCTTTCAGATCTGCTTTTTCTCTATGCCTACTACCACGATTCTAACATAATCCCTGAATTGACACCTGGGTAGACTACTTTTAAATAACCTCACAATATTAGAGAATCTGAGAATTGGAAAGTCATCTGATTTAATCCATATTGGGACAAGAATCCCTTGTACATCTTATGTAACAGCCAGCTAGTATGATAGCAAATTTAATCGATAAATGTTGTGTGTGTTCTGACTGCTCCACCAACCAGCCATTCCCTTCTCTCTCCCTCTCCTCAGGCCTCTCTATTTCCTGATACACAACAATATTGAAATTAGGCCAGTTAATAAGTATACAACGATCTCTAAGCACTCAAATGAAAGGAATAGTCAATTGATGTGGCAAACTTCATTGCTGTCTTATTTTAAGAAATTGTCAAAGCTACCTCAACCTTCAGGAACCCTGATCAATCAACACTGAGACAAAACCCTCCACCAGGAAAAAGATTATAACTCACTGAAGGCTCAGATGACAGCATTTTTTTTTGTAATAAGGTATTTTTTAATTAAGTTATATACATTGGGGTTTTTTTAGACATTATTGCACAGATTTTTTTTTTGAAGTCTGCCTGCTCATCATTTCTTATAGAACAATAGTATCCCATTATGTTCATATACCACAACTTGTTCAGCCATTCCCCAATTGATCGGCATCCCCTCAATTTCCACTTCTTTGCCACCACAAAAAGAGCTACTATAAATATTTTTGTACATGGAGGTCCTTTTCTTTTATGTCTTTGGATACAGACCTAGTAGTGGTATTCCTGAGTCAAAGGGTATGCACAATAAATCACTTTAATGGAAAGAAAATTATTATCTCTGTACCATTAGATGCCCTTGTACAATTAGGAAAAAAATCTATTATCCTTGAAAGGTAAAGGTGGATTCTAGAGTCTGGTTTGTAAACCCTGCAACACTGGTCATGTTTCAAGAAAGTCTGGTCTGGTATCGCTGTGACACTAACTAGTCATGCAGGTGGACACCAACAATGAGCCTTCCCCAGCAACAAGATGGAAGGAGGGGCTGGTGCTAGCCCTACATTCCAGATTTCCATCCAATCATATTGTTTTCCATCATCTGTGATGCTCCAGACTTTGTAACCAATCATATTGTTTTCCATCTGAGATGCTTCCTGTTCTTTGTCCCCTAGTACTTTTCCAAACTAGGTGAAGGCTCCTAAGTTCTACCTCGTGGTCCATTTTATTGGTAATTGCTAGCCTTACCAATAAACTGAACATGCTTGGAACTTTGTGCTTCAGTTTACCTTAATTTCAATTGCAACACCTCAAATCTTAATTTGCCTCTTTGCATCTTCCATCCATTGTTCTTAATTCCGTCCTCTGGAGCCAAGAACAGTAGTTCTATTACATCCTCTTTCACACAGCAACCTTTCAAATTCTTGAGGTCAGTTACCCTGTCCTCCTAAATCTTCTCTTTTCTAGGCTAAACATTTCAAGTTTCTTCAACAGATTTTCATATGGCATGATCTCAAGGTCCTTCAACAGCACTGTTGCTCTCTCTAGCTACTCTATAGTTTTTCAGTGACTTTCCTAAAACATAGTATCCTGAACTGAACCCAATACTACAGGTGTGGTCTACTCTTTACAGAGTATAGCAGGATTCTCCCCAGTCTAGCTCTGTACCCTGTCCCTCTAGTAGCAAGCTACAGATTTCATTCTCTTTTTTGATTATCATATCAATCATACTGTCGACTCATTAAGTTTGCAGTCCACTAAAATCCCAGAATCTTTTTTAGACAAATGACTATGACTCTCCAGTCATGTACTTTTACTTCTTAAAAAAAAAAATTCAAGCATTAAGACTTTGCACTTATTTATATTAAATTTAATCTTATTAGATTTGACCCAACATTCTATTATGTCAGAAATCTTTTTGGAGAGGCAGCATGGGGTAATGCAAAGATGAGGACCTGTATTTTAAAAAAATCACTCCAGACATTTAATAGCTATATGACTTTGCACAATCTGAGCCTCATTTTCCTGATCTGTAAAATGGGGATAATTACAGTATCTCCCATGCAACACTTTTCTGATGATACTCTTATGGAAAGTCCTCCGTGTAAATTATACAGCACTATATAAATATAATCAGCAGGTGTTGCTATGGAGCAAGGTTTAATTGGGCACTTTTTGTTTTACTCTCTCCTCCTAATAAGAAAGGGATAGGAGGGATTCTTACCAAACCACCCTTTCTCATTC
Organism: Phascolarctos cinereus; assembly: GCF_003287225.1. NCBI lineage: Eukaryota > Metazoa > Chordata > Mammalia > Diprotodontia > Phascolarctidae > Phascolarctos > Phascolarctos cinereus. The sequence goes on along the minus strand of NW_027555958.1, from coordinate 418,996,931 downwards.
CACTGGTTAGCTCCAGGGCATAGTCTCCCCTTAGTCCACACCATTATTCCACTCCCCCTCTTTACTCAGAAATGGGAAATTTGCTTGAGGTATTTCACAGTTGATGCATCCACACCAGCATAATGTTATAGCAAAGATTCTGATTTTAAATCTAAGGGCACGTGGTTCCCAGATGACATGGTCATCTCTCCTTTCTCTATTTTAGGAAAATATAAAGATTATTAATTATTAATAAAATCATAAACATAATATCTTTTCACATATACAACTCATGGAATCCCTGCAGGTCAAGGGGGAAAACCTTGCTCACCAGAACAAAAGTCTAATCATTACTCTGACCTATTTTTAATTCCATTTGCCCCAATTAATCACTGGTATCCTCCGTTTTGCCCTCCCAGACACAGAATTAACATACAGATGCATCACCAAAAAGTTATGGTCAAGTAGTTTGTATGTCAAGGAAAAATGTTTTCAAAGATGCTAATTAAAATTTATAAAAAGACAAAGAACAGAAAAACTGAGGAGTGAACGCCAGAGAGGAAGGGGGAAGCTGAAACACTGCACAGGTTCTTGCAGTCTGCTGGAGAGAAATAATTTATTCACATTGCTCTCACAGTTGTCTCTTTAAGATCAGACGCTAAGTCACAGAAACCATTACTGCTGTGATAAGAGTCCAGCCTCTTTACAATCACCATTGCTGTTTATCCCACTCCCCCCTGGGCACCAATCTCTTGCTCTAGGGGATGCCACCATGACCACTGCTGCTGCTGTCTCTCCTCGGAAACAAAAAGTCAAAAGCTACCTTCTCCCAGTTGAGCACAACCTAGAAAAGTCAGTCTCTCCCAGAGTTAGAAAAAGTTTCTATCTATCCAAAACTATAATTCCCAGGATTCCCAGTTAGGATTTGAACCCTTCTCCTTACCCACAGGGCATCAGTCCAAATATGTCTGAATATCTGCTTATACAAATAGGAATTCTTCTTCCTACTGTTATTACTTCAGTTACTATTATTTGTATCCTGACTCTCCTCTAATCTGTAAACTATCATTTACCAGCTTTCGTGACATATGCACATTGAACAAACATGTTACCTATGTCTTTTTATCAAAGTCAATAATCCAAAAAGACAGAGAGACAGCCTCCCAAGTTCAAACTGAATCACTGATGACTATTCCTTTGTTACAGCCATTCAACCAGCTAATTGCACCCTATCTGGCCAACATTCACAAGACTAGTGTGAAAGACTCTGCCTCTCTACTCAGTAACGGAACTAAAAAGGCGGTACACTGCTAAACTACCAAGAAGTCCTTCCTAATTTTATAACCATATAGCTGTCTACAACTGTTGAATCGGCCTTTATCAAAGAATCTCTCAAAGTCAGAAGAGACCTCAGACTAACCTTCCTACGAATTCCCTCTATATCAGTTGCATCAAACTCAATTAGAAACAGATCCTTGTGGGCTGCAAATTGACTTAGAAAAGCACAAACTAACATTATGTTTTGTTGTATTTTTTTATTTTTGTTAAACATTTCCCAATTAATTTTAATCCGGCTTAGACTGCACTTGGGAGTTTTTCAGGTTGCATGACTTCTTACCCATGAGTTTGACACCTCCACTATGCATCATTTCCACAAAGTTCAATAGAACTTTGCTTGAAGACTTCTAGTGAAGGAAAACCCACTAACTTCCCAAGGCTTTGTTCCACTTTGAGACAACTATAATTGTCAGGAAGTTTTTCCTTATACTGACCCTATATAGTGTGAAGAAGAGAAAATAAGAATGCCACCTTCTCTCTTTTTGTTTTAGGTGGTGAGGAATTTCTTAGGACAAACAACAATGGATGGGCTATCACAGATTGCCAATCTGATGATTTTATCTTTCACCTCCAAACCCACCCCTCTTTTCAAACTTCTTCAGTTACACAGATTCACAGTGTCATCTTAGACTCTTCACTATCCCTCACCCCACAGGGCTAATCAGTTGCTAATCTTGTTTCTACTTCCACGTCTCTCCCATCTGTTCCCTTCTCTCTACACATAATTACTACTCTAATTTTTTACTAGTGGTGGGGTATACATATACACACATATACATATAATGGAGAGAGAATATATAGAGTGTATATACACTGTATATATGTATACATTCATATCATTCATATTATGATATGTATGTGTATAAACATATATATATACATACACACACATACTGGGAATATACACAATTTTTTACTGGTGGTGGGGTATAATTTTAAAATGGACTGCTTTGTACTTTTAAAGCTAATCTTTTATCTACCTTGCTCTCAAATTAGATTCTAAGCTCCTTGAATGGCTATATCTTCTATTTTTTCTTTTTGTATCTTCCAGTGCCTACCTTTGCACCCTGTGGGCACCCAAAAATATTTGCTGGCTGAAATAATGAAATGATAATGGAATGGAACTGAATTAATGTAATAATCAAGACTCTGGGATTAATAGGACTTTTCATGTAGGCTTAAATGTTAAGACTACTCCAGGCTAGAACATATAGCAATAAATTCAAGGTAGTATTTTTCAAATATTTGCGTTCTTTTTTTGGTGCCTCCTAAACAAAATTAGTTCAGCATTTCAGCTCATTTTATGAGTTTTGAAAATAAGTTATTTCCTATTCTGATTATTTCCAACTCATAAAAATTCCTCAGGTATATTTTGGTGCCTCTCATCTGCTGCTAAATAACAATGTAGGTAATACTGATATCTAAATGTAAGCATTATAAACATAATCCTGAATATGCAAATAAAGTCATGCAGAAATTATACCAAACATTCTTTATTATTTCCAGAGTCTTTCCAATGTGAAAATTAGATTACAAAGTTAAAATCTCTACTCAGCATCATAAATACTTGTTTTTAATACTATTGCAATATAGTAAATTTTAAAACACAAAGCTGAACTGAACTCAATTTTGAAACAAATAAAAGTTCCATCCAAACATAAAGACATAAAAATGCAATTATTTTCAAGCAAATTTTAAAGATATCTTCTAGCCCTAATTATTTTCAAGCAAATTAAAAAAGTATCTTCTAGCCCCTGCAGTAAAAAATGAACACAGATCAGAACACACATCCCTTATGTCTTATTCAGATGCGTCACAGGACACTTAACCCCCTTCAGCTCTCTTAATCTTCATCTGGAGTGTACAGTCCATATGGCACACAATCATTATGCTTGAGAGGAGACAGACAACCTTGGCCAAATTCATTAATAATGATGTTCCTGTCTTATTTGTCTATTGTGAGTTTAACACATCTGAATCTCATGGAGTTTATCATTGGCAAGCAAAGATGTGGGTTTCTTGCACAAGCCAACCTTTTCAACACAGATCTTAATTAGAACGGAAATTAATTCCCTCCCTAAGGATGTCTGCCAAATCCCCTAGTCTCTTAGTGGATAGCAAACTACAGATCTTTTAGTTTGAGTCTGAATTATCACATATACACCTGTTTTACAAGGTTTCATTGTGAAGATTCTGATTTTTCATAAGAAGCTGAATCCAACCCCTAGCATATGTTCTAGTCTCTTACAAAGAATTGTAACGGGAAATTCTGGAGTTAAGTAAGACTGTACCATTATCAAGTTGTAAGGTAAAATAAATGGAAGGAAGGGAGGGAAGAAAGGATGAGAGAGATAGAAGAAAGGAAGGGAGGAAAGGAGGAAGGGGAGGAAGAGAAGAAGGAAGGAAGGAAGGAAGGAAGGAAGGAAGGAAGGAAGGAAGGAAGGAAGGAAGGAAGTGAGGAATGGAGGGAGGAAGGAAATAAAGAAGGGAAGGAGGAAGGAAGTAAATGAGAAAAAAGAAAAGGAAGGGAGGAAGGGAGGGAAGGAGAAAAAAGAGGAGGAAGAGAAAGAGAAAGGAAGGAAAGGAGAAAGGAAGAAGGAAAAAAGAGGAAAGGAGGGAAAGAAGAGAAAGAGAGACAGAAAAAGAGAAAGGAAAAAAGAAGGAGAAAGGAAGGAAGGAAAAGAAAAGAAAATTAAGGTGTCATCTTAGGAAAGGGAAAATAAGACTTGGCTCATTCCACCTGGGTTATCACTATCCAGGGCGACTGTCATATGTAAAACTCCAAACCTCATAATTGTGCCCGTGCCATGACAACTAATGACATAAAAAGTTCACATAAAGAACATTTTTTTTAATGTAAACTCAAATTCCCCCAGATGACCTGAGGGCCGGGGATCAGGATGGCTATCTAACTTCGGGCGGTCCTGCCCCGCGGAAGGCTCCCCGGTCCGCCCGCCACGCCGCGTCCCCGCGCTGCCCTCCGCGGGGGCTCGCCTCTTTTCTGCCCAGCCCGCCTCCCCTTTCCCTCCCTGGGCGTCCCCTCCTGCCTGTGGAGGTCAAGGACGGTGGCGGCGGCTGGGGTCGCTGAGATGGAAAGGAACGGGACGGACGGAGGGCGGGACAGGTCCTCTCTTCCTCTTGGCTGTGTTCTGACAGCGAGGCAAGGAAGGCAAGGCTGCACCCGCAGTGGTGGCGAAGGCGAAGGGAGGAGGCGGCCGCGGCGGCGGCTGGGACCGGGATGCCATGGCAACAGCGGGACCCCGCCTCTTCCAGACGGGGACGCCCACCCTCAGTACGGCGCAAGCGCAGACCGCAGCGTCCTCCCGATTCCTCCGTCCGACCAGGAAGGAACTTTCGAGACGCTGTTTCCATGGAGACTGCCAAGAAACATAACCGCGAGGTCGAGGTCGCGGTGGGGGCGGGATTTAATCGCCGGCCATTTAGGGGGCGTGGCAGTCGGTTTCCGCCCTTGTTATTGGTCTCACAGGAAGCCGCTCCACAACTTCTCAACTCGTGTGACTAGAAGCCACTGGTTGGCCCGCCTTTTACCTAAGGGAAGGCCAATTAGGGCTTTTTTGGCGTTAGTCCATTTTTTCCCCTTAATCGAGTCCCCACTTTAGGGTTTGAACGCCGAGCAGCAGAGAGCGGGGCCCAAATAGGGTTGGACGTGACGACTTTCTCTTCAGAAGTAGGCGCGAAATTTACATCCAATTCGTACTGATGCCTTAAAATGTCCCCTCCCCCCCAAAAAAATGCAAAAAGAGATTATTTATTATTATTATTATTACTGCCCCGTTGTTAAAAATAACTCATTTTAAAATAATTGCTTTTCCTTTAGGGAGTCGAATTCTTAAATTAAACATTCTCCACATGCTAGGATAGAATATAGAAGGGGGGGGAAACCAAGAGGATTAAAAAATAATAATTAGAATTACCCAGTTTGGCTGCCCGTAATAGTGATTCTCAGTTTCCTCTGCAGTCCTCTTTCTTCTGCGGTGTTATATGGGAGTGCTTGTTTTAGTTGGTGTCTGTTCATGTCAGAATTAAAAAAAAATCAGAATCAGTACATTGTCCTAAGGTTAAGTAAAATATCTATCAACATGGGTGGAAATTTTTATGGGCATGTTTATTTTAGTCAGTGTCTGTTATGTCAGAATTTAAAAAAAAGAATTAGTACTTTGCCCTAAGGTTAACTAAATACCTGTAATTTATCAAGTTGATGCAATTTTTTTTTCCTTTTCGGGGAGCTCAGTAATGTGTAATAGTAAAAAATTATGTTTGAAATTGGCCAGGAGTATTTTTCTATAATATTTTGGGATGGTTCATGGGGTCTCTTTTGAAAGACAAAATCTGGCTGCCCAAGCCAAAAGGAAACAAGTTCTCAAAGATTTGTTCATAAAGAAAATGATAAATAGAGCTAGGGACTGGATTTTCCCAGGTGAAGAACCCACCAAAACCTGGCAGCACCTTCTCTTCAATTTATAGTTTTAGGAAAGAGCTTAGCACTTAGTGGTTAAGTGTCACCAAAAAAAAAATCTTTTAAAAATGAAAATAGTTTTGAGTCTTTAAAATACCAAAGTTTTTTTTTAAAAAATTTAAATGTAAGGGCCTCTGAAAGAAAAAAAAATAAATATTCTGAAGTCTAGTATTTTATGGCCAGTTTGAAAGTACTGTATTACAACCTGAAAAAAAAAATCAGATTATGTATCAATACCATTGACTTGAATTCTGCTTTGATAACTGGATGATTAATAAGGCAGAATAGATAAGTAATAAAGAAATATGATTAATATTCCACTTGTAGGGCAGCTAGGTGTCACAGTGGATAGAGTGGTTGGTCTAGAACAGGGGTAGGGAAACTTCGGCCTCAAGTGTGCCCTCTGACTGAATCCAAATTTTACAGAACAAATTCCCTTAGTAAGAGGATTTGTTCTGTAAAGTTTGGACTCAGTCAAAAGGCCACACCCAAGGACCTAGAAGACCACCTGTGGCTTCCACACTTCAGGTTCCCCACCTCTGGCCTATCTAGTCAGGAAGATCTGAGTTCAAAGCCAGCCTGCACAGGGATAAAACAGAATAATACTAATCATGATCCACAAAAGTCCCAGACTGTTTAGTCTAAGAACAAATGGTCTTGCATAACAGTCAGCAACCTCTGAGAACATCACTTTAGGAGAAGCACCCTTCAGAAAGCAAAGTACTAGATTAAAGGCACCTTGAGGATAGTTACCAATATCCCCTACAATACCTAGAGAGAAGTTGAGCAGACCATAGGAAGTAAATGTTTTTTGATTGTTTAAATGAATGTTCATAATCATTACAGACTCTGAAAAATGATCAATAATAATAAGTCAATATAATATTGACTGAAAAGTTAGGGAATCATGATTCCCTAATTTCCATTCTATTTCTGTTGCAGGCTAAGAGGTTGAGAGGTTGTGACCCCTCAGACTGAAGTACATGGGTCATCTGGAATGAATTCACAGACTCAAGCATTCTTTAAGCCAAGGTGGCAAGGTTTATTGTTACGCTTTTCAGCGGGCAAGGATTCTTAAAGGATTCTGCAACCTTAGAGAGGTACAGTTAAAGTTTATATATGATAAAATACAATAGAACATGTGCCAAATATGCTAACTAGGGGATTCAGGGTGGGATTAGGGAGTGGTTAAGGAGTGGTCAGTTCTTAAAAGAACATGCACTTCTTGTACCTACTGCGCAGGCATTTTACCCAGAGTTCACTAGGAAAAGCCCACAAGCGGGGCCACACGGAGGTGTGGCTTTAGGCCTGCTACGTCACTAAGTCAACTAGAGTTCAGGGTGACTGAGAGTTGTCCAGTCTGCCACCAATCAATGTCTTGTTTGACAGATAGATGTAGGGAATATACATATGTCTTAAGTCTAGAATACAGTTAATGAGGAGCCCAGGATGTAGATAATATGGTAGGGCGGTAGGATAGTATAGTAGTGGGTAAGAATGTCTTTATGACCCAGTGCAAAGCCAATTTAAACTAATAAATCCTTCAGGTGCTGTTTGGAACTGCACCAGGGAGAGAGATAAGGGTCTTTCTAGGGCCCACTCATGAGTAATTGCTAAGCACAGGGTCCTTGGGCTGGGGAGAAACTGTCAGGGACAGTGTTTCTGAGGCTAGGGAGAAATTGGGGTCCAAGTGCAAGCACTCAAACACAAGCACCCCGTCATTTCTATCACCTGAAGGTTGATATAAGAAAAAGTCAAGGTTTAAAAAGATGAGTTTAATTACATGGATATTTTATTTCTCTGGATTACTACAATGATGCCACTAAAGGTAGGCATTATATATGCTTTTGAATCAATTAAACAGTTGACAAAAAATAAAATAAACTACCATATGTTCTATCTCTGTTTAAGCAACTCTAGTTTCCATAGTTGCATAACAACGAACTACAGAAATGTATATAATCAGTTTATGACAGAATAAAAAGGTATTATTTCATACCAAAGGGTATGAGTAGCATTCTTCTATGATATGTCAAAGTTGTGAAACATTTAGTAATTTCTCATAAATGATGCATATTATAAATTATAGCAGAAAATTATACTTTTAAAAAGTACTCTCTACTTACTTTTTACATCTGCTTTTTGTCCTTGAACACTTGAGTGAATCAGAGATATAATCAGTGTGGGTATTCCTTCTTCCCAGAGCAGATTCCAACTCCTCCGGTCCTTCTCATCCTCTGTAATTTTTGTTAAGGTCTTTCCTTAAATCTGCCATAGAAGATTCACCCAATAAGTTGAAGGACTTCCTATGGTTTGGTTCTTTTAATATTTTGTGGGCATTTATGAAATATTCACTAACAGTCTTACTATAATCAGTCTTTCTCCTTTTTCTGGTAATACATATTCTTGTAATAATAATGCTTTTATATACTACATACAACTTTTAAATATATATATATATGTATATATGTGTACATATATGCATATATCTAAGCAAATTAGAAGGGATACAAATAAGCATTAAATCTTTGCTCCAAGTTTCTCTGATAAAGGTTTCATTTCCAAGATATATAGGAAGTGATTCAAATTTTTAAGAATAAAAGCCATTCACCAATTGATAAATGGTCAAAGGATATGAATAGGCCTTTTTCAAAAAAAATCCAAGCCATCAATAACCGTATGAAAAAATGCTACAAATTACTAATAATTGTTGTTGTTCAGTTATTTCAATCATGTCTGACTTTTCATGACCCTATTTAGGTTTTTTTGTTTATTTGTTTGTTAGGCAAGATACTGGAATGGTTTGCCATTTCCTTCTCCAGCTCATTTTACAGATGAGGAACTGAGGCAAATAGGATTAACTGACTTGCCCAGCTATTAAGTATCTGAGGCCAGATCTGAACTCAGGAAGACTCATCTTCCTGACTCCAGGCCCAGCACTCCATTCACTGTGCCACCCAGCTGGAAGCTATGATTGTGATTGTTTTATGCTGAAAATGGCTTAGTGGTTATCACTAGTTTCTTCTGGGAATAGCTTCCCCCTGCTACTCCTTGATTTCAGCTAGATTTAAAAATCCACCTACTCAAATGCATTTTGGATCAATTCAAAGGATAAATCACTAGCTCTGGAAGCAGAGGGTGTGGAACTAGATCCTCCCTTTTACACTTATTACCTGTATGACTTTGGGTGAGCCTCTTAATCCACTGGACCTCAGTTTCCTCATCTGTAAAATGACTGGATTGAAATAGATGGACTCTGAAATCCCTTCCAAGTCTAGATCTATGCTATTGTAATCTATGATTTTATCTATGAAGGTTTCAGCTATAGCAAAGCAGATCCTAAGTGAGTCTTGTCCATTAACTACCATAAGTTGATCATAGGGAAGTCCACCCAATGTACCGAGGGCCTTTCTCACATTTAAATTGCAAGGATATCAATAGAATATGTGGGTTGTTCATTGGTAATCTCTTGATCTCACCACATAGTCTACCTTTTTTTTTTGTTTGTATCTTTCTTTGTATAGATTTTTGCACATACATAAGCCCTATTACTGTTGAATAATTGACGTGGTCTCAAATGACACCTCAGAGGCATGCTGTTAAACATTTCCTCCCAATTACCACTATTGTCCAGTATCTAAAGTACAGAGGAAAAAACAAACATATGAACAATGAAAACATTTGCACAAAATTAAATAAGCTATTTTACATTGTGTAAAGACATAAGAAAAGAATACTTTGATTTCAAGAGTATGAAATATATAGCTAATTGGCATTTCAAGTTAAGTAAATACTTAGAACACTTAAGCATGGAGATGAGATAAACAGTTAAGTGCCAGCAATGGGAAAAACATGACCATGCATGTCTTCTATGGTCAAAGAATATAAAATCTGTACAGAATAAATGGATAAAAACATCATACTAAGGCCATGAATTAGAGCTAGCTCTATTTCAATAAAGATTCTAAGATTTCACTACATGAGTCTGTCTTCCACCAATGCAGATAAATAACTCTTCCATATCTTATTAGACTTTAATCAGTTGCCATGAGTGAAAAAAAAAAATCTTGTCATTTGGTGGCCAGCCATGTGTGGGGTCTTGCTGTGAAACATGCATGGGGTTGGTCTTACTCTCTGGTTTCTTCCAATGGGCCCTTTGCTAAAGGATACTTGCAGTCAGAGAATCCTGGATGGTCCCCATCACTTGGGGCTTGTCACTTGGGGCTATGTCAAGGGCAGTTGGTGCCTAAAGAGAAAAAGAAGCCCACTCCATAGGCACAAATCAGAGATTATAAGAACAGGTTTGATTCTGTCTCCTGAGGGCCAGGATTTCTCAGGGCTGAACCTGCTACTCCATGTGAGTCTTGAGTGAAAAACAAATATAGGGCAGTTTTTGAATGGAGGACGCTAGGACCTGGGCCATCAGGAAAGCCTTTAAGCAGAAGTTGGTACTTAAACTGTCTTCAAGGACATGAGGTTTTAAAAGGCAAAAGAAGAGGAGGGAGTGCATTCCAGCCTGGGGCAACAGCCAAGGTAAAGTTGAGGGGAAGGGAGATAGGGAGTATTATGTGTGAGGAACAATAAAGTAGTTTGGCTGGATTGTAGCACTGTGGAAAGGCTGGAAGAATTTTAAATGTCAAATAGAGGAATTTATATTTTATCCCAGAAGCAAGAGCTGTTGGAGTTTATTAAGGGAGTGGCAGGGTCAGATTAGCATTTAGGGTAATAGTCCTTTGGCAGCCACGTGGAGGATGAATTAGAGAGGGTATAACAGTAGAGGCCCGGTGAATAAAGAGAGGGGGACAGGTGGAAGCTTTCTGCTGTGGAGGTAAAATCAATATATTTTAAGAGAGGTGGAAGGGGTATGTATTTGTAATAACAGGATCATAGGATGATGGATTTAGCACTACAAGAGACCTTAGAGGTTATCTAGTACACTACCCTCATTTTAAAGATGATGAAATTGAGGTCAAGGGAAGTTGTGATTTATCCAAAGATGTACAGGCCAGTGGCCAGATTGGGATTTGAATTCAAGTCCTCTGACTCCAAATTTAGTGTTCCTTCCACTCTGTCCTGCTGTCTCTTGCCAAACAATTAGATATGGAGGGGGGTGATGAGGTAGGGGGAAGAATCAAGGAGATTCCAAGGTTACTACTATATTGGGGCAGCTATGTAGCAAAGTGGATAGAGTGCCAGGCCTAGAGTCAGGAAGACTCAAATCTGGCCTCAGACACTTATTAGCTGTGTGACCCTAGGCAAATCACCAGGAGCTCCCTACACCCATAAAATCACAAGTCCTGTTCTTATTCCCATTTACTATGAAGATAATGGTTCATCCTATAAAACGGGCATTAGCCAAGAACAGTCACCTACTAATAGTATTAAAGGATAGCTGGGGGGCACAGTGCATACAGTGCCAGACGTGCAGTCAGAAAGACTCAACTCCCTGAGTTCAAATTTGGCCTCAGATACTTACTAGCTGTGTGACCCTGGGCAAGTCACTTAACCCTGTTTGCCTTAGTTTCCTCATCTGTAAAATGAGCTGGAGAGGTAAATGGCAAACCACTCCAGTATCTTTCCCAAGAAAAACCCAAATGGAATCACCAAGTGTCGGACATGACTGAAATGACTCAACAATAACATCATTATTATGTTCCCATGAATCATCAGGAAAACCAAAAAGTGGTACAGTCACTGGCTCCCCTCCTTACTAACTGTGGAGTAACTTGGTCTCCTTGGAATGTTGGATTCTCTTTGCTCTTTTCTTCCCCTGTCTTTGTGACACACCTCTGATCTCTTAAAAGATAGTGCTTTCATTAGCTCCCTCTTCTTTGACAGCAGGCTAAAGGATCCTCTCTTCTGCTGTAAACAGGACGGTGGGTAGGAGTCTGAAGAATCAATAACACTGTTTCTGTTTGTAGCAGAGGAGGGGATCCTATAGTCCAATGCAAAGGAGGAAAGAAAAGGCTAATGAAAGCAATACCTTCAATGCAGCATGATGAGGAGGAGGTTATCCTGGCTTTTCTAATGGAGCACACAAGCTCTGGCATGTCTTTCCGAGCCAGAAAGGCTTTGGAGAGCCAGGCTATTGAGGTAAAGTATGCTGTCTGAGGATCAGGCTGAGTTCAGAGACTCGTCCCCAGCTTGGCTACAGGATGATGAATGTTTTTCAGCACCTAGGGTAATCACCAGAGGTGACATCACATTATAGCTTTAGATATGAAAGGGACCTCAGAGGTCATCCAAGCCAACTTTTCATTTTACAGATAAGAAACCTGAGTCTCATTGACGTTGTTGGACTGGTTCAAGGTTATGTAAGTGATAAATGGCAAAGCTGGTCGTTGAAATGCCACCTGACTCCTGCTCTAATGCTCTTTTCATCCCAAAAAACTGCCTCAAAGATCACCTCCTAAGTCATTGGAAGACTGTGATCTGCATTGGTGAAGGGAATAAATACTTGCAGAAAATTACAAATACTCAAAAGCAGCAAATTAATCAGCAAGCTTGTATTGAGCAGTTATTCTAGACACGCCTACACTGTGGCTATTTTGTTAACTCCTGTCTTGGAAGCTGCCACATCTGCCACATCCAATTCATTTCCTAATTTAATGTCGTGTTGCCAGCTGATTTTTAAATATATTTTCTTTACCTAATATAATTCATGAAGCCACAGCCCCATCAGGCACTAAATCCTAGTAAAGTGCAGAAACACCTAGGAAAAAAAAAGATTTTTAGGACTGGAAGGGACCTTAAATATCATTTAGTACAACCTGTGTATTTTACAGATGAGAAAAGTGAGACCCAGAATTAGCTGCCTGAGTTCCCTGAACACTAAAATGGAGATAATAATAACACTAATAATAATACCTGCCTCCTAAGATTGTTGTGAAGATCAAATAAGATAATATTTGTAAAGTGCTCAACACAGTCCCTGGCACATGGTAGGCCCTTAATGAATGCTTTTTTCTTTCCTCTAGCTGTTTGTCCTGTCAACCCCTAACTGGGAAGGTAGAGTGTACCTTTCTATAGATTAGTCCTTTTGACTCTAATAATAGTAATAATAATGATAGCTAGCATTTCTATGGCACCTACTGTGCTAAGTGCTTTAGAGCATCTCATTTGATGTAGCTGCTGTTATTATCCTCATTTTTGAGTTGAGGAAATCAGAAAAACAAGGTTAAGTGACTTGCCCAAGGTTACTTAATAAATATCTGAAGTCGGGTTTGAGCTTAGGCCTTCCTGACTCCAGGCCCAGCTCTCTATCCACTTCATGATCTAGCTGCCTCAGTTACCTTATTTAATAATAAATCTGGCAGATCTCTTATTTCACAGGCCCCAGGTCTTTCTGCTTTCTGTCCCCTCCTCTCACTTTTCATCTTTTTTATCTTCTCCAATTGTTTGTCACTCATCCAAAACCTTGGGAAAGTACTGTGAAGCTATAATTACCTAATGATATCACTCCTCAGTGAACTGTGTCTGAAATGCCTAGGGCCATTTTTTATCATGGATTTCAACTTGGCCAGAGTCATTGAGAAGTTTCTTATCAAAGGATCATAGAGGCATAAATTTAGGGCTAGTAGGGACCTCAGAAGCCACACTCCTTTGTGTTCCAGAAGACAAAATTGTAGGTTAAGTGACTAGTCCAAAGTCACAGTTGTAAACATCAGAGGCAAGATTTGAATTGTATAATACAAAAGAAGCACTTCATTTAGCATAACAACATTCTGGATCCTCTCTTCCCAACTGCCTTAACTTAGACTTCTGTTTCCTTCACTCAACCTCCAGGTCTACATTCTTTTCCCACAAATAACTGACAGGCTTAGATATTTTCTCTTCAGAAAATTGTACTCATAACCTTTTGATCCCAAGTGCTGATCTATCTCCAAAGGTACATGAATCTCAAGTTGCCTCCTCTCCATGAACACTGAAGAATCAGCCTACTGGTCCCTCACTACCTTTGGGGCAACACTTCCCTGTTGTATTTGAGAATATCTTTAATACTCACTGATGTGTCCTGAGCAGCATACTGGGTCATAATCTCAATCCCTTGGAAGGGTGGAAACTCAAGATCTCCATTATTAAAAAAAAAAATTACTCCAAGGATCATAGTAGGTGTTTTGCTGAGGTCTTGCTGAGTTTTTCAAATAACTTAAATAACAATAATGAATCCATTTCACAATAACCAAATCTGCTCCAAGAAGGCTTCTCCAGACAAGATCTAACTGCCATATCTTTCATTACTGACCAACCTATGTTAATTGATGCAACAGCATCCTGAAGAACCAGGCAACCTCAGTACCCCTATGACATCAGATAGTTCCATGGCCTTCTGATTCAACTCAGACATGGAAACCTTTGGAATCCTGACACTTTCTTTATCTATAGTGAAAGATTCTTTTAATTCATTAATTTTTACAAGTATTTCTCTCTCCATTTCGCTGCCCTTCAATTGAACAATAAAAAAAGAATAGTAAAACCATAATAACAAATATATTTAGTCCAGCAAAACAAATTCCTACATTGCCAGTCTCCAAAAACGTAGGCTTATTGTCCTTAACCTCTCTGTTAAGAGGTGGGAGGCACAGATTTTGTCTTCTGAGCTCACAATTTATCATTGCATTGGTAAGAATTCTAAAGTATTTCAAAGTCTTTTTTCTTTATAATATTGTTTTCACTGTACAAATTGTCCTGGTTCTACTCACTTCACTCTGCATCATTTCATAGAGGTCTTCCTAGTTTCCTCTGAAACCTGTACATTTCCTTCTTTTTCATGGCACAACATTCCATTATATTCATATACCATAATTTGTTTAGCTATTCCACAATAGGTGAGCCCCCTCTTATTTTCTAGTTTTAACTCCTATGAAGAGAACTAGTATAAATATTTTTGCATATGAGTCTTTTTCCCTTATCTTTAATCACTCTGGGTGAGGGCTTATTCCAGGACCTTTTTTTTTAAACCTGAGAGGCCATGGGAATGATAAAAAAGAGAAAAAAATTATCATAACTAACCAATATCATATATGTAGCTTCTACATCCTTAGTCCCTCTTTGCTTCCTCTCCCCCAAATTTTGTAATTAATGGAGGGAGTTACATTCCCATCTCTTCTTTAGAGCCAAGTTTGATAATTATAATTTCACAGCATTCAGTTTCAATTTTCTTGTTCTTTCCATCCACATAATTTTTGTCATTGTGTATATTGTTTTCTTAGTTCTGCTTACTTTACTTTGCATCAGTACATATGTCTTCCCATGCTTCTCTGCAGGCTTCACACCATTGTTTCTTACAGTATAGATATATACTACAAGAAGACCAAAGACAATATTACTATATTTCATTACATTCGTGCACTATAATTTGTTTATCCATTCTCTAATCAGTTGGCACCAACAAATGGGTGTTGATTATCTATTACTTTGTTACTACAAAAAGTGTTGGTACAAACAATTGAAAGGTTCTGTGCACAGTGGTAAGCACATAGGCTTTGGAGAAGAGGACCTGGGTTTGAATCTTGCATCTGTCACTTAATGCCATGTGAGCTTGGGCAAGCCCCTTTATCTCTATGGGCTTGACATTCTGCATCTGTTAAGTGAAGGAGTTGGATCTGATGATCACTGAAGTTCCTTCCAGTTCTAAATCTGTGAGCCTACATATATCAGGGACCTTTTTTTTTTGTCTTTGACCTCTTCAGGGTGTTTGCCTACCAGTGGGATCTCTCCATTGAAAGGGTATGAGCATTTTAGTCATTTTCTTGGCATCACTGCAAATTGTTTTTCAGAATGGTTGGACCAATTCATTTCTTCACCAACAATGTGTTATTAGTTTGCCTGTCTTTCCACAATCTCTCCAACACTGACTATTCTCAACTTTTGACGTCTTCAAAAATTTGCTAGGTGTGAAATAAAACTTCAGAATTATTTTGATTTGTATTTTTTAGAATTAGTGATTTGAATCTACATTTCATGATAGTTGTTAATAGTTTGCAATTCTGCTGGCAACTCAGTATCAAGCAGCCACTATGTACCAGGTACTATGTTAAATAAACACTGGAATCAAAAAAGTTATCTTTTGTATGATTTCTCCAACCCATGTATAATTCAATTCATTATAGTGTACCTTTGTGTGATCTAATCAGGTCTGTCTGTTGATATATTTCCATATTAGTTTCATGAACATGTTATTCTTCTGACTAGTCAAATTAAGGCAAGATTTTTAATTTCATTATCCCACATTTTATCTAGGTCCTACAAATTCTTTGGATGTTATAAACTGGGGTGGTACAGTATCTGAGATACTAGATTCTCCCACTGACCTTCCAGACACTGGCCACACTTCTCAGTCTATCCACATATTGTAGGTAGTGTCATTATCTTCAACTTCTGACTCCCAAAAGTATATCAATCCGTGGACAGTGACAGTCCTTATGCCAACATAAGAAAATATGGTGTAAGTCCAGTGGCATCATTCCTGATGGGATTTAAAGGCTGCACTCCAGTGTACCTCCTGCTCTGGTTGGTGACAGAGCCTGCATCTACTTTAATATTGTTGTTGTTCAGTTGTTTTTCAGTCACGTCCAACTCTTTGTGACCCCATTTGGGATTTTCTTGGCCAAGATATTGGAGTGGTTTGCCATTTCCTTCTCTAGCTCATTTTACAGATGAGGAAACTGAGACAAACAGGGTGAAGTGACTTGCCCTGGGTCACACAGCTAGTATCTAAGGCAAGATTTTAACTCAGGAAGATGTCTTCCTAATTCCAGGCCCAGCACTCTATCTACTGCACCACCCTGCTGCCCATTTTAACTAGTATATCCTGGCTGAAGTGTTCAGGTTCAGAATCCCCCAGCCTGGGGGGATTAAGGAGCAGCCCTATAACTCTTCATTCCTGTTAGGCTGGAAACCTTCTTTTCCCTGATAGGAAGATATCCTTTTTGGGAAACAAGACGCAGAGAAACACCTTTTTTCCATCGAACTTTGGCACCAGTAGATACTGTCTGTGCTCAGGTTATATTCATTCCATGCAATGTGAATAAAATGACTGGTGACCTCCAAAACATTATTTGTCTCTGATTCACCTCCAGAGAATGTCACTTACAACTCCAGCCACAGAATCTGAGTTCAACCCATGCTTGCCCAAGAATCACTTCTACAATGCGGCCAACAGGTCAACCAACCCTGGCTTGAAGGCCTTCAGTGAGAGGGAATCCACTACCTATCCACGTAGCCCACTTTGGACAGTTCTAATCTTTGCCAAGATTTTCCACACATCAACTCTAAGCTTGCCTCTTTGCAACTTCTATCCACTTTTTTTTTTAGTTTCTTAGATTGCTGATATAATTTTAAAGTACTTTTTTATTGAACAAAAATCAATTTTCTCTCCGTACCCCAACCCCTAATCATTGGGAGAAAAAATAAAATGAAATCTTTGTAACAAATATGCAGTAAAACAAATTCCTACACTCAATGTATCCAAAATATATGCCTCATCCTTCACCAAGCCCATTACCTCTCATTCAAGAGGTGGGTAGGAAGCATGGTTGGTCATCGCATTAATCAGCATTCTTGTCATTCAAAGTTGTTTTATTCCACAGTAATGTTGATATATCAAATGTTCTCCTGGTTCTGTTCACTCCACTCTCTATCAGTTCATGGAAGTATTCTCAGATTTCACTAAAACAGTCCCCATCATCATTTCTTCTGGAACAATACTATTCCAGCTAGGTGGCATAGTAGATCACTGGGCCTCAGTCAGCAAGACAAGTTCAAAACCAGCCTCAGACACGTCCCAGGTGTGTGATTCTAGGCAAGTCACTTAATCTCTACCTGCCTCAGTTTCCTCAACTGTAAAATGGGGATAGCACCTCACAGGATTGCTGTGAGGATCAAATGGAGATATTTGTAAAGGACTTAGCAGAGTGCCTGGTCACCTCCATATCACCATGAGATACTGGTTTAAGACCAGAGTGATAGAGAAAACAATTACAAAATAATTCTTTTAACCTGTTATAATAGTGGAAGGCTCTATCTGTTGATACTGTGTATGTTTTTCCTATAGATATTAGAGAAGCAGCATAGATGATTAGTGGATAGGGCGATAGGGTTTGACTTGTCTACCTCAGGTAGACAGTGCTTGTTTCTTTCCATTATATTCATGTATCATAATTTGTTCAGCCAATCCCCAATTAATGGGCACTCCCCCCATTTCTGGTTCTTTGCTACTACAAAAAAAGCTGCTATATTTTTGTACATATGGGTCCTTTTTCTCCTTCCTTGAACTTTTTGGGGTATAGGCCTAATAAAGTTATCATGTGGAGAATGACTCAATTTCTACCTATTTTAATTAAAATAGCACTCCATTAGAAAGGTTCTGCTAAACCTTTCACTCTAAATTTATTTAGCCTGGAAATGAAATACATTCTAGTAAAAAGACAAACACCTCCTCCAAATATGTAGACTTGTGAAAACAATTAGGCTGTAGGATAATAGACTAAGGGCTAGAAAAGACCTCAAAGGCCAGTGAATCCAGCCCCTTCATTTTACAAATGAGGAAACTTAGGCACACAGAAAGGCTAGTTATCTTGCCCAGGTTCACACAGCTAATAAGTACCTGAGGTAGACAAGTCAAACCCTAGCGCCCTATCCACTAATCATCTATGCTGCTTCTCTAATATCTATAGGAAAAACATCATATGCAGTATCAACAGATAGAGCCTTCCACGATTATAACAGGTTAAAAGAATTATTTTGTAATTGTTTTCTCTATCACTCTGGTCTTAAACCAGTATCTCATGGTGATATGGAGGTGACCCTGAGTTCTCACTATGGCAACAAATGGCAGGTCTTCCCAAGCTGGAAAGGATCAGGTCAGTTAGAGAGAGCCAGCACATCAGCTATCAGTCCCATCAGCCTAGTCATATTTGGAGGGGATCGTGAAAGGTAAGAAGCTTGGCCACAACTTGATTTTTTGGGGGACCTCATTAAGACTGTCCACTGCAGTGGAGAAGGGTGGAGATCTGCCGTGGTGGAAGGTGTGGCCATTAGGATAAAGACTGGAATCCTTTAAACGTAAGTAAAAATATGACTTAGAATCTGAAAAAACAAATAGTGTTAGTGGCTCTTATGGGTATTTGTTCAGATTTTCATTTGCTATTTTCAGTAACTTTGGATCATACTTCTTTTGGGACATCCAAATTCTTTACATATATACCAGAGCTTCAGAGTTTATGAGATAGAAAACATCTCAACCCTAAGACAAAGGGATTTTTTTTCCACTCTAACCCCACTGATTTCCCATTGAGTTTCCCATTTCCCATACAGTTAGTAACAAAATTTAGCCTGCTGGTCTTCATCTAATTTTACTGAACCAATAAAAGAAAATATTTCAATTCCTTTCATCACCCCATCATAAACTCTTAAAATGGGTTTTAATGCTTATGTAATGGAAATTTGGAGTACTTGTCTGAAGAAAAAAATCTCAGAGATATTCCACCTTAGAGAATTGATAATATGAAGCTGCATCATTGAAACTATGTCCCCCAAACTGGGTAATAAAGAGCTGTCACCAAAGTTCAATCAACAAACCACACTGTTTTGGGGGTCTATTGGAATAAAGCATCTAATGGACTAGAGTTCATTGGTACATTATTTTTAATTTGTCCTAAAGAGTCTTCCTAAAAATGATGGGAATTTTTGCTATAGTCCTGGCAGGTGAGTAAATGGAAACCATCCCACACACAAACCATTTATCTTTTAGCACTGATAATGGCCTGATCATGATCTGTGTAATTAAAGACAAAGGAATAAATGGTTCCGCCTGGAGAGCTTACAATCTAAACAAGGAGAATGGGGGTGTACGGGGCAGGAGAACAAGAACACAGAAACCACAAGACTAGAAGACAAAGAACAATTGTTCAGATCAAGTTTTAACCAAATTTTTGGTGATGATAAGTCAAAAGCATTTGATCAATTAGGTTTTAGAAGGGGAAAAACACTAATGAGCACAGGGAAGAGAAGACCAGTCCAGATCTAGCACTATGGCTTTAAGAATTCTTAATAAGATTAATACTACTAGTTATTTTTTTAAAAAATGTATAGGAGAAAGAAGCAACAGTAGTAGACTAAAACACAGCTGGACAGTACTAAATAGTGTAATGGAATACTAGATAAAATGAGAAAAAAAATAAATTAGAGAGACACAGGGGAAGGTAAAGCTCCTAAGTAGAAACTGGTAGAAAAATTAAAAGTTAGTAAAGTTGAGAGAGGACAGGGGTAGTATTGAATCTGAAACTGGAGACAAGAGATTTAAAGAAGTGATTACAAAGTTATTTTCCATATATTAGATTTTAAAATATTTTAAATCAAAAAATGAAAACATACTATAAAATATTTATTTGATAAAAATAATTTTATAATCTATACAGAATTGAATAAAACATACAACAGATAACTTCCACTTGTTTGCAAAACCATATACAGTAAGTTCATCTGTGCAAATTGGATTCTTCTAAAAACTCACTGCACAGGTAAGACCTTCTTTTCTTCTATAACTAAAGGTTTATGCGTTCTACCTGACATTCGGAGAATAAGGAAATAAATGCTTTGGTAGCCAGACATTTTGATTAGGTCATAATCTATTTCATCATTAAAAAAAAAAAACCTAATACACTTTGTGACAACAAACTGTGGCTTATTTTAGAATGAACAATCCCCACAAGAGAAAATAATGTAAGAAACCCACAAATCCAGTAGTCAGAAGCTATAACTTCCCAAGGAATCATTTCCTCCTTTCTCCTCTAGCTTGTTCCTGCCCATCTTCTTCATCTTAAAGGAAGGTATGAGGAATGACCTATTATCCTCATCAAATTATACATGTCCTAATCAAAGCAGATGGAAAGCTGCTACTTATCCCTCCCTCCCTCACCCCTATGTCACTAATGTGGTTTAGTTATGTCCTTCTAAAATTACAAAAAACAGAAACAAACCATAGCTCGGGTAAGAGCAGCTACTCAGAAGTAGCCAGAATAAGGCAACGCCATCTCAGCATGATTGGCTTCTCATAATGTGACATAAATACAGATATGTTTCACACACATTGGCAGCCACATAGGAGACATTTCAAGGTCAAGTGGAAACAATTTTGTTTTCCTTCATGTAACTTGGAAACAGAAACCACCATCCACTTCTAATTTTAATCAAATCTTTAAGATGATTCCACTTCTGAACTTAAAGGCAGATTTCAGGTAAAGAACCCAACAGACAATCCCAGGCCTGCTTACAAATTACATGGTCCCATTTGTGCAAAACAAAACAAAAACGCCACCCTGGAATGGTCTTGGGTGCCCATCTTATCTTGCATAAGAGGGAGACCACAAAAAGACGGGAAGTGAAGGTGTTTTTAAATCTTCCTCTTGTCTAGAGCTTAAAGAAAGGGACAGCAAACACTAAATGCGCTGGTTGGAGCCACAGCCCACAATTCATTCTAGGCTTCATCATAACATCAGAATCTTTCATACTAATGAATTAAGTGTCCCTTAAGTTTTCTGATAAGATCCGTTCATTTGGCAATGAACTGTTTAGTGGGTCAGCAGGCCTCAAGCTCGCCTTTCCTTGTACCTATATGAGCTTCTCTGGGAAGCATAATGAGTACTGTACGATGTACTGGTGAAAGTACACACACATCTGAGAGAACACGTACAGTGAGCTGAAAACAATAATTTAAAATAAACACTCAACATATATTCCTTAGGGAACAGAACCACAGCAAATATTGCTCACTTGTGATAGAAACAATCATTTACACGAACACAAATAAGTGAGTATGTGTAGACAAAGAAAAATTGAAACTGTGGGAATAGGTGGTACAGAGGTGAGTAGTGCCATAGTGTACCTCCATCCTGTCTGAAGAGTGCTGACCCATGGGGCCCATGCCTCTATCCCAGGGCACAGGGATGGGAATGACCTTTAAAAACCTTGACTTTGCTTTCTAATTAAATGCAGAACCACCCCTCCTGGTCCCTCTTTCCCTGGATCCCATGCTTTCACTTTAGCAAGTAGACATTCAAAACAAGGCGAAAAAAAGTCATCCTTAAATTATCTCACATAAATAATCTATAAAATCAACATTTCTTCTTGGATCAATTATGGAACACCAAGAACACAGATTACAAGTGGTTGCTCTGAAGCAGAGAACTGCACATTCAAACACTGTCATAAATATATGCCTATAACTTAGGGAAAACACAATGAACTCCACGTCCAGGCACCGTTGTTGGGTGAAGCAGCACTCAGGTTCTAAGGCTTCAGTCTCCCCTTAGCTGTGGGTCATGCAGTGGTCACTGGAGAGCTTAATTCTGTATCTCGCCTCCTTCTGTACTTCTTTATAACACTGACTGCACCATTAATTAGGAAAATAATGGCTATGAGTGCAAAGTAACCGGCATAGATCAGGAACTATGGGGGAAAAAAAGAACGTGGTGAGAAAAGAAAACACAGCATGTGAACAGACTTCATTTCAAAGCAAAGAAGGTGCTACTGCCTGACTGCCATAATGAAAGGTGGAATCAGAGCTGGCTATGTCTCTCCAACAGAGGGCAGTAAAGTGTAAGCCAACCTCTATGCTAAGAGGACAACATTACCACCAGCATCTGGTCAGATTGACTGAGTGCCTGCATACACACAAAGGGGCTGGGGGCAGACTCTGTGGAACAGAGCGTTCATACAACCCTCACAGGCCCTGGGATGTTTATTTACCCATCCCGTGTGCTGCACTGGAAACTGGGAGTCAGAAGTCCGAGGTTCAAATCCTGGTTCTGAAACTACCTGTGTAACCTCAGTTCCCTCATCTGTAAAATGGGGGGACCGGACCAGCTATCCTCTGAGATCCCCTCTGGACTTGAATAAATCACAGGAGGCAGGGGGGCAGTAGTAATTAGATCACAGATTTGGAGTCAGAGGGCTATGTGGACAGGACAACCATCAAATGAATGAAAGTATTTCTATTATCCACAGGCATTTGCACAAATCATTTTTCCTCCTTTCAAGATATTCATATAGGGGCAGCAAGGTGGCACAATGGATAGAGCACCGGCCCTGATGTCAGGAGGGCCTGAGTTCAAATCCAGCCTCAGACCAAACACCTGACACTTACTAGCTGTGTGACCTTACGCAAGTCACTTAACCCCAAGTGCCTTTAAAAAAAAAAGATATTCACACGGTAAAAATGGAAGAGTGAGTAGTCCGCACATTTGTCCTCTAGAAGTCAGAAGGGGCTTCCTGAAGAAGACAGGATTTCAAGAGGAGTTCAAAAGGAAGTGGATGAGAAATCAGGAACAGCGGACAAAGAAAGCCTCCTAGGTGTGAGGTGCATATATGGAGAAAACAAAACTGGGATTGGAAACAATCAATGAAGGGCGACCTGGGTGAGAGGCAGGGCAGCCCCTATCAGATAGCCTCTTCACTAAAGCCCATCTTAGACACCACTGAGTCAGGACCTCAACAAGAAATAGGGCAGCCTTAACATCAGATGAGTTATCTGAGAAAAAATGGGCTCCAGATATCACCGCCTGCCAGCATGACATTTTGGCAGCCCTATTCTGTCCAAATGAGAGCATCAGCATTGGGAAGGAAGCCATAGGTCTTACCTGAGTGGTGATCTCCAAGCCAAGCCCACTGGCGTCCACCACAATCAGAGTGAGCAGAGTCTGTAGCGCCAAGGCAATGAACGTGTTCACACCAAACACCAGGGCATAGCGCTCCATGCTGAGGTTAGTAGCAATCTGGAACCTTAGGAAACAGGGCACGAAAACACTTAATCACAAGTACTATTTCCTTGGCTGGTTACAATTTTTACTTTAACTCTCAACACACCTCTTCTCACTTTAATTCCCTTCCCCAAGAAATTAAGAACACTTGTGGCCATACAGGAACAGACCTAAAAACAGATGTGGGATTACATATAAACGTACACACAAAAGTTTCATAAAGGATTCTCGAGTGAGCCCACCATAAATGCTTTTCCATTCGTGTGTATGATAGTAATAACATAATTATGCCTCATGACACTCTATGGTGTTAGCATAGTGATAAGAGTGCCAGCCTTGGAAGGCCTCAGGAAGACTGGGGTTAAGCCCTACCTTTGCCCTGTAATAAATAGCTTTGTGTCTGGGCCACAAGACCTACCTCTCAGTGCCCTACCCAACTCTCAAGACTCTAACTCACAAAAGAGTCAACCATTTGTACCAGGGAAGGGAATTTCCCACACAGACAAAATCATGGGGGGGGGGGAGTGCAGCGGTGGAGCCTTACCTTTCTAAATCACTTTATGCTTTTCAAAATTATTTTAAAATTTTATCTTTTTATTCTCACATCACCTGGGAGGAAGGGAAATTTCGTAGACAAGGGACTGGATTTAAAAGATGTTAAATTATTTGCCCAAGGTCACATGTAGTCAGAAAGTGGCAGAGCAAGGTCTCAGATCCAGGCATTCTGGCTCCTTTTGCTACAGGGCGTGTCCTATCTAGACAGGATATACACACAAACACATATTTTGTGTATGTGTTTTGTGTATATTTGCACAAAGATGTATATGTATACTGCATAGGATGTAAGAATTACTATTCTTTTGTCTTGGAAGTAGAACATTAAATTTACTTCCCAGTTTTTGAAGAAACTGACAGGTCCTATCTGGAGGAAAACAGAACCTATCTCCCCCAAAGCCTCCCTGCCCTTTTTCCAGGCTTCTGGGCACCTGAATACGTACGTTGCTATGGTGATGAGCAGCATGTAGATGATTCTGAAGACGACGTAGGACGAGTAGCACACCCAGATGTTGTTCACTTTGTCCATTACGTACACGGCTGCTGCAATCAGGAGGGAGAAGAGGGACAGCGTCATCTCGCCCCACGTGGACCAGGATATCTTTATGTAACCAACTGCAAACACCGCAACTGCCCCTAAGAAAAAAGGCAGGAGAGCAACTCGGATCACTTTTCTGAGTAAGCAAAATCACAATTCCCAGAAATTCAGCTCAAGACACAAAGGAGTTAAATCAATAAAGGAGGCATCTGATAGATTTTGGAGAAATTGGGATAACTGTGGGGCTCAATGATCAACAGAAAAAAACCACATTATTTACATCCACAGGTACGCCTAGCAAGGGGTGTAGACACGCCCTATGGTACCAGCTCTGGGCTGACTTCCCCAGAGAATAAAGTGGAGACCAGTGTCAGCCCCGCTTTCTAGGCACATCTATGCCCATATCTGCAGACTAACAAACTACAGGATTGGTCAAAACAAAACAAAACAAAAACACACTCTTCCAACTCCTTTAGCAACCTACTAAATATATCACACCCAGCCAGAGGCAATAATTATTTTTTAAAAATAAATTTATATTTGGAAAATATTTAACCAAAGGAAAACGGTTCTAGTAGAAGGTATAAGAGATTGGTAGTATGGAGAGGAATTTAATGCAAAACTTTGCTTGAGAAGAAACTTTTTGAACTACAGCAAATCTTTCAATGTCTCAGTACGTCGAGGTCATCCATGAAATGTTCCTATCCGTCTCCTGTCAAAGGACAGCATTAGGTGGTGGAAACAGTGCTAGACTGGAGTCAGGAAGGATCTGAGTTCAAATTCCATCTCTGACACTTAACTAGCCGCATAAGTAAGCATGGGCAAGTTGACAACCTCAGGGAGCTCACACTGTTTACTCATTTACACAAATGTCACAATGACTCTGGTGGTACTTACCTCCCTAGACCATTGTGGGGACAGAAAGAGAGAACGCTTATAAAGGACTCAACAAGTTGTGATTGTCACCATTATCACCATCTGGGAGAGACTACAGAGGTGGATCAATGAAGAAGTACTTCCTGAGTGTACCATGTGGTATTATGGTATGGAGAGTCCCAAGGAAGCCTAAGAATAGCGAGCATTTCTATAGTGCTTTAAGATCTGCAAAATGTTTCACAAATATCATCTCACTTGATCCTCATAACAACCTTAAGAGGTAAGTATTATCATTATTATTATTATTATTATTCCTATTTTACAGATAAATAAATGGAGGCAGATAGGAGTTAAGTGACTTGTACCCATGGTCACACAGCTACTAAGTGGCTAAGGTAGGATTTGAATTCAGATTTTCCTGACTCCAGATCTAGCTCTCTATCCACTGTAGCATCTTGCTGCCTCTACAAGATAGCTCCTGCCCTCAAGTTTTTAATTGAAAAGACAAATTATCCATACGTGAATCGTTGGTGAATAATACAAGACTATCTTCAGCGTGAAATTTTGTGGTGTGGCCTAGGAATAGTAGGAGTTCAGAGACTGGAATTCCCTGGGCCACAACAGCTAAGGAGAGCTTCAAAGAGGAAGGGGTTGAGTCTAGCCTTGAAGGACAGGCAAGGCTTACTTGAGAAAGAAGGGGGAACATGAACAAAAGTCTCAAAATGGGGATTAAGATGGCATCTGTAAAGAAAGAAGGAAGAGACCAGTCTGAACAGAATGGGAAATAAGGGTGTAGCAGATGCCAGGTAGGAGTTTGGATGGACTTACCCAGCAGTGTTGAAACTGCCTCCACTCCACCATTATAGATGGCGGCATTGCGAGAAGGCATCACTTTCTCCCACAGACCTTGTGTGTAATTCACCACTTGGAAATAGCCACAGGTAGAGAGGGCCCACCACACCGACCAACAGAGCAGAGGACGGGAGGAATAGCACGCCAGGAAATCTTTCCACAGGACCTTCAGCACCAGAAGGCGGTCTGGCTTCGACTTCTACACGGGCAAAGGGGCCGGGGAGAACGGGAAACAAGACAAACATGACGAGCCCTACACCAGACAGTGACGGCTTCCAGTTTTCTAACATCCTTGAACTTTTTGTTGGCTTACAAAATCTGTCTATTTCTCGGAAACAAGTACTTGCTAACAATTACACTGACAAACATTTTGCAGTCTCCTGCCTTCCCAACAGTTTGCACTTGGAAGCACCATAATACGATTAACTCAATTGGTAAGACCCCCTACTGAAGCAGATGACAAGTTCTCCATGCCTTAAGATAATCTTTTTAAGTTGCTGTGGCCAAAACATTTCCTCACCTGATGGCCAACATTTTAGTAAATGAATTTCTCCAGACTTAACTAGGTGTGTCCTTGAATGACAGACAGGTATATCGGCTGTTGCCAGGCTACCCCACCACAATGAAGCTTCCATGTAAAATTTAGAGACTAGGAGGTGTACTCTTGGTAAAAAGCAGGGGGCAGGAAAACACAGAACCTCAGAGAACCTCAGAGACTTATCGAGTTCAATTCCTACTTAAAGCCTGAGCTCCTACTCTGGCAGTCTAGATAAAACGTGTGTGTGTGTATACACACCGAGCATTACACAATGGGGACGCAGGGTACAGGACAGTATTTCTTCCTCCTTGAAGTGGCCCCTAGCTCGTTCTATTTTTTTAGGCAGCTCTCATTGTAAGTCAGGTTTTTCTCATGTTGAGCTGAATTGTCTTCTTCTAACCTCTAACCTAGGGTCGGTTCTAGTTCTGTCCTGTAGAGCCAAGAAGAACAAATTTCCTCTTCCAAATGCCAACTCTTCAAAAGTTTCAACCAGCTCTCCCCAAATTGTTCTAAACAGCTTTTGCTTCTTCAGGCGACCTTCAGGTGTCTGGCACCTACGAGCCCTTCACAGTCTGGCTCCGGCCAACCATTCCAGGACACTGGCCCCTTCCTCCCCTTCACCCACTCAGGCTGTGCCCTGAGCTTGCAATCCCATCTCCCACCTCCATGTCTTCACACGGGTTATTTTTAACACCAGAGGCACTCCCTCTTCATCTCTGCCTCTTAACATTCCTATTTCCTTTGAGCCTTAGTTCATGTGCTGCCTAATCCCAGCTCAACTACTCTCC
The DNA here is from genome assembly GCF_003287225.1 of Phascolarctos cinereus. Classification (NCBI taxonomy): domain Eukaryota; kingdom Metazoa; phylum Chordata; class Mammalia; order Diprotodontia; family Phascolarctidae; genus Phascolarctos; species Phascolarctos cinereus. The sequence goes on along the minus strand of NW_027555958.1, from coordinate 418,969,231 downwards.
AACCATGAGCTTCAATATCCTCACTTGTTAAATTAGGGGTCTGCAGCAGACAGGCTCTACGGTTCTTCTTCTAGTCCTAAATCTATGACTATGACAAGTCTTCACCCTCTCATCCCCCTGGTTTTTTAGTGCTCTCTTCCCCTTCTTCAAATTACATATTTACTTATCTATTGTGCCCCTTTCCCCTTCCTTCTCAGAAAATAAACCTCTTGAAGGCATGGACTATTTCTCATTTTGTTTGTATCCTCAGTTATCAGAGCTGTATCATGCATACAACAGATTCCTAATAAATACTTACTGATTGGATGGGTTATGATAACACTTCCACTCCCTTCACCACTACTGCCTTCCTCTGTCTATTCTCTCGCTTTTCAATATCCCTTTGGCAATCTAGCCTCTGGATTTGGGCACAATGCTCTGGCCTGACCCAACCAGAATATGGCAGGTCTATTACACACCACAATCAGGAAGGATACTAAATACTTCTAGCTTTTTGGGCTAAAAGTGTATCTATCACGCTGCTAATTCATATTGAACTTGTAGTCCACTAAAAGTCCTAGGGCCTTTTTGTATAAACTGCTGATACTATACTTTGCAGCTGAGTTTTTGAGCCCAAGCAAAGGATTTTATATTGACTCCCTTTCATACAATTCGTTTCAGCCTATTGTTCTAGTCTGTTGAGATATCTTTGGATAATAATAATAATAATAATAACAACAACAACAAATAAACCACAGCTGACATTTGTAAAAGGCTTTAAAGGTTTACACAGCACACGTTATCTCATTTGAGTTTCAAAATAATTCTGTGAAGCAGAGATTGCACTTTTATTACCCCTATTTCACAGCTGAGGAAACGGAGGCTGAGACAGGTTAGGCCATTTGCTCACGGTCACGAAATCATTGTGTCAGAGGCTGGATTTAAACCTAGGTCTGCCTGGCCCTTCTGTTCAGTACTCTATAATAAAGAAGTATATTGTATCTATGTATAATACTATTTACATATATATAGATATATCTATATATATCTATATACACTAGCTCTATTATATATAAGTAAATAAGAAATACTATAGAAGTGTATGTGTATATATAATGCACATATATACATATATGTGCACACATAAAATACTATGCACATACACTATATATACATATACATGTACATACATACATATATATTTAAAAAATACTAGCTCTCCCTATCATCATCTTGTCAGAACTCACTGTGCAGGGAGATAACACTCATCATATTAACTAGCACCAAGAACAGGCAACACTTTATTAACTACTGCCCCTCCAATTTAACACCAGCAACAACGTTAGTCAGTAAAGGCTGCACATCTTGACATTTGCTCACGAAAGCACATCACTAAAACAGCAGTTATTTAACACATGTGATTCTTGCCTCCTCAATGAGACCGTAACGGTCCCCGCTGTCCTTTATGAGGAAAGCATCGCCGGTTCACTGTTAAAAGGACTTCCAAGAAATGCCTATTCCTGTTACATACGCTCTGCTATGGAGGGTGGGGAGGGGAACAAGTACTCATTTAGAAGTGAGAGCACCACACGGTGCAGTTAAAGCAGGGATGCAGTGCAGCACAGTGGGGAAAGCATCGCGCTGGGAGTCACAATGAGGGACCGTGGACAACATCCAGCTGTTGTAATCCAGACACTTAGCCAGTCTGCCTCTGTTTTCTCATCTGCTAGATCAGGGTTTCTTAACTTGGGGTCTGTGGACCTCTGGGTTATGAATTTAGGGGAACTGAGAACACACATGAGAAAAAAATGACATTGTTATTTCTGCCAGCGCCCAGCTGAAGTTTCACATTTCCTTCAATTGTGAATGTAGGCAACATACTACAGTAGTATTAGTCTTCACTGGACCGTCCAAGGGGTCCGTCCATGACACACACACAAAAGGTGAAAATAATAAAAGGTTATTCGATGGTCTCTAATAAGGCCCCTTCCACTTCTAGCATTCTGTGACTTTATTATTAATGGATCCAGTGGAGCCCACTGACCCAAAGCCAACAGAAAAGCAGAGGCAACATTCTCATGTCGGCAGCATTGACTGTCTTCCCCTCCCAGCATCCCTGTGCTTTCTGATTCAATGACAGAAGGACCCTTTGGTCTGCCTGGTCTGCTTAGTTCTTAAGCTTTGAACAGGATGTAGGAAAGTGCTGGTTTGTGGCTAAGTGGAACAGCAAGGTGAGTTGATCCCAGGAGCCCCAGCGGTGTGTGTAGAAGGAAGACTGTCATGGCATATTCTATCAAAGGCACAGTATCAAGAATACTGCATTTGGAATTAGAGAAGCCAAGTTTTAAACCTGGCTTTCCTACTTACTACCTGGGTGACCCGGGACAAATTATTTAACCTTCCTGAATCCATCTCTTAATCTGTAAGACAAGGGATGGCTCCAGAAGATGTTGAAGGTTCCTTCCAACTTGAAAGTCCTTGATCACATAATAATCTATGTGGAGAAGCAGAAACAGACTTTAAAAGAAAGACTGGGGCGAGATGTGTGAGTCTATGGCCCGGAGTTGACAAGTGGGTAATATCAACATAAGAAAGAAGAGGGCCTTAGGACAGCGGCCCACATTCAGCAAGTGAAGGCACCACATTTTCTGACTCATTTCATTCTACTCCCAATCCACATTCAGGGCAAGCTGGACTCCAGCTGTTCCCTCATTTGGTCCTGTAGTTTCTCACCTTCGGGTATTTGGGCATTTGGGCAGGTTGCCCTCCGTTCTTGGAATGAACTTCCTCCTCATTTCTATCTGATGAAATCCTGCTCATTGTTCAAAGGTGGGAGGGGCTCAGGTACCACCTCTTTCCTGAAGCCTTTTTTAATCCCCTCCACCCCACCGAAAGGGATGTGCTCCAGGCCCTTATCACATTATATTCTGTACTGTACTTATTTCTGTACATAGTAGAAACTGTCCCATTAAATTATAAGTTCCTTGAGTACAGGAGCTGTTTTGTTTTGTTTTGCATTTATACCCTTCAGCACCTAGCCTGGTACCTTGTACATAGCAGACACTTAATAAGTGTTTCCTTCATATTACCAGGCCTGGTTGCTTCAGATACAACCTGCTGATGTGTGTGTGGTTATTTAATAACAGGTTTGCAAAGTCCTTCACAAATATGATCTCATTTTATTCTCACAGCTACCCTGGGAGGCAGGTGTATCTCCATTTTGCAGATGAGGAAACCGAAGTAGACAGGGGGGAAGTGACTTCCTCCAGGTCACACAGCTAAAAAGTGTCTGAGGTTGAATTTGAACTCTGCTCTTTCCTGATCCCAGAGCCCTAGGCACTAAGGCGCCATCTCACTGATCATATAGTATCTGGCTGGCATTTAAAGTCCTTCAGTCTGGCTCCAGGCCATCTCTGCACACTCAATGAACAAAACTCACTTTCCCACATTCTACATTTGGCCCAAACTCAGGGTTCCATTTTGCACAGGCTCTTCCTACCCACTCCCTCTGCCTCTTGGAACCCTGCCTTCTCCCAAGTGAGGTTCCCCGCCCCCCATAAAGGTCTTTTCAGATCCTTCTACTTGTTAGTGGTCTCTGCTTCCTCAAATTATCTGTGTAAATGTTATATCCCTACAAGCAGAATGTAAGCTCCCTGAGGATAAGCCAGTTTTTGGTTTTTGTCTGGCTTTTATAGCCACAGTGTCTAATACGATGCTTTGCATACACTTGGCACCCAATAAGTATTTGTTCCCTTAAAATGGTTAACTGCCATCTGCCATAGTATCAACAAATCAAACTAATGGGCTATTAAAGAAATTTCCAATGGATTTTGCAACAGCTATTAAGGGCTTTAGGAATAGGGACCACAATTGCCTACATAAGGTTCCCAGCAGGTGCATACCAGCTTAGTTTTAAAACGTAATGTTAACTATGTTTTACTCTACTTTTATTTATTTCGTTAAATATTTGCCAATAACATTTTAATCTGGCTCCAGCTCCATGAAAGTGCCACATGTGTGACACCTTTGTACTAAATGATATCCAGTCCATAAGACATCTTTAGATATCTAAGCTATCTAAAACCCTTTCCAGCGCCAAATCCTATATTATTTTTAGTAAGTATTTAGTTTTTTAAAAAGGCAATTTTACTGTAGAACTTGAAATAAATACAAACTTCACTTTATCTCTTTACCTATAGAACATACTATAAGGAGGGCCCCAAAGAATGGGTGTATAATTAAGAATCATATTAAATGTGAATATAGCTATAGAAAAAAAATGGTCATGGGACCCAAGAATAGAAAGTACTAGGGTAAAAACTCCCTATTACCCCAAATTATAGGGAAAAAAGGAAAGCAGTTTGATGAAAAAATAAGGTTTAGGTCAATATCTTTTACCAAAAATTCTAATAAATTCAAAATGGATATATGATCCAAGCATGAAAAAGTCAAATCCTAAAAAAAAAAAAAAATTAAAGGAGAAGGGAAAAATATATCTTGTATAACTATGGCATGGGAAAATTCTTAATCAAGGGACAGAGATTATTATATAAAACAATTTTAATTGCACAAACTTTTTTAAAATTTCACAAGAATTAATATAACTAGCATAAGAAAGGAAACTATCAATTAAGAAAAAAATTTTGTTGCACATTTATTTAACAAATTTCTAATATCTAAAATGTATAGGAAACTGACAAATATATAAGAACAAAAGCCATCTACTTACTCATCTTGCTGTTCCACTTAGTCACAAACCAAAACTTTCCTACATCCTGCTCAAGGCTCAGGAGCTATGCAGACCAGGCAAAAAGGTCCTTCTGCTGTTGGTTGACTCAGAAAGCAAAGTGATGCCAGGTCTCGAAGGTATCCAATCCTGCATTTATGGTAGCATTCACATCACTTCACTGCCTTAGTTTGGGTCACTCAGGTCCAATGTCACATTCTGTCCCATAATATGGTATAGTCCACTAAAATCCAAGGCCCTCTTGGTATAAACTGTTTTCTAAATACATTTCATTCACGGTACTCAGTAGCTGACTTTGTGAACCCAAGCGTAAGATTTGCATCCATTGTCTCCGTTACTAAAATCACCGAATGTTAGAGCTAGCTATCAAAAGATATGAACAGGCACTTTTCAAAAGGAAGAAATGCAAATCATTCAAGAACCATATGAAAGAATCCTCCAAATGATAAGATCCGTGAAAACTGAAATAGGGTCTTTGAGGTTTTGCCTCACGTGGCTCAGACTGGCCATGATGGTGGAACTGTGAACTTGGCCAACAAATCTGGAAAAACCATTTGGCATCATACTAGGAGAGTCACAAAACTGTCTGTACGTGCCCCCTTGACTCGGGGCATAAACCAAAAAGAGGACAAATCAGTAGAAAAGTCTCACACGCGCAAAAACGCGTATAGCAGCATTTTTTCTGTCTACATGGTAGAAAAGAATCAGAAACAAAGTTGAAGCCCATCAAATGATGAGCAAACTGGCTGAATGTGCTGGTACATGAATGTACCATACTGGTGAACTATAAGAAATTATAAATATGAAGAACTCAAGGGAACATGGGGAAAACTTGTATGAGCTGATGTAAAACAAAGTTACAAAACCAGAATAATTTACATGATGAGCACAATAATGCAAAGGAAGTAATGAAAGACAGAAGAGTTCTGATCCATCCAGTCAAGACTTCACAGGACAGATAACGTAGTAATCTTCCTCCTACCGGAAAAGAGGTAGGGGACTGTCAATGCAGAAAGAGACACAGAATGCCAGAAAGCTGTGGTGATTTGTTTCACTTAACTATACTCCTTTGTTACAAAAGACGGTTCTGTGGTAGGGGAGAGTCACTGGGAGTGGCGGCAATGTTTTAAAAGAGTTATCAATAAAATGTTTATTCTAAAAATTCTGGTAAGAGCAATAGGGCAAAGCAGCCACGTGCACAGTCACACCTTTTAATTTAACGTGTGTACAAAGCATGGTCATGTAGGGGGGAAAAAAAAGACAGACCACCATAAAAAGCACACTTGTGAACTCCCTGAGGTTTATTTCAGTGTCGTTCTTGGGGGCTACAAAGTTGGCTTCATTAATTTTTTAAAAGTTATGACACCAGGCCTGCTTGCCATCTGGGAAGCAGAAAACATAAACGCTTCCTGAAGACACTAGGCTTAAGGGAAACTTTAAGAGGTTAAAAAACTAAAAAGTCTATGAAACTTATGTACTAAGAGGTATCCTGAGCAAAAGCAATCTAGGAAGTAAGAAGAAGCAAAGGGTCAGAAAAATAGTAGAGATTTCCGGGTGGTGAATGAGAATACTAACTGATCCAATATGGCAGCTGACCCACTATGTCCATCCAACTACCATCCCCCTTTCCAGGAGATGAGCTCAGACAAGCACAAAAAATTTGTCTGAACAACTCTAAGATAAACCAGTTGGCCCTCCTTAACAGTTCCCAGCTAGACAGTTCAATCTTGAAAATATCCCTGCTGTATCAGAGCTAAACCAATTCCAAGTAAAGGCGATATTGTTCTCGTCCTTAAGGCACGTTCAGTCTGAGGACCGTCTCCCACGAAAGAGAGAAGCAGGTACGCAGATTTCTAAAATGTTATAATAAGATAGATTTATTTTTTTCAAATGGCTAGGAAAACAGTATTTAAAGGAACCCTATAGTGAATCCTTCTGTAATGTGAATACCGCGCCTCCACCATAAATCATCTATTTTGTAGATGCAGATTTGTATGCAGCTAGATTCCAATTAATGCCCATGAATCTCCTGAAACAGTGACACTAAACAAATCCTCACCGCGTATCTCCATTGTGCTGACATCCAAGACCATACTTGACACAATTTTGTCTTCAAATAGTACAAATTCTAATACATGTGACACTTCTGGGGAATTTATTAGTCATATTAATTGGGATTTAGCTGTGGATCATGGCATGTCTGAAGGCAAAAGTTAGGGGGAAAAGGGTCACTGAACTGGCTCTTAGTAAGCTCAGATGAGCCAGTGACCGTTCAGAGCATTTTTCCCTAAAGTCACAGAATGTCTAAAGTGAAAGGAACCTCAGGGGTCACTTAGACCAAGGTTTCTTAACCCGTTTTGGGTCGTGGACCCCTTTGACATTCGAGAGAAGACTATCACTGTGACTTGTTGTCCATGTTCCTGACTGAAAGAAATTTCAGTTAGAGGTTAAGAAAGAAAAAAATGTAATTTTCCATGATCTGGGCTTAATACAAGGAAAGTGGAAAGGGTGACCTTGGGAGGGGTGGATTCCTTTTCCCCGGGGGTCTTCCAGCAAAGGCTTGGTGGCAACTAGCTGAGGGTGGTGTGATGAGGATTCTTTTCTGTGTTTGGGTTGCACTAGATAAATCAATCACAAGCATTTACTAAGGACCTCTGGCGTTCCAGACTCTGTTAGAGGCACCACGGATTAAGAGCAATCATGAAACAGTATCTGTTCTGGAGGAGCTTACGGTCCTTCACTGAGACAAACGAACATTTGTAAGTTCGCACATAATACCTATGTGATAAAGGCCTGGGGAAGGATTTTCAGCCTCAGACACTTACTGGCTGTGTGGCCCTGGGCAAGCCATTTGATCTCTGTCTGCCAGCTGTGAAATGAAGATAATAATCACGCCCACCTCCCAGGGTGGTTGTGAGAATCAAACGAGACGATATTTGTAAAGTGCTTAGCCAGTGCCGGGACAGTACTGAGGCGGCTTAATGAATGCTCGCACCCTCTCGTTTCCCTCCTAAGTGGTTTCCTTTTTTCAAATCTCTCTGTCCAAATTAACGAGATACAGTCAAAGCAATATTGTGGGGCAAGTTCCCACCCTTGAACACTTGAAAAAAGAAAGTGAAAATTAGCTGAGTTTGTAGTTCAAAGACAGTAGAAAAATCAGCAAATTAATACACCAAAAGCAAGCACAAAGCAGGAAAAGTTAAAAATTCAGAAGTAAATAAAATAGAAAACTTTAAAAGTTATTTCATCAAAAGAAGGGGGGGTGCAGCTAGGTGGCGCAGTGGATAGAGCGCCGGCCCTGAAGTCAGGAGGACCTGAGTTCAAATCTGGCCTCAGACCCAACACTTGACGCTTACTAGCTGTGTGACCCTGGAAAGTCACTTAACCCCAAATGCCTCCCCCACCAAAAAAAAAGGAGAGAGGGGGCAGATCAAATTACCTAAAACAGAAATGAACAAGTGAATGTTCATTTTCATGTTCATGTTCACAATGATTCAAAAGAAATAAAAACTGTTCAGGGGTCATAGAATAACAGATCTGGAACTAGCAGGAACATTAAGCATTCATGTTACATAACCCCCTGATTTCACAGATAAGGAAACTAAGGCTCAGAGACATTAAGTGACTCACACAGCCAACGAGCAGCAGGGTCTGGAATTCACACTTGGGTCCTGTGACTCCATGCTCTGTGCTCTTTCCACCACGCCGCTATGATGGCACTACGCCACTATGCACCACATAACTACATGTTCTAAGTCCTAGTTAGCCTATGTGCTATAGTCCTACTTATAGGAAAGCAAAACTGAGGATCTAAAAGAAATGGACAAATATTTACAAAACTAGAAAATGTCAAAGTAGGCTTTGAAAGAAGATTCAGACCATCTAAATACATCCTCAGAAGAAGAATGAGATGGGTCATTAATGAACAGCCCCATTAAAAGGAACTAGGGCCAGACTAAGGCACAAATGAATTTCTTCAAACATTCCAAGACTTAGCTCCATTCCAAACAAACTGATTTCAAAAAGGGGTGAGGGATAATATTCTACCTCATTCTTTCTAGAAGTCAAGCGTCGTTCTGATCCCCAAACCTGGCAAGAACAGAAAAAGAGAAAGAGAAACATAGGTAAATATTATTAGTGAGTAACAGTACAAAAGTACTGAATAAAATACTGGCAAAAGAGGACAGAGGACCAAAATAAGTGTTTAATAATAAATTAGCTAAGTTGAATTTAACGTGTTGAACAATGGAATGAGAACCTCTTCAAATCAACAATGGAATGAAGAGCCTCTTGCGAGATAACCAATAGTGACCTTTCTTAGCACAGGTCTGGCAATGTCATTCTGCTCCTCCTGTCAGCAATCTGGCTCCTATCTTTCAGGACTTATTTTCCATTCCTCCTCCTCATGAATTCTACATTTCAGTCTCACTGACCTACTTGAGTACACAAAATTCCATCTCCCACCTGAAAGCTTTTGCACAGGCCACTGCCCATGTCTGGCATGCCTTCTCTCACCGGCTCTGCCTCTTCGAGTGCCACCTCCTACGACAGACCTCTCCTTATTCCCCCAGTAGTTAAGTGTCTACCCACAAATTACTTGGCATTTATGTCATATTTATCTCTGTAGATGTTTTATTTTTATCTTTGTATTCCTTTGCATTTCCCAGTGCCTGGCACACAGTAGGTTCTTAATAAAGGCTTTTTGAACGTATTCTTATTGAACTGAATTAAAAATTATCTAATATGACCAACTAATATTTACATCAGGAATACAAGTGTGGTTCAATATTAATCAAACAATCAGTATAACAAATCATATCATAGGAAGATTATAAAAATGGAGGGAGAAAAGACCTTTGATAAAAATGCAGCAATCTTTTATGTTAAAACCACATACTAAAATATAGAAATGGAAGGATTTTCCATTAACTTTAAAACAGCTTTTTAAAATTAAAAAAAAAATGCAAGCTTATCATCATAGATAAAAACTGTGTCACTAAAGAAACATGGTCTGATTTTCCCATCAAGTGTACACTAAGTGCTAACATCTACCACAGAAGGTGTTAATTAAGCAACAACAAATTAATTTGTGCTAGTCACAGTTCTAGGGGTCTTAGGTATGTGTGGCCTTTCTTCCAAAAAAAAAATCCAAAACAACCCAGAAGGTGTCTGCTGTATATGTGTACAATGCTCATTCCCTTGTGTCAGAACTCTAAGCAGCTTCCATTTTCTGAGAGCTCAAGGCCGGGTACAGAAAACTTTGAATGGTACACATAACCTTTTCTGGGTTTCTGAACACCTTATCCCTGGAGGAGGTGCAGTAAGAATGGGAATAGCAAGAAAAGGAAAGCAGCAAGGGGGACCCAATAGAGAGATGAAGGAGAAATAAGGCTTTCCCAGGAAAGCAAGTAATTCCCAACTCTAAATGACAAGGTCCTACAGTCAAAGTCCACCGAATTTCAGAAGCACCTGAAGGAGGAACTCCTGTGCAAAGGTCCTGTAATAAGGCATTTTAATTACTGTAAAATCAGAATTCTCAGCGCTCAGAATAATCTGATTCTCCTCTTTCTGCACAGATATTTTAAATTCATGCAAAGCTACATAACATTTTAAATAACCTGTTATCTGGCCTCCTGAACTCTCTCAGAAGACAGATTTCAGAGTTAAAGATCATATAGTCCAGGAACCTAGCACCTCCATTCTAATTGCCTTTCCCTACAAGCAGAAGGAAGACAAGAGGACAGAGCCTATCTTATAAGCTACCTTGAATACAGGGGAGGTTGGGAGGGAGAAGGGGAGAGACAGGGGCACAGAAAACCTTGGTGTAGTGTGGGTTCACTTGCAATGAGAAAGCTCAGCACCAGGAGTAACAGCATGAGTTGTGTGGGAGATGAAAGGCTTCCTAGTGGGAGGCGAACAGAACAGCAAGTAAAGGAAGACAGGCATAGGTTGGTAAAGAGAATTCAGTATGAGCTGTCTAGAGCAAGGCAGTGACCAGGGAAACCAGCAGAGCAAAGCTCTTACCAAAATGGGCAGTGAAATGGACAACGGGTGACCCTTTGCTTTACACCTGGGATGGAAAGAAGACAGAATGAGGCAGCTAACAGACTTCTGAGAGCCAAGCATAAGAACCTGGGCCAGGAAAAGACTGGGCTCACATAAAAGGCAGCAATGGAATAGGGGAGAAGAAACTGAACTTGGAGTCCTGGGTTCAAATCTTGGCTGCTCTACCTGTGCAACCTTGGGCAAATCACTTTCTTTCTCTGATCCCAAATTTCTTCTACCTCTAAATTCTCCGGCCCATGACAGGCATTGGGCTATATAGGGAGCACTGGGGCAAGAATGAAATGGTGTGGCTTCTAGTCCTGGCTCTGTCCCTGCTACAATGATATAACCTGGGACAAGTCATTTTATTCGTCTGTTGGGAACTCAAGTTTCTTCATCTGTAAAATGGGGGTTCAGATTAGATGATCTCCAAGATCTCCAAAATATTTTCATTCTGTGACCATATGAAGCTACCTAGGCCCAGGCCTTTCCTCCTTCTAACTTGGGTTCCCAGTAAGGGAAAACACATTATCAACAAGCATTTTTGAAGCCTCTACTCTGTGCAAGCCCTACTCTCAAGCAGCTTATATTCTAACAACTAACCTGAAGGAGGCCAGGCCCCTTTGAGAGAGCTCTTATTATGAGGAAAATCTTTCTGGAAACCTGCTTCTGCAAACTCACTGCTCCAAGTTACATCCTCTGGGATCCAGCAGACCTCTGTTACCTTTTCCGCAAAACAATCCTTCAATGTTCTTGAAAAGAGCAGTTGTGTCCATCTTAAGTCTTCTTTAGACTAACATCCCCCATTCCTAATCTTCGTCCCCTCCAAATGATACAGTGATGGCATGGTTTCCTGAACTCTCATAACCCTGCACACCCTCATTCTTCCTAACTCCATCTCCCCAACACTTCTGAAAAGGAAGGCCAAATCAGGATCATTCTAATGACTCATGATGGGAAATAAGATGGTGCCAAAATTATATCTGTTTAAATGATGATCAAAACTGGACATATTTAGAAGAGTGGCTCAAGCTCCCTGAAGTCTCGTTTCATTTCCTAAATATGCCCTATTTTAACTTAACTATTTGAGTCTGGACTGTGCTAGTCTTCTGAATGTTTTAATTTCCTCTGTGGGATACAGAGAGGCACATAAAAAATGTGCTCTAAATCTGTTTTCTAGAGAACATACTCAGTAACTGTATCATTAAAACAAGGACCAGAGGGAGGCACAGCTAAATCCCAGGAGAAGGGACTCCAGGCACCAATAATTAGAGGAGAAGCTCTTTCTTCATGTCCAAAGTAGCCATGTGGATCACCCTTACAGAGTCAGCTCTGACACCCTTGGCAATGGGGGAACCCTTCACCTTAACCAAGATTCCAAAGGAAACTTTGAAGCTAGAGCTCTTAAGGTGATATTAAAAAAACAACAACAATGTGTTTTTCTAGGTATTTCATTGGTATTTCTAGGGATTGTGGATGGACCTGTGATTTCATTAGTACAGGCAGGGGCCTCCTAGGTGAGAAAACTCCCACCAGTACAGAACACCTTTGCAACTTAGTCCTAAGAGAGGGGTCCAGGGCACCCAGAAGGTTCCCAGGCCAGAGCTTCCTCCACTACATCGCTGTGTGTCCCTTGTGGTAGAACACCTCAAGTGCTGATATTCGGGTTCTTGAAGAATTACTCATTTATCATCTGCCATTGAGCTTCCTTCAAACAGCACATCTACCTCTTAGGTATTTTACAGGAAGTATCACAGGAGAATATACAAGAGTAAGAATTAGTCTCCACAGTACCTTCCAACTCTCAGACCCTTTCAAATTCTGATCCTCCAGTCACATTTGCCACCTAGGTAACTGGACCGTATAATGGAGACAGAAAGCTGGGTCTACAGTCAGGAAGACCTGAATTCAAATGTGACTCAGACACTTACTAGCTGTATGACCCTGGACAAGTCACTTAACCTCTGTTTGCCTCAGTTTCCTCAAATGTAAAATGGGATGATAAAAGCACCTACCTCCTAGGGTTGTTACAAGGGTCAAATAAGATAATATTTCTAAAGTACTTTAAGCGTAGCAGGTGCTGAACAAATGCTTATTGACTTCCTTCCCCCTTTCTTGAGTCCCTCCTCCCTAAACGTTTTCTTGGCCTAAGCCTTGGTATTAACTCAGTTCTAGTCACATGAATTTGTAGCTGGCTGGCCAGAACTGACCTTTAGAGACCTCGGGCCCTTACGAGGTGTTTCTTATTTGTGCCCTAACTACCTTCAAAGACTAACCCGCTTTCTTACCCTGAACCCACATTCCCAGGTGGGTCAGCCCCCAGTACTCTGAATGGCTGCGCTAGCTAAGCCAAGAGGAATATTCATAGGCTGACAGATATTGGACATTTTTTTTTGAAACTAGTTCTTAGCCAGTGGTCCAATCACTTCCTTACCTCAAAAGTCATGAGTGATTAGCCCTGCTTAGGCCTCTCTCCCCAGGGGGAAATCCTCCAAGCTACATTTTATTGCTGTCATTATGTATAATAACATGGAACACATTCACAAACATGCCCTGTCCTACCATAATTGAGCAGGATTATTTCACCCAAGGTAAATTTAGAACAGGAGTAATAAATGAAATGTCAAAATGTTGTTTAATAGTTTAAAGTTAATCTGGAGGGAGATCTCTAACTGACATTGCTGTAACAGCTCTGTCCTTGGCCCTGTTTACCAAAGGGTAAATAAATTAATAAAAAGTTATTAATGACTTGAATGAAGACTTTAATGGTGTGCTTTTCATATCTGTGGATGACAGAGATGATGGCTAACACAGTGGATAACACATTTGGGATCTAAAAAGGTCTTATAAGCCTGAGGCAATGGACCAACTCTAATAAAATGGAATTTGATGGGGGGGGAAATGTAACATTATAGGATCACTGCCTTATAATGATGCAAAATCTAGAGCTGAAAGGCATCTTATAGGTCGTCTAGTACAAACCACCTCATTTTACAGATGAGGAAACTGAAGCTTGGGGAGGGTAACCCAAGTAAAAGCTGGGAATCGAGTTCCACACTAGTCAGCCACACAAACATGGGATTAGAGTAATGATTTAACATTAACTCATATGAAAAATACTTCAGTGTTTAAATTGCCTAGAAGCCTAATATGATCCAACAATGTGATAGCACTATTAAAAGAAAAAAGGTAATATATTCTTGGGTTGCATCCATAGGAGTGAAGTATACACAGTCCTACACACACTGGTCAGATCCCATCTGGGGCAGGGTCAGTCTCGGGCACACTGACAAAATGGAAGGAGGGCAACTAGGATGGGGAAGAGTCTTGAAATCTGTTCACAAGAGTAATGACTGTGGGGACTGTGGATGTTTAGACTCAAAAAAAGACTTGATGGGGACAGATGAGGGAGAAAAAAATGGCTGCCACCACCAGCATCAAATATCTGAAACCCCCAGCCCCTAAGAAGAATCAGACTAATACTTTGCAGCTCCAGAGGGAGGAACTAGGGCTGGGGCAGAAGTTACATGGACAGATTTCAGCTCAATATAGAGAATTCTGTAATTGTCAGAGCTTTCTAAAAATGGAATGGGCTGCCTTGAAAGGTAGCGAGCTCTCTATTTTAACAAGTGTTAAGGCAGAAACTACTAAATAGAATACTGTAGGTTATTTCTAGAAGATCTGCTAATGTGTACTTGAACTCTAAAATTCTATGGCTCTGGGAGAAAGAAGATGCAACTTAAAAGAAGCAGACACAGTTCCACAAAGTGCCTAAGCTGGATATTCTGTGAAAAGAGGAACCCCCTCTTCCATACAACCAACCTCGTAATGCAAACTTATGAATCCTAAACAACAGGCCCTTCTGAAAAGAACCCACAAGTACTAAGCCTCTGGTAAGAGTTTTAATTTCTTCTGCCCACAGTGGCAGGGGAGGGGAAACAGTCTTGCTTACTCAGACTTTGTCCCCCCTTTTCCTCTTCATCGTCAGGAGGACCTGAGTTCAAATCCAGCCCGAGACATTTACTAGCTGTGTGACCCTGGTCACATCACTTAACACTGTCTGTCCTCAGTTCCTCATCTGTACAATGAGCTGGAGAAGGAAATGGCAAGCCCCTCTGCCAAGAAAAGCTCAAATACAGGTCACGGAGAGTCAGATATGACTAAAACAACTAGACGATAACAACGAATTATTCAGCAAAGATAAACTCACTACTTGAGTTACAAAAAGGAATTATGTCAATTCCCAGGTTTCGCCTTCTTAAAGTGGCACCATGCCCTTTATGTCCAGCAACACTTGAGGAGCTGTCTGCCCCTCTCACTTATAACAGTCCTTGTCTGAAGCCTGGGCCACAAGCTGGAGGGCAGATCAAACCGTGTTCAGGAGAATCCTAATGCCCAGAGAAAGAAGGCAGCCAATAGGCCAGAAAGGGCCAGCCGAGCACTACTTCCCACAACTGAAGGCCAAGGAACAGATCTGGGGAGGAAAGTACATACCTCGTGCAGGTCTCTCCAAATGATGCCCTGGCCATCAGCTTTGGAAATATATAGAAGGCATGTTCCAAAAGTCGTAGTACAGTTTTATGCTACTAAAGTGTGTGTGTGTGTGTGTGTGTGTGTGTGTATACACATGTACGTATATACACACACACACACACACACACACTTATGTTACATATGTATATGCACATATAGGTATGTATGCACACATATATAGCCCAACATACTCTATTAAAGAGGAAGACTCCGATCTAGATGTGGGAATAATGCTCAATTTGGAGGTCAGAGGACTTGGGTTCAAATCCTACCTTGGGCAAATTCCTTCATTTCTCTAACTCTCCATTTCTTCCTCTATAAAACGAGGGGACTGGACCAGAAGAACTTTTAAGTCCCCTCCAATTCTAAGTCTACGAGCCATGAGACCCTGGCCAAGTCACGTGCTGATTATCTGATGCTGATACACTGCACAGCTATGGTCCCCCAATTAGAACGGGAGTTCCTTGAGAACAGGAGCTGTCTCATTTATCTAATTATAACCGCAGCACTTAGCACATAGTAAGTGCTTAATAAAAACTCCATTCATTCATCCCTAGGGTCGATTTCCTCACCAAGACACTATCATTATTCAGTACAATGCTCTCCTTTCCCCCTGATATTTTACAGATGAGAAAACTGAAGTCTAGAGATCAGGTGACCTTCCCAAGGTCACAAGCTACTTAACAGCAGAGCCAAACCAGAACTCAGGTTTCTGGCCTCTAGTCTAAGTATTTTTCCCTTTCTTGGTCCTCTAATTCTATGATTCTTAACCAAGTACTATACTGTAATTCTGCATCGTTGTAATCACATATTACAAACCTCTGTGAGGAGCCCAACGCCCCACTATTTATTTATTTATTCATTTGTTTGTTTTTTAAAAGTACACCTAATAAGTAAATATGGTAATGTTTATCTAAACAATAGTGATTTATAATCACCTTATGCTAGTTACTTATTAGCTCCCTCAACATTTCAAATCATAGAATCTCAGGAAGCTGGAAGGGGCCTCAGACACGATAAGAAGGATTCCTTCCCAACATACCCGAGTAATGCCCCACTATTTAAAACGCACCCTTTCTATGAGTCTCACATTTTGCTCAAGTCCTGGCGCCCACAAATCATGGTCCACATTCCAAACACAGCTCAAGCTGGAAGTCTTTGTCCCCAGGACAATGGCTGACTTATCTCCCGCCATGAGTTTCCCCACCTTTGGCCCCAACCTTTGATTCTACATCACCAAACAGAAGCAAGGTCTCAATTTCACTCGTCACTCAAACCCCTGTCAATCTGACTGCAGCTGTTCACAGCCCAGTCATCAGGATGTGTTTCACCATGAACATCAGGAGCTGACGACCTTGGACGAATCACTTCACCTGGCCTCAGCCCTAAGCACCCTCCCAGTGCTAATATGCTCACAAGATCTGAGTCACTGAGACTCATCCACCTCTTGTGACATAGACTGTTGGGCAGGCATCGGACAACTGCAGCTGGAGTCTGAACCAGCAGCAGTGGGCAAGGGAAAACAGAGGCAAGTTCAAGGCAAGGGGAGGGTCTGGATAAAGCAACACGTCAAGTGCCAGCTCCCGGCCCTGGGCTACCTTGCTGTGATGAGTCCCAGAGCAGGGCCCCGGCTCCTCCGCAGCCCAGACAAATGACAAGAGGCGTGCTTTACGGCAGGTAAATGCAGTCCAATTAAACAGGTGCAATGGAAACGGGCTTATTTCCCAGCTCTGAACAAAGAAAGCTGAACAGCTGGACATGCTGAGAACCTTCTCAGTCACTCCCCCGGCTATGTGGCTTTGTCATTTCATTAAATACTCCACATCTACAAAGATCGTCATGGAGTACAACCACAGAGAGAAAAAACATTTCCCTTCTCCCCAGGCCTCACCCAGAAAACGTGCAGTAAACAAACCCAAGCTATTTTCTTTGTTCACTCAATCTGCCCCATTTATGTCAATTCTGACATCGGCGGCATGCAGTGCTAGAGGTCACTACCTTTCCCTTTTCTGGGGGGCAGACTTTTATAGTAGGATGACTCTTTTGGCAGCTCTGAGGGAGGAACAGAGGAAGAATATGACAGAAATTATGGAAGCAGACTTGAAAGCATCTGGCAAATGGATGAATGTGAAGGGTGACAGTGAGGAGAAAGGAAGAGGGAGAGAGGGACAGAAAGAGACAGAAAACAGGGTGGGGGGACAAACATTTGTTATGCACATACTATGTGCCAGGCACTGTGCTAAACACTTGACAAATATTGTCTCATGAGAGGCCTTAAAGATGATTCTAGGGGCAGCTAGGTGGCACAGTGGATAGAGCACTGGCCCTGAAGTCAGGAGGACCTGAGTTCAAATCTGGCCTCAGACCAAACACTTGACACTTACTAGCTGTGTGACCCTGGGCAAGTCACTTAACCCCAATTGCCTAAAAGCAAAAAAAAAAAAAGATGACTCTAAACTTTCAAACCTGGGGAAATAGGGGTAGTGTCAACAGAAACTGGGATTTATCCCGTAAGAGGCCACTGGTGACCTTGGAGAAGGCAGTTATTGGCCGACTGGTAGGAGCCAGGTGGCAAAAGATTAAAGAGAGAGTGGGTGATGAACAAATGGAGGTAAGAAGAGTCTACTACTTTTCTAAAAGTTTAGCAGTGAAGGGGAGGTGATTTAGGATTCCTGGAGGGGCCAACAGGGAAGTGCTTAAAGACTCTACAAGAAGGAAATGACTAGGCCTGCTAAGAGAGTCTTCCTAACTTTTCCCCCAACCTCCTGTCCCAGTCATAGAAACACCAACCTTATTCAAAACTTTTTAACTAAGAAGAAGTGAAGTAAAGAGGGAAAGGTGGGCAAATGTATTTACAAAATTAGAAAGGAAAAAATGCTCAGTATTTTCAGCTTTGCTTTTCTCAGAAGACGTGAAATCTCCCACATATTCACCCGGAAAATACAGGCTCCACCTACCGGCTCTTCTGAAGAAGGCTCTTCCATATTTAAAGGGATCTTAGATTCCACGTCCTCCCACCCAGGAAGATGACCGGCAGCTGCAGTGTTCGTGAGGTTACCGTTTGGGACTTTGACACCATTCCCTCGTTGGCAGGTGGAATCAACATGGTGGAAGAAGAGGCTTTTCTGTGGCATGGGAAGAAACCAGGCCAGTGAAAAAGCCACTGACACACAGGTCAAGGAGATGACATTTAAGCTGAATAGAGACCAGTCCGCCACAGAGATCAGGATCTGGCCCAAGACAGAGCCTACAGTGAAACCCACAAGAGTGGCGCTTCTGCAGTAGCTAGTGACTTTCTGGTACATGCCCAGGTCCACCACACTATAGATGTAGGAATAGTAGGCAATTTCCGTGGCTGTGGCGATGCCATAGAAGAATTCCAGAAACTGAATGGCCAGTAGTCCCTGGGCATAAAGGAGCATGAACCATGTGACAATAAGGCTGAATCCCTGCAGCAGGATGACAGGCTTATAGCGGAGGTAGTCTGTGGCAAGAAATACAGGAAACAGCAGCACCAAATAGGAATAGGTCCAGACTGGGTAAATTTCATTGAAGACCTGGCAGGAAACAATAAGAAATCCTAATTGTCATTCCAGGACCTTGGTTATTCATCATCACGCGATACCCTCAGGGATCCATGCTGTTCTTTCTTTTTTAAAATCCTTATTAATACCATATGTTTTTATGATCACCTTAATTTTCAGATATATCCTTCTACCCTTCCTCTACTTGAAGCCATTCCCTGCAACAGAAATTAGAAGAGAAAAAAACCCCCAAAAAGGTAGCTTGCAAAACTAACCAACATATTAACTGGGTCTGCTAGTATGTACAACATTCCATAACCAGTCCCCCACCTCTGCATGAAAGGAAGGAAAGAGCATTTTTTTGAAAACTCTCTTCTTTGGGGTTAAGCTTGGGGATCCACGATTTGTAGTGTGGGTACTCTCTCCTCCCCAACATATATTGTAGTCTCTTACAATGTGGCAGAGGTGACTTCTGAGGGCTGATATAGCAAAAGAATTCAGAGGCAGCTAGATGGTGCAGTAGATAAGAGTGCTGGGCCTGGAGTCAGGAAAAATTGAGTTCCAATCTTGGATTCATACTAGCTGTATGACCCCAGAGTGAGTCTCTCTACCTCAGTTTCTTCATCTTTAACAATGGGGGATCATAATAACACCTGCATCGCAGGGTGATGAGATATTTGTAAAAGTGCTTGGCACTGTGCCTGGCACATGGTAGGTGCTTAATAAATGCTTTCAAAAAAGGTGGTCTCCCTAAGGTCAATCTGGTGACAAACCCTCTTCAAACTGTTAATGGGCTGGTTTGTGAAGGGCAGACATTACCGCCCGTCATCAAGCCTTTCTAGCTTGAGAGAACCTGTCAGAGTTTGTGTTCCACTGGCACAGTCTTTGAGAACCCCAGGTTCACCTTCAGGAAACGATAAGGTATCAAAGGAAGACTTCAGTGTCAGCGTGGTACAGTAAAAAGAGCTTTGCATTGAAGTCAGAGAACCTGGTTCAAATCCTGCCCCTGGTACTAACTAGCATTATATGACCTTGTCCAAGTGACTTAACTTCTCTAGGCTTCAGTTTTTGCATCTGTAAAATAAGGAGGTAGGACTAAATAGGTTTTAAGATCTTCTAGCACTCAATACATAATTCTGTTATCATCCATTCATTCCTACAGCAACCTATCAGGACACTGTAAATATAACCCTGTGTTATCCCTGATCAATAAAAAGATCTACAGCCTCACACTCCCGTTAACCCCCAAGTGCAGTTTTCTGATCTGGCCCCAGCATTGCTAACGGGAGATAGTGCGGGAGGACTGGAAGAGGTTAAAGGTTAAGGCCTCGGTACACTTCATTGCTGACAGCTACTTCCTTCACTTGCAAGTGATTAAAAATAGGGGAGAAAAATAATGTAAGAGGTAGACTACCTGTGAAACCTGAATTAGCTCTCACTTAACTGTACAAATTGACAGCCCCCAATCTCCCAACATTCAATAAAGCAATAATATTTTCACTGTATTATTTTTGCTTCCTTGTACCCATACCAACTTCCGGCAGGGATCTAGGCCATGCAGAGGCCAGCAGGGTGTATGTAGGTAAGTAGGTGTTACCTGTTTTTATTTTTAAAAACAAAATTATATTTATATTTTAAAAAAAGATATCCCTTATAACAATGAATATAAAACAGAACCCCCTCCCCCAGCAAATGTAACCAACCTTTTAGACTAGGAGACAGTCTTCTTATCAGTAATGTTCCAAGACCTCCGGGGCCACCTCTGCAAAGAGGTATGGGAAGTGACTTTTCACCTCTTCTCTGGGGCTAACCTTGGTTATTACCACTTCATTCCACTCAGTCTGGTTTTCCTGTTGTTGTTCTTTGTATTCCCACTGTTAAAGTCACTGTGCGTAATGTTTTCCTGGTTCTGCATACTTCGTTTTTCAAAAGCAAGTCTTTCTACACTTTTCTAATATTCATCACGTTAACTGTTTCTTACACTACAGTAACCGTCCCTTAGTTCATATATCCTAGCTTACTAGGATGTTCTCCAGCTGACAGGCATCAACTTTGTGCCTAGTTCTTTGCTACCAGAAAGAGTGTTCCTGTAAATGCTTTTGTGCACATGGGCAATTTCTTTTCTTTTTTTTTTTTTAATCATGGCCCCATGGGGCTTTACCTAGCTGTGGAGTCTCTGGTCAAAAGGTAAGAAGATTTTAGTTATTCTCATAAATTCAAAGTGCTCTCAAGAATGACTGGACTGATTCACAGTTCCAATGGTACATTAGTGTGCCCATCTTTTCCCAACTCTTCCCACAGTGACTATTTTCCTCTTTTGTCACTTAGCCAGTTTGCTGGGTAAGAGGTGAAACCTCAGAGCTGTTTTAATTTTAACTTTTCTCACTATGAGTGATTTGGAGCATGCTTTTTGTTAATAATTTATAATTCTCCTTTTGAGCATTTCCTCGTTCATATCCTTTTACTAGTTACCTGATGGGAAACGGCGTTTGATTTTACATATGTCAGTTATCTATATGTAATTTGGATATCAGATCCTTATCAATGATATTAATGCTATCTGATTCAAAGATTTTTCCCAGTCAACCACTTCCCTTCTCATCCTAACTGCACTGATTTTGTTCCTGCCAAGTTTTTCAATTTTAACATAAGTGAAATTATTTATTTTATCCTTCTTAACCACCTCTCTCTCTTACTTGGTTAAGAATTTGTCCCCTAGCCAAAGCTGTGAAAAGGTCCTTAGAGGCCATTCAGTGGAACCTCATTGTACAGAGGAGGAAGTGGTGCCCCACCCAAGATTACACAGGTGGCAGGAGGGGGTAGCAAGGCCCAGATGAGAGCCCAGGTTCTTGGGCCAGATCCAGCAGCAGCTCCACTGCACAGTGCTGACAATGAGAAGAACCTTGGCTCACTCTGAGAATTGGCTTAACAGCCTGGAAATTCTCAACAGTCTAATCCTTTCTCTTATTTAAACCATCCTGAACCTCAGTTCCTTTATAAAACAGAACGAAACCATATCTCAGATCAAGGCATAATAAAGCCAATGACTGTAAAAATGGCTGGTATCAAAGCAAAAGTATAATTATCCTACGTAGTTATAAAAATTACTGTACTCCCAACTTCATCTGTGACTGAGCTTAACAGCAAGGATAACAACCCTTATTTACTAAACCTGTCTGTCTGTGTTGTCAATCACAGATTCACAACAGCTGAAGAACAAATGAGAAAATTATCAAGTACTTTGAAATTTTCAGGCCAAAGCAGGGAAATCTGGCAGATAAGGAACCAAGTGGCTGATAATGCCAAACAGAAAATCAAATAAAAGAGGGAGAGGTAACCTCCAGAGCACTCCAAGAAGGGAAAGGCACCAAAGACGACAGCGGCCCCTCAAGTTGTCATGGGTGTTCAGGTCTGAGGCTTCACCAGCCTTTTCCTGTTGAGAAGCCTTCTGGACTCAGAGCTTCATTCCCATTTATCCTGTTTACAACCTCTCTCATCTGACTTTCTTTACCTTCAAAACCTCTTCCTCGACTTTGTCTCCACCACTGATCACCGTCATTGTTTACAAAATATCTTTTAGTGTTTATTTGTTCCTCTTCCATCTGGCCTTAAGCCTCTCGGGTCCTCCACTCCAAACACTATCTTCAGGACCTAGATATCACATATGGTAATAGCTATCCCCTGAAGATTTAACTTAACTGGTCAATTTTGGACAGAATAAATCGAGTTCTTCTGATCATCATTCCAAAATCTTGTACTTACCAGCTTCTTGTCATACATATAACCGATGTTTGGCAGATAAAGCAAAGTCTGATTAGAAGCAATAGATCAACCATCTGTGTAACCAGCCACTGAGCCTAACAGAACTTCCTCAGATGATGATTAGACAGGCATCTCTTAATTTACCCTGACCAGGAGTAAGCTAATTACCAGGGCATTCAGGACAAGAAGGATTTCCCTAACTTGGTTCTGTCTGTAACTGACAAGGGAGGCAATATTCTAGGAGCATTCACAGAATGATAAGGAAAAGGCTTCTGCCAGCGCCCATGATTACTTTGCTACAGCTGCATGGCCGAGGAAAAGTTCCTCCCCTTCAGGGTCCAGGAAGAAATGACTTCAGACCAGGAACTGCTTTTAGAAGGTGACCCAGAATCTCAGAAAAGTGTGGGAGGCAGATTTTCCCCCAGACAAAATGCACGAGTTGTATTAGCTCTTCTTTAACAGCTCATTTCCCCCACCAGAGTGTCTCAGGTAATATCTACCACGACAAGTGAAACTACCTTTCTCTACACCAGGTCTGTGGATCTAAGCTTGCCTTCTTCCTCCAGTGCTAGACACACCAAGACAAGCTAGATGAGTAGTTTTAGGGTCCATTTCTGGATATTGTTCTGTCTTTTTTGAAAGGAAAAACTAAACAAACTAACTCACAAAACTAGAAACCAATACCCAAAGGAGAAAAGTGTGATAGCAAAGGTTATTTTGGCCTACAGAAGTGAAAGCTGGCCTGCAAAGAAGGCACGTTCTAGCTGTGTGATCCTGAGCAAATGCCTTACACTCTGGGCTTGAGGCAGCTAAGACCATGTTGATCGGCCTTGGTAAAGTTCCTCACTGACACCAAAGGAATTATAGGTCTATTTTTTTTTAAATGGTATCTGAAACTTAATATTTTCTAAAAGATGACTAGTTCTTTATACTCTAGAGTAGAAGTGGGGAACTTGTGGCCTCAAGGCCACATCCCACAGATTCCACAACTTCAAGAGATCAGAGAGGTCCTCTGGCCTAACCCCCTCTTTTTCCATGTCAGAAACTTGAGGCACACTGAGATTAAGTGATCACATAGCAGCAAGCTATCAAGTCTGCATTTGAACCCGGGTCCTCCCTCCCTTTAAGCTGACAGGCACTGATTCATTTGAAATGTTGGGTTTGAACAGGTTCTGATCAGGTGGCGTCTGACCATCCAAAGGTCACTTTTTGGAGGTTAATGAAATGACAGGTAAATCCTGTCTTTTTACCCTCTTCGGACAAAAGTAACAACACTTCTGTTTTAAAACATCCACCTTGTGGTTCCTCCTATTGGCTTTAATTCTTACTTATAACATCATTAATGTGAAAATATGTTTAATAGGAACGTATATGTATAGCCTATATCAGATTGTGCACCGTCTTGGGGAGGGAGGGGGGGAGGGAGGGGGAGAAAATTTAAAACTCAAAAGCTTATGAAAGTGATTGTTGATAAAGAAAAAATAAATTAATAAACAAAAGTAAAAAAAATAAAATAAAATATCCACCTTGGCATTCCAGTAATCAACTGGGAGAAACAAGCACTTTAACTCACAAGGTAATACTGCCAAGATTTTACAAATGACAGCTGTTTTTACTTAGGAATTCTGTGACTTTTTTTTGTTTAGCTGCCCATACCTGATGATTACAACATATCGGGAAGGAGGGGAGGGAAGGAGGAAGTACTGTTCTGTTTCCATTTCAGTTATTAGCTGTTCAAAAATCCCAGGTGGGAAATGTCTCCTGGAGCAGGACAGTGTCAGTCATAACAGAAATGACTCAGTGATCCAGGAAACCTTCCTCACCAGGCAGGCCCTGCGCCCCATCCCCCAAGCTACATCTGGCCCTAAAACCTTGCACCTCCTTTCCTTATCCATTCTGCAAAAGGAGTGGTGTGCTCTCATTACACAATAAGGAAACAAACACTGACTGTGCTCAGCACT
The DNA here is from genome assembly GCF_003287225.1 of Phascolarctos cinereus. Taxonomy (NCBI): domain Eukaryota; kingdom Metazoa; phylum Chordata; class Mammalia; order Diprotodontia; family Phascolarctidae; genus Phascolarctos; species Phascolarctos cinereus. Next base: position 418,944,680 of record NW_027555958.1, on the reverse strand, counting down.
GCAGGTCTATTTTGAAGTCTCAACTCCAAACATGCCTTGCTCACCCCAGGAAGCTCTGAGACAACAGTGGGCACACGATGGCCTACCCAAGAACAGCCCGTGTCCAGCACACGTGACCCAGCAGATCAGTTGTCAAATATCAACACAGAAGGGCTGTGCACGACCCCTCCCCGACCCCACCGCTCTGTCACGGAAGGTGCACTGGAATAGTGCGGATCCCAGCGCTGCTCTCCAGAAAGTTCTCTGGGTCTTAGTCATTTCACCTAAAAGAAACATGAGGGGGGGCCCAGGCGATTTCCAAGGCCCCTCCCACCCTAAAATTGCTTGTGATTCAGTGAAATGACTACCAACTTACTGGAAAGTGAAAAGAAAACCAGCAAAGGAGTCAGGGGAACCAGTTCAAATGCTCCCTGGAGGATCACTTTGCCTCCAAAGGTCTCAGTTTCCTCACCTATAAAATTAGAAGACTGGGTTAAGTGATCTCCAAGACCCTTCTACTCTAAAATTTTATATGGCTCTAGGAAGTGAGTCCAGCTACATCTATGAGCAGGGGATCCTGTTATCATAGGTCCTCTACCTCAACTGGGACAACGAGACTCAAAACAGGCTTCTCATACCCAGGGCCTCCTGTTGTATGAGTATACTGGGCAGAAAATTCTGAATCCTCAATGTGATAATATTATGATAATAATAATATGATAATATTGATTATATGATAATAAGAATAATGATAACATATTATAATGATATAATAATAACAATAATAACATTTATATAGTGCCTTAAGGTTTGCAACTGTTTTACATACATTACTGAGCTATCTCAACAACAATTCATTTATATATATAGTGCCTTAAAGTTTGTAACTGTTTTGGGGGCAGCTAGGTGGCGAAGTGGATAGAGTATCGGCCCTGAGGTCAGGAGGATCTGAGTTTAAATCTGGTCTCAGACCAAATACTTGATACTTACTAGCTGTGTGACCTTGGGCAAGTCACTTAACCCTAATTGTCCAAAAAAAAAGTTTGTAACTGTTTTATATACATTATTGAGCTATCTCAACAATAATCCATTTATATAGTGCCTTAAAGTTTGCAACTGTTTTACATACATTATCCAGCTATCTCATTATGGGCACCTTTCATCTCAGTAATTTTTTTTTTTTACTAAACATTAAGACAAGCAATGACTTTTCCAGCTTCTTTTCAGGACAAAAACAGCTGTGAGACATATGCTCCATGGAGACAGAGGCTTATCTAAAATTCTGCATTTTCCTTTCCTGTTTCAATTACAGGGGACTCTTTAACTTCTCAAATTCCTCTCCTCAAGCATACCTGAAAGAAAAAAGTAAAAACCAAATAGCAAAACAGCCACTCTGGTGGCTCTGAAAATGGATGAAAAATTACAGCCACTGACAAATGGGAGTAATTACACCCTGTTGGTTTATAAATGATCCTCGCTGTGCCACTCCCAACCTGACCTGTTGTGCTGGGTGACTGCATATCCAGGTAAGAGGTGACCAGCCACGAGTGAAGGGTCAGGCTTAAACGGATTATCCCATAGCATCCCAGGATAGGGCAAGAAGGGGGAAAGGGCAGAATGAGGGAAAGGGGGATTTTAAGTCACTACTATTCACCCAGTGGTGATGAGGAAGGAGGGGAGCCTCCAAGACCATCATCACCATTAACTGTACCCCAGTAAAACAGTACCATAATAAATGCTTGTTAATTGATCACAAATTTGGAACTGGGGGGATTTCAGAGGCATTCTATTCTGGTCCAACTCCCTTATTTTACAGATCAGAAAACTGAGACACTGAGTAGTTGACTTGTTCAAGGTCAGACAGGTAAAATTTGAATTCACAGCCTCTGACTGCAAGTTTTGTGTTCCTTCCTCGGTAATACATTGGTTCTATTCTTTTAGACTTCCTATAGCACTTCGGATTTAATTACCAGGTTAATTTAGAGTAGGGGTGGGGAACATGCACCCTCCAGGCCATATGTGGCCTTCTGGTCCTTTTAACCAAGTCCAAATTTTACAGAACAAATCTTTTTATTAAGAGGATTTGTTCTCTGAAGTTTGTATTCAGTCAAAGGGCTGCACTTGAGGACCTAAAGGGCCACATACGGCCTGGAGGCCCCAGGTTCCCCACCTCTGATTTAGAGTATCTTTCTTCCACACAAAAACATCAGGCTCAGATGTGGATAACGCACTTTGGGTCATCTTTTTCCAGACTATACCTATCCAAGAACTTTATGGAGAGATACTTATTTCAAGGGGCTAGGTGTGAGGAACATGAGCAGAAAATACTGTACTCTTCATGTGGGGTTATAAATAAGCTAGCTGGGGAGACCAAACTAATTCACTTGAAACAACTTACAGGACAGAAAGATTAAATGTAATTAAATGAGAAATTAACTGCAAAATTGAAAATATTTAATTTGAGATTGGGCCTCAAAGGGAAAAATCAGAATGTCCTGGACACCCACTTAATAAGGCAGTTCAATCAAGTTCAGGCTTGTCCTCATTTCACTGGGCACATCTAGGCTTTGTCCATCGCTGTAGTCAGGACAAGCCTAAAGTGGGTGTCTGGATTTTTTTTTCCCCTTGGGAAGCGCGGAGATGGTAGGGACGGTTGGAAACTACTTTCAGAAGTACTGGGGTGAGCCCTACAAGTTCCGAAATAAAGTCCACTGTTTTTAACTTTTTATCAAAATATGCTTCTGCACCTGCTGGGTGAAAGCTGCATCCATCCTGTCCGCACATCCCCGCGCCCCCCGCCCCGTTAGGCTGTGAGCCTCCAGAGGGCAGGGGCCCCGCTTTCGCCTTTCTTTGTGTCCCCAAGCGCTTCCCCAATGCGGGGAGCACACTCCGAGGCCGAACACACGGATCCCCGGCCCCAGACCAAGCCAGCGGCTCCAGCCCCCGGCGCGGGATGTCACGCAGAGCCCCCCGCCCCGCCCCACGCGGGGCCGCTACCTCTCTCTCCGTGAGGTTCTTGTCGCTTCCCAGCAGGTAGGGGGTCAGGAAGGGCTCGGACGGCCGCAGGCTGGCGAAGAAGCCGTAGGCGCAGAGCAAGGCGGTGGGCAAGAACCAGCACTCGCGTGGCACGCGGGCCGTGCGCAGCAGCATCGTTGCCGCCGAGGCTCTGGGGGCCCCCGGCCCCGGCACATCCATCCGCAGAGCGGCGGGGCGGGGACTCGGGCCCGACCCCTTCCTGCTCCTCCCGCTTCTGCTCCCGCTCCTCCTCCCGCTCCTCCTCCGGCCCCCGGAGCCTCAGCCGCTGCTCATGGACCCGAGGTCGCGCCTCCTCCCAGGGCACGCCGCCCAGGGGTCACTCGCAGCTTGGTCCACAGCCGGTTGGCCGGAGCAGCTGGCTTCGCTGGGCTCGCTTTGCCGCGGCCCCCACGTGTCACAGGCACCCGGTCATCCCTCCAGCCGCCTCGGAGCCAATCGTACGCGGGCGGAGGCTTCTTACTCCTCTTCCTATTGGTCTGTGCCTACACTCCCACTTTTCGAGCAGCCAATCAGAAGCGGGAGAATGCCGCGCCGCTGGATAACGTCTTCCCTCCAGAGTGAAGATCTATTGCAGCTCTGTATGCTGGGGCAGGAGGATGGGAGAGTGCGAGAGGAAGCCTAGCCCGGGCGCCCGCTCTCCCGCACCGGACGGGGCTAGTGCATAAGGTCACCTCTTCCAGGGCTTAGCGTCTTGGGCTGCCCCTTGCTTGGGGGGAACTCCCTAGAGGACATTGCTGCGGAATAGCTAACATATACATCTATACATCTGACATGTTGGGCCCATACAAATGTATATGCACACATATTGTGTGTGCACATACATACGTACATATGCATTGTGTATATTGTGTCCACATATGTATGTAGACACACAAATATCACCGAATGTGTATAATCACTTGATATAGATATAGATAATACAGAAATGTATGTATGCATATATACACGTGTATATAAACACTTTTTTGTTGTTTAGTCATTTCAGTCATGTCCAACTCTTCATGACCCCATTTGGAGTTTTCTTGGCAGAGACACTGGAGTGGTTTGCCACTTCCTTCTCCAGCTCATTTGATAGTTGAGGAAACTGAGGCAAACAGGGTTAAGTGACTTGCCCAGGGTCATACAACTAGTTAGTGTCTGAGGCAAGATTTGAACCCAGGAAGATCAGTCTTCATGACTCCAGGTCTGGCGCTCTATCCTCTGTGCCACCTAGCTGCCTGTAAGGACATATTACTTAATACATATATATTATATGGATGTATACATTATCACTTTATAGTTATGTGTATGCTTACATATCACTATGTATATATGCACATATGTGTATATACACACATGCACACATACAGACATCTCTTTGTGCATGTGTGTATACATACATGTATGTATACATGTCGCTTCGATAGATGTATGCAAATATATACATATATCACTTTCTATGTGCACATGCACAATGTATATACCCATATGTATGTGTATACACATCACTTTCTATATATTATATGCACACATCACTTCATGTATACACATGTGTATGCACATAATGTATATATGCATGTGTGTATATGCATGTGTGCACATGTGTATTGTGTACATGTAGCACTTTGTGTATACACGTATGTATACCTTTGTGTGAATATGCAGGTGTGTGCATGTACACACATCACTTCATATATGTATTACATACATAGGGATGCAACACATGGCACTTTATATGTGTACATATGTGTATTCACTGTACATGCACATATCATACACATCTATCACTGTGTAGATACTATGTATATCACTTTGTGTAAATATGTATATTTAAGTGTACATACATAGCCTTATGTATATGTATATATGTGTATACAGATATATAAAACATGCATATATGCATGATGTACACAGGACACTTTATATACATGCATGTACATATCAGTTTTGTGTGTATATGTATGCACTTGCATACATCCACATATATGCGTTTGCAGGTGCATGTATACACACATGTCACTGTGGGAGTTAGGAAGCCCTCCAGTATCCATTATCTCTTTGGAGACAGCAGTCCACCTATAAGAGAAGATAGTTCAGTTATTCTAAAACTCATTGTATTGACAAGGAAATGGAGGCTCAGAAAGATCCAAGGTTTGCTGACGGTCTCCCAGCAAGGCAGAAGCAGCCTGGAGTGCTGGATTTCCCCTTCCATCTTGTCCCGAGGACCCCCTGGAGAAGGCGGTTTACCTCTCAGATACCTCTAGTAGAGGCAGGAGGCTTGGCACAGTGCCTGGCGCAGAGTAGGTGCTTAATAAATCCATGTTTCTCGCTGGTCCGGGGCCATCCCTATTTGACAGCTGGTGAATGGCAGAGCCTGGATTCTGCGGTTGTTCTGCCTCCAGAGTAGGGCTGCCTTCATTGTGCCACTGCCATCTTTATGGAAAGGAGCAGGCCTTGCCAGGGTGGCTTGGGCCTCAGTCACTTTCACTGGAACTCAATGTGGCCTTTGTGAAAGACAGAATGACTAAGTCTTCACCCTAGGGAGGGTCTCTCTACCTTTCCACCATCTAGTCATCAAAGAAACTTTAACAAGCCGTTACTAAGAGTGTAGAGCCCTGGGTTGGGTGTTCTGGGGCTCATAAAGATAAATCACACATGGTTCCTCAGAAGAGGGTCAGAGGAACTGTAATAGGTCACACTGAGGGGAAGGAAACCAGGGTTCAAGTCTCTGCTCTGCCACTAGCTGGCTGTATGAACCTGGGACTCAGTTTCCTCATCAGTATAAGAAGGGGTTGTACTAAATGATGTCTAAGATCCCTTCCAGTTCTAAATGCTATGAACTAGATCATTAGTGACTAGGGCCTATGTGTGCATGTGTGTGTGTGTGTTTGGGGGGGAATTATTTGAATTTTCATTTAAACAGGGTCATAAATTACAGCTAGATTTCAAAAGGCTAAAATATAGAGAGGGCATTCCCGGCAAAAAGAATGATGTGAGTAAAGACAAGGAGATAGGAAATCACTGGAAATAGAGTCAGGAGGAGAGGGGAGTGAATAGTCCGGTGCAGTTGTATGTACAGAAGGGAGCAATGAGAAATGGGGCAAAAGAAAGCTGAGGATCCCAGGGCCACAGCTGAGGCCTCTGGCTGAAATGCTGCCCACATGAACTTGCTCAATAGTGGCGGTATCTCAGGCAGATCTGTGCTGCAGGATTGGCTGCTGTGTCCCAGCCCTATATTTGCATCCTCATACAGCCAGAGAAAAGTACATTAAAAGCAAACAAATCGAAACATTAGGAACATCAAGCTTGCAATGATACGTGGCAGTCAGGTTATCCATATAGTCTGATTTCCAATCTCTGGCAGCCGGTAAAATTTTACGTAGACATCATCTAAGAAAAATAGCAGCAGCAACAACAAATACGTGCAGCAGGTTGTCCAACATATAACATTAGTACATGTAGTAATAACATATAGTAATAATATATAATATATAATATAGTAACAATATCAAATTAATTAAAAGTAATAATAGATAACAGTAATATATATTGTAGGGAAGGCAGGAAAGTCTTCCTTGTCTTGTGGTAGCGAGTTAATACCATTCTGTCATTGGACAGTTGTGATTATTAGAAAACTCGTTATATTGAACTAAGGTCTGCTTCCCTGAACCTTCCGTGTGAGTATTGGTCCTAGGTCTAGTGTCGGAAACTCTTCCACATAACAACCCTTCAGATAATAGAAAGTAATTTTCATCAAGACGTTAGTGATGTCATTGTTGTAGGTATTTGCTCTGAAGGTGTTTGCTGCAATCCATTCATGCCTTCTCATCCTGTGCCAATCTTCCTGTAAGTTCCCCATAGAGGATCTACCTCAAATGCTAGAAACCGCCCTCTTTGTGGGTACTGATGTAGCTATCAAGCTAATCAGAAGGCATTCTCTTATTCTTACTACATAGCCCACCCACCTCCTTAGCCAATCATATGTTTCCTAAATGATATGTTTTCTGCAACTACTTGGATAAGTCATTATTGGCAACCATGAATGCTTTTTTTAAAAATTATCAAACAATAAATACACTGGGACCTATATTCTCTGCTCCAAATAATTACAGCAAAAATAAATAGGAGAATTGTAAGAATCTCAGCCAGCTGGCTACCAAGGAATAGAATTCATTGTCCTAAGCATGATGGATAAAGATGGCAATGAGTGGCATGGCACTCCTGAAACTTCTCTGTAACAGGAGCTATTTTTTATTTTAATATTTTCTGTCAGTCTAGATGATAATCATTCACTTGCCCACTATGGCATACACTAATTCACACTGGATGACTAGAAAAAAAGGCTGCTAATGTCATTTTAGAGCTGGGAGGAATCTTATAAATCATCTCCTCCAATAACCTGTTTTTGAGGTAAGGAAATGAAGGTTCAGCAAGACAAACTGTCCTGTGGACCACAATTTCACTCTTCCCCCCCGCAACTAAATCTCTCTCTCTCTCTCTCTCTCTCTCTCTCTCTCTCTCTCTCTCTCTCTCTCTCTCTCTCTCTCTCTCTTTCTCTCTCCCCCCCTTCTCTCCCTCCCTCCTTCCCACCCTCTCTCTTTCTTCTCTTTTTTCTTTCTCTCTCTCTCTGTCTCTCATACACACACACACACACACACACACACACACACACACACACAAGAATTCATAGTCACGATTCTTCAAAAAGGTTAAGTGACACCTACAGAATATCATGATGAAAATGGAATTGTATTTCATCAACCCCATTTGAATTTTGGTCCATGACAAGATTTAATAAAATATAGAAATGGTAAGGTTGAAAAAAAAGCAGTTGCAGTATTTCGTCAGATTGACTTGTCCCATAGGGAATAGAGTAGTAGCTGTGGCTTCAGGAAGATATGAGTTTGAAGCCTGCTTTGATTCTAGCTGTGTGACCCTGGGCAAGTCATTTAAGCTCCCTCAGTCCCAGTCTCCTCATCTGTAAGTAGTGTTGATAATAGCACATATCTCACGAGAGCTGTTGTAAGGATCAAATGAGATAATGTATGTAAAATACTTTAGGAACCTTAAAGAGCTGTATGAATCTTAGCCATCATTATTGTTAGTTACCTTTGTTATCACTATATAAAATTCCACAAACCAGGTTACTACCTTTCACATTTATGTAACTAGAAATTTTCATTATATTGCTGATCTTTGCAACACCCCTATAAAGTAGGTTGAGGGCACATATTAAATTTTGCCAGATGGAAGAATAGAGGCACAGAGAAGTATTACTCCCCAAAGGCCACATTCATTCATCAGGCTGACAAATATCTTTCAATACCTGTTATGCACAAGGCACTGTGATAGATGCTGTGGGGGAGAAGATAGCCACAATCCTTGTATTTAGTGTAAACTTTCTCAAGCAACTCTCTTGATTAGTTAGTAGTGGAGTCAAATCTATTGATTCTGTTTCAAGCTGTGACCACTAACATGCTCTGAATGAATGACCTATTTCTCAAACATAAGCCAGTTGTGTTCCTACAATAGGAAAATTACCATATGAATTTCAAGCTATTTCTGAAAAGGCCAACTCAGCCTACAAGTGACTTTCCATCCCGTTTCTCAAATGTGTGACCTAGAAGAGATCCACAGTCATCATGGCGTCACCTCCATTGGCCTTCTCAGCTGATGGAGTTTGGGAATTCCCAACTGAATAATCAGGTTGTTGCTATACCAACATAACTCCTTGTGAAAGTGCCCTGAGGAGGTACCTGATACCACGCAGGAGAGGGTGTGCCTTTCACCTACTCCTCTTTCCTTCCAACAAGACATGGAAAAAAGGTATCACTCACAAATTCGCCAAAACATTCATATCACTTGGGTCTGGTGGGGCAAATAAGTTCAACATTGGAGAACAAATCTATGGCCACCACAAATTCAGTTGTTGCTTGAGATCAAGTCTGAGCAGGCAAAGGAGGCAGGGGGCAGCAGAAGCCAAATAAGACTCCAACTATGGTCAGGTACAATCTGTCAAATATATGACTTTTACCCTGGAGAATTTACTGAGTGGGTAATATCTGAATATATGCTATTGATCCTTTGGGAGTGATATAAAATTATGTGATTCTAACTTGATTCATTTGAGAGATTATAGGCAACCAGTAAAATCAGACTGAAGGATAGAATAGAATATTAGAACTGAGTCCAATGTATTTGTTTTATGCATGAGGAAACTAAGACATGTTAAAGTTAAATGAGTTGTTCAAAGTAGTAAACAGTGCCAGGCAAACTGGAAAGGGGAAATTTTAATGTGGCAGTCAGGTGGTCAGGCATTTCCCAACACCAATGGCCTTGACCGTTGACTCTTGCCAGCAGGGCGTGACACATGGGACACTCAATAAAAAGGAATGTGTGTGCCTGTGCGGATGTGGATGGAAGAAGGGTGCAATCATAACCCTGTGCCATCTGGGCCTCAAACTCATCTCTCACCTCTGGCACCCTCACTGCTGTCTGTCTCCCCTAATCCTACCGGGTTAGGACAAACAGCTGTGCTACTTTGATAGAAATTGGGGGGGGGGAGTCATGAAAACTGATGTGGCTTGGTTGGGATGGGAAGTCGGTGTTCCATGGGAAAGGCTTAGTAATGAGAATATAATTTTCCAGGGGTGCAAGTGCTGTCAGATTTTGTTGTGGCATAATTGCTTGCCTTCTCAAGGAGGGGAGAGAGGAGAATTTGGAACTCAAAATTTTAAAAAACAAATGTTAAAAAAGTTTTGTTTACATGTAACTGAGGAAAAGAATAAAAAAAAATAAATAAAAACCTCTTGTTCAGATTTAAAAAAAAAAAAGAGAGATTTTGTGCATTAATGTGGCTTTGAGTACAAGGCCTGCCTGAAAGGGTTCCCAGGATATCTGGGGCATATAGAAAGCAGACAGGCAACTTCGATAGTTCAGCCCAGTCACCCAGCTAGTCAGTCAGGCCTACCTATGACTCAGTAGAGGCTGTGTTTTCACCTTCTGGGCGTAGTCAAACTTCAGTGTGTCCCTGTATGAGACCTTGATCCTGGACAATCCCCTTAACATCTCAGTCCTCTATACCAGAGGTGTAAAACTCATGACCAGCAAAACTCCTGAGAGAGCTGCCTAAAGCACATTAAAATGCAATTGAGAAATGTTTAACAAAATAAACAGAAATATAATACATCATGTTGTTGTCGTTGTTCAGTGGTGTCTGACTCGACATGACTCCATAGGCTTTGTCCATCGGGTTTTCTTGGCAAAGATACTAGAGTGGTTTGCCATTTCATTCTCCAGTGTGCCCCCATTTTACAGATGAGGAACTGAGGCAAATAGGGGTTAAGTAACTTGCCTAGGGTTACATAGCTAGTAAGTGTCTGAGGCTGGATTTGAATTCAGATCTCCCTGACTCCAGGCTCCAGTGCTGTATCCATTGCACAACTAAAATGCCCCCATAATGTAGCATAGATAATGTTAATTTGTGATATTTGACATCAATAGCTAGCCAGCATGCATAGTTTCTATTTGAGTTTCACACCAAAGTCTGAGCAGCTCTATAAGCCTATGAGGTACGCTGAAGATACCAGTCTGCATTGGTAGAAGTAATTCCCTATACCAATGAAACCACAAGTCAGGCAATCAATAAACATTTATTAAGGCTATTATATGACAGGCACTCTAAGTCCCTGTTCATAGGTGTGTGTATCTTCATGATATAAATGGAAATAAAAATCTTTTGTGGGTAAAATATACCCATAATAAAAGCATATATTAATGCCTTATTGCTTTTCCTAAATATTTTAGGTAAAGCAATAAGGCATTAATATATGGTTTTTTTTATGTCCTTGTTATAGATCAGCAAAGTTGCTGATGGCAACCTCCAAATAGGCCATGCAGGCTCATGTATGAGTCACATCTTTAGAAAGCCATAAAGAAACTGACTTAAGGGTGTGTTGATTTCTCTCATCAAATGCTCATTTGTGGTAGCATGATGGGCCTGGATGATGAGTCTCAATTACAGTTTTAACATTCTCACAGACACTGAAAAAAAGCCATGCTGAGGTTAAATATTTATGATCCTAATCCATGATGCTCTTTCTCTGACCTTTTCCTACTTATTGAATGTATTTAATCAACAAGGTCCCCACTCCCTAGTGCTGCTTTTCCCATGTGCTAATGTAACAATCCCTATATTGCCTAGGTGAGGCATAGTATACATAATTGAGGGCTCAGGAAAAAAAAAATCCTTTCAGCCAGTTTGATAAAACTTCCTAGACCCTAATAAGATTTATGGGGGGGGGGGGACCGGGAAATCCACCCTTATCCCTAAGTCACTAGAGCTGATCAACACCCCACAGTTTCAATCTCTGTGTAGACACCTAAGATCATCCCACTCTTTGCTCTCCTACAGCACCTCCCCCTTGGTAATTCTTAGCCAGATTCACCAGTGTCCCAAAGAGCCTTCACTGTTTAATGTGTCTCATTGAGGATCACTCTAGTTCCTGGGAGCTGTGGTCAAGTATGTCAATACTGAGTAATAGGTCCACACAGTCTATGTCCCCTTTTCCCTATCACCTATAAGACTTGGCTTTTAAATACAAAAGTACTTTGTTGGAAGTTTCTAAGGATGGTTATGTGGGAAAGAACTCGTGAGCAATAAGACGAATTTTCTCTGATCCCCATGACCTCTCAGATTCTCCAAAACAAATTATATGTCAAAGATAAAGCAACCTTAACTGTTTCCATGGCCCAGGACACCCAGAATCCAAAAGAAGGTAAAAACAAAAACAAAAAACCCACAAACTGTTGTTTTCTGACCCTGAGCTCACCCAGCATCTTTCTCCTACCTTTCCCACTACTGGCAGCGAGCTCGCACTAGCAGATCCAAGGACCCAACACAGGCTTACAACAAAACCTGCCCCTATACCTTGATCCACCACTCCCTGTTTCCACCACTCTGATATTCCCGGAGCTCTGGCTCCAGGACGCAGAAGTTTGCAGGAAGATTGCCTGGTCAGGAGAGACAGCCAATGTGGCTGCAACCCTTCAAGAACAAAAGCCTGCCCAGGTCACAATCTTATAGTACCAGAACTGCAAAGCCCTGAACTGTGGTCCACAGCACCAGTGTGGCAGCTCTGGTCAGAGAACTAACAAACAGAGAGTAGAATAGAATACCAGAACATAACACTGTGTGTGTGTGTGTGTGTGTGTGTGTGTGTGTGTGTGTGTGTGTGCGTGTGTGTGGTAGAGGGATATGGGTGCAACACTCCACTAAGCTTGAGGGAAGGGGCACAGCATTCAGCTGAGGCCAATGCTGACCACCCAAAAGTTACTTGTGGGCAGGGATGTAGGCCGGTAAACTGACTTGCCCAGTGTGAGAGGAGGCTGAGACTTCCTTCTTGAGATCCAGCCTCCAAGGAAACCACCATCAGAGGAGACAGAGTCAGAAAGTTAATAGTTGAAAATTAAGGGGGAAAAAGACAAAAATTACTAAAGTTCCCAGGAAGAAAAAAAATGCTCAAAGACCTCGAACGTAAGTAAATAAATCAAAAGGGAAACTATTAACAACAAAAAGAAATATGACCTCCAGATCAAATAAACAAGTTCAAACATCTGTGAATCAATACCATAAAACAAAGGACAATAATCCAACACTTGTGAGTCAGAGAACACTGTGGAATGTGAGGAGAACATAGAACCAGAACATGCTATTCCTGAGATGTTCAGAAGAGAAATGAGAATTGTGAGAGTAGACTTTATGGCTACAAAGCAAAAGTAACAGGCAGAATGAAAAACTGGAATATATAATGACAAGTCTCACCAAAGACAGAAAAGAGAAAACAATAGATTGGGAATGCAAATGTAGAGGAGTAAGAGTTGATTTAAAAGAGAAGCAAAAAAACAATAACAATAAGAGAAAATATGCAAGCAAATACTCATTTCAAAGGTAAGATGCATAGAAACAATCTAAAGATCATAAGGTCTCTCGTAAGACAAGACAAAAAACCTTAACATCGTAATGTAGAAAATAATGCAAGAGAACTGCCCAGAATTTCTAAATACAGAAAATGAAATACCAATTGAAAGAATTCACAGATAACTTTAAGAAGAAAAAAAAAGATTATGTGGAAAAGTTGTCAACCCTCAATTAATCCTTTGTTTATCTCTTAAAATCACCCATGTAGCAATGCTAAAGTGATTTTCCTAAAGGACAGGTCTAATCCTGTCAATCTCCTCCAACCCCCCCCCCATTAAACTCCAAGGGCTTCCTATTGCCTCTAGGATCAAATTGGTATTCAAAGTCATTCATAACCTAGTCTCTTCCTACCTTTCCACTTTTCTCACCCCTTGCTTCTTGACATGTATTCTTTGATCCAGGGATTCCGGTCTCCTGCTTGTTCCATGAACAAGATACTCCATCTCTTGGCTCTGGGCATTATCTGTGTCTGTCTCTCATGCTTAGAATATTCTTCCCTCCTCTTCTAGGACTACTGATCTCTCTGAATTCCTTTAAATCCCAGGCTAAAATCCCACCTTCTACAGGAAGTCTTCTCTAACCCCTCTTAATTTCAATGCCTTCCCTCTGTTAATTAGTTCTTATTTATACGATATATAGTTTGCTTTGTATATATTTGTTTGCATGTTGTCTCCCCTGTTAGACTGTGACCTCCTCAAAAGTTTTTGCCTTTTTGTATCCCCAGTGCTTAGGATAGTGCTTGGCACATAGTAGGTACTTATAAATGTTTATTAAATGATAGGTTGATTGAATATTATCCTTAGATGGAGGGGAGAGGCTCCAAGCTTTATAGTTTGCTCTATTCTTCCATTCCCATTAGAAGACCTGACAAAGAAAAATCCAGGCTTTTCCTTCAGTGTTAGACATTGGAAATCCATGGGGGAGATGGGGTATCCCCATTCATACATTCCTCTAGAGCCCACAGCAACATATGTTACTAACTTATTCTCCACTTTCCTTCTACTGGGAAGGAGAGGGGAGACTTTTCCACATCTGAAATGTGATACAGTTCAATGCAATAAACATTTATTAAGTAGCTACTCATAATGAAAAAAAGAAGACAGAGAAAGAGAGAGACAGAGACAGAGAGACAGAGACAGGGACAGAGGGAATGAGGTTTTGTCCTTAAGAGGTTTATGTTATACTGGGGAGATATACCATCACACAGGTAAAAAAGGTGATATAAAGAAGGAAAGGGCAAGAAGGTTTCATGGCTTAGTTCAGGAGCTGAAATCTGAAGGGAGAAGAACATTTTGAGAGTCATAGATAAGGAAGGAGAGGATTCTTAGAATAAAAGGGATTATGTAAATGCACAGGGGTGGGAGGTGGAATACCAAATTCAGGGAGCAGCTAGTAGGTCAATTTGGTTGGAATGCAGAAAACATGAAAAAGAATAAGACTTGACAATTGGTTAGATGTGGAAAGTGAAGCACAAAGAAAAGTCAAAGATGACTCCAAGTTTGCAAATCTGGGTGATTCAGAAGTTGGTAGTACCAGCTGCAGAGAAAGGGAAGTTAGTAGAAGTTACAGGGATAGGGGAAAGAGGATGAGCTCTTAAGTTTGAAATGCTGATAGGACATCCAAGTGGAGATATCCATCAGGTAGTTTGCAATGCAGGGCTGGAGTTCAAGAGAAAGATAAGAATGGAATGTATAGATTTGGGAGTCAGATGCATAAAGATGGTAACTAGATCCATAGGCACAGATGTGATCACCTAGGGAAAGATTGTAGAATGAGGGAGGAAAAAAAGATGACTGAGGATGGAGAATTGGATGATACTTGTCCTTAGGAGGTGGGAGATGGATCCAGCCAAGGGTACCTGAGAGGAGCATTTAGATGGGTAGAAAGAGGACCCTTAGAAAGCACTGTGAAGGAAGCCAAAGGAGGAGAGCCTATGTAGGAGAAAGTAGTCAATAGTACAAAAGGCTGCAGAGACATCAAGGAAGGTGACTGAGAGAAGGCCTTTAGATCTAGCAATAATGAGGTGATTATTAATCTTGAAGAGAACAGTTTCAGTCAAGTGATGGGGTCATAATGGAGATTGCAAGGAAGTGAGTGAGGAAGTCATGCCAGAGGCTATATACTATAGCAGCACTGGAGTTAGGTAAAGGAGTGAAATGATCTGATCTTCAATCTTCATTTAAGCAAAATCACTTTGGCAGCTGTGCATAGGATGGTCTGGAGTGTAGAGAAATTTGACATGGAGAGACAATTATGAGGCTGTAACAATAATCTAGTCAAGAGGTGATAAGGGTCTGAACTAAGGTGGTAGCTCTGTGAATGGAGAGAAGAGAGCTAATGTTGGAAAGTAGAAATAGCAAGATTTGTCAACTGATTGGGTATGTGGGGTGAGGGAGAGTGAAGAATCCAGGACAATACTGAGGTTATGGATCTGGGAACTGAAAGGATGATGGTATCTCTGAGACAAATAGAGGTGTTCAGAAGAAGAGACAGTTTGGAGACATGTTGGGTTTAAGCTGTCGCTGAGACAACCATGTCCAATCAGACAACTGGTGGTATGGAAATGAAGCTCAGGAGAGAGACTGGAGCTCAATACATCGATCTGGGAGTTGTTGGCATAGAAATGGTAGTTAAATCTCAGTTGAAGGATCAGTTGAAGGAACCATGGACATTTACTGTGAAGAAGAAAGGACACAGTGGGTTTACATATAGAAATGGGGTTTGACTTGTACTGTTTGACCCTAGAGGAAAGAATTAGGATAAATGAGCAGAAGTTTCAGGGAGGTATATTTTAGCTCAATGTAAAGCAAGAATTCCAAACAATTAGAACTGTATATACAAAGGTGAAATGGCCTGTTTTGAAAGGTGGGTTCTCCCAACTGAAGGTCTTTCAGCAAAGGCTGGATGACTGCTTCCAAGGAATGCTATAAAGGTGAAGAATTCCCAGTGGTCCACTAGCCACCTTCATGCCTTTAGCATTTCCCTTCATTTCCTCTATTTGTGTCCTTAAACAATTTTATTGACTTTTTGCTTTGCCTTCTTTCATGTGTTTTTTATATAGTTTAAACACTCACAGCCTTTCTTTTGTTTTTGTCAGTGAGATGTCACTTTTCTAAAGCCGACTACCATCTCTCTTTCAGCTTTATACTGTTTCTCTCAAACTGAATATAGATTTTCATAACAAGCCACATTTCATTCAAGGGACCACATGGATAACCCTCTGTCTCCCCCCTTATTACTTTAATCTTTCTCCATCCATGTGTGGGGATCCTGATAATGCTAATATACAATTGGATAGAATTAGAAATAGAGACTGGGCTTGTGATTTCATTGATATAGGGAACTTCCAGGTGAGGAGTTTTCCCTACAATACTATGTAAAATGTCATCATATATTTCAGCCCATTATGTGGGCTAACACACTTCTGCTTTAAGAAGAAAATCACAGTTTGTCTAATATGGCATTTTTTGCTTGTTTGTTTTGTGATCCAAACACCATACTTAACCGCCTGATCTCTTCTCTTTGACATATACACTGCTTTCTCTTAAGTTACCCCAACACTAAGCAGCTTTTCCGCACCTCTGTGACTACATTTTGTGTATTGTACATTTATTTTATCATTCTAGGCATTCCTACAAAACTCATGCAGTTCATGTTTAATAATGCTAGTGGCCTGTGATTTCTAATAACTAGCCTCCTCCCACCCTTAAAAATATCAAGTTCTTTAATGGTCCAATCATTTCTTCTTCCTCCTTTGTACCATTGAAAGTAGCAGCTAAAGGTCTTAGGAAGTTCTTGAAAGTCTTGAACTCAGAAGGAAGCCATCAAACCCAAGGACACGTTTCTTCTTCACCAGCTTGAGTGCAATGCTTGCTTCCTGACCTATGATGCTGGCTGTTAAATCACATTTATTTTTCAATCCTTTGGTACTTCAACATTAACTCATCCTTTCTTTTTTCCCTATACTTTTTCTTGCCCTTGAAATTGTTGTATAAAGCAGTCATCCATTATTCTCAGCTTCTCTTTCAACACTTGCAATATTTCTCTCTGAAGTCTAACATTATCCCTTTTCTAATACACTCTAAGAGGTCTCTAGGAAATACCTTTATTCTTGCCTAACCTGCTTTTCTTCCGTGATCACTTTGACTCTGTCTAGACAGACTTCTCTTTGATTTTCTCCAGTTTTACTCCAACTTCTTCAGCCTTTAAAAAAAAATCCATACTCTACTAAAAACTTCTAAAGTTAGGAATGTCTATTTTGCTTTACTTCTTCCCTCGAAGGCTTTCTTTATATCCAAATGTATCATATCCCACCATTCTCAGATACCTTGGAAGAGAAGCAGAAATTCCCTCCTTTTGATTATTCCTTTCATACTTTAATTTCAAAGAAATTTGAAAGAAGAACCCCCCAGTTTTATTCAAAACAATTCAGGTACCACCTCCTAAAAGAGTCTTTCCTCATTCCATCAATGTACCACCTCACAGCTGCTGCTAATGCTGTATTCCTCGAACTCATTTTGTATTGTTTCATATATGTAGCCCGAACATGATATCCACTCCCACTTTCTCCAGGCTCTCTCTGTCTCTCTCTTTCTCTCTCTGTCTCTCTGTCTCTCTCCCCCCCCCATCTAGGTGGGAAGTCCAACCCCTTATTTTACAATTGGAGAAACTGAGGCACAGAGAGGTGAAGTAACCTGAGCAATTAACAGCAAAGTCATTGTTAGAACTCCAAGTCCTCTGACACTAAAGGCAGTGCCTTTTCCGCAAAAGACGGAAGTGTGCGAAAAGACAGACATGACTACACAAGGAGAACAGGCATGAACTCCTGTTTTTAAAAGGACTGTAATACTGCCAAGATGGCTGCCTGAACTGGAGGCAGGCTGCCCAGCTTCCATAGCAAAACCCTGAATTTTGTACCGATTGAATAATGATCAAGGAATCCAATAAGAAAGTATAGTAACTGGCTTCCACACTAGAACTACACAAAATGTCAGTGCCCCAACGCCCTCACCTAGCAAAATCAGCATCAGTGAAGGGTAATCTCTTAACAAAATCAGAGATAACTAGGGACATACGTAGCCTGCAATACTCTATGTCTAGAGGCAATAGGAATAGAGGGCTCCACGGAGAATGCTGTGGTGGTCAGAATGCTCTAGGGTAGAGTCTTTGGAAGCTCAAGGTAGGCAGTGACCAATGAACCAGAGGGCCTATCTCAAACTCAGGGGCTCTGAGATTTCTAACACTCTGCCCTTAGACGCCAAAGAGGATAGCTGGCTCTGAGATGAATAAATCATAGAAAATTCCATCCGGTATCAAAAATTACTATAACTCACTGGCCCAAGAGTTCTTACACCCAGAGAGGAGATAGCTATGAGTCTATATCTTGCCTTTCAGACATAAAATTCCTAGCTAGAGAAGTGTTTATTATATTTAATGTAATAGAGGAAAATATTGCTTCAAATCATCCTATTCTCCGATTCTATACTCACCAAGTGAGCTTTCTTACCATAATTTGGTTTTTGCCTTTCTTTGTATACGAAGCCTTTGGCACATGACAAGTACTTAAGTGCTTGTTGGTTGAAAAAATATCATAAATCTAATTCCATAGCACAGCAGAGACTCAAAGGAAAAAAAATGTCCACAAAGACGCTATGAATATATAGAAGAAAGGAAACAAGAGATAAAACATGAAACAAAAACTCTACAAGAAAAATTGGAAGAATAAATAAATAACTCTGAAGAGAAACTTATAAAACTTACCCAAGCAGCGGAATCTTTGAAAATTAGAATAGATCAAACAAAAATCAGTGACTCTGTGAGATAGCAAGAAATAGTAGAACAACATCAAAAAATTTAAAAAAGAAAAGAAAATGCAAGATATTGGCCATAAAATACAAATGACTTGAAAAACCAGTCAAGATGAGGTAATTTAGGAATCAATGGACTCCATGAAAACCATGATTAAAAAAAAAGTCTGGATACTATATTTCAAAAAATCAGAAATAAAAGCTGCCCAGATCTCTTAGAACCAGAAGGTAACAGAAAGAATCCACTGATTCTCTTCTTAAAGGAACATCAAAAGAAAAGTCCCAGTAATGTCATAGTCAAAATCCACTACAAACATCCAGAAAGAACCAAATTCAAGCAACAAAGAATTATAGTCAAGATCACATGAGATTTTGTAGCTCTTACCAAAAATAATTTGATTTGGGGAATGTTAAGAACATGGACACTTATGAGTAAATAAATACAAGTCCAAAGAGGAGAGAGCATTAATAACTGGAGACATCCGGGAAGGTTTTACAGCAGATGGGGCACCTGGGCCAAGTCATTAAGAAAGATTATCATTGAGAAGCAAAGATGAGTCAAGGAGTACATGGCAATGTATGGAGGTGGGAGATGGCCAGTCAAGTTCAGGTAATTGGTAATTGGCTAGTTTGGCTGAAACACAATGTACATGAGAGAGCAGTGTAAAATAAGGTTGGAAATAACTCTGTTACTTGTTTTCTCTATCAATGAGAATGATTTCCAATTGGAGAGGGTAGAAGACAAATGGTTGACAGAGAATGGAAAGCCAAGAGAAGTAGAAGGTAGTAAAATAGCCTGAGCTGCCATCAATGAGTTCACCTCACTTATTCTGAACTACTTATATCACAAAAGACACTGAATAAATAATTACTGAATTTTTGGCAATTATCTTTGAGGAAGTATAGAGGTTCTTCAAATTCTATCTTCTTTCCAAATTATCTGTCACCATAACCACTAGACTACTCTTCCTCATGCACAGAAGTAGGGATATCATTCCCCAGTTGCTGGCTATTTCCTATGGTGGAAAGCTCAGATTCACTCACCCAACATCCAAATTCTTCCACAGTATTGTGCCTCTATATCTTTCCAACCTTGTCTCATATTGTTGTTATTCATCTTCTCTGAACACACTCTGCACTTTCCTGTGTCCATGCATTTGTTCATGCTGTTTTCTATCTCTGGAATGCCTCCCCTTCCCATCTTCATCTGTTGAATTTCTTCCCATCCTTTAAAAGCCAACTCAAGTACCACCTCCTCCATGAAGTCCTCCTGATTCTTCTAGTTGATGATGAGTGGCCTTTCCCCTATGTGATATACATCACATAGCACTTTATTGCTGTCATGAATTTGTAGAAAGGGGTATTTTCCAGGGTCTTTCCATGACTATAATGTGCCATGGAAGCCTTGCTTGCTCTGGCAGGAGGCAAAGACTAGACTGGAGACATGGTGGAGCTAGTGGTGATGCTATCTCACTATGGGCTCTGAATGGATTTCTAGAGGGATTTTTCAACAATTATTGGGAAGAAAATGGAAAATTGCATGAGGACTACTGTTGGTTTTGCCACATGTACTCCAAAGAGATGAATGACAAAAATTAAGGTCTCATTGATACAAAAATATTCATAGCAATACTTTTTACTAAGTATAAATTACTTACATTTCAGCAAATATATACTATAGATAATAATAGCTAGCATTTATATAGTGCTTTAAGGTTTACAAAGTACTTTACATATGTTATCTCATTTGATCTTTAAGACTGTCTTGTAAGGTGCTATTATCCCCATTTTACAGATAAGGAAACTGAGGCAAAAAATGACACAGTGGTCTTACTACTGGTATATATCCCAAGGAGATTCATGACAAAAATTAAGGACCATAAAAACCAAAATTTTCATAGTGGCACTTTTTGTGGCAGAAAAAAATTGTAAGCAAAGTATGGGCCCATAAACTGAATAAAAGATAAGCAGATTATGGCATATTAGGGTAATGGAATATTATTGTACCATAAGGAATGGTAACTATAAGGAATTCAGAGAAGCATGAGGAAACTTGTATGAACTGACCAAGAGCAAGGAATGCAGAAATAGAAGACCATGCATGAGGACTACATCAATGTACATGAAAACAATAGTAAGCAATAACGACAGTGTTGGTTCCAGATGACTGCTGTTAAATCATGCCTCCTCTCCGTTAAGAAATGGCAAACCACAGGAGTGGTACGTTGCACGCTCTGTCAGCCTCAATTACTGTTTGGGTTGGTTTTCTACTCCACTGGTTCGGTTTTGATTTCTGGTAAGCATAAAATGTCGGGTGGGTGTTTTGGGGACAGGGTAGTTGCATTGAAACAGAAAGCATCCATCAAACATGCTTTTAAAAGCAGGGGAAAATGGCAAACATAAAAGCCAATTCAATTAAAAGAACAATGAAATACTTAAGCCCATTAAATTACAAAAGATAAAGATTATACAAATTAATGGAGGGTGGACTGTGGAGAAACCAATATAATATTACATTTCTGGTGAAGCATTGAATTGTTGCAACATTTTGGGAAAACCATATGGTATTACAGTAAGAGCTATAAAGCCATTCATACCCTTTGACTCAGTGATTCCACTGGTACTATTACATCTGAAGAATATTATCAACAGGGATACAAGGACCAATAAATACAAAAACATTATTTGTAATCAGAAAAAAATATAGACAAAACCCTGGAAACAATTCCTGTATCCAACAACTGGAGAACAAGTAAGTAGTGTTATATAAATGTAATAGATAATTATTGTTCTGTATGAAATCACAAACTGAAAAATACAAATGGATATAGACTTGCAAGAGGGGATGCAGAATCTTAAAAAGCAGAATAAGAACTATAATAACTACATCATTTTTCTCTTTCCTTTCAAAATATCCTACAAAACAGGCAATTCTCCTTTCATTGGATTTACACTGAATCAGAATTTTAGATTTGGAAGAGACCTCAGTGACCATCTGGTCCAATCATATTTGAAAAAGAGACTCACGTGCACACAGAGAATTTTTAAATTGATGAGCTGGTAACAAGTCAATTTTATTCTTTTCAGGAAATGTATTTATTATTAATCTTATTTATTATTGTTATTAACAAAATAGAAAGGTTATCCTTGAGAAGCCTCAACTTGCTGATAAAAGACAGATTATGGCATGAGCTGGTTGAAACTGCAACATATCATGACAGTCTGAAGAAATTTAGCACCTAAAGTCCAGCATTAGAAATTCCCATATTACAAATACAGACTTCAAAATATCTTTGAGAACTTGAGTGATAAACTTCAGTTTATTGAAATGGGATTGTTATCACAGATTCAACAGTTGCTCACGATATTCCAAACAGAATACTGACTCACAAGAACTTAAGAAAATTTTAATTTTTTTAATTTTTTTTTTTGGCTTTTAGGCAATTGGGGTTAAGTGACTTGCCCAGGGTCACACAGCTAGTAAGTGTCAAGTGTTTGGTCTGAGGCTGGATTTGAACTCAGGTCCTCCTGACTTCAGGGCTGGTGTTCTATCCATTGTGCCACCTAGCTGCCCCCAGAACTTAATAACATTTTAAAGATGTTACCATACCAAATATTTATAACCTTCAAGCTATGTTCAAGGAAAAGCTTTCAAAAATATAGATACCTCACAGAAGAAATCCTAATTGTGTGGGAACAAATCATCTTGTCTGCTACTGGGCTTGTCTAGAGTATGTTTTCAGTGAGCCTACAGAAGCTTATTGAAACCTATAGAAGGTGAGCTTATGTCCTAATACTTTTATTTAATTACAAAGAAAGATATAAATGAATAACATCAAGGTGGTGAATTGTTCCAGGTCTTTTTGTCTCTGAATTGTGTTAAATCAGAAGGGAAGAATGAGATAATGATTTTAAAGCTTTTAAAGAGAAAATGGTGGCTCTGTATGGCGAGGAAATTGGGCTTCCTGAAACCTAAGCTCAAAGCATAGAACAAGTTTAAAACAATTAACAATTAATAGAAATTTTAACATACGGTTTGGGAAGAGTAAAATGGATGATAACATCATAACAAAGATCTATACAATTTGAATGAAATACAGGGCCCATGACCCAAAGGCAGCTATAGATATAGCTATATATAGATATCTATATCTATATAGAAAGATGAACACTTTTTCATCAAAAAGGAGGAAAAGGACTGATAAGATTCTCAGAACATAGGATAAAATAATTAAAATTTTTATGGAAATACTTGGGAAACAAATAATCATTATTTTGCTGAGCAATAGTAAAGGCTGGCGATAGGTATACACCACTTGACTTGTCAAATGGAACCCAATGTAATTTTGTTCCTGATTAGGTCAATGGTATGGCTAAAATCCAAGTGGGAAATCAAATGGCCCTCCACAGTTATCAACTAAATCAACCTACCCAACAATCCATGAACAAAGTCTTGAACACGTGTAGCTGAGTGCATTTGCTTGTAGAAACAGACAGGTTCAAGATGGAAATTCAGGATAAGGTCATTGCTACCAGACATTACAGAAAGTTTATTGTTAGAGAGTCCAGATTTGTTCCTCAGCATAGATGGTATGGGAAATTGGTAGAAACTGTGCAACATATCAGTTTAGGTTGCAGAAACTTAGCACCTGGCACATAACTAGAAAGACACAGTCAAGTAGACAGAATTACACACCAAGAGCCGACTATCCTTCATAAACTAAAATACAACAAATCTCTCTACAATAAATACAGAACCCAACCAATTTTTAAGAAGTCAGAAAAAAAAACTGGACTGCAACCAGAGTATTATCACAGATAAAAATTGTTGTCTATAGTTACCTGGACACAACAATTGATCCATGAAATTTAAGAATGCTCTAAGTAGATGTCATCATACCAAATACTTGTTATTTCCAAATTATGTAGAATGAAGAGTGTTAAAAATATAAAGAGCTAGTAAAAGAAATCAAAACCATATGGACATAGAATGAGGTATGTATCATTCCTTCACACTATTTGCCACTGAGGCTGTCCTGAAAATGCTTTATGTGAACCAGTAAAGGATAAATATATATCCCAATATGAGGAGTGGCTGAGTTTCTAGTATTGTCATTCATAAGCCCCTTTTGGTGCGCTGTCCATTGATAATTAGCCAATAACCTCAATTAACTTTTAGCAAAGGGCATTTACTAAGCAAATACAGTAAGAAGAGTTGATACAAAACATTATCCCCAATCCAGGAGCGCACTCTCTTCTTGTGCACACAAGGTCTCAGGGGAGAGTGGCTCAAACTTGTAGTAAAGCAGCAGTAAGATACATAAGTAGGGAACACATGTGGCAAAGAGGTACCTCACAGCTCTGGGTGAGTGGAAGTCCTTTTCTCTCTTTGAAGAATCCTCATCAGGTTACTTTGAGCTATGACTCTCTGCTGGGCTTTGATAGTTAGTGACTTTGTATGGTTCATAGCTGGTTCAATACCTGTGCCTTGACTTTTTCTAGCTGCATCCTTCCTCTGGTAGCTTTCTTTCTGTATCTATCCCTGTTTGTGTTTGTCCATCATGCATCTCTCTGTGCTCTTATCTAGATATATTATCTCCTACTGCTCCAGTATTTCTTATACCATGATAGGTGGTTGGTAGTGGGGTGAGGTGGGGAGGAGAGGTTATAATAACTCCTTCTTCTCTTTTTGTTGTCCTTTGCTGTTCTTTGATTGTCACTGGAATACTACAGACCACCTAAACAAAAAGAGGAAATGGAGAAGAGCTTGGGATACAGGTCACAACCCTGGTATGAGACATGATGTAGTAGTGATGGGGGGACTAAAGTTATCCAGACCTGTTCTAGAGATCACTCTCTCTTTCTGACAAAAGCAGAACAGTGAACTACTTCTTGACTTGCCTTAGTGGTAATTTCATCCTTCAAAAGGAAGAAGAAAAAAAAGAGAGGGAAATTCTTCTTGATCTGATTCTTAATATTTTAATTCTTAAGATGTTCTTAATAGGCACTGAATATTGAGGTGGAAATAATAAGAACTTCTGGGAGGAAGTGACAACTCCATTCTAGAACTTGAGATAAAAAGAGGAAATCTGGGAATAGTCTAATATGTATCCTAAATTTGAGGAAAGCAGATTTCAAAGAGCTAAGAGGAAATGTGGGTAGGCTCACATAGACTGAAATGCTTCAGGTGAAATTATCCCTTTAGGTATGAGAGTTGCTCAAGAACAAATTTTGAGTCCTCAAAGTAAACACTTCCAGTGAGAGGGTACGATGGAATTTGTCTGAAGAGACCAATATGGAAGTACAGAAAACTCACTAAACAACTTAGATTTAAAACAAAAATATTTAGAAGATGAAAGAAGGTGAAGGTAACAGAAGATGAGTATAAGGGCATGGCAAGATCCTGTTACTAGTGTGAGGAAGGCTTATGTGTGTTACAAGTTGAGGCTGGTGAAGGAAGCCAAGGACAACAAAAATGTCTTTAAAAAGTTGTATTGGGAGAAAAGGAGGAGCAAAGAAGATATAGGATCTTTTCTTGGGATGGATGGGATAATGTTAACCAACAACAGAGCTGCTCAATTCTCATTTCCTTTGTTTTCTCTGAAATGAAGTGTCACCTGTATGCTGGAATCGACAAAATCATAGTGACTCACTGATGCCCAAGATAAGTACGTAAATAAGAAGAGAGCGCACTTTAGTTATCCCAGATGACTTCAAATTACTCGGCCCAGATGCACTAGATATTTGGGTCCTGAGGAAGAGACAGATGGGATTGTTGGTCTACCATCAGTGAAATTGGAGAGATCATGCCAAACAGGAGAGGTCTCACTAGATTGGAGAAGAGCAAATGTTTCAATT
The DNA here is from genome assembly GCF_003287225.1 of Phascolarctos cinereus. NCBI lineage: Eukaryota > Metazoa > Chordata > Mammalia > Diprotodontia > Phascolarctidae > Phascolarctos > Phascolarctos cinereus. The sequence continues at coordinate 418,919,042 of NW_027555958.1, read as the reverse complement.
TTCCGAAAAAAGAATAAAAGAAAAGAAAGAGGATAGAACCTGTAAACTTTAGGCTCATGAGCTTGACTTTGATTTCTGGGAAGGTTCTTGGATAGATCATTAAAGAGATAGTTGGGGGGGCAGTTAGGTGGCACAGTGGATACAGCACCAGCCCTGAAGTCAGGAGGACCCGAGTTCAAATCTGGCCTCACATCAAACACTTGACACTTACTAGCTGTGTGACCCTGGGCAAGTCACTTAACCACAATGCCTAACCCCCCCAAAACAACAACAACAACAACAACAACAACAAAAAAGAGATAATTGGTAAGCATCTAGAAAGGGAAGCAATGATTCCCAAAGAGCCAACATGGCTTCAAGACCAGATCCTGACAAAATAACCTTATTTCATTAAAAAAAATTCTAATTTTCTTTTTTGGTAAGATTACTGTACTCATAGATGAGAAAAATGTTATGGAGACAGTTTTCCTAGATTTTAGAAAAGTTTCTGATAAAGTATCTCATGCTAGTCTTATAGAGATGAAGAGATAAGTATTAATAACAACTAGCATTAATATAGCACTTTAAGATTTGCAATGCATTATACATACACATATATGCACACATACACACGTTTGTGTTTTATTGTATATATTTATGTATATTTATATGCATGTGTATATGTGTATTTATATATGTATGCATTGCATGTATATATCTGTATATGTATGTATATGTGTGTATGCATAACTGTATGCCTGCACATATCTGTATGTGTGTGTATTTTATGTGTATATACAATTTATCTTTTTTTAATAGGATATTTTAAAAAATTTGTACATATGCTTAGCAAAGTGCCTGACACATAGTAGGCAATATATAAATGCTTATTCCCTTCCCCCATTCTTTCTTTCCCTCATTTTAAAAAGTATTTTGTTTTTTAAATTACACATAAAAACTATTTTTTGCCTTCATATTTTACAATTTTGAGTTCCAAATTCTCACCCTCCTTCTTCCCCCCTCATTAAGGAGGCAAGCAATTTCGTAAAGGTTATACATGTGCAGTCATGCAACTTTCTCTTTTTGAGAGATGAAACTTTTATCAGAGAAACTTGCTGTAAAAAAAATTCCCCCCCCCCAGTTTTCTGCTTTCCTTCTAATCTTGGCTATATTGGTTTTTGTTTATGCAAACCCTTTTTAATTTAATGTAATCAAAATTATACATTTTACATCCTGTAATGCTCTCTATCTTCTGTTTGGTAACAAATTCTTCCCTTATTCATAGATCTGACAGGTAAACTATTCCACACTTCCCTAATTTGCTTATGATATCACTTTTTATGTCTAAATCATGTATCCATTTTGACCTTATGTTGGTATATGTTGTAAGATGTTGGTCTACACCTAATTTCTGCCACACTGCTTGCTAGTTTCCCCAGAAGTTTTCATCACATAGTATGTTCTCATCCCCAAAGTTTGGGTCTTCACATTTTTCAAACATGAGATTATTATGGCCATTTCCTACTGTGTGTTATGTACCTAACCTAGTCTACTGATCCATCACTCTATCTTAGTCAGCACCAGATTGTCTTGATGATTACTGCTTTGTAATATAGTTTGAGATCTGGTATGTCTAGACCATCTTCCTTCACATTTTTTTCTCATTTTATTCCTTTGATATTTTTGACCTTTTGTTCTTCCAGATGAATTTTGTTGTTATTTTTTCTAGCTCTATAAAATGATTTTTGCTAATTTTATTGGTATGGCACTGAATAAGTATATTAATTTGGGTAGAATTGCCATTTTTATTATCTGACTCAGCCTACCCATGAACAATTAATATTTTCCCAGTCATTTTTATTATATTGGCTCAGCCTACCCATGAACAATTAATATTTTTCTAACTGTTTAGATCTTTCCACATATCGAGAAGAGGTTATAGGAAAATTCCTTAAATATTTAGCTGACAGGATTGATTGATTGATTCAGTTAAGGTATCTGCACCTTTTGTTTTTAATTGGGATAGGGATGGAGCCCTGTCCTTACATAAGGAAGAACTCTCTAATAATTAGAACTATCTTAAAATGAAACAAGATGCCTATAAGATGGTGAGATCCTTGTCATTGAAAGCATTGAAATAAAGGCCAAATAATCTTAGGGGTTAGGATAATAGAGCTGCAGAGCTGGAACACACCTCTCAAGGGTCTAATCTAATCTAGTTCTGTCCATTTTTTGGACAAGTCTCTGCTGTCCAATATTTCAAGTAGCCATCCACCCTCTACTTGAAGACCTTCAAATCCCCAAAATGTTTAATTCTATACCCTGCATGGTTTAGGGAGTAATTGTACATAGGTTCTGGACTAGAAGCCCTTTCAGGTTCCTATGAACTGCAAGCTTCATTGATTTGTAAGCATCCCCCTCCTACCACCAATTCAAATTTATTAATTCTAACTTTGGACATGTAAGCCAAGAGCGTAATTTATGTAGCATAATCTTTCATAAGGAACTTCCACTGAATCTCAGAGTTAGAGAAGACTTTAGAACTTTAATATCCGTCCTGGACCACAACAAAAGTTCTGTCTACAACATATCCACCATGGAACTGCTGACTTAGTATCTTGCACAGTCAGTGTTGTGCTGGAGCCAGCTCTAACCAGCTCCTGAGAGCTGATTGTTAAACTCTCAGCTTGAGCATTTATGCCTCAGAAATTAGCAAAAGCTACAAATCAGGGCTTGATTTATTATTTTTTTTTTGCTATTGATTTTCTAGACTTGAGAAAGTGATGAAGAAAATGTTAGTAATGCAGATTAAACTTAAAAATATATTGTGTGTACTGTTTTCCCCCCTAGAAATCTGGTGGTTGCACATTTACCAGAATACTATCTCTTATCTCTTCCTGCTATCACTTATTTCTTCCTGATCTGAAATTTTTTCTTTGCCATCCAATTCATTTTATTTGTATAATGAGTGCAAATAATGGATCCCCCCAAATGGTCACATGTGTTCAAATTTGCACTATGTGAAGTTATAATTATATAAAATACAGTCATTGGTTCCAGCCCAGTGGAAATATCAGTACACATTCAAATAAAATGACCACTTCAGGGGGTTCATTGTTCACTCTGATTGGGATCTAGTTATAGTCAGTTATCCCTGCCTATTCCAACTTACACACTTCATGTGTTAGTTGACAAATTTTCATAACATGACTGGCTTTCTTGGATCATGCAGTAAGCTACCTTGCCTGCCTATTAATTTCTGTGGACTCAGGGAGGGCAAATTATTTTCTATATTGCCCGAGCCAAATATAATTGGAAAATGACTTCAGTGGAAGGAAGTCATATCGCACACTCCAAAACCCAGTAATTTTTGGTTTACCCTGCCATTGCTGAAAAATCAAGGCTTGAGCGCATTTAGACAACCAGGGTAGGGGACAGTCACAAATACCAACACAGTTGAGTTGGTTTTGGCACCACCTACTGGGAGAAATAGGAGGGAAGGACACATGAGAATGAAGGCAGCTAACTGCTCACTAAGATGATGATAATAGTTGGTGGTTATAGTCTTTTAAATTTTTCAAAGCACTTTACATATATTATATCATTTGAGGTTTACAACAACCTGGTGAGATAGGCACAAGCAAGTATTATTTTCCTCATTCTACAGAAGTGGAAACCATGTGTCTATTTTGTAGCTATCTTACAGTGTACCTGTTCTTTTTCCTATTAGATGTAAGCTCTTTGAGGGCAGGGACTTTTTTGCTGTTTATTTGAATCCTCAGAGATTAGCACAGCCCCTGGCACCTTAAGATGTGGATTAATTGATTGGGCAGTCCGTTTTCCATCCACTACATAAATCAAGCTGACTGATTCTTCTCTCCTATATCTGCATGCTATATCTTTTTTAAAAAAATAATGTTTTTATTTATTTATTTATTTAAATATTTCCCATCGTAAATTTTTAACATTCATTCAAAAAAATTTTGAGATCCAAATTCTCTTCCTCCCTCCTGCCCCTCCCCACCCACTCAGAGTTTGTCAGTTCTCTCTCTGGAGGTAGATAGCATTTTTCATCATGAGTCCTTTGAAATTGTCTTGGATCATCCTATTGATCAGAGTATATTATTCCTTTGACTTTCACACATCTCCTGGAGCAATAATTCAGCAGCTTTGGTCCATGCTAGGCCATCTCTTTCTTAAGGGTTTGAATAGGTAGAGACAGCTGATGAGGAGACCAGCCTACAACACTCTATCTGTAGTGTCTGGACTTGAATCACAAAGTGATTGTAAAAGCTTCTTTCGCTCTATGCATTTTGAATCTCTCACCCACACAGATTTAACACATGTAAGGTGTTTTGCAAACTTTAAAGCACTAATAAATTCTAGCGTTATTGTTGTTATATTAGTGTTACTACTACTACTATTATTATTATTATCTCACCTAATTCAAGCATTTTCTTGGACTTTTTTGAAAGTACTAATTCCTATTATTTTTTACCAAAGAAAAAACGAAATTGATAGTTTAGGACTGAAAGAGAGGCAATTTCAGAGTTGGAGGTGGGGATTGAGAAGGGACAACATTAATTGGAGAGGGAATGACAGGTCAGTCTGCAGAACTGAGTTCTGTTCATAATTACAAACCTCCTCTCCCCAAGACAAACCAGCGATCGTCAAATGTCTATTAAGAAGCTTCTATGTTCCAGTTGCTGTGCTAGCCACTGGTCACAGGCACACAAAATGAAACAGTCTCTGCCCTCAAGGAGCTTATATTCTGTCAGGGGAGATGCATACATGCAGATATAGATACAATTACATGTAAAATAAATCCATGTTAATGGGGGGGCAGTGAAGAATAGGAAGGCACTAGCAGCTGGGAGAGGGTCAGAAAAGACCTCATGCTTGAGGCTTATGTTTGAACTGAGCTTTGAAAGCAACTAGGAGCTCTAAGAGGCTGAGTCAAGATCATAAAATAATGTATTCAGAGGACGACGGTACTTTAGAAGACATCTAGTTCAAACCCCTTCGTTTTACAAATGTACAGAGACCTAGAGAGGTTAGTGATTTACCTAAGGTCTCACAGATTTGAACCTGGGTCCTCTGGCTTCAAATCCAGTGTTCTCTCCATGACATCCTGGTGTTTGTCCATTTCATGACTTATTATTACCTCTTCCCTCATCCAACCCTTTAGGGGCACAAGGTAGAGACTTAACTTTATTCCATTCCAGTGAATCCTAACTTTACAACTGAAGTAGGAACTTGACTCTTTCTGAAATGGAGGCATCGTGGGAAATGTTGCTATTAACCTTAACTAGTGTTATAGTGTATTTATCCACACAACTCATCTCCTTCTCGAAGTTCCCGGGTAGGGAGTGTTCCATTTTATCTTTGAACCCCTAGCACCTAACCCAGTGCTTGATACAGAGTGGCTACCTGTTCAGAACTCACTGATAGATACCATGGGGTCAGTTGCCCTGATTGGGAGTTGCCTCATGCCACCCACTATATCAAGGCCTGGCTCCAGCCGTGCTTCACTTCAGCCTTGTCATCTTCCTACTGGCGGCCTTGCCACCACCTTGTCCCTTCTGCACTGCACCTCCTTCCAGTTTGTCAATAACCAAATGGATTCTGTCATTGCTCCTGGAAAGGATGTGTCATTCTATTCCCTTAGGGATCCGCTTGCCACCTCGGTCACTTTCCAAAACAAAATACCCTTCATTGGCCACCGCTTCCTTATACATGGTCCAGGGCTGTGCTGTAGCCAGCTTGAACTGATACATTTTCTGCGTGAGCATTTACAATTGAAAGTCGGCAACTGTTACAAATCAGAGCTTGATTTCTCGTTTTGTTGATTGTCACTGAGTCTAGACTAAAGGAAGTAATAGAGAAATGTTACTAATGCAGGTTAAATTTAAAAATGCGTACATTTTCTAAAAAGAGAGCTGGTCGTTAAGCTTTTACCAGCATATTACCGGCTGTCTCTCACTCTTAGAATGTTAAGCTCTTTGGGAACACAGACAATCTTTGCTTTTATATTTATATGACTAGCATTTAGAACAGTGCTTGACATGTAATAAGTGCTTAATAAGTACCTTTTCTTCCCTTGCTTCCTCCCTTCTCCCTTTCCTTCCTTCCTACCATCCCTCCCTCTTTTTCTTCCTTCTTTTCCTCCATCCCTTCTTCCCTTCCTTCTTTCTCTCCTTCCTTCTTTCCTTCCTCCCTTCCTTCCTTCCTTCCTTCCTTCCTTCCTTCCTTCCTTCCTTCCTTCCTTCCTTCCTTCCCTGCTTGCTTGCTTCCTTCCTTCCTTCCTTCCTTCCTTTCTTCCTTCCTTCCTTCCTTCCTTCCTTCCTTCCTTCCTTCCTTCCCTGCTTGCTTCCTTCCTTCCTTCCTTCCTTCCTTCCTTCCTTCCTTCCTTCCTTCTTTTCCTCCATCCCTTCTTTCCTTCCTTCCTTCCTCTCAGCTGTTATTGAAGCCAATGAAAGCCATAGCTTGAATCCTTATATGCATATATATCACATATTTATTTAATAAATTTATCCAACACTAACTGCAGGCAAGGGATTATTTATCTATTTCATTCCATTTGTTGTCTAGAGACTATACTCCCTAACCCTGGCCATTCGTTTCAAAACAGTGTATTATTGAGCAAAAGGGGGAATACATTATGAAATTATGAACATATCAGCACAAAGTCATCATGACTATTGGAAAAAAAACACTTAAGATGCTTATCTTCCTTGGGGTGGGCTACAGAAATCTTTTCATAAATGAAGGATAGCACATTTTGTCCCTAGAAATAGACATGATTTTGCAGGATATGATTGTTATCTCAGGTGGCTAGTAATGCAGTGGATAGAATGCTGGGCCTGGAGTCAGGAAGATTCATCTTCCTGAATTCAAATCTGGTCTCAGACACTTTCTAGCTGTGTGACTCTGGGCAAGTGACTTAATACAGTTTGCCTCAGTTTCCTCATCTGTAAAATTTGCTGGAGAAGGAAATGGCAAACTACTCCCGTATCTTTGCCAAGAAAACCCCAAACTAGGTCGCAAAAAATCAGACATGACTGAAAATTAGCGAATAATGGCAAATTGTTATCTCCATTGGAAAGAAAATGATTCATATTTGTAGAACTGTGTACCTTTTTTCTATATTTGGATTAGTTGTACTCCTTTCTTTAATTTGGACAAAAGGGGCATAAGCAGGCATACAACCAATAAACAAGTATTACCACCAAGACCCCCCTCCTTTATTACTCACTTCAGCAGCTAATGCTGTGAAACATCAAGTTGATATTTAAAAATCATCATGATAAGGTTATATTATGAAACATAACAAAAGAAACTTATTACATCATAGTTTATTATTGCAAAATAGTAAAGATTTTTTACTGGTGACTTCACAGGGTTTTAAAAGTCACCAACCCTGAAACTGGTCATCTCATCTCTGACCAACTTTCCAAATGCTTCAAGTTCATGACTGAAAATCATTTTCCTGGAAACATGAGTACAACACATTAAAATTATTAATAGCCTATGCCAATGAGGGCATCTGGGCTAAAAATTACCCAAATTCGGGTATTCTAGAGTAACAATCAAGATTCCATTTGCAATCAACAATGCTTTAATTCAGCTGAGTACTAATAACCTCAATATCATTTTTCCATGTTAATGTAATCAATGCTGACCAATCAGAACTATCTTCTTATTTTGTGGTGGGAAAAAATAAACTACAAAACCTCATGTACAAAACCCCAGCTTCTACTAGATAAGAGGGGAAAAAAGCAACAATGGAAAAATCTTTTGAAGTTTGACATTTAAAATAACTATAAAACAACCAGTGCTCAAGCTACTCTTTGAGGACTCAAAGGGTATTGCTCTGCTTTTGAATGCATAATATCTACCCCAGTTCTAGTAAATATCACAGCCGAACAGTTCTAATCGAAGAGTAATGCCTTGATTCCATGACTTGGGGATGAAACGGATGAACCGGGAAAAGATGGGAGGGTTGAAAAAATTCTTGACCTGTCCTTTGGGATTAACATTTCCCACAAAAATCTGAAAAGAAAGAATAAGAAAAGAATTAGTGCTAGAAAGGCATACAGAAAGATATACAGAGAAACTCTTTATGCCCTTTAATTCAGATGGGGGTGTTTGCAGCACTTCCTGTCCTCCTTCTCTTCCTCCTTGTAGAATGAAGATGCTTTTCTGACCTCATCATAGACTTTGCCTGGGCATGTGTGTTTCTAGGTTGAATTAGAAGATGAAGGAAGCTAATAAAGAGGAAGGGTAGGTAGCTAGAGCTTCAGTAAAGACATTTCTCCAGTTAGGAAACATTAACTTGTTTGTTTGTTTAAAATTGAATAGAATTGTTTAGAATTGAGACAGCACAATGTTGGGCTTAGGGTTGAAAGACTTGGGTTCAGACCATAGCTCTGCTGCTTACTAGCCATGTGATCTGGAACAAGTGATTTAACCTCTCTGAACCTCAGTCTCCTCATCTGAAATTGAGGATAATAATAGTTGTACTATCTCCTAGTTTTGTGGGGAAGACCAAATGAGATAATTATGTAACTATAAATAGCTATGTGACTGCTGACTCTTATTAGCCAGTGTCTAGCAGTATGCCAAGCTATATGAATAAATGAAGGGATGTCCTGTTTCTACCACCAGAGCTGCTTGAGGGCAGAGATTTCTTTGTATCCCAATACTTAACCTATTGCCTAGCTCATAGCAATGCCTTGCTCTGTAAATGTTTGCTGATGACATGTATTTTTCCTCTTCTGGGAATGGCTACCCTCACTGCTGGCAATAGCTAATGTAACCTTTGAGTAGGACCTCTAACACAAGGAACTAGTTAAGGAAGCTGTTCATAACACAAGAAGAAATTAGAGGCATGATATAGCAGGTCAGCTTTAAGGATCCCTGCTTTCCCACACCCTGTAGTGGAAGACCTTACTTGTTGCTTCAGAATCAATATCACACAAAAGTTTATTATCAGTGTATGTAGAATTTAATTAAATAATAAAAATCCTCAGAATAATTAGTGACAATATTAATCATCTCAAATCCTAATACTTTTATTCAGCTACCAAAAGCTGTTATGTTATTCACCTGTGCACTAGTCTGTGGAACTTTAAATGTGTGTGTGTGTGTGTGTGTGTGTGTGTGTGTGTATAAATAAAACATATATCTCAAGTGGCATAGTGATTTATTGCAAAGCCTTTTTAATTTGATTTTCACCAAATGATATAAAAAAGAATGATTTTTATGTAATAATAATACTACTAAATCTTCAAACACTATTTTGGGGAGGGGCAAGGCAATTGGGGGTTAAGTGACTTGCCCAGGGTCAAACAGCTAGGATGTATCAAGTGTCTGGTCTGAGATTGGATTTAAACTCAGGTCCTCTTGACTCCAGGGCCACTATGCCACTGTGCCACCTAGCTGCCATCTTCAAACACTATTACCCCTCCAAATAAAAATGGTCTTTACCCAGTTCACAATTGAACCAACTTAAATATAGAAAGTACCAGTAACTCACTGTGTGAACTTGGGCAAATCACTGACCTCTAGTTGGTTTCTCAGTTAGCTTGTGTTTAAAATTCAGGGGTTGGACTATATGACTTCCAGGTTTCTTTCCAGCTCTAAAATTCGGTTTCTAACCCAAACCTAGAGTTACAAGGCCAGGCAATGGTGAAAGAGGGATTTAGATATCATTTTCCTAAGTACCTACCTTAGGGGTTGCATTATTATCTCTTTGCTAAGACATCACATTGTACCTTTTCCGTCATGGACGACTTGTCCTTGTAAGGTTTCCATTCTGTGCCATGATCGCTGTAGAAGATAGCATAAGTCATCACGTACATTTCATTTGAGAAAGACTTGGCCCCTTGGGTTACAATCGCTGTTATTTTCTTGGTTTTGAGCAGGTCTATCTGCAGCCACTGCTTGTTGTTGTTTGACTAAGAAAGTTAGAAAGACAGTTTGGTGAGGCGAGAGCTTTTAGGTGCACAGTATTTATAGACGTGGATCATAAAGGGAGAGACGAAAGGATGGGGGATTCTTTGTGTGCTATTTCAGATGGATCATGGAGGTGCACAGTATTTATAGACATGGATCATAAAGGGAGAGACAAAAGGATGGGGGATTCTTTGTGTGCTATTTCAGATGGATCGTGGAGGTGCAGAGTATTTATAGATGTGGATCATAAAGGGAGAGACAAAAAGATGGGGGATTCTTTGTGTGCTATTTCAGATGGATCGTGGATTCATAGAAGACTTTAGGGCATATGATTTCTGTCTTGAAATAGCTGAAAAGCTGGCACAAGGAAGAGGGATTAGATATTCCCAGAGGAGAATAAAGAACAATAGGTAGATGCTGCAAAGAAAAACTTCCTTAATAATTGGTTATACAAAATGTGGGATGCACTGCCTCCCGAGGGTCCTTCCTGACTGGGGGTTTTTAAACCAAGGCTGGTTGTCCACTAGCACGGTAGGTTATAGAGGGGCATCTTGTATAGGTAGTGATTGATGCCCACTGGATGCCCACTGAGATCCTGTCCTACTTTTTGATGCTCTGAGAGATAACATCCCTCCTTTTAGGCAGGTTTGCCAGAAAAGCCTAGTAATGATTTTTAGAGAAAGAAGATGGTGCCCTGCTTCAGGCAAATGCTAGCCACCACCCTGAAATTCCTTGCACCCTTGAATTTCTGAGTTCCAACCAATTCCTCTCTCCATTTCTGCTCCCAGGCTGCTGGGTGTTACTGGAGAAGCCAAGAAATAACACTAATCTCATCCAATGTAAATTTATTGCATAATCTCAGCTGAACATTTGTTGTTGCCCAGAAATTCTTTTAATCAGCTCTTACTGACACCATATCATATCCCCAGTGGAAGTTTTGGCGCCCTTTCCCTACTCCTAAGCTTCACACACTCAAAGTAAATTGACCTCCTCTCTTCTGTTATTGAAATCAAAGCTATGTGATCTTAGTTCCCTCAATTTTGCAGCATTATAGGATTTTTCAGCTGGAGGATATCTTAGAGATAATTTAGTCTTACTCCCTCATTTTACAAATGAAGAAAATGAGACCCAGAAAGTTTAAGTGGATTGCCTGCAGTAGAACACTCAGTAATGAATAGCCAGAATTCAAACCCAGGTCCTCTGACTTGAAATCCAGTGTTCTTTTCATTACACAAGTTACTTCCACTTTCTCCCCCATATTAAAACTGCTCTGTGCCTTCACCTGTCCTGTCTTCTTTTCCTTCTCAAAAACCAACTCCTTACCAAGGCTAACCTATCCAACTATTCACATGCACCCTTAATTTGGCCCTTTATTATCTCCTCTAGGACCTTATTCCATCAATCATTCATTCTTGTTTTTATAATTTTAATCTTTCCTCTCTGCTGGTTTTTTTTTTTGCCCTTTGTCTATGAACAAGCTCATATCTGGATGAAGAAATAAACTAAAAACCCTTCTAATAAAGCCTTATACCCAATGATATGCTGGTTAAATAACAGACTCTCTGAAAAAAAAATACCCATGGCATACTTCTACTTTTAATCTGCATTATAAACATTTTCTCCATCACTTTCTTAAGTCTAAGCAATTGACCAGCTATAAATGAAGCCCTGATTTGTAGCATTTGCTGATTTCTGAAATGTAAATAAATGCTTGCATGGAATATTTAATAATCAGCTCTCTGGAGCCAGCATCACCTGGCTTCAATACACACCTGCCCATATCCCATATCTCTCCCAGACTTCTTCAAAGTAGTTCAAATAATGACTTATATTCTACTTCCTAGCTACACACTCACTTTAAAGGGCACTTGCCAGGAAATAGTCAACAATGTCAAACATTGTGGAGAGATAACGCACTGCGACTGAGAAAAAAAAAGCCATTGTATTTGGCAATCGAGAAATAAGCAGTGATTTGGGAAGAGGCGTTTCAGCTGAGCTGTGGGGCTGGAAACCAGCTTGCTAGGAGTCGAGAGGTGAGTGGGAGGTTCTGGATCCCTTTTTTCTTCACTTGTAAAATGAGGACATTCGACTAGTTGATCACTACAGATCCTTCTAGCACTAAAATCCTATACTCCTCTGTCCCATGCATTTGCTTCTCTCTGCCTTGGCTCGTGCCATTCATTCCCTGGCTGAGAAATGCCCTTTTCCTCTTTCTCCCTATCACATGACTCCCTTGTTTCCTCTCAATCAGAAACTAGATAGAATCCAATCAGAATCCCAAGCAAAAACAAGATAGAAAGATAGAAACTATCTTTCCTGCCTTTGATCCCGAAAAGTCCTAGGTTTATACCGTTCATACACTTAGCACATTCTGTTTTTATACTGCAGTTATTTGTATATGTGTTTGTCTCCCATACTTGGTTTATAAGCTCTTTGGGAAGCAGCTACTGGGTTTCCATTTATCTCTATGTCCAACAGTGTTCTTGTCCATTTTTAAAGAGAGGGTGTGGTCTTCAGTGTTCTGGGCCTGAAGTCAGGAATATCTAATTCCAATTCTAGCTTAATATACTGACACACTGTGTTACCTTGGGCAAGTCATTTAACTTCTCTCTGCCTCAATTTCCTCAAATGTACATGGGAATAATAATAACACAGTACGGAGTTGTTGTGAGGATCAAGTGAGCACTTAACTTTGTGAATCACGTAACACAGTGCCTGGCACATAGTAAGTACTTAATAAATACTTATTCCCTTCCTTTTTTCCCATTTGTCATTATATATAACTGTGGGAAACTCCTGGAGTGAAATCTCCCTCCACTGATGCAGGCTGGTAAGTAATCTGGAATACTGGTTGTATTAGGCCCTAGCTAAATGTTTGGTGAATTGAACATCCCCTAAATGGAACCCTAAGAGCTGGACACCCAGTCAACAAGCATTTATTAAGCACCTACTAGTGTGCAATAGATAAATAGGTAGAGCATTTATTAACTATTTATTATGTGACAGGTACTTTGCTAAGCCCTGGATACACACACACACACACACACACACACACACACACACACACACACACACACACTGCTATGTCTTTAGCCATTGAATAGTGATGGATGAGTTTTGCATCCTTTAGGGTGGAACTTGACCCCCTCCCCTATGTAAAAAAAAAAACCCAAAACTTCCTTAATGTTTTCTTCTCACACTAATAAAACAGGACCTTTGTCAAAATGACAGCAGCTCAGCAACATTTCCATCCATGTCCACTTCATGAAGGGTGTGTGTGTGTGTGTGTGTAATTTTTTCCCCCTAAAAATCCAACAAGGGTGAAAGAGCAGGGTGAGCTTGGCTGGCTATGGGAATAGCTCCGGGGTGACAGGCAGAGCTTCCTCTGCAATGCTACACTAAGAAGAAAAAGTTCATTATTTCCCCCGATACATATACATATAAAAACATAAACATGTATACATATACATATAACATATATAACACACCCACACACCCACATATATATATATACATATATATATGTATATATATATATATATATACATATATATATACACACACACACACACATATATATAAAAAACACTGTTAGTTGTCCTGCTTTGATAAGGATTCTGACAAGCACATCACCTACCACCTGGGAGAGAATTCAGTCTTGCAGTATCTATGGCTTAATCAGAGATACTGCAGGTAAAGATGACCTCACCCCAGATCCAGCCTTATTTAGATGATGAATGAGGGAGGATTAGAGGGGGCAGATGAAGCTCAGTGAGTGACAGGGTTATTAGAACAGAATCTTTGGGAGATTCCGCCTGTCCTGTGAAGTGAACTAAATATATTTAGAGCAATGATTCACTGCCTTTCGGAGTTGCAACACCACAGTGTTGTTTATTTGACATACCCATTCCACCTTCTTCTCCTGCCCAGCCCTTGCTAATAAAAGTATACACTCTATGGAATGAAAATGTAAAGAAAATGAAAAATTTTGTTTGGGGAATTTCAAAAATTCACAACAATCTTTAAAATGGTTAGAGGCACTTTGGAGTCCTCTAAAAATCATGGCTTGATAACACTGATTTAGAAAATAGCAGCTATAGGATTTTGGTTGGGAAGAAAAAAGGATACCAGAGAAATGTAAGTTAAGAGGAGATGGCTAGATATAGAGAGATCTTTCTTTGATTTGTAATCCCCCTAAATAAAGGAGTACAAGGGAGAAGAATTTTAAAACCTGGATGCATAACTTTTATCAACTCAAGTGATTTCAGAAATTAAAAATCAAAATGAATTTTTCACTACTGTTGGTTTTATCACATAGGTCTGGGTACCAGGTATAAATTTGAGGTGGATTTGATAAGACAAATAGTGTATGAAGTGAAAGAGTCAGGAGAGGGAATTTTGTGTGACCCTAGATAAATGCCTTCACCTCTTTGGGTCTCAGTTTCCAATCTGTCAAATGAGGAAGGTGGATAAGATGATCTTGTAGGGTTCTTTCTGCTCCAGTATTCTATGATGCTATGACCCTATATGTATTTTGATCTAAAGGTGAAATTCCTAGATGTGTCTGGTTCTTCTTAGAACATCAGAACTCAGTGCAGAGTCACCCTTTAGAGTTATGTACTTTTTTTTTTACTTCATGTATGGGGAAACTCCCTATGCCTTCCTAGTGATTTCCTCTGGGGGAAAACTCCTGGAATGCTGTATAGGGTTCAGAGACTAGCGCTTCAGGCATCTGAAGAGAAGGAAGTGCTCATTGTTTAGGTTTGCCAGTTTTCTGTAAGGTTATCTACCTAATTTTGACTGCACAGCAATGTGGAAGAGAAAACTAACCCCCCCCCAAATGTGTCAAAGATGAACATTTATACTCAGACCAATTGTCCCCAATATATCTGATCAACCTCTTCTTTCATCAAATATCCACAATTTCATTGGTGTGGGTACTTCCTCTACTGATGTGTACTTACAATTCCTCTAAGCCTTAGTAGATGGTTTCATGAATTGTAATTTTTTTAAAAAAATCATCTGCTGACCAACTCTCTGGGGATGGATCTTTCCCACTTTAGCTAGGCTAGGCTTAGATTGATGCTGGACTTGTATCTGAAGACTCTTTAGCTTGGCAGGACCTGCCCAAGTTCTAACCTTGTTGACACTGACTTCAAGAACCCAAGGTCACTTCATGCCACGATGAGGGATCAGAGGAAGACTTTAATGGTCGATGGACTCTCATCATTGGTCATATTAGCTCTTTGAAATGTGTTTGATCAATGGAAGGAAGCACTTAGACTGGTTTGAGAACAGCAGTGATCGCACAGGGGATTATGATATTGAAACAATACAAAATCAATTCAGAGATTCAGATATCTAGAGCTGGAAGACACCTGAGAAGTCATCTGGTCCAACCCTTTTTATTTTACAAATGAGGAAACTGAGTCAGAGAAGTTCAGTGATTTGCCCAAGGTCAAATAGTAAGAAGAGCTGAGAATCGAATTCAGGTCCTATGACTCTATGTTCAGCATTCTTTCCACTGCACCATCCTACCTATGTTTTAATTTTTAAAACTAACAGCACATGGTCCTTTTAAAAAGAGTAAAATTGTTAGATTCACTAAGTTAATCATATAAGTTAATAATAATATTTATATAATATATGTATTTATATATAATTATATAGTTAACAACAATAATAAATTAATTCACTAAGCTTATCGCAACTCTGAAAAGTTTAGAAATCATCAATGATACATAAAAGTTAAACCCCTCAGATGTGTGCAGGTCAGAAATTATTTTTCTCTAATCCAAATATAAGTGCTATAGCTACCACGTTCTCTAGAATTTTAATAAGTATAAACAGGAGACATGGTTCCTGTTAACAGAGTCTCTTTGTCATGTCTACTACAGTTCCTTTTTTTTTAACCCATGAGAACTTGGACACAACCGTTTGCTGTGGAGATTTTACCTTGGCTTGCCAGGCATTCACGCGACCTTGAGCATTGAGACGGGCATAGAAGGGTGACCAGTAACCTCCCAACAAAGATTTTTTCATTGATGAAGCTGTAATCTGATTATTTTCTATCTTTTGGCTTTCCATACCCAGAGGTGTGGAGCAACCTGTCAAGGGGAGATCACCATGATTTAATTAACAAACATTCGTTGAGCTGTACTGTGTTACAAGCTATGTGGCATACAAGAAATGCCTGACATGGCCCTTGCGTTCAGAGAATGTATGGTTAAGAGAATCATGAAAAACTTAAAAGGTCATTGAGTCTAGAATAGACACTAGTTTTCAGGAAAGGTGCATGTTTCTAACATTTGGGACTTTACTGTGGTTTTAAACCAAAATTATAGAAAAAGATAAAACTGTAGTTTCCCTTGAGGGAGATACCATGTTCACCTTTATCTGTTCTACTAGGAAATATGACTTCGTCCTCCCTCTGTGGTACCAAGATACATGAGAATAGAGATGGAAGGATTAGTGGATGAGAAAACTCATTCATCCTTGTTACATAGAATTTTTGCTTCTTTAACATATTTCATGTGGATTTGGACATACCTGGGCTTGCAGCCAAGGCACCAGCCTGAGCTCCTCACTATCCCTCATCCCCCAGTGAGTTCCCAAGTCCTGTCATTTCTACCTTTATAACATCTCCTCCCTCTCCGCTGTGGCACTGCCTGCCCCGGGGCAGCCCCTTTATCACCTCAAACCTAGATTATGGCCAGAGCCTGCTAGTTGCTCTCCCCAAGCCAGGTCTCTCCTTACTCCAGTGTACTCAGCTATCACATTGATCTTCTTAAAGCTGAGGTCTGACCATGTCACTCCTCTCTCTCCATCTCCTATTCAGTCAATTCTAGTGTCTACCTGTTGCCTCCAGGATCAAATATAAAATTGTCTCTTTTGCTTTTTAAAAATCCTCCATAATCTGGACCCTTCCTATCTTTCACATTGTCTTATTCCTTACACTTCCTCCTACCTCCTCTCCTCCCCCACCCTGATACCTACTTTGCAATCCAGTGACACTGGCCTTCATGTTGTTTTCTCTCTCTCTCTATCAATTGTGGGCAGTTTTACTTGCTGTTTCCAAGCCTGGGACTCTCTTCCTCCTCATCTTCTCCACCTGGCTAGCTTCTGTGGTTTCCTTTAAATTTCAGCTAAAATGCCATCTTTTCTAAAAAGGCTTTTCAGGGCAGCTAGGTGATGTAAACAATATCTCATTGAAGAAGGTTTACAGTAATTGTGGGAGGTTAGGTATTACTATTCTCGCTTTATAAGGAAAAGTCTTCAGAGTTTAAGTGACTTGCCTCTGGTCACATAGCTAATAAATGTCATGTATTTTATCTACTGTATAATGTTGCAGTTAGGGTTACAGGGTAAGTCTGAATATTTGGGATTTGTAGTTGGTTTTGGGACCTGGTTAGACAAAACAAAACAACAACAACGACAAAAAAGACTGTAGAAATAATGAACAAAACTAAAAGCTTGTTCCTTGACAAGACTACCAAAGAACTGATAAAACTTTAGCCAATATGATTAAAAAGGAGAAGGCAGAAATTCAAATAGATAAACCACAAGATGGAATCATGACAAAACAAGAAAAAGTAAAAAGAATTATGGGAACCTACTATGTAGTGTTACATGCTAACAAAACTAAGAACACAAAAGAAATAGAAGAATGCCTTCAAAAATATAAAATATTCAAATGATAGAAGACCAAATAGAGATCTTAAGTAATCCAATTTTGAAAAGGAAACAGGACTAGCTATAAAGGAATTGCCCAAAGGGAAAAAAAAATCACCTCTTGGTCCTGATGGATTTTCAGGGGAATTCTATCAAACTTTTAAGAGCAATGAATACTAATCAAATTATTCTCAGAAACTGAGAAAGAAATACTCTACCAAACACTTTTTATGAGAAAAATATATTTCTAATACTTAAACTAGGGAAAGATAAAGAAAAGAATGATAGACTAATATCAATAATGAATACAAATTCATACTTTTAAATAAAATCCTTTCAAGTGAATTATAGCAATTTATCAAAGGAATCATTCATCATGACTCATTTTAATTTATACAAGGGATATAAGGATGGTTGAACACTAGGAAAGCGATCATCATAATCATATTAAAAAATGAAAACATACTAAACCTGAATTAATCTATTGTTGAGAAGTCATCATAATCAAATATTGTTCTAGTCTGAAATGGGCACAGTTTCAGGGGATACTCCCTTTGGGACAAGTATGTGTGAACACTTAGAGTGACAGCAGGTGACACTCTGGTTGACAGACCAAGAGGTGAGACCAAGATTCCAGTGCAGATGGCACACTTCCCTCTCATCTGAAGCCTACCATTCTAGGCACGGTGATAGCTTAGTCAGAGGTGGGGAACCTGTGACCTGGAGGCCACATATGGCCTTGGGTGTGGCCTTTTGATTGAGCCCAAGTTTTACAGAACAAATGCTTTTATTAAGGGGATTTGTCTGTGAAGTTTGGATTCAGTCAAAGGACAGCACTTGAGGACCTAGAGGGCCACATGTGGCTGGAGGACACAGGTTCCTACCCCTCTGGGGGAAGACCAATACTCCCTAAGTTCAATCCATACTTCAAAATTTCCATTTCGGGTTGTGGATAGAGTGTTGACGCAGATTTATTAGAACAGCATTCATGTTCCATCTCTAAAGCTAACTAAGTGTATGACATAGAAGAGTCACTTAATTTGTTTAAGTTTTAGTTTCCTCATATGCAAAATGGGGATAATAATGCCTGAGGGACCTACCTAGCTCACAGAGTTGTTGTGGGGCTCATGAGCCCCACATTTCTCAAAATAAAATAAACATTTTATTTATTTTATTATTTATTGTAATATTTATATTTTCAATATTATAGATACCATTTAATATATCTATCATTTAATAACAACAAACATACACTTACATGTTTTATTATATATTTAACATAATTATATTATATATTTAATAAATCATGTTTTATTATTGATTTAGTAGAACTATTTATTATATTTAACATACTATTTAAGACAGTATATTTTATTGTTTAATGATACTTAATAAAACATATTTTATCATATATTTAATATGGTAGTATATTTTATTCTATACTTAATACTATAGCATATTTTATGTTATATTTAATATAATAATTATATTATTTTACATCTCAAATAAAATGTGATGTAAGTTTACTCTTATTCCTCCTTCTTTTCTCCTATTCCCTCCTCATCCTTCTTGCCACACAAACTGTTGGACACACTGAAAACTGGAGCAATCTTCCTAAGTCACTGAAAATAATTTAGCAGTGATGTGTTCTACCAAACCTGTTTCTATGCCTAGTGGAGGAAGAGCCAGTAAATCCTCATTCCTTACCTTGGACCTCACAGCCCAACAATTCCAGACGGAGGGTAGGTCTCTTGTAGGAATGGGTTGGGGAGATCCGAATGTATTTAGCCACAATGGGTGGGTCAAAGAGATTTTCTTTGATGGTGGAGGCATCTGAATTACCCTCAAAGTACTAGAAGGAAAAAGCAGGGACAAATCATTAAAAAAAAAATCCTCTCCTTTGTAATCCTATCTATTTTATTACATGTGTTTAAAAACATTATTCTGAGGAAGAATACATAGGCTTCACCAGATTGCCCAAGGGGTCTATGGAAGAAGAAAAAAAGTTATGACCATTGGGGCATAGCTTGATCATCTCCCCTTAGAGGCCTTTCATGAGCTGTTATGTGTTAGCCTTCTCTTTCTCTTGACATCACTTTGTATCATTTTGTCCATTCTTTGTAGATCTCAATCCATGTCCAGGTCATATGCTCCAGTAGAATACAGCCCCTGTGAGGCCAAGAAGAACTTCATTTCTGTCTTTGTAGCCCCAGTAAGCAGCACAGTGCCAGGCACAGAGTAGGCATGTAAACCCTGTTGAGGTGGATTCCATTTCCAAATCTACAGAGGGGATGTTAGCACAGGTCTTCTAGAGTTTTGCTATCTTGAAAACCTGACTCTGTTATTCCAGGGCAAAGACAGCCAATTCCTTTGAATAGTCTTTTATTTGTGGTCTAGTATCACAGAAAAGAGTTGGGTTGGAGGGCAAAGAAGAATTCTTCCAGTCAGCTTTGTGGAAACTGAAACTGATGTAGTCTACTTTAAAATTCTGGAAAGTGTCTTAACCATAGGATACCTTGCTTATTTCCCCCAACAGATTAATGCCTTCTCTCCCTAACTACTCTGTATTTAACTAATTTGTATTTATTCTGTACATATATACAATGTCTTTCCCGGTAGAATTTAAGGTCCTTGAGAATTCTGTTCGGTTGTTTCAGCTGTGGCCCCATTTGGGGTTTTCTTGGCAAAGATGCTGGAGAGGTCGGCCATTTCGTTCTCCAACTCATTTTATAGATGAGGAACTGAGGCAAACAGGGTTAAGTGACTTGCCCAGGGTCACACAGCTAGTAAGTGTCCGAGGCACTATTTGAATTCAGGTCTTCCTGACTCTAGGTTTGGCCCTCTAGTCACTGTGCCACTATAGGGCACTGACTTTGTATCCTGGTATCTAGCACACAGCAGGAACTTAATAAGTGATTGCTGACTGACTTATTGCTGAAGTCTGCATGGTTGACACTTCCTTATTTGCTATTTAACCTTAGAACTGAAATCAATAAAGAGGACCTCCATATTCACTGTTATTGGAATGAATATAAGCCTCTTTGCATTTGAAAATGAAATGGATCTAAGCTTGTGTTTCAGGGTTCATTTTGTTGGGGAGGTCTACCACAAAAAAACTTGCTGCTTACCTTTTCTTTTCATGAAATGTTATAGAAAAATGGGCCAAGGACATTTAAATGTTGATGAATGTTTGTAGACTCTACCATCTAGCTTCTTATTTAAAATTGATGCCTATGCCAGCCCTACCTCCTCTTAATAGAAACAGAATAATTTCCTAGGGTATTATGATAACACTTTGCCCTCCTTACGTGGCATTCAAATCATAACATGAAATTTTTTAAAGCATGAAGATTAACTTAGCAAGAATGAATGCAAACTCCTTGAGGTCTAAGAGCATGGTTCTCTTTGTTTTAGCCTGTTCTATTGTAGAGTGCCTGCCATGGGGAGAACACTTGGGTTTCTGTTAATAATCAGGGAAGTAGCACAGTACAGTGGCAGACAACTGACCTTTTGTCTGGGAAGACTGGGGTTCATGTGCTGCTTCTGATGAACCTAGGATATATAACGTTGACCTGTCAGGGCTCTAGGAACTTAAGATTTTAGATCCACATTGGTACAGGTCATTTCCTTACCTGAGAGTTCACCGTATCACTGAAATCATAAGTTTGGTTCCTATGCGTTTGGTCATGTTTTCTAGATTGGGAGCTCTCTGGAATCAGGGTCATATTTTTAGTGGGCTATTCATAGCACCCACCACTAAATAACTCATTTAGAAAGGGAGTTATAGCTTCTGACACCTCAAAAAGACTATTTCACAGTTACCCACCATTATCCAGAAATATATCTATCCATCTCTCTCTGTCTCTCTCTCTCTCTCTCTCTCTCTCTCTCTCTCTCTCTCTCTCTCTCTCTCTCTGTCTATCTATCTATCTACCTACCTACCTCCTGTTTTGAAGTGCTGTTCCCTTTGAAGTACCGCCACATTCTTTTGTCAGAGCTATAGGAAACACAGAACTGGGTGGTATAGTGGGATGTCAGGTAGTGTTTGGCTCCCTGGGTCTGTATCCCAGTAAGAACAACTTCTCTTTCAAAGTCCACCTGTAATGGAAGCAGATGCATCAAATGGTCATCCTGGTCTGCAAAGTAATTAATGCTTGTTTGTTACTATATAACTTGCTCTGAAAAATGTATTCAGTTGGCTTTTCTTCAGAGCTATCTTCCATTGAGCTAGATTCTAAGCCCATTGCAGGCAGAGAGCTTGTTAGAGGCTTTCACTGTACCCTTATGTCATCTAGCACATCCAAGCCAAATATGTAGATAGAAACGGGTTGCCATAGTGGATAGATTGCTATATTTGGAGTCAGGAAGACTTGAGTGTGAATCCCACCTTAGACATTTACTTAGCTCTGAACTCTGAACAAGACATTTAACCTTTAAGCCTTAGTTTCCTCATCTGTAAAATGGGCATAATGATAGAACTTACTTCACAAGAACTATAGACTCATAGACTTATAGATAGGAGGGATGCCAGTATCTTGCCCAAGGATACATAGGCAGTAAGTAGTAGAAGCAGTATCAAATGAGGCAATGTAGGTATTTTGTAGATTGTAAATAGCTATTTAAATGTTACCTATTGCTATTATATACTTACAGAGTTACTTGAGATTCAGAGGGATTAAGTGATTTGCCCAGGGTCTTATAACTAACACATATCAAAGGCAGAATTTGAACCCAGGTCTTCCTGACTCCTGACTCTAATCCCAGCCCTCTATCTGATATGTGTGTGTGTATGTACCTACACACACACACACACACGCACATGTATATATACATATATGTATGTGTATATATGCACATATGTATATATTACACATATATGTATACACACACACACACACACACACACACATATATATATATATATATATATATATATATATATCACACACATATATATTACAGTGCTAAGACAACTAGTAGGTGCCCAAGAAATAGTTGTTGATTATCTGATTGATAAAATGAGTCCAACCTTAATTTGAGATAGAGATTTGATTTCCATTCCAAATATTAACAAGTACTAACAGAATGATGAAATGCAGCTCAAATCAAAGGGGTGCAGGGTAGTTACACACAACAGACATTGTCGTATTACTGAGGCACACCTGGATCCAAGGTTCAGACGAAGAAGAACGTGCTCGTTGTTCTACACTCCAAGCGTTGTAAGATCCACCATTGTTTAACCTCGCTAATTTAGGGTACCAATAACCTAGATTTCAAGGAAAGAAGAAAATAAGGAAGTTGAATTTGAAAAAAGATCAGGGATCCAGTGATTCTCAATTTTAGTGGAAAGCCACTTTTCCAGTAGGAAATCCTCTTCCCTCTTAGTTTTATGTTACGAGAAAGAGACAACATAGTTGGGTGTGAGTTTGAAGTGGTAACCAAATATCCTTGGCTAGCACTTACTAAGTGCCAGGCACTGTCCTAAGCTATGAGGTTACCAAGAGAGGTAAAAGCTGCTTAAGCATTGTCTTCTGCATAATGAATTTTCTGCCCAAAGGCTAATACCCTTCTCCTCCGACTAAACTACCTTGTATTTAACTACTTTGCATATATTTGTATTTATTCACTTTCTATTTAAGCTTCATATTTTTTTATATGTACTTGTTATCTCCTCCATCAGAGTGTAAGCCTCTTGTGAGCAGCGATTGCCTCATTTTTCGTATTTGCATCGTCAGCACCTAGACAGTGCCTGGCACATAGGAGCAGATGCTTAATAAATGCTTGTTGATGCATGAATTAATTGATAATCTTAAGTTCATCTACAGGCAGTCCCTGACACACAAGTGATTTGCCCACTCCTTCTGGTCCCCCTACTTTCTAAGTCCTCCAGGACCCTCAGCACCAGAACCTTAGCATCTGCTGGAAAATTTCTACCCCCACCCTCCTAAATTATCACACCTCTGTTTTTTATTCTTCCAAGCTGATTGAGAACTAATAAAGGCCATCTCAACGTAGCGAGGTGGGAAGTCAAAGCAGTTTCAACATCTGGGTAATTTAATAATTTAATAATAATAAGGCTCACATTTACATAGTACTTTACAGTTTAGAGTTTTCCTTAACTCTGCTAGTGCCAGTACTTACACCCATGGGCATCTTGCACTCTGTGGAGAAGAGGGGGAAAAAAAAGTATAGGTGGTGGTTACTGAAGTCCTTGGTGACAATGCTTCTACCTGCCTCAGCTTCCAAATATAAAGTCCTCTGACATTTAAAGATCTTTATAACCTGACTCCTTTCCACACTATTTCCAGCCCAGCTACACTGGCCTCTCACATGATCCTCCATTTCCCAATTCTTTGTCTTTGTACTGCTGTCTTCCATGCCAAGAGTACTTTGCTCACTCACCTCTACTTAGTTTTCCTGGCTTCCTTCAAAACTTAGCTTAAATCGCACCATCTGAAGGAAGTTAAGGAAGTCTGTGCTAGTTCTGTGGTGTGTGTGTGTGTGTGTGTGTGTGTGTGTGTGTGTGTGTGTGTGTGTGTGTGTGTGTGTATAGGGTGTACATACATATATATATGTATGTATACACATACATATAATATATGTGTATATGTAAGTATATATGTGTGTGTATATAATGTGAAGATAAAGCTTATTTTGGTTTTGTTTTGTTTTGTTTTTAGGAAGTCAGTGTGTGAGGGGAGAGAATGAAGGAGATACAAGAATGAGACTGAGTTGTCGTCTGCTGTGTTAAATATGTTCATTGCAATATTTAGTCCAATTATTCCACTTGTACCTACTGGTGGCACATGAAGGAGAAACAAAGAAATCCCTTGAATATCCCTGTCATCAGAGCCATGAATAGAGATTTTTGTTCTTGGGGCAAGTACCAAAAATGTCACCCAGAACACAGAAGACACTCTTAACAGGGGGACGGGGCAGACTCTCCCCAACAGGGGGATGCAGAGAACCAGGGATATGAGCCCACAAGCACTATGAGGCTCTGCTAAGGAGAAAACTTCCCCACTCTCACCCAAGAAATAGGCCATTTGCTTATTTTAACTGATAATTCCTGATAATGAAGTAATGAGGTCATTTTTTTTCTTTCACACTTGGAATCTAAGAAGATTATGGGGGTAGAGTGGCAACTCTCAAAGTAATCATTATCATAAAATATTAATGACATTCTATCTCTGGCTTAATATTCTCTCAGTACATTCGATTCTTCCCCTCATTCAGCGAATGATTCCAAGATGAACCTGTGTGGACAAGAACTCACTAGATTGTTGACTGTGGCTTCCCTGTCATCTGCATGTGCTTTCATTTGAGGTAGGGTCATATTTGAAACAAAAATTAGGGTCTTTGGTTGGAACAGAGCAAATACCTCTTTCTTGGCTTTTTATAGGATTTAGAGTTCAAAGGAATCTTGTACATCACTGGTTCTAACCCGTTTCTTTGACAGAGAAATTCAGTGTCTCAGGCAGGTGGAGTGTCCAAAATCACCCAGCTATTGTCTGGAACTGGTCAAGGTTTCAGACCCGGGATTTCAGCCCACATCCTCTGACTCCGAGGCGTGTTACTTCCCATAATGCAGTACCCCTTCCATATGATTTGTGTGAATTAAGATTGCCAGGGGTTATTTTAAGAGGCAGTGTGGGGGTGGCTAGGTGGTGCAGTGGATAGAGCACTGGCCCTGGAATCAGCAGGACCTGAGTTCAAATCTGGCCTCAGACACATAACACTCACTAACTGTGTGATGCTGAGCAAGTCACTTAACTCCAATTGCCTCACCAAAAAAAAAAAAAAGAGGAACTGTGGCAGAAAGTTAGTAGCTTTAGACTCGAGTTTGAATGTCAGCTCTGATACTAGCGAAATGACCTTGGGCTCATCACTTAACCTCTGACCATCTGTTTCCTTATGTGTAATCTGAGATAGCTACATACCTATTTAACAGGTTTGCAGTGAGAAAGGTGCTTTGTAATTCATAAAAAGCTATTGGAATATAATGATTATTAATATCTCTCAGGGTTGAGTTAAGGAAAACTCTAAACTGTAAAGTACTATGTAAATGTGAGCCTTATTATTATAATAAGAAATAAAGCTTTTCCTTCACGTAAGTAGAGCTTCAGAGCCCTAGTTCTATCCCTTTCTCTCACAAAAAAGTCTTCTGTGACCTGGGGCAAATTTCACACAGACACATCACAACTGGATCACAGACTGGATTCAACTTCCCAAGAAGAAAAAAATATTGCTGATATTGGTGTTCACACTTACCCAAATACTCAGATGCACTTATCTGTGAATCAGCTATAATGCCAGTACTTACACCCATGGGCATCTTGCACTCTACGGAGAAGAAGGGGGGAAAAATATAGGTGGTAGTTACTGAAGTCCTTGGTGACAATGCTTCTACCTGCCTCAGCTTCCAAATATAAAGTCCTCTGACATTTAAAGATCTTTATAACCTGACTCCTTTCCACACTATTTCCAATCCAGCTACACTGGCCTCTCACATGATCCTCCATTTCCCAACTCTTTGTCTTTGTACTGCTGTCTTCCATGCCGAGAGTACTTTGCTCACTCACCTCTACTTAGTTTTCCTGGCTTCCTTCAAAACTTAGCTTAAATCCCACCATCTGAAGGAAGCCTTTCCCAATTCCCCTAGCTGCTGATGCTTTCTCTTTTAATATTACCTTCCATCTCTCTCTCTCTCTCTCTCTCTCTCTCTCTCTCTCTCCTCTCTCTCTCTCCTCTCTCTCTCTCTCTCTCTCTTCCCCTCTATGTATGTATGTATGTATGTATGTATGTATGTATGTATGTATGTATCTATCTATCTATCTATCTATCTATCTATCTATCTATCTCTCCATAATCTCATGTGTGTACTTAGCTATTTATTTATTGTTTCTCCCATTAGAAAGTAAACTTCTTGAGGACAAGGACTATTTTTTGTCTTTCTTTGAATCCTCAGTGCTTAGCACAGTATCTAGCATATAATAAGAACTTAATTAATAAATACTTGTTGACTTATTGACATTATCTTAAATACTTTAGAGCATGACAGATGAAGTGATATCATTACTCTTGAGAAGTACATCTAGTCAGTAGGAATAGTCCTGCAGCAGGGGTAGGACATAAGGCACTTGAAAGACCAGTATGGGAGAGTTTATGACTTAGTTTCAATCTGCTTGAATCTTAGAACAACTATTCTCACTTGAACAAGTTCACTCTCTTATAGCTATTCTGAGGGTGTCAAGGCTACCAAAACTGAGCATGAAAAGAAATGCCAACCACTGCCTGGGTAGGATGTCCTGATGGCCGGTGTTGAAACTATCAATGCCAATTCATAGCCTGGATCGTCACAGTAACTGTCAGATTTCCTGGAACTTCCTCACCAGACCTCTTGGGAAACCCTAGCAATTTCTGAAAGTGTTTGTTTAGCTTGGAATTATAAGTTTATCATGTTGTTGAATGAGCATATGAAGATAATTTAGTCACCAATCACTAAGGAGAATATATGGTTTTAGATAATGGGCATGGGTTTATGCTCTTTTTCCTGGCTTCTGTGTGACCAGTGCTTCTAATTTATGAAACAGATGACCTCTCAGTTGTGTGGTCTATGTCTATGGAACAGAGAAAACCAAATGACCCAGGCATGAACCAGACACAATTTTGTTGTCAGTGGCATCATGTTCTAATTAACTGAGCCATCGTATAATAATTAGTCTCCTACAGGAAAGACTGAGTGACTATTTCAAAGTCTTCTCGCCCATAAATATGCAGACAACTTCATAGTAATACCTATGGATTCCTAGAATTTGTCTTTTCTCCAGAGTTCTGTAATTGATACTTTCATGCTGAATATATCATGCTATACACACACATTGTACCTTGATCTATTATAAGGAACGGTGTTTGCATTCCTGCTATCTGATTTTCTCCAACCTCAGTGTCTAAGAGCCATAAGCCAGGTCTTGAAGCTTTCATTTCAAAAGTCTTAAATGAACCTAAAATGGAGAGGACAAAGTTAAACCTTTAAAATGTTTGCCTTTCTTTGTCTCCCCAGTCCTTTGCACAGTAAATGACACGTAACAAATACTTAATGTGTGTTAACTGACTGAATACAATGTTGGTCAACAGTCATTGGAGGAACTTAACAGTCTCTCATGCTCTTGTCTGCAGACAGAAACGAGGATAAGGCCTAGAAAAATAGTAGGAAAACTAGGTACTGGAATCTCTGTTTTTCTCCATAGATCTTCTTTTGGATATACTTTCATCCATCAAGTAAAAATGGAAAATACACCAAATGTTTTCATGTTTTTTTTTCTGACATTCACTTCTCTAAATATAGCAAAATGATCACTTTATGAGCAAAGTAATCTGAATTGCAGTCTACGTTCTTAAACAAAATTACTTTAGATCAACAAAGGTTCCAAATAAACACTGCTTTCCTACTCCATTTTTGTGCGCCCCATCCACCCAGCACCACCAATAAAAAAAAAAAAAGGAAACTTTTCCCCCCATGGCTTTAAAATTTTCCAAAATTTTGCATCTTTAGGCAAGACTACAGCTGTCCCACTCTAAAATCTCAGGGAAGGATATTCCATAATTTTTCCTGTTTACCCACTCTGTTATTTCTCAAAGCTCATGGCCAGGAAATCCTTTTAAAATCTCTTTTATCACAAAGTTCTGTTTCTTACATTCTGTTCTTGATGGCTTTCTACTGGTTACCCCATTTTTCATAACTACTCATGAAACCAGTCAAGACTGTCTTTAGCCATCTCTTTTCCAGGAGAAACATAGCTTGTCTAAATTATTAGGTTGGAGATCCAACCCCAGAGTCTCATTTTAAGTCCAAGTAAAAGAGTTGCACATTTGCTGGCGTAGCATTTGTGGCATGGGACCCTCTCGCTCCATTCTACCTACTCTCCCTCTCTGGGATGTCTCAATTAATCCAATCTACTTTCGTACTGGCTGGGTTCCAAGAGAAAGACCGCAACCATTTAATTATGATTTAATATTCTATCAGGATCCTAGGGGTAACCCTGTTAGGAGTGGGAAATAAACACATCCCTCACAACTATCATTCTGAGTCCCCATTAAGTCACTATGACACCATTAGCTCTTAAGCATAAAACATTCTCTTAACAACAAAGAATGAAAAGCATGAATAATTGTAATGCCACAGTCATTTAAAATAAATCAAGTGCAGCAATAATCAAAATATCACAGCCTACCAATAAATCAGGTCACACTCTTATGTCATCCTGTGGAGGATACAGGCATCACAATTATAGAAACCCAGTAGGGAGGAAAGTGAGTGAGGAAACTCATATACTCGGGAGCAACTCACAAGTTTGGACTATAATTCTTGATATCTTTGCCTTTTGGGAACAACCTATTCCAGGAAGCTTCTCTGCTAGCTGCTCCCTTTCTGGTCTTCATCACTCTCCTGCTGCAAAAATCCACTCTGCTCTTGAGTTGGTGAAGCAGGGACATCTTTTAAGTAATAACCACTCTTAAAAGGGCTGTCAAGAAAGTGTTGTGCTATTGTAATGATGAGCAATTCGCTTAATTCAGAGTACTTCAAAGCTCCTCAGGTTAGCTCTTCACTCAGTAGTTCTATTTCTTCTTCTTTTAGCAACTAAACTGCTCACATAGAAAAGTGACAGTAGCTTACACTAGCTCAAGGTAAAAAACATTAGGGAAATTAGATTCTATGTTTTGAACATTATATTGTCTTTCACTTCTCTTTGCTGAACAAGTTTTATTTCCCAGTTACACAAATAATCTCTGAAAAAATACATATATTTACACACATGCACACACATGTATATGTATGTTTGTATATATCCATATCCATATATATATATATATACATATACATGTAAAAATCTAGGATCATTTGGCCTTCTCTGCCATGCATAGTGCAATATGCAATTGTCCAGAGTGGTAGTCTTTGGAAAAGGGGGAGGTAAGATAGCCAAAATAAGGCAAGATGGCCCTAGTCTTCCCCTCACATAGCTCTGACATTGACTGCCACAGCCTCCCTCACATTGTACCTTCTCTCCATCATATAAAATCTATTTGTCACTCAAGCAGTATTTTAACAAGGTGGAGAAATAAAAACAATTTAAGATCGTAAACTTGCATGAGGCAGGAACTGTGTCTTTATAGCCCCTCCTATATAGAACCAAACATATATCAATTCATCTACCTCCATATCTGCTACATAACAGAGTAGAGAGTACTCTGAACTTGGAGTCAAGAGTCCCTGGATTAGATCCTGTCTTGTCTATTTACAGGCTATGCAACCCTGGGCAAATCCATTAATCTCTCCCTACCAGTTTTATTCCAATTTCCTCATCTGCAAAATAGGCAAAATAAATCTGTTCCATCAAATGTCCCAGAGTTGTCAGCCTCGAATGAGGTGAAGTATATAAGGTACTCCATCAGCTTCCAAGTTTGAAATAAATGTCAGTGATGACACATATCATATTTTTTTTTTCTGGCTGCCATCTTTTATTGTTAGGTCCTACTGAATGGTTCAGAGTGACCTCATAGTTCCTTCCTGATTCAAGATTCTGTAAACCTGGGTTCTGCTTGCACAGGCACTGACATTTAGGTGGTTGAGGAGAGTTCCAGTGCCAAGAAATATATTTTTAATGGTTTTGCAAGTATTTTCTTTCCATTGCCCAGAGACAACATGGTGTAGTAGAAAATATGCGGGACTTGGTATTGAGAGACCTGGGTTCTGATTCTGTCTCTCACATTACTACTTGTGTGACTATGGGTGAATCATTTAATCTCTCTAACGCTTTGGCTGTGTGTGTGTGTGTGTGTGTGTGTGTGTGTGTGTAAGTAAAATGAGACTAATAATATCTGTACTACCTACTTCCAAGGTTATTGTGAAGACCAAATGAAATGATGAATGTAAAATGTTTTACCTAAAGGAAAACATTACATCAACATCAGTTATTATCATTTACCAGGAAGCAGGGGGCAAGCCCCAAAACGGTGCAGTTGGGTTCCATTTTCCAGCAATGTCTGTCCATGAAAGTGAACCACGTGGATGTCCTGGGAACCACCCATGTTGAGCAAGTGCCATCTCACATTCTCCTTCGCATACATCCTTAGTCCTGGCAAATTGTAGATGCGACCATTGATGGCTGAAATGATACAGGGTCACAACCAATTAAAAAACAATCCAAAATGATTCAACTCACTTTAACAAATTTCTATGAAGTGCCTATTTTGTGCACAAGCACTGTGCTAGGTGCTGGAGGAGATATAAAATTTTAGACAGTCTCTGCCCTTGTGGTGCTTATTTTAAATAAGAGGATATGACAGAAATAGATAGGTTTTTTTCTTTTTTTTAAAAAAAATTCAACTTCATTTTATTTATTTATTTAGTTAGTTGTTTTTAGGCAATTGGGGTTAAGTGACTTGCCCAGGATCACACAAGCTAGTTAAGTGTCAATTATTTAGTCTGAGGCCGGATTTGAACTCAGGTCCTCCTGACTTCAGGGCCAGTGCTCTATCTACTGTGCCACCTAGATGCCCCCATTTTATTTTTAGACTAGAATTCTCTCCCTCCCTTGCCCCCTTCTCCCACTCATTGAAAAAGAAAAACAAAGCCTATTATAAATATAGTATCCAATTTCCACAGTAACAATATCCAAGAAGTTAAAAGTATATTATTTTATATATTATATATTATAAAAATAATATTATTTAATATTTAGCCATGCCAAAAAATAAAAAATAAATATGCATTAATCTGTACTCTGAGTCCATCACCCTCTATCTGGATGTGTGTAGCAAAATACAGATAATTACGACGCAAAATGTTATATTCTTTTGAGTTACAGAATGATATTTGTGAATTCTAAACAGATTATTACTAACTCAAATGGTCAAATAAGATAATAGGTTTAAAGTGTTTTGCAAACCTTAAAGTACTATATATGAGCTAGTTATCATTATTATTAACAGGAGGGATCAAGGAAGGTTCCCTGAAAGAGCTGACATTTGAGTTAGGCTATTCAGTTATGTGTTGTCTTCCTTCATTAGACTGTAAGCTCCTTGAAGGCAGAACTGTTTTTCTTTCTGTTTGTATTTATATAACCACTGCTCAGTGCAGGGCCTGACCCATAGTAAGTACTTCATAAATCCTTGTTGTCTTGACTCGATAGTTTGGGTGGATTTGGAAGTGGTTGAATGATTGTATCCCCTAAGTAGTGATTAATAGATCTATATTGATCTTAAGAGAGGTCTCTAGGGAAATATGACCCAGGGAACTATTAAACACTTTTTATCAATAACTTGGATGAAGGCTAAATTTGCAGATGATAAAAACTAGGAAGAGTAGGTCATACATTGAATGACAGAAGAAGGGCCCAAAATATTTTTAAGAAAGGGATGGATTATGGGACAAATCTAGGAAGAGGGAATTTAATAGGAGTAAACAGAAAGTCCGTACTTTCCATTTTTAAAAGTTGAAATTAAAATTAAAATTTCACAAGTATAGAAAATGGGAGGTGTGGCAACATGACCCTTCATATTCTGGCTCTTTTATACTATTTCCCATCACATGCTCTTTGTTCTAACCAAACTGCCCAATGGGCTGTTTCTCGTATATGACATTGTACCTCCTTCCTTTATACAGGCTATCTTCCACGTCTGGAATGTACAACATTCCTTTCTTAGCTATTGTCATGGTACAGCTTATGTTCTATCTCCCACATGCATCCTTTCCTCATCCTGTTGTGAGTATTCTCCCCAACACCCCCCCCCAATTATTTTGTATTTACTTCACATTTTTATTGACTTCTCTATGAATGTGCCATCCCTACTGCCCAGGAGAGTATAAGCCCTAGAGGGTGGGAGGTCTATTATTTTTGTTTCTGTATCCCCAGTACCTACTACAGTACCTACCCATACCATCAATAAGAGCTTACTGAATTGAATGGAAGTGTCAGGGAAGATATTTCCACCAGCTTATGGAAACAATAACTCTTCCCCACCTAGCCACCTCCCTTAGTCATTCACTGTCTAGCTGCCAGCAGCAAAAGGCCCTCATACCTTGGGGCTGTGTGGTGATTGTTCCAATTGGGCAAATTCAGTGACTATCTGTGCTCATAGATCTTAATCTTTCCATCTCTTTAGTCATCTTCATTGCTTCATCCTCCTAACTTCATGCCTGCATGTTTACATAACCATGTGTATTCATGATCTTGCCAGCATGAAGGACAAACTTCTAAATGCATGTAAGAGCTAGCATATGTTATTCTGTTATTCTTCCCCAAATCTCTCTCTCTCTCTCTCTCTCTCTCTCTCTCTCTCTCTCTCTCTCTCTCTCTCTCTCTCTCTCTCTCTCTCGTCTGTCTGTCTCACATGCACACACACACTCACACTCACAGTCTTTGTAAATACATTCTGTTCCTCTTATTAAGTCCTCACTGAATGTTCCTTCTAGTTTCTATGACTTGGCTATCCTACACATTACTGTAGGGGTCCATGTGCTTTGGATGCTTGATAGGTATTATGAGAATCAAAAGTGCTACAAAATCAACCTTCTCTTAGAAAAATTGTATAATTAATAAGTTCTTTATAAACAGCTGTGCATGGACAGGAGCCCTGGCAGCATTAGAAATCAGGGAACATATATAAAAACTTTTTCAGTGCGAAGGATAGTTTCATTCCTTCAAAACAAGCAAAAACCTTTTTTTCCCCCTTAAGGTTATGGGGACTGGGGAGATAGACTTGTGGTTTCATTGGCATAAGAGCCTAGGCTCATATATCTGGGCTGGAAAAGATCTCAGAGCCATCTGTTTTAACTTCCCTATTTTACAGAAGAGGAAACTGATGCCCAGAAAGGCTACAATTGCCTAAGGTCACAATCCTGGTAGTAATTATTAGTATTATTATTAACAATTATTATTATTATTAACTAACATTTATATAGTGCTTACTGTGTGCCAGGCACTGTGCTAGCCACTTTACACTTATAGCTCATTTGGTAGAATTTCCCTCTCCCAATGTAGATCAGTATATGCTGTACCACTTTTAGTCTTAGCAAGCTGCCATGGTTATCGCAAGATGAAATGACTTGCCCAGGTTCACAAAGCCAGTGTGTGTCAGGAGCAGGACTTTCAATCCTTCCTGACTCCCAGTCTGACTTGCTCTCCACTAAACTCCAGATGCCTTTCCTGCTAATTCCTTTTAGATTCACATTAGCTACAGACAGATTTAATTTGAGCATATTGCCATCTTTATTCAAAATTCACTATTTTAGCCTTTGACCCATGAACCCTTCCTTCCTTCATGCCCCTACTAGGATTCATGGAAAGGAACCCTTAGTAAGTATATGAAGGTGGTAGTGGGTTGGGGGATGGAGTGTCTCTCTTAAGGTTCTGTCTTGAATTTCTTTAATCATGGACAGTTTGGTTACTATGCACCACCCCCAGCTCCTCAGATTTTTTTGTGAGTTGGTGATCTGGACTCCTGGGGACTTAATAGAAGTCACATGTCTAAGCCCTTTCAAGTCATTCTTGTAAAACCCAGGAACAAACATTGATGTTGGATTGAATTGAAGGACCCAAGCTGCTTTTATACAAAGATTAGACCAAATTAGAAAAAGTACCATGAAACCTATGAGTGTTTTTCACTTCTGAGGATAAGCCCGTCCAGATCCTTTTGAGCTTTTTATCAAAATACCAGCTCTTCTTTTCATCAAAGATCATAAAAAGTAGGGCAAACTCTCGCATGTCTATGGGCCTGTTGCTTTCTTTATGGAGTGTTCCTTTTCGGCATATCAGAAGGGGCCCTATTAGGCCTGAATGGATATCTTTTTCCTGGAAGACAATAAGAGCATATATTTCATTTTTCCCCTTCATCAAGACTGCAGAATTGTGTTTTCTTCCTCTACTCCTCTGAAGTTCACTGATAAAGAGAATCAGAAAGGCCCTTAATAGCAGCCCAAGGCTTGAGCCCTATCAATTCATTCACACTATTTCCTACTTCTCTAAGTGAAAAAGTTTCTTCATTATGAAGGCCTTCTTCTAAAGAAAGAGTTAGAAAGTCTAACCATGACTTGAGGTGTTTTTAAATGAAATGTCTTTCCCAGGTAGTGATGCTGGCACACAGACAAGTGAATGAGAAACTCCTCATCCTGTCTAGCTCCCATGATTCCCTCTGCCATTTGGAAACCAATATGGTGCTCACCATAGGGAGACTATTTTCTTAACCCCAAATCACAACACATGCAAAAATACTAGCCAGCATTTGTATCTCACTTTAAGGCTTACAAAGCATTTTAAATGCATTATTTCACTTGGTCCTTATTTCAACTCTGTGAAGTAGGTGCTAATATTATTTCCATTTTAAGGATGAAGAAACTGAGGCTGTTAAGTGACTTGCCCAGTGTCACAAAGCTTATGTCTGAGGCAGGATTCGAACCTGGGCCTTCTTGACTTCAAGTCCAACCCTCTGTCCCTGGGCTGTCTAGCAATCTTATGATCTGAGAAA
This sequence comes from Phascolarctos cinereus, assembly GCF_003287225.1. Taxonomy (NCBI): domain Eukaryota; kingdom Metazoa; phylum Chordata; class Mammalia; order Diprotodontia; family Phascolarctidae; genus Phascolarctos; species Phascolarctos cinereus. The sequence continues at coordinate 418,883,909 of NW_027555958.1, read as the reverse complement.
GGATTGTTTGTTTGTTTAAAGGGAAGAGGGGAGAGAACATTTGAAATTGGGGCTGTTCTAATTGAGGAATTATGGCCTCTGCACTTGGGCACATTGACTATAGACTCTAGGCCACAATCCTCACCTAGAGTGTGAAGGAACACGGCACCTGCTCCTCCTTCATAGAGGAAAACAAGTCTTGTGAACTCTGTCGGAATAATGGTCTTTCCCATTCCCAAAGGTGAAGTTAATAGATGGGATTATCAAGTCAGAAACCTTTAGTCACCTAAGCCAGAGAAGTCCCTTACCGGATTCACAGCTGAATAGTAGGCCCAAGCTCGGCAGGCAGACCCAGCATTTTCTGGGCCTGATCGTTCTGTCGCATGCCATACATAAGTATAACTGCCATTGGGCTGAATGGCATTGTCATCCTGATACCATTCTGGGGAATCATCTTCATAACTCTTTCCTTCTGATGATTTTTCATAGGAAAGCCCATGAGCATGAAGAGAATATGGCCTGGAGGCTAGATTTTTAAAACGAACCTAGAAGTATAAGGAAAAGAAAAGAAAAGAAAAGAAAAGAAAAGAAAAGAAAAGAAAAGAAAAGAAAAGAAAAGAAAAGAAAAGAAAAGAAAAGAAAAGAAAAGAAAGAAAAGAAAGAAAAGAAACCAGGTAAATGCACATCACTGTAAGAGAACCTCTCTCTTTCTACGGAGAGCTGAGACAAAAAGGCTTAGACAATCAATTTAGACCAGCTGATTTACATGATTAGAGAAAGTTTCTTTACTTAGAGTTCCTTACACCAATGACATTATAGGTATGGACCCCAAAATTATTTTTTCTTGGAAAAAATTATTTCCTATATTCTTTTTTTTTTTAATTTTGCTTCCTATATTTTTTTTGGAGTGTGTGTGGTAAGAAGTGGTATTAATAAATCAGGGGATAAGCAGATTGGGGGTAGGAGAGGAAAGTACTTCTGGTTTGCTTATAGGTGGATGGCAGGGCTAAGAAGGTGGGGAAGTTTAGAAGCTATCTAAAGAGCATCAAGCAGATACTTTAAAACATCAGACACAAAATCCTTAACTGTAGTCATTTGTTGTTTACTTATTCCAGTCATGTCTAATTCTCCATGACCCTACCTGGAGTTTTGTTGGCAAAGATACTGGAATGGTTTGCTAGTTCCTTCTCCAGCTCATTTTACAGATGAGGAAACTGAGGCAAATGGGGTTAAGTGACTTGCCCAAGGTCACACAGCTTCTAAAGCTGGATCTGAACTCAAGAAGATGAGTCTTTCTGATTTCAGGCTCCACACTCTCCCCATTGTATCACCTAGTTGCTCATAACTTTAGTTATAGGCACACTCTATATAAACCCAGAACATAAATTCAATTCATTTTATTACTTCAATTCAGTTCCATAAACAATGAGGCAAAACAAGAGAGTGGAAAGACCACTGAACTTGGAGTGTGACCTTGGGTAAGTTGTTCAGTATCTCTGAGCCTCAGGCTCCTCATCTTTAAAGTTGGGGTAATAATAATGCCAGTAGTACTTACTGAACTTGATGGTACAGAGGCTAGAACAAGGTAATTTATGTAAAGCGTTTGAGAAACATTGAAGCATTGCAGGAGTTATATCTATTATATTGTTTCCTAGCACTGCCTTGTCTATAGTAAGTTATTAACAAATTTTTATTGGTTCACTGTGTGGTTACTATATATGCATAATGCATTATACTGGGCACCGAGGGGACTGATAAGAAGAATGACTCATGGTTTCGCACCCTCAAGGAGTTTATAATCCAATAAGAAGAAGAATTCATCCACATATATAAGAAATATATGAGAGAAAGGCAAAGGGCTATAAGGATCATTGGACCCCTTTCTCAGGGATATAGTAGGGGTGATATTTAAGTTATGAATTAATTAGATTAACTGTGGGTTCACTTAAGTTATAGGTTAGACTAGATGACCTTTCAGGTTCCTTCCAAAGTGGAGATTTCATGACTTAATGAGGGAGGGATCACCTAAGGTGGAGTGAATTAGGAGAAGCTTCCCAGAGGAGGTGACATTTGATGCAGGGGGTGAAAAATTGGCAGGATTTTGAATAAGTTATGTAAGTTATATAAGGTTATACTTAAGAGATGGCTTGGGGTAGTGTATGGAGAGGTGGCCTCAAAGCCAGGAAGACCTGGGTTCAAATCTTTGCCTCTGAAACATACTAGGTGTGTGACCCAGAGTAAGCTACTTAACCTCTCTGTGCTCTAGACAACTCTAAGACTGAAAGTTACAGAGAAGATAGCTACCTATATTGGTGGAGGGAGTCCCCCCCCACCCCGAAGCGCTCTGTATTAATGAAATCACAAGTCCGGTTCTTATCCTTGTTATTATTATTATTAATTTTCCTGCTTCGTTTTACAGATGAGGGAGCTGAGGTTCAGGGAAGATTAAGTGACTGGACCATAACATATAACTCTTAATTCTATGGAGTCAGGACTCATGGCTAGACCTTCTAATTCCGAGTCAAATGTTCTTCTCCCCAGGCCACATGAACTTTGATAAATCATGGACAACGTCCTTTCACACTTTTGACTTTGCAGCTATCACCTACTTTCAGAAACCCCTCTAACTTTGATACTAACGACTCACATTTGTATTGTGTTTTCCTCACAGTAATCTGGTGAAATAGAAGGGAAAGTAGAACCACACCCATTTTACAGATGAGAAAACGGGTTCAGGGAAGTGAAGTGACCTGCCAGGGTTCACACAGATAGCAAAGGGCAGAGCTGCTACTCAAACTCAGGGCCTTCTGACTGGACTTGCAGTGCTCTTTCCATACCACCCTTCTGCCTTCTTGTAGCTGTTGTTCAGGTGTTTCAGTCATGTCTGACTCTTTGTGACCCTATTCAGGATTTTCTTGGCAAAGATACCACTTCTTTCTCCAGCTCATTTTCTGCATGAGGAAACTGAGGCAAATAAACTGGGGTAAGTAACTTGGCCTAGTGTCATACAGCTAGTAAGTGTCTGAGACTGAATTTGAACTCGGGTCTTCATGACTCCAGGCTCGGCACTCTCAACCACTGTTCCACTTACCTGCCCCTGCCTCTCTTAGCAATGCTTAAAACTTGGCTTACTTGGATCACATCATCTACCTCAGCCCTGATTATAGGACCAAGGATGCCAAGGTGCTCTTCATTCTCTCCCTGAGGGTCAGGCACTGTAAAGGCGCTGTCCAGGTATTTCCGAAAAATCACTTTCTTATACACTGTGTTCCCTATGATATCATCAGCATCATCAGCCTTCCTCATGCTGATAAGTTGGGAAAGAAAAGATAATAAGGAAGAAAATATTAGAAAACGTTAGAAAAACTACATTCATAAAAGTTTCTCCCCCCCAAAAAAGAATCCTTGTAAAATCCTGCATTTTTCCAGGTGACTCAAGCTGATACACAGAATTATATCATATTCAAATCTATCTATAACTAAGGTATAATTTTGAAAAAACCAAAGATGACTTGTATAAAACCTAAGATATTATTTTTTAATGTATGTCTGTCTATGTAACATTTTTTTTTCTTTTCAAAGAGAGCTCATTTTAGAGATGGGCCAGGATTTGGGGAAAACCTATTTTTAGCAGGTTGGCACATAGCTGTTCCTGAGAAAAGTAGGTAAATACACAGTAGCTCATTGCTATTGTTCAGACCTTGAGGTAGATTTTGGTGGCATCCTTATTTTAGGTCCCTGGCAGAATAAAAGTTCTCACCCTAAAAGAAGCCACTGATCTCCCCTTTATTTTTCTCCTTGAAATGTCCAAGCACCATCTCAACCTTCCCAGAAAGGGCAGAACTAAATTGGATGGGTAGAAATTATGGAAAGGCCAATTTTCAGCTTGATTTAAGTCAATATTTCCTAACAAACAGAGCTTGGTGGCAGAGAGAAAGGAGACCTTCCTAGGGGAAGGGCATGTTAAGTAGACCCTTTTGGGGGGACTTATTTTGTAATTTCTTTCTTCACCACAGTTCTCACCCATATCCCAGGTTTCTCTACTTACCTCTCACCTGGTCTACCTCAATAACCCTCTGATTGGTCTCTCTGCACACCAATCCATTTTTCATATAGCTGCCAAGGTGATTTTCCTTAAGTGCAAGACTGACCACCCCTAATCAATAAGCTCCAGTGATTCCCTATTAGCTCCAGGATTAAATATAAACTCCTGTGTTTGGCATATAAAGCACTTCACAAACAGATCCCTTCCTATCTTTCCAGGTTTTTTGTTTTTGTTTTATTCTTTATGCCCTTCTATAATTGTACAATCCAGCAATACTAGACTGTTTCTCTATGTGCTTTTTGTCACACATGACTCTTCATTTGCCATCTTTGTATCTTTGCACGGGCTTTCCTTCATGCCTGGAATAGCTTCTCTTCTTACCCTTCCCCAGCCCTCCCCCCCACCTCCCACCTCTGTTTCTCTCAAGATTCAGCTCAAATGCCACTTTCTGGAGGATGTCTTTCACAGTCCCCCTCAGATGCTGATTTGGTTTGTGTCTTGTCCTCAGTTCTCAAAAAGGATCAAAATGACATCACTATGTTAGGGTCAAGGTGCAGTGTGTCCATCTGTAGACCAGCAGGAGCTCAGAAGGCTCTACCACAGGTTGGGCACAAACAGTTCATATGACAATTTGGAATGGACTTGTCTCTAAATGTGTGCATCTAATGTTTCCTTTGAGATGCTAACACCTTGCCCTCTGAGCTTACCTTCTACCTACACTGTATGTATCTTATATGTACTTATTTATTTACATATTGTCTCCCCCTTCCCCCCTAGAAAGTGAGCTCCCTGAGGACAGGGTCTGTTTTTGCTTTTTCTTTGTGTTCCTAGAATGCCTTGTACATAGTGGGTGCTTGATAAATGTTTGATTTATTGATAACAATCACTGACATTTCTAAGGCCAGTATATGAGGAGACAGATAAGAATGTCACAGCTAAGAAGATGGGATGGGGTTATGATCTGCATTGGGGGAGGGAATGCCTATGTTGGTAAAATCATTAAATGCTTCCTTTTAAGGTAGGACATCTCCATTCTAACAGTGACCTTCAGGACTCAGACTCTATCCAAAGAAATGGCTGATGCAAGAATTTCAGGCGCCACAGGAGATCAGACCATGGAGAGCTCCTGCCTATTCCTACCTATAAGACTTTGGTTCGGCCCTCTTCAGAGATGTCCAACTAGTCATTCCAAATATTCATATTCCTACTGTACCTTACTGGGCCAATGTAAGATGACTATATTAAGTCTTACGCATCTGAAATCTGATCAAAGTTCTCACTTTCTTCCCTATTTTCCTTTCCTGGGATGCTTCATATAGGGATAAATGTATGCAAAGTGACTTGCAAAACTTAAAGCCCTTAAAAAGCTTGAAGTGTAAATGTCAACTACTACTTAGCCAAATAAGCTTTAGTTTCATTTTTATAAAATTGGAACATTTGTGAGGAAAGTGCTTTGTAAACTTATAAAACTATGAACTTTTACCATGCACTGGCTTTTAAAAATTGAGCTGGTATTCCTGCTGTTTGTCACTGGTATCTTAAGAATTTTTAACTGAATTCATGATGCCACTGAACAGGACTGCACTGGACTCCAACAGAGCCATAATTTCATTGACATGAGTGTTCTCTCCAACCCATCCTGTGAAATTCTTGTCTGTGTCCTTCTATAGGTTCACCACAGGAAGTCTATCACTGTGTTGAGGGCCTTCCTTACATTCTCTTGAATACCAGTGGAGTGTGCAGGCCACTCAGTCATCATCCCTTATTCCAACCATATGAAGGGTCCACTGTGTAGTAAACCAAATAAAATCCCTTTTTTTGTCATTGGAAAAGAATAAAAGGGGCCTGTGACTGAGATCAGAAGTAGCCCTGTCATCATTAATGAATAGCAGAGGTCTAAGATATAAAAGGAAGTTTTCCAAACCTTTTTGAGAATTTTGAATAATCCCAAAGTACTTCCTCAGCAGCAATGTAGTAATTTTTTCTATTTCCCTTGTGGCTTCGGAGATACCATGCTGCAATGTTGTCAGGGTTTCGGAGTGAGCTTGTATCTGTCCTCCTATCTGTTTGATAAGGATCATCATAGTGTACATAGGTGTCTTCAACATAATCATCATCATCTTCATTGTCTTTGATGTCCTGCCCTGGAATATACTCAACATAATTCCCATCAGCTTTGGTAAGGCCCACTATAACTGCTGGATTAAATTGTCTCGGTCTCAATGTAACATTGATTCTGGGTGGAAGTGATTGGGATGTTGATTCAAAGACAGGAGAGGAGGATACATGACTAAGTTCTGGAGGGAAGTTCTCATTGAACTCTGGAGTAGGGACTATCTGACCAGCCTCTGGTAGGAAATAGGCATGATTCAGATCCAAAGTAGAGGAAGTCCAATTGAGATCGGGAGGGAAGGATTCTTCATAGGGGTCTGAAGGGGGAGTTGTCTCATAGAGACCTGGAGAGAAGGATGCTTCATAGGGGTCTGAAGGGGAAGTTGTTTCATAGACATATGGAGGGAAGGATGCTTCATAGGGATCTGAAGGGGGAGTTGTCTCGTAGACACCTGGAGAGAAAGATGCTTCATAGGGGTCTGAAGGTGGGGTTGTCTCATAGACATCTGGAGAGAAAGATGCTTCATAGAGATCTGAAGGAGGAGTTGTCTCATAGAGATCTGGAGAGAAGGATGCTTCATAGGGTCTGAAGATGGGGTTGTCTCATAGACACCTGGAGAGAAAGATGCTTCATAGAGATCTGAAGGAGGAGTTGTCTCATAGAGATCTGGAGAGAAGGATGCTTCATAGGGGTCTGAAGAGGGAGTTGTTTCATAGACATATGGAGGGAAGGATCTTCATAGGATCTGAAGGAGTTGTCTCATAGAGATCTGGAGAGAAGATGCTTCATAGGGGTCTGAAGATGGGAGTTGTCTCATAGACATCTGGAGAGAAAGATGCTTCATAGAGATCTGAAGGAGGAGTTGTCTCATGGAGATCTGGAGAGAAGGATGCTTCATAGGGTCTGAAGTGGGGTTGTCTCATAGACATCTGGAGAGAAAGATGCTTCATAGAGATCTGAAGGAGGAGTTGTCTCATAGAGATCTGGAGAGAAGGATGCTTCATAGGGGTCTGAAGATGGGGTTGTCTCATAGACACCTGGAGAGAAAGATGCTTCATAGAGATCTGAAGGAGGAGTTGTCTCATAGAGATCTGGAGAGAAGGATGCTTCATAGGGGTCTGAAGAGGGAGTTGTTTCATAGACATATGGAGGGAAGGATTCTTCATAGTGATCTGAAGGAGGAGTTGTCTCATAGAGATCTGGAGAGAAGGATGCTTCATAGGGGTCTGAAGATGGGGTTGTCTCATAGACATCTGGAGAGAAAGATGCTTCATAGAGATCTGAAGGAGGAGTTGTCTCATGGAGATCTGGAGAGAAGGATGCTTCATAGGGGTCTGAAGATGGGGTTGTCTCATAGACATCTGGAGAGAAAGATGCTTCATAGAGATCTGAAGGAGGAGTTGTCTCATAGAGATCTGGAGAGAAGGATGCTTCATAGGCGTCTGAAAGGGGAGTTGTCTCATAGAGGGAGGAAGGAAAAGGAATCTGATTAAGATCTAGAGGGGAGAATATCTCATAAGGATCTAGAGGCAAGGGTGTTTGATGAAGATCTGGAGGGGGAAATGACTGATAGAAATCTTGAGGATGAGTTGTAGAAACAGGGTCTAGAGTAGAGAATATTTCACTGAACTTCAGATCAGAGGATATCTTACTAAACTCTGGTGGGGGAAATGTCTCATCCAGGTCCACAGTGGGGAAATTCTGATCAAGGTCTAAAGTGGGGGATACTTGTTCTAGGTCCTTAGGGGATGGCATGTCACTGGATTCATTGGGTAAGAGTGAATGATTGGGCAATGTGGCATTGTACCTTTCTTTGAGAGGCTTGAAACCTCTGGGGGACATCAGCACATTGTGTGCAAACTTGGTGACTCTTTTCCTTTTTCGGGTCTTAATCAAACCTGAAGATTTCCTGAACCTACCATTTGTTCTGTTCTTTCCTATTTTTAAGGGATTGTGCCAGTTAGCAGAATGAATTCCTTCTCTCCAAGGTGTTGCAGCATCCTGGGGGCTATTCAACAGCTTATCTTCAACCTTATCTTCATTTGTATCTTCGATGATTTCATAGCTCACTTTCTCAGAAACCAAATTCCATTTCCCATTCAAAACCTTTGGTGGGTCCTTCTGGTTAACAACTACCAGATCATCTAGAATACCTTCTTGTGTTCCTGCTCTGGAGTTGGGAACGTCACTGCTCTGAAGATCAGGCTGTTCTAGAATTAAATTTACCCTCACATTACCTGTTGGTAGTTCTACCTGTATATGACTGGACTGGACTGATATATTTCTTTCTGCCTCAGTTTGGTTAGCTGAAGTAGTGGTAAATTTGGAAGGCTCCTCATTGGCCTGGCTGGCTTCCTTCTTGGCATCTTCTTGGCTATGGAGTTCTTCTGTGGCAAGAGAAGACAAGGTTGTCCCCATGGCAGTTGAATGTATATCCTTCTTGACAAGTTCTTCAGAATGGGGCCTGGGATTCTTCAGAATGGAGGCTACAGAGTGTAATGCAATGGAATGTGTTCCTGTAGTGGTGATGTTCTCCAAGGGAGGCCCAGTTGTTGTGATTACTGAGTAAGGAAGGGTGGCTTGAAGTTTTGGAATGCTACCAGGGTCTTTTGAGGAAGGCTGAGAGGTACCCAATGATGCATTCACATTTAAGGGAATCATTTCAGAGATTTCTTCCATAAATAAAGCAGTCAGATTGAGAAGCTCATCTCCCTCCTGCGGTCCCGATGAATTTCTAAATGATCTAATACCAAACTGCAAAGCCAGTTCAGCCTGGTAATCACTATCATCTTCCCCTTCACCTTCCGTTGAATCGGGCATGTTCCTGGTGGTGGCTTTATTCTTCTCTGTGACAACCTTTCCCACATTGTCATCAAATACAATTTCGTAGGAGTCATCCTCATAATCCCTTATACATTTAACATCCCTGAATCGCAGCCTGAGGTTTTGATTTCTGTGGTTGGAACTTATAGAAGTCAGCATCCAAGTTCCTACAAAAACAGAAGAGAAAAACAAACAGACGAGCAAAAATCTGGTTTAAAAAACCCAACAAAACTATTCTTGAAGGTAATTTCTAATCCATTTTGAATTTACATAAGAAAGGATGAGTCAAGAGTCAAAGAGGTCCTTAGTAACATAAACACATGTTATCTCTGTTCCCACACCACAAAAAAACAATAAAAATAGATGAATCAGATATAAATATATATGTAAAACACTAACTATATAATATATAAAACATACTACATATGTGAATACTTTGCATACAGTTCTGCCTCACTTAAATGTGATTCATTCATAAGTCAAGACATTACCCTGGTGATATCATTGGTCCTCTTTGAGAACGAAGGACAAACAACAACAGCAATATCCTTTCTGTATATACTTCATAAACCCAAAGCATGATTGTTTTATATGTATACACAATATACATATAAATAAATAGTATTATATTATTATATTATATATTATCATATATTATATAATATTTATTATGATATATTATATATGAGAATACATATAAATATCTATAAAACAATCATTGTGTATGTATATATGTGTGTATATGTATAAATATATATTATATATAATAATATATAATACATATAATGTATAATGTATATGTAAAACTATACATATGTATAGTTTTGGGTTTCTTTATACAGAAATAGTTTGTGCCTACTTTGAAATGCTGTTAGCCCTATTTCAAGGACTTTTCTAGCTGTAACTAAGCATAACTACATATCTATTTGAGTTAAGAAGGTTTGTGTAGCATGGACTAAATGAATTTCCCTGAAATCAATCAAATAGGTTTTCTAACTTCTGAGTCAGTGTTCTTTCCTCAATACCACATTGCATTTTAGTGCTATTGGATATACTGCTCTTCTAGGGTTTTGTTTTATTTTGATTGCACATGCCTATTTCACTGATTTGTTCTCTCATTTATGGATGAAGGAGTTTAGAAACAAATGCCTTCCCTTAAGGATGGCTGCATGTACACCACAAGTTAAGGTGTGTTGTTTCGTTGTTGCCATGTCCATTATACAAGACTGAGCATCCAAATAAGATAGAAACATTTAGTTAAAACTCTAAATGTTTTGCATACATGCTCTTTGGAAACATTTGGATATTTGACTAAGTATTTTCCATTTTCATATTACGTTAACAATTGTGAAGAAATGGCCTAAATCTATTTAATGACGTCTTAGGTTGTGCTTGTTTTCTTTTTTTCAGGAGAGGAGGAGAAAGGAGGGGATTAGTCACCTTCTGGACTCAGTTCCACAATCACTTCTCAAATGAACTTAATTAAATGAACTAAGATTTCAGTGGGAATGCCCAATGAGGCAACTCCCTCCACCAATGCAGGTTGGCGCCGGCTTTGTACTCAGTAAGACGGGAGTCTTTCATAGCTGGTTGGGCCACTGAGTCACTTGGCCAATATCTGTCAGACACAGGATTTGAACCTAGATCCTCCTGCCTTCGAGGCTATCTACTATGGCACAATGCTTCTCTTGTTTCTTAGGCTAAAAACTTGGGGCATAGTATGAAAGTATAAAAATAGGAATAGAATGTTATTGGTAAGCGTAGAAATCAAATAAGTAGTCAAAAATTCTAGTGAACCCAAGGGTTTTTTGGATTACTCTGAGGTAATATGATAGCCAATGAAGCCAATCCAATCCAATGCAATAAAGGACCTTGATTTCCCCAGTGTGGGTACACCTTCTACCAGTGTAAATTGGAAGCCTTCTCTACCACAGTAGACAGCCACCATGACCTACTTGTCCTGGTGATAGTGCTTTTTAGCTAGGATGGTTCTAAGACAACAGACAGTCCATTGTGGGCCTATCCACAAAGTCTTTCCAGTTTGATAGGACCTGCCAGAGCTTATGGCCCACTGTTAGAACTTTCCAGAAACCAGGGTCACCTGCACAACACAGTGAATTATCAGAATAGGATTTAATATTCTCTGTAATTTTAGCCACTATGTAAGCCTTACAACTATCCAAGGCTTACCTCATGAGAGCAGAGCATTTCTACCTTTATGATGATGTGGCTGTATGTGACCTTAACAATAGAAAAGTATGGGTCCATGTTGAAAAAAGGGAATTTTTTTGAACATAAAGGTTTTTTCCCCTCTAAAAACTTAGCCCTGGGGGAGGAAAATGAAGCAGAAGAACTAAAGTGCTGGGCCCATCAATATTGGTGAAAGAGAAATGTGGCAAGTCACAAAAGTGAAAGAAAGCACAAGGGGAACAGATGATGTGCAAAGATCTCTCCACGAAATTAGTCCCACATTCCCTGGATTGTAAAAAAAAAAAACAAAACGGTTGTGGCCAAGCAGCTAGGTGGCACAGTGGATAAAACAATAGACCTGGAGATAGGAAAATCTGAGTTCAGATCTGGCCTCAGACACTTCTTACCTGTGTGATCCTGCACAAGTTACTTAACTTCTGTCTGCCTCAGTTTCTTCCATTACAAAATGCAGATAATGAAAGCACCTGCCTCCAAATGTTGTGAGGATAAAATGAGACATTATATATAAAGTGCTTTGCAAACCTTAAAACACCATATAAACGCTACTTATTTTAATGATCTGGTTATTGTCTAATTTTATCTAATTATCTAATAATTATTATTATTTAAAATTATTATTGTTTGATTGCCTTAGCACTTTGGCCCAGTGTTCCTATAGCCATGATATCTCAGGGCAGAAGTATCCAGCTAGCAGGCTGCTAGCAAAATTCCTGAGTGTTACAGACACCAGATTAAAATATAATATGGAAATGTCTAACGAAATAAATAAAAATACAACACAACATAGGTATAATTCATTTGTGGCTTTCTAAATATGCCCTCCCAATCCCCCTGGTGATGCTTATGTAGGGCTTAGTGGTCCCATTGCTGTTTGAATTTGACACCGTTGTCAGAGGGAGGTAAACAGCATTACTACCACTGATACATTCAGAAAGCCCAGGGTACGATTTCTGAAGATGGCTCCAAGTTTGGGTATAAAGCTGGAATGGGGGAGGACCAGGTGAGGTTTGTGGATATGACTAGTACAGATCATGACAATGACTGGACAGGATGGGGGGACCTTGAGGAAGTGTGGTGTAGTGGGCACAAAACTGGACCATTTTATTCTCATGGTGATGCTGGGAGATAGGTATTCTCATCATTCCCATTTTGCAGATGAGGAAATTTTGGCAGACAGATATTAAGTGACTTGCACAGTCACTGTGAGATAAAATGAGATAACATAGGTGAGGCACTTCACAAACTTCAAAGTTCAATATAAATGCTAGCTATTATTTTTGTAAAGTCTTTTGTAAAACCTTAAAAAATGAAGTACAATTGAGCTCTGATTGTCATGACCACTCTTTGTATGTATTATTTATGTGCTCCTCTGGTTGCCCTCCCTTTGGAAATGGCATCAGTGGAGTTGTGGTGGCTGAGTCCCTGAGGTTCTGTGGATATGCTTCTAGCTTATGCCACCCTTTGTCCAAGTAGGTTACTTCTATCCCTAGAGAGAGATGAAAAGACATGGCCAATGTCAGTGAACACTTCATCTCGAAGAACACTGCCTATCTGAACCACTCCAACACCCTGAAGGTGGGTCTGTGCCAGGATCTTGTGGATTCTGATGAGGTCCTTAAGGAAACAGCAATTCTCTAAAATATTAATTATAGGCGATAGCGTCTAGTGGAAGCATTTATGAGGACTGAAAACCTAAACAGCATCATGCTAGTAACAAAGTAAGTCTCTGCAGAAAGTAGATGAAATAGACACTAACTACTAGAGCTCTCTCCTAATACTCAAGCCACTCACCGACATTATCCATTGTGACAGTTACAGATTCTCCGCTCATAGGGAAGAGAGTCAGGACATCCTCATGCCTTTTTCCGTATAAGAATGAGTGTCCAGTCAAGTGAAGAGTCAGGATCTCATCCTGGATGCCCACACTGCAAAAGTGCCACTGGACAGTGTCCTCGTAACAAAATCCCAGGGTCGGTAGACTCTCAGGCAAAAAGCCGTTTATTGCTAAAAGAAACTGAGTCAGTTAAAACACTAGCCTCCCCACCAACCCTGCACCACTGAAGGAACTTTGATCTAATTACACAGGCAAAATTACACTCTAGAGTGGATATGCTTCCTCAAGTCAGCCACTAACATAGAAGTATTGATTATTAAGCATTAGCCTCACTGGAGGGTGTGGGAGGTACAGGAAGGGAGAGGGAAGAGAGGGAGGATATGTGATTAGGATCCCCAGTTTCAAACTTTCCAAATAAATTGTCTTCTCATCATTGAACTGAGCTGAAGAAAACATTATTCATTCAACAAAAAATTTAGAATCATAAAAATATATCATTTTAGGATCTAGAGCAATATAGAAATCACTTTGTCCAACTCCTTTGTTTTCTGAGCACCTATTCTATTCAAGACCTTTTGATGGGTAGTCTGCCTTTAAAGTCTTTCAGATATATTCTGAAGGACAGTGTGAAAAATACTAATTCCAGTCCAGAGGGAAAAAAGCATAATAATACAACAGATATGAGAGATTCAATGATAATGTCACTCAACATAATAATGTAAAAAATGTACAAAATATACAATGCATGAATGTACAAAACAGAGAAGAGCAATGAACACATTCCTTAATTAAAGTCCTATCCTTTAATTGTCAACTGTAATCATTAAAGAAAGAGCAAGGTCCTTGCCTTCCTTAATATTATTTGTACTTATCAATAAATATGTTTGAATTTTCATAGATCATTGCAATCTTTACCTATTAAGAGTAGTAATAAAGGTACAGATTGTATCTATGCTAAACAATAATTATCTTCACTTACAAGAATGAATCTGATTAATAAATGTGTTAATGGAACTTCTCTTTGGGAGACAACAGCTCCTGAAAGGACTTTGGTCATGACATTTATAGGAGCAAAATAAAAATTCAATGATAAAAGTAAACAAGAAGTCAGTGTTTGACCCCTAACTCCAACCTTCCATCCCATATGGAAAATCCCTGAGAATTCCAGATTGGTCTCTTTGGTTATCTGAAAATGCGTGAATAAATGATAGGGAAAAAAAATCAACCCTAGACCCTAGTCAATCAATCCTCTAAGGACGATGAATACTTTACCTCTTGTCACATCAGATTGCTATAATGACACCCTTGGTTTTTGATCATAGAATCCTAGGACAGGAAGTAAATCTAAAAGTTCATCTCATGCATGTCTATAGACAAGACTACATACATATCTATCCGAGTGACAGATAGAATGGAGTGGAGGTGAAAGGAAGAGTTTCTACTTACTGCTCTTGATGTTGGACGCATAGAACTTTGGATCATCTCGTTTCACAGAAGAGGGGTTTTCATAAAATCTTTTAATGTTGTCTTCAAAGTACCAGCTTTTGTTCTCATCAAATACAGCAAACACGGCCTGTTGCTCAGAATCTGCTGTCCTCTATAGGAAAAAAATTGCGTTATTCACAAAACATTTACTATACAGCCCTTCATTTTCAAGATAGGAATGGAACCACATTTTACCAAAACTGGCCACTAGATGGTGCAGTGGATACAGCACAGGACTGGGTCAGGAAAACCTAACTTCAAAGCCAGCCTCAGACACTTACTATCTGTGTGACCCTGGGCAAGTCACTTCAACCTGTTTGCCTCAGTTTCCTCATTTGTAAAATGAGCTGGAGAAGGAAACGGCAAATCATTCAAGTGTTTTTGACAAGAAAACCTCGAGTGGGGTCACGGAGAGTCAGACACAACTGAAATGACTGAACAATTATTAAGACAAGCCTCATTTCACCACTGCCATTTCTTGAAACTTTGAAATACCTATGTCACTGGACTATTCTATTTGGGTGGAGAATTGAAGGCTGACTATGTGTGCCCCCAAGAGGATTCAGTTCTGCTCCAAATTCGGAGCTGTCGAACACTGCTGGAGAACAAAATACAAAATCATGCTAACTGGGCCAATTGTAGAGGAAACCAAAGGGTGGCATAGTGGAAAGAGCAATGAACTCGAGAAGGCTGGAGTTTGGATCCCAACTCTATTACTGACTGTGTGACCTTAGACAAATCATTTAACCTCATTAGTCTCAATTTCTTCATCTAAAAAGTTTGGTATTAACTTAGACAATCTCTAATTCCCTGCCTTTCATATCACATTTCCACTTGGATGTACCACAAGTTTCTCAAGCACAACATATCCAAAATGGAACTCATTATATTTTCCCCAAACCAACCCTTCTTCCTATCTCTGTTGAAAGCACCACCATCCTTCTGTTCATCTTGGTTCAAAACTTTGGAGTCATCATAAACTCCTTACACTCTCCCACCCTCCATATCCAATGGAGTCACCATTGACTCCTCACCCTCCCTCACTCTCCATATTCAATTAGGGGCCAAATCTTGTCAGTTCTTCCTATCCAGGACCTTTTTGCCTGTGTGCTTTTCTCCTTACTCATATAGTTGTTTTCATCTTTGATTATGACTATTTCTACAGCTTTCTAATTGGTCTCCCCACCTCAGTTCCTCTGTCTTCCCCAGTTAATCTTCCACACAGCTGTCAAAGTAATATTCCTAAAGTGCATGTCTGATCATATCATTTTAAAGCTGCAATAGCTCCCTATTTGCCTCCAGGATAAAATATAATGCCTCTGTTTGGCATTCAGAACCCATCACAATCTGGCTCCAGCCTACCTCTCCAGACTTATTTATACCATACTCTTTCCTCACTCATGCCACAATTCATCCAAACCAGCCCACCAATGATCTCCCACACATGGCATTCCAACTCTGTGCTTTTGCATAGGCTGTCCCTCCCAAGCCCGGAATAGACTCCTTCCTCACTCCTGTCTCTTAGAATTCCTTTTATCTTCCTTCAAAGGTCAGTTCAAGAAATACCTTCTACATGAGACCTTTACCAATCCCCTCAGCTGCTAGGGCCACCCCATAATCTTTTTAAAATTTTGTGCATATTTTTATGCATGCACATACTATTTTCCCTGATAGAATGTAAGCTCCCTGAAGGAAAGAAGTGTTTCATTTTTGTATCTTTATTCCCAGCGTCTAGCACAGGCACACGCATCTATCTGGCTTGGTTACACAGACATCCATTCATTTATCTCTTACTGGTTCTCAATCTCCACAGCTGCTGTTTTAAACCTTCTCCTCTGCAATCCCACCATAACACCCCCTCCCTTATCAAAGCAGATTGATCTTACCTACTACTCCACTTCAAAAATTGAACCTATCTTCTCCAATCCTCTGGTTCTCTCAAAGTCTTCATTCATTTTCTCCTGCTGCCGCACCCCACTCAATTGAACTAGTCATAGGAAGTTGTCTTGAAGAAATAGGAGAGGACCCTCTACCTCTCACCTGTGCGAGGACCCTAGGTGTTGCACATTGCATACATCTGTTTTGGGTCTTTTTCAGCGCATTGATTGGTCTCTTGCGCTGATTTCCCCCGTTTCTTTTTGTTTAAACAGTGCTCTTTGGTATATGGGCTGGCTCTCTGGGAGTAGGAGAGACACTGAAGAAAACTGTGCTGATGTAAACAACAAAAGACATCAATAAACACTTACAAAAACAGCTGGTTTGGGGCTGGGTTTTGTGCTGCTTGCTCACAGGTGCGTGTTGTGGTGCTAGTCCCGGGCTCCAAAATGGGTAATTACATACAGCTTAGGATATTCACCCACCTCAGTGTGAGTGTGAAAAGGAGAAGCAGTGGCTGAGAGAAGGCAGCACTACTCAACAATTATTTCCTTTGTCTTTTCTCCGCCAAGGAGAAGAATCTTTGGATGAGAAAGGTAAGAACCCAAATGGCTAATACGGCAATGATCCCAAGAGTAGGAAGTACCGTATTGCACTGGTAACAAGGGAGAAAATATCAGCAATTTTACCTAGCCAAAGGTGGAATGTGCTTCCTTGGGTGGGAGTAGGTTTCTTCCACACTGGAAGCCTTCAAGCAAAGGATGGATGACCAACTTTTGGGTATGTCGTAAAGAAGATTGGGGTTGGACTAGATCAGGGGTGGGGAACCTGCAGCCTTGAGGCCACATGTGGCCCTCTAGATCTTCAAGTGTGGCCCTTTGACTGAATCCAAACTTCACAGAACAAATCCCTTTAGTAAAAAAGATTTGTTCTGTAAAATTTGGACTCAGTCAAAAGGCTGCACACAAGTGACTCAAGAAAGTAATGGAGAAAATGTCAAAGTGGATTAAACTTGAAAACCCACCCTGCTTTTTAGAGATCTCATTGTTAAATGTTAGCCAGCACATCCTGGCTTTAATCATATATTTCCAACTGACTTCTAGACATTTCTGCCTATATATTGCAACAGCAACTTAAATTCAACACCATTAACACTAAGAGTAATCCTCTTTCTCCCAAACCTGTTCACCTGGATTAATGTGTATAGATGGGACTCTCACGCTCCCAGTTTCCCTGGGCTCATTATCTTGTAATAATCTGTGACTCTTACCTGAGCCTTACCACACAATCGGCTACCATATTCTACCCCCCTCAGTATCATCTTAAATCCAGCCTCTCCCACTGTAGGCCCTCATCCCTTTTCACTTCTAGACTATTGTAATAGCCTCTTCTCAGGACTTCCTAGCTCCCATCTGTCCATTCTGCACACCTTTGCTTGAGTAATCTTTCTAGAATGATGCCGTGTCTATTTCACTCTATGTCTTAAATAGTTCCCCTTTGCTTACTAAATGAAATATGTGTTTTTTGGCATTCAAGGCAATCCAGAGTCTGGTTCTAATAAATACATCCAGCCTACCTTGTGCTACTCTCTTTTATATATTCTATGTGCCTTGTTCTTCTTTCCAGTTTCTATGCTTTTTACCTCTTCTTCTGTACCTAGAATGTACTCTAGAGTGAAAAATGAATAAGCATTTATTAAGTGCCTACTGTATGCCAGGCATTATGCTAAGCACTTTATTAATATTATATCATTTGAGCCTCAAAACAAGCCTATGAGGTAAGTACTATTATTATTCCCATTTTATAGTTGAGACAGACAGATTAATTGACTTGCCCTTAAATGTCAGAGGTTGGATTTGAATTTTGCAGAGCTTTATCCTCTGCACTATCCTATAGTCTCTATTTGCATCTTTTTAAGTCTCTTTCTTCCTTCAAAGTCCTATTCAGATACCATCCGCTCCACAAAGCCCTGCCAGGTACAAGTAATGCTCATCTTTTAAATGACTCATAGTGCTTGGCCAGGACCATTTCATTTCACTCAGTAACTTTTGTGTCATAGTTATTTGTGCATTCATCCTTTCCTCTCCCAACCTGTTATATTGTGAGATCATTGAGAGCAGGGCCTGTGTCAGGTATGTTTTTACATCTTCAGAATCTAGCATGGTACCTTATGCATAATAGGCACAAATGTTAACAAATGTTAGCTGCACTACTTAAGTAAAATATTGAAAATATGGAGTAGTTACAATCCTCTTCATACCTCGTTGTTTCCTTATCTTGAAAAAATGAGATCTTTCTAAGTATAGATTCCATTTCTTACTACATTACACTTTCCTTTAATTCAGCAGTTCTCAAACTGCTGTCTGGGAAATGCTGGTAATGCCCGAGACCCTTTTAGGAGGTCTCTGAGGTCACAACTCTTTTCATAATAATACTAAGAAGTTTTAATTTCTAATACAGTAAATAATCAATAGAGATCACCACCCCCCCAAACAAAAGCTATTTGGGGTTCTCAATAATTATTGAGCACAAAGTGATACCAGAAAGTTTAAGAACCACTGCTTTATTTTGCATCTCCTGAGATGAGGTATTTAGATTATGTCCTAAATAGTCTTGAGAATTCTAGATGACTGTGATATAAAGGATCTGTAATTTCTTCAAGCTTTGCCAAAGCCTAGGTCTTTGTCATCTGCCCTGTAGCTGAGCCTTCTTATATATGTTGTCTGCCCTAATTAGGCTATGAGGTCCCTGACAGCAGGGTCTGTCTCTATTTTCCATTTATTTCTTCAGTATTTAGCATAGTTGTTGGCACATAATAAGCACTTAATGCTATCCCATTCATTTCGGAGCAGTTTGAGTTTGCCAAAACCTGAGAGTTAATTAGCAAAATAAGGTACATTCAGGAAAAAAACATCACGATGAGAAACAGAGCAAGTGCTTCAGTGAAATTCAGTTCCAGTAGAAATGCCTATTTTGAATAACCCAGATAAGAGGATATGTTCAGCTTGTCTACAAAATATTTCTGTCTGTTGATACGACCACCGTTCCAGCTCCCTTATCCCACTATCCAGAACAAAACCAATGGCATAGCCCAGAACCTGGATTTGGAGACAGATGTCAGACAAGAATAGCCAAACAAAAAGTTTATATAGCAAGAAGGAACGCCCGAGACCAAACTTTTAGTACAGGCTGCAAACCTTGCATGTAAGGGTAATTAATGATGGGATTCAATACCTGTACACCTCGGTTGTCCAAGGTTCTGCTCTTACAAATCAAGAGTAGCCCAATCAGGCCTGAGGCAATGTCCCTTGGGATGTCCACAATACTATAATATGGTCTTGTTAAGCATTGGGCATCATTTCCTGCGGGTTCATCAGACTCCAGGATGTTCCACTTATAAGTGTAAGTTTCTCCTGGTTGGACAGCTTTGACTAGGGTGCTGTTGCCTAAAGAGAAGTTTATTTATAATGAATTTTCATTTGGAAACCCAATCTCAGAGCCAGAATTCTAGTCAGAGTCAAACTACAAGAAGAAAGGAAGGGAAAGTGTTCCAATACCATGAGACCTTGACCAACGTCACCTCTTTTCCAAATAGGAAGACAAAGTCTACGTTAGATGTTTAGTGCAGAACATGGTACTCAGGATGCAGTATCCCTGAGGCATCAGTTTCCCTAGTTGTCAGCCAATCAAAAATAAGAGATAGGAATTTTCAGGCCCAGGAGACCCATTATGCAACATGGAAGGCTCACCTTCACTGATGCAACTTCAGGACTACCAAAATATTTTGTAGAAGATATTTTGATGTCATAGAGATTAAATAACTTGTTCATGATACATAGCTAATAAATGGACAAGCTGGGGCTCAAACTCATTGCCTCCATTGTTCTTTCCAGCCGACTCCACCATACTTAACATTCTATTGTTATCTGAGCCCTGGGAAAGCACCGGGATGAATCATTCTGAAGTTGTCTGGGACAAAAGGATTTTGAGTCCCTTTTGAGTAGCATGGACATGCAGTTGTTTTATGTGCTTGTCCACTAGGGGTTGCTATGGCAGCAAGAAAGGGACATGTTCCTGTATGATGATTTATCTGACCCCTCTAGGTGTTGGGAAATCTTAGGACCAATGGATTTAGGACTGGAAGGGACCCTAGGTGTCATCTAGTTCTAATTTCCGCATTGTGAAGATGAGGAAACTGAAGCCTGGAGAGGCTGACTTGCCCAAGGTCATACAGATAGTAAGTGATTGAGCTGATATTGGAATCCCAGATCTTTTAATGATAAATCCAACACTTTCCTCAGTATACCACACTGGAGTGGGGCTCCAATCTCCACTACTATGTGAGTAGACTTTCTGTACTATTTGTACACGACTGAAAATCAGTAGAAAAATCTACCTTGTTGACGTATTGAAAGAGAGCAAAGGGCTTTGCCTAACACATGTGAATAGAAATACAAACCTGAAGTTGAAAAATTCTTAGCTGTTTCTTCATCTGTAGAAAGTGTTATTCCATGAGGATAAATGCTGTAGGGACGGCTGGCCATATTTTTGAATACAATCTACCAGGGAGGGAAAAAAAAAACACAAAAATCATGATTTCAGTAATTAAATCCACTATATACCATTCAATCAAAATGGTTTACTAAATTTTGCAGTCACCTTTGGATTGTTGGGGAGGAGGTAATACCTATTGGCTAAGTGTTAGTTTCTCACTGTTCCCATAGTTGTCCCTAGCAGGGATGTTTGAGCGTCTATAACTTTTCCTTATGAACAAAAAGGAAAACTCTCCTAAACTGCTCTGATTTCTGTTCACTAATGGTGGATTCATCTTGGGGGATGCTGGTGTTTTTGACAACTGACTCTCTTAGGGGAAAAACGTACACATGATACACTTTAAATCTAATCTGCATTATTAAGATATTTTCCCATCACTTTCTTAAGTCTAGACAATAAAAAAAAAAACAAATCAAGTCCCCTGATTTCTAACATTTGCTAGTTTACAAGGTTTAAATGGTCACCCTGAAAATTTGACAGCTGGCTCCCATGAGCCTGTATGAACTGATTCCAGCATGCCTCTGGTTCATCCAGTCTTCTTACTTCCCTCTAAGCCCTAAGACCTCCTATCCCTTCCACCCTCCACCATTGCACTCCCACTCAGCAGTAGAGAAAAGGAGAAGAAAGTCTGAGACCAGAGGCTAAGGGAGTAGATAGGACCTTAGGCCCATCTCCCATCTGTAGTCCCCACTTCCCTCACCCTCTTCTTTCCTATTCAGCACCTTCTCCTTTAGTCCCTGGCTCTTCCTCTCTTGCCTATAGAATAGAGGTTCTTAACCTTAAACTTTTTTTTAAATTTTTTGATAGCTATTTCAATATGACTAGTTTCCTTTGTCATCCTATGGATTTAATTTTATACATCTAAAAACACTATTCAGAGAAGGGTTCCGTAGACTTCACCAAGCTGCCTAAAGGGTCAATGGCACAAAACAGTTAAGGACCTCTGCTCTATAGTCTCCTGGGTCTTCTATCGCCAGGGCTGTTTGGGAAATATATTCTCTCCTATATATCTACAAACCCTTTCATATGTTAAGACGTGGACAAAGAGGTAGCAGATTCTCATAATAGTTGTGTTTGTATTTTTAGGAGAGTAGAGAAGAGAAAGAAGGAAATAACAGGTGCCTTTGCTTTTCACTGTTTACAAAACAGATAATGTGTTTGAAGTCAATTTGACATCCAATTTAAAAAAACAACCCAATCAAACAATAACAAAATAGTCCCAGAGACTCTGGGGCCTTCCCTACTCTATATAACTATTCCCTGTCTGTGTCCCACCGTGGTCGCTTACTTACTTTGAGGGTATCTCTGACTTGGGCTCTAATGATAGGCCCCAAGATGCCAGTTTCTTGGGGATCGGTACTTTCCATGCGTTTGGTGAAAGATACATCCTGGTATTGTTTGTAGACCACCTTCTTATAACATGTCCCAATTTGGTTTGCCAAATTATTATACCAAAATTTATATTTCCTGAAAGAAAAAGAGAATTATAAATAAAATGAAGACTAGTTCTTCCTTCCATTAAAACCCTAGTTCATTATTAGTGGTGATGGTGGAAGGGGTTCCAGGGGAAAAGAAGTGAAAGAGAACACAGGAATAATCTTATATTGTATGATGGGGATTCTCATGGGGGGGGGGGGTTCTGGCCTTCTCGTGGGGTTGCTATGGATGGTAGAAGTGAGTGGCAGACTATTTCACCATTACTTACTTCAGGATGTTTAATGGAACAAGTGGTTGGTATATTTTGGATTAAACTGAACTGAGTAAAACGTAAGGCAGCTGGTGGTACAGTGGATAGGGAGCCTCAGACCTGGAGTCAGGAAGACCTGAGGATACATGGCACCTACCATGTGCCCAAAACTCTACTAAGGGCTTTTTACAAATGTTATCTCATTGAGCCTCGCAACAACTCTGGTGAGGTAGGTGCTATCATTACCCCCATTTTGCAGTTGACGAAACTGAGGCAGAGGCAAGTGACAGAATGTCCAGAGTTACACAGTTAGAAAGTATCCAAGTCCAGATTTGAACTCAAGTCTTTCTGACTCCAGGTCCAATGCTCTATCTACTCTGCCAACTAGCTGTTTACCATGCAAATCATGGTCGGCTGTTGAGTAGCACCTTCTGTATCTGCAGGGATGACAGAAGGAGCCGCAGATGACTTTCACTCCACTCCATCCCTGCTTATTCCTCTAACTTCTTTAAAATAGGACCTTTGTAGTGATAGAGTGCACTCTGGATTCCATCATAATAATCTGCTGAAGGCAATGAAGATCACAGTGAGTTTAGGGAAGTGGTGAGGAAAGAGTTGTTTAGATTGGGAGAGCCCACTACTCTACATCCTGGGAGTCACATACCTATGTAATTTTACACTGATGGATTCTTGTAATTGAAACAAGCATTCTAGTAGTAGTATAGTAGTAGTATGGTATATGGTATAGTATGTAGTAGTAGTGGTGGTGGTATAGTGTATAGTAGTAGTGGTAGTAGTAGTAGTAGTAATAGCAATACCCACTTACTTGTCCATATTCTCCTTGTTTACTGGGGCATAGTCCCAAATGACTTCCTCTGCAGCAATGAAATACTCCCACTTCTTAATATAACGCCTCTGATTTCGGGTTAATTTCTTTATCGTTCTGGTCTCTTTTGGGCATTTTTCAATTTTGAGGTATGCCTTCATCCCAGCTGATTTAGGATATGCAGCAGGTAATGAGGAAATTAGGGAGAAGACAATTAGCTCCACCTAAATACTAAGCATTTAAAAGTATATGGAAAAAGTGTATTCAGGTATAGAGTCAGGGGTCCTAACAGAATAGCCTGAAAGTGTTAAGAGCATTATCCTGGAATGATACGGAGTGGGGGAACAGGAGATAGGAATAAAAAAAGGAAGGGAGATGGGCAGAAAATATTTAGTAAAAAACCATTTGTCTGTCCTAGACAGGAGGATTTGACATAATTTCTGTTCCATTAACATCCCATGGTATGGGTTGGGGAAGAACATTGATAATAAACACATCTAGAGGGCATCCAGAATGGATTAAGTTCAAGTTTATGTCATTTAATGAGGGGTTGAAGGACCCAGGGATGTTTATCCTTGTGAAGAGATGACTTCAGGAAAGAAGGATGTAATAGCTGTCTTTCAGTACTTGAAATGCTGCCTTGGAAGAGAGATTAAATTAGTTCCTCTTGTCTCCAGAGGGCAGAACTGGGAGAAATGCTTGAATGAGGTGGAGAACCAGATTTGGGCTTAGAGTTAACCAAAAGTGTAGCGGCTATCTCTCTATTCCCCCTTACTGTAAGTCTTTAATCAAAGCTTGGGTGCCCAACTGTTAGGTATGTTATCAATTGAGATTATTTTTGCTGAAGCTCCATACTTGTGGCCACACCTTAAATACTCCAGGATATACATCTTTACCTCTGAAGTGTATTAGTTACCCTCTTTCACTTTCTCTTTTCTGCTCCTTCCCAAGAGAGAGATTTCCTCTGTTTTCTCAAGGTTTTTAGTATACCGCTTCCTTCTCCCAAAATCCTACTGACTAGATGTGAGTTAGAGCTCTGAGAATCCAGCAGTAGGATTCTTCTCTCCCAGGCTCTAGCAGATAGGGGCAGGGAAGAGAGAAGAGCCCCCAGAAACGATTGGCTTGTAATAGGATCCGTTTCCTTCATTCCAAAGATCACTTGTGGAACTTCTGAAATACAGGTGGCCTTTGCTATACTTAAGTACATCAGGAAAAAGCTGACTAGGCAGCCTCCAAAGGTGGATTAGGTTTCCTGAATGTGTTCCCTTATTATTGACACAGGGAAATACAAACAGCCCGCTGAGGAATGAAGGAGCCCATGATCCTAGGTATAATTGTCCATCCCACGGTCCCATGCAATGCTGCCCACAAAAATAAGGTCTTTCTCTATTAACGGGCATGGCAGGGGCAGTGATCCTGAAGGAAAGAGCATCCCTTTGTATTTTTAATTTAAACATGTCACTGGTCCCACACTATACCCTTTCAGGTGACAGAGAAACTCAATGTTGTGAAAAGGGTCTCCTTGCCTTGAAAATGCTTTGGGATGAGAGAGGTTATCTTCCACCTTCCCTCATGGCTCACAGTCATATTTGCAGTGGTTGACGCTGCTCCAACTAGGGGGATGGCTGAGACTTTATGAGAGTTATGTTCCAGGACCTGCCCGTTGTAATGAATAGAGAATAGCTCGGGGCCAGAACTCATTGCAATTAGGTGCCAACTAATCTGGTCGTAGGCACAGACTGTTACATCTGAAAGAGAAGGAATAGCCAAGGTCAGAATAGTCAGTGAGTTCAACGTCCCATGCTCCCAAAGCCAAAGATTACTAAAGAGTCAGAACAAGAGGGAGTCTGGATTCAGCTCAGCTCCAGGACAAGCTGTTACATTCATGGAACCTTTAAGGGAAGGAGGTCTCAGAGGTTTATGCTCCTCTGCCGCTGTGCTGAGGTTAAACCCTGTCCAAACTTTGCAAGGACCTTTGCTGCTTTGGGATTTACTCCTTAATTGTTCTCATGACAGAAGCAATTGCTGACTCACTCCATCAAGGAGCATGGCCAAACTCCCATAATGCTCATCTGAATGCCTAGGAGCAGGGGAAGAGGGCAGGAGCAGAGTGGACAAATTTGTGTGTGAATGTATTGGTGTGTGTCAATCAATAGTCAGTAAACAATGAGGCAGCTAGGTGGCACAGCAGATAGAGCACCGGCCCTGGATTCAGGAGGACCTGAGTTCAAATCTGGCCTCAGACACGTAACACTCACTAGCTGTGTGACCTTGGTCAAGTCACTTAACCCCAATTGCCTCACCAAAAAAAAAAAGTCAGTAAACAAGCATTTACTAAGCACTTCCTGACTTCCTGTGTGTCAGACACTGTGCTAAGTGCTGGGGACATAAAGAAAGACAAAAGTTTTCTCTGCTCTCAAATTACTCATTGTCTATTAACAACATGCACTACATATGTACAAATAATGGTTATGATATAAAACAATACCTTCGTGATATAAAACAATACCTTCGTAATATAAAATGCTACCTTTCCTAGTGATTTGTTTAAGAATCCCACATAGGTTAAGTAGACTTCAGGTACAAGTAAGACACCTAGCAAGAGACTCAGCTCACCCGTTACCTGGCAGTGTTCCATTTACATAGCCGTTGACAGTATACATCAGAGAAGGTGACCGCTGCCAGCTTTTGCTTTCATCAAACACTGCAAACATCAGCACATGTTGCCGGTCAAACATCTTTTGAGTCCCATCCTCAGTCAGGCTGCCTATGAGAAGAAAACAAATGCTTCTTAATAATTTCAGCAAGACGAAAAAATAAAATTAATTAATTATTCTAAGACAGCTGCTATTTATCTGTTCCTACATAGGAAAGATGCCAGAAAAGCAAGGCTTCCTTTCAGTAGCATTCTCCAAAACGTTCACATGGTGAACGATTTATTTAAAAAACATCCTCTTGATCAATTAACTGTTGGTGCTTTGGGGTTGGAAGATGAGGAACCCGATAGTTTCTGAAGAAATGAAAGTTGGCATCCCATACATGGCAACGGAAAGGGGCATGGTGAGTGTGAGGAAGCAGCAACACATGTCACCTATCATAGACAGGATCATAGAACTAGGGCTGGAAGGGACCTGAGAAGGCTAGTATCTAATTCAACATCCTCAACATACAGATAAGGAAACTGAAGATAAGGAGGTTAAGGGACTTGCCCAAGGTCACACAGATAGTAAACCCCAGAGGTATGATCTGAACCAAGGTCAAAAACAGAGGCAGTTAGGTGGATATATGTAACGTATGTGTATGTGCATATACAAGTATATATGCATATGTGTATTACAAGTGTGTATACATATACGTATACATGTCTGTGCCCCTAGAACGAACACCCTCCTTGTGCTCACCTCTTAGAATCATCTCCTTCAAAGGCTCAAGTCAGGAGCCACATTCTGCTGGAAGCCTTTCTAGGATTTCCTATTTGTTAGCGTTTTCTCACCTCTCGAATTACGTTGTAGTCACTTATCTAGGATTGTTGTATGCCCGCAGTAGAATGTAAGCTTCCTGAAGGCAGGGACAGTTTCTGGTCCTGTCTTTGTATCCCCAACCCCTAGCACAGAGCTTAATAAATGCGTGTTAAATGAATGAATGTTGAGTTGAGAGCCAGTGTGTTACAACGTAAGAGAAGTCCAAGGAATGCATAGGATTTGGCCAAGTTATAATGCTATTGGAGTATTATGAATCGCTTTCATTGAAAAACCTTAGAAGGTATGGAACGTGGGAACGATTCCCAAGTCAGGAGGACCTTCTGGCCTTTGAACTCTGCTGGCATAGGAGTCAAGACTTCAGCGTCACCTCCATGCTGTGAGAAGGTTCCTGACAAGGGCGCGAGGTGAGAAGCCTGTTGTTGTTTGTCCTTCATTCTCGAAGAGGACCATGACATCAGGAAGATGATGCCATGACTTTAAAGTGAATTGGATTTAAGTGAGGAAGGCTGTGCAAAGTCACCAGCCTCATTTTCTCCTCTAGAGTCATCTGGGTCTAGTGGCAAGCCGCAGATCAGGATGACTGGAGATGGCCCTGGATGCAGTGGGAGACCTTGGACTTTTTAAACTAAGGTCTTTAACAAGTCTCATTTTGACCTATAAAAAGATTATGTAAATGTTAAGTCACTGGTATTTTCTGCAAAGCAAAATTCGGATAATGACTCAGTCAGAGATAGAAACTGCATATCTGCACGTCAACAGATTCAGCTTCTCTGGAAGGAAGAATGCATGTGTTTTTTTGCTTGCAAAGAAAATTACCACAACCCCTTCAAATGGATCAGGGAGGAGACTTCTTTCAAGTAGTCTTCAGAGGGAGACTGATTCTATTACATAGTGACAAACTTTAGAGGAAG
Organism: Phascolarctos cinereus; assembly: GCF_003287225.1. Classification (NCBI taxonomy): domain Eukaryota; kingdom Metazoa; phylum Chordata; class Mammalia; order Diprotodontia; family Phascolarctidae; genus Phascolarctos; species Phascolarctos cinereus. The sequence continues at coordinate 418,856,084 of NW_027555958.1, read as the reverse complement.
ATTATAGTGTGAGAATATTTTTAATGGGTTCCATGTGTCATCAAATATATAGAAAGGAAACGAACATTTACTAAGCACCTACTATGTGCCAGGAACTGTGCTAAGCACTTTACAAATATTATTTTATCTGATCCTTACCACAACCTTGAGAGGCAGATTCTATTATCATCCCCATATTACTGATGAGGAGACCAAGGCAAACAGAAGTTAAGCAGCTTGCCCAAGGTTACAGAGTTAGAAGTGTCTGTGTTTGGATTTGAACTCAGGTCTTCCTGATTCTAGGTCCAGCACTCTATCCACTGTATCAGCTAGATACCTCAACACGCTCTTATCCTTTGGGTGGCTTTTTTGGAGTGGTCCTTGTTTTTAGGGATTCAGGAGCAGTAAAAGGAGGAGGAATAGGAGATTCTGAGGAGGACCCCAAAAACCAAAGTCTCAGATATTCCCTCCTCATGCCTAGCAATGGTGCAGTTCTCAACTCTTTATGGTCACCACATAAAGGGAGTACTGAGATGATAGGAATGCTGCTGCCACTCAATTGTATGTTCCCCCTGCTTTTATTTATCCTTCCCTTACCTTTCTTACAGATGAGCAAAGGTCCAATAAGGCCAGAGTTGAAATCCAGTACTAAGTCATCATAGGAGTAATAGATGTGTGTGAGGCAAGGAGGGTCATCATCTGTGGGCCCATTGTCTTCAGTGATCAGCCATGTATAGGTATATTCCTGACCTGGAAGCACAGCATCATCCATCTTCTCCAGAGGGGACGTTTGGTCTGCATAAGAGGCACCTGGAGACACAGATAAGTTGATTACATCTTTCTTAGATGGTCTTAATTACTTGGAAGGAGTGGAAAGAAGACTTGGCGTGTAGTTTTAGCTCTGTCCCTTACTAGTGATCATAGGCAAGTCTAACCTTTTTGTGTTCGGAGCCTCAGTTTCCTCATTTATGAAACTGAGATAAAAATAGAGTATGAAAACTGGAAGAACCCTTTAGAGATCACCTTTACAGTATTTGCAAAGACTTTCACATAATTCAATTAGGTGAACACTTAACATATGCATACTCTTAATATATGCCTATCTGAGTAAGGCAGTATGCTAGGAACTGGAAAGGCCACATTCCCTGACCTAAAGAAGCTTACAATCTAATATGGAGCCTGTTCTTCTGATGAGTAAGGCCATGACTGGGATCGTAAGCTCATGAGCCTCACCTCCCTCCCAGTTCAGCTTAACCACCAGACTGCTCCATCTCTTCACCTAGAGATACCTCTGAACCCTGGGACTTGCTTTTCTCTTTGGTTAGTTCCTGGCTGAGATCTCTATCTCATGAGGGTATCTTTCTCCTCCTGTTTACTATTCCCCTTTCCAACTCCCCTTTATATAACATCTTCTTCTATTAGAATGCAAATTCCTTGAGGGTAAGGGCTGTCTTGTATTAATGTTTTTGAGTTGTCATCACTGGGCCCAATATCTTGCATGCAGTATGGGCTTAATAAATGCTCTATACACTATGGATAAGAGAAGAATTTATGACCAAACAAGAGATAGAGAGGATCACAGGAAGTAGAATGGATAATTTTCATTACACGAAATTGAAAAACTTTTGCATGAACAAAATGAATGCATCCAAAATTAGAAGGAAAATAGAAAACTGAGAAAAAAAATTACAGCAAATTTTTCTGATAAAGTCCTATTTTCTCAAATATACAGGGAACTGAGCAAAATTTATAATATATATGAGCCATTCCCCAGTTGATAAATGATCAAAGGATATGAAGGCAGTTTTCAGAAGAAGAAATCAAAATTATCAGTAGTTACATGAAAAATGCTCTAAATCATTACTGATTAGAGAAATGCAAATTAAAACAACTCTGAGATACCACCTCACACGCATCAGATTGGCTAATGTGATAGAAAAGGAAAATAACAAAAGTTGGAGGGGATATGGAAAAATTGGGTTGCTAAAAAATTGGAACACTATGTGCTCTTGGTAGAGCTCTACTGGTTCAGCCATTCTAGAGAACAATATGAAACTATGTCCAAAGGACTATAAAACTGTGCATACGCTTTCAGCCAGCAATACCACTAGTAGGCATATATCCTAAAGAGATCAAAGAAAAGGGAAAAGGACCTATTTGTACAAAAATATTTATAGCACCTTGTTTTCGGTGGCAAAGAATTGGAAATTGAAGGGATGCCCATCAACTGGGGGATGGCTGAACAAGTTGTGGTATATGATTGTGATGGAATACTGTTGTGTTATAAGAAGACTTACAGAAACTGAAGGAAAGTGAAGTGAGCAGAACCAGGAGAACACTGTACACAATATTGTAAGGATGATTAGGAAAGACAACTACTCTGATCAAAATAATGATCCAAAACAATTCTGAAGGACTTGTGATGAAAAATGCTATCCACCTACAGAAAGAAAACTGATAAAATCTGAATGCAAATTGAAACATACTTTTAAACTTTATTTTTCTTGTTTCTATTTGTGTTTTCCTTTGCAACATGTATAAAATGGAAGTATGTTTTGCATGACCTCACATATATAATTGATATCAAATTGCTTGCCTTCTCAAGTATGGATGGGGAGAATTTGGAACTCAAAAATTTTTTTTAAATGTTAAAAATATTTTACATGTAATTGGTAAATATTTAATAAAATAGGTGTGTGTGTGTATATATATATCTCAAAAAGGGAAAATGCTTCATCAAATGTGTATACAAACAAATACATAGCATAGAATGTGATAAGAGCAGCTCCAGAAAGAATGTTCTATAAAAATGTCAGTTGAGATGGATCCATGAAGGGGATTAGCATCTGAGCTTGTCATTGAAGGGAGAGAAGAATTTCAAAAGGCAACAATGAGGAAGGAATGCATTCTAGCTAGAAATAGAAGAACAATATCTACAATGATGAAAATGAAAACACAAAAAGGAATTCTGAATTATTGAAATAATCACGGTCCAGAAAAAGTATAATAAAAATATGTGTTTTTCCTCTCAATAGCAAGGTGGGAGATTACTGGGACAGAATGTTGTATACATTGCCAGACTCAGTCACTGTATCAGTTGTTTTTGCTTAGCTGTTTTCTCTTTGTTACTAAGGAAGGTTCAATTTTCTGTCATGTTGGGGTAGGAGAGCTATATCTGGAAATGACTGTAATAAGCAGTGCTGTACAGGGGAAAGTGAAGTGAACTTTGTAATTAGAGATCTAGGTTCAAATCTCATCTTTGCTACTTTGAGGTTTCCATGACTTTAACTTCCTTGGACTCGGTTTCCTCACCTGTAAAATTAGAGGGTTGAACTAGATATCCCCTGAACTCTCTTCCCTCTCTTCATCTATGGTCCTATGATTAGTTGAATGTATCAATAAAACATGACTAACAATATTATAAATATTATTTTAAAGAAAGTGTTAGAGTCAAGATTCATTCTCTACCTCTGATAACTAGTCCAGGGGTCTTTTCTACTAGATCACATTCCCTCTGAAACTTATACAATGTAAGATCTATGGAATATATTTTTTAAATTATCATGGCTCAGAAAATATTAAGTGCTTTAATGACTTCCTATGAGTTACAAAGCTGTTGCTATCTGAAAAGAAGAATTAAGGGAGGGACATTGTTGGAGTGTCCTCTGATAAAGAGGAAGCAGCGCTTCTTCTGAAACCTTACACAACTCAGCTGAGGAGGAGCAAACAGGGCCTGATAAGAAATGTCAGCTTCCTTGGGTCATGTCCTGTTCCTTCTTTAGGACTTGAGGGGCCACCGCTGGACTGTATTTATCTTGAACAAAGCTTGGTTGCCCTAAAGTTCCTGAGCTGCTGGCCCCAGACTCTTTGCTGTAAGCCCACTCAACGTGAGATGATCATGGTGGATCTTACACTGCTCCCCCATTCCCAGTGTTAAAAAGATTTACTGACAACTCCAGAGGCTAAAAGTGGGGAGATCTCCCTTTGCTTGGGAGGGAGCTTTCCTGATCTCTTTGTTAAGGCTCCTTCCCCTCTCCCCAAACTAGTCTGCATATATTCAGTTTACCTGTTGTAGATCCTCAACAGAATGCAGATTAATAACAACAACAATAATAATAGCATTTAGATAGCACTTTAACATTTGCAAAGAGTTTTGCATTTGATCATTTGATCCTTACCACCATCTGAGGAAAATGCTCTTATTATTCCACTTTTACATCTATGAGGAAACTGAGGTCACATGGCTATTAGTAGCCTGATGGAGCATTATGAACTAATATATTCTTGACTTCAAATTTCAGCACTTTATCTATTACTCCAAAGGCAGGGATTTTTTTGGCGGGGGAGGAATGGAGGATGGGTATGATTTTCGTACTCCTGGTACCTGAAAATCAACATTATGTAGTGCCTCTGAGTCAGAATGACCTGGACTTTAGTCCATAATTTGCAGACCAATTGCACTGGTAGTTTCTTCAGTGGGAGATTTCTTCTTTCCAGAATGAAATCGCATGTCTGGATCTGCTATTTCATTGGTATAAGGAGTGCTAGGTGAGGAAATTCCTTTGCATACAGTAGGTATTTAACAATACTTGTTGGGAGTGGATTGATGCCAAAAAGCAAATTCAAATTTATGAAACCTGAAACAGTTCGAGGAGTCAACTGAATAGCTTCGCATCTTGTGATAATGCAAATGCGTACTTCGGCTAGATTTTTTCCTCTTTACCTCTTTCACAGTTAATCCCCATCTCTTTTCCTTTGTGTTTAACCAGGCGACAAACGTTTCATAAGGATTAATGAATTCTCTCAGGAAGCACCATCCAATAGAAAAAAGCATCGGATTAGAAATTGGAAATTCTAGATTGGAATCTTGGCTACGCAGCTAGATAGGAGTGCGAGCTTAAGCAGATGTTTCATCTTGAATCCCCATTTTCCTCATGGGTAATAATACTTGTACCACCCAATTCCCAGAATTGCTGTGTGAGAGAATATATGTAAAGTGATTTGTGGTTGAAAGGCACAACATAGTAATAGCAGCTGTAGTTACCTTCGGGGGAGATCGGAAGAGGGCTTTGTCTTCATTTCATGGTCAGATGAGTCAATTTTACCCAAGTTCAGCAAACAAATCAGTGATTAATGGATTAAAAAAAAAACCCCAACAACCTCGTTTAGGAATGTAGCCTTTTAGGCCCTTCTGAGGCTTTTATTGGAGTATTAGATTTTTTCCCCTGGGATACTGCTTTCACTTTGCAATTTTTTTTTTTGGAGGGTAGACAGAAAACTAATATAAATGAGGAGGGACAATTCATTAGTCATTGTATGAAAAAGAAGGGCCACAAAACATCTAATATTGCCATATATGTTCATAGTAAAGAATAGCTGCGCATATGATTGTAATCATATACGCACAATCCATGTGTGTATACATATGTGTGTATACATGTGTACATATATATGTGTGCATGTGTGCATGTATGTGTGTAGATTGTAAAGGATGTTGAAATCCTGCCTCAGGCACTTACTAGCTATGTGACCCAGGGCAAGTCACTTCAACCTGTTTGCCTCAGTTTCCTCATCTGTAAAATGAGCTGGAGAAGGAAATGGCAAACAATTCCAGTATCTTTGCCAAGAAAACCCCAAATAGGGTCATGAAGAAGTCAGACTCAACTGAAACTATCAAACAAAAACAACAATAGAAAATGAATTCTCCAAACTAAAAACAAAGCAATGACCTTTAAGATAACAAAAAATCTCATTGTGTTTAAAGCACAAAGGTCCCATGTGCTAATCCTTAGTCAGATGTAAGCTTGCTGGAAATATCTTTCCTTTATTTTATATTTATTTAATTCCTTGAGGTGCTACATAACTTCACACTCTGCTTCTCAATCTGTTTACTGTTGTCATTATGCACTATTAAAGTTGCCAAAGTGTATTTAAGATTCATATTTGTAGGGGAAATGGCATGAATAGATTTTGTGTGAGGACACACACAAAAAAATATTTTCTTCCTGGAAAGTTTGGCTGTGCAAACTACACCTCCACTCCCTAAACCCTTTTCCTCTTCAAAAATTATTGACCCAAAGCCCATTCAAAGTTTCAGAAATTGTGTCAATCATGGCATTAAATGTTTTGAAAAAAGCAGAGGGCAGCTAGGTAATGCAGTGGATAGACTTGGCTTGGAGTCGGGAAGACATGAGTTCAAATCCAACCTCAGACACTGACTAGCTGTGACCCTGGACAAGTCCTATTTGCCTCAGTTTCCTCATCTATAAAATGAGCTGGTGAAGGAAATGGCAAACTATTCCAGTGTCTTTGCCAAGAAAACTCCAAAGGGGGTCAGGAAGAATTGGACATGACTGAACAACATTACCCAGCACCCACTTGCCTACGCATAATGATGTAGCATGAATCATCATAGCTTAGACTTACATAACGCTCTAAGGTTTGTGAAGTGTGCTTTTTACACACTATCTCATTTGGTCTTCAGAACAACTGTATGAGGTGGGTGCCATTGTTATCCTTATCTACAGATCAAGAAGCTGCATTGTTTTTCTTTTTTTTCCCCTTTTTTAGAATTAATTTGTTTTGATTTATCAACAATCACTTCCATAAGTTTTTGAATTTTTCTCCCCCTCCCTCCCTACCTCCTTCCCCAAGATGGTGTGCAATGTAATATAGGTTATACATGTACATTCTTATTAAACATATTTTCACATTAGTGATGTTGTAAGTAAGAATTAGAGCTAATAGGAGGAAACACCAGAAAGAGGAAACAAAACACAACAGAAGAAAAAAATAGCAAATGGTATGCTTTGATCTGCATTCAAACTCCATAGTTCTTTCTTTGGATGTGGACAGCATTTTCCATCATGAGGCTTTTGGAGATGTCTTAGATCCTTGTATTGCTGAGGGGAGTTAAGTCTCCCAAAGTCGGATATCACTCAATGTGGCTGTTACTATGTACAATGTTCTGGTTCTGCTCACTTCACTTAGCATCAGGCCATATAGGTCTTTCCAGGTTTATCTGAAGTCTGCCTGTTCATCATTTCTTATAGCACAATAGTATTCCATTACATTCAGATATCACATTCACAATTATGGTAACTATCTGTGTCTTTCTCTCCATCCTTCCCCCCTCCGTTTATGCTTTTCTTTCTCCTTTTCTCCTTAAGAAGCTGCATTTTTTCATAGAGGTTAAATGACTTGCCTGGGATCACCCAGCTAGTGGCTGAGGGAAAATTCCAACACCAGGTGTTGGTGACTTCAGTCTGAAGGCTCTGTCGCCTAAACCAGCACAGGGTCAGTCCAAATGACTTTTGGAGGAAGAGTTTACATTTCTTAGATTTATGCTCTCTTGTCACTGTTGTGGTTTAGTCATTCAGTCACATCCCACTCTTGACGATCCCATGGCCCAGAGCATGCCAGGACCTTCTATCCTCCACTATCTCTTGAAGCCCAAGTTTGTGTTTGTTGTTAACTTACTGCTCTTTCCATATACTCAGGTAGTATCTGCATGATCCCCAAAGTTCCAGATTAACAAGTGAAAACTTCAGTGACCTGGATGTTGTATTGATTTGGGATTTTATAAATATATGTGTGTATGTATGTATGTATGCATATGTCTATATGCATGTATATGAGTATATATATATATATATATGTACACACACAATATATATATACACATACACACATACATATCTGAATTTTGATTCAGACATTTAAGCATCAGATGGAAAAATGCATTGGACAATATCGTGGCCATCAATTTGTCCTGAAAATTTGACTTACTCTTCATGTTACAAATCTAGATGCCAAATTCAAAAGAAGGAAGCATAGAAAAAAAAAGAATGAGTCCATTGGGAAAGAAGAAGGATGAGGGTGAAGATGCCAGCTTAGCTCTCTTTCACATTTATTAAATAATGGATTCATAGAGTTTAAAGGGTCATATATAGTTCAATTCCTACTTGAAACAGTAACCAATTCTAGAATATTATAATAAAAACTTATCACGAAGCTCCTAACTGAAGAGGTCTAATGAGGGAAATCCCACTACTTTACAAGGCATCCATCTCATTGCAATTTGTATGGTTCTGAAAGGAACTTTTACTTCCACTGAGAAAAAAAATCTGCATTTACCCCCTTCTCCCCACCTCCCTCCCAAGTTTCCCATTGTTTTGTAGTATAGTCCATAGTATCTGTCTCCCCGGGTTGTTGTGAGGATCAAGTGAGATAATATCTGTACAGTGCTTAGCACAATGCCTGGCACATATTAGGTGCTATATAAATGCGTCTCTCCTTTCACCTCCACTTTCCTGATGAATTGAAGAGTGTGCAGAGTATGGCAACCAGGATTATAGATGAGGAAATTGTAAAATAAGAGGCTCAAACTAAGACAAGCTTTAAGAGCCCTTCCAACTCAATATCCTGCCAATAACCCAACCAATCCAGTAAAAAAAGGTCCATGAAATCTTAGGCTGCATTAAGAAAGACAGCATCCAAAATGAAGGAGAAGATAGTTCCATTGCTCTCTGCCTTGGTCAGGCCACACACAAAGTGTCCTGTTTGATTGTGGGGCGCCATATTCTCAGATGAACACTGGCCAACTAGAGCGTGGTCAGAGGAGATCCATCAGGATCATGTCCTATGAGTACGAGCTGAAGGAAATAAGAATGTTTAACCTGCAGAGAAGACTCAGGGACAATACGATCACCTAATAGCTGTCTTTAAGTTGAGGATTTGAAGGGTTGTCATCTAGAAGAAGTATAAGACTTGTTTTGCAGGGCCCCAGAAAGCAGAACTAGAAACCATGAGTGGAAATTACAAAATGAGATAATATTTGTAAAGTGATTTGCAAATCTTAAAGCACTATAGAAATGCTAGCTATTGTTACAGAAATGCAGATTTCACCTTCACATAATTAGATGAAACCCTCTACAACAATTAGAGTTATCCAAAACAGAATGGGTACTTGTGGAGTTAGTAAAGTCCTAGGATAATGAGACTAAGAGCTAAAAGTGCTTTAATATACTCCGATCTAAAGTCTGAATTTTACAAATGAGGAAACCAAAGCCTAGAAAACTTAAATGATTTGCCTGAAGTTATACCTTAGGTTTTCCAGTGGGAACTGTGAGATGGGTCTGGCTGGGGAAGTGAGGGAGTTAGCCATCCCTAACCTTTGGAATTTTGCCTTACTTCATAGTATGGCCACACAAGGAATGGGGACACTTCCATTGATCAACTCTACTGCTTCACCCCCTCCAGAAGTTTCACTGAATCTGTCTTACCGATAACTCCATTTCCTAGGTGTACATAGTTCAGCCTGCTTTGTTATAAAATCAGAACCATAGAATTCCTTCACGGTAAGGTCCTTTAAGGTCGGATGCTATTGCCAGTGCACTAAGTAGTCAAGGACTTCTATTGCTTATCATAGCCTGGCAGATCTTGACCCTTGACCCATAATAGTTTCAGTCCTTTCCAGGATGGGAAGAAAATTCTGCATGTGTAGGACTATACCTCCCAGTATTCATGTAGATTCAGAGCCTGAATATCCAGTTAACATAAATAACCTCTGAAATTCCAATTCTGATTCTGTTATTTGTTGAGCATTTTTAAGGAATTGGATGCCATGTCCTGATTCAGATACCTATCCCTCCAACGATTTTCAACTGAAACATTCCCATGATAGGAAAAACAGCTCTAAAGAAAAACATCCCACTGACAGTGGGCAATTAGAATTCTTATATGTTTTATGTTAATATGCTTAGTAGGTAAAATAAACAATGTGGCTTCCATGTTATAGTGCAGAATGAGATTTATAATACTGTATCATAACATCTTCAAGTTACCTGATATCTTTAATGTGCACCCTGCATATTCTGGATTGAGATATTGAGATACCGATGAAGAAAAGGTGGCAGTGTACACACAGATGATTCATGCTATGTGGAGGTGGAGCATCCTGAGCTATTGTCAGTTAATAATTACCAGATAGGGCTATGTTCTATTAGGAATAAAAAGTTAAAAAAAAAAAAGGACAATGACCCCCAGTTCATTCACTGAGCAAAGAGCATGACCAGGATCCAAAATTCAACACACATATCTTCCTGTATTTGAGCACAGAGTGCTCTTGAAATGAAGTACCTCTTTCCTCAATTGTTGGTAAATTTTGTGTATTGTTACTGCTGAGAATGTGATGGATGATAGCTGAGTGAGGAAATGCCGTAATTCAATTAAGTCTAAAAAAGCATGAGGAATGGAAAGAAATCTAGAAAGATCTTAATCTGTAAGATAGGGATCATCATGGCACCTACATCCTGGGTAGGTTGTTGTGACGATCTTATAAGAGAACATTTGCAAAATTCTTTGCAAACCTTAAAGTGATACATAAATGCTAGCTATTATTAACATCGTTAATCTTAATTATTAATAACAAGCCTATTTAGAATTAATGTTAATAATAAACCAACTAAATTATTGACAATTAATGTTAATGATCAATATTATATATTATAATTAACATTAAATAGTAATAATAAATAATTCAAAGGAAAAGAAGTAGAACTAGAAGAACAGAGAAAACATGATCATACAGAAAGAAAATAGAGGCTCTGAATGGACAAAGAAAGCTGATAGAAACTTGCCAGGAGCACCTGAGAAGTTGCAACATTTTACAAGTTGGATCTCACAGATTTTCAAATTTGGACATCATCTCAGTAGACAGCAAGAAACCTCTCTGCATCTACTGGCAAAGGAAAGTCATCTAGGCTTTGCCTCAAAACCTCCAATGAAAGGAAACTGACTACCTCTCCAGCCTATTTGGCTTTTGTACAACTCAAATTCTTAGGAAGATTTTGCCTCACATCAAGCCCCTCTCAAAAAAAGCTTAAAAAAAAAGAAAGGTCAGCCTGGCACGAAACCCTGCTGGCTCTTTCCACATAATAAATTCTTGTTTAATTGAACTGAATCATTCTGACACATAGTAGGTGCTTAATAAATGTTTCTTGATTGACTGAAGCTCCCTGCCTTTCCAGAAGTATTTTACACTGCTCCCTTTCTGACTCTCTCCATTCTAGTCAAACCGGTCTACATTGTGTTTTCTTAATAGGTGTAACTGCTAAGCCACTGCCCATGATCTCTCATGCTCCATATTTCATAGAAGTACTGCAGAACTGGAGAAAGGCAAAAGTAGTTCCTGTTAAATAAAAGGAAAGACACACAATCTGCAAACTGTCTTTGATTCCTTGACTTTGATTCCTTGCCAAAGTCTGAATGTATAATTAAAGGAGAGGTGACAAGGGCCTGGACTAGAGTAGCAACCAAGTAAGGAGAAAGAAAGGAATGTGTGTAAAAGATGTTGTGAAAATATAATTGACAAGACTGGGAGCCCAATTAAATATGACAATTGGGAAAGAATGAAAAGATGAGGATGATTATAAGTTTGCAAACCTTCCTTATTGGAGGGATGTTGTCCCAACGGAAAGAAGAAAGTTTGGAGGGGTCTTGGGGGATTTGGTGGGAGAATGGAATGATTTCTGCTTTGGATGTGAGTTTTATATTCCTGCAGGTCTACTAGGTAGAGATATCAGGCAATTGATTAGGATACTAGAATTCAGGAGAGAGATTAGAGCTATATAGATAGATTTAGGGATAAGCTGTTAGAGATAGTAATTGAACCTATGGGAACTGATGAAATCATCAAGAGAGGGGAAGTTAGGGGGCAGCGAGGTGGTATAGTGGATAGAGCACCGGCCCTGGATTCAGAGGACCTGAGTTCAATCCAGCCTTAGACACATAACACTTACTAGCTGTGTGACCCTGGACAAGTCACTTAACCCCATTGACTATCCTTAAAAAAAAAAGAGAGAGAGAGGAAGTTATTTTTAGAGAAGAGGACCTGGGGCTATCTGGCCCTTATGGGGACACCCCCAGTTAAGTTGGCAGGACAAGGATGAATCGTTCAGGCAATCTAAAAATTTCTATCAGCTTTTCTTTTGGTAGAGTGAAAATTCCAGTAAATATCTGGAAAGATGAAATCCATCATCACTACAGAAAAGGACACAAAGAGGGGCTGGCACTTTAAGAGCTCTGGAATTTAGGTTGTGTAGAAAAAATGAAAGAAAACTTTAGAGATCATAGGATGAGTCTGAGCTGTGGTTATGTATATTTACCTTTTCTTGCCTGAGCTACTTTTTTTTTTTTTAACATATTGTCTCCTATAGTCTAGATGTTAGCGCTGCCTATGATCTTGAGTTGGTAGAATAGGTAACGGCACCAGCTCTCAAGGATACCAGAAAATTCACAGCTGGAATTTTATTCCTTTGCCTTCATCAAGGGAAGCATGGCAGAGCTATGGCCCTTCTTAAGATGGAAATACCTCGGAGATAGTTAATGCATTAAGATTAGCATCACTTACATATAAAGTCAGATTGCAGTCAAGTAAACTAATACTTATTAAGTTCCTGACCCTGGGCAATTCGCTTAACTCTGTTTGCCTCAGTTTCCTCATTGGTAAAATAAGCTGGAGAAGAAAATGGCAAATCATTCCAATATCTTTGCCAAGAAAATCCCCCAAAATGGCAATCCGGACAGTTGGACTGACTGAAAAACACCAACAATTACGTGTCAGGTACAGAACTAAGTACTGGGAATAAAAAAAAAAGTCCTCTTCTCCCCCCAAAAAACAACAGTTCCTGCTTTCAGAGAGCTCGTGGTCTAATGCATAAGACAACACACAAACAATTGTGCACAAACAAAATAAATGGGATAACTTGGAGGGAGCCTCAGAGAGAAGGCACTAAAAATTCAGGAGGACTAGCAGACTTCTTGGCAGAAGCTGGGATGTTAGCTGAGACTTGACGGGAGCCAGAGAAGCTCAACGTATAGGGGGATAGGGGGTCACTGTGTCAGGAAATTACAGGTGAGAAAAGCCAAAGGAGAAGAAAATAGGAATATTGACAGTGCCAAAAGTTCTAGAGATATCACTCCAGAATGTTCATAATTCTAGAATATCCTCATTACATTATTGAGTAAAATACCTTTGCTGACCAATTTTATTTCCTCTTCTTTTCACAGCAGAATTGTTCACTTTTAACATTGACCCAGTTGGGGGAAAAGCATCACTAACAGACTGATGACTGTGTTCCAAAGTGTTTGATATAGACACAAAACTGTAATACGCTGTTTTTTGTACCAGGAAATATTGAATTCTCCTTACCTTCAGACAGTTTATTGTATTCAATTCCTTGGGGATGGATGGTTAAGGGCTTCTTAGCCATGTTCTTAAAGTGAACCTTCAAAGTGTCTCCAACTTCAGCAAAAAGAGTAGGTCCAAGAAGTCCTAGGAAGATGAGAAAGTAAGACATAAATGTGTTCAGGACCACCAGACAGATGACATGAACACACACGCTCTAATCGTAACCGCTGTCCTGGCTCTGTTTTATCTTCAATTCAGAATGTTTTACCAGCACTGCCTGCCCTAAGTTAGAAAAGAACTAGCCAGCTAGGTGGTAAGGGGAATAGGGTTTGGGACTTGGAGTCAGAGAGAACTGAGTTCAAATCCTGCCTCAGACACTTACTAGCTGTGTGACACTGGCAGGTCATCCTCTTTTTTGCCTCCAATTTCTCTTCTGCAAAATGGGGATAATAAAAATAACAGCATTCACCTCACTGGTTTGTTGTGAGGATCAAATGTAAGGTGCTTTGCAAACTTTAAGGCACTATGTAGATAATTTTGTTGTTGTTCAGCCATTTTTTCAGTCATCTCCAACTCTGAGTGACCCCATATGGGACTTTCTTGGCAAAGATATTGGAGCGGTTTGCCATTTCCTCTTCCTGCTCATTTTATACATGAGGAAATTGAGGCAAACAGGGTTCAGTGACTTGCCCAGGATCACACAGCTAGTAAGAGTCTGAGGCCAGATTTGAACTCATGAAGTTGAGTCTTTCCTGGTTCCAGGCCAGGTGTTCTATCCACTGCATCACCTATAAATGCTAGATATTGGTATTATTCATAGGAAAGTAGAGATGTTTGGCCTGGGTCACACAGCAAGTCAAAGCAAGGCTAGAATAGTACCCTTTTAGACTCAGAAAACGTTTCGTATCTGGGATTTTTTAAACTATAAAATGAATTCCAGAAGTGTTTTCCATAGAAAATACTTCTGAGATTTTAAAAAAAGGCAGGTGGGAAAATGCTCCCCATTGTTGAGTAGCTAGGAGGGTAAGGAGTGAAATATCTGCCTTTCACTGACTATTTGTTGAGCAAGATTTTTCAGACTGTGATCCATAGGATGAGGAGATTTTAGAGATCTTTTTTTTTCCAAATGAGGAAACTGATACCTAGAGAGGTCAAAAAAGTTACTCAAGTTCACACAGCTAATTAATGGCATATCATACGATCATAAGAAGTCTTAGTGATCATATAGCTCAACACTCCCACCCATTTTGCAGATGAAGAAACTGAGGTCTGGGAATGGCTGAGTGATTTGCCTAAGGTCATAAAAGTAGTACATGAAGTCAAGATTTGAACCCATGACCCCTGATTACAAATTTAACACTTTCTGTACTCCATCAGGAACTCAGACCTAGTTCTTTTGACTCTTAGTCCAATTTTTTTTTTACATATGTCCCATTCATAAGTCAACAAGCAGCAAACTTTTATTAAGTGTTTACTATGTGTCAGGCACTACATTAAGTATGCACTGGAGATACTAAGAAAGGGTAAAGGTAAAAATAGTATCTTCCCCCAGGGAGCAAGCTAACAGGGCAGGCAATGTAAAAGCCACAATGTACAAACAAGATCTATACAGGAAAGCATGGAAATAATCTCAGAGACAAGGTACTAACATTAAGAGAGATTGGGAATAACTTTAGAATAGCTAGCAATTTTACTATATATTTTTTAAAGTGAAGCCAACAACTTTTAAAATTTAAAGGCATAGCCTTATTAAAAAAAATTTTTTTTTAAGCATGGCCTAGTAGTAGAAAGCTGGCCTTGAAGTCATGAATACCAGGGTTCTTATCCTATCTCTGACACACATTGGCAATGGGACTCTGGGCACCCAGAAATCAGTGACCCAGCCAACTCTCTTGGACTGTTAATTGCATGAAAGGCATCAGCCTACGTTAGTAGAATGAGTTTTCTCACCTAGAGTCCCCCATACCAATGATATCACAGGTCTAATCCCCATCCCTGTGGTTATTTTCTATTTTTTATGAAGTTGGTGGCTACTATAGTGCTGTTAGGGGGCTGAAAACTTTTAGTTAGCAAGCACTACAGTTGATCAGAGGATCACTCCCCATCTCATCTAGCTGGTACCAAATGCCCATTTTGTGCCTATCAGGCTTAGACCAGCTCCATAGGATTGGCTTCTATCCCACAGAGACCATAGAAAAACCCAGAAGAGGCAGCTGATTTCAGTGACTATACTGGGGCTTTGGGAGAAAAACATTAAGATAGCCCTTTACAAAACACGTTCTCCACAATCACTCTGTAACACAGGTAGTGCAACTATCATGCCCATCTTGCCGACAGAAAACAGCCTGAGAATTAAAGTGACCTTGTCCAAGGTCACACAGGTAAGAGCTGTCCGAGGTCTCTTGCCTCCGAGTCTAGCATTCACCATGCTGCCTCATAGATGCTGGCTTCTATTTGGGCTGCTGCTTGCCTCTCTTATTGGCTTTCTACCTTCTCAAGCTACCCTTCTCTTGAACCATCTTTCTGATCTCCTGCTGCCTCTCTATGCTATAGCTGATATCATTCCAAGTTCTGGTATTGTATTTGTCCTTCCCCACTCCCCATCCCCATCCCCCGACCCCCAAAATTGTTGCTAATTCCTGGTCTCTCATTGTTCTCCTAAGAGACCATATAGCCTGTAGATTATAAACTCCTTGAGGTCAGGGAAGGGCAGCTAAGTTGTGAAGTGGATAGAGCACTGGGTTTAGAACCAGAAAGACTCTTCTTCATGAGTTCAGATCTGTAGACCCTGGGAAAATCACTCAACCCTGTTTGCCTCAGTTTCTCATCTGTAAAATGAGCTGGAAAAGAAAATGGCAAATCACTCCAATATCTTGGCCAAGAAAACCCCAAAATGGCATCACAAGGAGTCTGATATAATAGAAATGACTCAACAACAACAACAGATGAGGTCGGGGACTCCTTTTGGTTCTGCCTTTGCACATAATAGGAATTTAATAAATACTTATTGGATTGTTTCAGCATTGGGACATTCTTTACATTTATATCACTAGTACCTTGCACATAGCAGGAGTTTAATTAATGCTTATTGGATTGTTTCAGCATTGGGGCATTCTTCATCTTTGTACCCACTGCCTTTAGCCACTGTGTATATACATACATACACACACACACACACACACACACACATATAATGTATTATATATATATTATATATCTATTTCATATATAATATAATATATATTGTATATCTATTCTATATAATATAATTATATAATATATATTATATATCTATTTCATATATAATATATAGTATATCTATTATATATATATAATATAATTATATAATATATAATATATTAGGTATCTATTTCATACACACACACACACACACACACACACACACACACACACACACACACCCCTACATACACCACTTTATACCACCTGCATATAGCAGGAGTTTAATTGATGCTTGTTGGACTCACTTGAGATCTCTCTTGACCTACTGCTCCATACCCTAATATCTACAACCTTTGCTTCCCATGCCCTGGGGCTTACACTGAAGCAAATTTCTTGCCAGCTAAAGTATTTGTTGTACTCTTAGAGTTCCATCCCCTGTAGTGAGGGGTGCTTAATCACCATGGTATTGTTGGCTGGTGTCTATGTGTGATCATAAAGCTGGAAAATCAGCTCATTCACAGCAAATCTCCCAGTCACCCGCTTCATGAAGATCCCTTACTCAAATGTTAGGTTTGACTATCTCCCTCAGCCTCTTAATTAAAACAAACCAAGGAAGTTTCTCTTCTCATACGGTGTGTGTCCCTGATCATAGAGAGGGCAATCGTACTCCTAAGAGATGTTTGTGCTGTGGATAAGCTACTTAATTAGTTTTCTGATTTTTAAGACCTTTCTTCACTGCCTTTTTCTTCCATCCTCTTCTTTTCTTCCTCCCTTCCATCAGTCAATAAACGAGCATTTATAAAGTGATTACCGTGCTCAGGCACAGGGCTAAGTGTTGGGAAAACAAAGCAAAAGCATCCCCTACTCTCAAGGAGTTTTATTTTCATGGAGAACACAACTTGCAAATAAATAGAAACATACAACAAAGATACAGAGCGGTTAAAAGGGGAAACCTTAGCAGGAAAGGCACTAAAGTTGGGGGCTAAGCAGCAAGGTGATTAGAAAGGCCTCCAGTAGGAAAGGAGACTGGTTGCAAAATTTCAATTCAACAAGCATTTATTAAGCACCTACTACAAGGCTCTCTGACAAGCCTTGGGGAAAGGGGATTGTACAAAAACAAAAAAAAAAGAGAAATAATTCTTGCCCTCAGGAAGTTTATAGCCTAATGAACACCTACTCCAAATATTTAATTTCAGAGTCATGGAGTTAGAAGGTGGATCAATAAGCTAGTCTATTCTTGTTTCGAGAGAGTGGAGACCTTAAATAATACAAGGCAAACTACTTTTTGTGCTTCCACAAAACCTCCTCCATCCATGAGTATTTCATGACTCCTTTAATAGCATGTAGAAGCAAAGCTTTTCAGCCCAAACTAAGTTCCCTGGACCCTACACATATCTCTACCCCAATGAACCCTTTCAAGGCATGCACCCCCAAATTTGTAAATATTCCCCATGGTGTGGGATAGTGAAAAGAGCCTTATACCAAGGGTCTGAGGACCTGGGACATAGTCCTGACTGCCCCGAATTTCCATATCTCTAGAATGAAATGATTGTACTAAAGTGCCATTGCAACTCTACGAACCTATGAATGAACTCTGCCATTCAATTTACACCCCACCTACACCAAGCCAAAAGTTTGTGGAGGTCAGGCAGGGATGTTCTGGTAAATGTTTAATAACCAGCCCTCTAAAGAAAAACAAAATCTAAACAGGACAAACTTTTAAGTTTAATTGGAATTACTAGCATTTTTTCCCTCACTGTCCTCCCTCCAATCCCTCAGGCTCACACCCTAGATGTCATCCTCAATTCCTTGCTGTCACTCCCCCCTATATCCAATCTATTGCCAATGTCTGTTGATTTTACCTTTGTCAGCATTCTCATATATTCCCCCTTTTCTTCTCTAATACAATCCTGCCCAACCCAATACACACACACTTGTCCTTACTTCTGGACTATTGAAATCATCTGATGGTTGGTCTGCCCAGCACAAGTCTCTCCCTATTCTAGTCTATCCTCCACTCAGTCACTAAATTGATTTCCCTAACATTCAGGTGACATCATGTCACCTCCCCCTCCCCCCCAACTTGATGTACTGTATAAGCTAGCTCCAGCTAGGTCTCCATTAATACAAGTAGATTCTATTCTTGACAGATGTGGGAACTCTGAAGCCCAAATTATCCACTGATTGCTTGGGGCTTTGATGGATCTGTCATCTCATCAATGAAATTACTCCCTCCACTCATGCTGATTGCAATGCATCCAAGCATTGTAAATCATGTCCATGTCCTCCTGTAAATCTGCAGGATGGTCTAGCCAGTGTGTCCAGGGCCTTCCTCTAGTGCTTACATTGACAAAAGAGCCCAAGGCTGTCTATCAGTTTAACCTTCTCCTAGATGTTTAGCTTTGTAACTTTTTATCTGAGACTCACCTGAAATGTTCAATCTTGGTTTTTCTTGTGTGAAACCTGCTTCATACTCTCTGTAGACCATTTTCTTAAAGGTAGGCTCTGAGGGCTTTAAACTAGGCATGAAACACAAAAGTCCTGTTTAAAAGCTAGTCTATGGATAGAGTTTTATTATTCAAGACCTCTTTTGCATTAACTTAGGATATTTTTCCTTAATTTTTTTCATTTCATTTTTACTTTTTTTTTTTCAATTCAGCAAACATTTGCTCCTATTGTGTTTCAGGAAGTGTTCTAGGTTCTGGAGATGAAAAGATAAAAATGACACAGTTCTTGCCTCCAAGGAATGAGTTGGGTGGAAAGGGAGGGGTTCTATATAAAAGATGTAGGTTGATAAGCATTGGACAAGATGAGGAGTGAGAGATAAAGAACTAGAGGAGATTCCCAAAGCATAATGTGGTGTTATAAATACAACCAGAATGGTAAAGGGCCTTCAGATCATACCTAAGAGGTTCTTTTAAAAGGATTGAGTGTGTTTAGCCAGAAGAGAAGATTTATGAAGAGACTTGTAGCTGTTTTCAAGTATAGTACTTGAAAGGCTCTCCTAGGGAAGAGTGATTGTACTGGTTCAGCTTGGCCCCAGGAGGCATGACTAGAAGTAGGGGGAAATAGGCTTGCACGTCAGAAAAGCTTAACAATTCGAGTTATTCCAAAGCAGAATGGGCAGTCAGGCAGTCTTGGAGCAAAAGTGGATAGCTAATTGGTGAGTATGTTGCTGGGGGCAGATTAATTTTCAGGTATGATTTGGATGACTTGGACTATGGTTCTTTCCAACTCTTAAATTATGTAGTTTTCTGAAGTAATTGAATAAGCCTTATTTTCATTTTAAAAATTACCTTAGGACAAAAAACAAACAAACAAACAAACATATAATATTTTGTTTCCAAAGGTCATTTGGGTCCTGTTAGTGTTAAGTGAAAGAAAAGTCTCTAACATGTTCATTCTCTTGAACTAAACTTTGGGGAAAGAGTTGAAACTATTATGATTTCTCTCTAAAAATTATCTTGTGTGGTAGTTTTAGTCGTGTCCAACTCTTTGTTGACCCCATTTGGGATTTTCTTGGCAAACATACTGGAGTATTTTGCCATTTCCTTCTCCAAAATTACCTATCTACTTGAAAAGTCACATATAGTTTCTCCAACTGAGAATTTTATATTTTGGCTATAATGGAAGGACATTTAGGCTGTTTTCCCAATTTAATGAACCAGGTTTTCCAACAAATTCTTTCCAGCAAAGGAACCTGAGTGGCCTGACCATCTTGGGACTTTCTTCATTCTTGCCACAGGTTTTAAGGGGCGTCTCTAACTGAGGTATCCATGAAAACTCTTCCTAGGACTATGGTGGAAGTCCGTTAGAAGACAGGGGTCAGAGGACAGAACTCGCAACCCCCTCACATGCTAACCATGTCATATCAGAAATTGAGTTGGTCTCTGCTGAGAATTTTCATGACAGTTAGGTTATTAACTAGGCTTGAATTCAGTGTAAACAAGACAAACCAGCAACTAAATTAGTTTCCTCTAGATAAGCAGGAAAGCATGATTGTTTTCTTTGAATCTTCTATTAATAGCAGGGCCCTTAATGTATTAGTATAAAAGTAGATTATCACCTTATACTTCAATTCAATCCCATTAACATTCATTTAATACAATTAAAAAGTCTAAGCAGAGAATTTTAGTCATTCAAACACAAACTAGTAATTTTGTAATCTAAAGGGCTCTCAGAAAATTTTGACATATCTTGGCAGATAGCTCTGATTTTGCAACTCTGAAAGAGGAACATGTCTTTCCCAATCACCCGAGCTGTGGTTTCAGGTTTAAATAAATATAATATTCCCATTGGTCCAATTTTAAAATACAGACAAGCACAGTTCATTGGAATCTTCGTCTATTATAGGTTTGCTTTTTGATTCCAACTATTCCAGAGAAGTTCCTTTCACCTTTGAATGTCTCTAAGTTGTGAGACCAGTTTGAAAAGCAAACATAATCCTCAGATTTAATTCAAAGCCCTCTCATTTATATCTGCATTTTAGCCAAGATTTGACTAATAAAATGGCCAGTCTAAGTAGGACAGTTCTCTCTCATAGGCACGTAGATGCTAAAGATAGTTACAGAAGGGGAAGAAACATACCCAAGTAGCTTTGATGAGGTAGACTTAAAGAAACATAACATAATAGATTTATTGCTTTTTTTCCCACAGTAATTTCTTTGGCACCACACATAAATCAGAAATCAAAAGATGATCACAAGCAATTTGGATTTGCATCTTAAAGTCTGCATCTGGACTTTTTAGAACATGAAGATAATAAATTCATAGAGTTCGTTCTGGGAGGGATGCACCTTAAAGGTCATCTAGTTCACCTTTTTCATTTTAAAAATGAGATGAAAAAGTCTCAGAGAGGATGTGACTGCCCAAGGTCACACAGATAGTAATTGTCAAAGACAGGATTTGAATCTAAATCTTTCAATTCCCAAGGCAGTGCTTTTTCTACTACGTCACACTAGCTCTTGAGATCTATGCATAATAATGCACACAAAATGTAAATAACTTTTAGAAGCAGTCAAATAGGCAGGAATAATTTTTACTTTGACAATTCAAAGAAGAATGTTGACAATATGTTTAGCTAGAATAGTTTGTGCTTAATATTTTGTACTTCTCCCATATTAATTTAGAAATTGAATTCACTAATAAAAGGACATTTGCTGCAAGCACAAAGATCATCAAACTTAATCATTAAGTGCTCCCCAAGTAATAAAATGCACAGAGGAATGATACCGCATTGCGGCCGGGATGTTGCATCATATCCTATTAATTGCAGTGGAAAAGAAGGAATAGTCAGATCTAGTGTGAGCTGTCCCAAGGAAAGAGTCTGTTTCCCAGAGAGACAATGAGGCAAACCTCCTGTTATCTTCTCTTCTGACTTCACTCCCCCATTCCTCCCAGTCTTGAATTACCTTGGGTTGTTGGTCTTAGGGCGGTAGGTCCAGTTGATGATCTGAGCAGCTATATGGCGATGTCGGACAGCTGCTTCAGCTACTTGCTGCCGCAAGCCCAGCCACCCGATACCCAGGACCACAAGGACCCAGAGGCTTGGGTGGCCTGGAGACATGGTTTCCACTCCTGCCAACAGCAGCCCCAGAAGCTGCTGGGGCAGGCACCTTGGTGTTGCTGATCTCTAGGGAGGGTACAGTCTGGGCTACAGTGAGCTCTTAGAGGCTGTGGGTAGTAGTGTCCTCCCTTTGAAGGTTCTGTCAGAAGTCACAGCAGCCACTGAAAAGCCCTCCCCCTTCTTTGGGGCTTACAGGCATTGAGGGAGGCTGCCTCCACTGGACAGGTGGTTGGCTGGCTCACTGCCCAGTGGGACAGTCAGGTGTGAAGGGTAGCAGCTAGTCTCCCTGTCTCTTCTTATTGCAGGAAACAGTGAGAAAAAGGGCGGGAGAGCCCAGTCTCCAGGCAGGGAAATGGCCAGCAATTCTTGAGCCAGTGAGAGGACTGTATTTCTTAGTCTCCCAATCCCAGAGCACCACTTAAGCTAATAAAACCTTCCCCTTCCCGCCCCTTCCCTCATGCCAAAAACTTGCCTGTGTCAAAGTTCACTCTTCATGGAACTCTAGCTGGAGCTCATACAAAGACCCAGCTCTTCCCTTGGTACTTCTCTTTCTGCGATTATCCTGAAGGGAAATTTCTCACATGCTTCAAACTACAACATGGTCACTATCATTTCAGATTGGGAGGCCACATCATGTCTTGTAAATAGCTCGAGGTTAGAGGTGGAGAGTCCAAGATTCAGTCTCAGTTTCATTTGTTTATTCATCTTGGGCAATTCAACCTCTCTGTGCCTCAGTTTCTCAATGTGTAAACAACTACTTCAGGGATCTATTATTTCATCAGCGTAGTGCTCCTTTTTCAGGGTGCAAATCTGAATCCACTTGTGCTTCTCATCTTGTGCAATTCTTTGTCCATGACTTCCTGTTTTTCTTACGTAGAAGGTAGTTCACATTTACGTAGCCCTTTGAGGATCAAAAAGTGTTTTCCTCACAGGAAAGAAATGTAAATATCATTATCCCCATTTCATAGATCAGGAGCTTAGTACCCTGGGAGGTTAACTGATTTGTGTGCCTTTGGTCACTCAGGTAATAAGTAACTGGGATATGAACCCAGGTCTCTTTACCAGGGCCAGTGCCTTTCCGTAATCCCACGCTATTTCTCTTGAGTATTTATCCAATGTGCTGGAAGCCTTTCTCTCTTTCTCCTTAATATTTTATAGAAATAAACTCAACACTTAGATTGTCCTTCTGTCATCTCCCACAACATGACCAGCTCATCCCCATTTCCAATCATGCATATCCTTGAAGAGACCTTCCATGCCATTTATCCCATGAAATTCATCACTGGTAACAATCTGCAGGGTGAAAGCAGTGTTTGCCACAGAGAAAAGAGCTCTGGATTAGGAGTCAGTGGTGTGTGTGTGAATCCTGGCTCTTTTGCCGATACACATGTGATCCTGGGTATCCTTTCCATCTTTTGGCACTCACAGAAGGTACGTACCCCTGGCCTTTCTCTCCAGCGCTCAAGGTTCCTTCTCATCTCCTCTGGCACACAGAGGCCAGAGATATAATAGGCACAATCTTTGCTCTTCTCACTTTCAGGTCCTCTTTCTCACTCAGCAAACTTTTCTCTTTTGAGGTTCCCTCTATCCATCTAGATCACCCTGTCCAGATATTGGCTGTATATATAATCTATAGGCCTTTACATTATTTCCCCCTCTTAAGCAACTTGGAATCTGGCTTACAGACTTCTTCTGTATCCTAGCCTCTGCCCTTATGCTTAAGGACTCCAGGACGCAGACTGATGTCTCTTTAAATGCCAGTACACATGGCTTCTCAGTTTATTAATCCTCCTGAATACTCAAAACTTATATCTTCACTCCAACTTTTTCACTCATAAGGATGATAATACCCTCAATATCACCATCATCCATAATTATGCTGCCTCCATGATACCAAACTCTAAAATTCTTTTCTTCCATCATGGCCTCCTATCCTTCCATTTTCCTTTTACTTCACTCCTCCTAAATCTAATCCTAGATTCTCACCTAGCTCTTCAATTCCTCTACCTCTGCCTTTTCTTCCCATCCATCTCCCCTTCTTTGGCCCCATTTTCCTTTCTTTCCAGGTCTGGACCCCGTCGTTGACCAGCTTAACTCTACACCAGTCTCTTCCCTTTAATTTTTTGTGCCCTTAACCAGTGACTACACATGCCTTATAAAATGCATGCCTTCAGTCACTCCCACCATCTGCATTCTCCTCCCCTCTGAATGCTATCTTCTCCACTAGAGAAAGTGGCACAATGCTGGAGACTGGTTCAACTACAATATATGTTATCTAATCTCAACTGGGTCCTCACAGATGCATGATAATCCTGTTATTCCTTCCTGAATGAATCTCTACCTGTAGCCCATTTTTCAGATTGGCCATTCTATTTTGGGAATGAGGGGGAATTCTTTTCCCTCCTCAAAATCCTACAGTATCCTTCACCTTTCCCCCCCTGGAGAGAGCCTTGCCTGCTATTTGGCTAAAAGATTTGAGGGAGAACATTTCTCATGAACTCTTTTCTCCCCGGTCTATACCTCTAGATCTTTCTATATCATCCTCCATCATCCTTCTGTTATTCCAAGGCTCTGATGAAGTAGCTCTCCTCATCCAGACCAACTCTTTTACTTTGTGTCTTCGATCTCATCTACTCCTGCTTCTTCTAAGAATATGTTGCCTCCATCTGATTTTTCTCTCATTTCTAGAGAAATACTTATAAACAGGTTCAGGTCTTCTCTATCCTTAAAAATCCTGCACTTGACCCTAATATCCCTTTAAGCTAAGATCTAATATTTCTTTTTCACAGCCAAATTCTTAGAGTCACCTCTACTTGTTGCCACAATTTCACCACCTTCCACTCTCTTCAGACAGAAAGCAAATGCCTTCTGCTCTGACCACTCAACTGAAACCACTTTCACCAAGGTTATCAACCTATTTAAAACAGCTAGATCCATGGCCTCATCTAAATCCTGAACCTTCTTGACCTCCCTATAGATTTTGTTTTGTTGATCTCTTCCTCTTCCTAGATGCTCTTATCTTTTGGTCTTCAAGATACTATGGTGTCCTGGTCCCTCTACTCACCATATGACCATTCCTCAGTTTCCTTTGTAGGTTCATGAACCATCTCTTGATTCCTAACTGTAGCTATTTTCCCTTAGATTATCTTCTCTCTTTTTTGCATCTTAGTGATATCAGCAGCTAAGTAACACAGTGGATAGAGCACTGGCCCTAGAGTCAGGAAGACTGGAGTTCAAATCCAGCCTCAGACACTCACTAGTTCTGTGACCCTGGGCAAGTCACTTAACTTCTGTTTGCCTTAATTCACTGAAGGAGGAAATAGCAAACCACTCCAATATCTTTGTCAAGAAAACTCCATACGGGGGTCGGGGGCCACAAGAGTTAGACGTGACTGAACAACAAACAATGCAGTGATCTCACCCATCCCTATGTATTTGTGGCTGTTGAGTTGTTTCCGTGGTGCCCAACTCTCCATGACTCCATTTGGGGGTTTCTTGACAAAGATACTGGAGTGGTTTACCATTTCCTTCTCCAGCTCATTTGACAGATAAGGAGCTGAGGCAAAGAGTGTTATGTGACTTGCCCAAGATCACATAGCTAGTAAGTATCTAAGGCTAAATTTGAACTCGGGTCCTCCTGACTTCAGGGATGGTGCTCTATCCCGATGTACCACCTAGCTGCCCCTCCTGTGGGTTTAATTATCTACAAATATGACTCATGAATCGATACATCTACCTTTAATCTCTTTCCTGAACACCAGTCCTGTTAACTTTTTGCTGGACATTTCTACTTACATGCTCTGTAATAATTTAAAATTCAACATGTCTACAATGGAGCTCCCAAAGTTTCCTCCCCACCCTTGACTGTTTGATGAACTTCCTATCTCTGTTGCAGACACCACCATCCTTTTGATCGCTAGTTTTGCCATCTTGAATGATCCTTGACTTTTCCATACTTCTTCACACCCTATATCCACATTTTTGTCAAGTCTTGTTGATTCTACCGCCACAACATCTCTTGAATCCTTCCCTTTATCTCTGTACCCTATTTCAGGCCCTCCTCACATTTTGTCTAGACTATTGGAACAGCATCCCAATTGCTCTCCCAGTTTCTAATCTCTCTCTTCTCCAAAACACCTTCCACAGAGCTGTCAAAATAATCTTCCTGATTGCCATGCGGACTCCCCGCCATGAACTCTCTTAACTGATTCTCCACCTGCCACCTTGTGGACATGCTTTTGGGTAAGAACTCACTACATCTAACTGACCTCAGGCTGCCTCCCTTTTCCACCACAGTACAATCTTTCCCTCCCACCCTCCCTCAACTCTTATCTCATGCTCTGGGAGCAGTAATCAAATCAACATCACCATTGCTTCTAGAAAGGGCACATCATTCTATTCACTTATGGATCCACTCACCATCCTTGTAACTTCACACTTCCTCTGCCATTGCTTCTGTTGTCTCCGCTATTAGAATGCAACCTTCCCCAATGGCTCAGTCTGGCTCTCTTTTGTATTTCAATTCCTTTCCTTAGAACTGACTTTTTATATTTATTAAAATACTTTTATTTTGTAAATATTTTATAAAATATTTATTCTCTTATGTTTATAGAAAAATTTTTAGAAATTTCTATATTTACAATTCTAAATTTATAGAAAAAATTTATTAAAAAATTTGTCCATTCATTCATACAATTCCTTTAATTTCTGAACCACCATGTCACTTTCCTAATAAAATTCTTCAGTGATGACTGGGAGATTAAGCAATTTGTCCAGACTCATACAGATAGTATATGTTGGAAGTTAACACTTGAACATAGATCTTCTCAATGCCAAGGCAGATTCACCATTAGCCCACACTTTCATTGTGGCTCTTACTTCCAGGAAATCAGGGAGTAAGAAGGGCAATTCTATGATGTGCACATTTCATCATTTTATTTATATTTTTGAAGTAGATTAACTTGGTGTTAAATTAGGCAGATTCTTTCCACCCTTTCTCACCTTGGAAAATATGATCAGTTACCAAGAATTCAGTCTTTCACTTCATTTGTCTTTTCCACTGGTAAGATTAGCACAATTCCCATCCAACCTTCTATCCACATCAAGTAAAAGATATCCATAAATCCTACATTGCCTGATCCTATCTCTCACCCAACTATTCTGGCTGCCCTGGGCTTATTTTAGTCATGTAGAAAATCCGTATTTACACCTCTGGATGACCTTTGGCAAATCACTCCACTTCTCAGCCTTAATTTTCTCATCCTTAAAATAAGGAGATTAGACTAGATGACCTTCAAGGTCTCTTTAGGCTTTAGGAATGTGATTCCATGATCCTCTGATCCCCTTCCTCTCTTACATATCTCTTTGGTTGATGGGTGCACAGTGACTTTATTTTCCCACCCCTTAGGCTCCAGCTTCCAAAATGGTGGTGTTCACCTAACTAGATAAGATAATCCCCCCAAACTTTGGCTAACTGGGAACCATGGTTAGATTGTAT
Organism: Phascolarctos cinereus; assembly: GCF_003287225.1. Taxonomy (NCBI): domain Eukaryota; kingdom Metazoa; phylum Chordata; class Mammalia; order Diprotodontia; family Phascolarctidae; genus Phascolarctos; species Phascolarctos cinereus. The sequence goes on along the minus strand of NW_027555958.1, from coordinate 418,828,667 downwards.
TAGCAGCAGCAGTAGTAATGACTGGAACTGGTGTAGTGCTTTAATTAAAAGACTAGGATCTGAGTCTCTACTATATCAGAGTCAGAGGGGACTACAGAAAATCATGGCAGGTGGCATAGTATAGCACTGGCCAAGGCATCAGAGGTGGCTTTGAAGCACCCCACTAATCCTTCTTGTGATAGAGCACTGGGCTTAGAGTCAGGAAGACTTATCTTCATGAGTTCAAATCCAGCTTCAGACACTATTTAGCTGTGTGACCCTGGGCAAGTCACTTCACCCTGTTTTGCCTCAGTTTTCTCATCTGTCAAATGAGCTGGAGAGAGAAATGTCAAACCACTCCAGTATCTCTGCCAAGAAAACCCCAAATGGGCTTGCAAAGAGTCAGACAAGATTGAAAAATGACTAAACAGTAACAAAGAGTACAGTAGTTTTCAAATGGAAGCTGGATGATTGTGTGTGTGTGTGTGTGTTAAGAGTATTTTCACAGCCCTAGCTATACTCGATGACTTCTGAGATTTCTTCCAACACTGAGAGACTGTCTTTTTCCTTTCAGTCCCTTCTCTATCGTTACATAGCTTCCTGTTTTGACACGGTAGTGTTCTTGCAAACACATCCAGTAATCAATCAATCCATGACAATGACTTGTGAGTGTCAGTCACTGGGTGAGGTGCTGGAAACACAGAGACAGTAATGAGTCTTCCTGACTCCAAACGCAGTGCTCTATCCTCTATGCCCTTCGTTAGGAAGGGTTAATAATGCAGAAAGTGGTAATAATGCAGAGTAAACTTGAAAGCATATTCTGCATTGTCTTCCCCCAAGGCTGTTAAACATTCACCAGCACACCCCTGGGTCTGAATATGTCATTCCCCCTTTCAGTGATTTTCTGTTGCTTCCTGTTGCCTCTAATATCAATATAAACTCCTTTGTTTGACGTTTAAAGCCCTTTACAGCCTGGCCCTGACCTGTTTCCAGCCTTACCCATTACTTCCTTTCCTGTATTTGTGTGGTCAGTCACATTGGTCTTCTTACTGTGTCTCTTATATTGTTTTTGCCATTTTTAGTTGTATTAATGTTTGTTTAGATTATATAAATTTACAGATTACTTCCACTTTATGAAAAGTCTTGTGTGACAAAGTGATTAAGCCAAACTAATAATGTAGTGACCTCATATGAAAGTGCATGCAACATTTCACATCTATAGTAACCTCCCCTCCCCGCCGCCTCTCTATTTTAAAAAATTGACAGGGGAAGCTAGGTGGCACAGTGGATAGAGCACTGGCCCTGAAGTCAGGAGGACCCGAGTTCAAATCCGGCCTCAGGCCAAACATTTGACACTTACTAGCTGTGTGACCCTGGGCAACTCACTTAACCCCAATTGCCTAAAAAAAAAAAATAACAGGAATAGATTTTCTCTTTCCCCCCCTCCCACTGAAACAGAAAAAAAAAATTTAAAACCAACATACATAGTAAAACAAAACAAATCCCCTCAGTGGCTGTACATACTTGCATGTGTGTGCGTGCACCCCCCCCAATATGTGTGTGTGTATATAAATATACATATATACACATACACATGTATGACATGCTATATCAACTGCTACATAGTAGGTGATTTCCAAGGTGTTAACAAATCTATATTCTTATTTTTACAGATTTCAAAGTTTGTTTTGTACAGTGGGCTTGTCAGTGTAGAAATTGTTCTGGTTCTGCTCATTTCATTCTTCATTAGTTTATAAAAAAAGTCTTCTAAACTGTTGATTTCTATAATATTGATATAATATAAATTGTTCTTCACTCTGCATCAGTTTATATGTCTTTCTATATCTTTTTTGGGGGGTGAGGCAATTGGGGTTAAGTGACTTGTCCAGGGTCACAGAACTAGTAAGTGTCTGAGGCCGGATTTGAACTCATGTCCTCCTAACTCCAGAGCTGATGGTCTATCCTCTGCACCACTCAACTCCCTCTTCTATATCTTTTAAGAATACTCTATTTCCTCACTTTTTTTTTTTGCAAAATAATGGGTTGAATTTATTATGCAGAGTATTCCAAAAGTGTTAGCTTAGTTTTAAGTTATTAGTACTAGGCTTTTTTTCCTTTAGATTCAGGGATTCATTCACATATAATCCTCTTTTTGTTTTTTTATTTGGCTTGTGGAAGTGCTCATTTTTCTTTTGGGTATTTGTAACACAGGAATCACTGGAGTTTTTGGACTCCAACCTTTAACAGGTTCACTCTTAATATGGGCAGACAGGAAGACAGCTTCGGAGGGGTAAGATAAAAATTTTTTCTTCCCAATGGGTTCCTGATAATGGGAGCATCAATTCCTACAGGATCCCTTAATGACCCTTCTCACAGGGGCCAGTGAGAAGGGGGGTGGCAACAACCCCTGTGTCTGGATGAGGGTCCGTTGGGATAGGCACAGTACTCCCCTAAATCCCCAAGCCTCAACGGGGACCGGTTGAAGCAAGCACAGCATTACACTGTCATGTTCCCCAAATCCCCACTCTCTGACCAGCGCTTACGTGATTTATAGAGAAGGACACAAAGAAGGCAATTTGCCAGCAATAACTTCACAAGTTTACATTAACTCATCATTATCTCAGTGGATACTTACAATTAAAGCACAAATGTTTATATTATTTATCCTCTTATAATGCTGTGCAAGTGTGGTGGAGATGTTTATAAGCCATGGGCCTGGGAACTAGAGATTGTTTTGGCTATGAATCCTGAGAATTTTTATCTAAAAAAGAACAACAAAAATCTACCTTACGGTATTTAAGTTAAAGGGTTAAATTAAATTAAAAGGTTAGATAATAATTTATTAAATTATTTAAAAATTTTAAAGTAAATTATATTAAAAGGTTAGATAATTTATTAAATTATTAAAATTTAAAAATTAAATTAAATTAAAAGGTTAGATAATAATTTATTCTTCTCAGTGGGTTAATAAAGAATAACAAAATCTACCTTACAGTATTTAAGTTAAGGTTTTAAAAATAAATAAGTGATGGAAGGAAGGAGAAGGCTCTCAAATGCAAAATAGACATTCCAGATGGGCTTGAATAGCTCAGTGGTATATGAAGAGGTCATTAAGACAGTGAATTTGCCTCAAAGGTTCAGACTTCATTCATCCTTAGCCACCCATTTCCATAAAATCCTCCAAAGTATATAGGAAACCTAAGTGACTTACTTGGGACTGATTGCCCTAAAAAGCAAGGTGGAGTGTCTTAATGAGAGAAAGGGCCTTTGAAACTAAAGATTGTCAGAACTAGACAGACTCTACTTCTTCCACCTCCTACTTAGAGATTTCCTCGATTCTTCAGCACAACAGTATTCCATCACATTCATCTACTGCATCCCTCCATTGATGGATCCTCTTGGTTTCATTTGTCACCCATCACTCACATAAAGAAAAGCTCTTTGGAGCTCACAATAATTTTTAAGAGTGTAAAAATGTCCTGAGAACAAAAAGTTTGAGAAGAACTAGCTTCAATTACTTGGGCTTGAAAAAGACAAAAATGATGATAAGGATATCTGGTCAGCTCCATAGTCAGGTGGCACCTACTTTGGCCTAACCTTAGAATACACTCCCACTTATTATTCATTCTTTAATTGATGGATGTCTATTTAGTTTCCAGTTTGGGTTTGTTACTGTCTTTTTTTTTTTGCCACCACAAAAAAACTGCTACAAATAGTTTTGTACATGAAGGACCTTCTCCTCTTTCTTTGCTCTGTTTTGGGCATAGGCCTAGCAGTGGTATAGCTTGGGCACTCACTCTTTAGTAACTTTTTCTGTATAACTCTAAATTGCTTTCCAGAATGATTTATATTCATATGTCCGCCAACAGGGCGTTAACATGCCCTTTCCAACATTTATTTTCTTTTTTTCTTGGTCATCTTTGCTACTTTGACAGATATTAGATGGAACTTTTGAGCTGTCTTAATATAGGTCCATGTCAATGCCTCTGCACCTGCTTATTCTTCATGCATAAAATTTCTTCTCCTCACTTCTATCCTTGGTTTCCTTCAAGACTTGGCTCAAATACTTTACACATGAAGCCTTTCCGGATCCCCTTCAGTCTTACTGCCTCCCTCTCAAAATTACTCTGCATTTACTTTATGTGTATTTGGAATGTGCCTATTTACATAGGTGCTTTTTTCTCTCTCTTTAGAGGTCAAGAACTGTTCTATTTTGGTTTTTACATCTTCAGAACCTAACATAGTAGGTGCTTAATAAATGCTTAGTGATTGATTTATCAATTGTGAGCTCCTTATGGGTAGGAACTGTCTTTTGCCTCTTTTTGTTTAGCACAATGCCTGACACATAATAGGTGCTTAATAAATGTTTATTGATGGATTGATGGATTCAATCTACTCAGGTAGATATGAGATACCTACACAAGGAAACATAATACCAAGTATTGTTGTTCAATCGGGCCTAACTCTTCATTACCCCACTTGGAGTTTTCTTGGCAAAGATAGTGGAGTGCTTTGCCATTTCCTTCTCCAGCTCATTTTTCAGATGAGGAAACTGAGGCAAACGGGCTTAAGTGACTTGGGTCACATGGCTAGTAAGTGTCTGAAGCCAGATTTGAACTACAAAGATGAGTCTTCCTAACTTTAGGCCCAACACTCTATCCACTGTACCACCTAGCTGCCCAGTAATACCAAGTAGAGTGTGACAAAGCTAAAAGAGATATTCAGTCAAAGGGCTCTAGGAAAATTTGAGATGGAAGATAATGGACATTCAGAAGGCATAGCAGTGTCAGAAAAACTGGGTTTGGACCCTGGCACTGCCACTTTTTACCTGTGTGATCATGGAGCATCTATCTAGTCTTTCAGCATCAATATTTTCATTTATAAGAAGGGGACTATACACACACACACACACACACACACACACACACATATATATATATATATATATATATATATATACAAAATTTATTTTATTAAGCATTTATTAAGCACTTATATATATATATATATATATATGTGTGTGTGTGTGTGTGTGTATGTATATATATTAGCATTACAGAATTGTTCATAAGCCTTAAGGTATTATATTTTAATGGGAGAGTAACAGTTCCCTTTTTCCACATCTCTCTGGAACTATAAGGAGACTTCCAGTGATGAAAGAGAACTTGTACTCACTTGGTTGCCTGCTGCTGGGGTGATATTAAGAATGAGGTGTGCTCCCCTTAGACTAGCTCTGTTCTCAACAACTACATCTATTTATGACTTGATATTCTCAAATGTTATTAATAGGATCACATGAATAATAGCACACATTCTAATACCTGCACCCCAGGGGAGTAATGAGTCTGTACGCTCTAAGGGGCTGGGGCTTAAACTCATTTTTGTGAGTAGGGGCAATAAATAGGCCCAGAAGAAAAGAAACTACATGGGGGAGAGGTGGTGGGGTATGGTCCAAAACCATACAGAAGGGATAGAATTCCATTCCAGGAGTACCAGGATTAATCCATCAAAAAGGTTAGGGAGGAATCAACCCAGAGGTCAGTCCGTTGTAGTTCAGGAATGCATGCGGTGTGCATAGCCCAAGCTGTTGACTGATTATAGCATCTCATGAAAAGCCTATTTCTGAGCCAGTTCTTTTATGGGGTTAAGATATTAGCCATGACTCCTCCTCACTCAGTTGCCTCATTCAACAATTAAATAAACATTTATTAAGCACTTGTGTTCAAGGCATTGTGGGCCCAAACAAATGAATGAATGAAAAAGGAGGAGGAAATTAACCATTCTTTCTTGTACCTAGCACAACTGTTCAGTATTCAGTCATGTCTGACTCTTCATGAGTCTGTATCGATCTTTATGAGGTTTTCTTGGCAAAGATACTGGAGTGGTTTGCCATTTCCTTCCCCAGAAGATGAAGGCAAATTTAATCAAGGGGCTTTCCCACCAGAGACACACAGCAAGTGAGCATCTGAGGCCATGTTTGAACCCAGTGCTCTAAGCCACCTAGCTGCCTCTCCCTAGCACAGTCCATTATAGATAATGAGGGTTTAATAAATACTTGTTGAACAACTGATTTCTCAAAGCCCTTCTTGTATGTTATATCAACTCTGGCATCCAGTTATCACTAAAAGGCTGGCAGGAAGCATCTATCGCCTTTATTTTCTTCACTGGAAGACCTGAAACAAATGGAGGGAACAATAACTCATTTACATGGGGATTTAAGATAGACAAAGTGCTCCCTCCACAACAGCCCTGCTGGACAGCTACCCTTAGAGCATTATTGCCATTTCAGAGACAAGAAAGCTCAGACTTAGAGACACTAAACATATAGTTAATAAGTATCAGCGTCCAGAGGTGAATCTAGGTTTCCTGGCTCCAGAACCAGTGTCCTTTCTACTAAAAGATGTTCTCCTTTCCCCTAGACTTTCTGCTAGACGCACTATTCTTTCCACTAGTCCGGAGAGGTTTTAATGGTTTATCCAGTGAGAAAATAGATCTCCAAATATTCTCTTTCAATCCCCAAATCCAGACCTTTTTATAATAGGTATAGAATAAAGGTATTAGAGAAGAAGCTTCCTAAGGTAGGGATTGTGTCCCGTAGAGCCCAGTTGCCCTTCATGGTTCTGGTTGACCATGTAGGATCTTTGCTTCTAGCCATGTTGCTTTAGTATGATGTAAAGAAAACTCTTGAGTAGTTTGTTGGTCTTTCCTCACCTGGGTACAACAGCAGGGAGAAGGCGTAAGCTGTGAGTAAATAATCTCCAGTGAGTGGAGAGCGTAAGAAAAGGGAGGCTAAAACTTCTCACTGGGGGCCAAGATCCCCTAGGACTGAACCTGGCCTGGGCACACGCCTGAGTCTAAAGATGACAGGCTCCTTAAGGAAGGGAAGTGACCTGGACTCTTGGGCCTGGTAAGAGTTCTTTAATGTTAGACACAAGTGAGGCTGTGCTGTGGATGGAGCGCTGGGTCTGGAGTCAGGAAGAACTGAGTTAAAATCTAGCCTCCCACACTTAGCAGCATTGTAACCCTGGGCAAGCCACTTAACTTTGGTCTGCCTCAACTATAAAGTGGGGATAATAATAGCTCCTACCTCTCAGGGTTGTTGCAAGGATTAAATAAGATATATGTAAAGTACTTAGCGCAGTGCCTGGCACATAGAAGTGCTGAATAAATGGTTGTTTCCTTCCTTTCCTCCCTTCCTTCTTCCCTTCCTCCCTCCCTTCCTTTTTTCCTCCTTCCTTCCTTCCTTCCTTCCTTCCTTCCTTCCTTCCTTCCTTCCTTCCTTCCTTCCTTCCTTCCTTCCTTCCTTCCCTCCCTCCCTCCCTCCCTCCCATCTTTCCTCCTTCCCTTCTTTCCTTCCTTCCCTCCTTTTCTTCCTCCCACTTTCCCTCCTTGCTTCTCTTTTCTTCCTGGCTTCTTGCTCAATAACATTCACAAGCCTTATTGATAGAAATAACTAAGATATGAGAATACTGAAATATGCTATTATCTCCTTCTGATCCACTTTTTTCCACATTACGGTTTTGGTTTTTTTTTTAAACCTATACCTCTTCCTTCTTTTCCCCACTCCTGTCTCAAAGGACCAGTTGGCTCTTCAGGTTTCTTCAAGGCAAACCCCTCTTCTGCCTATGCCCTTGATTCTGTCCCAGGGGTGGGGAACTTATGACCTCGACTAAATCAGTCAAAGGGCCACACTTGAGGACCTAGAGGGTCACAGGTGGCCTTGAGGCAGCAGGTTCCCCACCCCATTCTGTCCCCACTGATCTCTTCTTGGAATTTTCCCCATCAGTTACTTTTCCTTCTCATGCATTAATCTTTCCTTGTCTGATTTCTTCCCCCTATAACACATGCAATTCTCTCCCATAATTTTTTAAAAGTCTTTCTTAGACTCTCACAATCTTCTGGGAGTTTAGGAGGCAAAATAGTGCAGTAGAAAGCATTTTAAACCTGTAGTCAGAGGATCTGGGTTTAAATCCCAACTCTGTCACTTACTGTGTGACCTTGAACATGTCACCTCTGTGGTCCTGGCTTTCCTCACCTGTCAGATGAGGGAGTTGGACTAGGGCAGAGGTGTCAAAACACACCCTGGCTCACATCACTCCTGAGTATGGCCCAAAGAAGATTAAAATGGGATTGGGAAACATTTAACAAAATAAACAATAATACAGTAAAACATAGGTAATATTAATATGTAGTTTTCTAATTCAACATGTGGCCTGCAGGGATTCTTATGTATGGTTTCGGTCCCTATTTCTATTTGAATTTGACACCACTCAACTAGATGACCTCTAAGCTCCTTTCCGATTGTGAATCTTTGTTCCTCCCCTAAGCTTGCCCTGACCCCATAGCACTCGGCTTACATCACTCCTTCAGCATTCACATTTATGCCCTGAATCCTCTTTAATGGTCTATATGTCTCATCTCCCTGGCTAGACTGTGAGACCACAAAGGTCAGGGACTTGTTCAAGTTTGTATTCCCACCCCCACTCTCCCCAGGGCCTAGCTCAGCCCTGGAATATGTAGTAGCTACTCAATCATTGCTTATTGAATCAAATGACTTCCCTTAAGTGACTAGATTGTTCCCATCTAGGCAGTCTCCCCTCACCCTTCTCCCCAGTGCCTGGCAATAACTATCTAACTTTGGAAGAAATCTGAATTGGGCCTGTGCATAGAACTAATAATCTAAGGAAGCTACTTCTCTGGGTTTTGTGTCCTTTGGGCTCAGTATTAAATACCAAGTAGGTATCTAATCAATACTTAATAAATTAGATATATAGGTAGCTAGGTATGTAATAAATATTTATTGTATAGATTATATATGTTGATAGATAAGTATATAATAGATATGAAATAAATACTTAATAGATTAGATATATAAATAGGTTTCTAATAGATATATGCTAAATATTTACTAGATTGGATATGTAGATAGATAAGTATGTAATAAATATCTATTAGATTAGATATATAGATAGGTATGTACTATTAGATATGTAATAAATACTTACTAGATTAGATATGTACATAGATATATAATAAAGACTTAAGAGATAGTTATACAGATAGACAGGTATGTTATTATTAGAGAGATTAGATATGTAGATAGGTATGTAATAAATATTAATTAGATAGATAAGATATGTAGATAGATAGGTATGTAATAAATATCTATTAGATTAGATATATAGATAGTTATGTACTATTAGATATGTAATAAATACTTACTAGATTAGATATGTACATAGATATATAATAAAGACTTAAGAGATAGTTATACAGATAGACAGGTATGTTATTATTAGAGAGATTAGATATGTAGATAGGTATGTAATAAATATTAATTAGATAGATAAGATATGTAGATAGACAGGTATGTAATAAATCCTTAATAGATTAATTAAAGAACTGTTACAAATTTGGTCTGCTGCACTCAAATAGTAACTTTAATGACGAAAGCAGGGATGTGTGTAGACTGTGCATTAAACAAACCAGTCAACAGAAGGTTATATAATTTGAATTTTAATCCTTGGATGGGCTGGTGTGGGGTGGGGAGGAGCGGAATATCAGTGAAGGGTGGGCAGTGATGGCTTTTCTGTTGACTCCATGTCTTCTTCCACCCTCTGGCGCCACCTAGAGGCCTCAACATCAGGTGTCAGAAGCCTTCTGTAAGTAGGAATGGGTTGGAGACAGAACAACATTACGTATGCAAGGTGTGTCTCCAAGTCCAGAGCTTCCTCTTTGTTTCTGAAGTTGATTCCTTGACTCTCTCAGTTTTCTCACTTCAACATGTAGTACCCATTGTAGTCTGATTTTTCTAGCTGCTCCCAGGTCCCAAACCTGTTGGATAGCACTGACATTTCAGGTGGGGATGCCGGGGTGGAAAAAGGTACAACTCCTTTGGAAACTTCTGGGCCTGGCTATAGCTGCTTTGCTGTGGAGAAGGATGGTGGATAGGTGGGACAGAAGTGGCAACCCTACTGAACCAGCAGTAGAGGAAACCTAAAGGAAACCAGTGTCTTTTATTTACAGATATTTACAGAACACTGCAGATGGTGAGCTGCAGCAAAAGTCAAGTCTGGCAGGAACAGGCATATTCAGAAATGGGATCCTGTGAAAGTTGATGGTGCTGCTGGGGAAGAGCAGGTCTGTGAAAATGAGAGAAAACTGTCTTCAGTCCTCCAAACCTTAACAACATATCTAACTTCTCTTCCTTGAGCCTAGGGTCCTATTAGCCAGAGAAGCAATCTTAAGAAGAGTCAGTGGAAACCTACAACTGGTAGCCATGAATTTTCAATTACCAGGCTAGCATAATTAGTTGATTAAATTCCAATTCATTGCTTTATCACCCTCCCATCACTAGCCATCCCAACCTGCTCAATACTGACTCAACAAGAGTGTCTCAGCTTTGCTTAACAGCTCCCAGTAGGAGGAATGCAACTCATAGTGAAATCCTCTGTCTTTCCAACTAGACCTCTGATTTCATCAGCAGAAAGAGCTTCTCTGAAGCTCCCTCTCCTACTACAGAGCAACCTGTTCTCTGCACTTTTATAGCCTGAGATGATTGCTTGGGGCACAGAGGTTGTGACTTGCCTAGGGTCATACAGCTATTATGTATCAGAGAAGAGATTTTTACCAGCGAAATTATTTATGTATCTCAATTATTTCTATTGCAGAAATTAGGGTGATCCTTAGCTTCGGATCTAAGTTGTAGCAGATTCAGAGTTGGAAGGGACCTTACAGGTCATCTGAGCAAATGCCTTCATTAAACTGAGGCCCACAGATATTAAGTGACTTTCCCAAGGTCACACAAATAATAATAATAATAACTCATTTGTATAGTGCTTTAAGGTTTACAAAGTATTTTCAGGTAAACTGTCCAAATATTATTATACTTGTTTTACACTGAGACTCTGAAGTTATAACTGGTTCATTGATGATGGGGCCACTGTACCCCAACTATCCAGTTTCTATCAATGGCTCTATCTCCAGCCAAAATTCAATTTATGACCATGTCATAAAAGTTCTGAAATCATAATTCATAACCCTCCCTCCCTCTTCTTTTTCCCTCCAAAGTTATCACCACAGACCACTTACCTTAAGTAGCTGAGTCAAAAGCCACATTAGTAAAAACTCCAGGAGTTCCCATGACACTATAGAATGAAAACATGATGGCATTGGGATAAGAATGGAAGATCTTCTCACTGGTCAGTTATTGCAGTGTTTATTTTTCAAACATATCCAGCAAGCCACATGATTTAATGAAAGACCTGAGTCTTTCCCCTTCCTTTAGTGAACTTCATTTTTGAAAAATAAGATTCATGTCCATCAAAGGACACTGTTGGGTTTTTCCATAGGACCTTACAATAATTCTAAATTATGCCACATGAATCTTTAATTCAGCCCCCTACTGAGTTTCAGGCAACCTTACCCTTCAACCCCACTTGGATAAATAGTCATTATAAACACTCCAACTTTTGTATCTGGCATATAAAAAGAACCATGTATTTTAGGACTTGTAATTCATATATGACATAGTCTGTTAATTAACAAAAATATTTCCACCTTACCTTCGGGGGCTCAGGGGCCTTTTTCCATCATCTGATAATGGGAGGTGAGAAGATACGAAGAGTTGGTTTAAAAGAAAAGGAAGGTACAAAAGGAAAAAAAAAAAGACCATCAATAAAGGATATGTTAGAGGAAAAACAGTGAGGTGACTTCCAAAATGGTAAGAGAAGATAAGGGAGTGGCATGTTGGGTAGTTGTAGTCAGAAAACCTAAGCTCCAATCTCTGCTTTCTCATAAGCTGTAAGATATTGAAAGGCTCGTCATCTTTCTGAACCTTGGTTTCTTTATCTGTAAAATGGGGTATTGGGCCAAATTGGAACAGTCCTAGGTAAGTGTCTATGGTTTTTTCCTCAAGTAACTGAGAAATGGAGCTAAATCAGACAGGAGATATTAGTCAGGAATTTAAGTATTACTTCCTTAAGTCATTTGAATGACACATTAATCATAATGCCCTGTAGTGGGGATATGGACCCTCTTCTCCCACACTCCCCTACCCATTTGTTGTTAGTTACTTCCCTTAAAGAACAAGGAAAACAACATGACTCTGGAGTTAGAAGGTATGAGTTTAAATTCCACTTCTTTCTTATTTCAACTTGGGCAAGTCCCTTTGCTTCCTAGGTTTTAGTTTCCTGACCTATAAAATGAGGGGATTAGACTACATGACCTCTGAAGTCCTTCAAGTTCTGGTTCTAGAATCCTATGGTCACTGTTAACTTTGAGCTGTTAAGTAATTGGAGAGATGAGCCCTTAAATGGTCAAGGCTTTTCCCCGTAGAACTGACATTATTTTCCCGCTGCTACTCTCAGATCAAGGTTGATTTTTATAATAATCCTTCTTCTGCAGGCGGCCTTGTCTGGTCCTGCCCTTCACCCATCCTCCATCTCATTCCCTCTGAGACGATCCCTCATTTATGGTTTATATCTTGTGTGTATATATATATATATATATATATATTATATATATTTATTTGTACATTGTCATCCCCATTAGAATGTGAGTTTTTAGAGGGCAGGGATCCTGTTTGGCTTTTCTTTGCATTCTTGGTGCTCAGCACAATGCCCAGCACATTTGTTCAGTCTTTTTTTCAGTCATATCTGATGTTTCATGATCCCATTTGGGGTTTTCTTGGCAAAGATACTAGAGTGGTTTGCCATTTCCTTCTCCAGCTCATTTTATAGATGGGAAAACTGAGGCAAACAGCCTTAAGTGACTTGCCTAGGGTCACACAGCTAGGAAGTGTCTGAGGCTGGATTTGAACTCAAGTCCTCCTGACTCCAGGGTTGGCACTCTATCCTCTGTGCCACCTAGCTACCTCAGCACATAAGAAGAGCTCAATCAATGCTTATCAAATGTTGACTAACTGTTAACTTCTCTATTAACTATATATCTATATATCTATATATCTATATATATAGATATATAGATATATAGATATATCTTACTTGGGTTATGCCTACCCTCAGGGTCAACAGAAGTAAAGTTTTCTAATCATCTTTGGCCAGAAGAACCATATACCATACACCTGCTCATTTTGACCCATGGGCTGGAGATGCTACCACTTAAACTGATCTCAACTTTGTTTACATGTAGACAACCTTATCATGAACTACCAGGATTAGAGGGTTCCCCAAATACCTTACAACAGACAGAATAAAGAGCTTATCTTTTCTCCCTTACCTTTTTGTCTGAAACGTTTCCTTAGAAGAGCCAAGATTGAACCACCTATTACAAGACTTGATGCAGACGCAACTGCTCCTCCAAAGTAAGTCAGAGCTTCCTGGATGGACAAGGAGTTCACTGCAATAAATTCCACCCATGCATGTTAGTACCAGAATCTTCAACCATCCACCCAAAAGGATCCCAAAGATTCTACAAAGCACTCTGAGATTGTGCCAACTTGCAGAAGTCAGTATTTTTATTCATCAAAGGTCCCGATGTTGCTGAGAGTGAAGCAAATGGAAGAATGCAAAGCATGAGATGGATGTCACAAAAAAAATAAACATATAATGAATGGGTATAGGGAGTAACTTTATTAATAGTGATTAAATCATAAACAGAATTCTTAAGTGAGTCAGGTAAGGACTCAAAGGAAGGAATGACACAGTGCACACTAGACATGAATACTCAAATACACAAATAGATCTGTGATCTCATCAATTATAGAGTTCCTTCCAATGGGGAAGATGACAACCCATCTAATGTCTTCCTATCCCATGTAATTTTCAACTATGTCTTTCCCAAAGCTTCCTACAAGGGGATCTACTCAACAAAAAAGGTAGAGGCCTTCCTTGTTCTCTTCCAGTACCTTTGGAATGGGTTATATGTGAGGAGCCAAAGTCTGCCATAATATCTGAGAGTAAACTGAAATATTGGAAAACAGATAAGTAATGGATATCCGTATCTTTTTTGAGAAGGAATATATTGGATAATGAGAGTCACTATGGTATAATCAATCAACAAAGAAGCATTTATTAAGTGCCTACTACATGTCTGGTATTGTGCTGGAAGGAATGATGGACTTGGACTCAGGAAGACGTTGCTGTCTGTGATGTGAGCAATTCATTTAAACTCTCTTAATGTCAAGAAACTCTTCGAGATCATCTACTAAATTATAGATTGGTTGTGATCTGCATGAGGGAAGGGAGTTGCCACACAGAGAAATCAAGTTGACAAGCATTTGTTAAGTACCTACTGTATACTAAGTAGCGTGCTAAGTATGGGAGGTACAAAGAAAGGGAAAAAAACAGTCTCTGTCCTCAAGGAACTCACAATCTAATGGAAGATACAATGTAGAGCAATTATGTACAAACAAGATATCATCAGGCTAAATAGGAAATAATCACAGAACATGGGTATTAGCATTATGGGGGAATAAGAAAAGCTTCCTGACAAAGATGATTTGAGGGAAGCCAGAGATAACACGGGGTAGAATAAGGGAGAGAAATAAAACATAGAGGTTACACAATAAAAACATACAGTCAGGAGATGGTGCACCCTGTGCAGAGAATAAGAAGGATTCCAGTGTCAGTAGACTGTAGAGTATGTGGAATGGATTAAGGTGTAAAACGCTATAAAGATAGAAGGGACCAGATTATGAAGAGCTTTAAAAGCCAAAAAGAGAATTTTATATTTGATCCTGGAAGGAATAGAAAACCATTGGAGTTTATTGACTAGGAAGGTGACATGGTCAGACTTGTGCTTTGGGAAGATCACTTTGATGGCTGATGGAGAGTGGACTGGAATGAGGAAAGACTTGAGGCAGGCAGATCCACCAACAGGCTATTGCAATAGTCTGGGCATGAGGAGATGAGGGCCTGGTGCTGGATGGTGGCAGTGGAAGAGGAGAGAAGGTGACGTATAAAAGGGATGTTGTGAAGGTAAAAACCACAGGACTTGGCAACAACTTGGCCACGTGGGGTGAGAGTGAAGAGTTGAGGATGACACCAAGATAATGCACCTGGGAAAATGGGAGGATGGTTTGAAAATGGGAGGTTCCTAATAAGGAAATTAGGAAAAGTGGAGAATTTAGAGGGGAAGCTAATGAGTTAAACTTTGGACGTGTTGAGCTTAAGAGGACTACAGGAATATGATTCAAGATGTTCAATAGTCAGTTGGAGATGTGAAAGTGCAGGTCAGGATTGAAAATACAAACTATTGGGTCATATTACCTCTTGAATTGAACATCAGATATCTAAATGAGATGAATCCAAACTTTTAAGTGCTCACAATTTCCTGGGCTAGGTTAAGCAGCAGATTACAAGTGAGTAAGAAGGATTCATTAAATGAAACTGAAAGTTAAAAAATGAGTAGTGATTGGTTGGCAAAGCTGCTAAATTTAAGCTCCATCTCTTAATGTTTGAAGCAAAAAACATTGCTCCCTCCAAAGTGAAAGAAATCTCATGCAAACATGGAGAAAGGTCCAGAGGGAGACCTGTTAGAAAGAACAGAGAAGCAGCACTGATTTTGTGGCCTGCTATATTAAGGTGGCATTTGACCTATTAGATTAATATACCTTGGCAGGTTGGCATCTTTTTTGACCAGTTGCCTTCTGCTTGGCACTTTAGTTCTGGGGAGCTGTTCAACACTTGACCCTCAGGGCAATAGAAGATGCATGTGGACTCATAACTGAACTTTCCCAAGGGGTGAGAGCAATTCATCAGCACTGGTTTATGAGGAGTCAGTTCTGGACATTTGGCAACTGCAGAGAAAATGTGGAGGGAAAAAGTGAAACTAAGAAAAAAATCAGCATCACTTCATTTCTATTCTGGGTAAATGTATATGATGATAATAAGCAGTCTTAATAAAATATACTTACCCTTACAGAAAGCATTCTTTTATTCAGATATGAACATGAAGTTTATTTGTGAAGGCAGCATGTAGCTAGAGGGCCAGCCTTGAAATTAGGGAGACTTTGGTTCAAGTCCCTACCTCTATAAATTTATACCATACTAATACTGTATTTCCATGGGTGAGTTGTTTAACCTCTCAGTGCAACTCCCTAAGATGAAATTATAGACAAATGGCCAGATTGCATCTGTGGACAGGAGTTTTCACATCCAGAGTTCCTGGCACTTATGAAATCACAGGTCTGCACTACTAACACCAACACCCCATGAAGTAAGACAGAAGAAGTCAGACTGAGTTACCAACCTCTATAAGGCTCCTCCCACTCAAAACCTCACTAATCCTTCTAACTTTATACATGGCAAAAGATACCATGGTATTCAGAGAGTCAGTGCTGGAGATACAGAAGTATTCAAGTACAGTTTGATGGTTGATAATACCTAGAAACAAGATTTGATCAATTTTCAATTGGCTAACTAATTTTTTTATATGTTGTCTTCCCTCCTTGAATCCCTTGTCCTCTCATCCTATCCCTGGTAATGCCTTGCCAAAGCCCAGCTCTGCATTAATTCCACCATCTGCCTTCTTTGACCATCTTTGCATTCTTTAAAAAAATGTAATAGTTGGGGGCAGCTAGGTAATACAGTGGATAGAGCACCAGCCCTGAAGTCAGGAGGACCTGAGTTCAAATCTGGCCTCAGACCAAACACTTGACACTTACTAGCTGTGTGACCCTGGGCAAGTCACTTAACCCCAATTGCCTGGAAAAAAAGTAATAGTATTTCATTTTCTCCCAGTTACATGTCAAGAAAATTTGTAGTATTCACTTTTACAAAATTTTGAGTTCCAAATTTTTCCCCACTCCTTTCCTCCCTCCCCTCCCCTCTTCTGAAAATGGTAGGCAGTTTGATATAGTTCATACATGTGCTATCATGTAAAAATATTTCCATTTTAGTCACCGTTGTGAAAAAAGAAACAGATCAAAAGGGAAAAAAACCTGAGAAAGAACAAAGTAAGTGATCTGCATTTGGAGTCAAGTTCTTTATCAGGATACGGATAGCATTTTCCTTCATAAGTCCTTCGTACTTTTCTTGAGGATCATTGTGTTGCTGAGAAGAGCTGAGTAATTCATAGTTGATCATTACACAATGTTGCTGATAACATATACAATGTTTTCCTGTTTCTGCTCATTTCACTTTGCATCAGTTCATACAAGTCTTTCCAGATTTTTCTGAAATCTGCCTGTTCATAATTTCTTATTGCACAATAGTATTCCATTACATTAACATACCACAGCTTGTTCAGCCATTCTCCAATTGATGGGCATTCCCTTAATTTCCAACATTTTGTCACCATGAAAAGGGCTGCTATAAATATTTTTTGCACATGTAGATCCTTTTCCCTTTTTTATGATCTCTTTGAGATGTAGACCTAGTATTGCTGAATCAAAGGGTATGAACAGTTTGGTTGCCCTTTGGACATAGTTCCAAATTGATCTCCAGAATGGTTGGATCACTTCACAACTCCACCAACAGTGCATCAGTGTCCCAATTTTCCTACATCCTCTCCAACATTTATCATTTTCCTTTTTTGTCATATTAGCCAATCTGACAGGTGTGAGGTGGTATCTCAGAGTTATTTTAATTGCATTTCTCTAATCAAAAGTGATTTAGAGCACTTCTTCATATGGCTAAAGATAGCTTTGATTTCTTCATCTGAAAACTGCTACTCATATCCTTCGAACGGTCATCATTTGGGGAATGGCTTGTATTCTAGTGATTTCTTAGCTGCTAAATCTAAAAGTCCTTTATTGGTCCTTAATTCATTTGACCTTTCTATAGCTTTTGACATTGTCAGTGTTCCCTTCTCCTGGATGTTTTCCCTTCCCTTGGCATACATGGTACTGTTCTTTCTTGGTTTTCTATCTAACTGATCATTTTAGTCTCCTTTGCCAGGATCATTACCCTGATCCTGCCCATTAAGTGGGGATTTGTTCTAGTTTCTCTCTTTCTCTCTCTACACTCTTTCTCTTGGTGACATTTGCTTTCATGAATTCAATTATCGTCTCTATTCAGATGATTCATCGATCTATCTATTAAGCCAGTCTCCTGAGCTCTAATCCCTCATCACTAATTGTTTAATGGATATTTTCAATAGTTATTTCAAACTCAACATGTCCAAAACAGCATTCAGTATCTCCCCCTTTCCCACCTAACTCAACCTTCTTCCCAACTTATTTATGTAAAGGGCACCACTATCCTACATGTGGCCATCTGCCTTCCGCTGAAAATCTTCAGAGAGGGTGAACTCATTACTTCTCGAGAAAAGCCATTATGCTTTGGGATAGCTCTAATTAAGAATTTCTTTCCTTTGAATCAAGCTTATTTTCTTCTCTTTGCAACATCTATTCTTTATCCTAAGGTCTAACCCTGGGGCCACATAAAACAGGTCTAATCTTTCCATATGACAATTTCTCACACTTAATGACAGTTATTACCTTTCTTCTCCCCCCAAATCTTCTGTAAGCAAAACGTTGCTAGTTCTTTTAACCAGTCCTTCTATTATACGAACTTGAACCCTATTTACCAATTTGCCTTCTGATTTCCTCATTTAATTGAAGCTAATCTCTTCCAGATTATCAATGATCTTTTAACCACTAAACCTGATGGTCTTTTTTCAGCCCTCATCTCTTTTGACATACTTGCTTCACTTAACACTATTGCCTCTCTACCTGGATGCTTTCTTTTCTTTGTTTTGTTTTGGTTTGTTGACACTATTCCTTCCTAGTCCTACTTTACCTATGTGGTCACTCTTCAGTTTCCTTTGCTGATTCATCCTCTACAATATGCCCTCTAATTTGGGGTGTTCCTTAAGGTTCTGTCTTAGTCCTTGTCCCTCAATACTCTCCCTTGTTAATCTCATCAGCTTCCATGGGTTTAACTATCATCTCAATGCAAAGGTATCACCATATTTCCAGTCTCCCAAGTTCATTATCCTAGATTCCTTACTCCCCTTCACTCATTTATTCAGGTTTAGCCAGACTTTACCTTCACAGGTTGGAGGAGGTGCTGTCCACTGGCCAGAAGTTAAGCATTGCACACTGTCAGATCCCTTCAGCACAAAGCCCTTGTCACAGGTGAAATGGCAGATAGAGTTGTCCCTGGAGTCTCCCTGGTTGTAGGAACACTCCCGGCTCCCCCATTCTGGATCATCTAATACGGGGCACTTAATGGCTAGAATATCAAAACAGAAGATTCACAAGTCATGGCCCTATTATGAGAGGTTTTGCTGAACTAGCTCCCTAAGAACTCACATTAATCTTCAGTCTGACTATGGCACCCTTTCCCTTCCAAAAGTGAACATTGCCAAACTATGATTCCCTTTCTACCTAGCCCAGTGGCAACACTACTGCATGTAATGAGGCAGCATAAAGAGTGCTGGCCTGGAAAATAGTAGGTCTGATCCTGGTCTTCCACTTGTTGTGGACAAGTCATCTCACCCCATGAACCTCAGTTTTATCATCTGTAAAATGGACATAATAGGATGGCACTTTACTTGTACATAGATCTGGTGAGAGTATTTCAGTTGTTGTTTAGTTGTTTTTTTATTCGTGTCTGGTTCTTCATGACCCCATTTGAGGTTTTCTTGGCAAAGATACTGGAGTAGTTTGCCATTTCCTTCTCCAGGTCATTTTACAGATGAGGAAACTGAGGCAAACAGGGATAAACGATTTGCCCAGTGTCACACAGCTAGTAAATGTCTGCTTTGAATTCAGGAAGATGAGGCTTTCTGACTCCGGGCCACCTACCTACCTTTGGTGAGAGTATAGCAATACATAAACAATAAATTATTATAGAAGTGTTAACAATGATAATTTACCTTTACAATATGGAGGGGGCATTGTCCAGGATCCTGAAGCTGTACACTTGAGTCTCTGGGCTCCCATTAGCATAAGTCCTCTCTTACAGGAGAAGTCACAAGTGGAGTTATATCCCAAGTTTCCATGTGCCCCAGAGCATTGTAGCATCCCCTGAGGTGGGGCAATCAATGGTGGACATTTGATTGCTGGAACAGAAAACAAAATTTCTTGAGGTTAGCTCACAAAAGAAACTTTTTTATTCTATTCCTTATCACAATGAATTATATCATGCACAGAGCTAAAGGCTTTTACTAATTGGTAAGATCTGTTAGCTAAGGTAATGATCAGTTAGGCTAAGTGGAAGATACTTCTTTACCTGAGTCATTTAAATTTAGATAGTACAAAGCGTTAGAAAATGTAGCAAAAAATGGTCAAATTCCTGGTCTGGGAATAGATTAACAAATGACTCTGCTAATAATAATCATTGTAATCATCAACATTTTAGTAATTCAGAAGTTCAAATTTCATTAACTTCTCCATATTAGAGTAAATAGTTTTCATGAGTTTGTGTGGTCAAAAAAGTCATCACGTAGAGGCCAACCCTCTGGTCAGTTAAACAGGCCTTTTCACGATTGGATAGATATTTCTTCAGTTAAAGACACACAATTCATTGCCAAGATCAGGGCCTTGCCATATTGATAGGATCTGCCAAAATTTGTTTTCTGTTGTCATATCTGGGTAACTGGCAGGCTGATAGACCCTTTTTTGTCTTTTTAAACAGTAATTATTGTTATGTTTTATTTTCTATATTGCTTAATTTTTCATGCATCCTTCTTCTAGCCCTCTCTCAGAGATCATCTCTTGTAACAAAGAACTTTTTTTTAATGAAAAGGAAGAAAGTGTGTGGGGCAGAAGCAGCATAAACCAATAAACAGACTTTAAAATGACAATTGATGCACTGTTCCACTCCGCCCCCCCGATTTCCTTCCCACCACCCCAATTCTACAAAGGAGTGGGAGGAAGGTATCTTTTCATATCTCTTCTTTGAGACCAAGTTTGTTCTTTTTGATTTTGCAATCTTCACTTTCAATTGTTTTGAGTCTGCTCTTTCCATTTACTTTGTTGTAGATATTGTATCCCTTCTCTATCTTAAATAGCAGGGCAGGCTAAGAACAGTGCTTTGGCCCCCTCACGCTTCATCTTGGTTAACTTCTCCTTGCTGATTCGGAACGGAAGTGCTTTTCAGAACCTTTGTATTCTGGAGAGCACCCATGACTGTTCAATTTCTAGGAGCTATACACTGCAAAGCTCTGGGGTCCTCATACCATGAATATGCCTGAACAGCCACAATAATATATTGAATGGTAGTTTAATCTTCTCAAAAGATTTGAGAAATTTTTTTATGTTTGGAAGCATTCAGGTTTGAGAATTGAATGGGGAATGGGAAAAGGAGGAATGAAATAAGCATTTATATAGCACCTACTATGTGTCAGGCACTGTGCTAAATGCTTTTTTTTTTTTTTAACAAATTTTATCTCCTTTAATCCTCATATAAGCCTTGCAAGGTGGATGCTATTATTATCCACATTTTACAGCTGAGGAAACTGAGGCAAATAGAGGTTAAGTGACTTGACCAGGGTTATATAGCTGGTAAATGTCTGAGACCAGATTTGAACTCAGGTCTTCTTGATTCCAGGCCTAGGACTCTAAAATCATCAGGTTCACTTCCATGAAAAATATGGAAGGCATTTATTTGATACTAAACATAAGCTGGTCTTCATTTGTAATCTCATGGATTTTGCAAAGGTTAATGCAGAGGGGGAAGGAGGAAGAGCTAATGAGTTGAAGGGAGTTTGGGCCAGCCTAGGTACTGTGATGCTTAGTTTAATACTCCATGCTCCCATGAAGCTCTTGAGTATAACCAATTGAACTAACTCTCTCACTCTCTCTCTCTCTCTCTCTCTCTCTCTCTCTCTCTCTCTCTCTCTCTCTCTCTCTCTCTCTCTCTCTCTCTCTTTCTCTGTCTCTCTCTCTCCCTCTCTCTCTCCCTCTCCTCTCTCCCTCATCCTCCCTCTCTCCCTCTCTTTTTCTCTCCTCTCTCTCCCCCTCCTCCCTCTTCCCCCCTCTCTCCCTCTTCTGCCCTCTCTCCCCTTTCTCCTCTTTTCCCCCTCTCTCCTCCGCTCTCCCTCTCTTCCCACCCCTTGTCCACTTCCCAGTATGGTCTATTTGCAGCTTAAAGCCTAGACTTTGTGACCTGATTGTGGATTTCTAGTTTTGACCTTATTTTTAACACTGACATTCTTTCCTACTGTCTCTTTTCTGTTAACCTTTGCTTGTTCCTTTTTCTGTGGGTTCCTGAAACTTATTACATCACACAACCTTCACTTATTATGGCCTTCTTTGTGTCAGACACCAAGCCAGGCACTGGGGATATAAAGACAAGAATGAAATCATCCCTCCTTTCAAGAAGTTCCCATCTTATAGACAGAAGCAATTTGTATGTTTAGAAATATATGCAAAATAGATCCAAGTTTATTTCAGGGGGCCATGTTCCTGGTTTCCCATCTGTGCTAGGACTTCTCTACTATCATTTACTGCTTCTAAAAAAGGGAAGGGTTCAATCAGCACCACAGACCCTGTTCAGGGCTGGTCCTTCCTTGACTGTTCCCAGAGAGAAGGGTTGCATTTATTAAGTACCTACTATGTACTAGGCACTGTGCTAAGTGATTTATAAATCTCTCATTTGATCTCATTTGATTTTGAACAGAAGAGATAATACTGGTTTAAATCAAATAGATTCTTATGATCACTTAAAAACCTTTAACAGTAAACATCCAAGAAAGAGCAAGAAGAGATGGATATCTATCACTCCCATCATCCTTCCCCACATAGATTAAAATGGCTCCTTATCGCACGGGTGGATTTCATTATACCATAAAGACACAGGTCACTTCTTAGAGAAATGATCTGTTGTGGGTTGATAGGGGCTATCTCTCTATGGATCCAATGTTATAGATCCCAGTCTCTGTAAACAAAAGCAATAGGATCCTCTCAATCAAAGGACCAGGAAAAAGTGTCCAAACATAAAGAAATTGTCATATCCATAACTTATTAGAATTATGTCCTTTGTCATATTTAGACTACTACGAGAAAACAAATTTCCCTCTTCTGGATGACATTTGACTTTAATGAAGAATACTTGGGGCAGGGAGAGGGGTGGGGGCAATAATATCAAACACAGCTATACTTTGCTAGGGGCTATAGTGCTGTGTGGGGGGAAGAGACCATCTCAAGATGCTTGTCCTTAAAGATGACTCTAGAGGAGATGGTATTTATTAACCTAAGTAGTGACACACTCTTAAACCAGCAGGGGGGTAAAAAAGCCAATAGTAAGGGAAGGTGATCTTTCAAGATGGCAGATTTGAGGGGGAAGGGGTAATTTTGCTGTATTTAAATAAATCTGTTCAGTAATTAATGGCTTTAAAACACTCAAAGAGCACAAATATGACTTTCTCTATTTTTTATATGAGGAAACCACAGCTTAGAGAGACTAAGTCACTTATCCAAGGTCACATAGCTGGTATATATTGAAAATAACACTTGAACCCTTGTCCTTTTGACTCCAAATGCAGTGTATTTTCCACTATGCAACACACCGTGATGTTATTCATTGTTGGCTAACCAGCCTCCCCATGGTAAGCTAAACAGGTATTCAGCCAATGGATACATGGTCTCTCTAATCAGTTTCTGAAAAAGCCCTCCAACTTGGTAGAATCTGTCAAAGGCTGCAAGAACCCAAGATCACCTCCCTGCCACCAGAGGACATTAGAGTAGAACCTCAATGGAATACTCAAGCCAAGCCAGATCTGGGACCTCCACTAGCATCCCTGGTGACCTCCTGAACATCTGCATTCTTGAGATACAGGAAAGTAGTAAGTGCAAAGCCTTCTTTTCAACCCAATTTACTCAGGACCCCCTTTGATAAATAGACAGGTCATCTACTGTCTAACATGGTAGCCTTCATTTACATTTCCCCCAGGTCATGAGTGATTATAAATTAGGGGTTATTAAATTCTTGTGTGTGTGTCATGAACCACTTTTTTCAGTCTAGCAATGCCTAGGGACCTCTTCTCGGAATATTGTTTTTGAATGCATAAAGTAAAAATACATAGGATTTAAAGGAAAAGAAAAAAGGAAAAAAAGAAAATTATGTAACTGTTGTATATTTGGAGGGAATAGCAAATTGTACGTGGTAGATTTGCAATTTCATGTGCAATAATCTTTTTTATTATGCTGTTTTATGGAAATGCTTGTTTTGTTCCCCAAATTGAAAATAAAATAAATTTTAAAAAAGAAATGCAATTATCCTAATATTTTAGAAAGAAAGTTCATGGGCGCCAGATTAAGAACTGTGCTGTCTGCAGGTACACAATTTTCAACTCAAGACTGATTATTTCTCTCCTCTAGATGGCTATTTCTTCAATTTCCTCTTCCTTCTTTTTGTCCATCTCATCATAATTAATTTATATAGGCATCTTTCATCAGAACAATAAAATAAGAGGAACCCCCAGGAGTTAGGGAATTTATACAGGATAACGGAGAATGACGAGAGAATCAGTAGAGATTTTGTCAGGTTACCTTTTGGAAAGGATTGCTGCATTAGTTTAGTTAAATTCAGTTAAGACTCCATTATCTGAGAGCAATAATGAAACTTTGGCCTAATTTTTCATTGGAGAGGATTATTTGTTATATTTAAAGGGGGCAGGGATGGGCAGAAAAAAGAATTTTTTTGCTTGTATTACTATGTATTATTATGGTTAGTAGACAGTAGAGGGCACTATTGTAATGCAATATGTAGGTTCCATGAATTGTTTAATTACGTCCGATCTGGGTATAAAGAGAAGGCTATGACACATAGTTCTTGGGGAGCATTCTTTTAGATGAACTCAAAAATAGAATGATTGCTTTGTTCTAGGTAACTAGGTGGTATAATGGATAGAGTGTTGGACTTAGGGTCAGGATGACCTAAGTTTGAATCCTGCTTCAGACATTAATTAGCTGTGTGACCCCCTGGACTAATCACTTAAACTCTGTTTCGTGATTTATAAGATGGTGAGGTAGACCATTACTTTTAAAGTCTTTTAAAGTTGTCTATGATCCTGTAATCCACTCATGTTTTCTCAACTGCTTTTCAACTCAACCGAACTAACGTTTATTAATGTTTGAGGCTCTAGGAATAAAAACAAAACAGTCCCTGACCTCAAGGGCCTTATACTCTATTGGTGGGTTATGGTAGGTATACAGATATATGAATACAACAGGAAGGACTTTTGGTAGGAGCTGAGCCTTGAAAAAGCTAAGGATTCAATGAGAGAAGGAAGGTGGAAAGTGCATTCTTGGCATAGGTGACAACATTTTGTGAAGTTGCTAATATGAAGTAATGGGTACAAAATGTGGCCACATAAGATAATAAAACTAGAAATGATCAGAAATTTTAAAAAAATTAAACTAGAAATGAATGTCCTTGGCTTTATTATCTGAACAAGTACTGATAATTTTGACTTTCAGATACAAAGATGAGGCCCTGATCTGTCATGCATTTTGAGCAGTCTTTCCAAGAATAAATTTGTAAAAATGTATCCATTCTTAGAATCATAGCATCTCAGAGTTGGAAGGAATCTCAGCAGGGAAAAGATTGCTGGATTTGGAGTCAAATGACCTGGGTTCAAATCCTGGTCTCACCACTCGCTGTGTGACTGTCGGCAAATTACTTACTCTCTTTGGGCCTCAGTTTCCCTGCCTGTAAAATGAAGGGATTGGACTCACTGACCTCTAAGCAGGCTTCCAGCCCTAAATCTATGATAATGCTATGATTTGGTTGTGATCTTACTTGAGCTACCATCGGCTTCTTAGTCCTTAATCCATTCCATGTACCCTACAATCTAATGGCACTGCACTCCTTGTTATTCCTTGCTTGTGATTAGGAAACTGAGAAAAGCTACCTGGATCTTGTGACTACGTGACAGTACTCTAACGAACAGATTTAAACAGCCACAGTCTGTATTTGGGACATTATGATAAACATATTGCTCTCACTGCTTTAGAAATATTTTAAGGCATTTTTGAATTGTGCAGCTAGATGGTGCAGTGGATAGAGCATCAGATTTGGAGTCCAGAAGACCTGAGTTCAAATCCAGTTTCAGTCACTGACTAGCTATGTGACACTGGGCAAGTTACTCAACCCCTCTATACCTCAGTTTCCTCATCTATAAAATTTTGATAATAATAACACCTTCCTTGCAGTATGGATTGTTGCGAGGATAAAGTGAGATATTTGTAAACGATATAAATCTTAATTATTATTATCGTTGAAATGTCATTCATCCACCCCAATGCCCAGGCCGAATGTAATATTTGTTGTAAGTTTATAAATTGGGTAACGCTAACTAATAGGAGGAAATGATTAAGCCACAGATAAAGGCTAGAGAGATGGCCTCAGTCAGGAAGACCTGGCTTCCCAACTTCCTTCTGAAACATATGAGTTGGGAGGCGTATAACCCTGGGAGAGTTTCTTAACCTCTTACTGTCCCATTAATACTATAAATTGCAGAGTTACATGTATTGATAGAGGGAGTTTCCTCTCCAAGAACTTATTATTCTGATGAAATCACATCTGATCCAAAATGGAGTGATGCTTCGTGAAAATGAGATCAATGTCTCTATCTGTAAATGGGGAGAATGTCCTAGATAATGTCAGAAGTATCTTCCATCTGTGAGTCTAATAGTCCTCTAGATAGATAACCAGCAAAATAGACATATTATCCACCCAGACAGCACAGTGGAAGAGCAGCTCAATAAAGAGCGAGAGAAATCCTGTCTTT
Organism: Phascolarctos cinereus; assembly: GCF_003287225.1. Taxonomy (NCBI): domain Eukaryota; kingdom Metazoa; phylum Chordata; class Mammalia; order Diprotodontia; family Phascolarctidae; genus Phascolarctos; species Phascolarctos cinereus. Next base: position 418,802,042 of record NW_027555958.1, on the reverse strand, counting down.
TTTTTATTGTCACTCCAGGAGGACCATCTCATGACTGCCAAATGAATGGTTGATGGAATTAGTGAACCCTAGAGTGTCCAGTAGGAGAATAGTAGGGAATTTGAAAGAAAATTGGGTTGCTGTTCATGGAAAGACTACCGGAAAAGAGGACTTGATGTCATAGTCATCTTCCAAAATGGTGGAAAACTATTCCTTCATTCAGGATTCTGTGCATATGTGGAAGCTCAAATGATGAAAATAAAGTAATTTCAAGGATTCACCTAGTCTGTACTTGTCCCTGTAAACATGACATAATATATCTCCTTATTTCTGAAAGCTGTCTAGAGAAATTTTCCAGGGGAAGATATTCCTAGATTTTTAATGCATTTACAGAAACACATCTCTGGGTTACTTCTTGCCTCCTAAATTAGGAATCTTGGTAAGCTGATTCTGAAATGTCAACAACTGATCCAAAAGTAGCTGGCATAAGGCTCAGCAGAAAGCATGGAATAGTTTAATGAAGCTATTATCTTTCTTTGTTCTTGGGTCTTATGATGACACATGAAAAAGAAACAAATAAGGACTAGGTCATCCTACCCTGACATGTTGGTGGGTCAGCTGTCCAGTGTCCAGAAACAGTACAGTGCAGTTTGTCTGATCCAATTAAAGAAAATCCATCATTACAGCTAAATTGGCAAGTAGATTTGTAGCTGGAATCTCCAAAAGGATGGACACAGGTCACTATTCCTTCCTCAGGCATCAACAAAGGCTTTGCATGTAATAGCTGCGGTGAGAAGTGGTAGAGGTTGAAAAACATTTATTTTAGAACACAACAGCCTGCAAATAATTTTGTATTCATGCACTCAGGAGCTCTCCTCATTATCCCCCTCCCAGAGTTAGAAAGTAACTGACATTGGACATTTTCTGATGAGAATCTAATGGAGAAATGCAGCTACTGGGTCTATGGACTCTTGGAAGTTTCATCATTTAAGAGGTTAACAAAACAAAAGCAAACAAAAAGCAAAACAAAAAAGCAAAACAAAACAAAAAGTCTAACCAAAGAAGGAAGTCAGTAGACCCAACATCTAAGATGTGTGTAAGATATGTGTGTATGTAGATACATACACTGTGCCAAAAGTCACTTTGTCCCAAATTCTTGACCTTTTGTTTGAATGTAAAATGTGTTTATTGTAAGTTGGCTCTCAGCTAGACAACATCCATGCAAACTGAAAAGGGAAAGAAAAAAATTCCCAGAAGTATATTTCCCAATGTATTGTGGCTTTGTAGTCTGACAGCAACAGTAGGGGTGGAAACAGGATGGGGAATGAAAGGGAAATCAGCATTAAGAAGGAAAAGTGACTCCTGACTCTGGGTAAGCACCAGTTAGAGCTGGACTATGCCCTCCCACTCCCTCCACTAGTTTCCCACTTCTTTGTAAGTTAGTGGGCTCAAGCCCCTTTCCATTGTCCAGTCTAGTCCACCTCTTTAGAGTGTTCATAGGACATGGAGCCAGGGAAAGAAATGAAGACAAAGAGGTTAAGGGACAGATCAACCAGAGTGAAACACAAAATTGCAGACGGAAGGAAACAGAAAGGTCATGGGAAGTGGCAACCAATGGTAAACTCAGCTTGCACTGAGAGCACCCATGATATGCGGCAATGACTTTTAATCTCAGTTTCACAAAACCCAAGAGTTTCTCAGAAAAGGTCTGGTGATGACAGATGTTTTGCTTAACTGCTCCCCTCCTCCCTATACCTATGATTCTCTCATGTTGGGTCCTCCTGTTGTTGATGCCCCATAGGGTGAGCTATAGGAATTGGCCAAGAGGTGAGAGTTGGTGGTGAGAGCCTGTAGCCGGGTCCACCAACTACCAGCGCATCCTTCAACCTGTACTCCAGACCCTTTGGCACTTGGCAGAAGAGCCATTGGTGCCTAAAGTTCCATGCTTTTGGGCTGTCCTTAACACCATGTTCACCCATATGTGGCACTGAAAATTGTCTTGGGATGTGTGTGTGTGTATGTGTGTGTGATTCATTATCACAGGCTTTGCACTAAGAGCTCTTTGGTCAATGGTTTGATCCATAGCTAAAAAAAAACAGGTAATTCCCTCTTTTTGTCTTTGTTTAAGTCTCCACTGGGCACCTAGGTGGCATAGTGGATAAAGCGCCATGCCAGGAACACCTGAGTTCAAATCTGGCCTTAAACATATACTAGCTGTGTGACCCTGGGCAAGTCTCTTAACCCTGTTTGCCTCCATTTCCTCAACTGTAAAATGAGCTGGAAAAGGAAATGGCAAAGCGCTCTAGCATCTTTGCCAAGAAAACCCCAAATGGGGTCATGAAGAGTCAGACATGACTTAAAACAACTGAACAACAACAAAAACTCTACTAGATGTTATATAAATAATCTCTGTCCTTGAGAAACTATCACTTTAGCACAGACAAATCTGACAAAGGTAAACACTAAGAACATAACAGTTTAGCATAAACAACTGAAGTATTTATTGCCAGTGTAAGTGGAGACAACAGTGCTGTTTAATGGAAAAAGCACTGAAGTCCAAGGACCTGAGTTCAAATCCCACCTTTGGTATTTATTAGACAAGTGATCTTGGGGGAAAAAAATTTAACCTCTCTGGGCCTCAGTTTCTTCAGCTGTAAAATGAGAGGGTTGTACTAGATGGCCCTCAAATTCTTTCCTAGCTCTGTAGCTAAGACTCTGTGAGGGGTGGGTGCGTAGAGTGAATGGGTAACGGTAAAATGAGTCAGGACAGTCAGCCTATTGCTATATATAAGATTTTAGAAAATGTTAATCTAGGAGACAGAATTCAAGAGACTTGGACTCTTGTGCCGGCTCTACTCTGGAACCACTGAAGGATGTTGAGGAAGTGGTTTCCCTTTTCTCATTGTCTCAGGTTCCTTATTTATTAAACGAGGATCATTAAAAACATGTCCTATTTCAGAAAGGATGTTATAGTATGTACAAAGTGCACTGGGCTCCTTGGAGGTGCAATGAAGGTTTAAACACTTAGGCTGCCTCTTTTTCTCAAGCTGGGCTATGCCCTCCCTCTCCCTTCACTAGTTTTCTGTTTCTTCGTAATCTTCCTGAGTCCATATCTCCCCAGTATTGCACACGTTTTAGAGCAGCTCAGGACTATGACTTCTCCCTACCCTTCTACCATTATATTCCACAGTACTGAGCTGTAGAATACATTTCTTGCTCTTCTTTTCTGTGTCCTGTCCTCTCTAGGACCAGTGTGGCTATGGAAGTCCAACGTTTTTAAGATGCTAAGCCACTGGTCATTTATGCATGTCTTAAACGTCAGCCTAGATGTTAGAAAAAGGAGCAACCTTACCGTCACAGAGTGGTGGTGGAGAGGTCCAGTGTCCAGTGTCCAAACAGTGCAGCTCCTGTGGCCCATGTAAGACAAATCCCTCTTCACATGTGAAGATACATGATGACTGGTACATGAAGTTTCCAAAAGGATGGGAGCAGGTCATATGTCCCTTGATGGGAGCACTCAAGTCCTGACACTGTTTAGCTGAGAAAGAAAGGAAGGAAGGAAGGAAGAAAGGAAGAAAGGAAGAGAGGGATGAAGGGAGGATTCATAAGTGCCTACTATGTGGCAGGCACTGTGCTAAAGGTGATCTCATTTGATCTTCACAACAACCCTTGGAAGTGGTAGTAGTAGTAGTAGTAGTAGTAGTAGTGGTGGTGGTGGTGGTGGTTGGTGGTAGTAGTAGTAGTAGTGGTGGTGGTGGTGGTGGTGGTGGTAGTAGTAGTAGTAGTAGTATAGAGGCTAGTGGAACACAGGGGCTGGAAAGTGAGGGGGTAGATTGAATAACTTTTTGAAATTCCATTTGAGGAGCTTAATGGTCTGTCTAAATATCATCTAACCACTGCTTATTATATCCCATTAGGCCTCACGTCATCCATTGATGATGGATGGTGACTCCTTAATTTCATTTTTATAGCTGTGTAAACGGGTACAGAAAGGTCCCATAAGTGGCCCCAGGGATCATGGAGAGTGGTAGAATAAAGGATTGGCAATACTATGCTGATACCAAACAACTTCTGTATGGAGCACCAGTGGTATGATTACTAAGTAATCTCACTGCCCTGCCTATGCCTCAGTTGCATTTCTATAAAATGAGACTAAAGACATATAGTAACAATCATACTATATGTTTCAAAGGGTTTCACAATTTAATATTCAGAACTATCTTAGCAGGTGAGAAGGGCAGGTATAATTATCTACATTTTGCAGAAATTCAAGAAAGGTTGAGACAAGGTCATAGAATTGTAGGATCGTAGGTCTAGAGTTGGAAGAAACCTTAGTGGTCATTCCCACTTTCTGAGTCTCAGTTTCCTTATCTATAAAACAGGGATAATAATAGCATCTATGCCACATTTGTGAGGATCAAGTGAGACAATCTATACTTTTCTGCTTTTCAAATCTTAACATGTTATACGTCAACTACATTATTATTATTATCATTGTAATGACATGATGCTTCCACTAAAGCAAGAGAAACAGAAAAAAAGAAGAAAATATCCCCGTACCATGACAAACTGGGGCTGGAGCTGTCCAGGTTCCAGACATGTCACACTCAATGGTCTCTGCTCCTTTTAGCACAAACCCTTCAGCACACTGGAATGAACATCTGGAGTTGTACTGAAATTCCGTCAGAGATGAAGAACAATTCAAGCTTCCATGGGCAGGACTCTCCAATAGATCACAAGTGATGGCTAATGGAAAAACATTCACTGAATTAAGGTACCGTGTTTAGTTCAACACCAATAGAAAACATTTGTTGTGCATCTTCTGTGTATAGAGCACTATGCTAGGCATTGGGGGGAATCAATGTATCAATAATTGAAGGATCTATGATTTCATTGGCTTGGAAAATACCTTTACGTTCTTCCCTAATATTCAGAGCTATCAAGAATAGGATGAAGGGGGTTTTTTTGTTCTTCTTCCTGTTTTGAGAACAATGAGTTTTTCCCATCATGGTGGAATTTAAGCACATTCTTCATATATATTAGCTGGATATCTCTCTGTGTGTGATTGTGACACATTTGGTATTCAGAGCACATAGACTGCAACCTCCCAATACCTCAGCAGATAAATCCTGGATTTAGGAGTAGGTACAGTTCATATAGGAATAAGTAGGGCATGTAAAGGTACCATTCATAAGAAGCATCTTTGTAGATTGCATCTGTCTTTTGACATCTGGTTTTGAGCCTTTTTTGACATATCCCACATTGACTATCCCTGTTCAATAAATCACTTACCAGCATTTATAAAGCATCCACTATGGGAACAGTGATAAAACTGAATATTCAACTTGCTCTATCTTATGCAATTGACTTACGGTTGTAACCAGTTTGTCTTCATCTCAGTATCGCATTTCATAGACCTGCTCCCAATAGCCAATGCCCATGAATCCCTTCTCCCTTCCACTGATGTACTGTTCCTAGTCCCTGCTGTGACCAGCTGATCTCCCATTCATGACCAACACATTGGAACTGGGAAGGTGACTGGTGCGTATAATGGGAACTTCTCAGGCCCTATTTGAAGCTGCCATTAGAAAGATGTTTCTTAGCAGGTTGGCGTTGGTGATGTCTATTGGCCAGATGCCAAGCATTGAAATGTCTCAATGCCAGGCACCCTATAACCAGGTTTGCGATAGAATTTGCAGGTGGAATTGTATGCAAAGACGGCATGTGAGTATACACAGTTCATGGCACCTCCATTGGGGGCTTCCAGGTCTGAACAACTCATGGCTATACGAAACAAGCAAGAGTAAACAGATCATTGCTAAGGAAAAAGAAAAACTATACATTTAAGCAGAGAACAGAGGTGGAGTATCTCCTATGGGAACAGAGATTACAAGAACCAAGCAGCTAGATAATGCAGTGGTTGGAGCGCTGAACCTGGAGTCAGGAAGACCTGGGTTCAAATCCAGACTCAGATACTTAGTAGCTGTGTGACCCTGGGCAAATCATCTAACCTCTCTTTGCCTTAGTTTCCTCATCTGTAAAATGGGGATGATAATAGCAACTCTCTCCCAAGGCGGTTGTCTCAAATGAAATAATAGCTGTACAGCACTTTGCACACTTTAAAGCACCATCTAAGTGCTTTATTACTAATTGGAGAGACATCTGGACAGGCTTGAGCCTAGAGTCCCAATCCTTCTTCATGGTAGCCTGAAGGTTTTAGAATATATAGTGATTTTTCCTCCTGCACTTTCCCACGTTCTACTCCTGGATGCTCTAGCTCTTTCTCTTCTTATGTGTTGCCATGATGTCCAGGCTCTTGTCTTTCTAAAGCCAGACACCCTCTCACTGTCCCAGAGGGCCATGGGATTCAAGGCTGTGGCTGAGTGGCAGATAGAGAAGCAGGTTCCATTGCTGGAGATCGTGCCCACACTCAACAGTGTCATCCAGATCTGCAATGGGCTGTTGCATCTCCATGGCTGTCGCACACTCACCTTCACACAGTGGGACTGGGGCTGTCCAGGTTCCAGATGCTGTACACCAGACCACTTCTTCTCCTTTTAGTCTAAACCCCTCTTCACAACTGAAGCTACAGCTGGATGGGTGAACGTCTTCCCTTAGACAGTTCATATTCCCTCTTTCAGGACTCTTCAAGGTTGGGCACTCAGTGACTAAAGAAACAGCAATGGTGAGAGATCATATTATATAGGTCCCTTGGAAGTTACATACTGTTCTATTAACCTTTGGAGCGCTTTAAAAGGAAATGGACGGGTAAGTGTAAGTGTAGGCAGAGAAGACTGCAAACTCCCTTCTTTTTTTAATGTGCCTTTTAGGGACCCTGGGTAGATTGATATCAATATAGTTATAATTCATTGATTCATCTACTAAACATTTAGCAAAACACCTTTCATGTGTAAGATGCTAGTACAGACTATGGGAATTGAATTCAGAGGAGGTTCCTCTCTGTTAGAGATCAATTTGTTTTGAAATGAATATTTATCAAGGAGTCCCATTCTGAAGTTTTTGCTTGAGAATCTAAATTTAACCTTTATGAGATCCCACTAGAAGTCCAGTATACTATCTGGTTTCAGATAAACATTTCTCTTGCTGATTTGGATTATTGATCTTATGTAATAACTGCTGTCAATGACTCGATGGTTTGTAGACTATATTCCTTTTACTCCTCCTGGTTTGATGGAGAAAGCTCAGTCATCTCTTAAGTTCCAGTTGTTCAGGGAGTGGGAAGCAAATGGAAGCTACACACCTGAGCACTCTGGGATCTCAGCTGTCCATTCCCCAGAAGCTAAACACTCCAGCGTGCTTGCCCCATTCAGTTTATGTCCTTCCGTGCAGTTGAAATTACATCTGGATTGGTAGGAGAAATTTCCCAGAGGATGGCTGCAGGTCATGTGCATATTGCCAGGGGAGAAGTCAAGTTCTTTACACTCTATGGCTATAGGAAAACACAGCGTCAGAACTACTCATTCCTGATTAAAAGATAATACAAAATTAGAGCAGAAGGGCTGCATGGCATAACGGATAAAGAGCTGGCCTCAGAATCAGAAAGACTTGTGTTCGGGTCTCATCTTTGACCCTGTGTGACCCTGGGCTTGTAACTTAACCTCTCAGTGCTCTAGGCAATGGTCTAAGAATAAAAGATGAAGAGCAATTGTTGACTTGGAAGGGAATTACTTCACTGAGAGGTAACTTACACCAAAATCACATGCCCAGTAAAAAACAAGATAATTGGGACCATTTTATTCACACTGACTTTCAACTACAGCTTGCTAGCCTGTCATACATATTTTCTTAGCCCTGTCACTTAAAAAAAATCATTTCAAAGTGTGCTGTGGGCTATTGCCTGAGAAATGAGCAAAATTAGCTTGAAAGTGATCCCTTTCATTTGTTTCCTTTGTTTTTCCCTTTTCTTTTTGTCTTACTTAATCTATGTTTTCAAATCAAAGAGAGATACTAGAAGGAAAAATGTCTTTTGTAACTATAAAATATTTTGCTCTTTTGGGTCAAATCTGTGTGTCGAGTGACATTTTGCAAGACAATGTGGTAAGGAGCCCTGAGCCCAGTCTTCCTGCTCGTTAGTAATTCTCCATCATCAATGACTTCCTGGTATTTTGCCTGTCGCTACTGATGTAGGAGATGATAGTGGATGAAATAGAATTAAATGGAAGATTCTCCTTACCATATTCACATTCTGGTCCATAAAATCCTGGGTAGCAGGAGCATGTGTAGTTTCCAATGGTTTCAATACACTCTCCATGCTGGTTACAGGAGAAAGGTTTGCAGGAGGCTGTGTGGGTGCAGGTAGGTTAGACTCATTAGCACTTGTGAAAGAGATATAAAAGGGTGTATTCTTTATTACAGGAGCCTCCAATACAAGAATTACATTGACAGGATTGACCCATTTTATATAGTCATAGCTGAGGGATAGGGGGGAATCCCGAGATCCAATGACCCTTCATGGAGTCATACTAATTCTACCAGAGAAAAAAGACTATGTTGAAAGAAATGGATGGCAGGTTTTGTTTTGTTTTGTTTTTAAAACAAAACTGTTTTCAGTCTTGGCCTGTTCCAGAAGGATGTTGGGAAAAGAACATATGACCTAACAGCCTAAACAAATAACTTCATTCTCTAATCCTTATTTCCCCTCTTCCCCACTCCTCTGATCATCTAAAGCTGATCATTCAAAGAAAAATCGTCATTTCCGTTTGACAATGTACAATAGTATTTGACCTCAGTGTCCTGTTCTGTGGGCAGCGAGAGAGGGTACTAGTTCCAGTATAACAGGTGGTTCTACTTTTTTTTAATCAAGTAAAGTTTACAAGCTGGGATTTTGGATTTCTACGAGCTCTTTCCCTGCTTCAAGTTGTAGAAGCTGTGCTAGTTGGAAAACCAGGTTGGAATTAAAGAGTGTATCTGACTTTAATGTAATATAATGCAGGTAGATAGGACCTGGGTTCAAATTTTATCTCTGACACTGTCTTTGATATCTGTTCAAAAAGTCTTTATAGCATTATTAATGCCTTGTATATCTCAAATGACTATCATTTCCTATGCCTATGGCTTAGCTCCCCAACTAGATTATAAGCTCCCTTCAGGCAAGGACAATGGCTACTGCTACTTTAGAGAAACCAGTTGTTTTTTTAACCCAACAAACCAAATTTCGAGGAAATAGACAATATTACCCTGATAGCACAATGCCCTTTTCCTTTTCATACATGGTTCATCATTCCACTTCCCAGGAGAAAAAGTTCTCTTGATATAGATCTCCACACAGTCCTGCTGATTTCTCTTGTTATTAGGCTCATTTTCTGCCCAGTTCTCAGCCTCCTTTGTGAGGGTCTTGTTGGTCCCCACCCAGGTCCAAACATTATTGATTTTCCGGATCCCAATCCAATAATATTCAGGGTAGAAGGGCAAAAATTCATTGAGGTATGCAATTTCATTTTTATTCTGAATGGCCACTAAGTCTGTAAAATACGTCTGGCAAAATCTCCGAGAAGCATTCCACGAATATGACTTCTGATCACTGTAATGGTATGTCCAGGCTACCACTTGGATCTGAGTAATCAGAGCTGATGTGGAGAAAATGGAGAAGCAGATTAATATATAAAGAGGGGGAGCAGAACCATAAATAGAAATACAGACACGTACACAGAACATTGTAGACAGTCAAGAGAATTTGTCTCCAAAAGATTAATAATCAAAATATCCATAACCCTTCTCCCAACACACACCCTGTAGACAATTTGAAGAAAAATCATTATCCTTTTTTTTTTTAAAGCAACCAATGCAGAGTTACTTTGGGAGGCAACATGGCTTAGTGGGTAAAGGGTTACACTCAAATCCAGAAAGATCAGGGTTTAAGGTCTGCTCTGAGACATATTGGCTGTGACTCTGGAGAAGTCATTTAACACCAAGGAAATCCTCCATGACCATAAACTACAGGGGTAGTGCCAACTCGCATTTGTTGAGGGACATCCTTTACCCAAGAGTTCCCTGTATCTATGACATCCTAATCTTTCCTGTCCTCCTAAGTTAAGAGAACACAAACACGCAACTTGCTTATGTTTGCAGTCAGTCAATAAACATTAATTAATTACCACTGTGTGCTAAGCATTGAGGATAACAAAAAGAGATAAAAAATGCCGCCTGCCCTCAAGGAGCTCACAATTGAGTAGAGGAGGCAACAAGCAAACAAATCTGCAAAAACAAACTATATACAAGAGATGGAAAGTACTAGAATTAAAAGGGGTTGGGGAAAGACTTTCTGTAGAAGATGGAATTTTTTTTTTCCTTTTGGTGAGGCAACCAGGGTTAAGTGACTTGCCCAGGGTTGCCCAGCTAGTAAGTGTCATGTGTCTGAGGTCAGGGTTTTACAAAACAAACAAAAAACCTGAAGTACTTACCTCATAGGGTTGTGAGACTCTAGTTAATATACATCAAGCAGTTTTAAAAGTTAAAAGCTTTATATAAATCTCAGGTATCATTATTATTATCATTATCCTTGCTATAGATATTTCTGCATGGTCATAGCTCCCTCTACATTCAAAGAATCATGGAATTTCACAGTTAGAAGGGACCTAGATGAACATCTAATACAATTCCGAACTCCTTGTGGGCAAGGACAGTATTATTTCCCATCTCTGTATCTCCAGCATCCAGCAGAGTTATTGACGTATAGCCAGGGCTTAATAAGTAACTAATAAATTAAATTAAATCAGAATGGAAACATTATCTTATTTGCCCAGAAACGGCCAATGTCTCAAAGTGGAGGATACATTAGCAGTTAAGGAATCCTGCTTTTGTGGATATGAAGCTAAGTTCATATTTTGTTTTGTTTTGTTTTAAGCAAGAAGCCCCACCTTGATTAGATCCTTTCGGGGCCATAAGTAGATACAGAGAAGTTTACATTTCAAAAATAGGAAAACCCAAATGATTTCATATAACCTCATGACAAAGATATAAAGGTAGGTCTACCTAAACTAACAACTAAATATTCAATAATTATTTGTTGAACATCTCTGTTCAAGGCACTGTGCCAGGTGTTATGGGGGATATAAAAAGGCATAAGACATTGAACCTGACCTCAAGGAGGTCATTCAGTTTTTGCTGCTGTTGAGTTGTTTCAGTTCTGTTCGACAATTCGTGACCCCATCTGGGGTTTTCTTGGCAAAGATACAGGAGTGGTTCAAGGGGCTCATCATTACTTAATTTATAGTCCCCAAATGTGGTAGTCAGATTTTATACACTTCATTCAGTGGGACTGATACATGAAATGGAACACAGATGGAAACATTTGTATTTCAAAGCAGGAAGCAAAATTGTTTTGTTTTAGTGAATTGCTTGTATACTTGTATATATTGTATATATGATATATTGTATATATTGTATAATTGTATGTAATTGTACATATATATTGTATAATAATATACTTGTATAAAACTAGAGAATCTTTGAACTTTGGACCTTGGAGATCACTTAATTCACACCTCTGTTGCCCATCCCAGCTACAAGGCTGTTGAGTCCTAAGGAGATTAAATGGCTTACTTAAAGACATGTGGTTTATAAGTATCTGAGTCAGAACTAGAACTCAGATCTCTTGGTTCTGAGTCCAGCGATGTTTTCACAGGACTATGCTGCCTTTCTTGGGAAAATCATTTAACTTTTCTGCATATGTTTCTTCATCTGTAAGAAAGAAATTAAACTAATCCTTCCTGATCCTTAGAAGATTAGAAGGAGAGGGATCAGATGAGGTAAGGACTGATAACTCTGAAATGTCTACAGTCTTGCACAAGTTAGTGGAAGCTATCCCAGGGACAGAGGAGGCCAGCTCCCTGTGGAAGAGGTGAACAATGAAGGTAATCAGGCCTGGAAACATCTCCTTTTCCTGTTTATAAGCCTTCTTTCCAGGCAGCCCCCAGATCTTCAGGCCACCATTGTGATTACCCCAGGTTTAGGCTGTGGAGCAATTTCTGAATGTTGTACCATGAAAATAACCCTAACCCTAGATCCACCTCCGCCTCTGACTCCCTACTAGGAATCGTTGCCTGAATCAGTTCCTCTTGCAATAGCTACCTCTCATTTTTTCTGAATTCTCCTACTTGACTCCATGCTTAGTCCCAAATGTCCAGGACTGGGGACAGGGCTATGCTAAAACTTACCAGAGATCAAGGCAGTGCCAAAGACAGTCCTCTGAAATCTCCCATCCCTGAAGGCTTCTAGATAGTAAACCTGAAAGCAAGAAAAGGAACCTTCTCTTTAGGTCACATATTCAATCAACAACACTTGTGGGCATGGATGCTAAATATGGTGCCAGGGCCATGGTAAGGTATTCTTGGGCAGGCCTCTACTTTTTAACTACCAAATTTAACTCTGACATGTCAGCTCTCTAAACCTATGTCTCAATAACTAAGCAGAATCAATTCTTATCTAAATCTAGGTAAGAAGTCACTCTGGATCAGCATTATCCCACAACCTTTTGGTCCATTGACATTGCCCAAAGAGTCTGATTTCAGATGGGGCATGATAGAGGACAGGGGAGAGGAGACCTGAGCATCTTCCTTCAAGGGCTCAAAATCTAATTGAAATCAAACCAGAAGTGGCATAAAAATCGCCTTTGAACTATTAGTATATTTAATACCACTTCTGTCCTTCAGGCGGGTGTCTGTACTCCTCTGCTAATGCAAAAGAACTTTAAACAGGGTATTCCAAAAGTCTTAGTTCACAGTTCAGCTTCTTAAAGCTTTTTATTTACAAAAGGTTTTAAGTTTTACAAAAGGTTTTTCTCTTTTCAAACTCCCGATGAGGTATGGAGCACCACCGTTATTATTATTAACAAGTTACAGATGAGGAAACTGAGAACTGGAGAGATGAAATACGGTTAATAAGCGTCTGGGGTGGGATTTCAGGACTCACATCTCGTGCGTCCAGATCAAGTATTGAATCCACACTGTCAACCCGACTCTGAACTTTAAGATGTAGACTTTTATTTTGTTTGGATCCAGACCAGTAATTTCATTTGCACAGGGAATTCCCTAGTGTGGAAATTGTCTCCACCTATGCAAATTGGCATGTGCTCTGTACCTCAGTGAGTCAGTTACTTAGAGGCTTCCTTGTTGTTTAGTCAATCAGTGGAGTCTGACTCTGCCTGACCCTATTTGGGGTTTTCTTGGCAGACACTGGAATGGTTTGCAGTTTCCACTTCCAGGTCATTTTACAGATGAGAGAACTGAGGCAAACAGGGTTAAGTGATTTGCCCAGGGTCGTACAGCTAGAAAGTGTCCGAGGTCACATTTGAACTCAGGTCTTCCTAATTCCATGGCCCGCACTCTAAGCACTATGGCGCCACCTAGCATTGCTCAGAGGCACTGAGCAGGTAAGTGACCTGCCCACAGTGACCCAGCCAGAATGTGTTTGGGGTCGGATTTGAACTCAGGCCAGCTCTCTACTCCTCACTTCAAACACATGCCAGATACTAGGCCACTCATTTAATCTCACTTAGCTTCAATCTCCTGGTCACAAAAATGGAAATAAAAATAATACTGGCATTATCTATCCTTCAGAGCCCTGGAAGAGAGTCCTTTGTGAACTTTAAAAAGCAGGATAGAATTGTGCGTCGTTATCTCAGTGGGCCAGACCAGGAAACAGAGGCACAAAGAGGTTAAGTAACTCACCTCAGGTCACACGACTGCTTCCCCTAGAGATAAAACTAGTGTTCAGGACTCTCCAAGCGTTTTTTGCTTTAGGGATTTAGATACAGAAATTCATTTCATAAAGAAAAAAAAAAAGTCGTACCAGGAGCAGCTAGGTGATGCAGTAGATAGAGCACCAGCCCTGGAGTCGGGAGGACCTGAGTTCAAATCCAGCATCATACACTTACTAGCTATGTGACCTTGGGCAAGTCTCTTAACCCCAATTTCCTCCAAAAAAAAAAAGTCATACTCTCTGTCCTTGGAGGAAACATTACAGGGAATCAAGGCTGAGTGGTTAAGAGACTTGTTCAAGGTTGACTCAGTGTCTGAAGCAGGATTCAAACTCAGGTCTTCCTGACTCAAAATTCCAAACTGGAATATATGAATGAGAAAAAGGAAAGAGGAAGGGAAAACTCACTTTTGAGTATTGTGGAAAATATAAAATCCACATTAGCCACCAGGCTCTCATAAGGAATGTTTTTTTTTCGTTAAGCTTGTACAAAGAAAGGATCTGGGTAAGGACAGTAATCTAGGTATTTATCAAATGATTTAAGTAGCTTTTAAAACTGATGTTGGGTATTGTGGACATCCTGTTAAGCTAACAAATATATTTAGGTTTCCCTCTTCAATACATATATCTAAAATTCACAGAAATGGGGCAGCTAGGTGGCACAGTGGATAGAGCTCTGGCCTTGGAATCAGGATGACCTGAGTTCAAATCCAGCCTCAGACACATAACACTTACTAGCTGTGTGACCCTGGCCAAGTCACTTAACCCCGATTACCTCACCAAAAAGCAAAAAAAAAAAAAAAGAGAGAGAGAGAATATTAAAATTCACAGAACTCCCCAAACTATATGTTCCTTGGTTTCAAAGATTATTGGTTTTAGTTTTCCTGCTGTCTTATTTGGGCATTATTGAGCCAATGTTAGCACGGCAAGATCCTTTGCTTTGGATCCTATGAGAATAAGATTGTGGAATCACAGATCCAAGCTGGAAGGATAAGTTCAAAGATCTTGTCCAAACTCTTCATTTTCTAGATGAGGAAACTGAGATCCAGGAAAGTTGTGGCTTGCCCATAGTCACAAAGGTAGTGTGTGTGTGTGTGTGTGTGTGTGTGTGTATGTGAATATATGTACATATGTATTATATGTGTATGTATCTGTACACACATACACATGTATACAGTTGTGTATATACTACATGTGTACACATATATACGTGGGTGTGTGTATGTATGTATGTATGCATGTGGTGAGAGAGAGAGAGAAAGAGAGAGATTTGAACCAGAGCCAGGACTATTTCTACTGCTTTAGAGAACCTCTATTCTTCATTTTCCTGATGCTTTGCGATCTCTGGGAGTTGGGGAAAGTTTTTTGGGGGTGGGAGGACAGTTGGTAAGGTAGAGGATCAAGGAGAGGACAGAGAATGATACTGACAGCAAAATTCCTGGCTGGGGTTGGGAGTGGGTGCTGACGGGGGAATCCTATAGCAGAGAAGGGAAGGGGAGAGAGCTATTAGCTATGTTACTCTCCCTCCTGAAAATCCCTGAAAACAAACCTATAGAGGTGAGAGAAAGATGGAAGGGGCAGGTCAGAAAAGAGAAGCACAGATGTTATAACTGGTTTGGAGATTTATTGGATCTATTGATAGTTCTGAGACAGCTAGGTGGTTCTAGGGGGAAACTGAGGCAACATGGGTAAGTGACTTGTCCTGAGTTGCATAGCCAGTAATTGTCTGAAGCCACATTTTAATTCAGGAAGAATTTGAACTCAGGAGCCATCCTGGCTGCAGCCCCGGTGCTCTATGCACCATGACACCACCTGGCTGCCTGTTGGTTTTGTTGTTTGTCCTTCGTTCTCAAAGAGGACCATGCCATGACATGCAAGTGAATTGGATTTAGGTGAGGCAGGGCTGCGCAAAGTCATCAGCCTCACTCTCTCCTCTGGTGCCATCTGGGTCCAGTGGCCAGACATAGATCAGGACGACTAGAGATGGCCCCAGATGCATTGGAAGACCTTGGCCCACTGCCTGTAATATTAGAGAAATGAAGTGTAGCAAGTAGATGATGCTGCCGCTCTGGGCGGCGGAATGGGAAGAGCTGGGACTGAGACATCACTCAGCCTGGGCTCTGTCCCTATACAGCCACTCAGAACTCCATACACTATACTGAGGAGAATCATCCCAGACACTTGGTTGGCGCTTTTGCTGAGAATATGGGCAGAACAAATTAGGCAGCCTCAGAACGAGAGAGAGAAAGGTGTCCTAGGTTTAAGCCCGGCATTCTGGCTCTGCCACCTGCCAGTCTGGGATCCTCAGGGAAATAAGTAAGCTCCCTGAGACCATTTCCTCATCTGGAAAAATGGAGACAAAATGAAGCCCCCTGCTCATCTCACAGAGTGATTGAAAGGAAAAATGAGAGGGTGTCGAGTCACTCTGGAAGCTAAGAAGTGCTGTACGCAATGTATAGCATCGTTATTACTTTCCCTCACGTTTAGTGACTCCTCAGTCATCCTGGCTGAGAAATCCCCTCACTTTCCCAACCTCCAGTCAGAACAATGCATTTCCTACAAGAAAAGACAACATTGGACTCACCATCTCTCTTCTGCAGACCTTGCTTGGTCTCGTCGGTTGTTTCTGTTCTCACTGCTCCGGCTACTTATAATCTCACTGCCTCCTCCCAAGGTCAAGCTGTTTGAAAAAAGAAAATAGAAAAAAACCCCCAACTTCCTATAATTTTTCAGAAATTCACCGCTTTCCCTTCCTATTGGCCAGTGCTACAAGTCAGAACTTTTGGTATTTCACCGGAGTTGGCTAAGAGGTAATAGCCAAGCCAGAGATCAGGGTGGGGATAGGGGTGCGGAGGGGAAGCTAGTGGCAAGGATGAATAATATAGACCCCTGAGAAGTAACAGGAATAATCTCTCAAAGGCATCCTCTTTCCTTTTGCCTTAAAATCTTTGGCATATGCAGGGCATGACCTTGGAAAAGAAACATACTGCTAATAATAGTGAGTCTGTATGCAATTTCTCAGTGTTGGGATTTCTGGAGAGTGTCTGTTGAGTACAACATTGACATCTTGACACATCATACTTCTGGGAAAAAAGAGAGAAGAAATCCAGATTGAGGGTAATGGGTAATTTTATTTTTCAAATAGGTTTTTATTGTATTTGATTATCATTCAATACATTATACTTTAAAATACATATATTTTAATTTATCTAAGTATACCTTAATGTATATTTAAAATATTCTATGGGACAGTTAGATGGTACAGTGGATAGAGTGCTGGGCCTGAGGTTAGGAAGACTCATCTTCTCAAATCCAGCCTCAGAAACTTACTAGCCGTGTGATCCTAGACAGCCCACTTATCAGTATTTGCCTTGGTTTCCTCATCTATAAAATGGGCTGGAGAAGGAAATGGCAAACCACTCCAGTATCTTTGCCAAGAAAATGCCAAATAGGGTCATGAAGAGTAACACAAGACTGAAATGACTGAGCAGCCACAGCAAAATACATTATATTTTTATTACATATTTATTGTATTTACTTTTGTCTTTATATCACCTGGACTTCCCTCTGTAGTCAAATCAACAACTATGAAGTGCCTACTGTGTGCCAGACATTGCCCTGGCTCTTATGAAATGCTTAACATCTCTAGTAACACGATTGGGAAGAGGAACTCATAAATGACCAATATGGGAAAAAATGGTTGACAGGTTGTTGAGATGTGGGTAGCTCTGTGGAAAGAATGCAAGATTTGGAGTCCGAGGACCTGGGTTCGAGTCCGAGGACCTGGGTTCTAATCCTAGGTCTGCCATGTATAAAACCTTTGCTAGCATTTATGGCGCCTCATTTTGTCTTTTATGAAATGAGAGCGTTAGTTGGATTAGATAACCTTTGTCTTCTAGCTCTGAAATTGATGATCTTATAATTCACATTCTGAGCCTTGAGGGTACCATTTTGTGTGAGGGTAATGCACTTTTCTTTTCTTTTCTTTTCCTTTCTTTTTGTTGTTGTTGTTTTTTGGTTTGGCTAGGCAATGGGGTTAAGTGACTTGCCCAGGGTCACACAGCTAGTGAGTGTTATGTGTCTGAGGCCGGATTGGAACTCAGGTCCTCCTGAATCCAGGGCTGGTGCTCTATCCACTGTGCCACCTAGCTGCTCCCATAATGCACTTTTCAAATGACATCTAGATAACCATGATAAGTTTGAAATAAGATATATTCCTTATTGGGAAAAAAAATGCTGGGTTATGGAAAAGTACATTTGTCTGTATGAGGTGTATGGGACAGAGACCTCAAATGGAATTTCCAGGTTGTGACTCGATCTGTATCTTTGGATGCAGGAAACCCTAACGCCGTTAATCTTCCCTTGGTAAGATGCTATCCAGAAGCTGAGGTGTTGACTCAGAGTCTTCTGCCAGGAATTCTTCAGGTTGCTCTTTTGATGTTTGTCATCATTGGTTTAATTTTTAAAAAATAACATTCATTATTGTTATGAATTTATCTCTGTTGGTTTTATTGATCTTTCCAGACAGTGAAAGATCCCACTCATTTTTTATTTCTATTTTTTTTTAGCACATATATTCTATTACTTAGTATATGCTCTTTTACATCCAGGATGAAACAGAGACAGATAAAGGAATCACTCTACAAGGTATTGTGGGGGCAGTAGAAAGAGCACTGAGTTGAAAATTAGAAGACTTGGGTTTGAGGGGTCAGAAGTCAGAGGAATTCTGGCTTTGTCACTTACTATTCTTGTGACCTTGGGCATATCACTTCTTTCTGGGCCTCAGTTTTCTTTCCATCCAGTTAGAGGTTTAGACTAGATTTCCTCTGAGGTACTACCTAGTTCCTTTTTTTTTTTCAGGTAGGCAGTGGGCTCAAGTGACTTGCCCAGGGTCACACAGCTAGTAATTGTCAAGTGTCTGAGGTCGGATTTGAACTCAGGTCCTCCTGACTCCAGGGCCAGTGCTCTATTCACTGCACCACCTAGCTGCCCAAGTACTGCCTAATTCTAAGCCTATGATTCTTATGGATTCATTGGGTCTTGGAAGTATTTCTTCCATAAGTATCAATTTCAGCCTCGTTATTAAAAAAAGCGACCTCCTTATCCTGTTATATTCGTATGCATTCTTCTATAGTTTACCTGTAGAGGACTTGGAGACCTTCCTCTAGGTCTTACCCCACCCCCACATTTTGGGGGGTTACAGTGGAATGCTTACGCCATGTATTTGTGGTTCTCTTACTCTTCCCACTCTTAGTCAACTCCTCTTTCAGTCATAGATTTGTGCCCCCTTCTTTTGGTCATCATTAGAAATATTTTGTAGCCTGCTTACACTGACCACGCATCTCTCTATTGTTCTTTGGGTGACTTGCAATATTTATTCCTCAAAGAATGTAGAGTTTCAAGATTTATAACCATGCATCATCTTTGGGAGAATCTTCATGTTAAAGAAAAGAAGGCAGTTTGCACTGGGGAGTAGCTAGGGGTCATTCAAAGCACTGTGCGGTTTCTCAAGTGCAATCTAATCCATTCCATTCCTTCTCTTCAAATCTGAGTCCAACTCACTATCAATTTGTAGTCCCTGTCTCAGCTGTATGTACTGCTGGACACATCCAATGGGCTGGCCATCTACCTGAATGTCTTAACAAGAGATTATTTTTTGGTCTTTTTAGATTTTTCTTATGTGGTTGTTAGAATGCTCTCTTTTGTCTCATTACGGATATCAAAGAAGAGGTCCTGTAGCATTGTAGGCTAGTGTTTGCTCCAGTATTAAAAAACAATAATATTATGCTCAGAGGCTTTCTCTAAATTTCCTGACATCATATAGGCATCAGTTGAGCAAATGAGCAGGCCATTGGAAATTCCTTGATCTCACTATATTACTGGACAAGTTTCTTTTCTGCTTATATATTTCTTTGACAATAGCTTTCATGTTGATTCTTTCAAACAATTCTTACATTATAGCCCACTCATGCCCACCTTTTCCAACACTCTATGGAGCCATACAGCCAGTGACATATTGGGGTTTAAAATGTGGACTTTTGTTTTAGGGATAGGCTTGGAGCCATTGAAAACATTGCAGTGTCTTCCTATTGAATTCTGGGCCTCGTCTATTGTCTATCTGCAGTGTCTGCTTAAGTTACTGATGGACCAACCCCAACTGCTGTCCTTCTAACTGTATATCATAGTCTGGAAAATAGACAGCTTTCACCGACTTGGCCGTTCCCAAGTCAATAGTTCAAATGCTTTTGAATGACTATAGATCTCATTTTGGAAATTCTGCAGTGTTCTAAGGGTTGATAGAATCAGCATGACATCATTGATAAGCAGAAATGGGTGGGGAACCTCACCATCAATACAGAATCCCTCTTTCATTTCAATTCTATGTTGGACATGCTCCCTGATAATGGCAAACTTCTTTTGCGAGTGAGCTCCTTTATGCCTCATTTGATATTAATAATGAGAGTCATTGATCAGTTATCTCTGTTGTTAACATTTCTCAAGGAATTGTGTATAATTTTAATATATCCATGAGAGATACCTTTGTGAAGGAGGCTTAAAGATGGGATTTTTCTTTAACAAATAAAATACTTTTTACTGCAGAAAATAATAACTGATATTTACATAGCCTTTTTAAGTTTGCAAAGTGCTTTATACATGATTTCATTTGGTCCTCACAGCAGCCCTGAGATATATTAAGTGATTTACCCAGGGCCACATAGCCAGCATGTGTCAGCAGTCAGCCTTGAACTCAGATTTTCCTGGTTTGGGAGCCAATTCTATATCTACTACACAAGCTGCCTACAGGCTTAAGGGTCCCCATTTTACATCAGAAGAAAATGAAGCTCAGAGAAATTAAATTATTTTCTTAGGGTTCTGTAGCTGGTAAGTGACGAAAGTGGCATTTGAAGCTAGGTCATTCCAACTCCCAAGCCCAAACATGCTCATGAGGCACCTGTATTCTTCACTTCTTTCAGTCACTTGTGTGATAGTAAAAGTGTGACCTACTGTGAGACATCACAGGACTCCTTCCCTTCTAATGCAGTCTACAAAGTTGCCCCCAAAGTGTGTGTAGACTATTCCTATACACATTTGATATATATGAAAAAATAGGTACATGGGCTGGTAGTATTTTCTCAGTCCCTCTATTTATTTTTGTAATAATAAGTTCTAACTTACATGAACTGATGCAAAGTGAAGTGGGCAGAACCAGGGAGAAAATTGTACACAGTAACCACAATGTTGTAAGATGAACAAGTGTGAATGACCTAGGTATTCTCAGCAATACAATGATCTGAAGGACCCATGATGAAAAATGCTATCCACCTCCAGAAAAAGATCTGACAGTCTGAATGCAGATCGAAGCACAGTTTTTTTTTCATTTTATTTTTCTTGTGTGTGATTTTTTGTCTGTTTTCTTTCATAACATGAGTAATATGGAAGCAGGTTGACTGCACATGTATAGCCTTTATCAGATTGCTTGCTTTTTCAATGAGGAGAGAGTGGAAGAAGGGACAGAGAGAATTTGGAACTCGCAATTTTAAAAAATGAATGTTAAAACAGTTTGCAGGTAATTGGAAAAAAATAAAATATTTAAAAAATTAAAAAAGAATAAGTTCTAAAATTTTTTTCTTCCCCTCTTTGGTAGTGTTCTTCAGATATCTTGAGAATTGTTCTTTCAATGACCTCAAAGTTATGTTGCCTTCTGTACAGATCTTTGTATACACTTGCTTCAGTCTACCATCTTTTCCCACTTCCTCTAGAATCATATCTGGTACCATGAAGTTGGAGTCTAAACATGGTGGATTCATCATCCTGATGAGTGAAAAGAATTTGTTATGAAATATTTATAGAACTTTCCCATATTTCATGTTTATTGAAATCTTTTCAGTTTCATTATTAAACCCTGCCTGGACCACTTTGTTTAGTTGAGTCTCTTGCCATATTTTCTTTAAACTTGCTTTTTAATTCCACTGTTTCTGGCCTCAGTCTTTACCCCAGGGCTCTCTCAAAGCTTTGTGCCAACCTCAGATCCTGATAAATTACCTATGGCCTCGATCTTTACCCCAGGGTCTTTCCCAGTGCTCTGGAGACCGTTCCCTCTCCACTTCTTCCTGGTCTACACTGAGCTGCCACCTCCTGCCTCTTCACTGCATCCTCCTAAATTTAGACCATACCTCCACCTGCACCTGCTTATTGTGAGGCAAAGCTCCTGGGGTCTCTCAGAACAAAGCATTACCAAATGCCACAAGGCTGGACCTCTAGGGAAGACTTGGAGTAGTCTAATTTCCTGCTTCTCTCAATGGACTTCTCTTCAACTACTGATGAACTTATCCCTCCGTTGTTAGCGTACTCCCACCCTACACCAGGGATTTCAGACTCCTGGCCACCCACACCCACGAGTATTTCACTACTGTGTTCAAGAACTCCGAAATTCCTTTGTCTAATCATAATCTTTTATCATTTCATATTTCCCTATGACTTACAATCTTGAACCTGGTTCTTTATCTTCACCCTGATCTCTAATGAATCCTCCTTTTGGGTCTTTCCCAGACTATTACCCCTGCATTGGCTATATTCCTCTTTCTTTCCATCCAACTCTTCACCATCTTCCATATTCAAGTGCCTCATCGTCTCTCACCTGGAATATTGTGATAGTCTTCTTTCATGCCTCATCTCTACCCTCCCCCACCCCAGTCCTGTTTCCAATTATGTCTTGCCAAACCCCAACCTTGGACGATTTCCACCGTCTGCCTTCTTTATATCCACTCATGTGCTGTTGAATGTAGCAGGAGAAAATAATGAAACTGAGATCATTGGTTCCACTACAAATTTATATTACGTAATCTGACCTGGGCCCTCCTAGCAGCAAGACAGTCCTTTTATGTCTCTCTAACAAATTTGCTCTCCCCCTTATCACAGCAGCTACTTCATACCTTTTCATCTCTTTTCATGCTTCCTATGATACTGCTCTCCCCACTCCCACCTCAGTTGGGGCCTTCCTCTCATTGTAAGAAATACTTCATTTGGACCCCTATACTATTCTAATCCATATTAATCAGGTTGATATGATTCCATAGGATAGTGATTATAAATTCTATATATTAGGCCTCAGAGATGTGAACTGTAGATTAAAAGTTCACTTGCTTAATCATAGGAAGCTAACTAGAGGACCTCCACCCTTGTTTTTCCTTGTTATGGTGACCAAGCTCAGTGTGGCAGAGGTTACTCAATTACATGAAAAGTTCTCCAACATATTTTTGTACCTCTAGACCATTCTCTCTTGTCCAACATGAGCAAGTGACCATCTTATGACCACTTAGTCAGTGGAGATGCCCCATGCTTCACCCAACCTGAGACCCCCCTGCTGACATACCATTTCTAGCTGACGCATCATTTTTGGCCCATGGACCAAGGTCTATCAATCAATGGGATTCTTTACTTTGTACAGCCCCTTTAGAGTATTCAGGTATCAAATCTGGCATCAAACCTTGTAAAAACAAGGCCCTGGAAGAATGGGTCATCTCAGATTGTGAGGAAGATCTGAAATCCACTTCATCAGAGGTGACCAGGGACTTTAATAAAGTGTCATTGGCTCAGAGCTCTGCCTCAGTGGTTTTTCTTGCAGATTGGGCAATTATATCCCCACATCACACTTCACCAAAAACAAATAAAAAACACCTGAGGCCATTCACATTCTCTCCCCTTCTTCATCATACATCTTCCCCCACCATCTCTTCCTCTATTCCTATCTCACATGAAGAGGTGGCCCTTCCCTTTAACCAAGGCAAACCCTTGTATATTGCCCTTGATCCCCACTTTCTCCTATCTTTTACAGCATACAGTCACAACTATTATCTCTAGTCTCTCTTTAATCTCCAATCTTTTCTCTCCTGCGACAGGGATTAACTTTCTCTAAAATAAGACGAAGCTATCCTACAACCCAGTTGGGCTAGCTTCCCTGACACAATTTCCCGATCACTTAGTGGTATAAAAAGTACCAAACATGTGGGGTCTGATCTCTCAGACATAGTGGCTGCCTGAGACCTTGTGAGTCACCATTGCCTGTCTTGATGACTTGCTGACCAGACACATTTCCATAGAGTTAGGTATATCAAAGCCACATCTATCAAAGTGGAAGAAAAATACCATTGTATCCTTGATACATATGGTGGCTGCTTTAGGACAAAGGAAACCTCCTTTTTTGTTAATTGTTTGATGGCTTACGAGTATCTCATTTTGTCCTAAAATTAACCTGACCCAACAGTGCTGGTGCTAGGCCTGCCTCTAACATCTTCTCAATTAAACTCTTTGAGAATGTCATTTAGATGCCTCCATTCAGTTGCTTCCATATCCTCTCCTCTCACTTGAAGGTCCTCTGCAACGGACCTTCTGAGATCATTCAACTGGAATTACTCTCTCCAAAGTCACCACTGATCTTTTGGCTGCTGATTGTGATGACCTTTTTTCAATGCTGAGCCTTCTGGACTTCTCTGCAGCCTTTGACACTGATGCTTATCCTCTTCTGGATAATCTTTCCTCTTCAGGCTTTTATGACACTGTTTTTTCCTGGTTCTCCTCCTAATTGATCGTCCCTTCTCAGGGTCTTCCTCTGAATCTTCTTCCCAGTCATGTCCACTGACTAGGAGTGTCCCCCAAGGTTCAGTTCAGAGTTGCTTTCTCATCTTCCTCAGTTTTCATGAGTTCAATTGTCTTCTATGTAGTTAATTCCCAGATCTATATATCCAGACCTGATCTCTCTTCTGAGTTACAATCAGGTATCCCCAGCGTCCTTTTGGATACTTTGAATTGGATGTCCCAGAGGCATCTCAAACTCAATGTGTCTAAAACAGAACTCCCTATCTTTCCCCCAAAACTGCTCCTTCTTCCTAACTTTTCTATTGCTATGGAAGGTTCCACCATTTCCTTAATCATCCAGACTCACAATTCTGGCACAACTTGGACAGTTAGGTGGCATAGGATCTTATCTCCAGGATCAAATAGAAAGCACTCGGTTGGGCATGTAAAACCCTTGCTACTTTCCCAGTCTTCTTATACTTTACTCCCCAATGCACATTCTATGATTCAACTACACTGGCCTAGTTGGTGTTCCCTACTGAGAACACTCCATCTCTTGAGGCCTTGCTTTTTGCTGGCTGTCTGCCGTGTCCAGAATGCTAGAACGCTCTCCATCCTCACAACCTGTTCCTTCTCCTTCCCACTCCCAGCTTCCTTCACTTTCTTTAAGATTCAGTTTAAATTTCTCCTTCTGCACAAGGCCTTTCCCAATTCTTCCCCTTTGCTTTCTACCCTGCCCTCTGCCATCCCTCTGCAATTATTTTCCATGTACACTGTTTAAATCTTACATGTTCATAGTTACTCACATGTGTCTATCCCATTAGAATGTGAGCTCCTCAAGCCAGTGACCATGTTTGTGCTTTGCTTTGTATTTCCAGGGCTTTACACAGTGCCAGACAATTTGAATCCTTCTCTCTTGTGACCAAGGGAACAATTCTAATCCCTCTCTCTTGCATTGTTCAGTCATTTCAGTTGTGTCCAACTCTCCATTGACCCCATTTGGGGTTTTCTTGGCAAAGATACTGGAGTGGTTTGTCATTTCCTTCTCCAATTCATTTTACATATGGAGAGAATGATGCAAAGAGGGTTAAGTGACTTACCTAGGGTCAAACAGCTAGTAAGTTTCTGAGGTTGGATTTGAAGTCAGGGGTCTTCCTGACTCTAGGTTGGGCACTCTATGCACTGCGTCACCTAGCTGCCCATCTCTCTGGGGACATCCCTTCAAACACTTGAAAACAGTCATCGTGTCTCATCTTAGATAAACATCCTCGGCTCCTTAAATCAGTGTCCTCATGTTGGGTGAATTCCTGGCTCTCCATTATTCCAGTTGCCCTCCTCCAGACACACTTCAAGCTATCAATGTTCTTTCTCAAATGTGGTTCCCAGAAGTGAGCCCCGGGTTCCCCATGGCATCTGGCCAGGGCTAGCCCCTCCCTGATGCTGGAACCAGTGCCTCTCGATGCCGTCTAGGAAGAATGGCTTTAGACTTTCTGACTGCACATTTGTAGGGTTGATTCACACTGAACTTTCAGCCCAATAAAACCTTTTTCATATGAACTGCCAAGTTTCACCTCCCCATCTTGTAATTGTGAAACCAATTTTTGTACCTAAATGTAAGACTACATTTACATTTGATCTTATTAAATCTTCTTATACTCAGCCTCCCAGTCTTTTTTTGAATCCTACCTTTGACATCTGGTGCATTAGCTGTCTCTTCTTCCCCTTATCCCTCCTCTCCTTCCCCCCCCCCAGCTTTATGTCTTTGTGGCATCTGAAGATGACATTTTTCTAAGTCTGGGACTTTACCTATGTCATTGCTTAAATATAATTTTAAAAAACACAGACCCTCGGGGCACTCCATTAGAGAACTTCTTCCAACTTGACTATTAATGACTACTCTTTACAGTCCCACAATTAAAACATTTCCAGTGTACTGTAATCCATCCCACACATTTCCATCTTTTCCCACCAGGATAACATCAGAGACTTTATTGAATATTTTGCTAAAATTGAGATAAACTATATCTATATCTATAATAGTTCCTGGATCTATCAGTTTAGTGACCCTGTAAAAATGAAAATCAAATTAGTATCATGTCCAGGGCATGCTGGAAATAACTTGAACCAACTAGTGAGAGCTGGTTGTTAAATTCTGACTTCAGAAATCAGCAAACACCACAAATCAGTACTAGAGTCATTGTTACATTGGTTGTTTAGATTTAAGAAAGTGATGGAGAAAATGTCCAAAATGCAAATTAAACTTAAAAGCATGTACTAAGTACATCCTTCTCGCCCCAGCCAGAGAGCTGGTGGTTAAACATTTACCTAGCCATAACCCATATTTGATAAAGCCACTCTGGCTCTTTGGCTTTTCACATGTTCACTAAATATACGTTTCTAGAATTTTGACAATAATCAGGTCAAGCTTACTGGCCTGTAGTTTATAGGGTTCATTTTTTTTCCATTTTAAAAACAATTAAGACGTTTGCCCTTCGCTAATCCTATAGTTTTCTTGGTCAGTGGAATGGTTTGCCATTTTCTTCTCCAGCTCATTTTACAGATGAGAAAACTAAAGCAAACAGTGTTAAGTGACTTGCCCAGGGTCACACAGCTAGCGTCTGAGGCCAGATTTGAACTCATGAAAAAAGAGGCCTTTCTGATTCCAAGCCCACAGCACTTCCACTACACAAGTTAGCCATTCCAGATATATCTTGTAGCTCCTTTGTAGTTCTCCCAGGTCTTTCAAATTTGTCAATGCATTGTACTCCTTGGGAAATCAGCTGGGCTGGAGGACTTGAATTCAACAAGAGAAGCTAGTGCTTTCTTACTGCCTCCTTCCTTTCCTTTGGTAACATTTTATCACTGTGATAATAGTTTTAGAGCTTTAAGGGAGCTGGGGGGTCACCTACTTCATGTGGTCTCAAAAGCAAATAGAAATGACCTCACTGAACCATGCACAAAGATCTTTCCCCGACACATAGTGACTTAGAAAACTGTATAGTGTCATTATCTATGTTTTATTATATTTTTATGGATTTTGTTAGATATTTGCCAATTACATTTTAGTCTGGTTTGGGCCACACTCTGGCCTTGTGTTTGATACCTCTGGTCTAGTCCAACCTCTGTTTTATAGAGGAGGAAACCAAGACCCAGATAAGGTAAGTGGCTCACCCAGGTCACATAAGTAGAAGCACAAGCTTTTGTTCCATGCTTTCCAGGTGAACCTAACAAAACAGAATGAAGATAATAGCTGAATTGATCAGATCATCCTTTTTATCACTGTTAATTCTGTTTTCAGAAAACTTGGGTCTTGAGTAGACTAGGTCTTAAGTATGCTGCTGAGATCTCTCAGAATAGAGGAATGTAGGAAGTTGCCTAATTTCCTTGTGAAAAATTCCAGCCCCATTCACTTATCTTGGAAACAGTTATATTTCCCCACATGGGTCTGGCTAGATATCTTCTCATAACTTCTCAGGAACTTCCAACTTTTCCTGTTGAATTTCTGTTTAAACTGGGCTGTGGTATTAAGTTTAGGCATGTCTTCACTCCTATCTTTCCTGTTCAGTTTTTGAAAAGGAAAAACCAGGAAATTGGGCTGTCTGGAAAGAGTCCAAAGAAGTTCAGGGCAGGACAGCAAACAGAACCATTTAGTAAAATGCCAAAACACACATATGATATATGTGTGGAAATATAATACTATAGGAAGACATCCCTTTTCTATATTTATATGTGCTTAACACCCCTGCCTCCTTCCTCAGAGATTCTCTAGCTAGAAATAGGAATATTTATTTGGCATTTAAATTAGACAATGGCTATTCATACCGTAAAACTATTCTTCACTCCATTATTGGAAAGGCCTTTTAACTGGTTTTCCTGACTCGTATCTTTTCCCATTCCTATCCAATTACCACTCAATGTCAATGTGATTTTCCAAAAATGTAGGTCTGACCAGGTTACTCTCCTACTCAAAACGCTCCAGCGGCTCCCAATACTGCCAGAATCAAATATGATGTTCTCTGTTTGGCATTTAAAGCTCTTCATGACCTGGCACTTTCCAACTTTCACATGCCATATTAGCCAGTGACACTGGTCTCCTTACATTCCTGTCTTGTACACAACAAGCACTCCTTCTCTGTCTGTGTCTGTGCACTATTTGTTGTCCACACCTGGAATTCTCTCCCCACTCCCCTTGATTCTTATCTTCCCCGGCTTACCTCAGGACTAAGCTCAGTGTCTACTTCCTGCTTCCCCTTCCTACCCCCATCAATGCCCCCAGTACCTTCCTCTAGAAGATCACCTCCTATCTACTCTGTACATATCTTATGTATACTTAATTATTTACGTATTGTTTCACCCAACTAGAATGTGAACTTATTGATAGCAGCCACTGTTTTTGTCTTCCTTTGTATCACTAGTGCTTGGTATATTGTAAGCATGAATGATTAGTTAACTTAGAACAATGGTGTCAAACTCAGATAGAAATGGGCCACTAAACCATAGATAAATAGGCTTTATATTGACTTTTAAAAAAACCACATGTTAACATTAGCTGTGTCTTATTGTGTTGTTATTTGTTTAGTTATTTCCCAATTTTATTTTCATCTGGTTCAAGCAGCAGAGTATTGTCAACTGCTTGTTTGATGACTCTAATTTAGAGGGTACAAAAATTTAATACTTTCACTCCTTCAATAGGAGGTAAGGGGAATGGAAGGTCTTTGATATTGGCTGAAGACTAGGGAAGAGGGCGTGCAAATGCCGGGGCTGGACAAGCAGTGAACAGCCTGTTTCCTCATCCCCCACCTCCATCTCTTCATTCTTTTAAAAAAATCCCCAGTCCTCCTCTACCCCATTTTCTTCCCTCCATAAACCTTCCTTTTCTCTCCTTTCTGTCTAGGCAGACCAGATTCTCTTACCTTTCCTCCACAACCATGACCCTTTCCTTCTTCTTAGGGAAAGACGTCAACTTGGGGCTCCCATCTTGCATGCTATCCAGGATGGTGCCTTGCTAAGCTTGTCTGGCAGAAGAGAAAGAACATAAGACTCCAAATTCCCAGGAGGTGGACCCTAAGTCCTCCCAGTTCTCCTCCGACTCTTAGTGTGTCCTATAAGTTACTAGAGCAATGAATTTTTCTTACACTCAATTGAATTGGTTTTAACTACTTAGTTGCTTAATTACTTCTAATGTAATTTTCATATCAAGAATAACATAATGGATTTATGGGTCAAAACAGCCCCAGGCAGCTTTAGGCTCATAAAATGCTAGTTAATATTCTACACAGGATTCATCACAATATTAGAAGAGGAGTAATTTAAAACTGGAGTACAGGGTGTATGTGTGTGTGTGTGTGTGTGTGTGTGTGTGTGTGTGTGTGTGTGTGTGTTTAAGGGGGGGAGGGAGAGGAATGGTCAACATTTAAAAGGTCAAAAAAAGACTAGAGATAAGAAAACAGTATTGAAAAAATAAAATGACAATATTGGAAGAACTGCAGGAAAATTCATAGGTCGAACACTGAATTGGTCCTTCCATTGCAGAAAGCAAGTTACTGGAATTTGTATACTCTTTGACCCAGTAATACCAATACTAGACCCCAAAGAAATCATAGAAAGAAGAAAAGGTCCTATGCATACAAAGATATTTGTATTAGTTCTTTTCATAGTGACAAAGAACTAGAAACTAAGGTGACCATTAATTGGAAAAGGGATGAATGTATTATGGCATATGAATATAATGGAATACTTCTGTGCTGTAAGAAATGAAGAAAGTCAGTTTCATAGAAACCTAGAAAGATTTGTGTGAACTGATACAGTGACATAAATAGAACCAGCAAAACAATTTATACTATAACAAATATTGTAACAAAGAACAATTCTGAAAGGCTTAAGAATACTGATCAATATGATCGTCAACCATGATTGCAGAGTGCCAATGATGAAGGATGCTACCTACTTCATGACGGAGAGGTGATAGAGTAATATGAGGACTGGGAAACACATTTTTGGATGTTACCAGTGTTTTGCTTGATTATGCTTATATGATAAAAGGGGGTTGTATTTCCTTCCTGTCTGTCTGCCTTTTCTCTTTCCTTTTGCCCATTTTTCTTTTTCTTTCTTTCTCTTTCTTTCTTTCTAGTAAAACATTCTTAACCAAAAAAAAAAGAAAAAAAAAGAAAGTCTCACATATATTGGTAATGCTCCCTTATTGAGTAGGGATTTGCATTTCTGAAGATAAATTTGAGCCAGTGATTGTGGTTTAAAGAATGGTTTTGGAGTTAACACAAAGGGAATGAAGGTATACTATGTCTTATCCTACAAAGATGAATAAAGTTGAGTTTAAAGCTTAAATATGTACAGATTCTTTGTTAGCAACACTACTTAAAGACCATTAGAAATACATTTAAAACCATTTGTTTTGCCTATACAACTCTGATGCTAATTTTTAGGCAATTAGGTAGTGTGTTTTTCTTATCTCTTAAAATAGAGATAATAATAACACCTAGTTCATGGGGTTATTGTGCAGATCAAAGGAGATAACATATGTAAAGTACCTTACAAACTTTAATACACTATATAAATGCCTACTATTATAAATTATTGTTATTAGTGCCATAGGCTCTCCCACTCACATTTTTTGCCCATCAAAGTCTTTGGCATTTTCTTATCAACGCTGAGGTACTGCTATTCCCATCCACAGGATTTATGATACTATGGCCACTTGCTGTCCTGTACCCAGGCATATATCTGGGACAGGGTTCAGTCCTGGAGAGCCTGGATTCTACTGAGGGGTGGGCAGACTCTTAACCTCCACCTGGGTGCCTCGGGGATAATTTTACAGATGGCTTAGGACCTAAGCCTTAGGTTATAACTAGGGTTTCTCCAAAAAGAGGAAATAAAAAGATAGTTGTTGTTGTTATTGTGTTATTTCAGTCATGTCCAACTCTTTGGGATCCTTTTTGGGAGGTTTTCTTGGCAGAAATACTGGAGTGGTTTGCCATTTTCTTCTCCAGCTCATTTTATAGATGAGGAAACTGAGGCAAACAGGATGAAATGACTTGCCCAGGGTCATGCAGCTAGTAAGTGACTGAGGCCATATTTGAACTCTGGTCTTCCTAACTCCAAGCCTGGCACTCTATCTACTATGTGCCCAGTAAAAAGGTATTCAGTGTATACTATGAATCCAATATGGGGTAAGTAATATATTCCTAAACACAAAAGAAATGATAAACATAAAAGACTCATTTAACATTAACAGAATGATTTAACAGGATTATAAATGAGAAAATTTAGGTTTAAAAAGGTCATATGATTTGTACATAATCACAGAGCTACTAAGTCTGACATAATGTCCAATATACAACAGCGCCTCTTGAGATCACAAACAGCTAGTGGCAAAAACAGGATTTGAACCCCAAATTCCATGTTCCTTCTACTACTCCATGCTGAAATTATTTTTTAAAAAGTCATCAGCACTAATATGGAAATGTTTTACATGTATAACCTATTTCAGATTGCTTACTGTCTCAGGGAGGGGAAGGGGAGGAAGGGAGGGATAGAATTTGGAACTCAAAACTTTTAAAAATGAATGTTAAAAATTGTTTTTACATGCTTTGGGGGTGAAAATAAAATATTATTTTTTAAAAGTCATCAACAAACATTTATTAAGTTCCTATTATGTGCCAAGTAGTATGCTAAGTGCTAAGGATACAAAAACCAAAAAAAAAAAACAAAACAGCAAACAGCCCTGGCTTTCAAGGAGTTCAAATACAATAGGGAACCAAGCATGCAAACAATAATGTATTATCAAGATACATACGTACATACACGTGTGTATGTGTGTGTGTGTGTGTGTGTGTGTGTGTGTGTGTGTGTGTGTATACACAAACATGAAGAGAAATTCTGAAAAGCTTCTTGCAGAAGGTGACATTTTAGGTGAGCCTTGAAGAAAGTCAGAAAAAACAGGACATGAAGACGAGGATGGAGCTAATTCCAGGCATGGGGGGCAGCTAGTAAAAATACCAGGTCTGGAGTGTTGTATGTGAGGAACAGCAAGGAAGTTAATGACCCTGAATCATAGAGCGCATAAAGGAGAGCAAGGTGTGAGAAAACTGGAAAGTGTCAGGTTATATAGGTTTGTTTCTGGAGATAATTGGGAGCCACTGGAGTTTATCGAATAGTGAGGGTGACATGGTCAGACCCGTACTTTAGGAATATCTATTTGACAGTTGAGTGGAGAATGGACTAGAGGGTGGAAGGATGTGTCAAGAGACCAAGGAGCGCACTATTGGAATAGTCCAGGTGTGAAGTGATGAGAGCCTGCACCAGGGTGGTAGCAATGTTGGAGGAGAGAAAGAGACACATACAAGAGATACTACAAAGGTAGAATTGACAGACAGGATTGGGAACAAATCGGAAAGGAAAGAGTAAGAGGAACCAAAGATTACACCTAAACTGTGAGCCTGGCTGCCTGGGGAGATTGTGGTACTATGAAAAGTGGTAGGGTACACATAGCAAATCTCAGTAGGTGTTGTTATATTGAATCTTAAGGGAATAGAAGTAGTTGTTAATTAAAAAAAATGAGATAATGTTCATAAAGGACTTTGTAAACCTTAAAGTATTATACAAATGCCAACTATTATTAATAAAAATATTATTATTGCTACTATTAATAATAATGAAGTAAAAATTTTTATACAGATTTTTACACAAAAACCTGAAGCAAACATGAACATACCATATTCAGAAATAAAAGTGAAGTTCACTGGAAGGTTGGGTTCAATGACTTCCCTTTTAGCTCTAAGATTTTAGGGTTGTTAGAAGATCACTTTCTACAGAACTCACACAATAGGAAACCAGGCAGCTTTTGTATCAGTTCTCAACACTTTCAATTTAAGACAAAAATAGAAAAATAGATTAATGGAATAGAATAAGCATAAACTAGCCAAATATAAAGTATTAATTTTTGATAAAGCTGAAGAAAACAAAAATTGGAAAAAGGATTAATTAATTAATAAATATCCTAGGAGAAAATTAGTTAGCAACATGACAAGAAATGGATATTATCTATTCATCTATCTCTGTATGTATTTCTATACATACACACATACATACACACATACACATACACATGTGTCTACATGTCATGCCATATACTTGAGTGGATGACAACTAAAAGATAAATTTACACATTAAAACAATTATCTGCGAAAAAATGGGAAAACGCACAATGTCATCCTACTTGTGGAAGAGAGATAACTTGCCCCAGTGGATAACTGGTTAAGATGTGAACAGACTATTTTTATTTTTTATCAATTTGTTTTTATATTTCATCCATTTTGGAAAAATATTCTTCCCCCATCCCTCATGAGCATCTCTTATAAGAAAGACAGAAAACATACACACACACACACACACACACACACACACACCCCAGCACAACTATATCTGCATTCCTCAATTTCTTTTTCCTCGCTTATTGTTCTTACTAGCATGTGTAGCATTATAGTGAATAGTAATGATGACAATGGATGGTCTTGTTCTACTCTTGACCTTATTGGACAGGCCTCTTAGTTGATTCCCATTAAAGATAATAATAGCTCTTGATTTAAATAAATCCTACTTATCATATTGAAGTCCATTTATTTCTATGCTTTCTAATTTTTTTTACAGGAATGGGTGTTGTCAAAAATGAGTATTGAAAGCTTTTTTGCATCTATTGATATACTCATATTTTATTCTTATTAATAGGTCAATTATGCACATAGTTTTCCTAATATTGAAGCAGGCCTGTATTCCTGGCACAAGTCTATTTTTGTCACAGAGTAAAATCTTTGTAATGTGTTTTTGTCCTCTTTGCTAATATTTTAATTTAAATTTTTATATCAATATTTATTAAAGTTTTGGTCTGTTACCCTTTCATATTCAATTTGTTGCCAAGTTCTGTCAATTTTACCTTTGGAACAACTCTGGAATAGGTCCTCCTTTCCCCTCTGACACTATGACCTCCCTAGTTTACTCTAGTAACTCCCTATCATTTCTAGGATCAAATATAAAATCTCTTCGGCATTCAAAGCCCTTCACAACCTGGTTCCCTTCTGCTCCTCCAGACTTTTTACACTTCAAACCCTACCACACAGACACTGGCCCTCCTTGCTGTTACACAAACAAGATATTCCATGTCCTGACTGGGCATTTTCAGTGGCTGTTGCCAGTGACCAGGTGGGAGCAACGTTAGGATCCCAAGAAAAGAGAAAAGACATTGGAGGAATATGTGGCTTGACGTATATCTAGTGAGTGTCTCTGACTGGATCTGGACTCAGGTCTTCCTGACTCCTGCTCTAGAGCTCTATCCATTGCACCACCTGGCTGACATTAGTCCAACCCTCTCATTTTTTTTAAATGCAGAGATTCTGATTTTATTTCAGTTCTTAGTGACTATTTTTTAAAAAATGCTTTTGGATTTGACATGCATGTTTTAGTCTTGAGAAATTTGTATTTCATGCCAGGGACTCATATGCTGATACTTCTAATCAGTTTTGCAAGGTTTTATTTAAATAATTAGTTTTGGGACTAGAAGCATAAACAAAACTGTTATTCATAAATTTGCCAATTACCTTTCCATTGTTATTGGCACTATTCTACTCAGTTAGGTTCTGAAGTATCCTAACCAAAGGTGGGCAAAATCTTGTGTTTGTCAATCACCCAATACCTATCAGTAATCAGAAAATTAGTAAGTATATTATCTATGCATTTCTATATCTAGTCTTTTTTTCAAAATTAATTAATTTATTTTTAATTTTCAACATTCACTTCCACAAGATCTTGAGTTCGAAATTTTCTCCCCATCTCGTCCCCAC
The DNA here is from genome assembly GCF_003287225.1 of Phascolarctos cinereus. Taxonomy (NCBI): domain Eukaryota; kingdom Metazoa; phylum Chordata; class Mammalia; order Diprotodontia; family Phascolarctidae; genus Phascolarctos; species Phascolarctos cinereus. Next base: position 418,766,922 of record NW_027555958.1, on the reverse strand, counting down.
CCCGATGGCATGCATTCTGAATACCCCTTCTCCTAATCTGCCCTCCCTTCTATCTCTCCCTCCCCCTTCTTTTATCCCCTTCCCCTTCAATTTTCCTGTAGGGCAGGATAGATTTCTATGCCCCATTTCCTGTATATCTTATTTCCCATAAACCCTCTCATTTTTGATCACTTGTTCCTAAGTCTGTGCCACTCTACTAATTTATGCTGTGTAAGCTCACTCTTATCACGATTTCTGTGAATTTGTGGCCAAATATTTCTCAGGTTTATATCAGTAAATGTCTTTTCTTTGAGTCAATTGTGTCAACTGAGTAACTTAAAAATTCAGTGACATTCAGTGGTGCTCATGACCTCAGATGGACCCACAGAGTGCCTTGAACATGGGATAGTGATCCCCCAGGAGACCTTAAAGGCATGTTGGGGAGGGTATTCCATAACAGACACTACATGACCAAAAATGGAAAAGATTTAATGTTTCTAGTGAAGTATTTTCTCTATCTCTTTCAGTGGAGGCACCATATCTGAGCCCTGCTGTTATCCCTAATTGCTGTATGAAGAAGAATAATAGTAAAGAAAACAAAGACGGTGAATAGCTGGACTGGACAAAATATACACCAGAGGTCTGCATTGGAAGCAGTACAACCTTGAGGGTGTTGAGGGATTAATTCTTAGAAAAAGGGGACGATACCAATTGCTCAGAAGCAATCTCAGACTATTATTATAGAAATGAAGTGCTTGAGAAACCATTAACTCTTATGCTTACTTTTCTGTTGCTAGAGAATCTTTATGAGAATGGGTCCAGAATTCATCGGGAAAGATTGAATTTCCTTCAGGAAATTAGAGAATGCTTTTAATTACCTCCAATTTCCTCCTCATTTCTGCCTCTTAGAATCTCTAACTTCTTTCAAAGCTCAGCTCACTGCTAGCTCCCACTGGAAGCCTCTGCTGATGCCTCATCTTCTGGAAATTACTGTATAGATTTTGTATTGGCAATTCTTCACTGATCATATAATATAGACTCTTCAGGCTCATCAGGATTCTCTCCTCTGCCTTTTGGTCTACAATTTCAGTTCTTTGGAGTCTGGGGTATTCTATGACTCAGAGTTATACAGTATCACCAAAAAAAAAAGATTAATATTTAAAAGATTGGATTTTGGTTTAGGGAGATTGTAGGATTGTGGTTCTAGAGCTGTTGGAGACCTCAGAGGAATAATAATAACTATTATTATCACTATTATAAATAATGGCTTATATGTAGCACCTATTACGCGACAGGCACTGTGCTAAGCACTTTATGAATATTATCTCATTTTATCCTTGCAATAACCCTGGGAGGTGGGTGCTATTACTAGTTAAGTTAAATGGTTAAATGACTCGCTTGGGGGTCATACATTTAGTACATTTCTGAGACTGAATCTGAACTCAGATCTTTCTGACTCCAGGCCTAGAAATCTATGTGCTGTACCACCTGGCTGACATTTAATCCAATCCCCTGGTTTTACAGGTAAAGAAACTGAGGCCCCAGGGAAGTTAAATGACTTGCCTAAAGTCATGCAGGAAATAGGCATCAGGTAGATTATGAACTCACTGACTCTTTCAATAAATTTTCAATGCCCTTTTCACTGTCATTTAACTCTGGTTAATATATTTCATACTATTCTATTTGATACTGGTGGCATCAAGCATTTGCTAATTTCATTTTTTAAAAGTCTCTCCTTTTCTAATTACATTAAATTGAAAAGATTTTGCACAAAGCCAGTGCAACTAAGATTAGAAGGAAGGTAGAAAATTGGGAAAAAAAATTTTACAACCAGTCTCTCTGATAAGGCCTCATCTCTAAAATACATAGAGAATTAAGTCAAATTTATAAGAATACAAGCTATTCCCCAATTGATAAATGGTCAAAGGATATGAACAGACGGTTCTCAGATGAAGAAATTAAAGCCATCTATAGTCATATGAAAAAATGCTCTAAATCATTGATTAGAGAAATGCAAATCAAAACAACTCTGAGGTACCACATCACACCTATCAGATTGGCCAACATGGCAAAACAGGAAAATGATAAATGTTGGAGAAGATGTGGGAAAATTGGAACACTAATACATTGTTGGTGGAGTTGTGAAATGATCCAACCATTTTGGAGAACAATTTGGAACTATGCCCAAAGGGCTATAAAAATTTGCATACCCTTTGATCCAGCAATAGCACTTCTAGGGCTATGTCCCAAACAAATCATACAAGTGGGAAAAGGACCCACATGTACAAAAATATTCACAGCAGCTCTTTTTGTGGTGGCAAAGAATTGGAAATTGAGAGGATGCCCATCAACTGGGGAATGGCTGAGCAAGTCGTGGTATATAAATGTAATGGAATACTACTGTGCTGTAAGAAATGATGAACAGACTGGCTTTAGAAAAACCTGGAAAGACTAATATGGTCTGATGCTGAGTGAAATGAGCAGAACCAAGAGAACATTGTACACAATAACAGCCATGTTGTGTGATGACTAATATTGATAAACCTAACCCTTCTCAGCAATGCAAGGATCTAAGACATCTCCAGAGGCCTAGTGATGGAAAATGCTATCCACATCCAAAGAAAGAACTATGGAAGTCGAATTGCTATCTTTTTTTTCCCTGTCCTGTTGAGTTTTGTTTCCTCCTTCTCATGGTTCCTCCTATTGGTTTTAATTTTTACTTACAACTTCACTAATGTGAAAATATGTTTAATGGGAATGTAAATGTATAGCCTATATCAGATTGTGCACCGTCTTGGGGAGGGTGATGGGGAAGGAAGGGGGAGAAAAATTTTAAACTCAAAAATATATGGAAATGAGTGTTGAGAAATAAAAAATAATTAATAAAATAAATTTTTAAAAAATAAAACTCTCCTTTTCTTAAAAATATCTGAAAGCAAAAGTATCACACAGCAGCCCATTTGTTAAAATTATTTACAACCTCTAACAATGTGATCAGTCACACATTACATTACAATGAAGAGAACAGACAGGAAAAACAATGAATTAATTATATAAAGTTGCTTACCTGGAAGTAATCAAATCAAGTTTCGTTTTTAGTTCTCAAATAATTCTATGATGCTGACTCCTGATAAGAGAGAATTTGTTTTATTCATTAGATAATATCTACCCTGGGAATTTACTTTCCTTTGAACAATTATTAGGCAGGAAAAGGCTTCCTGTAGGATTTTTACTTGAAAGAATTATTCTCTAAATGCACTGAATAAGTTATCTTCTCTGGACTTCTGCTCATTGTTTACCATTTCTTTATTGAGATAGCTATCTCCATGTCATATATCACCTGATACTGTCATAAGATGACACATACTGATGGAAAACAATGACATTTCTGCAGGAAAGTAGTTTGTTCACTAGTCACTCATGTAGCCATGTAATATTCTGCTCCTGGGTTGGGGGCTGATGGGAAAGTGCTTTGGGTTGCCTTTGGGGCTGCTCTGATGTTCTACACTGTGTAGAGGGGGAAGAATGTTTTCCACCTCTCAGGACCCTGATCTTAACCCTGCCTCACCGTGCTTCTTGGCCATGGCCAAGTTTAACCACTGACTTTAAACTGGGAAAGGTGACTGGCCAAAAGCATAGCAGGAAAGCAATTCTCCTGGACAGGGTCATTAGCTTCTCTCTGTCCCAGGACATGGGTTCTATTATGTAGATCTATCTACTGCTCATTTAGTAGCAGGAACTTGTAGATATCTCAATTCTTCAGAAAATTAGGAGGTAGACGGAATGCTGCTTTATTTCATTCTAAGTTCTGAGGGTTACATTTCAAAGATCAATTTAGAAAACAAAGAAGAAAGACATGATTTTTAATTAAAGAAGGAAGGGAGGGAGGGAAAGAGGGAGGGAAGAAGAAAGGATGGAGGAGGGAAAGAAGAAGGGAGGGAGGGAAGAAGGAAGGGAGGAGAGGAAGGAGAGAGAAAAAGGGAAGAAGGGGAGGAAGGAGTTGAAGGAAGGAGGGAAGAAAGGAGGGGAAAGGAAGAAAGGGAAGGAAGAAAGGAAAGAAGAAAGGAATGAACAAAGAAAGGAAAGAAGGAGAAAAGGGAAGGAAAAAGCAGTCATTTAGCACCTCCTGTATGCCAGGCACTGTGCTAAACCAGGGTATTAATGAAGAAAAAACATGTACATAATTATGGTAAACATCAGGAGGAATATAGGCTTAAATGGAAGAAAATACTTCTATGTCAATATATCAAAGATCCTTAATCTCAAAAGTGTGAGTATTCTTTCCACTGATGCCCTTCATAACCCTCTGACTTGTGGCTGAAAGAAAAAGTCATTACCTTGAGGCCAACTTTCTGGTAAGAAATTCCTCTGAATTAGCTAGGATGCTGCTCTAGCATCAAAGCACTCGACTTCAAGCCCCATGCTCAGAGCATGTTCAGTTTGGTAGGATCTACTAGGATGTGGGCTCCATCGTCAGAACCTTAGAGTACCCAGTACGCTAATGCTGAGACAATCCAGTATGATTTAAGTAAAGAAATATTTTTATGGGACCTGTGGTCCCATAAATGCCTTCTACCACTGCTGATCACACCTGCTCCAAAAATCATAAGTTATTTGAGGGCACTGAGAGGTTTGAGTGACTTGCCAAGATCACATTGCCAGTATGTGTAAGAAGAAGGACCTGAACCCAAGACATCTTGACTCCAAGGCCAATTTTGCCACAGCATCCTCTACTATAGTAGTAATTATCTCTGTGAATTATATTAATAACTATAGTAATAAATATAGTTAAAACCAGAGGTTTACTATCTAGATTTATTTTATCTAGCTGTATAACAATGGTTTTTTTTCTAGTTTAGTAGCCTATTGATCAAATATAGTTGACCCCAAATATAAGCTACACCTCAAAAATGAAATCTTTGAAAAAAGTATAGTTATATATTGAGAAATAACATTAATAAAAGGCAGAACTTCCTTCTTTCCTTTCTTATTTCTTCCCTCCCTTTCTTTGCTTCTTTCTTTCTTTTCTTCCTTCCTTTTTACTAGTGAAGTCATTATTTAGATCATTACAGTCCATATTTCATAGATTTAGAGGTAAGAGGGGCCGTGAGGACCATCTGGGCCATCCCCACATTTCTAGGTAAGGGAACTGATAGATCAGTGACTTGTGGAAGGTCATGTAACTACGGTAGTTGGTGGTGACTAGGACACCGGTCACACAGCTAATACATGGTCACGAGTGAAATGACTGAACAGCAATGAAAGACAAGAGCCCAAGACTGTGACCAAGGCTTTCTTCACCTGCTCATGCTGCTTATTTCCACTGCAGCTTGGAAAGAATCATATGTGCAGGAGGTGGTGGATTGAGATGAAACACATTTTTGGAACCACTCAGGGCACCTTGCCCAGTGTTTGTGCACTCACAGGACTTCTGTTTTTACTCACCAAGAAAACAGAGGCTCATTTAGAATACAAAGTGCATTAAGCCATCCTACTTAACAGGAAACAATGCAATTGTTACCCAACTAGAGATTCTGCTTTTCTTCTCATTCGTAGTGTATATTCAGCAAAGAGCATTTTACCCCAATCTTTTCCCTGATAATTGTAGTTCCTGGCTTTTTTTTCCTTCTTTTTTCCTTTCCTTCTTCCTTCTTCCCTTCATTCCTTCTTTCTTTTCTCCCTCCCTCTCTTTTTTCTTCTTCTTTTCTTTCCTTCCTTTCCTATTCCCTTCTTTCCTTCTTCCTTCACTCTTCCTTCTTCCCTTCCTCCCTTCCTCCTTTCCTTCTTTCCTTCCTTCCTTCTCTTTCTTTCTTTCTTTCTTTCTTTCTTTCTTTCTTTCTTTCTTTCTTTCTCTTTCTTTCTTTCCTTCCTTCCTTCTTTCTTTCCACTTTCCCTTCTGCCCTTTGACATTCTTTCATCTTTTCTTAAATTTCTATGCTTTGGTTGGAAAGCAAAGACCTTAGGAAACAACTTCCATTAGGGGAATCTTGGCATAAAGTGGGTGTTGGGTGGGGCTAGGGCTGGGGTTTGCCCTCTTATCTAACGGAAGTCTTTTGTAACATAAGTGTGGTTCTTTTCTGACAAATTATTAGAGATAGTGTGCATTCCTCTGCCAGCTGCTCAGTTGTAGGGTGCATTAGGCATGAAGGAACTGTTGCAGCTGTTCACAGAAAGGGTTAAAGATTGAGCAACAATTTAGGCATATTTACAATCTCCTTGAGAACTGAAACTGTTACCTTTTTTTTAAAATCTTCCTACCTCTGATGCAGAGCAGTGCCTTACACCTAGTAGGCGTTTACTAAGTGTTGGTTAAGTATTGAGTTCAGATACTCAGTTCCTGCTTATGACAGTCCATGTGGGGACTATGCGTTCTCCTGCTAGTCTGAGAAGATAATGTGATGTAGTGGGGGGCGCCACTGAAATTTGGAACCTGGACATCTGAATTTTAGTCTTGGCTCTGACACTTCCTAGAATGTGATGGCAAGTGCCCTCTTTACTGGCTGAATGAGTGGAGGCCTGTCACTTCACCTCTCTTGGCCTCAACTGCTTCATCTGTAAAATGGAAGATTCTAATACTTGCTCTATATATCTCACAGTGTGGTTGTGAGGAAAGTACTTTGAAGACTGTAAAGAGCTCTATGTGTGATCATTAGACCTAGAAAGGATATTAGAGGTCACTGAGTTCAATTCTCTCATTTTACAGATGAGGAAATTGAGGCCAAGATAAGGGCAGTGACTTCGCAAGATCATAGGATCACTTGAAGCTAGAAGGGAATCTTAGAGTTCAACTAATCCAGATAAGGATTATTGTTATATAACTAAGGAAACTGAGGTCAAGAGTGGTTAAGAAACTTACCCTAGGTCACACAAGCAACATATGAGAGAAACAGGATTCTAATCCAGGTTCTCTGACTCCAAACCCAAGGCTCTTACCAGAAGATGGTGCATCATTGCACCATCAATGAACATTGGTTATCTCTAAATATGTTTTTGAAGGGCATCTGTTTAATTATTTGGCAAGTGTCTTCTGTGCCATGATCCTGGGTTCTCCTGTGTAGGCAGAGAATCAACTACCTGGAAGTGTCCTCTGCAGTATGACTTTAAGGAGACAGAGAGAGAGAGAGAGAGAGAGAGAGAGAGAGAGAGAGAAGAGAGAGGAGAGAGAGAGAGAGAGAGAGAGAAAGAGTAGGCAAGTAGGTAAGCAGGTAATCAGGGAGAACATTTATTAAACCCATACTATATGTCAGAAATTGTGCTAAGCACTGAGAATACAAATACAAGCAAACAAGAGAGTCCCCGTCCTCAAAAAGCTTACATTCCAATGGGGGGGAAACAGCATAAAAAGGGGACATGTCAATCACAAAGAGTGGAGTACATAAGTCCAGGGAGCCATAGTGTGAAGATGACTGGGAAGTGGCATGGAAGTCTGGTTCCCAGAAAGATAATTTGAAAGCTCAACTACCAGATCCAGGGGACCAAAGTTGTGGAGACCAAGGTTGTGATGATGGAGGGGGTAAGGAAAATGATGGCCAAGTAGAGACATCATGGTGAACAGATAGCTGGAAAATCCAGAAAGTTTCAAATGGCATATACAAAATGCTTGAGTGGCTTGTGTATTAAAAAATGAAAAAAAGAATAGTGAATCTACATGTACTCAGTACTGTGGAAGATACTGGTTAAGCTTAGGACTATATGTCAGCAGGGTAGGCAACTATCTACATGACTTAAATTAAGTAGCCCTAGGAAGGCTCTTCTGCCCCTAAAATGTTTTCTTCACTTACTTCAGGTGTCACAGGTGCCTAAAATTGTACTGTTAGAAATATTCATTCCTCTGAGACTCCCTCTAAGTACCCTATTAAAATTCAAACACCCTTCAGAAATAGCATTGTATAGGAGAAAGATCGTTGGATTTGAACGAAGCCCTGTGTTAGAATTCTGACTCCATCATCTTCTACCCATGTGACCTTGGGCAAATTATTTAACCTCTTTGGGCCTTAGTTGCTTCATCTGTAAAATGAGGAGTTTGGATTTAGATGACCTCTAAGGGATGTAATTTCCACCTCTAAATTTATGGTGCTAAGCCATTATTTACATTTAATACCTCAAGGTAAATATTTACAAAAATAATTTGCTATTATTTTGAAAGAGAGAGAGAGAGCAGACAACTGAAGGAAAAGGATATTGGCCTGACCGGCTTTAATTGGGGATGAGGAGGTATTACTAGTATATGGAACAAACAAATCAAACCAACCCATCACTTAAATAAATGAAGTTTCAGGATATAGCTTCATTGGTCATGAGGGAGGAAGCCATCTCCGGCTGAAGCAAACTTTGGTAAAAAAAATGAAACCTTCAGTAAGTCTTTCTGTTTTTATAAAAATGGGAACCAAGGTAAATTAGATTCACTTCAGGGATAGACTCACTATGACTTTGCAACTGATTAGATGTGGGGGTTCAAGGATGGGGACATTTCTATAGCATGAGAATCTTTTCCTGTGGTATCCTAGAACAGGCCTGAGTGGGGTCCCTTCATAGAGTCCCCAGGCTACATAAGGACATTAGGACCTAACAGAAAGAGTATAGAAGGGGTGCTAAAGAGAAACTTCACTATTTCACAGTTTGGGTAACCTTATCTACTGCCATGGGTTCACTTACCACTTGGCAAATGACTTCCATATATTTATATTTAGCTTCAATTCCTTCCCTGAGTTCTAATTCCATATATCCAACTTCTTCCTTGGCATCTCTACCTGGATATCCTTCTAGTACCTCAGACTTACTATATCCAAATCTAAATTCATTAAAATCTCCCCTAAACCTACTCTTCCTCCCAATGTGCCTATTTTTATCAATGGCACCACCAACCTCTACTGTCCTCTGTACTTTAATCTACCATATCCAGCCCATCAGTTACTATGTTTTAATTCTATCTCCATAGTATTTTTCGCATCTGACTTTTTCCTAGGTATTCCAAGATAGCACCTTGGAGAAGGCCCTCATCACATCTCAGCCTGGGCTACAGTGATAACTTCTTCCTCATCTCTACCTACTCCCTATCAGTGTTTCTGTTTCCTTTCTCTCCTCTCCAGTTCATCTTCCAAAGAGCTACTAAAATAATCTTCCCATTAAACAGGTTGGACCATGTCATTCTCCTACTCAAAGGCTTTCAATGGCTCCCCGTTGCCCTCAGAATAAAAATATGGCCTTCTTGGCCTTGCATTCTTCACCATCTGGCTCCAGCCATCTTTGTAGGTTGAACTTTTTATGCTTTAAGTGTACAGGAGGGTACATAAACAGATCAAGTTTATGAAGGGCATCTGTTTAACTATTTGGCAAGTGCTTTCTGTGCCATGACCTTGGGCTTTCCTGTGTAGGCAGAGAATCAACTACTTGAAACTGTCTTTTGCAGTGTGACTTTAAGGAGTGATAGATAGATGATAGATGGACGGATGGATGGATGGAAAGAGAGCTATAGATGGATGGATGGGTGGATGGATGGATGGATGGATGGACCCTAGACCCTAGACCAGTTAATTCTCTTTTTATTTTAATTTTTTTGGACCAATTCTTGAGGACAGGTTCATTCAGGGGGTAAAACTAGTCTGATTTATGTGGCTAAGTAAATGTTGCACCCACCAAACATGTATTATATTACAACTAAACTGAACTACTAACTCTTCCCTGATCTTGTCTTGCCATCTGTTGCTTCCATGCATTTGTGAAAGCTACCCCCCGTGCCTCAACTGTACTCCTTTCTCATGTTGAAATCCTTTTCCTTCTCCAAGGCTTAGCTCAAGTACCATTCCCCTTATGAAGGTTCTCCAGATTCCCCCAACTGAAAGCTTTCTCTCCTTCATCAATTTTTCTTAGAGCATTGTCTGGCTTTTTCCTTTACCCCATCACACTTTACCTGCCTGCCCCCCCCCCACACACACTCCTATAAGAATGTAATCCTCTTGAGGTTAGGGATTGTATCATTTATGTTCTAAACATAGCACCTAGCACAGTGCTATGAACACTAAGTATTAAATAAATGTTTGTCGAATTGAATTGAGATGAAGTGAATTTTGCCCAGGGCTGGTCTTGGGTAGAGGCCAGATGCAGAAGCAGAAGGGGCAGCAACAGTTCTTCCTGTTATTCTATAACCTAGTAAATCTTACAGGAACCCCTGTCACACTGAACCAGCCAAGTTAAGATTAAAAATCAGTCCATGCTTTTCCACAACGCCATCATATTTCCCCTGCTCATTTCTCATACTGTGGAAAAATCTAAACAAATCACTGTTAATGAGAATCTGACTTCCTTCAGACCTCATGGCAAAGTTTCCTCGCTGAATTCCATTATATTCTTTTCTTATTTAGGGAAAATAAAGCTGATAAATTTAGTGGATTTTCATTAGTCAAATTTTTTCAAAATAACATCTGATCCAAAAAATATATCACATATGAAAAATGAGGGAGTACTAAGATATTTGAAGTTGCTATGGTATCATGGAAAGATCTCACTGTCAAAAGAACTAGATTTGAGTCATAACAGTGGGACTGTGGGCAAGTCATTTAGCCTCCCTTGGCTTCAGTTTCCTAAACTGTAAAATAGAGGAGTTGACCAGATGACCCCAAGGTTCCTTCTGGCTTGAGAGTGATAAGCCTATGATTCAATTTAATAAAATATTATTAAGTACCTACTATTTACAAGATACTGTGCTAGGTTAAAATCTGATAGGTCTTGGAATGGTTTGAAGGATGGATTATAAGGAGAAAGATTAGAAAGTGGAATACGTGATAGGATACTATTGTAGCCATTCAAGAAGGTGGTAACTAGGGTCTGTACTAGGGTGGTAGCAATGGGTGGTAGAAAGGAAATTTGTTCAAGAGATATTGCAAAAATGGAGCTTTTTGGTTTTGGATGTTTGGTTACTGTCTCCAAGAGGAAGAGTTAACATTATCTCCAGGGTTTCACACAGAAGAGATTAGGTGAATGGTAGGTCCACTGAAAAAAACAGTAAAGGACAAATAGATTTTAGGGAAGATATGCTGGGTTTTAGCATATTGGTATGATAGTATAAGGACAAGTTGGGTGTTGGTCATCATAGACTCACAGAAGAAGGGAAAAGAATTTGAGCAGAAGGAGCAAAAAGTTCTGAAGGAGATTTGGAGGATTCAAAATTTGTGAAGGTCAGTCATGAAAGTTGGGAAGAGAAAATTTAGAAGAGAGAGAGAATGACTCAGTCATAAAGAGGACTCAGGAAAGTAGGAGAGGAAGGAAAGAGTTGAAAGAGAAAATGGAAAAAGATGAGCTGAGGGAGAAAAAGGACTCAAGGAAAAGAGGGAAAGGATTTGAGAAAGATCAGAAGATGAGAAAGAGGAAAGAAACAAAGAAAAGGAAGTTGGTTAAGTCAAGAAAAAGGGCTTTAGGAGTGCTAGTCAAAGTGACTATTCTAGAGACAGATGACTATTCTAGAGTTGAAGACTCCCATAAGCAGTTTACAAAGAAGTTCTCCAAGACAGTTGTCCACAAGTATTTTTACCAGAATTGAAGACAGACAGATGATTTCACTCCAAGCAAGGGTGAAGAGCAGGAAAAATTCTGTAAGGACTGTGTAGATTATAGGATTTTGTCTTTCTGCCCCAACCAAGTAAATGTTATCTATGCTCCAAGTATAAGGTGGTTTTATCTTTTAAAAGAGAAGATCAATAGCTTGAGAGTACCTTTCCACTTCCCAGATTATCAGAAAGAACTAATTACTCATTTAAACTTGGCATGGTGGCACATACCTATAACTGCTGCCACTAAAGGAGGTTGGTATATCTCCTGAGTCCAGGAATTCTGAGCTTGAGTAAGGCTAAAGTCAATTGGGCATCGATACTGAATCCCACACCAGTATGGTAAGCCTTCAGGAGTGCAGGGACCGCTGCACTTTTAACCTTGGTGAGATGGGGAGAACATACATACAAGCATAGGAAGAACACACAGGTTTTCCATTAAACAAGAAAAAAATGAATTTTGGGGATAAGTAATAAATACAATACTTCTCTTAAAAAGGAAGGAATTGGACTCTCCAAGGAAGAAGCAGCCATTTATTTTCCCAAGAATGTTGATACATATCTACAGAATTATTCTATATGGATCAGAGAAAGAAAAGGTGAGCAGCAGTTGGTGACATGCTGCTGAAAGGAACTGAGGCAACAATGTATTGGCCTGATATTAAAAACAGAAGGTTATGCTGCCTTCCCAAGTCATGGATCTAAGACATGGCAAAGAATCTTTTAAGATCCGTAACTAGACTATGGCTTTATAAGGGAATACCATATTCTAAAATCAACAGTAACAAGGCGGGGTAAAGGAATAGACAGAAGGATGAGGGAAAAGATGAAGAGATTGCATACTAAGAAGATATACCCATGTGAGGAAACAAAGAAACTCAAGGCAGGAAACAGGGTAGAGAGTATTAGGGTGAAAATCCATAAAAATAGAAACAGAAGAGATATTTTTATCAGACTTCACTATAGACAGAAATACTGAATAGATGAGAAGCATAGGAAACAGATCATAAAAGCCAGGCATGGAAGCATGATATACAGGGAAATAGGAGATGTCACACATATGGGGACATCTGCTACAGTCTCTTTCTGTCCCAAGCAGAACACCCAATAATTTAGGTTGCCTAAGGATACTGGTGTGGATGCACTGGGAGCTCATCAGGCATGGACTGAAGATGGAAAAAAGGCAGGTGATAGAGGATGGGTACAACAATGGCGTGGTCCTGTAAGAATAATAGCAGAAGAGTTAAAACTTAGAATTAACTATGGCTGGCAAGAAAGGATAAGGCAATTTTTAAAGAAAGAATAGGGAGGTTGTTTCTCAGCTGTACTATGGAAAATAAAAGAATCAAAGGACTAGAACTGCCTTGTTTGCTTTGAGATGATGATAACAGGCAACAAAAATATAATGGAACTCTTGTTTTTCTTCTGTTTTCCTGCTGAGGGAAATGCTCTGGACTGGAAAGGACCAAAAAAAAAATGGCCAATAAGAAGCTTAAACCTAAGGTAATTAAGGCAGTAGTGAGAAAGCACCTAGCTATTCTTTGTCACCAGTACAAAACAAACTACATCTTGAGGTATTGTGGCACTCAAAGCACTTTTAAAGATCATCATTATTGCTTTTTTGTTTTGTCAGCCATAGTCATGTTCCAATACCTACCCACATCTACACCTAGAGGCATAGCACCTTTTGTTATAACAAAGAAAAACATTCCACCAAAACCAGTTGCCACTATAACCATGTCTGGCAGCATGTGCAATATTCCACGCTCATAATCTGCTTCCTCTCTGCTAAAAGAAGAGAAATGTGCATTGTCATCAATCCTTGGGAAGCAACGTTGGTCATTGCATTCGGTCAGCATTCTGATGTCATTTAGAATTGTTTGGGGGCAGCTAGGTGGCGCAGTGGATAGAGCACTGGCCATGGAGTCAGGAGTACCTGAGTTCAAATCCAGCCTCAGACACCTGACACTTCCTAGCTTTGCCTCACCAAAAAAAAAAATTATTGTTCTTATTTGCATTATTGTGGTCAGGATGTATAATCTTCTCCAAGTTCTGCTTTCTTTGCTCAGCATCAATTCCTAGGTCTCTCTGTGTGTCTCTGAATTTCTCATATTTATAATTTCTTTATGTCCACTAGATATTTATCTAGACAAAATTTTATGAGAATAATCTCCACATTCATCAATGGCATTCTCTATTAGAAAGTATTAGTAATAAACAGATTTTCATCAGTAATTCTGCACAATAGACCACATCTTTGTCATAACAAAAATGAGATGAAGATGCAGAAAATATAGGGTCCCACTGTGCTTATTATTTGCCTCTTATTTAAAAAGGGCAAAAGGGAGGGAGGAAGGGAGGAAAGGAGGAAAGGAAGGAAGGAAAGAGAGAAAGAAGAAAAGAAGGAGGGAAGAAATAATTTATTAAGTGCCTACTATGTGCCAGGCACTGTGCTTAGTGCTTTATAAATATTACCTCATTTGATCCTCTCAACAATCCTGGGAGGCAGGTTCTATTATTACCCCCGTATTACTGATGAGGAAATTGAAGGTAACAGAGGTTCAGTGATTTGCCCAGGGTCACACAGCTAACAAGTGTCTGAGACGGGATTTGGACTCAGGTCTTTTTGACTCCAGTGTTCTCTCTATTGCATTATCTATCACTGTGGCACCTGTTTCTTTAATTCAATCCAAGTCAGTAAATATTTATTAAGTGTCTACTCTGTATAGGACACTGTGCTAAGCATTGGGCATGCAAAAAGAGGCGAACAACAGTCCCTGACTTCAAGGAGATTACAATCTAATGTCAAGTAAAATGTACTTCTAACATTACCAAGGCTAGAGTACTGAGTTAAATCTTATAAAACAAGATATGGATAAATCAGCATGGTTTCAAAAAAAAAAATTAACTTCAAAAGTCCAAGACTGGAGAGACGTGGTTGGAACTCAGCTGAAAAGGATCTGGAGGTTTTTGGACTCCAACTTCAATATGTGCCAAAAGGGTAATATGGCAGCTAAGGAAACTAATGCCATCTTAGACTATATTAAGAAAAGCATAAGTGTCCAGGTAATATTGTCATTTTTATTGTATTGATTCATCCTACCCATGAGCAGTTAATGTTTCTCCAGTTATTTAGATCTGCCTTTATTTCTATAAATAGTGATTTATAGTTGTATTCATAGTTCTTATATACATCTTGGTAGATAGACTCCCAAGTATCTTATATTCTGTAGTTGTTTCTCTTATACAATTGCTTTTTCTCTAACTCTTCTTGCGGTGTTCTATTACTGTTGTGTAGAAATGCTGGGGATTTGTGTGGTTTTATTTTACACGCTGAAAGTTTGCTGAAGTTATTAATTGTTTCAATTAATTTTTTTTATTCTAGTGTTTATTAAGATACAAAGGTAAGGAGTAACATTCTTAATCACCTTCTAGGAAAGGAGCAATCTACTAGAGTAGCAATACTACTCTGTATAAACTACAGTAGTTTATCTAGAGGATACAAAGAAGTGAACAGGGAGTAAAATGAAAAAAATTAATGAGTCCTTAAGCCAGAAAACATGAAAGTTCTGACTGTGATGTCAATTAATGTTTTTAGTTTACTTTCTAGGATTTTTATGTACGCTATCTTAGCACCTGTGAGAAATGGTCATATTGTTTCTTCTTTACCTATAGTCCCTCAATTTCTTTTTCTTATATTATTACCATAGCCAGCATTTTAAGTAGTATGTCAAAAAGAAGTGGTGATGATGGACATTTTTGTTTTATGCTGCCTGATTTTATCAGAAAAGATTCTAGTTTGTGTCCATTACAAATAATGATGGCTCTTGGTTTTAGATATGTTATTGTTATCATTTTAAAGAAAGGTCTATTTTTCCATTGTTTTCTAGTGTTTTTAACATAAATGGGTACTCTATTTTGTCAAAAGCTTTTTCTGCATCTATTAAAATAATTGAATGATTTCTGTTGTTTTTTGTTATTAACATGGCCAATGAGTTTGTAGTTTTTATAATATCATCAACCCTGAATTCCTGGTATAAATCCAATCTGCTCATAGTGTATAATCATTGTAATATATTGTTTTAGCCTCTTTGCTAATATTTTGTTTAAAATTTTCACATCTGTGTTCATTTAAGATGTTGGTCTATAGTTTTCTTTTTGTTTTGACTTTTCCTGGTTTATGTGTCAGATCATATCTGTGTCATAGATGGAGAATGTCAGGACCACTTCTTTTGCTCTTTTTTTCCAAACGGTTAATTTAATATTGGAATTTGTTGTTCTTGAATATTTGATAGAAGTCACTTATGAAACTGCCTGATCTTGGAGCTTTTTTCTAAAAAATTTCATTTTTTTAAATTTTTTTCTCCTCTGAGATTGGGTTGTTTAAATACTTTACTTCTTGCTCTGTTAATTTGCATGTTTTATATTTTTATAAATATTTATTTATTTTATTTAAATTGTCAGTTTTATTAGCATATCATTGAGAAAAATAGTTTGAAATAAGATATATGAGATATATATTACATGCTTCATATATATGTATGTATATATGATTTAATAAGGGATATCCAAAGAGGCTCAATTAACTCATCAATTTATTTATTCATTGAACAAACACTAAACACTAGCTGTGTGCTAGGCACTAGACATACAAAGATAAAAATGAAACAGTTCTTTTTCTTGATGAGTTTGCATTCTTTTTGGATAACAACATATATATATATATATATATATATATATATATATATATATATATATATATATATATATGTACAGATAAATCAATTCTAAACATATAGAAAACAAAGCAGTATAAGAGAGTAGAGACAGAACTAGCAATGGGAAGGGTGCTCAGAATAGTCCTTGTATAGGGTGTAGCACTTGAATGGAGCCTTGAAACTACCCAAACATTGAAGTCAAGATCTACATTTGAACTTGATACTTAGAGCTTTGGACAGCATTAGAAGGCAGAGGCTCCCAAGTTTTCCTCCAGGCCCATCTCTCTCCACCTCCTTAAAATTGCAAATCTCCACCAACTCCAACATTCCCTTCTTTAAAAAAAAAATAAATAAACAGGGGGGCAGCTAGTGGCACAGTGGATAGAGCACTGGCCCTGGAGTCCTGAGTTCAAATTCAGTCTCACACACTGAACACTTACTAGCTGTGTGATCTTGGGCAAGTCGCTTAACCCCATTGCCTAACCAAAGAAAAGAAGGAAAAAAAAGAATAAAAAAGGATATTTAGAAACAATTTTCTTTTTCTTTCTTTTTTTGGTCTCTGAGTCTAGGTAGACTTTTGCTTTTCACAAGATCACACTTTCTCATTGAAAATTCCTTGTCATCATTATGAATTGAAACTTATCTTTACTTTTATCAGCACATCCTGTTGCCCAGTAGTCTTGCCTATTCATTCCTATTGTCATCCTCCAGCCAGTGAGTCAGGTCCTCCCAACTCAAGTTCCTTCCCCAGACTTTTCTACTTAAAATACTTTAAATTACAAGCTTAATAATTACTGCCTTGGGTTTTTTTTTTTCATTTCAAAAAGAAGGGAAAGGAATAACAGTTACCTGAAAGTCTTAGAATGGGGATTGACAGTTTGGACATGGGGAGAAGGGCAGGGATGAGAGTGAGAAATCAAGGAAGACACTTCGGCTTTGAGCCTGGGTGGCTGGGAGGATGTTGGCACTCTCCACGGTAATAGGAAAATTAGGAAGAGAGGAGGATTTGAGGGAAGAGATAATGAGTTCAGTTTGGGATGTGTTGAGTTGGAAACATTTCTGGGAATATCCAAATTAAGGTGAGATGTAAGACTGAAGGTAAGGAAAGAGGTTTCTGATGGACAAATTGATCTGAGAATCATCTGCCTAGAGATGATCATTGAATCTATGGGAGCTGATAAGCTCACCAATCGAAACAGTATAAAGGGAGAAGAGGAGAGAGCCAAGGACACAGTCTTGGGGGACATCTGTCCTTAGTGGGGAAAACCTGGATGAAGATCCAGCTAAAGAGACTGAGAAAGAGTGGTCAGACAAATAGGAGGAGAACTAGAGACAGCAGTGTCAGAAGATAATATCAAGGAGGAGTCAACAATCAACAGGATCAAAGACTTCAGAGGGGTCAAGAAGGAGGAAGACTGAAAAAAAAAGGCCATCTGATTTGGCAAACGAGAGATCACTGGTAACTTTAGAGAAAGAAGTTTCAGTTGAATCATGATGTTGGAGGCCCAAAGGCAGAGAATTAAGAATAAAGGGAGAGGAAAGGAAGGGAAGGTATCAACTGTAGATGGCCTCTTTAGGGAATTTACCCACAAAAAGGATGAGAGATAAAAGACGATAGCGAATAGGGATAGACACATCAAGGAAGGAGTTTTTATTTTTTGAGGTTGAGAGAGACATAGGCATGTTTGTAGGTATTAGGGAAGCCACCAGTAGACAGGGAGAGACTGAAGATTTGTTGTTGTTCAATTGTTTTGGTGTCCAACTCTTTGTGACCACATTTGGGGTTTTCTTGGCAAAGATACTGGAGTGGTTTGCCCTTTCCTTCTCCAGTTCATTTTACAGACAGGAAATAGAGGCAACCAGGGTTAAGTGACTTGCTCAGGGTCACACAGCTAGTAAATGTCTGAGGCCAGATTTGAACTCAGGAAGATGAGTCTTCTTGACTCCAGGCCTGGCATTCCATCCACTGCACCACCTACCTGCCCGATTGAAGATTAATGATGAAATGATTGGGGCAGCTAGGTGGTATAGCAGATAGAATGCCATCCCTGGAGTCAGAAGGAACTGAGTTCAAATCCAGCCTCAGATACTTGTTGTGACCCTGGGAAAATCACCTAACTCTGTCACAGTTTCCTCATCTGTAAAGACAAGTTGACATAAATGATCTGTAAAATGAAGGAAATGGTAAACCACTCCAGTATCTTTGCCAACAAAACCCCAGATGGGGTCACAAAGAGTCAGACATGACTGAAACGTCTAACCAATAAGGGGAATGAGATTAGATTAGGTTGAGCCCTGCCTAAGGTCAGTAGGAAGGACTTTCATATTTCTTTGTCAAGGGTCTGCTGGAAAATGTTTAACATCTGGCTCTCTGAAAATGCATATGACATACCTTTACATTTAATCCACATTAATATTTTCTCCACCACTCTCTTAAGTTTATACAATAAACAAAACAACAAGTCGAATCTTGATGTGTATCATTTACCTCTTTCCAAGGAAAATAATATTCACATTGAAAAGTTAGTAATCGGCTCTCCCATCACCTCCCTGCTTGTGGTCTATTCTCACCCTAGTTCCCTAATCGCATTTCATCTGTGTAACATAAAATTCTGTTTTCTAAGCTGCAGAAGCAAATTGTAAAAAGCCAATCCTGATCTCTAAACTCAACATGGCACTCACCTGCTGGAGTCCTTAGTATTCAAAGAGTATCGGACCAAGAATCAAAAAGACTCGACTCTGGATCCTGTGTCTTTATTTCCTGTGTAATATTGGACAATCCACTTCCCTTTTTGCCTCAGTTCTCTCATCTGTAAAATGAGGTGGAGAGAGGGAATAGACTGGGTGATCTCTAAGCCCTCTCCAGCTCTAAAACTGCATGATTCCAAATCTCTTAGTATCAAACCAGAGTCCTTTTCATTTCCTTGGTGAATTTTTTGTTTCCTGTAAATTAAAGTAACTCAGAATATTTTTAGATATTTTAAAGGAAATATGAAGTAGTGTGGAAATGTGGCAATTATCAGTGAGGTCAATTCAAATGGAAACCACCCACGAGAATCCCTGCAGGCCATACATTGACTTAGTTTAAAAATATAATGTTATCTTGTAATTCCATATTTTGTTGTGTTGCAAGCCTCATCAAGGTGCTGGCCTTGTGTTTGCCACCTAGGCTCTGCATTGTTGGAGGTAGTAAAAATAACTCACTCTCAGAGAGCTTTTAAGTTGGCAACAAATTTTACACACATTATCTCATTTCATCCTCATAAGTCTGAAGTAAGTACTATTATTATGCCCTTTTCACAGATGAGAAAATAGGTTTAGAGATGCTAAGGGGTTTATCCATGGTCATAAATCTAGAGCCTGTGGAAGGATTCAAACCCAGGTTCCTGAAAGCCAAGACTCACATTCTATTTACTGCAGCTTATCTTCCATTCTGTGACTTAGCCCCCTGTCTCCTCTAAAGAAATTGGCCATCTATATCAATTCTAGGGAAATCCTTCAAATTGCCTTTATCTGAAAGCTAAGAATAAATTTTTATAGTTGTCTTCAAAAACCCGTCTCTCCTCTTCCCTCCCTTCTCCTCCCTCCTCTCCCATTCACACTTGTCTCCCCTTTTCTCTTCCACACCCTAATCCTGAGTCCATGGACATGACCCTCCTGACCACACCCTTGACTTGGTCTGGTTTAAATATGTTGACATGTTTACTTGCAGGAAATGTGACAAACCAGGGTACTTTCCTATGATATCTAACTTTTAAAAAAAGAATATTTGCATGAGCCATATTTAACTAGAACATTTTTTTTCTTTTTTCCTTTGTGAAGCTTTCATGACTCTCACTTTGATAAGTTTCCCATTATTTCAACGCTCACAAACTCCGAGCCTTTCCTAAGAAAGTGTAGGACAGAAGAGTGGTCACAGCACTCTTAGCCCTCTTCTTTCACAGGCCGGCAGCCCCCTAAGAGTAAAGAGGAAGATTGCCTTGGCCACTAGAAATTTAACTTATTATAGTTGCTATCCAAGAACATTTGAAATCAAAATTAGAACACCCCAAATACAAAGTCAGGATTAGAGAAGTTGGGGAGGGAGGGAGAAAGAGAGGAGGGGAGACAGACAGAGAGACAGAGAAAGAGAAAGATAGAGAGACACAGAGACAGAGACATAGAGAGAGAGAGAAGAAGAAGAAGAAGAAGAAGAAGAAGAAGAAGAAGAAGAAGAAGAAGAAGAAGAAGAAGAAGAAGAAGAAGAAGAAGAAGAAGAAAGGGGGAGGAGGAGGAGGAGGAGAGGAAAAGAAATATTTGTTCATTATTTCTTTTCCTAATATAATTTCTTCCAGGACAGAAATTGGGAACTAGGACAGCCTGCAGGGATGGGGAAGTTTGGATTCGGTCAAAAGGTGGCACTTGAGGACCTAGAGGACCACATGTGGCCTCAAGGCCATAGGTTCCCCACTGCTGGCTAGAGCAAAGAGACAGAGACAGAATATTGGACTTTTCAGACCAACTCTGCTACTTACTGATTGTGTGACTGGACAAGTGAATAAATGAATGAAATAGCATTTCTTGTCAGTTAATAAGCACTTATTAAGCTCCTACTATGTTCCAAGAACTATGTTAAGCACTGGATATACAAAAAAAGGCAAAAGACAGTTCCTGCCTCCAACAAGCTCACAATCTAATGGGGAGACAACATTCAAATACATACAAAGTAAGCTATATAAAGGACAAATAGGAAATAATTAGCAGAGGGGAGGCACTAGACTTAAAAGAAGTTGGGAAAAGGGTTATAGAAAGTGGGATTGTAGAAAGGCAGGAGCCAGAGATGAGGAGGAGGGAGAGAGCATTCCATGCATGGGGGACAGACAGAGATGCCAAGAGGTGGAGTCTTGTTCAAGAAACAGCCAGGATGTTAGTGCCACTTGTACCTGGAGAGAACATGGAGGGAGGGATGAGTTTAATGTGTAAGAAGACTGGGGAGGGGGAGGTTATGAAGGGCTTTGAATGCCAAACAGATTTTGTATTTGATCCTGGAGGTGATAGGAAGCCACTGGAGATTATTGAGGAGTGGGGTGATACAGTCAGACTTGCATTTTAGGAAGATGTCTTTGAGGATTTAATGGAAAATGGACTGGAGTGGGTTGTGGCAGGCTGACCAACCAGCAGGATATTTCAATAGCCCATGAGAGAAGTGATTTAGGACTTGCAATAAGGGGTGGCTGTGTCAGAGGAGAGAAAGGGGCACATTTGAGAAATGTTGCAAAGATGAATCAATAGGCCTTGGTAACAGACTTGATATGGGGTGTGGGAGATGGAGAGAAGTCAAAGATAACTCCTACATTGAAAGCCTGAAGGACAGAAAGATGGCGTTGCCCTCAACAGTAATAGAGACATTTGAAAATGGGGAAGGCTTGTGGCGGGGTTGGGGGGGGACGGAAATAACAAGTTCAGTTTTAGACATGCTGAGTTAAAGATGTCTACTGGACATCCAATTTGTGATGCCTGAAAGGCAGTTATTAAGTGTTTATTATGTACAAACACTATGATAACCTCTAGGGATACAAACAGAAAAGCAAGCTATTCTCTGTTCTCAAAGAGTTCACATTCTAACAGGGGAAAAACACGTATAGGAAGGTTTAACTGTAAGACAATTCATAAAGTCCAGCACTCAATAGGGCAAACCTGCAGGAAGATGGTGGCCTGGTGACCCTGAGGGAGCTGCAAAAAGGTTATGGCAAGGCCCAATAGGACAGAAGGTATAATAAGAGGGCTAATGACAAGGCAGCAGACTCATCCCTTCACCCACCAAGAAGTGCATGTTACTCAGCATCGTTAAAGAGGACGACAAAGTTCTCCTTCACTGTGGGATTTGTCCCTGCTGATTATAAATGGGCTCATATTACAACTGTCTCTTTGGACCTCACTTCCGCCAGAGACCAAAACTGGGGCCTCCTTGTCCCCCTCCTTTCCTTTCTTCTTTCCTTTCTCTTCCAAAATGAGACAGATAGGGAGGCAGGTAGATAGATAGATAGATAGACAGACAGACAAACACATAGACAGATAGATATAGATACATAGATACATAGACAGATAGAAAGAAAGAAAGAAAGATAGACAGACACATAGCTAGATAGACAAATAGACAGATACATGGATAGACAGACACGTGGATAGCTAGATAGACACATAGACAGACAGACAGACAGACAGACAGACGGATAGATAGATAGATAGATAGATAGATAGATAGATAGATAGATAGATAGATAGATAGATAGATATCCTGGAATACTCTCCCTTCTCATCTCTGCCTTCTGTCTTCTTCCGAGTTTGAGCAAAAATCTTCTATACTAAGTCTTTCTTGTTTCCTTCTAATTCTAGTGCCTTCCCTCTGCTAATTAACTCCAATTTTTCCTGTACATAGCTTATTTGTATATAGTTGTTTGCATGTTGTTTTCCTTATTAGATTGTGAGCTCTCAAGGGCAAATGCTGTCTTTGCCTTTCTTTGTAACCCCAGCACATAGCACAGCACCTGGCACATAGTAGGAGCTTATTAAATGCTTATTGATTGACTTTGTAAGCTTATAATACCTTGCTTTCTTTTGTGCACTGTCCATCCCTCTCCAAACTAGCCCATTTGCCATTCTCTCCACTCAGCATTTTATTCACCTCTTCATTTTGGACTACTTCTGCTCATACTCCTTCCATCTGCCAACACTCACCAAGACCTAGCTCCCTACTGGATGACACTGCATCCCTGGCCATCCTTTCCCGTACTGGCTGCATGTTCTCTCACAGACCTGACTGGCTCCACCTGGATTAGGAATCAAGAAGGAATACTCTGTGATCCCCTTTGCCACTTTCAGATTCTCCTTCTAAGACCTATGCTCAATACTCAGCAACCTTTCTTCCTTTGAGAGTTACTCTATTCAAATTTATCACGCAATCCAGATCCTGGTGGTTGTTACCTGCCAACCCCCAGACATTTCTCAATGATCTCAATGCTTGGTTTGCCTTCTTCCCCTGAGCTCAACACCTACCCTTATAATGGGGCACTTCAATATCCATGTTGATGTTCCACAGACACACTAACTTCCCAGGTCCTCCAATCTACTCAAACTCCCATGACCCGCTCCTCCACTCCACCTCAACTTAGTTGCGCTCAGTGATGGGTAGTCCTACAGTTGATCTTAATATCTTCCACACATGTTGTATAATCAAGGATTCTCGGCTTCCTTTCATTCCTATCATTCCACCTCTCCCAGTGCTCTGCTCCTCCAAAACCTATTTATTCTCATCATCACCTCCAGTCCCTCAATACCTCAATTCTTTCTCAGTCCATCATTCCTACTTTTGTTATCCTTGCCTCCCTTCCTAATCCTGTACCCTTTATGAGCCAATTCTACCTTTCACTATTGTCTAATCTTGAATCCCTTGTTCCCTTGTCCTATCCAACATGTATCCCTTGTTATATTTTTTTTTCAAATCCCAATGCCGTATTACTCCCATCATCTACCTCTTTCATTCCTACTCACTTGCTGCTGAAAAGATCTAGAAAGTCATACAAACAGTGCTAACCAGATACAGTACAAGTTTGCTTCATCCAATCACAACTGGGGCTTCACTCAAACAAAGCAATTCTTTTATTCCTTACTAATTGATTCTCTATCCATCTCACCTTAGCAGTTACCATTATTCTTCCAATCACCCAGGCTGGCAACCTTAGAATTGTCATCAACTCCACTAGCACTAACCCCACATAGCCAATTTGTCACCAAGTCTTATTACTCCTACTTTCACATCTCTTAGACATGTTCCCTTCTTTCCGCTCACACAGTAGTACAAATGTCAGCCTGGTATAAGTTCTCACCACTTTTCACCTGGATTATTTAGAACTCTCCTAATTTCCTGCCTCAAGTCTCTCCCCACTCCAACCCATCCTCTAGGTATCAAAGTTATTGTCCTAAAGCATCATCCGACAATATCATCTCCCCACTTCCCATCCTACTCCTGACTCATTGAACTCCTGCAACTTCCTTTTACTTTTAGGATCAAATCTAGCAAATCAAATCTATTTGGCAGGTAAAGTGCTTCACAACCTGGCCCCTTACTACCTTTCTAGTTTATTTAACACATTACTTCCTGACATACTCTATAGTCCAGCCATACTTCCCGACTTCTTGTTCCTCACATAACATGCTCCATCCATCTCCATACCTTTATGATGACCGTATCTAATGCTTGGAATGCTCTCCTTCCACACTTCTACCTCCAGGGACTCCTGACTTCCTTTAAGACTCTGCTCATATGCTATAAGAAGTCTTTCCTGGTTCTCCAACTACTGTATTTGATTTGTATAGTCTTGTGTATGAATATATATATGTATATGTGTGTGTGTCTTCTCCATTAACTTGGAAACTCCTTAGGAGTAAGGACAATTGTGTTTTTCTCTTACAATGCCTGGCACACAGCAGTCATTTAATAAATGGTTGGTGATTGATTGGTGGATTGTTTTCACACACGTCATCCAACATGCCTTGAATTCATTCTGCCTCTCAAAATCCTTAGCATCTTTCTATGAGGGCTTTGATGAAGTAATTTGATCATGTTCTTCTTTTTGCTGATGAAAAGCATGGTCCAGGGGGCAGCTAGGTAGCACAGTAGATAGAGCTCCAGCCTTGGAGTCAGGAGGACCTGTGTTCAAATCTGGTCTCAGACACTTGATGCTTGCCAGCTGTGTGACCCTGTCCAAGTCACTTAACCCAGATTGCCTCACCAAAAAGAAAAAAAAACCCTTAAAAATCTAAAAAAAAAAGAAAAAGAAAAGCATGGTCCAGGTCAGCAGCAGTACAGGTATCAGGACTAGAAGCACAACAGAAGACTGTGAGTGTCATTAGCCTAATGTATGTTCTCAGAGGGATCTGGTGGTTCACAGATGGATCTATCCTAAAAGTGGGAAGGAAAAGAACCCAGGATGTTGAAATGAATAACCCTGACTTGAGAGGAACCTGTCTGCAGACCTCCTACATGAAGGTTTCTGGGAGAGTTTACAAATGTAAATTTACATCAAATTTACCAAATATAAATGCAAAAACTCTCACAACAAGCATTGATTTTTGATGCTCACTTTTGATGATCAGATTTTTGAGTATTTTCTTATCTGTGTCAAGGTTATTATTCTCAACCCTACCCCCTCCTTTCTTCTATCCATTTCTAGAATGTAAGTTTCATGAAGACTTTAAAGGACCATTCTCCTCTTGAATGTCTCTTCAAGAATGGGAAATTCACTTCCCTATGAGGCAGCCTATTCTACTCTATGATAGCCCTCGTTAGTTAGAAATTTTTGAGATGAAAATTACCTCCATGCAATTTCTGCCCATTGGTACTAATTCAGCATTATGGAGCAACACAATGTAAACCTGTTCTATTTTCTACGGGATTCTCTTGCTATTTCCTGTACTGCTCCTTCTCTATCTCCTATTCCTTTCCTCATCAGATAGGCATGGCACAGTGCCCTTCTCACTCTGTCTTCCCTTCACAGTCCCTCTCTGCCACTACACAGAGTTTGGCTGGGATGGCAATAGGAAATGAGGAGACAAATTCAGCTGTAGGAGATAGGCACCAGGGTGAAGGGTGAAGAAGAGAGGGTGAGGAGATAGCAGAGCCAATAATAGCAGCAGCTCTCTCCTTGTCAGGGCTAGCTACTAAGTCTACTCACCCTCCTGTATGAGTTAGCTGTGGCTTGAAGAGGTCCTTCCAACAACAAGACAACTAAACCAAATTCCATACCCCCAAGCTGAACCAAGATCCTGAGTTCACTCAGGATGCTAAATATATTTATTTCTAATGCTGAGTCCCAGGTCTAGAACTCCTGTTTTTTCATCTGCAAGTTAAGGAACACTGAGTGGACACTCCTTTGCTCGCTCAAAGAGAAGCAATAGTAAAAGACTAACCAAACTCATACATTCCCAATTTTCAGGATTTGAGAAAGCAATGAGTTCTCAGTGCCACTTGGTAGAGGTTATATATGCTTATTACGCTTTCTAGTTCTGTTGTGTTATATTGTATCTTATTGTATTATTCCATGCTATTCCAAGAGTAAATGTTGCATATGATATTCCAGCATACGGACCTGATTATGTGAAGAATCAATTCCATTATGCCAAGGTCATATGACTAGGGTTCTGCTGAAATACAACAAGGTCAGAAAATGAAATGGAGTCTCATCGTGGCTGGGGGAGGAAGCCTAGAGCCAAGTTCTAACTGGGTTGACTGGGTTCCAAATGGTTCAACCCAACTATTTGAAAATGAAAGAGAACATGGTATTCACTCTGTACTTCTGCCAGATGAGTATGTGCAAATTGCCAGAGGGAACACTGGACTCCCCAACATCACTTTCTAGTTAAGATGGACCAAAGGGGTTGTCCTCACTGTCACCCATTTGTTTACAAAAAAAATAGCTTCTTAGGGGTGGTACTTATCATCTTGTCATTTGAGAACTTTCTTCCAACTATTTTCATCCTTGGACTTCTGCCTTCTCCTAGCAGTAAATTGACTTGAGACTATAAGCACATAGCAGAAAGATCCTGTGTTTGCCTAGGTGAGCCTGAGTTCCTGGCTGTTCTTCTATTTCCTTCCCAAAGCACAGGTCACTAGTCATTGGAATGGACATTACAACCTTGGTGGGAACCTTGCAGGTTGAGAATTCTAGCATCAGGTGCCAGCTACCTGGAGGGAGATTATTTCTTTAATAGCACAATGTTCCTTGGAGGAGAACATGACCAGTGTGGGAACACCCAGTAGCTAAGCCTTGACTAGCCAAAGGATATGGACCTTGTGAATTGCTCAGACCCTGCAGAACCAAAGTGAAGGAGAACATGAAATATCTGTTCAGCAATCTCACAAAGCATCTTTACCTTTCAGGGGTTTTTCTTTCCTTCCGCTTCTTCAGCTGTATTCTCCCAGCTAGAGCCCCAGACACCCAAACGTGCAGCCTTCCTGCTATTCCTGCCACATCACCCTTCTAACTGGACCTCCAGATCTAACTCTTCACCAGGCTAATTGATGAGTGCTCTCTACATCCCCTCACTTACCCTCTCCCCCTTTTACACCTGTTGCTCCACGAACAGTTGTCATCAAATTGAGACTAGCATTGCTTCTGGAAAGGGTACATCAATAACCAAATGCCCTAAGGTTCCACTCACCATTCTTGTGATGTTTCCCTTCCATGGCCACAACCCCCTTCTTCATTGTTGTCTCCTCCTATAAAGATGTAAGTTTCTTGAGTAAGGCAGAAACTGCCTTACTTTTTTCTTTTTATCTCTAGTGTTTAGCACAGTATGCGGCCCATAGTAAGCACTTATTAGGTGCTTTTTTAATAGCACATATATCATTTTAAGGTTTACAAAGTGCTTTATATAAATTATCAGACAATTTTTCTTTTTAAAAAAATTATTCATTTAACTAGAGGTCCTAATGTAAAGAAGAAAATTTGACTTCACTGATATCACTGAGAGCTGATATGATGAAACCCATGGCTGGAATATGCCTCTGGATATTTAAACCTTATTTAAAACAAATAGGGGCCAGATAGGTAATGTAGTGAAAGAGCACCAACCCTGGAGACAAGAGTCTGAGTTCAAATCTGGCCTCAGACACTTACTAACTGTATGACCCTGGACAAGTCACTTACCCCTGAGTGCCTCCAAAAAATATATAAAAATTAACAAATAAGATAGATGAAATGTGTGTGGAGTATGACATTGTGTATTTAAGAAGATATACTTATGTACCAAAACGGACACAAAGGTGGAGAAGCATGATAGAAAGCATTTGAGTGAAGGTCAATAATTTTGTCTTTGCAGCATACTTTACAGAACACCTTGACAAAAAGAATAAGTAAATGAGGACTTTGGGAAACAGATCACAAGCCTGGCTCTGAGATATAATGGTGGTAAAAGGAAGACATTTGCATAATCTCTGTCTGTCTCTGTCTCTTTCTCTTATCTCTCTCTTCAAGAAAATTCAACAATTTCATTCGGCTAGGTTTCAGCCTCTTTCTTCTAGCTTGGTCAGTATCTGACTAAATTCTTTCTACCTCAGGTACCTTTGGGCTTGTCTAAGGGCTTCTGAGAAATGATGAGTCTCTATTTAGCTAAGATCATCCTTGAAAAGTATAGCCTGTCTCTGGAACTGTATCATATCACATGTGAGCATATACTGAACATTTTCCATCGAAAGTTGTTGTCAGATCTAAATTATATATGAGAGGGCATTCTCTGGCCCACTTCACTCGATGTAGTCACAGAAAACCCAGAATATGTTAATTGAATTGTGTTAATGAAGTGTAAAACTGACTGTTGAGATGTGTCTGTGCACTGATCCTTTGTAAAGTCCTGTTCCTTTAAAACACTGCCTTTACATAGAGCATTTTGATATTGAAAGGAGCAGAAATATTACTTTTGTTTAAAGAAAAATAATTTAATCAACTGGTAAATGATGTAAGGTATTGTCCCTTTCAGAGATAGACAGTTTAGTGCCTGGAAGGTATAGGAAAAGAACTTTTGTTTACCAAAACTACTAAAATTTGCATGTAAAGAGAGAATTGTCAGATGGGATGTGAACAGTTTGAGACAAAAAAAAATTATCTTTGACATAAATAAAAGATTCAAATAATCTAGTAAAAGACATAGATTGGTGCTTCCTTTGTATATGAACAGTTTGAAGGCTTACAAGGAACAGAGGAAAAACTTTAATTTATTAAAACTGATAAAAATGAGAGTATAAACACAATTGTCAGAAGCACAGATAGGTAAACTGGACCTCTTTGAAAACTTGCAGGACGGCTGAAACTGCAGGGCACTGTGGTCCTCTCACCTCATTTGTATATAACTGTTTTAAGTGTTAAGAGGTCAAAACTAAAAAAAGGGGGAAAACCATTCAATTGTTTTAGACTGTTTAAATAAGAACTGTTGATTCCACAAGGGAGATTTGGTGAGTTGTTACCTTCCTAGGTAAAAAGGGAGTTAGCACCAGGAGGCCCTGATCTAAACCAATGAAAGTGATGAAGATGGAAAAACAGCAGAGGGTAAATGATCATCTCTGTTGGAGATCTGTGATGAAGTAGGAGCAGCAGCAGAAAGACAAGAATCCTTTGCCTTGAAGATTCCTGATTGGCTGAAGAAAAATAGGAGCTGATTGGATTAGAGCTTCATTGTAAATTATTACTCTTTAGCGCCACCTACAGTTTGAAAAAGATGAAGTCTTTCAGAAGTAGAGATCTCTTGATCTCTACTGTCCTCTCTGGTTTGAGAGAGAAAAGCAAGAAGGTAAAAGAGGCTTACCAGTTGCTATGGGCTGAGTTTCAACTCTGCCATCAGTTGATTGAAAAATGCATCATTCTGGTGAGTGAATAGCGGTCTAGGTTTGTCTGTAATGACAATGCTTTTATCCTGAGGAGCTGTGCAGTTCTTTAAAGGGAACCGTTAGCTAAATCAAGGTGTAATGCTTTGTCAGTGTAATTTTAACAGTGATTACAAGTTGAAAGTTCTTAGAATACTTCATGGTTAGCCAACAGGAAATAACTTGAATTTCCTAGCTGGAGAGAAGTGAAGCTCAAAAGGGGAGCGGTTAGCAGAGAAATGGTGATATGTGGTACACATGTTGCTGCTTAGGCTAATGATAGCAAAACCTTCAGTCTATACTTGTAATTTATCCAGAGCACATGAGTTTTCCTCCCTCATGTGCTTTCCTGACTGGTTTCTATAATTGTGTGTCCGCTCTCCTCCTTAGAAACTCAGTTCAGGGGCAAGAGAGTGTGACCTAGGTTTCTGTGTGGATTGTGATATATTTATTATTCCTGCATTTTCTTTGATATATGAGTACCTGTGGCGTTTGGACTTGAGACTTTTTGTTCAGTAAATGTTATAATTAAGAGTCATCATTGTTAGTGGCTGGTTTGTTTAAATGGTAATGCGTCTTTGGGACCTTAAGAGTTAAAATATTAGCTAAGGAGGAACGTATTCCCCACCGATAAGATTACAACTAGGACAAGAAAAAAGAAAGTGTCTTTCTCTGTAAAGCTAGTCCTACCAGTTATGTGGTACAGAGAAAGTGACAGATGTCCACAAGCTTGTGAGAGAGGCAAGGTGCTACAGTGTGAGTCACTTGTAACAACTTTAACAGGTGTGAACAAAACTAATTAGTCATCTCTCTAGGAGGGTGTTCAACAGCTAAACCCTGAGGAGTACAAGTAATCACAGAGTGAGACTGATATATAGGAGAAAGACACTTCAGTCATGTAACTTTGAAGGTGAGTTACTGTAACACTAGAAGATACTGTGTCCTTCATGGAGCAGACACACTCTAGGAAGACATAGATATATAGAGAAAATCACACGAGGAAGAAAGCAGCTACAAGGATAAGACAAGGATAATGCAATCAAGCATTAGGCTGGGGGCAGCTAGGTAGTGCAGGGGAAAGAGCTCTGGTCTTGGAGTCAGGAGGACCTGAGTTTAAATCTGCCTTCACACACTTGACACTTACTAGTTGTGTGACCCTGGGCAAGCCACCTAACCTGATTGCTTCACCAAAAAAAAAAAAAAATTAGGCTGTGTAGAAAAACAGACCCTGGGAATTCAGCATCAGGACTTTACAAAGAGAGAAAGCCCTTTGGACCCTTAGGTGCTAGGAGTTGCCTTTGCCCCACATTTCCTACCTGTGTACCTCACTACTACTGTACCCTAACTTTGAGCCCACTCTTTCTATGGATCCTGTATATATTTGAGGGAGGGTATGCTCAAGTCTTGTATCTGTGAGAGTAATATTTTATAACTACAGTTTTCCTTTCTACATCATGGGGATTAGGGGTATGGTACCCCCACTACCTAGAATATCCGTGTAAAATCCATAGCAGTAGATCCTTCACCTTCGCTTTCCTTTAGGAAATCACATAAGAACTTACTCTTTTCTCATATGATACCGGAGTCCATCGGAATGCCTTTTTTTATAACAATCCTGTATTTCTGAGTTTCTAAACTTCTGCTGGCCATCACATATTGTCAGTGGCTTCCACTAAAATCCCCCAAAATTCCCATTTAATTTCTTACTCAGACCCACAATATATCAGAACTATGACAGGGAAGTTCATGATTTGGAAGGGATAACTATACTATTTTTGCTATGTCACTTGAGTAAATGCCTTTACTTAAAGTTAATCTAGTGTGCTGGAATGGTTGTTAATGGAAAATAAACTGGTGAGGGCTCATGAGTGACAGTATTAAGAGTACAGACCCACAGTGTTACTCCAGAGCTGCCCTCTGGGAACCCAACCTACAGGTATGAGTGCAATTTGAAGGGAGAGTGGGACGACTACCAGGGGAAATGGTACATAGATGACTCTAATTAATATTTACAGTGCTAGACTCTCTCCTCACTCTTGCACAGTACTGCCACTCTTTTAATCTCGACAATCCCTATTAATAAATTTTCAATTGTACTCTGTTGCTCTAGAAGAAATCCAAACTCCTTAGCCTGGCATTCAGTTGCCCACAAGCTGAGCCCTGCATTCCCATCTGTCCTTACCTGCCAATATCTTCCGTAGTGAAAAAAGGCTGAAATTTAGAGGAGCCCTAATTCAGCCAAACAAATAGTCTTATATACCATCAAAACAGCAAAGAATCCTAGATTTTCTCAATATTTTCTCCACTGTAGTATCCACACAACAACATCCTGTGCCATCTGTATCCCCAAGTGCTCAGCATAGTGCCTGTCATAGTGCTTAACAAATGTTGTTGAATAACCATCATTTTTATCCACCTCTTTCTGTACCCCAAATATTGGAGCACCTGTATGAACATTTCATGAATAGCAGTGCACCATTTGGGCAGTCTGAGCATATGTCCTTAATTATGTTTTTTGTGCTACTACCCTCGTATAAATAATTATTGATGATATACTTCAATCTAATTACCAACCATCTTTCCATCATCTTTTGTGTCTGGGACTCATGAATAAATATGTGTATATATTCTACATATATCCGGTCAACAGGCAACCACAACTTTATGAAACTTTCGTGAAAACTAGATTTATTACAAGAGAAATGAACATGCATATGGAACCCAAAGAGCTCATAATCCATACAGAAGTTTGCATATTTATAACAGTAGAACAAAGGAAGGAGGAGAAAGCACAAATCTCCACCTAAAGGGGCATGGCATGGAAAGGGGTTTCCTCTTTTTCTGTTCTTCTTTGTACAAGGAGGAGCAAGGTGATGGCAAAAGCTGCACCTTTTCCCTTGGGAACTACTAGACCAGGGGTGGAGCCTGCAGCCTCAAGGCCATATGTACCCTTCTGGATGCTTGGTATGGCCTTTTGATTGAGTCTAAGTCCCTTTTTTTTTGTTCTGTCAAGTTTGGATTCAGTCAAAGGGCTGCACTTGAGGACCTAGACAGCCACATACGGCCTCAAGGCTGCAGGTTCCCCACCCCTGTGCTAGATCATGAAGATGTGATGGTTCAGTTTAGTTACAAGGGTCCTAGCTGCACAAGCATTTTCCCAGACCAGTGTAGACTGACTGGCCCCTGCCTTGGCTCCCAAGGACACATAGAGAATCCAGTTTGGGATTCAAACAACAAAATTATGTCAGCTCTGAGTGGGGTGGTGGTGGAAGGGGGGGTGACTTTGTCCTTGATGCATTCAGGGCCTCCTGTACACTCTGGGGTCCAGTGTTTCTGGAAAATATGGCAACTCAAAAAGACAAGTTCAGGGGACCCCTTAACATTCTTTAACATTATACACACACACAAATATGTGTGTGTGTCTACATATATGTAAATGTTTATGTGTATATATGGGAGAGAAAAGCATAGGTAACAGATAATGCTACATGGCATAGTGTATACAGCACTGGACTTGAAGTTAGGAATTACGATCTTGACTTATATACCATCATCCATGACTACAATTTGGAATAGATAACATAGTTTATAGACTAGAATAGATATGTAGGATTCCATAAGCCACATACAAAAGATTGGTCCCACTGCTTTATAGCCGCATCTCACATAATGAATCATTTGTAAAAGCTACATCTGAATTCACCTTTGGGGAGTAGATATGGTGACAGCCAAAGAAGCCATGTGCTATACGGCTGGTTCTACCTTGCCAAAGAAAAGTAGAAAATGGAAGTAATATCCATTCTAAAGACAAAGTGTAGATCTTCATGATTTGCTTTGCCCGGTCAGGTTCAGGCATATGTTATAAGTGAGGTCGACTGCCCTTACCTTCCTAGGTGATCCTCCTACCATTCGCTGTTTTTGATGGGCTAGTACTACAAGAAGCTAGGCAATTAAATATTGAGATATTTCTCTAAATGTAGCAAACTTCAGTTAGAATTTTGAATGTGTTGAGTTTCACACAGTTCCCTGAGGGTTAATGATAATACCTATTACTTCTATAATACTTTAAGGTTGACAAAGTAATGTAAACAGCAATTTTATCTCTATGATTAACCGTCATCTCATTTAAACCTCACACCAACCCTAAAGGTAAGCAGGAAGTTCATTACCAACCCTATTTTTCAAAAGAGGAAACTGTGACTGAGAAATTCAATGATTTGCCCACCAACACCATTGTCCAGGACTAGAACCTGAGTCTGCTGATTCCCTGAGCAGTGTTTGTACTGGTACATCAGCGCAGCTGAGCTCAAATAGAAATGGTGGCCACTAAACCATAGCTAAGGATCCCTGTGGGTGGCATCTTGACCTAGAAAACCATGTACGTGCATGCGGGGTGTGTGTGTGTGTGTGAGAGAGAGAGACTGTTTTACACACACACACACACACACACACACACACACACACACACACAATGAACACATTAAAATCAGATAGGACCTACATTTTAATCTGTTTTGGTCCATACTCAGGATTATGGGGGAGGGGAGGGTAACAAAAATTGGCTGCCTCTTAAGTGACTAAAGCTTTGAGTTTCTAAAACCTCTGAAGAGAACTCTTTACAATGAAAATCTATCAATCAAGAAGCATTTATTAAGCCTTTACTATATATATATATGATATATATATATACACACACAC
The DNA here is from genome assembly GCF_003287225.1 of Phascolarctos cinereus. Lineage (NCBI taxonomy): Eukaryota > Metazoa > Chordata > Mammalia > Diprotodontia > Phascolarctidae > Phascolarctos > Phascolarctos cinereus. The sequence continues at coordinate 418,732,588 of NW_027555958.1, read as the reverse complement.
ATATATACATACATATACATGTATAGTATGTATATATGTATACACATATACACACAATATAGAGAGAAGAAATTTCCTCCTAAAATGTTGCCATGTAGGTGATTGGTTGCTATAAAAAATGAAGAACTCTGTGGAAACACCAGAATTTGACTGCACTACGTGACAGGGAGGCATTTCTAATATTTCTGTTTGGATTTGTTTCTCTGGCATTAGTCCAGCCCTTATCACCAAATTAATATTTGCGTAGGGCCTCTGACCTTGAGCTTTATCACCATGTAAAAATACAAAACATGTTGGTGAACGAGGGGTCTATTCCAGCTGATAAGCTTACAAAAACTGATAACTGAATATGCCCTTTGGTATATAATTTAAAATTTTTTTTAGGCAATTGGAATTAAGTGACTTGCCCAGGGTCACACAGCTAGTAAGTGTCTGAGGCCAGATTTGAACTCAGGTCTTCCTGACTCCAGGGGCTGGTGCTCTATCCACTGTACCACCTAGCTGCCCCCTTAAATTTTTTTTAAATTTTAATTTTTTTATTATTTTGAACTTGTCAGACATCAACAAAGACAAACTTCTCCCTGTACAAAGAAGAACAGAAAAAGAGGAAACCATGAATCCCCACTCCATGTACAATTTTATTTTTGAATATTTTAAATTTAATCTGGTAGCTTATCTGTGTCCCCTCCGGAACTTCCTTCTGTTCTCTCATGTTTCTTTCAATGATTCATTGATTCTCTTTTCTTTATTTTTCTTCCTTTTTCAGTATCACTATGGATATCCTCCCATTCCTCACAACTGTCCCCTCTGTCCCCCCAAAAATATAGGTCTCCCCTTGTAACAAATGAGAATGGTCACACAAACCAAATCCAAACACTGAAAATGTATGTCTCATTCATCACCTCTCTGCAAGAGGTGGGAAGTATTATTTATCATCAGTCACGTAGGGTCCTGATTGGTCATTGTATTGATCAGAGTTGAGTCTTTCACACTTGTTTTCCTTTACAATGTTGGAGTCATTATAGAAATTGTTCTTATGATTCTGCTCACTTTTTCCTCTGCATAAGCTGATATAAGACTTCCTAGATTTCTCTGAAATTGTTATTTCTTACAGAGAAATGATATTCCATTCCATTCTATTAATACTAAAAGTTACCTAAATACAGATATATATTTACGTATGTATGTGTGTGTGCATGTGTGTGTATGTATGTATGTATAAATGCTTTCAGGCCTTCAAAGCCCTTTAAATACATTATTACATTTGATCCTCACAACGAAGTTTTGAGATAGCTTCTATGAAAACCCCCGTTTTAGAGAGGTGGCTACTGACATTGAGAGAAGATAAATGATGTGCCAAAAGTCACACAGCTGATGAATGTCTGAGGCAGGATTTGAACTCAGGTCTTCGGGCCTCTGAGTCCAGCATTCCATCTCCTGTACCACCTAGATGTCACTTGGCTATACCATAATTTGTTCAGCCATTCTCCAATTGATGGGCAGCCATTTGGTTTACAGGTCTTTGCCGCAACAAAAAAGGATGTTATAAATATTTTTGTACACATGGTTCCTCCCTCTCTATCTTTGACCTCTTTGAGGTATAAGCCTAATAGTGGCTCATGTACAGTTCAATGACTTTTGGGGTAAAATTCCAACTGCTTTCCAGATTGGTTACTGCTTCACCTACAGTTCAACAAAGTGTCTGTCCTCCCACATACCCTCCACCATTGTCATTTTCCATTTCTGTCATCTTTGCTAATCTTATGGGTGTAAGATGAGACCTTAGAGTTGCTTCAATTTGCATTTCTTTTATTATTAGTGATTCCAAGCTTTTTTTTCATGTTGTTGTTGATAATATAACTTCCTTCTTTTGAGAACTGCCTTCCTTGTTCTTTGCCTTGTTTGATCTATTGAGGAATGACTCTGCTATAGACACACACATACACACATATGTATATATGTATACATGTATATATTTACACACACACATGCTCTGATATTTAAGACACTTTGGGAATTGATAATGTAGGTATACATATATGATAAATTCCCTATCTGTCTTGAATATGAGATAAATTGTGCCAATTTGCCCCCATGAAATTGTTTCCTTTCTCATTCCAACTGCATTAAGTTTGTTTGTGCAATTAAAAAAAAAATTAGGGGACAACTAGGTGGCTCAGTGGCTAGAGCTCTAGCCTTGGAGTCAGAAGGATCCGAGTTCAAATCCAGCCTCAGACACAGAACACTTACTAGCTGTGTGACCCTGGGCAAGTCATTTAACCCCAATTGTCACACCCCCCAAAAAAAGAAAAAAATTTTTTATGTAAACTTGTCCATTGACTTGTCTGCTGTGATCCTGTCCATCCCTCATTTTCTATATAATTGAACAAGTATTTATTGAACTTCTATCATTAAACCAGTAGAGTTGGGGGTTTGGGAAGAGAGGATAAGAAATGGCCTCTACCCTCAAGGATCTTAAAGTCTATGTGGGGAGCCATGGCTTCTATACATGAAACAACTAGAACAATTTACAACAGTATAGTTTATATGTCAGAGACTATATTGGTATGGGAGGTCAAGAAGAGCTAAAGTGGCCAGGGAAATCTACTTAGATGAGATGGAGGACTTGAGATGGGCTGTGAACTGGAAAAAATGGGAGGGCATTCCAGGTGGAAAAAAAGCATGATCAAAAGTATCTCTTTTCACTTCTTTTAGCCTTTCTATATGAGAGCCAAAAGGGGCTTGGTTGCCCCTGAGACTTTTGTTGATTAATTTTTCAATTTAAATTTTTATAATTTTTCATTAAAATTTTTATTGTGTATTTTCAAAAATGTTACCTTCATTTCCCAATACATCCCTCCCCTTCCCTCTCCCAGAGAGCTATTGGTAATGAGTTGTTGCTTATTTGTTTTTTAATTGACAATATAGTCTAGCCATGAAATTCAACACTGGTCCACATGCCCAAGGACTTAAAGAAATTAATGCAGGTGTCATGGAAGAATGACAGAAGGTCTAAGAGAAATGGACTCTCCTCTTCATATACGTTGGATTTTGGTGGGCATCGTTTCACTGTGGTTAGTCTACTGATAAAAGGAATTAACAGAGGACACTGGGAATGACTAGCAGGGGGAGAGGGTAGTAATTAGTGGAGAGGCAGAGGACAATGGAAATCTTCTAAGTTAAGTCAAATTCCCATGGCCAGTGGTGTTTGGGAATTTCAGTTAAAACTCATTACATCAGTAGTATTAAAGGATAAAGCTAATGTCCATATACTAGTTTGTGAGAAAGAGAGACATCATACAACATGGCATACATGAAGAAAATGATCTGTAGATATGACCAAATAATTATAACTCACAATTTATAGTGCTTTTGAGATTTATAGGCATTTTCCTTACAAATACCCTTTGTGAAGTACAAGTCACTTCAGTGCCTTGGGCAACTTTCTAAGACTATCAATAGCAGAAGAGTTGCTGATGTCCATTGTTGAGGGAGTTTCCTCACTGGGAGGACCCTACACCCAATATATTTAGTTCTAGGCATCAACATGGGAAACTTCTATTTTGGGAATTCCTTCCAACCTTCTGCAAACTCAGTGCCCTCTTAAGGCACTGAGAAGACAAGTGACTTGCCCACTGTCACATAGCCAGAACATGTCAGAGGCAGGTCTTCTTTACTCCAAGGCTTGCCCCCTAACCATCCCATGATACCACCTCTCATTATAATATACAACTATGCCAATTATGTGTGTATATATACATATATATATATATGTATATATATATGTATATATATATATAAAACATAGATAAATCATATATAATCATGACTGTTTTACAGATGAGTAAAGCGAAACTAAAAGCAACTAAATTACTTGCTCAAAGCCACACAGCAAGTTTCTAAAGCGGAACTTGGAACTAGTATCTTCAGAATCCTTATCCAGTGGTCTTTCCACTACCATGTATCAAATCTATGATCAGATGAGACCTGCTATAAAACAGCATTTTATTGTATTTGCAAAGCAGAATTGGTGTTGGGCCATAGTTAGATGTCTTTATTTTTCAAAATAATCCCTTCTTCTTTAAATCCAAAATGATTTTTTTTATAGATGCATAGGCATAAAATATACAAGGTAGCAAACCTATGGGTCATGTTGGCAGATAATGACCAAAGAAAATAGCATACATCAAAATGGACGCAGTGGGGATGATTCATTGCTATGGAGAAAAATACCGCCAATGTCATCTTCCAATGTGCATGACTCCACCCAAAACTTGTAGTCCTTTTTCGCAAAGTCGGTTGAAAGGTTTGATAGTTCTTTGATTTTTCTCTAACAAGTAGCAATTTAGTATGCATCAGGCCTGCCAAAGAAAAAGCAAGAGATTGTGAATTAAATGTGAGATTGATTATCCCTAGGATCTTCTGTAGATAGAAAATACTAGAAAGAATTTCTATTTTGGACTGGAAATATGTTTTGGTTGGGATAGGGAACTCCCAATGTGGAAACTCCCTCTGCCAATGCAGATCAGCAAGTCCTCTGTAACTTAAACTCTTGGAGAGTTGAGTGGGGCCTTGAGAGTTTAAGCAGCTTGCCCTGGTCTCTCAGCCAGTATATGTCAGAGGCAGGACAGACCTCTGCTCTTCCTGACTCTCAAGTCTCTCTAACTCCTACAGCAAGCTACCTCTCATTTATATGCTTTCACACAGCATATAAATGTGTTCAAGTTTGCATATTACTTTCTTTACATACGTTTTCTCTTTTGAGATTCACAACAACCCTGAGAGATAAATAAATATTAAGGATAAGAGTAAGACTGAGTTAGGGATAAGATTAAGGAACTTGTAACTTCATTGGCATGGGGTGTATAAAATTTTTAAGAGACTGTTTTGTTTTTTACATCTGTAGCGTCTGAAATAGAACAAATCCTTAATAAATACTTGTTGAATAGAGCTGAAATTGATATGCTTAAACTATATGGTCCATTGGTTCAATCAATGCTTGTTGACTGACTTTCCAATCTATTAGTTACTATTTCTTGAGCATTGACAATGCAAAGCATTGGGATAGATGCAGTGAAAAGTGTAAAGATGTGTGCGACTTGTCCTTTCTTCAAAGAGCTTATCATGCATCTGGTTGGGGAACTAGATATCTGCGCAAGAAAAATAATTATCTTAAAGAATGACAAACAAATAGGACAGATACAAAATGACACTGGAATTCAAAGAACTTTGGGCAGAAATGCTCAGGGAAGATTTCATAGAACAGGTGGGGTACGTAAGCTGGGCAGGATTTTTGATAGCTGGAAAAGCGTGGAAGGCCATTCCAAGCAAGAAGGCATGGCATGAGTAGGAAAGGCCAAGGCAAATAAACTGAGGCTTAAAGAGGTTCATTGTTTTCTCTACACCATTAGTAAGAAGTGGAGCTGGGGGACAGCTAGATGGCGCAGTGGATAGAGCTCTGGCCTTGGAGTGAGAAGGAACTGAGTTCAAATCCAGTCTCAGACCCATGATACTTAATAGTTATTTGATCATGGGTAAGTCACTTAACCCCAATCGCCTCACCTCAAAAAAGAAAAAAAGTGGAGCTGGGACTCAAACTAGGGTCTCCAAGATTCCCAGTTCTGTGCTCTTTCTACAATTTCTCTGATATGACCTTTGGACTTTATTAGGGTCGTTCTTTTTTCCCAAAACAAATCATTGTTTAATGCTCCAATGCTCAATGCTCCATTGTTCAATGTTGAGTAGAGAACAAGCAAATGGTGAAATAATGCTGTTCTGCCAGCATTCAGAAAACTCCACTCCCAGTTCCATGGGCACCTAACTAATTTCTGATTAGCTTTAGTGTTTTCTAATATCAAGGGTTGTGGGGTGAATGTCACCCAGCTTCCTTTTATCCCTATTGGTGGGGTGGTATCCGTTAAGACCCTTTGACTCTCTGGATATCTGTGGTTTTAATCCTTGGTCTGTTTTGGCTCTTATATGAACAAGTTCTGTTCACAACCTCGTTACGTTTCCAGAGTTTCTATTCTGCCTGGGCAAATGATTACCCGAGAGATGAGATACACAGGAAGATGCGATGCCCAACATCAGATGAGAGTGTTTCTAAAACTTGAGGTTTTGTGTTTTTTTGGCTTTTTTTTTCTTCCCCCAGTGCTTTGATCTTTAGCCTGGTGAGCATGTTTGCAGCTGCATTTGAACAGCTCAAGTTCACTATGAATGCAGAGCCTGGGAACCTGGGTCCTGGCTTGACTGTGGTCTCAAAGACTTGCTATATTTGGTTCCCTTTTGGCCTTTCCAGGAACATGGTGACATTTTGCCCAAAGCAAAGCTGTTATTTATTTCATGAAACTAAATCTCTCACCATCTGAAATCAATTCCTCTACTAATCCAAGTCAAAATAGCTTTTTGAGACTGAAACCACCACTGTTGGTTTTGACTCTCTCTGATTTCTCCTTCTTTCTGATTGCCCCTTCTTCTTCCCAGAAGAGACCAGAAAGTCCCTGCAGGTTAACAAGCCTAGTTAGAGCCCCTGCAAGTTTGATGTGGTTTCTGCTCCCCTCCCTTAGTCAGCTATCCAGTTCTGTCCAATCCCAGCTGAAAAGTGCTTTTCTTCACTCCTTGAAGAGTTACCGGTTGGTTTTCCAATTTGACATCACCGTCTAGTTAACATATAACATTGTTAGGAGCATTTGAGTTGTAGAATGGATAAACCTTGGCCTTGAAGCCAGAAATACTCAAGTTAATAGTAATTATCAGTATTATTGTAATGACAAATGATAATAAAAATAACAATAGCTAATATTTCCATACCATTGTAAGATCTGCAAAACACTTTACATGTATTATCTTACTCAAGTTCTACCTTTGACCACATACTGGCTATGTGACCAAGGGCAATTCATGTGGCATCTCAATGCCTATGCCAGCTCTTGAAGACTTGGACTTGTACAGAAGGTGCCAACCAACTCTCGTCAAAGGAATTTCCTCACCCTAGAATTTCCTAGTTTCTTTAGTATTGCTATTAATTTTCTTTCACAGATATCTAGCTCCCCAACAAGATGGAGGAGAGGACAAGTCTTGCATGTCTTTTTATTTTCCACTGCATCTATCCTGATGCCTTGCATTGTCAATGCTCAAGAAATAGTCACTTAAGATTGGACAGTCAATCAACAAACATCAATTGAACCAATGGACCATACAGCTTAAGCGTATCAATTTTGGTTCAGTTCAATAAGGATATATTAAGGACTCATTCTGTTCCAGATGCTAGGGATGTAAAAACAAAAACGAAAGTGTATGTGTAAATTTTAAAAGTTTATCTTCTACTAGGAGGAGGGGAAACAACATTGATACAAATAAATAGCTACAAAATACACAGAAAATAAATGTAAAATAATTTTTCAGGGGTCTATAATTTCCTAAGTGTGAAGACTGGTTCCCATAAAAAAAAAAAAAACTCATTTAAGGCATTGCAGAAGGCTTAGAGAGATTGAGGGCAAGGACTATCTTTTGCCTTTTTTTGTATCCCCAGTGCTTAGCACAGTGCCTGGCACATAGTAGGCCCTTAATGAATGCTTATTGATTGATGTCACACAGCTGATATTATTAGAATTTGAACTTGCTTCTTCCTGATTTCAACACCAGCACTCTAGCACTAACCATAGTTTACTCTGGTAACCCCGGAACCACAGGGTCAGGATTAGTTTAATTTCTGGAGCTTACAATTCTATCACTTTTTAATTTTAAGTTAATATTGATACATTTAAATTTCCTGCCTGCATGTCCATTGTGTTCCTCAAGGGAGATCAATAAATATTAATTGGTTTGAATTGCTTTCAACTAGAAGCAATTTTAGTAGCTGGGGCTTTTGCAGCTGCCAGCTTGTCCCCTGATACCAGGTAAATCTTTCACACAGTGGGTGTGGCCAGGAAATAAATCTGTAGATGTTATCAGTTTCCAGCCTTGCGATTCCCACATGACCAACAAAGTTGGGGGTGAAGGGTGGGGAGAGGGGGAGGGGAGAGAAACCATCTACACTAGCAAGCAGTATTTACTAAATCCATCGAGACAAAAATTACCCTCTTGTGCTCTAGCCTCAGTCCCAGACTCCCCAGAGACCCAGCATACTCTCTATTGGCCAATTGGGATGCTTTTGAATTCTCATCTCAACAATTCCTATTACCTAATATGTTTCTTCCTAAAATCTCAAAAAAATGAAAAACTTTATCTACCACCCTGAAACCTAAAGAAAGACAATTTAGCAATCCCTCTTGTGAATGAATTTTTAATGTTAAATTAAAGTTAATATTTACATGGACCCTACATTTGGGCATTCACCTTTTTAAGGGCAGGGAAGAATAAATCCCTAGAACTGCCTTCTTCAAAGGGAAATCTTGGACAGTCTAGAAAGGGTCCCCAAATTTAAATAGGGTACACCACATAAACATAAATGGATGAGTATTAGTTTTTTTGTTCTTTGTGTTTTGTTCCACAAACCCTAAGAATGACGTTCTTGTCAGTTCCACCTGCTGATTTCAGTTGGGCCAGAAGCATGAATGCACATTTTGGAATAAGCATGAAGGGACAGCTCAGCTACAGTTTGGAAGGCATCCTTAGCAAGGCAAGGACCCAGCAGAGGTGAGAGATTAGAAGACATTTTGACAGAGGAAGTTCCTTAATGAAAGACACTTACCTTCTGGGAGACTTCTTGCCTATCAATGGGGAAAAAAAGAAACAAATGTCATCAACAAAAATAGGTAAGAAAATGATACCAAGATTCATCATACTTTTATTAAGGAAGGCTTCAGAAAGATTTTCCCTTTCCACCTCCAACTATTTTTTAAAATTCAACTCAACTAAACCTTTACTATGTCTACTCTATAGACAATGCTGGGCCTGGCATATGTTCCTTTTGAAGTTTACTGATTAGAGATATTAATTCTAAGAGACCTAATAAATGTGATCTAACTGTTGGTACCATTATCAGAATTTGACTACAGGTAATGATGAGTGATGGAGTAGGTTTGGAGTAGTTGGAAGCCTTGGGTTGAAGCTTTGGGCAAGTCACCCAATTGTTCTAGGCCTCATCTATAAGATCAGAAGATTAGACTCATTGAGAGACTAATGTCCTTTCAAGCTCTAAATTCTCAAAGTGACAGGGAATACTGGGCTAGAGGGGACCATGGGTCTGACCCAGAATGACAATGCTTGTATCTTCCTAGAGGCTGTCACACGATGGGACGACCGCTATATTTGGAGGCAGAGAACCAACCTTCACATCCTGGCTTTGCTCCCTGCTCCCTGAGTGACCTTTGGCAAATCACTTGATCTGTCTGGATTCCTCATATATAAAATAAGAGAACCGGACTAGGTCATCTCAAGCTCTAAATCTCTGGTCCTTTGGGACCAGCTCTTGCTCTAGGCAGAACTTCTTAAACTTTTTTGGTGTCATGGAACCCTTTGGCCATCTGGTAAAAACTATGGACCCCTTCTCAGAATTATGTTTTTAAATGCATACAATAAAATAAAATAAACAATATAATATAACACAATAAAATAAAACAAAAATATGAGAAAGGATTACAAAAGAAAAAATTATGTTGAATAAAGATTGGATTTTCCCATGGGTTCCTTGAAATCTATCCACAGACCCCTTATGAGTCCATGAAACCTAGGTTAAGAACTCTTTCTCTAGGGGAGCTGGAGCAAAAAAAAAAAAAGATCATTATAGAAATAGTCCCAGGAGAAAAATTTCTTCCCAACGTTCATTTTGTTGATAATGTGGCTCAGGTGCAACTAATACATTCATTCGAAAAAGCAACTACTATTTTATTGTTGTTGTTCAGTCATATCTGACTCTTTGTGACCCCATTTGGGGTTTTCTTGGCAAAGATACAGGAGTGGGTTGCTATTTCCTTCTCCAGTTCATTTTACAGACGAGGAGCTGAGGCAACAGGGTGAGTGAGTTGCCAAGGTCATAAAGCTAGGAAGAGTCTGAGGCCAGATTTGAACTTAGGAAGATGAGTCTTCCTGACTTCAGGCCCAATGCTCTATCCACTGCACCACCTAGTGTTCTATCTATTATTTTATGGTAACCCGAATTACCTATGACTTCTGTAATCTGTCTGGGCTTCTCTTCATTACCGTATCTGTAACTAGTCTAACTACTATTGGGTATTAGGGACAAACAGACAAAAACAAAAGTTTCTGCCCTCAAGAAGCTTGAGCAAGAGATAAAGATCAAGCCAGAAATATGATTTTATCTGTAGAAAAACATGAACAAAAATATGTAGCCTTCTGCTTTTCTTCTGTATCATATCTGACTTGTCTCTGGCCTCTCATGTATGTTGTCTCCTGCATTAGAATGTGAGCTCCTCAAGTTTGTATTCATACTGCTTTGTACCTAATAAGCATTAAGTAAATGCTTTTTCATTCATTCATTCATTCATTACAAATTTTGTTGCCTATTTTTATGTGCTTTTCTCTCAAGTAAAAAACAATGAAAGCTACAGCTGTACATCAATAAGGGTCCAGTCCTATAGAGAGAGCTTATTTTTAGAGAAAAGGGAACTAAGTGGGTATGTGTTTAGTTTCAAGCCCTATTCTCATCCTGTGCATGGGTTCATGTGGAAAACTCTCCCAACCACAAAACATACACAACAATGCATTAGTTTGAATGAAGGCCAGTGGTGGATTCAGGCCACATCTGGTTAGGGATTTAAGTTTTTATTCTGGTTTTGTTATTATGCAACCAAAAAAAGTTGTCCCTAAAGCACTTCTGCCTCAGTTTCCTCCTCTGGTACTTGCTGACCTTACAGTGATGATAAAAGGTACGAGAAGTTCTGATTTGTGCAGATGCTCAGCCAGTCCTTGTGATACAGGAGATTGAAAAATGTTCTCCACTCTACCATTTCCCCCTCTTATTGTGTAAAAGGGAACCAGCTAAGCAAAGGTTAAGAGGAAAGACATGCTTCTGGTACCCTTCTATGTTCTAGTCTCATCTTGGGCTGGGGAGCAAAAAGGAAACCATTACTGAACCTATTATATTCTGTCTTGGTGGGAATGTGCTTGGAGGGGAGAGGAAGGGAAATGTTCCCAGGTCCAGATCCTAAGGCTCTTGTTTAGGTCAAAGGCTCTGGGTGGACCTCTGAAGGGCTGTATGGGAACTGAGCCTTTCTACCAACCTGTAGTTTCCACACTTGGACCTCCCTCCCTTCAGTTTCTCACATTCCCTTCCCAAGTTTCCTCAGCATTCTCACTTCTCTTAGACTCCTCAGACCTTTTAATCACTTTCTCTGCCCCACTGGGTCCTTTCCTCTCTCCATCAAATTCCTCTTTCCCCTAACTCCCTGCAGAAGGAAGAGAAAGACAAATTCCCAAAACTTCCACATTTCCTGACCCCCCTGAACCACAGGGTGTTTATTTTTCTTCACAAAAAAGCAATGTTATAAACTGGTTAAGTTCCCAGCTAGCCCATAATATAACTGAAATACCACATGTTTTCAACATAGTCATGTGCTGTTTTTTCATTGTACGTGAACCATATTTCAGTTACATTTTTATTTAAATAACCACCTCAGATCTATTTAGCTAACCGCCATTTGCAACGCTCTTGTTATGAAGAAACCTGTTTTGAGTTCCAAGCAATTTGCTTGCAAACAAACTCTTGAAAGTCTGGCCTATTAGTAAATTGGGACTATCTATGTTAGAATTCAACTCAACAAATATTTATTGGGCACCTACTATGTGCAATGTGCTATATTAAGTTCTACGGGAGGGGAAGAGAATGAATAAGACATGGTCCTCATCCTTAAGGAGATTACAATCTGACAGGGAGCATTTTTTTCTAAATCTGAGCTTTTTAAAAGTAGCTTTACGGCAGTCCTAATTGCCTATGAATTCTGTGATCTTTCTGGGCGTCTCTTTTCTTCGTTGGCATAACCGTAACTAATTTAGCTTTTATCTGTTTCCTGTTTGCCCCCACTTTGAAATTCCCACAGCGGTGGCACGTCAATCATCATGCTATCCGTCTGAGATCTCGTACAGAAATGACTCTGGGGGAGAAGACTGAAAAAAAACAACCCACCACCTTTCTCATTACCGCCAATTTCAGCCTTGGCCAAACTCCTTGTTGGATAACATAGGCTCGGACTGTTCAGGCATTGAAATGTAGACGTAAAGCATCTCCTTATTCAAAATCTTTAAAGGCTGTCTAGGCAAATGGTTACTTCAGGGGTCCATGAACTGTTTTCAGAGCACAACCTGTTGCCAGGAGGAAAAGAGCCCCCCAAACAATACATGGAAGCTGCCCACTCCTTTACCCTTTTATTCTGGGTTGCAGGAGGCAATGAGAATTAATAGGGAACTATGAGATCATAGGATCATAGATTTAAGGCTGGAAGGACTCTTGAAGATCATCTTATATAATCTTATCATTTTCAAATTGGATCATACATTTAGATCTGGAAGGGTCCTTAAAGATCATCTAATCTACCCTCCCTACCCCATTTCACAGATGAGGATCCTGAGGCCCTGAGTGGTTAAGTGAACTACCCAAAGTCACAAAGATAGCATGTGGCAGGTCTCGGATTTGAACTAGGGACAGTATTTGAGCCAAGATTCCAATTCCAAGGCTAGCATATGTTCCAATGGACCGTTCTGCTTCATGTAGGTAGGTGTAAGGTGGGCAATAGTGGGGGTTGATGGATGTGATCTCCTCTGGTGAAGAATTCCATAAGAACCTTCCTTCCTCTGGCCTCCCCTGACCTTATACCTGAGGCAGTCTCTCTTACCTTGGTTCAGGATGGAAATCATGATCAAAGCCAATAACAGTGGCCATATTGATCTGAGTGCTTTAGTTGCATTTAGTAGACTTGTATCCAGAGTACCACTCAACTTCCCTCCCACCCTGGACAATGCCATGAGTGACCTGGAGAACCTTCAAGGACCCCTGGTAGCCTATGGACAACACATGGGAACCCACTAACTGAAAATCACTTTTAAAAGGTAACATCCTGTAAACAGGACAGATTAATTCATTGGGTACTGAGGAATTTCAAATAGCAATGCAGTGCGAAGGCAGCATTGGCTAAAATAAAGGTTTCTGGGCAGTGGATGATCTGTACTCATCAATGGACCATTTGGAGACGTTAATGCCTTTCTTTTAAATACACAATTTAATTTCACCATTTTATTTTTTTCTGCTAACCAGGGCTAGGTGGTCTGTTGTTAAATGTGATGCCAGAAACATCGAAAATGATACATTTTTACATAGATCTTGCTGTTAAAAGTGTGATTTCAAAATAACAGGTTTAGCCAACACTTCAGGTTGTAACACACTTAAAAGACAAGGTGAGTCAGAGTTATAGGAGTGGTACTCGGATTTTTTTTTCCTTTTTTGGTGGCTTTCAATTCTGCTTTGCCCCTACTGAGCTGGTATAAACTACTTTGAAACATCTATCCCCACCCTTCTGTCTTCTTCTCCAGTTGTCTTTTCCCTCCCAGAGAGACTAGGTAGCAGGAAGGTATGGTGCTACAAATACACTGAAGTCGGTATTTCTTCATTCACCAGCCCAATGAATCCAGAACAAAATTTAGGGCTGGTTCCTAAAATCTCAAAAAAATGAAAAACTTTATCCACCACCCTAAAACCTAAAGAAAGACAATTTAGCAATCCCTCTTGTGAATGAATTTTTAATGTTAAATTAAAGTTCATATTTACATGGACCCTACATTTGGTTATTCACCTTTTTAAGGGCAGGGAAAAATAAATCCTAGAACTGCCTTCTTCAAAGCAAAATCTTGGACAGTCTAGGAAGGGTCCTCAAATTTAAACAGCATGCATGCACCATACAAACATATCTTTGCTGTAAATGGTTAAGTATAAGAAAAAAACATTTGGAGTTGACTTCCACTGTCCACGGAATATATTCCAGGGATATTTGCTCTTTTAAGGTACTGAAGTAAATCCAATGAGCAAGATCCAAATGCTTAAACTCAGTATGTCCAAAATAGAACTCATTATCTTTCCCCCTAACACCCCACACCAAACCTGCTACCTTCCCTATTACCATAGAGGGCAACACAATCCTCCCAGTCCTTTAGGCTCACAACCTAGAAGGTGTCCTGGACTCCTCACTGTCTCTAACTCCCCATATCCAAGCTATTTATTGCCAAGGCCTACTGATTTCACCTTTGCAATATCGCCTGAATATGCCTTCTTCTCTCCTCTAACACAGCCACCACTCTGATACAGGCCCTCATCGCCTCACACATAGACTATTGCTACAGGCTGCTGGTGGGTCTGCCTGCCCTTAATCTCTCCCCTCTCCAATCAAGCCTCCATTCAGTCACTAAAGTAAATTTCCTAAAATGCAGGTCTGATCATGTCAAGCCCTCCTACTCAATAAACTCCAGTGGTTTCCTATTGTGTCTAAGAACAACTACATAACAAAGCCCTCTATAACCTAACTGCCTCCTACTTGTCCAGTCTTTTTACATCTTTTCCCACAAAGTATAGTCTTTGATCCGGTGACACAGGCCTCCTGGTTGGTCCACAAACAAGAAACTCCATCTCTCAGCTTGGAACATTGTCTCTGGCTGTCCCCAATGCCTGGAACACTCTCCCTCCTCCACCCTGACTAGTGACCTTCCTGGCTTCCTTTAAGTCCCACCTTCTAGAGGAAGCCTTCCCCAACCCCTCTTAATTCCAATGCCTGCGTTCCGTTAACTATTCTGTATTTATCCTGTATGTAACTTGTTTTGTATATTTGTTTGTATGTTGTCTCCCCTACCAGATTATAAGCTCTTTGAGGGCAGAGACTGTCTTTTGCCTCTTTTTATGTCCCCAGTGCTTAACACAGTACCTGGAACATAGTAGGCACTTAATAAATGTTCATTCAATTGAATTGAAATGGTTGGCCATTTCAAGTTTGTTCTCTCTTCCATCAATCAGTTCTTTGCCCTCTTGTCCTTGGCCCTGGTAATCCTCAATACAAGGTAACCTCCACCATCCATGATGTTTACTCTTGATGTGGAGCCCCTGAGGACTGCTAGAGAGAGTTATGAAAACCTGGTGATTGGGTGCATTGCAAATTCAGGCTCTCTAATCTCAATTGGGCTCTCTGTCTCACTCAGGCCTGACTATATTCATAAAGTATAAATCAGATGTTAAAGGATTTTCCTGCATGAATAGGTCCTTAATAAACTCCAGATTAAGCCAAAAATCATATTAATTTGTTAGGGCTGCCATATGCTGGAGCAATTAGGAAAGGCTTTGAAGGTGTTGTCAAAGAGCACTATTGCTGGATTTCTGACCTGGAACTTTTAAGCTCTTAGATTAGATCTAGTGGTATATACCTTTGATCCCTTCCCTTCTGCCTTCTCCAGCAGATTTCGTCCAAATCATCACCTCTCTCCAATCTTTAATCTCTCCCTATCTACTGATTCCTTTCCTACTGCTTTCAAATGGGCCCAAGTTTCACTTGTCCAAAAAAATTATTAAAAAAACTTCACTAAACTGCCGAGCCACAGTTCTGTATCTTCTTCTCTCTTTCTCAGACTCCTAGAAAAAGCTATCTACTATGCAATCCCTGCTTCTACTTCCTCTCCTCCCTCTCACTTCTCCAGCCCCTAGCAATCTCTCTGGCTTCTGATTTCATCACTCAACTCTTACCAATGATCCCTTCATCACCAAATCTGATGAACATTTCTCAGTCATCTCCTTGCTTACCTCTCTGCAGTATTGGACGCTGTTGACAACTTTCTTCTCCTAAATACATTTCTGCTCTGAGATTTCAGGACATTGCTTTTTCTTGGTTCTCTTCCTACCCATCTGATCGCTCCTTTGCTGTCTGTATAACACTCCTATCCTTAACTGTGGATTTACCCTGAAGGGTCTTTCCTACTCCCCCTTCTCTTCTATCTCCAGTCTCTCACTTGGTGACCTTATCAGCCGCTATGTATTTAGTTACAAACAGATGACTCCCATGTTGGTAGACTCACCCTCCAGGCTCTCTGATCTCAATTGGGACCAAAAAAGTTCCTACTGCATTCTTCAAACTAACTGTCCTGTGGGCCTCTGAACCTCATATGTCTAAATCAGAACCAAGTAGTGGTCATTTCAAACTCACCCTCCTCCCAGCTTCTCTACTTGTATTAAGGGTATCACTATCTTTCTATTCACCCAAGTTCATAACCTTGGTGTCAGACTCAACTCCTTGCCTTCACTCATCCCACATATCTAATCAGTTGCCAAAGGTTGTTATTTCTACCTCTACAATATGACTTACATCTGTTCCTATCCCACTATCCACATACCACCACCTTAGTTCAGGCCTTTGACACCTCTCACGTAAATTATTATAATAGCCTCATAATTAGCAGCGTTGCCTGAGACCTCTCCCCATGCCAATCCATCCACCACACAACTGCCAATGTGATTGTCACAAAGAAAGTTTGGACCATGTTACTCTCCTCCTCAGTAAACTTCAATGGCTCCCCATTGCCGATAGGATCAAATATAAATTCTTCTGTTAGACTTTTGAAGCTCTTCACAACCTGGTTCCAACTTACCTCCCTAGCATTCTTTTACATTATGGCCCTTCATATATCCAGTGGTCCAATCAAAACTGCCTTATTGTTCCTCACACAAATACCCCATTTACCATCTCTTTGCCTTTTCACTGGCTGTGCCCAATGCCGGGTGTGCATTCCTCTCTCACTTTCACTTCTCAGAAGCCCCAATCTCCAATACTCAGTTCAAGTGCCATCCTCTTCATGAGATGTCTCCTAATTCTCCATGCTGTCAATGTCATACCCCTCAAAAAAAATCACCTTGTACCTATTTTGTATATAACTATATATTGACACAATTTCTCCCCCAGTAGAATGTAGTGTCTTTGAGGACAGAGACTGTTTCACTCTTTTTTTTTTTGTATCCCCTGGTGCCTGGCACATAGGAGGTCCTTAATAAATGCTTGTTTATTGATTGCCCAAGTTCACATAGTTAATAAATGTCAGATCTTTTGACTCTAGTTCCGTTACTCTGTTTACCATACCCACAATGAAGCAATACCTGTAGAATTTGTTACACCATTTTGTTTTAGATTTTTCCTGTATACTTAGAAAAGTAGCATGGTGTGAGGTGGTGATGTCAGACTCTAATAGAAACGAGGCCAGTAATCCATACATAAGGATCACTGTGAACCACCTATTGACTTAGTTTTAAAATGTGATATTCTTTATGTTGTATTGTCTTTCTATTTATTTTAAATGTTTCCAATTACATTTTAATATGGTTTGGACCATGATCAGGAGTATTGTGGACCACATGTAGCCAGCTGGTCTCATATTTAATACCTCTGGTGCAGGGGATGAACAGTTTACCTCAAAGCCAAGAAAATCCAGATGCAAGTCCCATCTTTGACAAGATTGGCCATGTGACCCTGAACAAATCATAGCTTAATGCTATAGGCAGAGAATTTGCTACCTGCATTGGCAAAAGGAGTTTCCTATGCCAAAGTAATTACAGGTCCTGTCTTTGTCCCTATACCTATTAATCATTCTATTGATTATTTGAATATCAAATATTGATATTTGAAATTATTCTATCCTCCAATAACCTCTATGAAACAAGGGACTGTTTCATGTTTTATATTTGTATCTCCCAAAACCTTGCCTAACACATTTCCCATAGTAGACCCCTAATTAATTTTTGTTGAGTTGAATCTAATCTCAATGGATTCTCAGCATGAAAATGCAGGAAAGAAAGTTCTAGGATTGTGTGTTTTCCATCCAGAATTTGCACCAGATATACATTAAATAAATTGCATCATGCAGTTGACTGGTTCCAAAAATTATGAGTATGGGGGCAGAGCACATGAAGTCCTGACTATTTCTAAGACCAATTGATCTTTATAGAACCTGGAGCTGTGTGTATTTCTCAGTTGAGACTTTATCTGAACCTACTGTGTTCAGTTTCTTGAGAGTTTATGTGTTTTCTTCTGTTGCATTTGAAAATTAAGGTAAACTTAGAAAGGATGATCTGAGCCTGATTGATTTATTAGTTAGGATAGCAGTAACCAATAAATTGGGTCAATAGCCTATCTCAATGACCAAAGACCCCGAGGTAGGGCTCACCAGCCTTCATTTGGGGGAGTACAAGTTGGGTAGGTGGGGGAAACAATGCTATTGGTTACAGGGTAAACAACATCTTGGGAGTGGAGACAATGATTGGTTATTTTAAAGAAAATGGGCTAACCCCCATGTTGGGCTAGTAACCACCCCTCTCTGACAATTAAGGAATGTCAATTGTTTTATGGGAGCCATCTGCATCTAGCAGACCTTATTAGCAGACTCTCTGGTGCCTAGGGTTTGTTAGGGAGATAATTCCCTACTTAATTGTACAAGGATAGGTAAAGATGAATAATATTTCTTGTGGCAATATGCCAGAATAGCTTGTAGACCTTTAAAGATAAGATATGATAGATAACAGTTTTTCTGTTAATTATACCTTTGAACTAAGAACAAGCTGGCTTTAAGAGATGCAGACACAATTATAAAATTTGTGTGAATCAATTACATTGTAGAATCAATATGAAAGAAACTAGAAGTAATATTAATTTTGATATTTTTACTTCCTTTCTGTTTCCATAATCCTCTCTGATTTCCATATAGAAGATAAAATGCCCTTACCTTTCTTCAGCCTCCTTGCCAGCCAAATGATAAATGCTAGCCCACAGAAAGAAGTGACTAGAGTCGCCAGAGGGATGAAGATAGGATTGTAGTTACCCTCTTTGATGGGTGATAGAATATTTCTTGACCCTAGAAGAGAAAACAACAGGACACGCATGATACAGTGATCATATTCTCCCTTGGTGGTATAAACACTCACGTTTAAATATTAAATGATGTCTAAAGTCCCTTTATCTCTAAATTCACATTCATCTATAGCACATCATGTTTCCCTTGTTCCCATTCTGGAGACTTCTAATGCTTTGTAGCAGAGTTCATCGGATATGTACGTAGAGGATCTATTTCTCTCCTTGCCTCCATATGATAGATGAGGAAACTAAATCTGTCTGATGACACTTGTGACTCCATGATAGAGACAAGACAAGAGGTCAGACTTACCAATCCAAACTATTCTTTGCCTAGATCAGAGGGTTTTTAACCTGTGACCCATGAAACACTAGCCTTTCCAAGAGAGTTCTTTTCTAGGGATTCCTAGAAGAGAGATATTGTCTTGGTATTTCACTCAAGGATGTTTGGTGGCTTCTCTATGCCATCACAGCATTGCATCAGAATTGGGAGCCAAGGGCGTGAAGAGCAATGGGACAATGTACATGGCTTCAGATGCAACCAAGTGTCCAAAGAAAATGAGAGGTTCTGTTATTATAATTTAAGCCATGTAAGTTAACATGCCTGGGTTATTAGGGACTGAAAAAAATTAAATTGGGTCTAAATGAAGTCAGGCAACCAGTCAGGGGACACTTCATTATGTTCCCATCACTTTTGGCTTTTTGATCCCCATTAATTCAAGTTTCCATAGGTTGTTGTATTGGCAAGTAGAAAGAGTCAAAGGGACTTGAGTTGGTGTTCTGCCTCAGACACTTACTAGCTCTGTGATCCTGGGCAAGTTGCTAAACGTCTCTGTGCCTCAGTTTCCTCATGTGTAAACTGCAGATTATAATAGCACTTGCTTCACATAATTGTTGTAAGGATCAAATGAGATAATACATGTAAAGCATTTTGCAAATCTTTAAGTGCTATTATTATGATGAGCAGATGCTTTAAATTCCCCTGAGTGCAATGAATGGCAGCTTGATCCATTCTCTACTTGTCCTTGTCACTTAAAGGGAGCAAAAGGATGACTCCATAACCTCATCCTTTAGAACTAGTCAGGGGAAGAGTTAAGAATTGCCCCGAGAAGAATGCAGACTCTCCAATCATTTGTCTCTATAAGCACATTTGGGTGAATGTTTTGACATTCAAATACTTGCTTTATCACTCAGGAATAAAAAAGTGACCAGGACCTGAAAGGCATGGCAAGATGGAGGTAACTAGGCAACAGAGGGTTGGGGCTGGGCCTGATGGAGCTAAGAGAAAACTTGAGAAATGTTTGTATGCAGTACCCCCAGCCCCAAGGGAGCAGCCCTTGTCCTCTCTGAGCAAACAGACACCTCAAGGTGCTCTAGAGCCAGTCATCCAAGTGCATTCTGGGAGCTTCCTTTAAGTGATGAGAAGAATCTGCACTGACATCCCCCCTTAGTCAGCTTTCTCACAGTTTTCTTCCACTGCTACTTAGCAATACAGGCATACAACCTCTCTTTCCAACCTTATTTCACACTTCTCTCCTAATTCATACAGGTGCCTTAGTAGGCACTTTCCATTCCCTATTCATTCAACAAATAATACCTATTTGAGCACCTACTATGCTACATGTTGTGGGGGACATAAAAATGTATGAGAAATTGTTCCTACCCTCAAGTAGTTTATAGTCTTGTAGGGAAGCTGAAATATGTACAAATAACCAGAAGGCAAGGCCGGATGTAATCGGAGTGCTACAAAGCACTCTGAGTTCATTTCCGGGTGGATTTCAGAAAGGTCCATGAACTTGGATGGGGAAAAAAAAACTATCTCTTTATTTTGACTGAAATTTAGCACTTCCTTCAATTATGAATGCAAAAAACCTCTGGGGATCAGAGTAAGCTTTTTGAAGGTAGAGACTGTCTTTCTTTTTGTTTGTATTTGTATTCCCAGCACTTAGCAACATGCCTAGCACATAGTAAGCATTTAATAAATGCTCCATCATCTATGATCTACCTATTTATCTATCATCTATCTGTCTGTCTCATTTATCTTTACCAATCTACCAGAGGGGTCCATGACGCAAAAATTGTTAAGAACCCTTGAGTTGACGTGATTGGGAAGGGCTTCATGGAAGAAGTGGCATTTTGAGCTTAGCCTTGATGGATGAATAAGATTTATAGGTAGAAAATGGGGGAAAGGACATGGAAAGGGGGATAGGATCACTATAGTTAGAAAGAATGACATGAACAAAGGCACATAGCCAGGGAAGCATAAGATGAGTTCATGGAAATACAATGCTTCTAGGCAGCTAGTAGATCATATGCTGTTCCTGCAACTTGGATTTTACTATGTTTATTTTATTTGTTGCCAAAACTATTTATTGACACAGACTTTTGGTGGGAAATGTTCAGCATACGTTAATATCTGGTATGATACAGTTCCAGGGACAGACTATGCCTTCCAATGATGAGTATAGTTAAATATAGAGATTTATTGCTAGTCAGAAACTGATGGGAGAGCCCAAAGGTACCTGAGGCAGAAATAATTTAGTCAGATATTGGTCAAGATAGAAGAAAAAAGCTGAAACATAGCGGAAGAGAATCATTGAATTTCCTTGATTGGAGAGAGAGAGACAGAGAAAGGGAGAGACAGAGAGAGGGAGAGACAGAGAGAGGTACAGACAGACACCAAGAGAGAGAAAAAGATACATCTAACAAAGGGACTTACCTTCACATATTGGCTTTGGAGATGACCAGTTTCCAGATGTTTCACATGTAGTTTCCGCAGCACCTATTAAGGACATTCCTTCTGAGCAGCGGAATGTACATTTGGAGCTGAAATTGAAATGTCCCAGGGGGTGAGTACAGTTCATAATTCCCAGTTCTGGTGTCATCAAAGGCTCACAGTGAGTCCCTGAAACAAAAAAAAGAAAACACACATGTCATCTGGCAGAGACTTTCCATGATTTATAGGTTTCAATATAGAATTGCCCAGAGCAAATCTGAAATTTATTTAACCTGTTTCTTTATCTATAAAAATGAGGAAGTTGGACTACGTGACCTTTGAGGTCCCTTCCAATTCTAGCTCTCTGATCCTAAATCCCTCCAATAACTTTTCCATACTCCTCATCCTACCCCCATTGTTATTCATTCCCTAACATTTACCCCCATTAGGAGAATAGGAATAAGGGCTATTCTACAGTCAGGAGAAGAAAAACACCTTGGTGAGGGAAACACTACAACAGAAAGGTGGACATCTGCCCCAGTGTATGTCTTCACTTTCTTGGTCAAATTCAAACCCTTTTATTTTTTTCTAGAGACTACTCTGAAATCTCTGCCTCATAAATACCTATGTACCACATTTAACTCATTTAAATTCATCTTTACCCAATCCAGTGGCACCTTCTCTGTCCTCATCCTTCTTCATATTTTGGAAACATTTGACATTGTTGACTTGCTAATATTAATTTCGTCATTGGCTTCCATAACACTAAACTCACCTGGTTTTCTTGCTACCCTTATGACAGCTTTCTCTGCTTTCTTCAATAACTCTATCTCCTCTCGTCTCACCCTGTACATCCCACTCCAAGGCTCTACTCTTGGCCCTCTTTATTTCTCATGGTGACTTCCCCCTTGGTGATCTGATTCAGTCCTACAACTTTGATTGCTCCTAAATCTGTATGTCCATCAAAAATCTTGCTCATAAGCTCTGGACTTAACATTACTTATTGGATATATCCTCCACTAAAGTCCTACTGTGATTCCTCAATATGTAGAATGATATACTAGGGAAACATAAGCTCTGGTAGGTCCTTCCATGATGAAAAAGCTTTCAATGTGAGCCCAGGATAGACTATGCATATATTGTCCAAGGACCAGCTTAGCTGAATCTGTAATGTTGTCACCAAATCGTAGAGCAATGAAATCTTCTGCCATGGTAACTTTCAAACAGCATCTGCTATCATAGAATGTTTGCCATCTGTGACAATGGAGGGAATTATCTCTGTCTTAACCTCTCACTCTCAAATTCTGTAACTTTGCTTCAGTCTTTTTCCTCCCACCCACCCCTGCCTCTTAATTTCTAATGCCTTTTCTTCTAAGACCATCTATTCTGCATTTATCTGGTATACAGTAATTTATGTACATGGTGTATTATCCATTAAAATGTAAGCTCTTTGAAGGCAAGAACCATTTTTGCTTTTTCTCTGCATCCCCATTTCTTGGAGCATTGCCTAGCACATAGTAAGTACTTAATAAATGTTTATTGATTGATTGGACTCACACCTACAAAATCATGAATCTCTCAAATACTGGAAAGCTCAAACATAGATGTCCTGTTAACATCTCAAACTTAACACAGCCAGACTCCCCTTTGGCACCCCTATTCTCCACCCCCAGAAAAAAAATCCTGTTTCTCCTTACTTCTCCATTGCTGTTAATGGTATTATCATTGCCCAAATTTGGTCTCCTTATGTTTAAACCCTTTGCTGTTCAGCAACCTGCTATACTCTACATTGGTCAGGCCATATTGGCATTATTTTTTTTTGGTCTGGACGTAATATTTTAGGAAAGACAGTGACAAGCTGTGGAGTGTCCAGAGAAGGGCAACTAGATTAGTAGAGAGGAGACCTTGAGATGATGGTGATGAATTTACATCAGAATATCAGTGGCATCTATATCCTGATGACACTACCTCAGCAGGTAGGCAGGTAGGTAGCACAATGGATAGAACACTGAACTTGGAAGGCCCAAGTTCAAATCCAGCTTCCGACACTAGTTGTGTGCCCCTCGGCAAGTTATGTTCTCTCTGTTTTCCTCAGTTTCCTCATCTATAACATGGTGATAATGATAGTACCTACCTCCCAGGGTTGATGTGAGAATAATATAAGATAATATTTGTAAAACATTTTGTAAGCCTTACAATGTTATAGAAATTCTAGTTGTTATTATTATTCCTGGGTCATATTATGTTATTTCTATTCTGATTACATCTTATATGCCTCTAGTTATTTATATGTTGTCTCCCCCATTAGAAGGTGAATTCCTTGAAGGGAAGGACTGTTTTTATTTTTCTTAATATCCTCAGTGCTTAACCCAATATCTGGCTAACATATCAATGCCTCAATAAATTTTTGTTGACTAATTGACCAACTAAAGCTCATATGATGGGCTGCTGGAAAAAAAATATAACAGGACAAAGGTACCACACAGTACAACTGCTCTTGGTGTCTATGACAATGAACTGCCTTAGAGGTGGCAAAGTCTTTTAAGAATCTCAGTCAGTTGAGAGGATGCCCATCAATTGGGGAATGTCTGAGCAAGTTGTGGTATATGAATGTAATGGAACACTATTGTTCTATAAGAAATGATGAACAGGTTGACTTCAGAAAAACCTGGGAAGACTTATATGGTCTGATGCTGAGTGAAGTGAGCAGAACCCAGAGGACTTTGTATACAATAGCAGCCACGTTATGCAATGACTAAGAATGTTAAACTGAACCCTTCTGAGCATTAGGAGGATCTAAGACATCTCCAGAGGCCTCGGGATGGAAAATGCTGTCCACATCCAAAGAAAGAACTATGGAAGTTGAATCGCTCTCACTTATTTTTACCTGAAGTTGAATTTTGTTTCATCTTTCTGATGGTTCCTCCTATTGGTTTTAATTTTTACTTACAACTTCACTAATGTGAAAATATGTTTAATGGGTATGTAAATGTAAAGCCTATGTCAGATTGTGCGCCGTCTTGGGGGGGGGGGAAAAAGGAAGAAAAAATTTTCAACTCAAGAATCTCAGTCATTGAAAACTCTTTCAAGGAGCCCAAAAGTGGACCTTCTGCATGCAAAATTCCCTTTGAGAACAGGTAGACTTCTAGCCAGTTCATAGTGCTTTTCCCTTTGCCCAGACATGGTACTGACTGGATTAATGAAGCACATTCATCCTGAAATGTTACCCACCTTGACATGTTGGCATCGGAGATGACCAAGTTCCAGATGCTTCACATGTAGCTTCCTCAACACCTGTTAATACCATCTTTTCTAAGCAGCTAAATGTGCACTTGGAGGTAAAGCTGAATTCTTCCAGGGGGTGAATGCATTCCATCACTCCATGTTCTGGAGCCATTAAAGGCTTGCACTGAGTTACTTAAAAAAAAAAAAGAAAAAGAAAAAAGAAACATGAGCAGCATTTTTAGAGTTATCTTTGTCTTGCTAAATCTGCCATCTTTGGCATTTTCCCCCTTCAGTCTACTCCTTCTTCAAACCTGGCCCAGCCCATGACTCCCTGGATGACTTTCCAGACCCCAGTGGCCATCTCATGGTGGTAACATTTCCACCCTTGTGGCCTTCTTCTCTGATTGGCGAGTGTTCTTGGAACCTCCATTTAAGGAAGCACCATGCCAGCCATGTTCACTTCAGAACCCACTTAGCCTATGACTTCTGGAACCATTTCTTCACCCTTCCCCAACTTTTTCTACTTTCTTTTTTGTATTATCTTTATTCATTTAAATGTAAGCTTCTATGGGGCAGGGATGCTTTCTTTTTGCTTATATTTGTATTTGTGGAGATTAGCACAGTGTCTGGTACACAGTAAATGTATAAAAATGCTCTATTTATCTATCTCTCTACATTTACCATCAATTTCCTTTTGTGGCACCACTGCTTATTTGTTGTGTCCCCAACCTTTGTATTACCTTCTATTCTTCTTTCTTTCTTAACTTTTAATAGCCAATTAGGTCTCATCAATTCCTTCTCTATAATATCTGTCCTCTCCTCTCTATTTCCACTATCATCACATAGGCCCTCACTACCACACACCTAGGCTATTGTGATAATTTCACATGTCTTTACAGTGGATTCATTCCCTTCTCTTTTCTAATCTATTCCATATCTATTCCATTCCTAGATACATTTTCATGCATAAATCTGACCACGTCCTTAGTATACTTAGGTTTAGAGCCAGAAAGAAACTTAGAGGCCACCTGGTCCAACCCCCTCATTTACCCACGGGGAAAGTGAGGCCCAGAGAGGTTGAATAACTTGCCAAGATCTCACAGGTAGTATAACTGAGTTAGGATTTAAAACTAGATCCTCTGATGCCAAATCCAGCATCTTTCAAGTACGCCAATTCTGCTGCTATCATCACAGCTCAAAAATGCCTGGCATCCAAGGCCCTCCACAATCTGCCACCGTCATTTCTCTCTATGAATTCTATGCTGTAGTCAAACTGCACTGTTCTCTGCTCTCTCACATCTCCATTGATGAGAGACCCACAGGGAATGAACTAAATGTGAAGAAGAGAGAGTGTGGTGAGGCATGAGGCAATAGCTGTTCTGATCAGTAAGTCAACTGGAAAAGCACTTGTTTATTGCCTACTAGGTACAAGGCACCAAGCTGGGCACTAGGAATACAAAGACAGGTACTTGAAGGAGGGCTTGTCACCTGAAAGAAGGACCAGTAGGCAGAATTTGCAGAGAGGTGGATTTCTTCTTTTTTTTTATTTTATTTTTTTCTTTTTAGGCAATTGGGGTTAAGTGACTTGCCCAGGGTCACACAGCTAGTAAGTGTCAAGTGTTTGGTCTGAGGCCACATTTGAACTCAGGTCCTCCTGACTTCAGGGCCAGCGCTCTACCCACTGCACCACCTAGCGGCCCCCAGATTTATTCTTAATGGAAGGAAAAACTTCCCAATAATGAGAACTATTGCATAGAAGTGATGGAGTAGAGATGTAGAAGGAGGCATACATCATCAGCTAGGGTCACTGTATTGACTCGCTTTGCTTGACTACACTTACTTGATGCAAGGGAAGGCTTCTACCTGTAGGTGGGGGAACAAAGGGCAACCTTCACTTCGTGTTTACATACTGCTAAGCACAATGAATTACACACAGTAGACTTTTGATAAATATCTATTGTCAAATGAATGCTGTGTAACCAGTGTCATAATTATCACCAAGGAAAAGAGCAGAAGACCCAATGAGGTACCGTGTGACCTTGGGTAAGTCCTTCAGTCTCTTACCGACTCAGTTTCTCTAGCCATAAAATGAAGAGGTTGGTCTTGGTGATCTAGCCCTAACGTGAATTTTGATGTGCTGAACGAAGACAAGTGGGTGATGTGGTAGTAGATCAGGTACCAGACTTGGAATGGAGAAGACCTGAATTCAAATGTGGCCCCAGACACTCAAGCTGTGTTACCCTGAGCGAGTCACTTACCCTCAGTCCCCTCGTCTGTAAAATGAGGATAACATTCCTATTAATATTAACTAATGTTAATATTCCAGTTATCCTGATTTTAGAGATTTTACCCTCTTCCCAGGGTTGTTGTGAGGACAAGATGAGATAATACTTGTGCAGTGCTTCGCAAACCTTAAAAGTGCCACATAAGGGCTAGTCATTATTACGTGCTATAGGAGCCTTTCTATTTCTCATTCCAATTGATTGGTTTTACAAAAGAGCTTCATCATTCTTTCTCTGTGAATTTTTTCCAAACATCATTTCATTTCTTGCGATAATTTTATCTCATGAATACCAAGTTTTTAAAAAGCTGTTTTTAAAGCACAACCCAACTTTGAACCAAAGATTTTGTTATTCTAGGAGTGAACAGATTGGTACTAGTTTTTCTTGACAGAGAGGACTTTATTATAGAACAGAGAACAGAGTCTGATTCACATCACGTCCTTTGCCAATGGAGGTGAGTCTTGAGAACTGCAGCTTCATAGAATATTAGAGCTGTGAAGGACTTTAGAGAGATCACCTGCACAAACGTCCTAATTGTATTGATTAAGACAGCAAGCCCCAGAACAAGAAAGTTATTTGTCCAAGGTCATACCATTGCTGGCAGAAGCAGATTTTAATACCTTCATCTCCTGACTTCTAAAGGAAACACAGGACTCCCCCAGGGTTACATGAGATAGTCATGGGGGTTGCAGGAGGGTTGGTTGGTTTGTTTAATGGGGTTTGCAAAGCAGTTGTAAAGGTCAGAGAGATCATGGAAGATCAGAGTACATCAGGGCAAAGTGGCCTACCTTGACACACTGGCTGGAGGGATGACCAGTTCCCAGATGCCTCACAGGTTGTAGCTTCAGCACCTACTAAGTATCCTCCTTCCAAGCAGCTAAATGTACATATGGAGCTGAAGCTGAAGTCATCTATTGGATGGGTACAGTTCATCCTTCCCAGGTCTGGTGCCCTTAAAGGCTCGCACTGAATCACTTCGATGAGGAAAGAAACATGGGAATTATCTGATGGTGAACTTTCATGGATCTAAATATGTTTTCTTGGAAGTGGCCAACTCCAGAAAACAACCAGCTAGGAAGTTCATCTATTAGCATCTCCCTTTGGAGGGGGAAGCAAGGGGAAGAATGGAGGGATGGGAATGAGACTTGCTATCCCATTAGTAAAAGGAACTCCCAGTGTGGAAACTCCATCTGTCAAAGCAGATCAGCACCTAATCTTCAATGTATGGTCTTAGAGAGTTGCTGGGGCAGAGAGGAGGGCACTGAGAGGTGTTCCCAGGATTGTATAGCCGTGTCAGAGAGATGACTTAAGCCCAGTTCTTCCTGACTCCAAGGCTGGTTATCTAGCCACTAGGTGACACTGCCTCTCAGCTTCTCTTTATGGTATTCTACTAGGCGCTGAATAATGAAAGAAAGGGCCTCTTCTGTCATCAGAAGCAGCACACAGAGAAGGGTAAATTACAGCATACATGAAATAGAGAGAGGAGTAGCCAGCTCATTCCTACTCTACTGTGTCCTCACCTGGAGCACTATATAATCATAGAATTTCAGAGGTAGGAAAAAAACCACCTTTGAAATCACCTTGTTCAGCTTCCTCATCTTATGGAGGAAGACTGATGTCTAGAAAGGTTTTTACAGTATAAGATCATGGGATCTAGGCTAACTAAAAGAGATCTTAGAGTTCATTTAATCCAGCTCCTTTATGTTATAGGAAATAGAGAAGCCCAAAGAGGATCGTGATGTCCAGTATCTCATGAGCTATGTGACTTCAGGCAAAGTTCTTCACCTTATGAGGTTATTGGACTACCTGTCCAATATAGCCCTTTACAGGACATCTCTGGGATGATTCTATCACTAAAGTGATAGAAACCTGTACTTTTTCTTTGTGTACCTACATGAGCTTCCCCCACTATTTTCTTGGCTTTCCCATTGGAGATGTATAAAAGACTAAAGTTGACAAGGTGATTGTTCCCTCTGATTGGGTGTGTCTCTCAATGGTGGATGATATGTTTGCTTCCTGACCAGTAAAGTTCTCCTGACACATCGTGGTGACTTATGAAATCTTTACAGAAAAAGAAAAGTGTTGCGAAAGGGGCAACTTTCTTACTGAAACTTCCTTCTTCTCAGAATGTCTTTCGTGGCTATGCCAAACAGCTCAGACAAACAATAGCAACTCCCCTCATAACTTTATTCCCAGACTGGACAAAACCAAGGGAAAAAAAGGGTGAGACCTTACCATTCTCACATTGGGGGCCGTAGTATCCCAAATCACATTTGCAGGTGTAATTATTGATGGTTTCTATACATTCTCCATGGCCACTACAGGATAAAGGCTGACAGGAAGCTTTAAGATAGTCAGAAAAAATAAATTTAAATCTTATTGAATCCATATAACCATTAAGATTAAGTAGAATCCTGTAATGATGTGACAGCAAGGACCTTAGGGATCATCAGAGTCCAGCCCACTATTTTATGAAAGAAAAAAGTCAGGCCCAGAGAAGTAAAGTAGATTGTTCAAGGTCATAACAGTAACATTATATAAATCTCTATAAGAACAGATAAGCTCCTCTATAATCATTACCATTCATTTGCATGCAATGGGCTGAAGTCTTAATATAGTTTTTACATTATTAGATTTAAAAAGATACACAGGGTTTTTTTCTTTTTAAAATGCTCCTATGTAGCCTCATGTTTATTGCTCAATTATTTGGCAATCCATTTCTTCATAGATATTGCAAAGCAACTTTCAGCCCAACCCACCTAAAATTATAACCAGTCCCAAACTGATGGCGTCCAAACCACAGCCACAGCTAGGAATTTTTGTATCTGGGATTAGCTTACTTAGAATGTGGCTACCTGTGGGAAGGAAGCACCCCCCCAGGGGGTGCTTTTGGTTCCCTCTAAATTTCAGCACCTTGGGATAAAGCCACAGTTACCCCACCCTAGTTATACCTCTGGTCCAGATTAATTGTTGTTCACCAAATAACTATTTGGGAAATTCTGACTATCTCCAATTGGTTCAGGAAAATAATTGTTTACTAGGGAGAGCTATTGAGGATCATTTGAAATGTTTCCTGATTTTTAGATTAAGCTATTGACCTGCTCACTCTCTCTGCTTTTAAGTTTCAGTTCCCAGATCCCGTTATTAGGAAAGTGACCTTTCCCCTCCTTATCCCCCTAGCCTCCTCCACATCCTGCTGCAGTTTATTTTAGATCATTTTCTTGGTTGGTTAGAGACAAAGTTTGTGTATATGTGCACACATCCTCTAAGATCAGAAATACCCAGAAACATCATGATTCAAGTTTTACTCTGCATGGTTCAAATATTCCTAAGATGGAGCTAGGAGGGGAGTTGTCTTGGAATGAATCGTGAATTGTTGCCTGTTTCCTTAAAATGTCTTGGGCTACTTCAGTTACTCTGCTAGACTCAGCCTATTCCTACCCTGAGCTATGGAGTAAAAGAACACAAAGGAGGCTGCTTCATACCTTGATAACACAGTGCGACCTTGGACTTCAAGCACGAGTCATCATTCCATTTGCCTGCATCTTGCTTCCTCTTGATGTAAATCTCTACACAATCCTCTTTGGATTTTTTGTTGTTAGGCTCCCCTTTGCCC
Organism: Phascolarctos cinereus; assembly: GCF_003287225.1. Taxonomy (NCBI): domain Eukaryota; kingdom Metazoa; phylum Chordata; class Mammalia; order Diprotodontia; family Phascolarctidae; genus Phascolarctos; species Phascolarctos cinereus. The sequence goes on along the minus strand of NW_027555958.1, from coordinate 418,701,931 downwards.
CAGTTCTCTGCTTCTTCAGTGAGTGGTTTATTTGTTCCCACCCAAGTCCATATGCCTCCTATTTTCCGGATCCCAATCCAGTAGTAGGTACGACTTAGAGGAAGGGTGGCATTTAGGTACACAATTTCTGCCTTGTTTTGTATCGCTACTAAATCTGTGTAATTCGTCTGGCAGTAGTTTCTTGCCTTGGCCCAGGTCATGGGCCTTTCAGAGTAATGGTAGGTCCAGCAATCACTTCCATGCAATGCCAAGAAATCTGGAAGACACCAATATGAGTGGGATTAACCAAAGTCTCGTAGGATTTAATCCAACAAGCATGCATGCTAAAGCTAGAAAGACCATCACAGATCATCTCTTAGTCCATCTCTATTATTTTAGAGACAGTATAGTGGATAGAGAGTTAGACCTGGACTCAGGAAGATCTGAGTTCAAATCTGGCTTCACATACTTCCTAGCTGTGTGACCCTGGACAGGTCAGTCTCTCTGTTTCAGTTTCCTAATACATAAAATAGGAATGATAAATAACACCTATCTTCTAGACTTGCTTCAGGGGTAAAATGAGATATTTACAAAGTGATTTGTGGGCCTCAAATTGCTATATAAATGCTAGCTTTAATTATCTTTGTTGTCAGAGGACAAAACAGAAGTCTAGAAAGGTGGAAAGACTTGCTGGGGGTCACAGTGTTGTCCCATGGTAGTACCTGGACTTGAACTCAGCCTTGCCCTTTACCCCTCTACTATTTCTGCTACTTTATGCTGTCTCTCAGTTTTAGTTCCATATTTACACAGACCTGTCCAAATGATCAGCCCAGGTGGAGTGGCTTATAATTTTGTTCTTGTCATAAAAAACCCCAACAAACCACTGCTACTCAAAATGTTTTCAAATGAATGAAAAGAAGTTATACAATAACTTCCAGGAACTTCTTGTTTTGCTTTTTCTTAGTAAGTGACAAGATTGATAAGACAGCTTCAAAACATAATTAATCATAATAATAATAACTCATTATAAAACATAGGGCTTTCCCTTTGGAGATGTCTAAGAGAATAAGGTCATGTACAAAGCACAGAGCATTTTTCTGACGGCAAAATCCCATGAGGTGGGTGGTGTGAATATCATTATCACTGTTTTCTAGATGGAAAAACAGATTAGAAGACATTAATGCAATTTGGATCTGAAAAATCTCAAGGCCAGCACTGTTTTTTCCTGAGACAATTTTGTAGCCATCACACTGTCTGCTTGAGGGAGAAGTGGAATCAGAATATGAATGATAATTACTTTCTTTCTAGAAAGACTATATTTGTTACTGAAGTGTGATTTCTTCTGAAAGCATCACAATGCTAGATCGTATGTACCTCTTGCAAATCACAATACCTCCTTAATGACCACAGAGTCTAACTCTTATCTGAATGAGCATCCTGTCTATGACATACCCACCAAGTCATCATCCAGCCTTTGCTTGGACATATCCAGTGAGAAGAAACCCAGTATCTCCTGAAGCAGCCCATTCTACTTTGGGGTTGCCTTCATGGTTTCCTACCTCTAAATTTGCCTTTTTGAATTCCCACCCATGTTCCTAGACATTTTCCAAATACTTTTGCCTTAAGTGATTGATTAAATCATGTCTTATACACAATAGGTGCTCGTTAAATGTCTGATGATGATGATGATATAATAATAATTAAAGCTAATATTTGCGGAATGTTAATATGTGCAAATATTGTGCTAAGTAGGGCAATTAGGTGGTGCAGTAGATAAAGCACCAGGCTTGTAGTCAGGAAGATTCATCTTCCTGAGTTCAAATCTGGCCTGAGACACTTACTAACTGTGTGACCCTGGGCAAGTCACTTCCCTCTGTTTCCTCATCTGTAAAATGAGTTGGAGAAGGAAATAGCAAACCACTCCAGTATCTCTGCCAAGAAAACCCCAAATGGGATCACAGAGTCAGACAGGACTGCAAATGACTGAACACACTGTGTTAAGTACTTTATAATTGTTATCTAATTTGATCTTTGCAACTCTGAAAGGTGGGTGTTATTATTACCCCCATTTTATAGATGAGAAAACTGAGACAAATGGAGGGTAAGTGAAGCCTGGGGTTACGCAGCTATGAAGTGTCTGAAGCTGGATTTGAACTCAGGTCTTCCTGACTCTGAGTCTAGCACTCTATGCACTACGGTGCCCCCTAGTTTCTTTGAAATGAGTCAAAGAAGGCTAGTGATGTCCTTTAAATGGGAGTCTTTAGGAGAACCAGTAGCAAATGGTAATTACACAATGACTATATAGATACACACAATTGTACACAATAGCTATTTCTATGTGGTCCACGTATGACAATAGTAGTTATATAATAATGCTGCCAAGTCATCATAATCAAGATTCATTAAGTTCTCGGAGTATGTAGAGCAGCACTAGACAATATCAAAGACCCAAATAAATAGTAGATATGGGACCGTATCTACTTGAAGAGTCTGAAACCAATTGGAAGAGACAAGTATGCATGCATAAGGTATGATTACCCTTTTAAAAGTACATGAACAAGGTAGTATTTTACTACTACACATGAATAACATGAACTCTTTATGAATAGGGATTATTTCGGTTTTTGTACTTGTATCCCCAGCACATAGCACAATGCTTGGCACATAGTAGATCCTTAATAAAAACTTGATTGAACAAAACAGCACAAAGTATAGTGAGCAAATTAAAATTACATACAGAGGCACCATAGATAGAGTCCTGGATCTAGAGTCAAGCTTCTCAGGAAGACCTGAGTTCAAATCCTGCCTCAGACACTCTTATTAGCTGTGTGACCCTGGGCAAGTCATAACTTCGGTGTGCCTCAGTTTCCTCATCTGTAAAGTAGGGATCATAATAGTACCTACCTCCCAGGGTTGTTGTGAGGATCAAAGCATTATAGAAATGTTAACTATTGCTATGATTGCTGTTACAGCAAAGTAGAATCGTTAAGTGTATAGTCAAATGGTTGGAAGGAAAGAAGCTGCCGTGGACGAAGGTAGGATCTTGTGACTTTACTGGTACAGGGAGCTCCCTAAGGAGGAAATTCCTTCCACCAATGTAGGTCAACACCTTCTTTTTGCACTGTAGTCTTAGAGACTTGCCTAGAACATGGGCCAAACACTGCAGGAAATGTTTAACAAAATAAATAAAAATACAATTTGTTGTTGATCAGTTGTTTAAGTTGCGTCTGACACTTTGTGACCCCATTTGGGGTTTTCTTGGCAAAGATACTGGAGTGGTTTGCCATTTCCTTCTCCAATTCCTTTTATAGATAAGGAGGCAAGGCAAATGGGGTTAAGTGACTAGCCCAGGGTCACACAGCCAGTAAGGGTCTGAGGCCAGATTTGAACTCAGAAAGATGAGCCTTCCTGACTTCAGGCCTGGTGCTCTATCCATTCCTCCACCTAGCTGTTCCCCCTCCCCAATAGAATAGAATATAAATAATGTTAGTATGTGGTTTTCTAAATCAGCATGTGGCCAGCAGGGATCCTTTGTATTCGTTGTAGTAGTTGGCCTAGAGTACTTAACGATTAAGTGACTTGCCAAGGGTCACAAAGCCAGTGGGTGCCAGAGTTCGATCTTTCTGCTTCCAATGATGGCTTTCTAGCACTACACAATTGAAACTATTAAAAAAAAAAAAGAGGACACAAGGTGGTGGTGACCTTCACAGGCAGAAGGAGTTTGCTCACCAGGGAGCTCCCTATACCAGTAAAATCATAGATTCAGTCCCTAACCCACGGATTTGTAGACTATTAGTGCTGTAATATCTAATAATTAGCTTCTCAGTCCTGTGAAGACAGTACAACACTGAATGTCAAGTATGAAACTGTTCAGAACTGGCCTCATTAGAAGATTAAATAATTAGCCTACTTAGGGTATATTTTCAGAGGGTGCCACACATCACTTAGTCATCAATCCACCAATTTATTAAGCTCCTGTTATGTTCCCAGCACTGTGACTAGATGCTCTGAGAGATATGGACCACGTTGTCTGACCTCAAAGACGCTACAGTTTGGTCGAGCTTAGAACACTAACCCACATGAAACAATTAACAAGAAATTCAAGAGAGTGTGTAATGGAGTGCCAAATTGTGTGGCACCGGAGGTCTGCCTGCTTCAACCATCTCCCCACTCCAGTCTATGCTCCGTCCTGCTGTCACACTGATCTCCCTCAAGCATAGAACTGACCACATCATCCCCAATCTGCTCAATAAATACCAGGGGAACCCCATTACCTCCAGCATCACACGTAAAATCCTTGGCTTTTAAAGCCCTGCAAAACCTGGACCTGTCCTACTTTTCCAGTCCTCCCAAACTTACTCTACTCCATGTGTTTTAAGATCCAGGAACACTCACTTCCTTGCTGTTACTCACAGAAAAACAAAAACAAAGGCAGCTATACGGTGAAATGGATAGAGCAGGAGGACCCAAGTTCAAATCTAGCCTCAGACACTTAATAGCTGTGTGACCCTGGGCAAGTCATTTAACCCCAATTGCCTCCCAAAACAATACTCCATCCCCCAACTCTGCATTTTCACCTACTGTCCCCCATGCCTAGAATGCTTTCTCTCTGCATCTCTGCTTCCTGACCTCCTTAGCTTCTGTCAACTCCAGCTAAAACCTCAACTTCTATTAGAAACCTTCTCCACCACCCTCTATGCTAGTGCCTTCTCTCTGTTGATTATATCCAGTTTATCCTGCAGAGACCATGTTTGCACAAAGTGGTTTGTATATTGTCTCCCTCGTTAGATTATGAGGACCTTGAGAGTAGGAAATGTCTTTTATCGTCCTTTGTATCCTCATTTCTTTGCACAGTGCCTGGAATGTAGCAGACACTTAATAAATGCTTGTTGACTGACTAGTACACTGGGGGAGAGTGAGGGAGAGGGTAGGAAGGAGCTGACCAGTGATTTCATCAGTATATGAAACTCCCAGTGTGGAAAATCCTCTGAAGTGATATAGATCCTTCAGTCATCTGTCATTTATAGTCTTAGAGTATAAACTAAGGAATTGAAAGATGATTTGCCCATAGTCACACTGTTAGGAGAGAGAGAGAGAGAGAGAGAGAGAGAGAGAGAGAGAGAGAGAGAGAGAGAGAGAGAGAGGTAAGACTTGAACCTAAGGGCAGCTAGGTGGCACCATGGTGCATAGAACACTGGGCCTAGAGTCAGAAAGACTCATCTTCATTAGTTCAAATAGGTGGCACCATGGTGCATAGAACACTGGGCCTAGAGTCAGAAAGACTCATCTTCATTAGTTCAAATCTGGCCTCAGATACTCACTAGCTGTATAACCCTAGGCAAGTCACTAAACTGTTTGCCTCAGTTTCTTCATCTGTAAAATGAGCTGGAGAAGGAAACAGCAAAACACTCCAGTATCTCTGCCAAGAATATCCCAAGTGGGATCATGAAGAGTCAGATACAACTTGAAATGACTGAATAACAACAACAAAAGGATTTGAATCCAGGCCTTCCTGACTCCAAGAACTGCATTGCCTCTTATATATTATACATTAGATAATATCTAATAACTTATATAATAACTTATCATTTATATAATTTATACTAGAAGTTATATAGTAGCTTCATTCCTTTGTGCACCAATGATATTTGTATCTTGAAGTGAACTATATTAAAATATAAATATCACTAGGAAGGGGCATGCACTCTTCAGTCAAGGGGTCACAGGTTTGACACTAAATGGATAAATCTTTGAGAATTTAGAGTCTGGCTTCCTCATTTTGTACATGAGAGAAATGAGAACGAAAAGGTATTGTGACTTACTTAAGGACAGACACATAGTGAATAGCAGATTTGATTTATTCAGTTTTTTTCGGTCATGTCTGATTTGTCCTGACCCCGTTTGGGATTTTCTTGGCAAAGGTACTAGAGTGATTTGCCACCTTCTCCAGCTCATTTTACAGTTGGGAAAACTGAGGTAAACAGGATTAAGTGGCTTGCCCAGGGTCAGAAAGCTAGTAAGTGTCTGAGGCCAGATTTGAACTCATGAAGATGAGTCTTCCTGACTCCAGACCTGAGCCTCTGTTCACTTTGGCGCCCCCTAGCTGCCCCAATAAATGGCAGAGACAGGGTTTAAATCCAGGTTCTCCTATGCCAAATCCAATGCTCTTTCCACTAACCAGTGATACCTCTCTTCAAGCCTTATCAGCTACCATTTTAGCAGGAAGCAGACACAGGAAAATTACCTAAGGAGAAAGAAGGGGAGGAAGAAGGAGCAGACAATGGGCTAAGGCCAAAAGGGTGGAAAGGACCATACATACATACATACATACATACGTACATACATACCAGAGATGGAAAAAGCCAAAAGACTAATCTATAATTTTGCCTAGAGCCTATTTTCTTGCTTCCAGAAGCAAACAACCAAATGGCATTGACGGGTTATAGCAAAGCAAACTGATTATCCAACTTACCACAATAAAGGACTATTAGGGCGTACAGCTTGAGGACTCCCCACCAGCCCCCAGCGAGGGGCTGACATTTCCAGAAAAGTTTCTGCAAAATGAAAGTAAAAAAGGCAGGTTTGTATCACCTCCTGAGACACTGGCATGGAGGGACTTCCTGGACAAGAGTACAGGCAGGTTCTCAGGGTGGCTTTCAGAAGCAAAATGGGTTCTTCTCCAAAGCCGATGCTACCACCAAAAGAATATCTGTGCATGTTCCTTATTCTACAATTACCACATACTGCCTCTGTTGACTTTGTATATTTTGCAATACTGTTGTTTTGTTTCTGTCCTAGGGCTAGTTCAGACAACATGATCTTAGACCCTTAAATTTCCCTCTGTGAAAAGCTGGCCTCTCCAATGCCTCAGCTTAGGGTAGAGAGGACCCTTGGATCCTGAATGGTGGTCCAGTAGAGCACAGGTTCTGGCCAATATTCTTAAAATGAGTAGACTTAGAGAGTACGGGTCAAGATACTGGGCCATATGCCTATTTTCAAGGACTAGTCTAATTAAGTAGTAGTTTGGCTGTAAGCTAATGATGATTTCGTCTATGGCAACTTTCAGGAATCACCTGCCATTATAGAAGGACTTCAACCTGAGTCAGTGAAGGCAATTCTCACACCAACAAAATGACAGATCCTTAATTTATTGAGGTAAGAAGTTTAGGGCCCTCCCACCCTCAGCTTCTTAATACTTGTGTGACCTTGGGCAGGCCACTTAATCTGCATGAGCCTCAGTTTCCACATCTGCAAATGGTGTGTTGTGTGTGTGTGTGTGTGTGTGTGTGTGGTGTGTGATGAATTAGATGGCCTTGCAAGTCTAGCTCTATGATCTTACAATTCAAAGTAAGGCTATCATAACAAAAATCATAGAATCTAGAGTTGGAAGGGTCCTCAGAGGTCATCTAGTCCAACTTATTTTATAGATGAGAAAACTGAGGCACATGAAACTAAATGGCTCGCCCAAGGTCATGGAGGTAGTGACAGAGGAAGGTTTTGAACTCAGGTACTCCTGGGCTAATGCTCTTTCCACTGTCCTATGCTATGATTTATGGGTTTCAGGGACATTAAAAAGCATCCAGGCTCAATATAAATTCTAGGTTATGGTATCACATTGCTGCCCATCTCTAGAAAATGGTGATGGGCCAATTGCTAGAAATAAAGAGAAATCCAGTTGCAAAATTCAGCCACAGGAAAATGATTTTTACCCAGATAACAAGCTCACAATTTCAAGAGAAATCAAAGCATCAAACTCCAATTCCTTTAGAACATCTCTATCATTCTACATTACTTAATCATAATGTTTATTGTTAAAATGTCTATTTGTTAATGGTTTTCAATTGTGTAGGATAGGCTCTCTTCCCAACCAAGGTACCTGTCCAAGGGCAGTAAGATATAATTAGAAAGATGAGTACAAGCCTAATGTCATCTCTTTGAACCTCCGTAGCCTGCCCTAACTACACCTTATTCAATACTTATGTTTTCGTCTTAAGAGGAAATTTGAATTGATGCTTCTTTGCCCATTTGCCAACCCCCTCCACGTTTCCAAGGGCAGTCATCTCTTGATCTGACTTTCTCAAGGTCTCTTAGGATGAAGAGGCTCACCATGGTGACTGCTTAGCTTTCGTCTAGTTCCCTCTGCAGTAGTTCAGCCTTCAAGGTCAGTATGGGTCACTCAGGCTTCTGTCCCTCATCCGAGTGCTGCTCTGGTGCCCTGAGAATGCACCAAGTGCCTCTCAAAACACTTAGTTCCCTTATTATGGCAGCCCAACCCTACCCCACATCCTGTCCCCCCTCTGTCCTTGAACACCTCCCTAAAGGAGAGATGAACCACTGGTTTGATTATTTTTTTTTTGACAGGACACTTATCTCTTGACTATCTGTGGCAATGGGGAATAGAAAGTACGTGATAGTAAAAACACACACAGGATTTAAAAATATGTATTTTAGACAAATGTCATAACCTCCCCCTGTGCCCCACCAAACCTCAACAGAAGGAAAGGAAAGGCAGGCTGACTGGTGAAAATGTTCTCTCCTCTCTCTTCCCTTGGTCACCCTCTAGTGGATGTACTCTATAGTGGCATGGCCAAAAAGTGGGATGGACAAGAGAAAACCAGTGCTGGCCCTAGGTATCATTATCACATAAGCGGTGCTATATATATGATAGAACAAAATAGCTTTGATACTGTAAAGAAAGGGGAAAAAAAAGATGGCCTCACAGAGCTGATGTAAGGAAAGCATTTTCTAAACTTTTAATCCCAATATAACTGTGAATTATTATTTATTGTTATCACATTAATCATTACAATGGATCAAATATTGAAGAGTCCATAATATGCATAATTTAATCAAATTAGGTAGGTTAGAGTGATAAGCTTTTTGGTTTTTGGGGTTTTTTTTCTGTTGTGGACAAATAATTTGATAGCCACATAAATAGAAAGCTATAGGTTTAGTTGTGATTTTGTTAATTTCTTCATTTCAACTAAACAAATATTTATTAAATATTTACTGCTATTAATATCAGTCTTTAAACTTCTAGGAGCATACATCCCCATAATAAAAATTTTCAAACCTGTGAAAATAAAATAAAAAATAAAGTAAATATTTTGCTTACTGATGTTTCTTCTCTTTTACCTGATCAGTGACATTCTCTCTTTAACCTCAGGTACTCAGTGATCTCTCCCTTTTCTCCTGACAAAGTATATTCTCTCATCCTTCATTCACTTCAATAATTCATGGATCTTGTCTGTGTGGAAGCTCCCTCCAAGGGATCAGGTCATCCATAACCTAGTCCCACCTTCTCATGTCATGCAAGTTTTTCTGCATCTTCCCTGGGGTGGGGGTACCCAATGTTCTAAAGGACTCTGGTTCATAAGATTATAGATTTAGAGCTGGAAGGGGCCTCAGAGACATCTAGTACAATCCCTGTATTTTACAGATGAGGAAACTGAGACTCATAGAGATTAACGTGCCCGTGGTCTCATAGCTAGTAAGTATCTGAGGCAAGATTTGAACCCAGTTCTTCCTGATTCCAAGTCTAGCATTCTGTCCATTCACTAACCACACTGCCTCCACTGTCTTAAGGACAACTCGGAATGGCCCATATTGAACTCATCTTCCACAAAAACAAAGAGCCTTATCCTTTCCTCTAACTGTGCTCTTTCTATTGATGACCCCCACCATACTCCTACTTACTCAGGCTAATGACTTCCACTGTTATCAAGTCCTATAGATGCTATCTCCCCAACATCTATTTCACATATCCCCTCTTCTCAATTCATTCCTATTACAACCATCTGACCAGGACTCTCCCCATTTTTAGCTTCCATTTTAGACTATCATAATATCATTATTGGTCTTGCCATTCATAGTGGCTTGTAGCAGAATGATAGAATCAAGTCAGGTCAATAAGCATTTATTAAGTGCCTACTGTGTGCCAGGCGCTGAACTAAGCTTTGGGTATACAAAGAAAGGCAAAAGATAGTCCCTGCCCTCAAGGAGCTCACAGTCTAATGAGGGAGACAATATGAAGACAGCTATATCCAAGGATATACAGGATAATTTGGAGATAATTCCCATCCCTGATACAGCCATGGAGTATTGATTTTCACCAATAAGGAGATAGTCCCATACCAGCAGGTTTGGGGACTGGGATTACAACAGCATTAGAAAAATTTGGAAGAAGAGGGGACTTGGGGAAAAAGATACTGAGTTCAGTTTGGACCATGTTGAGTTTAAGATGTCTGTGGGACATCCAATTGTAGTGTCCAGTAGGCAGTTGGAGATATGAGAGTGGAGGTCAGCAAAGAGTGTAGAGATGGATAAGTAGATCTAAGAATAATTTCTATAGAGATGGGAACTGGATTTAGAATAAGGAAGATCTGAGTTCAAATCCTATTTCAGATGCACACTGGCTATGCAACCCTGGGCAAACCACTCAACTCTTTGGTGCCCCATTCTTCCTGTGTGCAAGAAGAAATCACTGCAGGACTTTTGGGTACTCTATGAATGACAATTCAACATTTGGATGGAATGCATGGAAGATGAATAATATGTAAGAAGACTGGAAAGACAGGAAGGGGTCAAATTGTGAAGAGTCATACCAACAAAAGAGCTTATCTTTATTTTATTTTTTAGATTAATTTATTTTTAGTTTTCAACATTCACTTCCATAAGCTTTTGAGTTTTAAATTTTCTCTCTCTCTCCCTTCCTGTCTCCCTCCCCAAGAAGACATGCAATCTGATATAGGCTCTACACATACATTTCTATTAAACATATTTTTGCATTAGTCATATTGTAAAGAAGAATTAGAAGCAATAGGAGAAACCACAAGAAAGAAGAAACAAAACAGAAGAAAAAACAAGAGCAAATAGTATGCTTCCATCTGCATTCAAACTCCATACTTCTTTCTCTGGTTGTAGATAGATAGCATTTTCCATCATGAGACTTTTGGAGATGCCTTAGATCCTTGCATTGCTGAGAACTAAGTCTATCAAAGTTAGTCATAGTACAACATGGCTATTACTATGTACAACGTTCCCCTGGTTCTATTCACTGCACTCAGCATCAATCCAGGTTTTCCTGAAGTCTGCCTGCTCATCGTTTCTTATAGCACAATACATTGATATACCACAACTTGTTGAGCCATTCCCCAATTCATAGGCATTCCCTCAATTTCCAATTCTTTGCCGCCACAAAAAGAACTGCCATAAATATTTTTGTACATGTGGGTCCTTTCCCCAGTTATGATCTCTTTGGGATATAGCCCTAGAAGTGCTATTGCTGGGTCAAAGAGTATGCACATTTTTATAGCCCTCTGGGCATAGTTCCAAATTGCTCTCCAAAATGGTTGGATCAGTTCACAACTCCACCAACAATGCATTAGAGTTTCAGTTTTCCCACATCTTCTCCAACATTTATTATCATTTTCCTGCTTTGTCATGTTGGCCAATCTGATAGGTGTGATGTGGTATCTGAGAGTTGTTTTGATTTACATTTCTCTAATCAATAGTGATTTAGAATATTTTCTCATATAACTATAGATGGCTTTAGTTTCTTCATCTGAGAACTGCCTGTTCATATCCTCTGACCATTTATCAATTGGGGACTGACTTGTATTCTTATAAATTTGACTTAGTTCTCTATATATTTTGGAAATGAGGCTTTTTATCAGAGATACTGGTTGTAAAAATTCTTTCCCAGTTTTCTGCTTCCCTCCTAATCTTGGTTGCATTGGCTTTGTTTGTGCAAAAACTTTACAATTTAATGTAATCAAAATTATCCATCTTGCATTTCATAATGTTCTCTATCTCTTGTTTGATCATAAATTCTTTTCTTCTCCATGAATCTGACAGGTAAACTATTCCTTGTTCTCCCAGTTTGCTTATAGTATCAGCCTTTATATCTAAATCATGTATTCATTTTGACTTTATTTTGGTATATAGTATAAGATTTGGGTCTATGCCTAGTTTCTGCCGTGCTTTTTCCAGTTTTCCCAGCGGTTTTTGCCAAATAGTGAGTTCTTATCCCAGAAGCTGGAGTCTTTGGGTTTATCAAACAGTAGATTACAATAGTCATTGACTACTGTGTCTTGTATTCCACTGACATGTCACTCTATTTCTTAGCCAGTACCAAGTAATTTTGATGATTGCTACTTCATAATACAATTTAACATCTGGAATGGCTAGGCTACCTCCCCTAGCATTTCTTTTCTTCAGTTCCCTCGATATTCTGGACTTTTTGTTCTTCCAAATGAATCTTCTTGTTATTTTTTCTAGCTCTTTAACATAATTTTTCAGTAGTTTGATTGGTATGGTGCTGAATAAGTAAATTTATTTAGGTAGGATTGTCATTTTTATTACATTAGCTTGGCCTACCCATAAGCAAGTGATGTTTTTCCAGTTATTTAGATCTGACTTTATTTGCATGAAAATAACTTATCTTTGAACCTATAAGACCCCAAAGGATCCTTTCCAGGCTTCATCCCTGACTCTCTGCACTTTCTCTACCATGCCCTAGAACCTCTTTACCCTGGAAGCTCACCTACCGCTAGATTTCACACATTGGAAGTACCTTCACCTTTGCAGTCTGTATTTCTGATTGGCTGGTTCTTCCCAGAACTTCCATTTTAAGAAGGACTCCCAGGCCATCCTCTCTAGGTTGTACTCCTACTCTATGGACTTTCTCTACCATGCTCCCTTCTTGAGCACCTTCACCTCTTCCTCCAGCCCACACTCCTTTTTCAGCTTCCCTTTATGTTTTGTCTTTTTCCATCAGAATAAAAACTCCTTGAGGGTAGGGACTGTCTTTCTGCTTGTATTTGTATTCCCAGTGCTTAGCCCAGTGGTTGGCATATAGTAAGTGCTTAATAAATGCTTATTAACTTGACTTGTTGACTAATAAGGCACCACTGAAGTTTATTGAGAGGAGGAGTAACTTGGTCAAACCTGTGCTTTAGGAAAATCCTTTTGGCAACTGTGGGATGATGGATCAAAGTGAGGAGAGCTGTGCCATTTGCAAGCCTGGCTAACTGGAAGGATGGTAGTGCCCTTAAAAGTAATAGGGAGGCTCTGAGGAGAGGGGAGTTTGGAGGGAAAGATGAGTTCTGTTTTGGACATGTTGAGTTTGAAATGTCCTGTAGGTAACTGGTGTGATTCTGGACTAGAGGTCAGGAGAGAAATGAAGGTTTTACATATGATCAAAAATTATGTGGAACCTAGTTATATTCCCTAGAAAAACAACATTTAAGGAAGTATATAGATAGGCTTATATGCTTCTAGATTGGAGAGTGGACTCCAGCACCAACTTCCTGCTTCCCCTCCTGGCAGGAATGAAATTCTCTCTTGGAGAATAGTAGGGAGAGAAGAGACTGGAGATGTCTGTTCTGCCTCTTTTCAAGTCACATAATGACAAGCCTTGCCCTCACTCCACATGTGGGGCCTTCTCCTTCCCTACACATGGGAGCTTCACCCAGAATACTTATGTTCAGTACAAATACAAAACCTGTATACAAAGATTGTTATAAAAATCTTTATTATTTATTATTGAATAATAAAGAATAAAATAGGTACATATTATATAAATAAATATTTTAAACATTTATTTTTAAAAGTCATATTATAAAATCTCTACCAAACACAAAAGCTCATACATGTTTTTCAGTACAAGTATTTCACACACATACATATTAACAATCTGTTACTTATAAACAATATTTTAAAATTATAAGACATAATCATTCATACTAAAACCTGAGCACTATAAAGTCTCCTCCTATTTGCCAAAAAAAAAAAAGGTTTTGGTTTAGTATAGACGTAATTTACCTAGAAAATGACATTACTGATGGCGATTCATTCCATAGGAATGATGGCATAAATGGTTGTCAGCCAAATGCTGTTATTAATAAAAATAGGTAGCATTTACACGGCACTTTAATGTTTACAAAACACTATTATTATAGACAGGTTTTGCAGCTTTACAGTGAGGTTTGCTCATAAGATGTTATTGTAAAATGACATTGGTAGGAGCAACCTTATGTGGAATGTGCTTTTACTTTGCTTTGCAAATTCACAGCTTCATGCCAAATTGACGTTTGGTACAACTACTTGCAAACTGCCATGATCTCTCTAGCTCAGTATGCCCCAATATGCACAATGTGATGATGAAAGCATTGAAGCACAGAAAGCCAGCCATGGCAGAGACCAAGGTAGTGGTCACTGTTTCACACTTTCTGGCTATCAATGGGGAGCTGACAATTGGAAATTTTTCTCTGCATATAAATAAACAAACAAATATTTTCATATGTGTGTAGACAACCTCCCAATTACAAAGCAGAGAAAGTTGAGGGATGAGCATCTTTCATTAGGCAGTTTCACTTTGCTGTATAATCTACTGCAAAAACATTGAGCTCCCATTAGACAGAAAATGCAATTCAGTTCACAAAAATCATATTTACATGACACTTGAGAATCACATACATCTTTGACATCAAACAGAACATACCCATAATTCTCATTTAATTCAACACAGAGATGTCCTTAAAATTGTACCTCCATTTGTTTTTCAAAGTCAAACATTCAGCATCCTAGAACCGTATTTTTTTTCCTACATGGAAATGCTAAGGCTATTTACTACTTAACATCTCTGAGGAAATAACAAGCAAAAGATATATAAGTTTCTGAGAAAAAGAAATGAAGAATCATATATACGATTTATAGAGTGAGAGCTATTTCTACTCTTTATGCTGGAAAGAATAGTGGAAAGAGGGCAACTATAGAAGGGCTCCTTCATGTCCTGAGCATTAGAGCTCTTCTCTTTGGAGAAATAAAAAGTTCATGGTTGGCACTGTCTTAGACTTCTGCTGGAAAAAAAAACAAGTACCACAAGTTTTTCAGAGATATAGCTAACACCAGGAAAAGTAAGTGCACCCACCACCTTGCTGAGAGCTATCAGTAAGCGCTATGCACTTTTTTGTTATTGTTATCGTTCAATCATTTAAATCACGTCCAACTCTTTGTAACCCCATTTGTTTTTTTTTTCTGGCAACGACACTGGAGTGGCTTGCCATTTTCTTCTCCAGCTCATTTTACGGATGTTTATAGATGAGGAAACTGAAGTAAACAGGATTAAGTGACTTGCCCAGGGTCACACTGCTAGTAAATGTCTGAAGCCAGATTTGGACTCAGGAAGAGAAGTCTTCTTGACTTCATGTCTGGAACTCTATCCACTACACCACCTAACTGTCCCCAAAAGCACTATTAAAGGATAGTTTTTAATGTTTTGTCAATCAGAGAACATTCTATATAGTTGGCCAAATGTTAGAAAATTTTAGAAAAAAAATCACCCAATAATCTCTAAGCACATTTTGCTGTACTGAATCCCACAGTAATAAAAGTACCCCAGATCAATGATCTGCCATTCCAGTACAATTTGGTGAGTAGGAATGAGTATGGTTTGCATTCTTCAGGGCTCTTGTCAATGTTATCTCTCTTGGCATTTAAATGATAGAATTTCTTTTCAGTATTTAATTAGCGGCAGAATTTCTCCCAACAGAAGATCCCGAAGGATCTTCTGAACACTTGATAAGTTATAATACTCTTCCTATTTATGTGGCACCTTATATTTTACAAAGTTAAATATCATTACCTCACAACACCTGTTCACCTGTATTCTATGAGTGTTAGAAACTGCCAGGGCACACATCATTTGTGAAGAACCAAAGAACTTCAAAGTTGGGTCTACACTGAGCTCATGCTTAGAGATGACTAGGAATATAATTCCAACATTGCAGGCCCTTTTTCCGTTACCTTTACAAGGGCTTAACAATGGCTCGTTGGCTGGTATAAGACAATCTATCTTCTCATTTTGAAGGGTATATTAACATATCCTTAATTGAAACTGACTCTTCCCAGTAGAAAGACTGGGGATAGCCCTTGTCGCCTAGACTTGATCAGCAGAAGTTCCTTGTGGATGCCAAGCTTGTGATTTATAGGCATGGAAAGACCAAGGATTCAAGGGAGATTTTCCTCTTGAGGAGAAGAGTTGTCCCCAGTGGCTAGGCACATGACTGAAAAGCCTAGTTTTCTAGACATATCTGTCAAGGCATCCCCAGTTCCTGCAAAGAGAATAGCAAATCCTTTCAGAACACTCACAAAATCTGAATCCTGTCTGTTCTTAACACTGTGTTCTAGGTAGACCACAGTCATAACTTACATGTGCATTTTTATCCACCCAGCCAATCCAAATCCTTTTACAATAAAACATTTGCAGATGCAACTATTTGTAAACACAAAATGCCTTGATGGTAAAGATCAGTGAAGATAGGGGCCATGTCTTAGTGAAACTTATGTCTCCCCTAATACCTAATACAAGGCCTTCTGTACACAGTGGGTATAAAAGAAGTGTTTATCGAATTGGAATAAAATTGTTAATTGGTAAATCCCGTTCACCAAACACTTAGAACATCTCTAGCCCTACTCCCATTGAAAAGGGAGTATTGAGGCACCAACAACTAAGTGGTCTGGTCTTAAGGGTTCAGTTGTGTTCTGACAGAAGTAAATGATATGCCATAAATTTCTGTTGAATGGATAAAAGAGTAAAATGGCTCCCATTCTATGATTCTATATTTTGTTCATTGCAAATAAGGTATGGCAATTAGCTTCAGAAACCAAGGAAATTCTGGTTCAGTAGAGCTGATGCCATATGAATGAAGGATGATGACACTGATAACCAAATGGATTTTTAGTAAACGTAGATACTTTACCTGATCCTGTTGGACTTAAATTAACTCAGAAGAAGCTTGGTAGATTCCATCTGAATCAAGACTTTGGCAGCTACTGTAAAACACACAAGACAAGACAAGGTAAACTACTATTCTCCAGTGGAAAAGAGGGGGAAATATTTGTATAAAATGTTAGCAGATATATTTCGTATATCCACAAGGATAAAACTTACCTAGTAGGGGAAAACTTCTTTGCTTCAAGGAAAAGGAAGAAAATCATTAGTGTCATGAAATAATAAAACTAATTTTGAATTATTTGCCTTATTCCCTAATTTTTAATTTATCCTTTCTGACAATTGAGCTCCCAACCCTTAACTCTTTTTATAAATCTGATATTGTTTTGAAAGATCAGTTATTGGCAAGGTTCAAATGATCACAAAACAAAGTAAAAATACTAATAATAGAGATAGGTATTGGACCTGTGATTTTACTAGTATAAAGAAGTCCTGAGTGCAAAATCATTGCCTAAGCAAGCAGGTCAGCATCTTCCTTGTACCTGCAGTTAAGGCACTGAGCTGCCTAGAGCACTTAGAGATTAAGTGATTTGTCAGTGATCACATGACCAGTATGAGTCAGAGGTGGGGCTTTTACCCAGGTCTCCCTGGCTTCAAGGTCAACTCTCTATACACCATGTTGCCTCTTGATAAAATAATAATTAATAATAACAATCCACATTTATCTAATACTTTAAGGCTAACAATATTTTCTTCACAACCCCATGAGGCAGGTACCCCATTTCTCCTCTCTCAAATGCAGACAAAAGGATTCACTGGCAGAATACTTTTCCCATTAAAAAAAAAAAGGGGGGGTGGAGGGGCTCAAGCCTCCTGAACACTGGATTTGAAAATAAAAGACCTGGGTTTGAATTTCATTTTTGCCACTTAGGACCTGTATAACCTCAGTCAAGGCCCCCAACCTGTCTGTGACTCGGTTTCCTAATAAAAGGAGGAGGTTCCCTAAATGACCTCAAAACTGCTTCACATTCTAAATCTACTATCCTGTGATCTCCTCAGCTCTGATTCAAGCCTGGGACTTTCAAGAAATATACTTCAGGAGCATTTTTTTCAACCCTCCTTTTCTGTAACATTGACCTTCCTTTTGATCCAGATCCTAGTTTGCATTTGCAAGAGGTATTACGACCTCTTCCTTCCTTCACCTATTCTTCGGTGAAAATATTCCCAGAAGTGTATTTGCAGGGTATTCATGAGGAGCTGCAGAAAGGGTGCTCACCTTTCTTTCGAAGACGTTTTGCTAGCCAAAGAAGAAATGACGCAGTCGTCAAGAGGGAGGTCCCACTGGTGGCCAGGCCAACGACCAGGGAAGTGTTTGACTCCTCAGGAGCTAAGGGAATGAGGAGGAAAAGAGTCACTCAGAAATTCAAGTGAGGGAAGACACGTGCAAATAGATTCAAAGTCCCTTCTCCTTGGCTTTTTCTTCTATTGATGAGAGGATCATTTGCTATATTTGGCATTTTTATCTTAGGTGGAATGTAAGGGGGTGAAATCATTCATCAGAAGACTTAACTAACAGTGGATTTTGTTCAAAGGAATGCTACTGGTTGGATGAAAGTGTCCCTGAGTAAGAGGAGGGATTCTCCCATGCCTAGAGCAGAAGCGACCTAAACCAGGGGTTCTTAACCCTTTTTCTGGCATAAACTCCTTTGGTAGTCCAATGAAGCCTAGAAACCCCTTCTCAGAATGATGTTTTTCCATAATTAAAGGCCATGCTAAATTTTAGTTAGAGATTAGTCAAAATAAAGATTAATTTTCTTCTTAACCAAGCGCATGGACCTCCTGAGTCTGTAGACCCTAAGTTAAGAACCTTTACTGTAAACCAGGTATCAACAAACTACTATTGCAGGCCTAATTTGGCCTACCATCTGTTTCTGGACAGCTGGGGTTAAAAACAGTTCTTAACTCACAGCTGTACAAAAACAAGTAATGGGCCAGATTTGGCCCACTGGCCATAGTTTGCTGACCCCTCCTCTAAACCATAACATGTATTTTTTGTCCTATTTTTCCCCATCCCTGTAGATATAAAAGTTGTGCAGCTTATTAACCTATACAATTTTCTGGTTAAAGAATGTAACATCTTTGATGTCAGAGCCCTTTTTATCTTTTTTTTTTATTTCCTGGGCCCAGCAATGTTCCTTGTTTGTGACAGACACTTAATAACTGATTAGTTAAATGAATAAGCGCATGAGAAGGACTGGCAGTTGTCCCTTATAACAACATTTCCTGAAATATTCAAGTAATTCCCTTTCTACGCTTCAGCCCACATCCTCTTAGTGAGCAGACCCTAGCCCATTACCTTCACAGGAAGGCAGACTCCCTGACCAGCTTCCTGTGGCTCTGCATACCAAGGAATCTGAGCCGTTGAGTTTCCATCCCTCGGGGCATTCAAACACACATCTAGTGCCATAGAGAAAATTCCCATCACCATCACAGGTCATGGTGATCTCCTCAGGGACTTTCAAAGCAGAGCACTGTATCACTAGAAATGACATTCAAAGAAAGAGATGCATGAGGTTAATAAAAGTCTATCGGGAAATAGTCAAACTGGTTAAACTGAATTCCCCTCTAAAACTTCTGGGCTAGCTGACACCTTTCTTTAAGATTATTCTGCAAATCATCTGAGTAAACTAGTCTATAATATGAAAGTATGATTGTGAGTGACTTAGTCTCTCTCAACTTAAAATTTGCCTGTTTCAGGCTAGAGACCAGAAAATATATAAATTTATGTTTCCAGCATAAAAGAATTAAGATCAAGACTTTAATTTCTATCTAGGTATTAAATGGCCCCCAAGAGCTGATCAACCCACCTAAGAACCCAAGCTAATTGTTAATTAAAACTTTGGTTTATGTTTTAGTCATCAAAGTTACAGGCTTTTGTTCCTTTGAAATAAGCTATCTCAATTTTACTTTCATATATAAAAGAAAATATTTTTGAAAAAAATAAAAGAACCTAAACTCAGTCTTACCTTCACAGGTTGGCATTTGCTGTGTCCACTGCCCCTGGGCGGTGCACTCAAGTTGGGGTGATCCTTGCAGTTCAAAGCCTTCCTCACAGCTGAAGTTACAGACTGACTGGTAAGTGAAGTTTCCAGTGGGGGAATGGGCACACATCACAGAACCATTCTGAAGCTGGCTAGCAGCATCGCATTTCATGGCTGTAACACACACAAGTGCACACAAACACACCATTACTATTAGCAGTTTGCTTGACTAATGCAATGATAGATTGACTGCTCAAAAAATAAAGTCCTGGGTGTTGGAAAAAAAAAAAAAGCTTGGATTTTTAAAAGCTACCTTCACATGTGGGCTCCTCCATGTCCCATTCCCCTGTTAAGTTACACTGGAGTCTCTTGGATCCTTTCAATGTAAATCCCTCGTCGCAGGAGAACTCACAGCTGGATCCACTTTGGAAACTTCCAGAAACACTAGGAAGACATTCCAGGTGGCCTCTCTCTGGTCTGGTGGGTGCTTTACACTGTATGGCTAATGAGACACAAGTAAAATACTCAGTCAGGATTGCAAAGCAATATGGAAGTATTTGTACTTTGATGAGTGAACTCAGATACATTCCATGAAAGACAAAGGTAAAGAAGAAGCTCATTCTAGATCATGGATTATAGGGTTCAAACTAGCAGCCTTCAGAGATGGCCTAGTCCAGGGGTGGTGAACCTTCAGCCTCGAGGCCCCTTCATTCTGTAGACAGGAGAATCCAGACCCAGAGAGGTTCAGTAATTGGGCCCAGGTCACACATGAAGTCAGTGGCAGAGCCAGTTTTCAACTGAGATTTTGTGCCCTCAAATCCAGCCTTCTTTGGGTACCCCATGCTATTTCAGCAGGATTTATGAGTAATTGAGGGGTGGAGGGCTTATAGAACAAAGCAGCAGCTGTACTAAAAAGCAGTCTGAAGATGGAGCAGCATTTCAGTGCTAAATCTGCATTCTTTCCTCTCCTTGGTGAGAGAAGTAATTTTTATTTCCCCTCTGCCCTTCTGCCTTCATCCATTCAACAAATTCTGGGCGGGTACAGACGGCAGCCTCTCAGAAGTGGGATTTGTTGTCCCTCTGATGTTCCAGGAAGGCTGGGGATGGGGAGGGAGGGCTTTGGACAGCCAGGGGGAAGTGCTGGGGATCTAGGGACCTGGAGAGACTAAGGGGAGGTGGTGGCAGGAGGGAGAGAAGAGCTCAGTATGGGAGGTGGGTGGCACCGAAAAAAACTGCTACTTCCTTTGAAGTTTTGCCTAGGACCCTGACTGTGGGCCTTCATGACTCTGAAACAAACATTTCTTTCTGGCCACTGGCACTCCAAGAATGAGTTTGCTAATTCTTACGTAACTTGCTAGGTTTCAGTGTCTCTGTCCTTCTACTGGAGAAGATGTAAACGTTCACTTAAGCATTTATGTCCAAAATGTACTTGAGTATCTACTCTGTGCCTAGCATTGTGCTAGAAACACTTTATAAGATTTAAAATCAAGAGCTGTCCAGGACCTCAGAGGCCATTATTTCCATCATATTAACATTTCTACCTCTTCTACCATCAGCTTATATATAAGATATTGCTCTTATTGGCTTATATCTATTAGATTCTAAATAGGAACCAATCTTTTGATGTATGTATCTAGCCAATAATGAATATAACCTGGGGCACAAGCTTATCTGAATAAGCTGCTCCTCTATGGTGGAGAACAATTATTCAATACTCTGTGCCTGCTTGAGGGGAAACTGGTTAGACCTGCCTTACACCTAGAGCTAATTAATTGGTTTAAACACACTGCCCATTGAATCTGATCTCAAAAGGTTAAGTAGGTACCTGGCTTCATTTCACTGCATTTCATTGACTTTGAAGGAATGGAATCTCCATTCAGAGAAGAGAAAGCTGCTGGACCCTTCATGTTATAATGTTAAAAGATAGAAATTCGGTCCTACCTTCACACGTTGGGAATTGCAGTGTCCACTGCCCCTGAGCCGTGCACTCAAGCTGGGATGATCCTTGGGGCACAAAGCCTTCCTCACAGCTGAAACTACAGACTGACCGATAGGTGAAGTCTCCAGTGGGTGGATGCACACACTTCACAAAGCCATTATGGGGCTCGCTGGGAGCATTACATTTCACCGCTGAGGCACACAGAAAAGCAGACACACATCATTCCCATTAGACACCTGTTTGACCCCTGTAATGTAATACATTACAGAACCAACCCTTTAAATTGCCTCTTAATATTAAGACATCCTACCTTGACACATTGGTTTCTCCACGTCCCACTTCCCAGATGAGCTACAGTGAAGCTCCTTGGACCCCTTTAGCTCAAATCCTGACTCACAGTCAAACACACAGGTTGTATTCCATGGAAGGATGCCAGAGCTTTGGGAGCAATTCATAGATCCATGAACAGGACTTGTCAGTGCATCACACTCCACCACTAGAAATTAGAAATGAGACCATGAATTTGACAGAATAGCAGGGTTCTTCTGTGTAGGACTTGGATGGTCCTACAAGTCCCTAAAATAAGAGACTTGAGGATTGTACATTAAACCTCTTATATGTGATTTCCAACTTATCAGAGAAAGTCAACTTCTGATTATTTGCACTGAAAATTATCTGTTAAAAGTCTCCGTACTTTGCTAACATAAATTGAATCTTGATGTTCTCAAGCCCAAAAGGAACTGTAAAAAAAGGAATTCTAAGCCAAATTGAATTCTCCCAGATGCAAACCAACATTGGTTTTGCTTTTAAGCTGAAGCTGGTTTTCTTTTTTGTTGTGGTTGTTGTTGCTTTTTGGTGAGGCAATAGGGGTTAAGTGACTTGCCCAGGGTCACACAGCTAGTAAGTGCCAAGTGTCTGAGGCCAGATTTGAACTCAGGTCCTCCTGACTCTGAGGCCAAAGCTCTATCTACTGCACCACCTACCTGCCCCTAAGCTAAAGTTTTGCATCAGTCTAAAGATGAAATAGTCTATTCCCAGTATGGAGAAGTAGGTTGGGTAAGTAAGAAAGGAGGTGACTGGAGAAGAAGTATTGTTTCATTTCTGTTGTTGTTCCAAGTATTCTAAATCTCCACAAAACTGGGATCATTCCTATTCAGAGAGAATGCAATATACCCTTCAAAGCCAAAGATCTATTGTATTTTGATGGACTGCCATTTTGAATTACTCTCATGGTTGTTCCCCTCCGTTAGTGTGGCTCTTGAGTTGACTGTACATTGGAAGACAGAATGAGTTATGTTCTAAAATAGCTTCCAAAATAATCTAATATAAGTGGGATAAGAAACAGGGGTTCTGGAATGAGGCCCAGAACTTTCTACACTGAAGAAAAATGAAATACCTTTACAAGTAGGGCTAGGTCCACTCCATTTTCCAGAAGAAGTACACAATATTGAATTAGTATTGGTTGGGACGTAGCCTTCTTGACAATTCACAGAGCAGGAAGAATTGAAATGCCCCACTGGATGGCTGCAAACCAGGACACCATGCTCAGGATTGGCTTGAGATTCACAGGTCACAGCTATGATAGAAAACAAAATCAGCCTGACTCATTCCACATTTTGGTGTGACAGGGAAAGTGCTGTGATGGAGTCCACACCCCAGAGACAAGGAAGAGGATGAGATGAGGTTGAAATGATGGAACAAATGGATTAGGCAGAGCAGGTCTTACCATGCTCACACTGGGACCCAGTGAACCCCGGATAGCATTGGCAAGTAAAGCTGTTGATGGTCTCCACACATTCCCCATGGCCATTGCAGGAGTTGCTGGTACAGGAGGCTGAAACCAAAAGGATCGTCACTGCCGCTAGTATTATTCTTTCAATGAATCATGAGGATGCTTGCTAAAGGAGGGCTGTTAAGAGGACCCAAATCATATTGGCCTGCCGGGCTTCTGATTTTAGCTTAAGGATCTGTCAAGAGGTCAAGCTGACATTTTTAGGTCCACCTTTCCCAAATCTCATTTTTAATATATTTCAGACCAAAAATCATATCAGGTGGTGTTTATTAGTGCTCTAGACACACACATATCTTCAGTGACCATCACTACACATACACACACACACACATACACACACACATTCTGATTGTGGTAATGATAGTGATAATAACAATAACGATGAGGACGATGATGACACTAGCTTGCTTTTATATAACAGTGCGTTAAGGTTTGCAAAGATCAAATATGATCTCATTTTATCCTCACAACAAACCTGAGAGGTGCTATTGTTGCAGGTGCTATTATTATCCCCATTTTTCAGATGAGGAAATAAAGGATGAGAAAGGTGACTTGCCCAGGGTCACATAGCTAGGAAGGGCCTGAAGTCATATTTGAATTCAGGTCTTCTTGATGCCAGATCCAACACTCCATCCAGTGTATCACTGAGCTATTAATAATTAACAATTAAGGTGCAGCTAGGTGGAGCACAGGATAGAGCACCAGCACTGGAGTCAGGAGGACCTGAGTTCGAATCTGGCCTCAGACACTTGACACTTACTAGCTGTGTGGCCCTGGGCAACTCACTTAAACCTGATTGCCTCACCAAAAAAAAAAAAAAGAAAGAAAGAAAGAAAGAAAGAAAGAAAGAAAGAAAGAAAGAAAGAAAGAAAGAAAGAAAGAAAGAAAGAAAGAAAGAAAGAAAGAAAGAAAGAAAGATAATTAACAACTATATTGAGACTTAGGGTTATAAATAGATTTACATACATTATCTCATTCTTTCAGCATAGGAAACTTATGAGGTAGGTACTTCTGGATCAAATGAAATGATATATGTAAAGCACTTTGCAAACCTTAATATTATTTTATAGCTATTATTCAAATATTACTCTCACCCATTCTACCATTATAATTTCCTACTAATTCATCATGCACCATACCTGTGTAACATAAAGCCAGCTTCTCTTTTGTGCAACTCTCATCATTCCACATGCCTGAGGCTTTTTCCCTCTTGATATAGATCTCCACACAGTCCTCATTATTTTGCTTATTGTTGGGTTCATTAGGAGCCCAGTTCATGGCCTCTTTGGTCAGTGGCTTCTGTGTTCCCACCCAGGTCCAGATGCCATTGATTTTTCTGATTCCAATCCAGTAGTAACTTGGGGAGAATGTTAGTGTTCTATTCAGGTACTCAATTTCATTCTTGTTTTGAATGGCAACCAGGTCTGTGTACCTTTCCTGACAATATTTCCTTGCGTGTTCATAAGTCATATTCATTTCAGAAGAGGCGTATAACCAAGCATCACTCCCTCCAAACAGAAAAAATGCTAGAAAAAAGGAAGAGTACAGTTTTATCCTGTGAGTATACTGTTCTTTTGACAGATTTTTTTTTTTAGTTCTATGCATTTGTTTGGGGGTTTTGGCCTTGAAATAATAACTATATGGTTGGACAAGCTCAGGAATCAATGTGGAATTTTCCTGGGGACCTTGGGGTGACCTGAGCTTTTGTCACCCTTCTAAGAGTGGGAAGGAGATTAGCAAAGACCCCCTCATTCCTGGAAACTGCTCAGTGCCCTGCCACCAGGCAATTTTTCCTCAGCTTCCCATTGTAATATCGTTTGATCTACTATCACATTTTCCCAGAATCAAGTAATGACATTATACAGGGTATCTCTATGCAAAAGGAGGTTTTTAATCCCTTTTAATTAGTGATACCAGTTTTCTCAAACAAATATGATCTTACCAAAAATGACAGCAGGTAGAAATGACAAGACAGTCATTTTGGAAATCATCCTTTTCCTCACAGTATTAGCGTTGGAGCAGTTCTCTAGGAGAAAAAAAAAGAACGGAATTTGTTTTTAAAATGAAATTGACATTTAAAAATTACATTAAGGTTTCTAATGTGATTTACATATATAATCCCATTTCTTTCTCACAGCAGTCCTCTAGGAATAGAGTCTATTATTATCACTATTTTACGAGTGAGGAAACTGAGGTCCTGGAGGCTTGTCCAGGGTCACACAGCTAATAAGTATCCAAGGCAGGGTTCAAACCCAGCCTGACTCCAAGTCCAGCACTCCATCTATTTATTACCTCGTGCTATCTCATTGTCCTTAATATTATAAAAGAATTATGCCTTTTGAAAATATATGATATTGACTATAAAGAAATGCTAAACCATGAGACTGATAAATGTTTTACATGATATTCTTCAAAGGCAAAGCCTTAAAGCCTCCAACAAGTTGGCAAAAGTTGGATTCCGGGTTTACATCTGGCACTAGAGAGAAAGCTGGACTTTTAGCCAGTCTGAAAATTACACAAATCCACCCGGGAGAAGCTGGCAGAATGCCTTCTCCATAGGATCTGGAATCTATAATGAATCCTGATCAGGGTTTAGTCAGTAGTCAGTTGTACTTACAATTCCACGATCTGGTAATCTGCTCCCTTGATTTCCTCAAGCACAGCCTCACCGTTCACTCTGTGCTCTTTCACGCTCTGGTCGTAGTCTGTCAAGAACTGCAGCGCGCCCTGAGTATCCGAGTCCTTTTAAAGACGGCACTTCCTTTGGAATTCCGATGACCCAATGGCTGAATAATAGGAGGATGTCTCCAAGTTAGAAAGTGAGGAATTTCCCAGGGAGGAAAGACTCCTGGGAATGTCCACGATGTTACAAATCCCGTGATGACAAGAAGCCCCTTCCCCAACCTTAGCCACTCCTCCTGCATTCTACCAACTCTTTGATGCATTTTACATATTCTATGATTTGCTAAAGCCTAATAAGTAAGTTTTAGGGTTAGAAGTAACACACAACCACTCTTCCTAAACACAGGCAAATATAGGCCAGTTTGAGACGGACCAGATGAGATTTTCAAATCTCTACTTTGCCAACATAATCCATTTTTCTTTCTCTAACTTATCAACTCAATGGTTTTTAAGGAGCAGTGTCTTTCTGAGAACTCTAACAAGCATGTATGTAGCATATGTGTCTATAGACAAGCACTAAAGTGGTTAACTAAAAATAATATTCTTTTATTACACGTTTATAACAAATTCAAGTGCAAAAAATTTTACAAGACAGAAGACAGTATCAAAAAGTGGTCCATGTCCAGACTCTTACAAGCATTATACATCTAAATATACTTATAGGTACTTTCCATTCCTGATCTCTGGTTTTCAACATACTGACACATAGTAACAGCTGGCATTTACACCACTCTTTAAGGTTTGCAAAGAGCTTTATCCATATATTTTAACTAAATCCTCACAATAAACCAGTAAGGGAGGTAAACATTATCTCTATTTTACAGATGAGGAATCTGAGGCTTAGAGACAGAGAATGGCTTGCTCATGGTCACAAAGTTTAAAAAAAAAATGCCAGAAGTGGGATTCAAACCTAGGTGTCTACTGCTTCCAAGTGCTAGGCTAGTTCTACTACCCCACCTATCTTTTATTTTATTGTATTTTTAATTTATATAATAAAACAAGCATTTCCATAACATTAGTATAATAAAAAAGATGATTGTACATAAAACTACAAATCTACTATGCACAACTTGCCATTCTTTTCAAATATACAATAAAATTATCGTGTAAATTTCTATTTTTCTTCCCTTCCCCCACAGATGGCTACCATTAGACACAAATAGAGGGGTGTGTGTGTGTGTGTGTGTGTGTGTGTATATATAAAATTATTCTATATATACTCTACTTATCAGTTCTTTCTCTGGATGCAGATAGCATTTTTCTTCATATGTCCTTATAGTCAATTTAAGCATTTATAATAGTAAAAATAACTTATTCACTCAAAATCATTCTTAAAACAATATTGCTGTTACTGTATACAGTGTTCTCTTGATTCTACTTATTTTGCGCTTCATTATTTCCTGCAAATATTTCCATGTTTTTCTAAAATCATTGAGTTCATCATCTTAAAGCACAGTAGTACTCCAGCACAATCATACTCCCCAATTGATGGGCATCCCTACAATTTCCAGTTCTTTGTCACCACAAAGAGAGCTACTATAAATATTTTCTATCTTTCTTATTGGTAGATGACTAGTCTTTCCCCTTTGTCTCTTTCCTAATTTAGACAGTACAGGTATAGGGAGCTATGACAGGGCTATGTTCAGAGCTCAGTGATTAAATCAGGAATGGTTTCTCAAGATCTCAGGTGTCTTTCTTGGTCCCTGGGCTAGGTGACCCTAAGAAAAAAAAGCAGTGGTTATAGAGTGAGAGGGTCTTGGCTCAAATCTTGGCTCTGCCACCTACGTGACCTTCAAAAAATCATTTACCTCTCTGGTCCTCCTGTTCTCATCTATAAAATTAGGAAGTGAGACCAACTGGCCTTTGAGCTCCTTTCCAGCTGCAAACCTATGAATTATCCTATGGTACTTTTGTAATGAGGGAATCTTAAGGTATCAGCTGCATTAGCTATGAGGTTACTGCAGAGGGTGCCATGGCATAGCAGGGGCTACAGTGGACAGAAAATATCCATTGTGGGGAGAAGTTAAAAGAAAAAGGAATTTTGAGAGTGAGAGATTATATGTATAAAGATCATGAATCATTCAGGGATGACTTTTATATGGACTTGGATTTAGTATCAGGTGTTGTGGCCCTATTTGCCAGGGTAGATGCTGCTTGAACCCATAAATCACCTTTTCAAAGCTTACGTTTACCAAAAGGAAGGAAAGTGATCATTAAATTTGACCAAAAGTCAGAAGAGTTCCCGGAACCAGCAATGCCTAGCTTGAATTAGTAGAAAATCTGGGATGGAATGAACAGCTTCCTTTGACTTTCCGATTTTACATTAACTCCCAGTTGTTCTGGTGTTTTTGTTCATTCCCTTGAGGGAAGAAGGTGAAAATGACCCCACCTTTCCATCAGTGGTAATGTTTAGCTACCTTCAAGCCCCAACCTATGTGTCCCTTCTCAGGAGAAGCCTTGGATTTATTTTTCTGTTTAAATGTTTTATTCCTCAGTAGAATGCAAGCTCCTTGAGGGCAGGGACAGTTTTCATTTGTGTCTAGCTTAGGCCTTTCACACAGGGAGTAAGTATTCAGTAAGTGTTTACATAGTGGTAAGAAGTGGACTTGCAATTTCATTCACCGAGTTGAGAAAACTTCTGTCAGTACCTTGTCTGAAACCTATATAATCCTGGATTATAAAGAAGTTAAATGCCCTACCTCGGATCACACAGCCAGGATGTGTCATAGGTAGGATTTGAACTCAGGTCTTTTTTACTTTGAGGCTCTAGACACTGTGCCAGCCTGTCTTTTATTTACATATGAAATACATAAATTCGTTGTTTAGTCATTTCAGTTGTATCCAACTCTTCATGTCACCATTTGTGGTTTGCTTGGCAAAGATACTAGAGTAGTTTGTCATTTCCTTCTCCAGCTTATTTTGCAGATAAGGAAACTGAGGCAAACAGGGTTAAGTGACTTGCCCAGGGTCACACAGCTAATAAATGTCTGAGGCTAGATTTGAATTTACAATGATGAGTCTTCCTGACTCCAGGACCAGCACTTTATCCGCTGGGCCACCTAGCTGCCCATGAAATATGTAAATACATATATAATGAGATAGATAGATAGATAGATAGATAGATAGATAGACAGATAGACAGATATAGATATAGATATAGATATAGATATAGATATAGATATAGATATAGATATAGATATAGATATAGATATAGATATAGATATAGATATAGATATAGATATAGATATAGATTGATGTATACAAATGTGTGTTTAATGGGAAGACTACCCAATGACGCCCCAAGCTCCCCAAACATCCAACGTAGGTTGGCACCAGGCAGACCAGATGATATATTCTCAAAGGACTGGGCCCTCATTATCCAGGCCCCAGTTACATATATGTACATGTTGTTTCTTCTAATAGAATACAAAGTCCTTGATGGCATATACTGCTTCATTTTTTACTTTGTAGCTCCAGCAGATGCCTGGCACAGAGTAGATGTTTAGCTAAGTTCTTGTGAATAAATGAATTAGTAAATGAATGAATGTGGTGATGCTAGCTACCTTCTCTAACCATATTCCTGCAAATAATGAGAACTTAGTAGTTTGTGTTCATGTCTTGCCTACTGATGGTTCACTGTCTCTTAGAGAAAATCGATGTTTTCGAATCTTTGCAACGGTTTATAATAGGAAATGAATTATTTTTCTAGCATAGAAAGGAAATTACAAGGAAAATGACACACAAAAAGTGAATTGGGATGCCATTCACTTATCATGTGGCATGTAGCTTCTCTTTGTCTCTTCTCTGATACTGTAAAATTCTGGAATTCCCCCAATACTCTCTTTTTTTAAAAAAAACTTCCTTTTTATTCTAATTTTCACCATTTTAATGATCTTCCTTTCTTTCTCCCTGGCAGGCACTTATCTTGAGACTTCCTCTTTATGTTTCAGTTCTATTGGACTGCATAAAGTAATGGATACCTCTACAATATAGAAACTCCCCAGTAAATTCCCATAACGGGAGGTATTTCCACATAAGGAAGGCTTGTTAATTTACAGGGCTCTTCCTGAATGCTTCCAGACTGTTGTCTTTGAGATGGGGAAAATTCCTGTGTCTAACAACAGTCCCCTGTTTGTTTTCCTTGGCTGTTTTTGCTGCCTGTTTTTCAAGCCAAAGAGTGGCTCCTCCTGGTCTATTATTATCTCAATTCTACATATTGCATGAGGAAAAAAAATATTTCCCGTTAAGTTACTTTTAACCCTACTGTGTTTTTAATTGATCACAAAGAAAACAACTAATTTAAAGAAGGTGCCAAAGAAAGGCAGCCCAACTGTAAGTGGTAGTGGTAAGTGTAAATAGTGAGGAGCAGAAGTCAACTTTTGTAAGCCTTAAGGTGAGTGATAATGGTAATTATGGTTATCTTGGCTATTTCCTTCTATTTGATCATGTAACTGCTGTTATAATTCTTTGTTTATGTCTTTTGATCCGTTCATAAACTAGATTTAAGTGAGGCAGAATTGCACAAAGTTGTCAACCTCACTCTTTCCTCCAGAATCATCATAGTCCGTGGCAGGACAGAATCAAGACCATTGGTGAAGGCTCAAGATGCAGTGGATGACCTTGGCATCTTCACTCTCTAACCAAGCTCCAAACACTCCACAGCACCTGCTTCTGCTGCCTTCATGGCCATTGGAACATATTGTTTTCATTTGCCCATTTCACGAGGTGAAGTCTTCACATGCTTGAGGTAGACATCCTGCTAATTCACCAATAGGTTTGTTGGTGTAGGTGTGTAAGGTGTGTTCAAGGAAATTTCAGGGCTGCTTTCTACCTTTGGTGTCCACCTGTTCCACCTAACTCTCACCTGTGGCTCCAAGAAGCTGTAGCATGCTCAGTGGCCATACCCAGGACACTGTTTTGGCAGCCAGGCTAAATCGGGTTGAGGGTAATCCAGGGGTCTCAAGTTCTAATTCAGGATCTCATCACTCCTTACCTGACTATTCAATGACTTCCTAATGCCTCCATTTTCTGCCAATCCATCCTCCATACGGTTGCCAAATTAATACTTAAAATGCAGAACCAACTATATCAGCCCTCTACTCAAAAGTTTTTTCAGTGATTCTCTTTTGTCACTAGTACATAATACAAACTTCTCAGCAAACCATTTAAAGCCCTCCATAATTTGGCTCCCATCCACCTTTCCAAATTTATTTCTTATTATTCACCTTCATGGAAATCTTCTTTCCAGGCAAACCAACCTACTAGTTATTTTCAGTACACAGAATTCCATCTCGCACTTCGATGCCTTTGTAGAAATGGTCCTCCAAGTTTAGAATGTGCTCTCTCAATACCTCTACCTCACAGAAATCTTAGCTTCTCTTCAGACAGAACTCAGATGCCGCCTTCTGTATTATTAGTGCTTTCTCCCTCCTGAAAATACTTTGTATTGCTTTTCATAGACTTCATATTTATTTACTCAGATCCATGTTGTATCTCCCCAGTAGAATGTAGGTTTCCAAAAGAATAATAACGTAGGCTTCTTGAAGTCAGCAACTATTTAATTTTGTCTGCATACCCTCAGCATTTCTCACAGTGCTTTGAACAGATACCATTTATATAATAGCTTACTTTTATATAAGACTTTAAGGTTCGCAAAGAGTTGGATACATTTTCTATCATTTGATTCTCACAACAACAGTGTGAGGTAGCTACTGTCATCTCCATTTTACATATAGTGAGACTGAGGCTGAGAGAAATTAAATGACTTGCCCAGGATCACACAGCCGTGAACTGTCTGAGGTATGATTTGAACCTAGGGCTTCTGGGCTTCAAGTCCAGATCTATGCCAACCAGCTTCACAGTAGGCAGTTAATAAATGAGTGTTGAGTTGAGTTGAATCATGATCCTAGTCATTATGAAAATAAGGAAAGTATTATCCCCACACTTCTGAGCTCGCTGATTTGTTAGGGGCAGCATCATGTAGCAGTCCTGGTTCCATTAAAAATGTATTTTATTGTCTTAAGCAAATATCTTCACCTTGCTGAGCCTCAGTTTACCCACTTGTATAAAATGATTCAATTGGACTCGACCTCTCAGGGCCTTCAAATCCAACATTCTATAAGTCTATGACCTTCTTTTTGAGTTGGATCAATTATATCGCATCTCTCCTGGTAAATATTTTACCTACGATTTCTGGTCCAGAGATTTCTATGGAAGGCCCTGCTTACTTGGTCATTCTTTAGAATGAAGCATTTATACTTTAATATTAGTATAAAATCATGCAACTAAATAATAATAATAGCTAACATTTATATAGTGCTTACTATGTACCAGACAGTGTGCTAAGCACTTTACAATTATTATCTTATTTGCTCCTCATAACAACACTGGGAGATAGGTGCTATTATTATCTGCATTTTATAGATAAGGAAACTGAAGCAAACAGAGGTTAAGTGATTTGCCCAGGGGCCAGACACTAGTAGCTGGTGCATTTTCTTTCTAGTAAAACAATTAAGTGTATTAATCAAGGTCTTAGCCCCAGTAGTGACAGCTGCTTTTAATAGTAAGATCCAGCCCTGTTTAAGGGATACTCCCTCTCCAAACAGCCCTATACATAATAATAACTACATCACAAGGGAATGTCCAGACACAATTTATGTATAGTACTCAGTGTTACAAGATTCAGTGGATTAACACAGTTTTGGTGTATTCATCTGTCTCTAGCGAGGTGGAATAATGAGGCAGCAGGATATAGTGGATAGAGCCTTAAATTTGTAGATGGGAAAACCTGGGTTCAAATCCTTACTCTGACACTTTACTAGCTGTGTATTCATGAGCAACTAACTTTACCTCTCAAAACCTCTGATTCTTTGTCTCTGATGAAGGATAGCCAACCAACCAAAGCGAGTATGATGCCTGTAGTAATGAGTTCATAGAGTCGTCACGAAGATCGTTATCAAATGGGACAATATATACAAAAAGCACTTTTCAAAATGTAAAGTACTACATAAAGGTCAAGTTTATTATTATTCCTTTTTCAGTCTTCTGTAAGGGTCTCCCCTTCAAGTCTTCACCCAAATGTTCATTGTCTTTTCCTGCTTGTTCACTTACATCCTACCCTGAGGCTCACACTGAGCTGTCTTCCTCGGTTCCCTAGTTCCCTCAACATTTTCTATTGGTATCCTAGATCTACTCCCTGAAGCCTTCCCTTCTTTAATGTAAACATCCCTAGTGTCAGTAACATTATTCATGAACCATCCTTTCTGGCCACAAGGGCAAGTACGTGTTTGCTTCCGCCATGTGCGTCTTCAAGAAATCTTATCATTACCCTCATTTCTCCTATCTCTTGGGAGGGAACATTCCCCTCTCAGTATTTCTCCTCTCAATATTACTTCCATGGGCTTCTAACTCAGGCAGCCATTATCAGTCCTTTGGGGGCTGGGAAAGGAAGGAGGAGATTGAATATGTAAGTTTTCCTTCCCCAACCCCACCCTGCAACACACACACCTTTCTATCCCCTACCCTTCCCAGAACCAGTCCATTCTGCTTCAGCCCTGGTCTATCCTTTTGCCCCAGAAAAGTGAAAAAGAGTCAGCCAAAAAGGGTCTCTCACTTCTTTGATGCACTTCTGTAATAGGAGTCCATCCTCTTGGTTCTTAACCAACCAATCAACTTGAGAACAGCCTTCATCACTACAAAGCAATGAGGACTTGTCAATTCTACATATCCATGCACTATAGAGAGAGATAAGCTCAAATTGGTTAGGAAAGGAGGATCTTTCTGATCAACCCTACTTGTGACAACTGCTATCTAGTAACAGCTTCTCTGTCTTATGCTTATAAGGTCAATTTTATAAAAAATCCAAGTGTAAGATTTTACTTTTGTTCCATTAATTTTCATCTTACTAGATTGGATAAGCATTCCATCTACATCTTTTTCCCAGTAGGAGATTAAAATTTTAAACAGCACAAAGCTGAATTACACAGATTCCTGAAGTACTCCTCTAGAGACCCCCTTCCAAGTTTACATTTTAACTATCAATAAGGAAAGAATCAGGAAAGTTCAAATCACTTAGTTCTATTTAGATTGTATGGACCTTAGCTCAATTCAAGAAGCTACCAATTATGAGCTATTGAAAATGTTAATTATCCTTCTGATCTGTTGATTCAAAGTTCCCAAGTACAGCAGAAGATGAGATGGATGGTGTCATGCAAACTATGAATGTGAACTTGGACAGACTTCAAGAGACAGTGGAGGATACAAGGACCTGGTGTGCTGTGGTCCATGGAGTCATGAAGAGCTGGATACGATTGAATGAGTGAACAACAAGAAGTTCTATAAGGCCACACACTTTGTTAGCCTAGTCCATATGAACTTGAAAGCAGAGCTGAATTGAAAGCATGCAAGTGCCCTAAACAAGCCTGAAAGTTTGCTGAGCCACTTCTCCATTTGAATACTGATCCTCTATTTTCCTCTATAGATAATCTGAGCCAAAAGGCCTTTTCTCAATCCTCATCCTTCTTGTTCTCTCTATAGTCTTTAATACCAGTGATCACTTTTTCCCATTTGATCCCTTCTTTTCTCTAGTTTTTGGGATGCTGCTATCTCCTGATCTCCTCCTACCTGATTGACTGCTCGTTAGTCTCCTTTGCTGGATTTCAGTTCATGTCTGTCAACTAATTATAAGTGTCTTTTCCCCAAGGCTCTATCCTGGGTCTTTTTTCTTCTCCCTCTATACTATTTCACTTGGTGATTTTATCAGCTATCACAGACTTTATAATATCTTTCCTGATTTCCAGTTCCACATCTCCATCTGCCTATTATGCATCTCAAACTGGATGTCCTATAGACACCACAAACTCAACATGTCGAAAACAGAGTTTATCACCTTCCCCCACAATCACTCCCAGCCCTCCTGTCTTCCATCTTCCCAGCCATCCAGGCTAGAAATCAAGGTGTCATTCTCAAGTCCTCACTCTTTCTCACAATCCCCCCCACCATATCCAATCTAATGCCAAGACCTGTAGATTCTACCTTTTTAACATCTCTCCCATATGTCCCTCTTTTGTCCTCTAACAGTGCCACTACCTTGGCATCCCATATCTAGACCATTGCAGATGTTAGAAAAGCAAAAACAATAAGACCTGGCAGCTAACTGAAGAGTTGGGGAGGAGAGAATGATAGCTTTAGGATAGGGTTGGTCTCCCTTCTACTCAGCTGTCCAATTGATCTTCCCAAATAACAGATCTGACCATGTCAACCCCCTTATCCAATAAACTCCAGTGGCTCCCTATTATCACCAGCAACAAATATAAAAATCTCTGTTTAGCCCTTACAGTCTTTCATAACCTAGTCCCCTACCGTCTTTCCAGTCTTAATCTTTACTCCTTTCCACACACGTATCAATCCAGGGACAGTAGCTTCCTTGCTCTTTCTCACATAAAACACGCACCCTCTGTCTCCCAACTCTATATATTTTCTCTGGCTATCCCTCATGCCTGGAACACTCTATCTCCTGGCTTCCCTGGCTTCCTTCAAGTTTCTGCTAAAATCTCACCTCATACAAGAAGTCTTTCCCAGTCTCCTTTAGGTCTGGTGCCTTCCCTCTGAGATTATTGATAATTTATCCTGCATATATATTGCTTGTATGTAGTTGTTTACGTGTTGTCTCTCTCATTACACTGAGCCCTTTGAGAGAATGGGCTATTTTTTGTCCCTTTTTTTGTATTCCCAGAACTTAGCACAGTACCTGATACATAGTAAATGATTATTAAATGCTTGCTGACTTGACTTATTCTTTCCCTGATAAG
Source organism: Phascolarctos cinereus (assembly GCF_003287225.1). Taxonomy (NCBI): domain Eukaryota; kingdom Metazoa; phylum Chordata; class Mammalia; order Diprotodontia; family Phascolarctidae; genus Phascolarctos; species Phascolarctos cinereus. The sequence continues at coordinate 418,665,954 of NW_027555958.1, read as the reverse complement.
GAACTATTGGGGTAGCACACCCTAGGTGGCTTCCTACCCTCCTTACCCTAGTCTTGGCAATGCCTGAAAGTAACAAATGTGAATTTATTACTGCTTTTTGCCCAGTTTTTTCAAAATGATGCCATTTCTACATATGCCATTTTTCGATATCATCTGGTTCAAGCCTCTTAATTTATATATATAGATGAAGAAACAGAAGTCCCCAAGAGACTGTGACTTGCCTGGTTATTAGCACAATGGGATCTGATTCCAGGATTACACACCAAGGCACTTTCTACTGCATTGTGTTAACTCCCTTAACAAGAATTATGGGTGTTGAAGGAGAAAGGACTGTACTTGGAGCCACATCCTGGTTTGTGCGATACTGAGTCATTCACCTCACCTGAGCCTTTTTTCCACATTCATAAAATAAAGGCATTGGACTAGATGGTTGTAAAAACTTAAATTGTTCAAGCTCTAACATTCAGTGATTCTAAGGGGAATGGATAGGCAAAATATAATTCCTCACCTCCTTTTAGACTGAACATGAGAGACTTGCTTTGGTTTTAAATTTTATTGGGAGCTAGTCTGTGGATGAAATCTGAAGATAATACCCCAATCATCAGATAACGGTGATGGGGAAACATCTGTTCTAATTAAGAGAAAGGATTCCTCTCATCTGACTCACCTAAGCTTCCCCGAATTATGAGATGAGTAACCTGATTTTTCTGATACGCCTCTTGGAGGTCATCTTAAATTAATTCTCAGATTGTTCCTACCCAAATCTGATGATTACAGACTCTTCCATTCCTCCTCTTCTAAGGACAATAAAGTGGGAGGAGAAAACAGGAAACATACAAGCCATCTAGCAAGATGCCTCAAACCATCATGCAAAGATCATCACTCGTTCAAGAAAAAAAAAACTAGAGTGCAGATATCTAGGCTTAGCAAGTCCTAATGAGCAAGAGCAATTCTGCCTTATATCTAACATATTAAGACTGGTTTTCAAAATGAATGAGCAGCTAGAAATCAGAACTCCTGGTCTCTCTGTAAAAGGGTAATTCAATTCCATTCAACAAACTTTTTTTTTTGTATCTACTATGTACAACATGCTGGGTGCTAGGGACACAAAAACAAAAGGGTCCCTTTTCTCAAAGAAGTTCACATTCATCATGTACATAGATATGTATAATAGCAAGTAATCTGAGGAAAGAAAAAACACTAGCAACTGGAGAATAAGATTGCAGGGAAGATTGATCCTGGAAAGAAGATAAGGATTTTGAGAGGCAGAGATGAAGGAATGAATTTCAGGATGGCACAAATGAATGGAGGCAGAAATTAAATGCTTAATGTAGGGGACAAACCCGAAAGTTTAATTGGACCATAGACTAAATGAAGTGAAGTAATATGAAATAAAGCAAGAGGGTCAAGTTGGATCCTTGAATGGCAAGTAAATATATAGTTTATCTTGGAAGCAATGAGAAGCCACTAAAGATTTTTAAGCAGGGGACTGACCTAGTCAGATCTGTATCTTGGGAAGCTTATTTTAGCAGTTAAGTAGACCAAGAATTAGGGAAGGAAAGCTATGGAGGCAAGCATGGCAGTTAGGAAGATATTATAAGTTAGAGGTCATAAATGACTGGACTAGGACAGTGACCATATATATGTAAGGAGATAAGAGGATGAATGTGAAAGATGTGAAGGCAAAAATAATAGGAGCTGGCAACTGACTGAATAGTGGGGAAGAGGAGAGTGATAAAGAGGCAAAAATCAAATGTAACACCTCCTCCAGAAATATTTCCCCATCTTCCACTTCCATTGGTAGGCTGGCTAGGGAGCAGCTGACTAATACTATCAGTGTTCTAAGGGCAACCTTGAAGGGTTGGATTTCTAGTACTAGCACCCATGAGCCCCCACCAGTGTGCTTCCAACTAATCAGCCAGACTTAGCTTTTTAAGCAAATATTTTTACTAAAACGGTATTGCAAGAACACTCGTCACAAAAACATTCTCCTCAAATGTCCAGAGCACACTTTCTGATAAATATACACAGGGTACATAAGGCGAGCAGGCACAAATTTAAATTACAAAGGTGATAAGGCAAAAAATGTAGAAAACAAATGTAGCAAAAGTAATTCACAACTCCTGGTTACCGGAAGTCCTTTTATCCTTTCAGAAAGACTTTATGAAGTTTCCCCTTATGTGTAGCTCTCTGCTGGATTCCAAAGATTTATGCTTAGGGCAGCTAGGTAGAGCAGTGGATAGGGCACCAGCCCTGGAGTCAGGGCCTGAGTTCAAATCCAGCCTCAGACACATAACACTCAGTAGCTGTGTGACTCTAGGCAAGTCACTTAACCCCAATTGCCTCACCAAAAAAAACAAAAACAAAAAGACCCAAAGATTTATACTTTTGAAGAGTTCATAGCCAGCTTTTCTCCATATTAAGGAGTCAAATTCCTTGAAGCTACCTTTCCTCATGTGACTGTAACTCCCAGCTGAATATGTTGTCTCCTATTGGTCCATTTTCTCTGATCTCAGCTAGAAGCATAGTCTAGTATGGGTCTAGTCACTAGATTCTAGTGTTTCCAGCGACAGTGTTTCTACTGTCAGAGGCAGAGAGCCAATCTTGTTAAATCCCTCTCTCCTCTTCTACCCCCCACTTCTCTCTCTCCCTCTCTTCCTCTCCCCCTCTCCCCCTCTTTTTCTCTCTCCCTCTCTCCCTCTCTCTCTCTCTCCCCCTCTCCCTCCCCCTCCCCTCCTCCCTTCCCCTTTCTTCTCTGACCACAAGGGCAATTACCACTCAGTGCCTTGACTCTAACTCTCCAAATGGAATCCTCTAACTGCAAGTCTTCTTCCACTAAATTGCTTTGCTGTATGACTCCATATAGGATTGCTATTTTATGCACCAAGAAATGTGACAATCTTCTAAACCAGTCACAAGATTTTTCCTCTGTGTCATCATGTGTCTTTTATTCAGTATAATCCTTTCAAATTGATTTCAGCCTTATTCATACCTAATTTACACTTTGTCCTGATTGATTTATTCCATTGAGGTGTCTGGGCTTTTTGTTATTATATTAGTTGAGTTGGGTGTGGAAGCCTACCCTTTAACTAGGATGAGGGTGGTGGTACCTTCTACAGAAATAGAGAAGTTTGGAGGAGGGGTGTATTTAGAGGGCTTAATGGGAACAAAATTTCCTAGGTCCTTACCGCATGGTCTGGGCTAGCTTTTCCTGAGGACCTATGCTTTGCAGGTAAGAATAGTTCTTTTTTCTTAAAAGGTATTGAAAATGGCCTTGAGATCTGATTAGTTCATGAGAGTAAAGTATGGGCTATTTATGAGACTTCTTAATTATCTACATACAAAAGGCCATGAGAAGCTACAGCTCCCCTCCTGAGACTTCTGACCATGGACCAACAGCATGACCAACAGTGGGAAGCTGTGCTTAGTAAATCAGTGTGATTTACTCAGTGAATTCTTGTTGAATACCCTTCTTCTGCTATGGCCAAATAAATCTCCTTTCTTGCTAACTGTTAGATTTTCCACAATTTCATTTTGTTTCAAAATTGAATCCAAGGTAACAAATTAGCCTGCTTCACCCTTTCCTGCCCTCCCTTTTTTATCCTTTCTCTACTTGTCCTGATCTCTCTCCCCCCCTCTTTCTCTCTTTCCCTTTCTCCCCTGCCCCCTTTTTTCTCTCCTCTCCCATTCTACTTGCCTCAATCAAACCAATATAGCCCTCTCACAAACCCATTGAAGGGGCCACTATTATTCCAAATGACATCATGAGCATCAAAAGAACATTTTGACATTTTTGGGCAGCTATAAAAAGAGCTGCATCTTCCCTTGACCTGTTTCTCTGCCTTCTCCCTCCTCCTCTCCTTTCTCAACCCTAATAAAGTCTTGTCCCTAAGCCCTCACATCTATGGACTTCCATTAAGCGCTAGTGCCCACAGATAACTATAAATACTGCTCTGATGGGGTTTGGTCCCAGCTCTGCTCCCTGACTGGAGGTGTGACCTCAGACAAGGCACCTCCTCTCTCAAGGCCTCCATTTCCTCATCTGTAAAAACAAGGAATGAATGACCTTTAAGGTGCCTTTTAGCTCCCAAGATTTTGAGCAGGGGTGTGTGTGTGTGTGTCTGTCTGTCTGTGTGTGTGTGTGCGCGTGCGCGTGTGTGTGTGTGTGTGTGTGTGTGTGTGTGTGTGTGTGTGTGTGTGTGTGTGTATTGGACAATGGATAACGGAAGGAAATTTCCACCTCTAATTTCAAGATAGAATTTCCTTGCTTTATGGGTGTTGGCTTAACCTTTGACCATTAGTGATTCCTTCGGCTATTAAAGAATGTTATTTTTGAATTGGAGCCCAGTTTTAAAATCTTATAAGTTCCCCCAATGAATATTACAGGAATACTGGGATCATTGTCACAAAGGGAGCTGAGTCTCATCACTTATTATTTCAGATAAAAAGAAAGGAAGAGCTGAATAATGCTTTTTAAAAAAACACAGAATTTATCTCTAAACATACAGAAAAGCTCCAGTCAGTCTGTCTAGGTGATAGAAAGTCCAGGCTATCTTTTATCTCTGGTTCTACTGCCTGGCATACTATTTTTTTAATCATTGAAGTGATCTCAGATTGAATCATGAAAAAGAAACGCTTTCTCTAATCTAAGAAACTATTCCCTACTAATGAAAAGGAAATGCTTTCTCTAACCTAAGAGACTATTCCCTACATACATTAAAATGGAGAACTGAGGCAAATATATGAATAATTCAGGCCAAATGTATCATTTCCCCCCCAAAAAAAAAAATCTAGATGACTGAGGGAAAAGGTTTTTATTTGACTTATCCAGATAATTCTCTCACTGCTTACTTCAGGTGGTGTAGTAGTAAATTCTTTTTCTTGTTGTAAGTTTCTTTTTGATTTTATACCTGGCCTTTCAGAGGTAGAAGACCAACGTTTAGCGACTGTTATTCCAATCAGGAAATACAGAAAGTACATGGGGCCTATAAGCAATAGCTGTTGCTACTAGATCCAGTGAGGGCACCCACCTTTCTCCCACTCTGAAACTGCTAGGAGACAGCATATCAAGATAGGGAAAACCTACTGTATCTGTGGAGTTGATTTATGATGAGAAGAAGAAAAGCAAGAAAGTCAGATGAATGTGCTTTATCACAGAGCAATGCTGTGAAGTATTGAAAAATCTGGTTACCCACGTGACCCCCTATGGGTGAGGGTAAGGGTGGGGGAGGGTTGTGCTTACCAGTGTGCTGGTGCATGCCTGGGGAAAACCATATATAGTGGACTTTTCCAGGAGTCCTTAACCTTTTTATTATCATAGACCCCTTTGGCAGTCTAGTAAAAACAGAAGTTGACCCTTTCTCAGAATGTTTTTTTTTGGTTTATTTTTTTATTATTCATTTATTTTTAGTTTTCAACAATCACTTCCATAAACTTTTGAATTTTAAATTTTTCTCCCTCTCCCTCCCCACCTCCTTCCCCAAGACAGTATGCAATCTGATATAGGCTCTACATATACATTTCTATTAAACATATTTTCACATTAGTCATGTTGTAAGGAAGAATTAGAACCAATAGGAGGAAGCACAAGAAAGAGGAAATAAAACAAAACAGAAGGGGAAAAAAAGGGCAAATAATATACTAGTTTTGATCTGCATTCAAAGTCCGCAGTATTTTCTCTGGATGTGTATAGCATTTTCCATCATAAGACTTTTGGAGATGTCTTAGATCCTTGCATTATTGAGAAGAGCTAAGTCTATCAAAGTTAGTCATTGCACAAAGTGGCTGTTGCTGTGTACAGCATTCTCCTGGTTCTGCTCACTTCATTCAGCATCACTCCATACAAGTCTTTTCAGGTTTTTCTGAAGTCTGCCTGTTCATCATTTCTTATGGAACAATAGTATTCCATTACATTCATATACCACAACTTGTTCAGCCATTCCCCAATTGATGAGCATCCCCTCAATTTCCAATTCTTTGCCACCCCAAAAAACAGCTGCTGTAAATATTTTTGTACATGTGGGTCCTTTTCCCATTTTTATGATCTCTTTGGGATACAGCCTTAGAAGTGCTATTGCTGGGTCAAAGGGTTAGAATGTTTTTAAATGCATAAAATAAAATAAACAGGATTACAATTGAAATAGTATTGAAATGCAGTTATAATTTAAAAAAAACAACAAGTTTATTGTAACTACAGGGGATCTGCTGGAGTTGATATGTAGGCTGGGTCAACCATTGTAGGAATTGCCAAGAATAGTTAGTGGTCAGAAAGACAATCACATCCAGGTGGCTTTTATAACAGCACCAATGAAAATAGACATTGGCCTTTCTAGGCCACTGGGAGTAGGTTTTGAGGGCAGCCATAAGGGTTTCTCAACAAACTTAGCAAGGATGGCCATCAGTTGGAGACAGATTGGCACAGAAGAGATTCCCTGTGCTGGACAGCTCCTCTCATGGAATAGAGCCAGCGCTTGCTAAAGAGCAACCAACAATGATAGGAAGCATTCCTGGCCATTTGGGGATGCCCCCATTTTAAGGAGAATATGCTCTTTCATGACTGGCAGAGATGAGCATCACGGGGGCTGGAAGCAATTGGCTCTGGTGGAATCACTTCAAAGAAGTGTGGACGAGAAATTAAAAGACCACTTACCTAGGTAGCCACAGGACTGCACCCTGTGCCTGAAGATCAGGGAGCCTTAAGTGATATGTGAGTTCAGTTAAATGACAAAGACAAGAAGGATGACCTCAAGATAACACAGCTACTCAAGAGTCAGGATAGCCCTAAATCCATGCAAATGGGGGTCAGCCAGAGATTGCAATTCCTAAGGGGGGCAGTACTGGGCTTACCATTGCCTGTGCCTTCATTATGGAAGCCTGATCATCTGGCCCAATATTGCCTTTTGTTCTGAGATCAAGACTATAGAGGGGAGTCCTTAAGAAATCAGGGCAGCCCTGGGATCTGACGAGGAGAGTCTAAATGAAGATACCAGTTCCCTAGAGTGTGAGTTTCTTAAAAGCAGGAGCTGTCGCTTTTTTTTCTCTTTGTATCCTTCACACCTGTGTGACACATAATAAATTCATCCTAGGTGCTTTATTATTCATGCACTCGTCTGTTTTCAGACTATGACTGCACTGGGCTTGTTAGCACTGGCCCTTCTTGTGCTAGTGCCGAAGCCTCTGGGTCCAGTAGCTTAAGAAAATCACCAAACAAGTTTATGAGGCCTTCAGGAAGGAAGAGAAAAGGCCTGGGGCTTGAAGAGGGCTTCTCTGCTGGTATTTTTTTTGTGGGAGAGTTTGCCTGGGGCCAGAAGACAGGGAAACCCATGAAGTGTGATTTTGATTAATTCTAAGGTCATATATGAGCAATACGACTCAAGGCTCAGGGTGAGATGGGGCATGCCATTCCAGGGGAAGGAAGGCAGTCAAACAAATGGGTACATCTGAAGGGCGAACCCTGATTGGAGGAATGATATAACAGGAACCCATTTCTACAATTCAGTCAAAAAGTAGCCAATAAGCATTTGTTAAGTTCTACTATTTGCTACTAGAGCCTGCTAAGCTCTAAGGATACAAAAAGGGACAAAAACACTTTATGCCCTCAAAGAGCTTACACTCTAATGGAGGAGAAATGTGTGAATGATTACATACATATGCATATATATGTCATTTGCACATATACATAATATATATATATGCATAACATATACATATATGCAAGATATATGCTATGTAAATGGAAGGTAATCTCGGAGGGAAGGCACTAGCAATAATGGGGACCAGGAAATGACTCTTCCAGAAGTTGGAATTTGAACTGAATATTGAAGAAAGCAGGGAAGCCAGGAGTCAGAGGTGAGAAGGGAGAGCATTCCATGCAGTTAAAAGGCCCAGTCAGGAGATAAGAGACAGAGGATCATATGGAAGGAACAAGAAGACCAGTGTTGAAATAAATATCATTTCCAAGGGATGTCGTAATGATGAAATGTGTTACTATTTGTAAAATGCTTTGTATACCTTAAAGTACTATATAAACACCAGCTATATTGCTCAAAGCTTATGGATGAGATGGGGCATGATACTACAGAAGAAGGCCAAAATTCTGAATGAACTGCTGCACCTGAAGTCAGAAACCTGGGAAGAGGACTGATGTGGCAGGAAACTGTTTCCCTAATTGAAAGCCAAGGAAACATTCAAATCATGTAGTTTAAGGGGTAGCCAAGATGGCCTGAGCTACAATGGCTCAAGGAGCACTCTCCCTGAATTGAATAGAGCATAACATGATCTTTCTTCCCTGCCAATTCCTGATGTTAGTAATTGGAGCCTAGAGTCAAGGTAAACCAAGTGGAGGGATCAGGAAATGAATATCCTTCTAGCTTTGAGAACAGCAATCCAACTAATGCATTGTTGGTAGAGTTGTATACTGATATAACCATTCTGGAGATCAATTTGGAACTATGCCCAAAGGGCCATAAAAATGTGCACACCCTTTGACCCAGCAATGCCACCACCAGGTCTGTATCCCAAAGAGATCACTAAAAGGGGAAAAGGACCCACATGTACAAAAATATTCATAGCAGCTTTTATGTGGTGGTAAAGATTTGGAAATTGAGGGGATGTCCATCAATTGAGGAGTGGCTGAACAAGTTGTGGTATATGAATGTAATGGAATACTATTATGCTATAAGAAACGATGAACAGGCAGATTTCAGAAAAACCTAGCAAGATTTACATGAACGGATGCAAAGTGAAATGAGGAGAACCAGAACATTGTACACAATAACAACAACACTGTGTGATATTCAACCATAAACAACTTAGCTCTTCTCAACAATACAATACTCCAAGACAATTCCAAAGGACTCATGATGCAAAATGCCATCTGCATCCAGAGAAAGAACTGATGGAGTCTGAATGCATATTGAAGCATAGTATATTCACTTTCTTTTTTTGTGTGTGGTTCTTTTCTTTTGGCCTGTTTCTTTTTTTCACAATATGACTAATATGACAATATGTTTTACAAGATTGCACATACACATAACCTATATCAAACTACTAGCCATTCTAGGGAGGGAGTGGTAAAGGAGGAAGATGATTTGGAACTCAAATATCTGAATGAATTTTTAAAAATTGTCTTTAAATGTAATTGGAAAAAAATATGTATATATATACATACATATATACATATACATATACATATATACATATATATACGTATATATACGTGTGTGTATATATATACATACATATATATGTATATATATGTATGTATATATATACATATATATGTATATATATGTATATATGTATATATATATGTATATATATACATATATATGTATATATATGTATATATATACATATATATGTATATATATGTATATATATATGTATATATATATATATATATATATATATATATATATATTTGCTTTTTGGTCAGGCAGTCAGGGTTAAGTGACTTGCCCAGGGTCACACAGCTAGTAAGTGTCAAGTGTCTGAGGCTAGATTTGAACTCAGGTCCTCCTGACTCCAAGGCCAGAGCTCTATCCACTGCAACACCTAGCTGCCCCCCAAAATAAAATATTATTTAAAAACAGGAAAGCAACTTCTAGCATACCCTGGATAGAATGGTATTGAAAAGACAACAATATGAATGAGCCTCTTCTGAAAAGAGGTTCTGAGGTAGCAAAATGAACAGACAGAATGGTTTGGGTGGCCATTCGCACAAACAAGCCCTTAATTCAATCATTCAATAAACATTTATTAAGCACCTACAGTATGCAGAGCACTATGTAAGACACTGAGGAAGAGCCAACCTTTAGATAAAACATGGTTCCTGATCTCTTTGGGCTTATGGTCTACTAAGGTCATTCCTTTCAGCAGACCTATACCAAGAAATTTAAGTGGCATGAAGTGTATCCTCAATTGAATGAAGGAGACAAAGACCCCAGGACACCACTGTGAGGCTATGCCATGGGCCTGGGTAGGATAAAAGGGAAGGAAGTCATCCTAGCCTGCTATCTGGTAGATTCCTACTTTAAATGGTTATTCTCATTGACTAGATGCTAAGATCTTCCGTCTCTATGCTGCTGAAAGATATCCTCTAAATCTGATACCCTCTAAGTTTGGTGCTTTGGGGCAAAGCTCCAGTTGACGCACCCTAGTTACATATCTGCCTTTCAAAGAGTGATTAGGAAGAAGACTGAAAGCAAAAGCAGAGAATGTTTGTCAGGGAGTCATTGAGGCGAGCCAAAAAGTCCTTTATACATTACGCAGAATCAATAACTAAGGGCAAATAAGTGAACCAAAGCAGCCCAACGTGACATTAGTTGGTTCCCTATTAGTTTGAAGTCTTTTCTCCTTCCACAATGGTATTAAAGTGGGAGTGATGTTGACTATAATTAGGAAGGAAAAGCAGTTTTATGGCAGAGGAAGATACAGCAGCTGTTCCAAATAGCCTTAATGAGACACCAGCCTCTCCCTGACTCAGAATCTGACTGTAGGCTACCTATAAACCTGGTAGAGAGAGCTGACTTTCTGGGCTCCTGTCTAAGCTAATCATTTACTACGACAGAGGAGCTAAGAGGATTTAGAAGAGAGACTGCAAGAGAGCCAGGTGAGACCTTTTTCTAATCCAATGAACTGAAGGGTCTTCATAGAAGAATTGAGGTGGGGGATGAATGCAAAACAATAGGTCTTTATTTGTGGATGTATTTCGATTCATAAGACAAAGCCTATGCCACAGCTTGGGACAAGCAAGGGCATGAGGAGGAGAGTGAGGACTGGGGGGGGGGCAGGAAATGACCAGATAATTTAAATCATAGCCTCAAAAGGGGCTAGGATGTGCAGCACCTGGGCCTTAAGTGAGTTGGTCTTTAAGTAGCTGGAGAGAGAAAGAAAGAGCAGGGCATAGTCACTGTCCTGCCTCCTGGCTTCCTTCAAGTCCCAGCTAAAATCCCATCTTCTACTGAAAGCTTTTCTCACCTCTTTTAAATCTAGTATCCTCCCTCTGTTGATTCTTCCCCATTGAATCTATACATAGTTTGTACATACTTGTTTGCATCTTGTCTCCCTCATTAGATTGTGAAGTCTCCCAGGGTAAGGACTTCCTTTTGCCTTTCTTTGCATCCCTAGCGCTTACGTCTGGCACATAATAGGCACTTAATAAATATTTATTGACTGAATGACAGTCTACAGGAAGATGGCCCCTGTACCTGGCACCCCACTTTTACCAGGCTTCTGTTATTCACCCTCACATTAGTAAAGTTGTTATTGAGTCCTGTCCCACACAACAGGGTCACTCTGTCATGCAAAAAGAGAACCAGGTGTCATATTAGAGAGAAGGGCCTCAGTCACAGTCAGTTGACTTCCTGCCTTTGATACTACAGACAGGGAAGTGTTGTGTCATAGGGGCACTAAATCATTCAACAAGCATGTCAGTACCTATTGATACCAGGTAGATATTTGGGGTACAGATGTAAGGAATGAAAATTTTCTATTTGAAAGGAGTTTATATTCTAATGGAAAAGACAACAAGTACATATGAGTGGAGAGAGAATAACTAGAGGGGTGGATAGAGCACCGGCCCTGGATTCAGGAGGACCTGAGTTCAACTCTGGCCTCAGACACATAACACTTACTAGCTGTGTGACCCTGGGCAAGTCACTTAACCCCATTGCCTAGCCAAAAAGAGAGAGAGAAAGAGAAAGAGAGAGAGAGAGAGAGAGAGAGAGAGAGAGAGAGAGAGAGAGAGAGAGAGAGAGAGAGTAACTAGAGCAAAAATAATTACAATTAAATATATACAATATTAAATACAAAAAAATACAATTAAATAAATACAATTTTTAAAATACAATTAAATATCCCAGGTGCTGGGATGATCAGGAAAGGCTTCATAGGAGGTTGTTCCTGTGCTGTTTCTTGAAGGAAATGAGGAATCCTGGGAGGCAGAGGTGAGGAGAGAGAGCATTCCAGGCACTGGGGCAGGGACATCCACTGCAAAGTCACAGAGACAGATAGAGTGCTATCTATGAGGACCAGAGAGAGGACCAACTTGGCTGGATTGCAGAGTTTAGGAAGGGGAGCACTTTATAATGAAGCTAGAAAGACAGGTTTGGGCCAAGTTACAAAGATCTTTAAAAGGTAAACAAATGAGTTTATATCTTTTGTTAGAAGTAATGGGGAGCCGCTAAAATTTATGGAAAAGCAGAACAGCACGATCAGATCTGCTCTTAAGGAAAATTATTTGGCGGTAGTGGATAGAATCAACTGGAGTGGGGAGAGACTTGAGATGGAGCAGGTAGTTAGGAGGTCATTAAAATAATCTAGGCAAGAGGTGATGAGGTCCTAAGCTGAAGTAGTGGCTGGGAATACAGAATAAGGGTTGAGTACAAGAGATGTGGAGTTAGAAATAGCAAGATTTGGCAACCAATGGGTCGCGTGGGGCAAGAGAGAGTTGAGTCAATTGGAATACTGAGGTAACGAATCTGAAAGACTGGAAGAATAATAGTGTCTTTGACAGAAATGGGAAGTTTGGAAGAAGAATAGGTTTGGGTGGAAAGATGAAGAGTGCTGTTGGCACATGTTGAGTTTGGGATGTCTGGGACATCCAGTTTGAAATAGCCAATCAACAGTTGATGACATAGGACTAAAGCTAAAAAAAAAAAAGAGAGAGATATGGAACTGTGAGACATCTGAATTAAGACGATGACTAAATTGACAGGAGGTGATGAGATCAGAGAGAGAGAGAGAGAGAGATGGAGAGGGAGAGGAGAGAGAGTATATCATATGAAAACAGAAGATTGCCCAGGACAGAGACTTGGGGAACACCCACAATTAGAGAATGTGGTGAGATTATGAACAGCAAAGGAGGCTGTGAAGAAGTGGCCAGACAGGTAGAAATAAAGCTAGGAGAGAGGAGTGTCATGAAAAACCAGATATGAGTGATCACCCAGGAGGAGAGAGAGTTCAACGGTGGCAAATGCAGCAGGGATGTCAAGAAGAGGACTGAGAACATGCCATCATATTTGGCAATTAAAAATCACTGGTAATTTTGGATAGAGCTGTTTAAATTAAGTGAAAAGGTTGGAAGACAGATTTCAAAGGGTTGAGGAGTGAATGGATGAAAAATTAAGTTTATTGCAATTATTGTATTATATTAAACATCTTCCAAGTTGTAACTTATTTCATTAAAAATGTTATACTCAACAAAATTTGTAAAATAAAGGAGTTTGAAATGTAGATAATACCATATGAGGTCTTGTTGGATTACTTTTAATTCTTACAGAATATCTCATTCAATAAAATATTAGTAAATAGTAAATAAATAAATATAAAATATAAGTAAATAGTAAAATATTCATAATTCTTATAATTGTAGTTTTATAGTTTTAGTTTAAATAATTAAAGGTAGAATAAAATTTTATATTTTACAATTATGTAATGTGAATTTTAATTGGGAGCTTTTTAAGCAAAAGTTATCATTGTAGTTGTAAGCACTTAATGAATAAATTGGAAATAATATTATTAGTGATTATGAGTAGTGTATTAAATTACCCTGGGGATTCACAACATACTTTTATGTTATTGTTGAAAGGAGTTTGCAGAGCAAAAAACATTGGGAACTATTGATCTAGTCTTACTCTCTCATTTTGTAGTTAAGGAAACTGAGGCCTTGAAAGACTATGTGATTTGCCTAAGTTCATACCTAGGAAGTGGCAGATCAAGGATCTGAACCCAGATTCGTTGATTCCAAGTCCAGTTCTCAGATGTTTCCCATTATTCTGTTCATTCTGTCCTGGTACAGTGGCTGCTGACTTTGACACCCATTTTTTCATGTAGCTGATCAGAAGTTCAGGGCAAAAGTTATACTTCTAGTCCCCCTTTTTTGTTTGTTTTGCAAAGTTATGGATACTTTATTAATAAAGTTGGCAGAGCTTTTGCAAAGATCAGCATACCATTTCACTTTTTAGAGTATTCTGTAGAACTATTTCAGCTGATTAGGGTGTTTTTGGAAATGAGAGTAAAAGGCCCTCTTTCATTCGTTCTTAGTACAAAAACAAAAAACCAACAACAAAAAAACCACTCCAGTATCATTGCTAAGAAAACTCCAAATGGGGTCACAAAGACAACTGAAAAATGACTGGACAAAAAACACCAAAACTTTCAACGGGGTACAACCCGGTTCTGCAGCACCAGGGAAGCTGCTCAAGGCCCCCTGCTGATAGCTAGCAACTACCACCATCTGCTGGACGATGGTGGAACAGCAGGGAGCATGGGTGCAGAGCTCCCCAAGAGTGGGGAGAAGCCCCCAGATCACTTCTTCGACACTGAAGGACAGTGACAGAAGCAAAAATTCTCTTCAATTCCCCAGACATTTACTAAGCACCTACTATGTGTCTGGCACCGTGTGATGTGGTAGAGACACAAAGATAACAATGAAAACAGTTCCTGCATTCTCTTTGCTGTTGGGTGGGGAAGGGAGGGGAAACTGTTCGCAGATAAGTAAATACCAAATAAATAGTTATGGGTGGTGGCCACTACCACCACCAAAGTAACTTTGGTTGCTCTGGTTGCTAGCAGCTATACTAGCAACTGGGGTGACTAGGGAGAGGTTGATGTTCAGTTGTCTGACTCTTTGCAGCCCCATTTAGGGTTTTCTTAGCAAAGGTGCTGGAATGGTTTGCCATTCCTTTCTCCAGCTTGGTTTATAGATGAGAAAACTGAGGCAAAGAAGGTTAAGTATTTTGCCCATGGTCGCACAGCTAGTAAGTATCTGAGTCTGGATTTGAACTCATGAGGATGTCTTCCTGACTCCAGCTTGGCGCCACCTAGCTGCCCAGTGGGGAGTTCTGTGTACTGCAAGTTTCGTATGGGTCAAGAGTGTGATATGACAGCCACAAAAAGATCTTAGGTTGCAGTGAGAGTGGCTGAGGAGAAGGATCCTGGAGATAAATGTGATGATGTAAGAAACGGAAGACATTCTGTCTTATCAATATCAAATAAATCAAATTTTATATATATATATATATATATATATATATATATATATATATATATATATATGTATGTATATAGAATCAATTAAAAAAAATTTTTAAGAAAAAGACTGCCAGGCAAAAAAGAAATTAGATCTATTCTTCTTGTCCCCTTCAGGCAGATTTATGAACAATGACTAGATGTTACCAAGATCAAAGGGAAAACTTCCTAACAGAGACACTAAAAAGTAAAATGGAGGGCCCCAAGGACTATGCTGAGACCAACTCAGACCAACCTGTTAAAACCAATAGTTAAATTTTCAGTATGAGCATTTACCCCTTGGAAACTGGAAACTGTCATCCGTCAGGACTTTATTAATTGTTTTGTTGATTGTCTAGACTTAAGTAAATGTTAATAATGAAGATTAAACTTAAAAGTGTGTCATGCTTTTTAGAGAGCTGATTGTTAAACATTTATTAGCATACCCTTAGCACCCCCCTCCCCACCTTGAGATCTTTGGGCAAAGATCTGATAGCACTTGTTGGCTATGTTGCAGAGAGGATTTATGTTAAGAGATGGGCTGGACTAACTGGGCTTCTGAGGTTCCTCCCTACTCTGGAGTTGTGTGATTCTTGAAATCAGAGCAGGAGTTTCCTAAAAGTTTTGGGGTCTAATATATGTTCTTTTAAGTGGTCTGGGTAGTTTTAAAAGTCTTTCACTTCTGGCAGAGAACCAAATCAGAGGTACCAGAGTGGCTTGTTCAATATAAATGTTGTTGTCTGTCCTTCATTCTCAAAGATGACCAATGACATCACAAGGGGGATGTCTTGACTTGCACATGAATTGGGTTTAGGTGAGGCAGGGCTGTGCAAAGTCACCAGCCTCACTCTCTCCTCCAGAGTCATCCAAGTCCAGTGGCAAGACACAGGTCAAGAGAACTGGTGATGGCCCAGGTTGCAGTGGGTGACCTTGACCTTTCTCTCAATATAAACTTTGAAATTAGTAATGGTATTCACATAGTGATTTACAGTTTGCTACAAATGATCCCATTGGATCTTCCCAATGGCCTTGAGTGTTAGCTCTATTTTACAAATGAGGGAAGTGAGCCTTATAGAAGATGAGTGACATGTCCACGGGTCACCCAACTATTAAGTGTCAGAGGCAAGCTTTTCCTAATTCCAGATGTAGTACTCTTTCCACCAAACCCTACTACCCACTTAGCGTAAGACTGGGAGTCTGGGTGGAGTAGAATGTTATCTTTCATAATATAGTGGTCTTTCATAATATAGTGGGAAAAACTATGGATTTAGAGTTGAAGTATCTGACTAGAAATTACTTCTCTGCCCTTTATAAATTACGTAAGCTTAAGCAGGTGATTTCAGCTCTCTAGTTCCAAACTGCCTCATCTCTAAAATTCTGAGATCTTTTCTAGCTCTAATATCTTATGATCCTATGTGGATGTATGTGTGTGGGTATATATACATGCATATATAATATATACATACACATATGTATGAATGCATGTATAATATATAACATACACATGTATGTATAATTTATACACATACATATACACATACACATATATGTGAGTATATATATAATATGCACATGTATACATACACATATACTATGTATTTATGAGTGTATATATAATAAACACACATATGTATATATAATGTACACATATACATACACATATATGTATGAGTGTATATATAATATACATAGTCAACATATTCTTTTTTTTTTTTTGCTTTTAGGCAATTGGGGTTAAGTGACTTGCCCAGGGTCACACAGCTAGTAAGTGTCAAGTGTTTGGTCTGAGGCTGGATTTGAACTCAGGTCCTCCTGACTTCAGGGCCGGTGCTCTATCCACTGCGCCACCTAGCTGCCCCCAACATATTCTTAAAATGAAAATATAAGTCATCAATATAGTGGATGGTTAATAAGTAGCTGAGGGGGGCAATAAGGGATAATAATGAATAGCCTCTTGTTCTATTCATTTAGAAGTTTTGTTTAGTTTCTTTTAAAAAAAGGAGAGGGGCAGCTAGGTGGGCAGTGGATAGAGCACTGGCCCTGAAGTCAGAAGGACCTGAATTCAAATCCACCCTCAGACCAAACACTTGACACTTACTAGCTGTGTGACACCTGGGCAAGTCACTTAACCCCAATTGCCTTTAAAAAAAAAAAAGGAGAATTTCCCCTGATTCTGATAGAGAGCATTAGGGGAAACAGTACCTGTCACCTGTCTCTTGTGAAGAGCCCACAGTAGATTAAAATAAACTCGTTAAGAAAAAGGCCTGTTTCATCTTTGTCTTTCTATCCCCAGTGCTTCGCTCATAGGAATAGGGACTGGACCTGTGATTCTAAGGAACTGCCAGGTGAGGAAACTTCTTCTACCAATATAGATCAGCATCTTCTTGGTCTTAGAGAGTTGCCTATATATTCAGGTTACTTGCCCAGGACCTAATGGTCAGTATGTGTCAAACCCAGGTCTTCCTCGTTGCAAAGCCAGCTCTCTGTCCTCTGCCTCACACTGCCTCTCTGTCTGACACACAGTCACTGGTGCTTAACAAATACCTGGTGAACTGAGTCAGCTTTCTGTCATGAGAAAGTAAAGGATAGAAGTGACAACAACAAATAGGATGCATTCAGGTTTCATGATGCATTACCTCTTTTGTTGTGTTCAGTTGTGTCTGACTCTTTGTGACGATGTGGGGTCTTCTTGGCAGAGATACTGCAGTGGTTTGCCATTTCCTCCTCTAGCTCATTTTCAGATGAGGAAACTGAGGCAAACAGGGTGAAGTGATCTGCCCAGGGTCACACCGCTAGTAGGTGTCTGAGGTCAGAATCGAACTCAGGAAGATGAGTTTTTCTGACTCCAGGACCGGCACTCTATTCACTATGGCGCCACCTACCTCCATTAAATTTACATTAAATCAAGTCTACATTAAATCAAGGAAAGTTATACAAGCCTTGGTAGCATTTGTCATGTCCCAATAAGATAAAATTACAAAGTTGCCTATATGGGGTTGGGGGAGGGGGCAGCAGGACACTATATCACCTACAAGTAGTACTTAATTACAAACTAATACTGCTCTTCAATTATTTAATGTACATAAATCTAAAGTGTATGCTCTTCGGGGGGCAGAAATTGTGCATCAGTTTTCTTTTGCCCTGTAGCCCTAAACATATTGCTAAGCACATAGTAGATGCCCAGGGAACATTTTTTTCATTGCCTAACTCATCATTCAGAAGGTTCATTGGTATTCCCCTGCTTTGAAAGAAGATGACTGAATTAGCTACATTTCCTATGTCCTATCCATAGTTCCTATTTTTCTTACCCTTGGTCTTCCCCTTGCCCTTGTTCCTAAATTGGACCAGGTGCCCATGGCTAGAACGATTACCAACCATTACCCTTCCTCAGGCCTGCCAAATCCTGTGCCTGCAATTTATTTGCTTACTCTACCTCCCTTCCTGTTCTTGAATAAGATCCAAGGTAAATTATAAACAAACTCCAGGGCAGTTATTTTTTTCTAAGAAGTCCTAATAATCCACATTTATTTACCAGATGCTTCACTATAACAAATCAAAGAGATGATTTACTAGCTCAGAGGTTAAAGGATTTATCTATGTTCATATAGTTATTAAGTGTCAGAGCCAGAATTTGAACCCAAGTCCATTTCTTTTTCCACAATAATAATAACTAGCATTTATCTAGTGCTGTAAGGTTTGCAAAGCGCTTTTCAAATATTATCTAATTTTATCCTCAAACCAACCTTGAGAGGTAGGTGCTATTATTTTCCCCATTTTACAGATGAGACGACAGAGGTAGAGAGAGTTTAAGTAACTGGCCCAAGGTCACCCAGCTAGTAAATATCTGAACTTAAGTCTTCCTGATTCCAGGTCCAATCTTTTCTCCACTGTGCCAGTTGCTTCTATATCTCTCTGTCTGATGTCATATTACCTTCCACTCATAAAGCCCTTTATAAAAATAGTTTTCCAAGCATTTTCATGTACTCGTTTGGTCCTTACAACCCGGCAAAGTCAGCAGAGCAGACTCTCAGTGTCTCCATTTTATTGATGAAGCACATGAGGACCCAGAGGAGTGATGCTGCTTGCCTAAGGTCCCATGGCCCTTAAGTGGGAAAGTCAAAACTACAACTCTAGTGACTTTGGCCCAATTTTTCCCAGAGTTCCTAAGTAGAAAAGTAGCATAAAAGTAGACACAGCAGTCACTGATAAGCACTGACTGCCCGCCCAGCCTGTGGCCAGGTACTATGGCAGATACACAGCATTCACATAAGACGCAATCCCTTGGATTTGAGTGCTATACAGTACAATTGGGTGGTAAGACACCAGCACATGTGTCTATAGGACACAACAGCATAGTCTAAATACGTTAGAAAGTCACAAAAGAAAGTTTTAGTTAAGGTCTCAGAGAACATCCAGGTGGCTGCTGGAGGGAGCCAGCTTGAACAGTTTATAATAGCTAACTGTTAAATTTTGGGCGTGATCATTTACATCTCAGAAATGAGCAGATTGTTTTATTGATTGTCTAGACTTAAGGATGTGATGCAGAAAATGGTAATAATGTAGATTCAACTTAAAACTGAGTTGTGCATTATCAGAGAGCTAGTTGTTAAATACTTACCAGCACACCACTGTGGAACATCATTACCTTGGGGAGTGGAGGTGGGGACAGGGGTAGGATGAAGAGGCTTCCTGGAGCAAGGAGCACTTGAGTTGGGCTTTGAAGCAGGAAGAGAAGCAAATGGAAAACGTGCATGTTGCAAAATTACAAAAAAACAAACACGGCCCCCAAGTAGAGATATGAAAAGATACCTCTCACTTTGAAATTAAACTTCTGTTTGATTCCTGACTCTCCTGTCTCTAGCCTGTTCTGTTCAGCTCTGGCCACCCACAGGTTAGAGGCCAGTTGGGTACAGTTGACAGTACCTAATCATAAATAAATAACGTTCATGGAATGAATGGACATGCTTTATTTTGCCGAGCTCAATACAATCACCAGCAGAATATCACCTTGGAATTGGGAAAATATGAATTCAAGTCTTGCCTCTGAAGTATAATATCTATGTGACAGCACTTTAAAGTTTGCAAATCACTTTACAAATATTATCTCCTTTGATCCACACAACAGCCTTGAGGAATAGGTGCTATTATTTTACAGTTGAGGAAACTGAGACAGAGGTTAAATGACTCTCCCAGGGTCGCACAACTAGTAAGTGTCTGAGGCTGGATTTGAACTCAGTCTTCCTAGCTCCAGGTCCACTGCTTTAATCACTGTACCTCCTAGCCACCTCATTTAGCCCCCTTATACTATCAAAACACATTTCTAAGACTAAAAATTAAAGGTGAATTATTGAGCTTTATTAGGAAAGGAAGTTTCCATGGTGAGAATTCCCTGGTCTAAAATTATAGGTCCTGATAGCACCAAGTGGACCTTGCCCATAAGCCCTGGTGTTGTGGAACAAACAAGGTCAAAACGACTTTGACCAGGGGATTTTCTGGCTGTGGTCTCTTTTGTTTGAAGGCTTCCTCCATACTAATCACACCAGAGGGTGACAAAACTTGTTCTCTGAGAACCAGGAATTACTCTGAGTTTTCCACACATGCGCTGCATGAGTTCCTTTTAACCCTTCTTGGCTATCCCACAGGACTGTGGCACAGAGTAATGGGCATGCTAATGAATTACACAGTTGGAAACAATGGAATCAGTTCCTTGGCAGGAAAAGTGGGTAGGAAAAGAGTGTCTTCTCTCCAATAAGTCATTAAGTAGATTATTTCTAATTTCATTTCTTTCTCACTGTAGGGCAGGGTCTTTATTTTGGGATAACTATATTGGCATTCAGTGGTTCCAGCTCATGAATTCCAGCTAATAATATGGTACCTCCATTTCAATTCTTGCCTCAAGATCTAGATGGAAGGAATTAAGGGAGGAAAAAGTAGAATCGGACTCCCCAAACTGAAACTTTAGACCTGTCTTGTGGCTCACTTGAGAAATGACTACAAATTTGAAAGACGCTCATCTAGGACCTTGAAACAATGGGCATTGCTAACCAGATCTCCTAGGTGGCTGGTTGGGGTCTGGTTTCTAGGTTATATTTCATTGGTATTGGGGCTAGGCAAAATCAGATCTATGTCTTTGCCTGGAAGTATTCATGCATTCAACAGGCATTATTTATTAAAATGCCCACTAGGACCAAGGTACTGGGCTAGGCACTCTGGCCCCTGTAACTAAATCAGTTAGCACAGTTCACAGCTGTCTATCAACTCCTGGTGATCTTCACATGTCACTTCTCTCCTCTCCCCTGTCGTCCCCTCCCTTTCTGTTTCTTCTCCCCACCCCCTTTCCCCCTTCCCAAAAAACCTTAATTTAACATGAGAAGGCTGCAGGAGTGGATGGATCGTCCAGAACTGGTGGGCTGCTGGAGCTTGGTGGTAAAGGAGGAACCAGGCAAACAGAGGTTAAGTGACTTAAAGAACACAACATTAGGAGCAGTGAATCTTCTTCAAAGTTTCATGTGAGTGAGACATTAAAAAAGGATACTAGAAGAACACTAGGAAAAGTCAGCCTAGTTACTAGCTTAGAAATCTGTTCTGTACTTCTGGACACATCTCTAGTGAAAAATAATTAGGGTGCCAGGGAATGTAGTTAAGGTGCTTCCTGTGCATGTCAATAAGCTCAGAATTCTCATTTACAAAGTTCAGAGGTCCACTTGGATTCTGGGAATTGGTTGAGCTCAGACTGTTTCCAAGGATGTATCAATAACAGCGAGATGGTTGATGAATTTTACAGAAATGACCCTGACATTTCTTTCATATGTTTTAATTGCCATAGTAACCAGACCACACTGGCCAGTGACTAACATGGCAAAATGTGAGTGAGGCTCAGCAAGTATTTTCCAGCCCAATGCCACATGGATGCCGCTTCTTGGCTTTGCAAGGTAAATAGGGTGTAGGTTTGTGTTTCCTGTAGCACCATTCTGACCCTGTGGTTCTCATCTAGGAATGATCAAAGTTCCTTAAGCCCCTATCTCTCTCTTATGGAGGCCACTCCCACACTCAGCCTGACATACCCTTTGTGATGGGCTCCATGGTACCACCAAGGAAGAGCCTTATTTAACATGGGTTTCTTTTTTCTTACGACCACCAGATGGATTTCAAAAGAAACACAGATGTGCAAATTTAGAGAATCCACCCCAAATGTCCACACGGACTATTTGTGCTGAACCCGTGGGAGAACGTTCTGAACTTGTATTGGTCTGATCAGCCATAGTCAGATGCACTATAACTTGACTCTAGCATAATGATGCCATTTTGGTCCTCTTTGAGAACAAAGGTCAGCAACCAACCAACCAGATGAATTAGCCACTCTCTGAGAATAGGTTGGCTGAAACAGATCCAGCCTTTGCTCATTTTTCTTCATCTTAACTCAGTTGCTGGGATGCTAGATCAAGCTACTCAGACTTTCAGCCTAAGATAAATTTGGGTTGGCATAACTGCTAGAACTGAAAAAAAAAAAAGTTCATTCCTTTTCCAAAACTATGTCCTAGTCATCTCTGGATCTGGGCTCCCAGATTGTCCCCTCTGGCCCTGGGCTAGGTTGTACTTTCTATTCTAGAGCTGCCATGGTTCCTCTAGCCTTGAGCTGGGATATATTACTTCTACTCTAGAGCAACTATGGTCCCTGGAGGGAGATGCTAGGAGGGAGACAGTAACCATGAATTATGGTACTTCACATGGAGACTACATGGCTGTTAGGAATGCTAGCTTAGAAAATCAGAGTATCAAGCCAAGCTTCCCCAGAGAAGTAGTGACTTTAACTGGTCTTAATATGTTTTGGGCAAGTCAAAAAATACTCAGGGAGAAGTGGTTCTGGGACAAAGATGGGACTGGAGCCATAGAGCTATATAAACCTAGTTGAAGAAAATATTTCTGTCTCTGGTCACCAAATATTCCTCCCTTGGTCTTGAAATCCAATTTGCACTGACCTGGAAATGTTCCCCTTCATTCTTACTCTGGAGCCCTCTATGGCTTCAGACCCTGGAAGAGTCTCATTCATCCTTATTCCAAACCATTGCTCTCTGACTTGACTAAAACATTCAGACCAGATACAGTTACCTCTATCTATTAGAGAAGCCTACTTTCTGAAGACTGCTGCAGTTTTCTTAACTCTGAAATGGGGATAACAATAGCACCTACGTCCCAGAGTTGTTCTGAGGATTGGATGAGAAAATATTTATAAAGCTCTCAGCACAGTACCTACACATAGTAGGTGCTTAATAACTGTTTCCCTCTCTCTCTCCTTCCTTTCCTTCCTTCTTCCCTTTTTCCTTCTTACCTCCCTTTTTAGAATATAAGCTGTTTGAGTAATGATTGTTTCAGTTTGTTTGTATTTGCAGTGCCTAGCTCATAATAGACACTTTGTAAGCATATAGTGACTGCTTGCCCTTCTGCTTTTCATTGTTCAGTCATGCCTGACCCCATGGACCATACTGTCCATGGGATTTTCTTGGCAAGATACTGAAGTGGTTTGCCATTTCCTTTTCCAGCTCATTTTACAAATGAGGAAACTGAGGCAAACAGAGGTTAAGCGACTTGCCCAGGGTCACACAGCCAGTATGTTTTTAAGTCTGGATTTGAACTCAAGGTCTTCCTAACTCCAAGCCCAGTGAGCCATCTAGTTGCCTCCCAGACAAACAGTTGCTACTTTTGAGACAACCCATTCTATTGTGCTAACTATTAGGAAGATCTTCTCATGGTAAGCCTAAATCTGCCTCTTTGCAATTGCCAACCACTGTTTGCTAGTTTTACCATCTAGAGCCAATCTGAATCCAAACTTGGAACTGGAGTCAAAAAGACCTTGGTTCAAAACTCCAAGACTCCCTTCAAACAAACTTTAGCTGTATGGCCCTGGGTAAATCCATTCACCTCTGAGCCCCAGTTTCTTCATCTGTAAAATGAGATAATAATAGTACCTACCTCAAACGGATGTTGAGGGGTCAAATGAAATACCATGGAGAGTTTTTCATAGACCTGAAAACCCTATATAAATACCATTTATTATTACTATCAGATCTAATCCCTCCAATAGTATACAGCCCTTCAAATACTTGATGACAGCTACCATGCTCTACCATACCAAGTTTTCACTTCTCTAAACTAAATATCTCTGGTCTTGTAACTAATGTTTCATGACAAAATCTCAAAGCTCCTTACCATTCTGATTTTCTTCTTCCATATGCTTTTCATGTTAATAATGTTCTTCCAAAAACGTGTTACTTAGAATTGAAAACAATACTCCAGATATGGTCTGACCAGGACAGTATTCAGCAAAACTGTCATCTCCCTAAAAATGGGCATTGCATATCTCTTAAAGAAGCCTTAAAAGCCATTAATTTTTTTTAATGAACATATCACACTATTGCAATCCACCAAGACTCAGATTTTTTCAAATCAACTGCTACCAAACCATAGCTCTCAGCCATGTATCTGTGAAGCTGGTTCTGAACCCAAGGATAAGGAAACATTCAGTGAATAAGCAACATTTATTAAGTACCTACCATGTGCCAGGCATCAAGCTAAACTCAAGGGATCAAAAAAAAAAGTCAAAAGACAGTCTCTGCCCTCAAGGAGCTTGCAATCTAATAGGGGAAAGAGAGAACATGCAAACAAATATAAACAAAGCAAACCACATACAGGATAAATAGGAAATAATTAACAGAGGGAAGGTCTTGCAACTAAGAGTGGTTGGGGAAATCTTGCTGTAGAAGATGGGATTTTAGTTTGGGCTTAAAGGAAACCAGGGAAGTCAGTAGGCAGAGTTGAGCATGGAGAGCACTCCAGGCATGGGGAACAGCCAGAGAAAATTTTGGCTCAGAGATGAGAGATGGAAGGTCTTGTTTGTGGAACAGCCAGGAGGCCAGTGTCCCTGGATCAAAGAGTACATGTCAGGAAGTAAGGTATAAGAGGACTGGAAAGGTGGGAAGGGACTAGGTTATGAAGGGCTTTGAATGCCAAATGGAGGGTTTTGCAATTGATCCTGGAGGTAAAAGGGAGCCAATGTTGTTTGATAAGTAGGTTAGTAACTTGGTTGGACCTGAGCTTTGGGAAAATCCCTTTGGTGGCTGAACAGAGGATGGATCGGAGTAGGGAGAGACTTGAGGCAGGCACACCCAGAAGCAAGCTTCTGCAATAGTCCAGGCATGAGGCGATGAGGGCCTTCACTAGAGCAGTGGTGGTGTCAGAAGAGAGAAGGGACATATTTAAGAGATATTGGAAAGGTGAAATCAATAGGCCTTGATAACAGATTGGATATGGGGGGTAAGAGATACTGAGGAGTTGAAGATGACTCCTAGATTGTGAGCCTGAGGGACTTTGCCCAGTATGGGAAAGGTAGGAGCGGGGGCATTTTTAGGGGGCAAGCTGATGAATTCTGTTTCGGACGTGTTTGGTTTAAGATGGCCCTCTGGTTTGAGAGGTCTAAAAGGAAGCTGGAAATTGGAGGTTAGGGAGGTTGAGGAAGGATAGGTAGATTTGAGAATTGTCAGCAGACAGTTGCTAATTAAATCCATGGGAGCTGATGAGATCACCAAGTGAAGTAGCATGGAGAGAAAAGAGAAGAGGAGCCAGGACAGAGCCCTGTGGTTCCTTCAGTCCATGTGTCCTATAACCTACGGTTATATGGCATGATCTGAATGAGAATCCAGCAAAGGAACAGTTGAGTAGGAAGAGAACCTGAGAGAGTGATGTTCTGGAAGCCTAGAGAGAAAATATCAAGGAGAGAGGGATCAACAGTGTCAAAAGCTGCAGAGAAGTCAAGGAGAATGAGGCATGAAGCTTAATGAGAATATATTCAATATTCTATAAGCATATGTATAATCACAATAGATTCAGCTCAATATTCTAAACTGTTAATATCCTTTTAGAACCTGACTGCCATGCAGTATGTTAACTCTCCTTCTGTGGGGACAAAAATCACCCTGTGAATCCTCTCTGTCACTTTGCTTTATGTCACCTGAAAATGTGATAAGTAGCCCATCTACTACTTCACTGAAGCCATTGACCGCAATGTTAAATAGCACAGAGCCAAGCAGAGAACTATAGTGAAGCTAGTGAAGCTAGCGGCTTCGTTCCAAGGTGACATCAAACTCATTTGTATTTCTAGCCAAACAGTTCTGAATCTTTTCATGAGGATAGTTTCATGGTTTCATGGATTTAAGGCTGTAGAGAAACTCAGAGGTCCTCTTACCCAACCCCCTCATTTTATAGAGGAAGAAAGTAAGGCCAGAGAGATTAGTCAACTTGACTAAGGTCCCATTAGCAGAGGTTGACTCAGATCCCTTTGCTCTTTTCCCAGTCAATTACTGTTGCTCTTGTTCAGTCAATTCAATCATGTCTCACGCTGTGTGACCCCATCTGGGGTTTTCTTTGCAAAGATACTGGAACGGTTTGCCATTTCCTTCTCCAGTTCGCTTTACAGATGAGGAAACTGAGGCAAACAGGTTTAAGGGACGTGCCCAGAGTCACACTAGGAAGTATCTGAGGCAAAATTTGAACTCAGAAAGATGAGTCTTCCTGACTCCGAACTAATCTCTCTATCTACTGTGCCACTTAGCAATTAGCAAGTATTTTTCAAGAGCCTGCTACGCACCAGGCACTGTCCTACATGCTGGGGACACAAAAACAAAGATGGAAACAATGTGTATATGTATATACATATACAAAATAAATTCAAGGTAGTCGGGGCAGACTAGACTTGAACCCAGTGCCTCTGACTCCAAACCCAGTGCTCTTTTTCCAATCAATCATCAAGCATCTGTTGGCACTTTAAATGTGCCAGACACTGTGCTAAGTTCTGGGAATGCCAATTAAAAAACAAAAACAGTCTCTGCCCTCAGGGAGCTTACATTCTAATGGGAGAGGTAACATCTTTATAAAAAAGGGCCATACACTTAATTAATCAGTTTTGTCAATTTTGTTTCCACAAGATTTCTTGCATTTGCCATTCTTCATGTACACGACTACCACCCTACTTCAGACTTTCATATCTTCTTGACTATCATTACAGTCTTCTAACTTGTCCCTGCCTCCACTCACTCTCTTCTCCAGTCTATCCTTCAAACAACTGCCAGGATAATCTCTCTTAGATATTGGGTTGACCATTGCTCAATGACTTCCACTGACTCCTTATTGCCCATAGAATAAAATGTAAACTGCCTAACCTTACATTTCAGGCCCCTCACAGTCTGACTCCCACCAGCTTTTCCAGCCTCATTTCACCTTACTCCACTTCTTCGATCTATGTTCCAGCCAAGCTGGATGGCTAGCCATTCCCTGGTACTCAATGTGCTCCCCAGCTTCCATGTGTTTATTTGGTACAAGACACTCCCTTTTTGGAATATGGTCTTTATCACCCCTGCCTTTCATCTTTCAGAAGGTTTGTGTGCTGGGAGAAGGGGCTCAGCTCAGGTGCCACAAGTTTCTTGTGAAGCCTTTCTTGATCCTCCAAAATTAAAAGTGTCCCTGTCTCAAATTTTTCTAGAGCACTTTGTACAACTACTTCCTTTGCCCTTCCCCACGCCAGCATTCCCTACCTTATATTTGACTATATTTAACAGCAGGATTATCTCCTCAATCATCCTGGGCAACATAGATCTGTTAAGGCAGACTAAAATCCCATTGGGTTTTATTGGCTTCCAGACCACACTAAAACCTTCAGACATTTTTGACATAAATGACATTCTGGCTAATCTTACCTATCCTCTACTTGTGCAGTTTTGTTTTTAGCTCGTGTAAGATTTTACACACACAAACCCCACTTATTGGGTGAATCCCTCAGAGATCAGCTATCTCAGGTTATATGGCTCTGAATCTCCTAAAACTATGGCTTAGAATCTCCCACCAATATATTTACCCTTAACAATCAGTCAGAGGCCCAATTGCATCAAAGGAAAGGTAATTAATGAGCTGACATAGTAACAAAAGGAGAAATAAATATTTCCCCCATAAATGTGGGGGCACACTCCCCTATAAAAATATGCTCCAGTAGGATGAGTGGATGTATCCAGAGAACACCTGTGTAGAGGTACATATGTAGGGAACATATGTTGGCATGTGTCAGAGACAGGACTTGTAACCAAGTTTATCTCACTCCAAGGTCAGTGCTGTATCCATTACAATACACTGCTTCACATAAATGTCATGCATTATCATTATAAAACCCCCCAAACCGTACATTCCAAAGAAATAGTTCCTTTAGAAGTCTGCAGCCTTCACCTTTTGATACCCTCCAACGAACATATGCATGGTAGCAAGAAGCCTTTAAGAGAGACACAATGAGTTTGAACAAATGTTATTGTTTCATAAGTGGTTTTCCCCCTTTCGTTGTTCATGCCAATAGGTAGAAGCCACTTAAGATGTGAAGTGGCTAGTTCCTTTGTTTGAAGAAAGGAGATTCCATCCCACCCTCCCCCTATATATTGTCCTAAATTTAAAAGGGGAATAGTGGGGAATCATATGTTTCATTGACCACTGTACAAATAATTTCACAAGAAGACAGTCAAAATTATCTACGTAACAAAATTTCCTTGGCAGAGACATAAGCCTTCCCTATTACAATGAAATTGTAGCCTATTCATTTAGATGAGAGATGTTCCAATGTTACGCACAACCTGGGTAGCCAATAGACATCTCAGGATTTTTCTTACTCTTTCTATCTATGGTTCTCTACCTATGGGGTCTGCCAGGGCAAGCAAAAATAGTAGACAGAGAGGTCACAGCTTAAGGTTGGAAGAAAAGTTGAAATGGAGTCTATATCCAAATAGGTCTATATATATATCTAAATAAAAGACCACTGGCAGAAAATCTACTAATTTCTCAAGCCTTATTCCAGACCTAATCAAAAAATAAGTTCAACAAACATTCATTAAGGACCTATGATATACAAAATATTGCAACCCATGGCCCAGGTCTCCACCAAGGACTCTAGGCCGGCACTATCTCTAATCCTGAGGACCATTTTCTCTCTTTGGCTCACTGATTCCACCTGGAGCTACTCCATGAAAATCTCCTAGGTTCACGTCTCAGGTTTCCTTAAATAGGAATGAGTTCCCAGCTCCCATATAAGCACACAAAGTAATAAATATATATTTTATCCTATATAAAATGCAAAAGATGCAAATAGACTAACAGGAGCTGGGAAACAGATACAGAAATTTGGATTGTTCAAATAGCCCATTAGCTCTTTAAAGAAGCTGAGCCCACCATTGCCAGTGGGGCAAACACTCTGATATTCCAGTAAAATCCCTCTCCTACAGAATCATATACTCATTTTCAGAATCATAGCGCTGTTCTGTGATCTAGACTCCCCCAGAAGGTAGACATACTCTGAAGGCTGCTGAACAAGCGATCCCCTTTGTGTCAGACCTACATTAAATACCTCATTGACTTTGCCATCTTGGAAGAAGGGCACACTTAGATGTGTGCTTACATTATGCATGCTATCTGTAGCTACATAGAACATCCTCTTATCCCCCAAAATGCATGTTGCATCAAGAGATCTCTCCCTAGAATGGGAGTTCTTAGCCTTTTTTTGTCATAGACCTCTTTGACAGTCTGATGAAGCCTGATCTATGGTTTGTTGCCCAAATTCATAATTGAGGGAAATTGTAAATTTCTATTAGAGGTTAGTGAAAATAAAGATGTATTTTTTTGCTCATCCAAGACCCCTGAAAACTGTCCCTAGACCTCTTGAGATTCTGTGACACCAGGATAAGAATGCCTTCTCTAGAAGGCTGGTGTCCAAACCCTTGATCTCAGGAACTCTCAAGCCTATAGTTACCTACAAGACAAGTTCCAGAGTCAGAATTCCCTTATTACTCTTGAATGAGTGGGCATACATATACCTGTCTGCCTCTGCTAAGTGCTTTTTACAGGATACCTCTCCATACCCTGGTTGCTAACCAAGCTATTAAGCCTATTTTAGTATCTGTATTCTCAGGCTTTGTGCAAGCATGTGTCTAACAATGCCACAATGTCACAAGTACTCCTTAATTTGGGGAAAAGTGGATGGGGCAGAATAAGAGGGATAGTAAGAAGAAATCCCCACTCCCTGCCCTTGGCCAAACTCCAGATGAAGGCACAAGGCAAAGAGGATGGTCCTACAGAGATCTATGCACACTTGTCTAACCCAATGTGATTTTCCTGTCTTTCTTCTCTTTATTTCCATCTCTCTCTCCTCTGCAGCGCATATGGTACTGTAATGTTTAACCACTCAAATAAATCTGTAAACTCTATTCAGAAGTTCCCTCTAATGATGCAGATTGTAACCCATCCATGCCTATTTATTCTATGTAACTCTTACCCATGTCACCCCATTAACAGACAAAATGCTTTACACCTTCCTCAGTTTCTTCAGACA
Organism: Phascolarctos cinereus; assembly: GCF_003287225.1. NCBI lineage: Eukaryota > Metazoa > Chordata > Mammalia > Diprotodontia > Phascolarctidae > Phascolarctos > Phascolarctos cinereus. The sequence goes on along the minus strand of NW_027555958.1, from coordinate 418,635,533 downwards.
TCATGCATCTACCAGTGAAGCACTCTGGCTATGCAAATGTCATTTCCTACCCTCACCATATGATCAGCTCCTCTTCTCTTCCTATCATACAATTCCTTGATAACTTTCTTTAAAATTTCTATTTCTGTTAGAGTTCTTTATTTATATGTAGCAGCCGATTCACACCCACCATGCTCCTATCCATCACCCTCTGTGATGTTGATTTTTAATTCTTCAGGGACGTATTCCATGTCTCACTAGCAGCACTACCAATATGTTTATATTAAAAATATAGGGCAGCTAGGTGGCACAGTGGATAGAGTACTGGCTGTGAAGTCAGGAGGACTTGAGTTCAAATCCGGCCTCAGACCAAACACTTGACATGTACTAGCTGTGTGACTCTGGACAAGTCACTTAACCCCAATTGCCTTAAAAAAAAAAAGCCATTCTCATTGCCATAACCTGCATGGCCTACGTTTGGGCAGCTAGGTGGTGCAGTGGATAGAGCACCAGCCCCGAAGTCAGGAGGACCTGAGTTCAAATGCGGCCTCAGACCAAACACTTGACATTTCCTAGCTGTGTGACCCTGGGCAAGTCACTTAACCCTAATTGCCTAAAAGAAAAAAAAATATGGACCTCTGATTTCACAGGTGGCTTGAATTCACTAAAGGATCATACAGGTGGACTAACTCCATAAGTAATCAATCCAAAAGCATGCTATAATCTTGGCAACAGATATTTTTCATCTACTTGGTCAACGCAGCACAGATGGTCAAGCCAAACTCCTTTGAGTGACTACAGGGCCCTTTCAGGAGACTCATCGGTGTTCTGAGGCTTGATGCAGTCAGCACAATGTTAAACAGGAGCATCTGAGAGGAAGTCACTATCCATAAAGAATCTCTTTTTAACTTAGACTCTGCATTGGATCTCCACTATCACTATGACAAATGCCTTTGGTGAACAGGCACCTCTGTTTTATGCCTTGTCTGATGTTTATTATCAAAGGGTCATTAAACAGGAACATTTCTGTTGTCATGTCTTTAACGGAATCTTGAATTATTTTTAATGTATGGATGGGAGACACCTGTTTTTTTCCCAAGTAAATTACAGCTTGTAATTAACAGTTTGGTGGTTAGTGATGATTCTTTCATTGAAAAGGTTTTTTCAATATTAATAAGGTCTGAGATTTTTTTCCCAAGCCTTTAGTAATTTCCCCCTTTTTCTAATGCCTTCTATATCAGCCTTCAGTAACTTCACAAATGTATTCTTTCCAGCAGTTTGCTCCTCTATACTCTTGTCCAGTCAGCTTCCTTTCTTGCCTTTGCTCTCAGTAGTGGTATTTCTACCTCCTCCATCAATACTTCTTTCACTCTGTTATTAGGGTCCACATGTGGTACTCTGCTGTCTCAGGACTCTGATTCAGGATGTCCCCCAAAAAAGAGCTAAAAAGGCCAACTTTGCACAGGTGGTATGGGGGGGAACACTCCTTTGGAACTCAGAGGACTTGGGTTCAAATCCTACTTCTCTCATTTATTACCTGCATGACCTTGGGCAAGTAAGTCACTTGAGCCTATCTTAGCCTCATTTTCCTCACATATAAAATAAGAAGATTAGACCATATTAACTCTAGATTTACTTCCAGCTTCAAATTTGCACCCTTTTTTCTAGGTCTAGTACAAAGGGGTGGGTCAGATCTGTGACAGTCTGGGAGCCAAACAATTCCATCTTCAACTGGAAGAAATGGCCCTCCAAAATCATAGAATCCCAAATTGTAAGGGGTCTCAGAGCAGCTCTCTGCTCAGTGATGGGTACTTCCCAAAGCACTCCTGACAAAGCAGCCATCCAGGCTTTGTCTGAATAACTAAGGAGCCCAACATCTCCCAAAGAAGTCCTGTCAATTTTCAAAAAGTTCTAATGATTAGGAAATCCTTCATAAGGAACTCAAATTTGTCTTGTATTCTCTATAAAATGAGATAATATTTGAAAAATACGTCAAAAACCTTAAAGCACTTTATAAATGCTAGCTGTTACTATTATTGCTTATTATCTCTCTTCTGGTCTTGGTTCTTCTCACTGGACCCAAACAGTAAATCTAACAAAGCTAATACCTCTTCTGTCTGCATTGTATAGCCCTTTAGTTAAAATCCAGGCTCAAACACTAGCTGTGTGACTCTGGGTAAGTTACATAAGCTCTGACTGCCTCAATTTCCTCACGTATAAAATAAGGATAATAATATCACCTACTTTGTAAGGTTGTTGTGAAGATCAAATGAGATAGTATTTGTAAAGCACTTTGCAAACTTTAAAGCGCTATATAATGTTAGCTGTCATTATTACATGTAAATCAAAGGACCAAAAGAGGCCAGAAGAGGTCATCTATCTATGCCCTCCCAACTAAACATAGATCATATATTGAAAGACTCAGAGAAAAAGGAGGTTTCACAGCTTCCTACAGCATCTGCATCCTCACTGGTCTTGAGTTGTCTGATCCCATAGCAGCCTGGTCTTGAGCTAAGAGGGGAGGAGGTCATATAACCATGGGAACTTAGAGCTAGAAGGAACTTCTGAGATCACTTTGATCCAACTGGAAACTAAAGCCCAGAGAGGTGAATTAACTTATACAGGTAGTACATAGTAAAGTTGGAGTTTTAATCCAATCTCTCTGACCACAAATTCATATCCCTCTGACTTTCCCTTTGCCCTTTCCTCTGCAAGTTCTTTGCATGTAACAAATGTCATTATGTCCCTTGCTTCCCACTCGGTGGTGTTTTCTTGACCTTGTCTATTGTTGACTCTCTGCCTGGATGTTTGGTTCCGTTGCCACCGTGGATGCCTAACTCTGACATTAGGGCTTTTTCCCATTTACTCTTCTGGATCTCTGTCACAAGAGATTGTGTGGAGATTATACCCCTTTTTCCCAGGTCTGTCATCTCTTTCCTTATTGTTCATCTCTGACTAATTCCTGGTATGGACTATTTCCTGGATCCCATGGAAGAAAAGGTCAGGACACCAGTGGAGTCAAACAATAGGGTCAAAAAATAATGAGAGATAACACTGAATATACTTAAGGAAGAGAAAAGGAGGAGGGAAGGGAGAGGGAACGAGGGGGAGAGGGCTAGCTTGTCATTGGGAAGCTAGAAAATACCCCAAAGAAAACCAGTTAAGGAACTAAATGCCATAACATGAGCATTGATTGAAGTAACTATGGACATTTATCCTAGAAACCAAAAGGGTTAGAGGGATGATGACTGCCTTGACGTATGTGAAGGAATATTACAGGAAGGGATATTAGACGTTCTGCCTAGTCCCAAAGGGAAGATCTCTGGGAGCACTCGAATGAGGTGGCAGAGGAGATTTAGACTTGATTTAAACTTTTAATAATTAGATCTGTTCAAAAGTAGAATGAGCTGCCTTGGAAAAGGGGTTTCTCCTTGGAGCAGATTTTCGAGTAAAGCTGGATAACTGCTTTCTGGGTATGTTGTAGTCAATTGTTATTCAGGTACAGGTTAAAGCAGATAATTTTTGAGGTCTCTTCTGACTTCGAAGATATGTGATTCTCTTACATCTCAACTGTTCTTCAGAGTCATTGCCACCAGGACTTGAGAGTATATACTAGTTTTATTTTTGTTAGTCTGAGATTTGGGCATAAAGTGACTACAGAAATGTCACGACCCCAAGACCTCTTGGAAATATGGTCAGATCAAGATAGCTCCACATTGGAAAACCTTCTACTGAAATTTCCATGTATCAGTTCTTCCTATCTTTCAGTATTGCCAACTTGGAACAAGATGTGAGAATAGGTTGGCTCCAGCTTGGGGGAATTTTCCATGCCACATTTAAATATTGTGCTCTTTCCTGTAATAGTATCTTTAATTGTCTTAGTTCTCATGTGTAAATGCTGCTGATGACTTGATATCTTCATCTTGGCTTGCTCTGTACCTTTGTACAAGTCAGTAATTCAGTAACTATTTACTGAGCTTCAATTATGTTCGATGCTCTATGCTCAGTATTGTGAGTTATGGAATGTTACATAAAACAGAGCCTGTGCCTTCAAATACTTTGTACTTCAATTGGGAAGGTATAATATACACATGTAAAGTTAATGTGGGCAAACAGCACACTCCTGTAGGGGAAGCTCCTCCAGGGAAGAAACAGGAACAATCTTAAAAACATTATCAGGTATGTGCCCAGTTAACTCACATTTATAGAGTTCTCTGAAGTTTATAAAGTGCCTGCCTCAAAACTCTGTGAGTTTCACAAAAACCGATGTTCACAGAGATGAAGTGATGTGCCCTAAATCACACAATTAATAGGCAATAGAGTCAGGAGCAAAACCCATGTCCAGTGCTCTATCCACTACATTACTGAGATTGCAGGACAGTTTTCATCATATCATATCATTTCCATTGTGATCTGACCAGCACTATAGTCCTGATTTTTTCCCTCTGCTCACAGATCATTCAGAATTCTTTCTCTCTTTCTCTCTTTCTTTCTTTCTTTCTTTCTTTCTTTCTTTCTTTCTTTCTTTCTTTCTTTCTCTCTCTCTCTTTCTCTCTTTCTTTCTTTCTTTCTTTCTTTCTTTTTCTTTCTTTCTTTCTTTCTTTCTTTCTCTCTCTCTTTCTCTCTTTCTCTCTTTCTCCCTTTCTGCCTTTCTGCTTTTCTGCCTTTCTCCCTTTCTCCCTTTCTGCCTTCCTTCCCTTCCTTCCTTCCTTTCTTTCTATTACATGTAAATCAAAGGACCTCATGACCACCGAAAGAGGCTGGAAGAGGTCATCTAGTCTATGCCCTCACAACTAATATAGTTCATATATTGAAAGACTCAGAGAAGAAGAAGGTTTCACAGCTTTCTACAGCATCAGCATCCTCACTGGTCTTGAGTTGTCTGATCCCCTTCTTTCCTTTTTTCTTTCTTTCTTTCCTTTCTTTTTTCCCTCACAGTTCAGTATTCTTTGCTATGAGTAATTATGGTATGTTGATTTTTACATTGACAGATTTCTCCACATTTCCTTCTGTTCCCCACTCCTTCATCTTCTTTCTTTACTTCCCCAGAACTTACTGGCAAGCTGGCACTTTTGTTCCTCTGAGGATCAGGCTGCTATTGGGATCTTCTATTTTGTTTCAGCTCCAACGGTTCATAACATTAATTGCAAGCTCCAAGAGAGCTGAATTGATGCTGGATCCCAAAGAGAATAGTGTGTAATTTATTAAGTTTCAAGTGGATATTTGGAGACAAAAAGCCAATGCCACAATTCACAAAACTTTGAGAATGACTGTTCTGAAAGATCCCATCCTGCCTAAGCACGTACGCTGAGAGAACGCTGGAGTCATATCCAATAAATAGCAAGGGAAGGCTTGAATGAGATGGAAACAGAAAATGTAAAGTAATGCTAGCTATGTTGCTGCTCATGGAGGACTGCTACATCTAAGTAAGATAGTATTGACAGCTTTGTTTATTACCTACGAATAATATGCAGTGGGCATGGCTTGCATTGGATATGTGTTCCTTTTTTATCAAAAAATATTATTGCTACTTTTTAAAAAAGTATTCTATTCCATTAAGTTTTTGCTTTGAACTAATTGTTCTCTGACATGCCAAAATAAACACATTAGTGGGAGTGTATGAGTTATGGCTTTTGAATGGATATGGCTGCAGAGATTACCTTGAACCTGAGTTAATTTATCCAGGAGGACCCAGATGTCAGTGGAAGGTATTCTCATTTGCTCTACATTGAGTTAGGCAATGTGGAAGATGTAACAAACTATAAAGCCTGCTACCCTCAGTGTTCATATGATCAAAGACATACACACAAAAAGGCAATAATAGGGGCAGCTAGATGGCGCAGTGGATAGAGCACCAGCCCTGGAGTCAGAAGGACCTGAGTTCAAACCCAGCCTCAGACACATAACACTCACTAGCTGTGTGACTCTGGGCAAGTCACTTAACTCCAATAGCCTCACCAAAGGGGGAAAAAAAAAGGCAATGATAAAGGCGGTATATGATAACTACAAAATGAAAACACAGAAATTCAGAAGAGGAAAAGATAACTGCGGGCCATGGTAGGTTGAAGGGAGTCAGAGATGATCAGCAAAGTTTTCCTTCAGGAGACAGGATCTGAACTGAGCCTTAGAATTTAAGCAGATGAAAAGGAAGGAGCATTTCAGGTAAGAAGCACAGTCTGAGTAAAGGAATAGAATTGGAAAATGACAAGGGAAAAACATTACTAGTCTGTCTGGGGTAGGTATCCTGGTAGGAGTATAGGAAGAGGATCATAAGATTGCAAAGGAAAGTTAGAATCAGATTGAGGAGTTACTGGGCTTTCATCCTTTCTAGAACTGAGATTTTTAAAAAATCTTGGAGTAGTAGGGACCAAAGTGCTGTTACTATGTTACCTTAAAGTCACATAAGATGCTAGTTGCTATTATTATTATTTTTACATATAAAGAGTAGCCAGTATCATTGATTCTTTTTAAAAGCATAGCATGGCAAGGAGATAGGATTTTATTTTTCAGATAAGCATGAAATCATTGAAGGTTTTAGATCAAGTTGTATGTAGTATAGTTTGAAGGGAGTAGAAGTTGGAGATACAGAGGCCACTTAGGGAGCTACTGTAATAGACCAAATCCTGGCATTTTAGGACATTTCAATTAAAAGCTACGGCAAAGATCGAAAGAATATATAGTGAGGATTTTAGGTCCACTAATGGTGCAAAAAGAGAACAATACCAAAATTAACTACAAAGGACATGTGAAGGAAGCCACCATGTGCATCCAGAGAAAGAACTGATGTAAGAAGTATGTATAAGATATAGAAGAAGAATATATAGAATACTTTTACATATATATATATATATATATATATATATATATATATATATATATATACACACACATATTTGTTTCTAATAGTAGCTATCTCTAAGGAAGGGGGGAGAATAAAAAATGAAAAAATACATGATAACTTTATTATATTTTAAAAGGAATAGCACATAGTACATAATAGATTTGTAGCTTCATGTACAATCACCTTTTTTTCTATTCTGCTTATGTTATAAAAATATTTGTTTTATTTCTTGAGTTCAGAATAAAATAAATAATTTTTTAAAAAGAGTCAGTGATACTGGCTATTCTTTATATGTAATAATAATAATAGCAACTAGCACTTTATATCACTTTAAGATCACATAATAATCTACATAAGTTATCTTATTTGATAATGAGCAGAGGTGAAAGTTTGTGTCTCCACAGTATAGCTGAGAAAAAATTAATAAAAAGCCACAAAATTCTTGTGGCATAGCCAGGGGGCAAATGGCCAAAGGGGAAAAAAAAAACCATTAAGACCCAATATAATAGTAACTCACATGTCTATAGTGATTTGAGGTTTTCAAAGTACTTTGCTGACATCAACTCTGAGGTAGATAATGAAACTATTATTATCTGCAATGTACAGATAGGGAAATTGAGGCTTAGAAAGGGTAAATGACCAGACTGTGGTCACAATAGGTCAGGGCTTGGCTATGAACCCAAGTGTCCTGATTTTGAGTCCAATGCACTTCTTATGGTTCCCAATACTTCTAACCTATATTTCTGTAAGTTCTCGACTCACTCCAGTTTTACAGAATCAGATGGGAAAGCTGAGCCTAAATCCACTTGATATCAATCATTGTCTCCTTTCTTGGAATAGTCATACCACATTTCCAGCGCAATTGGTCAATGTATTGAATGACAGACTAGACTTGATGGTCAGGGGTCTTTTTCTTCGGGAAGGGTAAGCAAACTTAAAAACTATACTTACAAATTTATTGTATTAACCAACATCAAAGACTATGATAGATCTACATGTGGCCTTTTACATACTAGGTATGTGTGTTTTTTGAGTTAAATCAAATCTGCCTAGATAATACGCATATTCAAGTACATTTGTTTAATTCCAACTACAAAAATAATTAAGTGAAATTGGCTATTTCTAACATTGAGACCAAATTTTCATTCTACATAATCTTCTCTGACAATTATTTTAATCAGTAACATTTCCCAAATGCACTCAAAACATTCACCTTAGCATTTATTTTCTTTTTATGACAAGGGATTTGAATAAGGAAAAAAAATGTTTTTAACATAAAAGGTCTCACAGGAGAGAGGCCACTTCTAAGCATGGAGTTGAAAGCTTCCTAGAATTATGAAAACTGAGGTTTTTAGACAGGGAAATAGCTCTTTGGTCACTATTACTCCAAGATTAAAAAAAAAGTCTCAGTTCTGGGAAGGATAAGAGCCCAACAGGATGTGGATGTTGAAGGAATTGTTCTCAACAGCCCCAGTGGGTCTGTGTGTGTGTGTGTGTGTGTGTGTGTGTGTGTGTATACATATATATATGTGTATGTATATATATATATGCATATATATATATGTGTGTGTGTGTGTATGTGTGTGTGTGTATATATGATATAAGCACATATTGATAAGGCTCAGTCTTGGTTTAAGTATCTAGCATATAATCAGATTATATATATGTGTGTGTATATATATATATATATATATATATATATATATATACATATGTATGTATACACACATACATATATAATGTATAATCAGACAATAGTCACTTATTCAAGGGCACCTATTTTGTTTTACATTTTAAAAAGTCTTCTGCAATGTCTTCCTATCTATTGGCTCCTTTCTTACTGCCTACAAACACACCCATGTCTCCCCTGTCTTTAAAAACCCCTCACTTGATCTTACCATTGTCATTAGCTATCATCCTATGTATCTCCCCCCTCCCCTTTTTTTGGCTAAGCTTCTTGGGAAAATCACTTCACTAAGTGCTTCTGTTTTCTCTTTTCTCATTCTCTCCTAAATCCTCTGCAATTTGGTTTTCAGCCTCATCATTCAACTAAAACTGCCTTCTGCAAAATTACAAATTATCTCTCAATTGATAAATCTAATGATCATTTCTTAGTCCTTATACTTCTTGACCTCTGCAACATTTGAGATTGTTGATCACCTTTTCCCCCTGGATACTCTCTTCTCTAGGTTCTTGTGACATAACTCTCTCCTGGTTCTCCTCTGCTGAACTTCCCTCCAGGTCCTGTCCGCTAACCATGGATGGCCCCCCAAATCCTCATCTCTTTGAACTTTACACTCTTACTGAGTGAAGCCATCAGCCTCACTCATTATCAATTATCAATTATCAACTCTGTGGAGATGATTACCGATACATTCATACAGCAGCGGTCTTTCTCCTGTGCTCCATTTCTATGTCACCAACTACCTTTTGGACAACTCAAACTGGATCTTTCCCTAGACATCTCAAATTAACATATCCAACACATTATCTTCCTCCCAAAACCTTCATCTCTTCCCAACTTTCCTATTAGTGTTGAAGTCACCACCAACATTGCAATCAACCAGAGTCCTAAGCTTGATGTTATCTCAACTTCTCGTTCTCTCTCTCCCCACACGTCCAATCCATTGCCAAATACTGTCATGGCTACCTTCACAATATCCCTCAGGTACATCTCCCTCTCTACATTCAGAACTGCAAATATAGGTCAGGCCCTCATCGCTTTTCACTTGAAAAACAGCAATAGCTTTCTAATCAATCTCACTTGCCACAAGTGTCTCTACACTCCAGTTATTCTCCACTCGCCTGCAACAAGTGATTTGCCAAAAGAGTGTGTCTGCCTATATCATCCGCTTACTCCATAAACTCTGGTTGATAGTGCTGTGAAATTATAATGATCAAACTTGGCCCTAAAGAATAGAGGAGAAAATGTATCTTCTTCCCACTTCCGTGCAGTGATGGGAGACCCTGTATATACAAAACGGCGTAGTGTATCGCTTGTCCACTCGGTTTTGTTGAACCCCACCCCCACCCCTACCCCTTTTCTCTTTGTTATTCTTAGCTACAAAGGATGCGGCTCTTTGGGAAGGGGAAGAGAAGGAATACACACACACACACACACACACACACACACACACACAATGTAGGTCATGCAGCAGGCAGCTATGTGGCACAGCGAATAGAATATTGGGCCCGAAGTCAGAAAGACTCCTCTTCCTGAATACAAATCTGACATTTGGACACTTGTTAGCTATGTGACCTTGGGCAAGTCACGTAACCCTGTTTATCAGAGTTTCCTTATCTGTAAAATGATCTGGAGATGGAAATGGCAAACCACTCCAGTACTTTGGCCAAGAAAACCCCAAATGGGGGTCATGAAGTATCAGACAAGAAAGACTAAAACAACTGAACAAACAAAACGGTTGTGCAAAAAAGACAAATTTAAAAATACATAGTGCGATAACTTGTTATGGTATGAGGAATCTTGGCCTAAAATGATATGCATATGGGCACCTAATAGATACTAAAGGTAGTTATAGAATCTAGCTTATTCATGTCCCCATTAGCTTCATACCAATGAGCTAACTCTTCCAAATCTCCCTAACATTCTGGTCCCCCTCATCTTACACTTTTTAAATACCTGGTTTTTCTTTATAATTCCATTCAACATGTGATTTATAATTCCATTCAATATTTGCATAGAGTACTTGCTTAATAAATGTTTGTCTAACTGAATTAAATTGAATTATAGGCCAGCTTGAGTTATTTCTTTGTCCTTGAGAAACTAAAGCCCTTTCCAGTGGTTCAGTAGGCATGAAGGCCTCATTCAGACTAATGAAACCAAGCAATGTGGTTCCACCAAGCAAGAAGCAATGTGACACCCTAAGCTGGCTGCTCTTTATCATGGGTTCTAACTCCACAAGTGTCTCCAAATGATTTTACAAGCATTCAGCCTACCTTAATTTTCCCAACTGTGTCTCCCTTGCTTCTAGTCTTAACTAACTTTGTTCTAGGTCTCTGGGTCATTCCTTTGACTTGTTTCTGACTTTGTTTTCTCACATCTGCTCTTCCCAGGAGAGTCTGGAGCCTAAAACTATGCCAACCATTCTGTTTCCTATCAGGTGATATCTAACTCATCATAAACTAACATTTACCAAGCCCCTTGATTAACACAGGAAATACATGAGGTATGGCAGGAAGAGCTTTCAGTGGTGCCAAGCTGCTTGCTCCCTGACAATATCTTTTTAACATCAAGATTCTCCCAGTGCTGGTATATGGCTGCAAATACTGGAATAACACAGATTTCAAAGAATCAAAATGACAGATGAACTATGGATAATGGAAAGATGCAAGGTGGGTAATAAGTAAGCGGCAGCATTTTGTAAGCGATGAAAAAATTTCAGTTAAAAAATGTGGCATGAACAACAATATCAAAATAGTATTAAATACAGCAAAAACAATAACAAAATTGTGAGTGACTGACAAGAAAAGCAAAATGTGTTGTCCATTGCAGGTAAGCTGGAGGGCTAGCTATTTCCTCTATATGAATTCCACCTCCCACTTCTGTTTTCACACAGGTTCCCTGATATCAGAGAGGCACTGCCTCCTTGCCTTCAAGGCGCACTGCACAGGCATAACCTCCAAGATGAAGCTTTTCGTGATTCCCTTCAGGTGTTAAGGCTGCTTCTGGAAATTAATTTTTAATGTGATGTATTTAATGCTATGTATATGTTGTAGCGCCTCGCCCCCCAGAGTATAAACACTTTGAAAGCAGAAACTGTCTTTTAACCTTTGACTTTTCAGTGCCTAGTTCAGTGCCTTGCACATAGCAAGTATTTAAAAGTAATTTATTGAACTGAATTAGAGATGGGCTGGTCAGGTAATAAGAGTAAGAAATAATAAATGGATAACCCAAATGTTGCACTGTTAGCCACAAAACTATAAAAGTCCCAAAGGAAGTCCTCTAACGCATGGGGATAGATTTTCAATGGAAGAGTTACAAAAAGACAAGAGTTGCATAGAATGAAAGTGAACAGAAGATTTGTAATCTTTACTGGCAGAGGAAAGAGCCACACCAATGAGATCAGATATGAACTAAAGTATTGAACTGTATCAGCAACCCTCCTCCTCTTCCTATTTTTATCTCCTCCTCCTAACTAGCATTTGTATAATTCTTCAAGGTTTGCAAAGTACATAACAAATATTATCTCATTTATTCTCACAATAATGGAGGTAGGTCTTATTGTTATCCCCATTTTACAGATAGGAAAACAAAGGCAAATAGAGACTAAGGGTCTTGCCCAGAGCCACACAGCTAGCAAGTGACTGAGACAGGATTTGAATTATACATAAAATTGTGGAGGTAGTCTATTGATCATATACCCATGCATTTTTGTACACAGACATATACATATATATATATATATGTATATATATATGTGTATGTATATATATGTGTATATATATATATATATATATACACACACACACACACATACATATATACATATACATACACATATACAAAAAGCTGGATAGAGGTGACTATTTGTGAAACCAAAAGCCAAGAAAAAGAGATATTACAAAGTGTTCCTGAGATATCCCAACACCCGGTACAGTGCTTTGAGCACAGTGAGTGCTTAATAAATGTTAAAGGAATGGTGAAAATGTGGCAACTTGAGAGCATATGCCTTGAATCCAAGAGTAAAATATCCATTGGATGGAATGTGGATGGCAGAAACTATCTTCTGTTTTTCTCATACTTCCCAAAGGGTCTTGCTGCACTGCTAGTACTCAAGTGAATGCTTACTGAAGAGACCTTGAATGAAAAAATTATTCCTGATAGTATTTTTTAAAGGCTAAGTCCCCCTGGATGATTTTTCCCATTCAATCACTTCCCTTCTTATCCTACGTAGTCTATGCAGAAGCATTTCATGTTCCTTCTGTCTTATGTTCCTTCAGTTACTTTATGTTAAATGATGGCCCTGTTCCCGCTGGCTCTCTTCCCTTCATCCCTCTTCTCATCTGATAATCTTCTATCCCCTCCTCTTCAGCTTGTCTTGTTCCTCAGAATTTGTTTGTTTTTAAAGAGACAATTGGAGTTAAGTGATTTGTCCAAGGTCACACAGCTAGTTAAGTGTCTGAACTTGGATTTGAACTCAGGTTCTCCTGACTCCAGAGCAGCACCTGCTGCTTCATTGCGCCACCTAGTAGCCCCTTGCTCCTTAGTTTTTAAATTTTTCTTTCTTTCTTTCTTTTTGCTTCTTTCCAAAAAAGGGTTTCTCTCGCTCTCTTCACTACCCATCTTCTTTTTCTGTTTACTCTAAATCTTCTTTCTCTGATTCATGATCCCTATAATTATCTGCTCTCTCTCTTTTCTCTGCATTTTCATGTAATCAAAGATTCCAAGGTATCAATTCTAAAGTTCTCCCTCTAGGCACTTTCTGCCACTGCCTTATAGGGTTTGCCCCATGGAGTCACTTTTCCCACTCTGCCTCATTTCCAGAACAATGGTCATTATTGCAGATGTCAGAAAGGACACTGCTCTATCATAGGGCCCTTTCCGACCATATCCCTGATTACCCAGCCCACTAGTGATCTATACCCTCTCTTGCTGACTTTTTTTCCCCTTCTTACATTTGCCTGGAAATCTCCCTATGTCCATGCTCTCCTACTTCTCCAGGTGCCAGTTGCCTTCAGGGCTTCCAACTCCCCCACTTCCTAGAATCAGCAGACCTTTCAAAATCCAGTATAAGATCCTCATCTCCCTTCATCTCTTTGTACTCATTGGTAATTCATCAGTGGAACCCCCCCATACCTTGGAAAAGTAAGGCTTCCTTCCTTCCTCTCCCTTTTTAATCTTTCCTCCCTCTTCCTCACCCACTCATCTGTAGCCTCTTCTCTTCTTCTTTTGAGACCACAGGGGTCAGTCACCTTTCCCTCATTGTTACCTCTTGATCTGACCTTGGCACATCATTATTACTCTCTATCCCCATGCTCTACCTCTCCTACCCCCACCCCTGCTTCAGGTACACTCCCATGTTGTTCTATATTCCCACAAAAGAAGCATTTACCTGTAGGCAGAGTATAGCCAGGTTCTGTCCATAATAAAGGTAGCTTCTCATCAGGTCTCTGATTTTCAGCCAGCCTTCCTAGAAACTATAGGGAATTTCCCCTTAAGTGAGCTTGGGGCCTATATCTTGGCTAAGACATCTTGCTCCCAGAGAGAGAAAGAATTCATTCTTTCTGGGTATTTCTGAGGCTACTTGTTTGCTATTTGCTTGGATGTATGAATTTACTTGCTTTTCACTGTTTATGATAATTTTTTGTATAACTAGCATTTTGTGGGAAAGAATCAAGCCTTTGGGTGTCAGCTTGGGACATCCCTCTTAAGAGATACTGGCCAGGAAACTGGGTTTTTGTTCTGAACCAATTGTGAACTAGCAATATTTAGGGTGTCCTAGCTATAATCCTAGTTGTGTCTCTTGCTCTTGGAGGAGATAGGGTTGATTCCAGACAAATGATCCCTTCTCCTGCTCTTCTCAAAGAAGGAAGCACAACCTCCTTCAGGGAGAGGTAGACCAGACTTCAGATCTCACTATAAGCCACCTATCTTATATTTAGAAATCCCATGTGGTTAAATATTTCTCATATGGGCAGCATATATTTTATATAAGTAATAAATAACTATTTCCCTTAAGTTGAACTAGCTTAAGGAATAAGATAGAAGCATTTCTGACATATTTCCCTTGGGAAGAGAAATGATGAATCTATAGGAGTTAACTAATAAACTTTGAAGAAAGGTCACCAAAGTGAAAACATGGAATGCTGATTAATATTGTGTTGCCTCTTTTAGAATTCTGGCACAGGAATGCATTTACAGAAAAGGGTAAAGCCTTCATATTATTACAAAATTCTATACCAGTCTTTCTAGAAAATATATCTTTAAGCGGACTACTGGTCCTCACTTTAGGAACCCTAGAGAAGCTTATAAATAGCAAACAAAACTGGAAAAACAGGAAACAAAGAACAATTTGTGGGAGATCTGGGGAAGAAAAGCACATCGGAGATAATGAAGTTTTCTCTAATGATAATTAAAATATAAAGGGGCTAAGATGGCAGTAAACAGAAACTCAATAATGATTAAAAAGCTGGCATGGACTTTGGTTAATGAGAATGTGGTGTGCAAGGCAGTAGGCTGGGAGTTGTCTGATTTTTTTTACCCTTATTGTATTCTTCTATATGTTATTCCCCTAGATAATGTGCTAGCATTGTCTTCCTTTTTTATGCCATGGAGAACAGTAAAGGGTCATACTCATAGCTTACTGGAAAGTATTCAATATGAGTCAGCTGAAAAGTAAAACAGTGATAAATATTTAAACTGTTAGCTTTCTATATGAACTTTAAGTCTGATTTCTCTCTGTCTCAATGTCCCATTGATGGAATAAAGCAATTATATTCTGTTTGGATTACAAGGGTCAGAGCTTTCTCAAAGCTCAGCAAGTGAGAGAAGGCAGAAGAGTAGCAGCTTAATGTGGTTTGATATCAAAGGTATCTCCTGTTCTCCTAAAGCTTGGAAGTAATAGTGAGCCACATGTCATATGAGGATTGGGAATGTTTAACCTGGAGAAGAGGAAACCCTAAGAGGGTGAAGCGATATGATAACCCTCTTCAAGACTTGAAGGGCTGTCATATGAAAGCGGTATTTGGTTTGTTTGCTTGGCATAAGAAGCAAATCTAGGCTTGACGTGAGGAAACAACTGGAGCCATCTAGAAAGTAGAATTTGGGGCAGCTAGGTGGTGTAGTAGATTGAGTAACTGGGCCTGAAGTCAGGAAGACTCATCTTCCTGAGTTCAAATCTGGCCTCAGACACTAGCTGTGTGACCCTAGGCCAGTTACTTAATCCTGTTTGCCTCACTTTCCTTATCTGTAAAATGAGCTGGAGAAGGAAATGGTAAACCACTCCAGTTTTTTGGCCAAGAAAACCTCAAATGGGGTTGTGAAGAGTCAGATATGACTGAAAAATGACTGACAGCAACAACAAAAGTAGAATTATATGAATTGAATAGAAATAGAAAGGAATATATCTTTTTCTCAGGAGTTCATGGTACCTTTACAACAACTGACTGTATATTATTACATAAAATTTTACAGTTAAAAGCAGAAGTATTAAATTACCCTTTTCAGATCACAATGCAATAAAATTATATTTAATAAGAGACCAGGAAAACATAGATTAAAAACTAATTGGAGATTAAATACCCTCATCTTAAAGAATGAGTGGCTTAAAGAACAAATCATAAAAATAATCAATAATTTCATTAAAGAGAATGACAATGAGACTACATATCAAAACATATGGGATACAGCAAAAGCAGTGATCAGAGGAAATTACATCTCTAAATGCTTACATAAATGAAACAGAGAAAGAGCAGACTAATGAATTGGATAAACAATTTTAAAAAAACACTAGAAAAAGAACAAATTAAAAACCCCCAATCAAACACTACATTGGAAATCCTAAAAATTAAAGGTGAGATTAATAAAATTAAGAGTAAAAAACTCATTGAGTTAGTACATAAAACTAGGAGTTGATTTTATGAAAAAACAAAATAAATAATTGATTAATTTGATTTAAAAAAAGAGAGAAAACCAAATTACTAGTATCAAAAATTAAAAGGATGAATACACCACTAACAAAGATGAAAGTGAAGCAAATATAAGGTGTTATTTTGCCCACTTACATGCCCATAAATTTAACAACTTAAGTGAAGTGGAAGAATATATCAAAAAATATAAATTGCTTAGATTAATAGAAGAGGAAACATAGAATTGAAGAAGAGAAAAGTTTTGGCTAAGGTCTCTAGACAGGTAGAGGCCCTAAAAGCTCAGGGGAACTATCCTGGGATTTTATGAAGGGAGAAAGAACTTTTAGGACCAGGTATTGTGTTCTACTTGTATGCTTCATTACCATTTTAATCTAAATTTATACTTTCCCACTCCACCATGGATGCTTTGCATATAGATAGGAGAATATGCCCTAGATCTTTTGAGGAATGTGTTATACCAATTGTTCTCACTATATTTACTTACTTGAGTAAATGCCTTTGTTGAAAAGTAATTGAAGCTGCTGATTGATTGTTAAGGGGGCTTACATTGGCTCAAGAGTTTTGAGTTTTCAAAGTAAAGTGTGGAATTAAAAAAAAATAAGTGACATAAAGTGGAGATTCAGTTTTATATACAATCTTCTTTTAGTGTTCTGCTCTGTATATGGAAATGTTATTGGGGAGTATTTATTAAATTCAAAATAAAATTAATGTTAAAAAATTTAGTCCACAATATTCTGAGGTACATGTGAGACTGACTGGCTTTTCTCTGCTTCTCTAATCCAAACTCTTAGGTAAAGAGGTCACCTCTCCCCAATATTTCCTTCATTTCCACTGTAACAACCAATTCCTCCTTGTAAGAATCAGAAGTAAAAGTTCCTTATCCTTCCCTTTTGATGTATAGAATTATCATTTCATAATGATAAATTAAGGTATTAACTGCTATACTTTAGGCAGAGATTTGGGATCCAGCAGATGTCTGTAACTTAAGTCCTCCATCACAACTAAATCATGCCCCTGTATGAGGCAAAGTGATTTTTTCCCCAAAAGCTTCTTTCTGACTGGGTGGTTGGTAGAACAGTATAATCAAACGCTAATAGCTTTTCTTTTTTGACCTTATCCACATGCTCTCTACCATGTTTCCCCTCCCTGGTTACTGGATTTTTCTCATGCGAGTATATCTTCTTAATATGTGATACTGTGTTGCACCTCCCCTCCCCCCATACCCAACTTTTTACCTAACATGTTCCTTTCAATAAGGCATCCCCTTCCAGGGCCACAAAGTTTCAATGATTCTCATGAGCTCAAGTTGAATTTGCTGTTATCTAGTCATGTCTGACTCTATGCGACCCCAGGGACATTGTCTATGGGGTTTTCTTGGCAAAGATATTGGAGTAGCCTGCCATTTCCTTCTCCAGTACGTCCACATTTTACAGGCAAATAGTGATTAAGTGACTTGCCTAGGGTCACATAGCTAGTAAGTGTCTGATTTGAACTCAGATCTTCCTGACTCCAGGCCTGGTGCTGTATTCACTGTACCACCAGCTGCCCCCAAGTTGCATTTCTCCCCCAACATCTTGACTTCTCCTTGCTAGTGTGTGTTTATATATAAACATCTGAAGCCATGGGTTTTGTTTGTAACTCCTTTCTTTTATCTTGTCTCCTATGGATTTGTATTTCCATTTCTAAATGCCTCTACTAATGTTTTCCTACATTGTAGCTACTCTCTATTTATTCCTATCTAAGAGCTCATCACTACTATATTTTAAGGCATGGTGCAGAAATCCAAATCCTATTTTCAGATACCACCTTTTCATTCTCCCATTCTGCCTTTCTCTTTGCCTTTTTTCAAAATAGTGATGAAAATGCCACCTATGGAACAAACGTTTTTCATTTCTTACCTTAGACTTTAGACTAGCAATGGTTCCTAGATTCCTTCTGGCAATATAATTTGTCTCAAGTGCTCATATAAAATATCACCAGAAGTATATAGTAGTAATATGGTCTGATAAGTTTGGGGAAGTTCTCTGTCATCTCCTGGATGTATGCACCAGGATGATAGCAATCCCCTCTATTGTTGTCATGAGGCCAAGAAGTATCAGCAAGGATTCCAATGAGCACTACTTGTCTCTTCTTCCCATGACCCTTACTGAATGCTTTTTTCCCTTAACAACACCTGTGAATCCACACCATCATTCCCTGGACAGGCAGCTACTTCTTCTCCAGAGGGTATAGCTCCCTCTTTGTCAGGAAGAATCTGTTGCTTACTGCCAAATGTTTAATGATCTATCTTCATCCCTTTTTGCTCACCCTCCCCAAATTCTGGCACAGGTCAGGATCCATCTCTGCCTCAAATGCTTTTTTTTTCCCATTTGTTTTCATGTTGAAGCCTCTGTTTTCTTTCCCAGAAAGAGATAATTGTCATAAAAAAAGGGGAAAAGGACTAACATGTACAAAAATATTTATAGCAGCTCTTTTTGTGGTGGCAAGGAATTGGAAATAGATGGAATGCCCGTCAATTGGGAAATGGCTGAACAAGTTGTGGTATATGAATGTAACAGAACACTATTGTGTTATAAGGAACAAGCAGGCAGATTTCAGAAAAACCTGGAAAGACTTATATGGACTGATGCAAAGTGAAATGAGCAGAACCAAAACATCGTCCACAGCAATCATTGTACGATGATCAACTATGAATGACTTAGCACTTCTCAGCAATACAATGCCCCAAGACAATTCCAAAGGACTTGTGATGGAAAATGCTATCCAGATCCAGAGAAAGAACTCATGAAGTATACTATTTTCACTTTATTTTTTTCATGGTTTTTCCCTTTGGGTCTTTCTTCTTTCACGTGAGTAATATGGAAATATGTTCCACATGGCTGCACATACATAACTGGTATTAAATTACTTAATGTTTTAGGGAGGGGGTGGAATTTAAGGAGGAAGGAAGAAAATTTGGAACTCAACATTTTAAAAAAGTGAATATTAAGAATCGTCTTTACATGTAATTAGAAAAAACAAAATACTATTTTTTAAAAAAAGACCACTGTCAGATCTCTTTTATATTTGTGTACATTTCATATCCCTTCAGTAGAACAGAAGGCAGGAACTGTCACATGTTGAATTAATCAAGAACTACTGAGAACATATTATGTGTGATTTACTGAGCTAGGTGCTGTGGGGGATATAAAAAGTATAGTGATGGTCCTTGCTCTCAAGGAGTTTACAACTTAATTGAGATTCCTCATAAGAGTTCCAGGGCAGCAAACAGCAAAAGCGTGCAAACACTACACCTAATAATATAAAGTCATTTCCTGGCCTTTTTATGAGAGTACAATGAAATTTCTCCCCCTCGTCTTGACTTCTGAGCCAGCCATGATATAAAGGAATGGATTATGGATGTGTTTATTCTGCCTGAATTGAACAAAGATGAATCTTTTCTTCAGAGAAACGGGAAGTTATATAAGATTCCTGCAAATGTCTCAACACTCTTCCACCTCTTCCCAAGTTCATGAATCAAGTTTTTTTAGACAGAAATTTTGGGCAAGAAACTAAGTCCATAGGGGATTAGGTCATGTTTTCTTGACTGTTGCCTGAAGGCGGGGGATACCAAAGAGAAAAACTGATTTGGGAAGTGAACAAATTGGCTAAGAGAATGGGATCTGGACTTCAGTGGATGAAATTTATATTTTCAATTAACCACTAAAAAGTCCCCAAGACTTTTTCAGGGCTTCCATAAGATCAAAACTATATTCATAATACTAAGATGTTTCAATTTCTAATATGGTAAATATCAAGACAATAACCCACACAAAACCTCTTTGGGGAGGGATTCTCAATAATTTTTAAGAGTATAATGTGGTCCTGAGATGAAAAAGTTTGAGGACCACTGTTACATTTTTGCTGATAGTAAAATCCTTTCAGCCAACCAGGTTCACAACTTGGGAATCATTGACTCCTTTTGCTCCCACCCTCCACCCCCAACAGGTCGGATAGCTAGTCCTATTTTATATTCATCCACTCTCCAGGTCTTTTATTTTTCTTCTTCTCCTGAATTAAGGAAACAATATCCTGATTGGCTTCCTTGTATCTGATCTTTTCCAATCTGTCCTCTACATAAATTAATATTATTCTTACTTAAAAATTTTTAATGGTTCTCTATCACATATAGGAAGAAATACACTGTTCAGCTTGGCATATGAAGCCCTCTACAATTTGGCCCTCACCTTTCCTGATCCTCCCAGTTATCTCTTACTTTGTATAACTTTATTTCTGTTCTGTATTTGCTATATACTTTGCATTTACTTTGTACTGTTGTTTGTCCTTCATTTTCCAAGATGACATCACAAGGTAAGGTCTTGACTAGATCCTGAATCGAAGTGAAATAAAGTTGCACAAAGGCATCAGCCTCACTCTCTCCTCCAGCCATCGAAGTCCAGAGACAAAAGTCAGCACTGGCAATGGCCCAGAATGCAGTGGATAACATTGGTGTCTTTGATGACTAACCAAGCACTAAGCTAAATTGTTCTTACCCGCCCATTCCACCAGGGAAAAGTCTTCACGTGTTTGGGTTAGACATCTCTCTAACTCAGATAGGTTCCAGGCTTGCTGGTTACCCTCAACTTGGGTTAACCTGTCTGCAGAAATGGTTTTTATTGGGGTGTGGCTGTTGTGCATGCTGCAACTTCTCAGAGCCACAGGTGAGAGTTGGCTGGTCACCAAAGGCAGATGAGCAGCCCTAAGAGTTTGGCAAGCCCTCACACCAGAGGTTATTCGTCCTCCCTTACCACCCCACACGTATATTTTCATGTATATGCTAACCACTACATCTTCCCCAGTGGAATATATGCTGATTGAGGAAAAGAACTGTTTAGGTTATCTTTGCAAATTTAGAGAGGAAACAAGGTATATATTTGGAATCTAGAATACCTTGTTTCAAGTCTCATCTCTGACACTGGCTGAGAGTCCCTGGGCAAGAAACAACCTCTAAGTACCCCTAGGGCCTAAAGTGAGGAAGACCTGAGTTCAGATCTTGCCTCAGGCACTTTTGTGACCCCAGGCAAGTCATTAACTTCTTTACCTGTTTCCTCAACTGTAAAACAGGAACAATTATAGCACTTACCTCCAGAGTTGTGGTGAGGATCAAAGGAGATACTTGTGCTTAGCACATAATAGGCTCCATAGAAAAGGTTATTCCCTTCTTTCTTCCCAGTAAACTGAGACTGTTTCACTCATTGTATTTGTAAGCACATAATTAATAAATGCTTGACTAATACCTTTAGAAATCCCAAATTCCATCAGATCAGTCAAAAGTTGCATAACTTCTTACTCCCCTCCCTTTCTCCACAAGCTCTAGCACCATTTAAACGTTTAACTACCTAATAACTACTGCTTAAGATAAAAACTTTTTAAAAAATTGCTAGAATAGATCTGAATTTCTATACAAGGTGGCCCAACATCTGGGGAAAGTTGTAAGTTTTAATAACTTCAGAAATATAAATGCTCCAAACTTACAAAAACATCATTTGAAAGTTTTTTTTAAAATTTCCTTTATACCAATTTAGTTTTCTGAATAATACATTTTAATAAGATGGAACATCCTGTCATCTCACATCGTCTGTCTGACACTTTTTGGATGACACTTTCTCAGACCAATGGATCAGTAGAGGATGCTGTCTTGATTGTCCACGTGATCTAGCTCCATTAGACTTCTTCTCATGAGGTCACATCAAAATTGTCCTGTGTGCATGAAAACCTTTTTGGGGGATGATCTTAAGGCTAGCATGACAAATGCAATCCTTCCTGTCACTTAACAGTGTCTGATTAAAATTTTTACAGAGTTTGAAAATTGACTAGATCAGTATTTTAATATTTTAGATAATCAACATTTCAAATTTTTTCCCCTAAGTTTGTAGTATTTCTGAAGTTATTAAAATTTTAAACTGCACTAGGACTTTTGGGGCATGCTGCTCTTCATGTTTCTCTGGAACCTTTTTGCTGATGCTTATTTTAATCACAAAAATAAACCAAGCACATCTGACTAGATACTACCTTTGAATTAAGGTCTAGAAGGTTGGGAAGGAAGCTTGCAAATTCAGATAACAGATGGTAAATATTTTGAAGAATAATTTCATTTAACATAATGAGAATGGAGAACAGAGAATTTGGTCCCAATCAATCAATATGGAGTATTTAGGTGTATTACTTTTTCATTGTTCCTGTTTCTCATCACGCTAGATGACCTCTTATTTTGTAGAGAAGGGAAAAAAGAAAGGTAACACTGGGATAATTTCATAAAGAGACCAATGAGACAGAATATTGATTCTTGGAGCAAAAATCTTTTAGTCAATAGTTTAATACATTTTGAAAAAAAGGTACTGCATTTGGACTTTAATGGGCATGCTTAAAGGTTATTTTAATTAAGATCCTACTTAGTCCTTCATCAATTATTTTGAGTATCCTCGTTTCAAATACATTCCTTTCCTCTATAAACTTCTGAAAGAGATGAACACCACCTCCAACACCAAAGTAATGTGCTTTACTGGCTAAAAACACTTGTCCATTTTCATCCAACAAACTAGCTAAAGTCTGATGGAAAGCGCTGTAGTAGCTTGGATTGTAAATGGTCTCAGAGGTAAGAATGATGTCATATTTTGCAAAGGTTTTTTTGCTGCTTAGGACAAGTTTGGAAAACTCATACCATTCCCCAGAGAAGAATCGACATTTGCTTAAAAGTTCTTGTGCCGGGTTTGAGTTCCTCCGCCTTTTCAAACCGGGCTCGCTTACGTCAACATCTTCACATTCGCAAGCGGAGTTCACCATGACGTTTGGAATGGTTATTTCATCAATTACAGTGCTATTATAATCTTGAAAGTGGATTTCTTTAGCTTTTCCCTTGAGGGCAATTACACCCAGAAGCCCTGCTCCACAGCCAAGGTCCAACACTCTTTTCCCAGCAAACTGCACTTCTTCGTCAGCTAGATAAGCTAGAAGGTCAAAGGTACATTCCCAGATTTTCAGACCTCCTTCATAGACACCTGTGATGAGATCAGAGTGAGAAGAAAGGCTTTGGGATACTATGTCTTCTCCACAAGAGCTGTTCTTCAAAGAGGCCATTCTCACTCCTGACAAGTTTACATGTTGGAGATCTGGTAAAACTTCTACCACTTTATTTTCTACCACTTTCTTTGAATCTTCAGGGATATCGTGTTCTTTGGCCACTTTCAAACCAGGCTGCTTTTCTTTTGGATCCTTTACGATTTCATCTGATTTAACCAGTGAGTTGTCATAGACTTGAGAAGCTTTAACTTCTGCTGACAATTCGCATCCCCACAAAGGCTCCTTAGATAAGTCACATTCTTTTGAGGACCATTTTCCCTCTTTCATTTTTCCTTTTTGACTCTCTAAGACTGATGTCTTTCCTGAAGATTCCAGGCCTAAGGCCTCATCTCCAAGAGCTGGTAATTCATTTTCTATGAGGCTGTCTATAGTAAAATTAAACTGGAATGCCATCTTTTCATTAAATGGACAGAACTCTGGTATGTTTTGTAACCATAAGCAAAGTTTGAAGTAGTGGTGAAATGACTACTGATTTGAGGAAATTTCAACATTCATCCAATGAATTTGTTAAAAGACATTCTTCCTGAAAAGCTTGCTGTGGTGAAAAATCTCTCTCCAGATATCTGTATCTGTAGCCACAAGGGCAATGTTCTCGAGGTCCCTGTTGCCTCGCATGCTTTTACTGTCTCTCAATTTTGCTATAGGAAAAAAAGAAACAAAACTGAATTTACTAAACCAGAATGCACAATTTGCTGACCCATGATATAAATACCCCAAGACACAAAAGATTTGCCTATAGGACCACTTCCTTGCCTGTTACTCCTAGGAACCTCACCAAAGGAAAAAGTTATGAAAAGCAGAAACAGCTTAGGGATAGGTATCTTGGTTCCTGTCTAAAAAAAAATCTTCTTAAATTGTAGAATTAAAAACACTTGTTATGCTAGCTGAAGTTTCACCAATTGTATTTGGTTTAACAAAGGATCTATTTAACAAATTCTGGTACCTCTGGCAGGTCCCAAATCAACAAACACTTATTAAATCTTGGAGTTACAAAGATAAAACCAGGTTGAATGGCTTTCAGTCACACTACTTTAAATTGGATCAGTCAGACAGCTTCCCTCCCAAAATGGCCAGACTAGAGGGGGCTGTGGAAAGAGAAAGGCTGAGTACTTTGGCAGTAGGCCAGGCCTAGAAAGGGTATTGGGGATGGGGATGGAAACAGCATAGTATAAAGACATGATCCTACGTTCCCCTGGAGAGTGGGACATGAAGAGATGAGAGGAGATGAAAAATGGGAAATGAAAGGATGCCAAAGTCAAATTGTTTTGCTTGTTTCAGAATTTGCCTAAGGCAGGATCTCTACCCAAGAAGAAGCTTCTTTCTTTTCCCTGCCCAAGACCTTGCTCCCAAGACCAACAAGATTCAGGCTAGAACTGTCAATGTTACAGTTCTATTACTTTATATAAATTTAATCACTGAGATATTGGCTCTGTGGAAAAATAAATGAACTCTGAACAAAAGACTTACAAAATAACTTTTGGAACAGTAGCTTTTATAAATGGAACTGCCTACATACGGGAAATGCAGGTTAGATAGGAGATCCTGAATTCAACATACTGTCCCATTTCTTATGACCACAAAGAAGGCAGAGTGGTAAAGTGGAAGGAAACCTGGATTTGGAGTCAGAAGAGCTGACTTTGACTCTAGCTCTGCTCTTTACCTGTTATGTGACCTAGGGCAATTCAATTATACATTTTTAAAATGTATTAAACAATGTGAAACATACTGGAGGATGCTATAAAGACAAAAAAAAATAATCCCTACCCTCTAAGAATTTACTTTCTACTTATCTTACGAAGATAAGAAAAAAAAACCCATGAAAACAAGATAATTTGAGGAGGAAGAGAGCACTAACACTTGGGGAGTTCTGGGAAGTTTCAAGTAGGAACTGATATCTAAACTGATCACTGAATGGAAAAAAAAGGATCTTAAGAAGGGATGAGCAGGTAGAGTCTTCCAGACAAGAGAGACAATCTGTACAAGATTTATAGATGAGTGATAAAATAGAGCATTAGGGAATAACTTGTATGGCAATTCATTTGGACTACAGACTATATGAATGATAGTAATGTGAAATACAGATGGAAAAGCAGGTTGGAGCCAAATCATGGCGACAGCCATTGAAGGTTTTTGAGCAGGGAACTGACGTGGTCAATTGTGTGCCTTAGGACCTGAGAAAGTCAATCACTTAATCTCTCCGGGTTTCAACTTCCTTTTCTGTCAAATGAGAGGAATGAATTAGGTCACAGAGACAGAGCTGGAAGGGATCTTAGAGGCCATAATAAAAATCCCTCAATTTACAAGCATTTGAAGAAGGGCAAGGATACATACACTTCCAAGGCCTCACTCATGGTAGGCATGGAGCCATAGGGAGCAACTGAAGGGTAGCAGACTCTGTTTCCAAGGCTGGTTCACCTTCAGCAGGGGTCTAATTTGTTTTCATGATAACTAAGAAGATTATAATAACCGATATTTAGATGATATTTTTAAATTTTTGTAAAGTCCTCTGCATACATAGGTACTATGGGTATTATTAACCTCCCATTACAGATAAGGAAACCAAAGTTTAGCTGGGTTAAGTGATTTGCCCATGCCCATCCAAGTGTCAGAGGCAGGATTTAGATCAGGTCTTTCTGATCCCAAGTTTAATATTAACAACAACAACAACAATAATAACTAGCACTTAATAGCACGTTAAGTTTTATCTGCAAAGCACAGAAGCAGCATTCAGACCTTTCAAATCCCAAGTCTAACAATATTAATAGCAGCTGGCATTTAATAGCACATTACGTTTTGTTTGCAAAGCCTTTTACAATTGTTAAGTCATGCGATCCTCTAAAATTCCATCTTCTACGGGAAGCCTCCTCCAATCCCTCTTAATTCCACTAATAATTATTTCCTGTTTATCCTATATACAGCTTGCTTTCTATCTATTTGTTTGCATGTTGCATCCCCCTTAGACTGTAAGCTCCTTGAGGGCAGGGACTGTCTTTTACCTCTTTTTGTATCCCCAGCGCTTAGTACAGTTTCTGGCAAGTAGCAGGCACTTAATAAACGTTGACAGAATTGAACAACCCTGATAAGAAGAGGCTATTATTATTCCCATCTTACATAAAGGGAAACTGAGGCGGGGTGATGTGTTGCTCAGGGTCACAGCTGGTAAATATCTGAGGCTGGATTTGAACTCAGGCCCAGCGCTTTATCCACTGCACCACTTAGGTGCCTACAGCTATTCTGGGGCTCCCCTTCTACCTGTGTCATGGGGCAGGGGATCCAGGCTTTGGGGTCACTACGCCCCGGAGGAATCCAGTGACAAATCTCGGGAGCTCAAGCAATCCCTAAGGCCGTGGGCCGAGCCCCGTGCCCCGCCACTATCTGAGGACTCCGAGGAGCGGGTCGACCCCTCCTCACCCCGCGCTCACCGCTCGGCGGCCCCTCCTCACCCCGTCCCGCCACCGTCCAAACGCGAGTTCTGGGATTCCATCCTCCGCTTGGCACCGCTCAGACTCTTCCACTTCCGGGAGGGCGCGCGCGTGGTGCTCATGCGCAGTAACTCCGCTCCGCTCCGCTCCAATCCGACGCCGGCGTCTGTGGAGATCTCGGGGGAGGGAGTTCGCAGAGCCTGACGGGACGGTGGAGGATTATTTCCGGCTCTAGGAAAGGGCGGGACGTGTTTGAAGCGGCCGAACTGTGTCGGCTCAGAGAGAATGTCTCAGGACCGCGCGGAGCCGGCGACCACCATAATGCTGGAGGAGTTGGCAGGCTGGTCCGAGGACCTATGTCGTCAGGAGCTGCCTTCTGTCCTGCCCCGGCTTCTCATATCCTTGAATGTCCGCTGGGTCGGAGGGACGCGGGAGTCCGGGTCCCTCCCCCACCCCTTACCTGGGGAATGCGCGAGCGTGTCTCTCGTGCATGCGCAATGCTGAAATAAACGAAAGGCAGGGTTTTAGGGAGTGTTGCTGCCTTGCGCCGTGGCCCGACGGTGGTGGTGGGGCGAGATGTCGGGGCGCCACTTAGTAGCGTGTTGGAGGGGGTGTCTGTTCGCCGCCCGCGCTCTCTCCGCCGTGTTTTTGTGATCCTCTTTTATTACTGTGGCTCCCTAGACTCCCATGTGCATCATGTATGCTTTTTTTGCCTCTGCTGTTACGGTATAACATGACCCTTGATCCTTAAGAGAATTCACGCTGCTGGTCATTTGGGCTGGCCTTAAGTACCTCCACTGTCACAGTGTAAGCGAGTCAGCTCTGTGGCATTCTAGGATACGCTCAGCCACATCTGTGAGTTTCCAAAAGTACCTGGATTCTAAATGCTTCTTACCAAGTAACTATACCATGCAGCGGGATAGAATGCCTGGCCTGGAGTCAGGAAAACTCGTTTCACCTAATTCAGATCTAGACTTGGACACTTTTTAGTTGTGTGACCCTGGGCAAGTCACTTAACCCTCCTTGCCTCAGTTTCCTCATCTGTAAAATGAGCTGGAAAGGAAATAGCAAACCATTTCAGTATCACTGCCAAGAAAACCCCAAATGGGGTCATGAGGAATTGGATACAGCCAAAACAACTGAAAAAAAATATCAATTTTATTTTATATAAATATAAATTATATGTGTTATATATGTAAATAAAAATTATGGCAGTGCTTCAGATGACCACCTTTATCAATTGAAAAACTCACTTAACCTCTTCAGGTACTTATTTTCTTTAACTAAAATGAAGAATTTGAACTAGATGATTAGAGGCAGCATGGCATAGTGGATAGAATGCTGGGTTTGAAGTGAGGAATCCCACCTCAGAAACTCTTTAGCTGTGTGAAATAACAGCAGCTAGCTCCGGGTCTCAGTTCTTCATTAATGAGGGGGTTACAATCATCTCAGATGGCATTTAAGGTCCCTTCCACCTATATATAATCCTAAGAACTCCACAGGCTCTTTGAGCCCTAAAATTTATGACCATGTCTTCAAATTTTCAACAGAAAAATATTCTCCAGAGTGGGCTTTATAATGTGGGAAGGTAAAAAAAAAAAAAGAAAAACATAGTCTTAAAACTAAAAACCAAATGTATTTGGGTGATTAGTTAAATGTTAGAATTTGGTAGGATAATGTTTATTTGAGTTTAGGATCCAATGTCTAAGATTTCTGTGAAGATAATGGTAACTTATATGCTACTTTATAATTTACAACAACCTTGTAAAGTATTACAAGTATTTAACTCTTTTTATAGATGAAAGAATAGAATTTGAGAGGATATGTAATTGGCCTGAGGTCACATAGGTTCTAAATGTTGGAGTTAGAACTTGAACCCAGGTCATTTGAAGCCTAGTCCAGATTCTTGATTATTGGGTGTGGGAAACCTTGTAATTTAATAGTTTACCTCACTAGCCCTAAAACATTAATATGAAAATCTCATAGACTTCTAGAGATAGAAAAGACTTGAGGTGTGCTCTTTCCAACCCCCTTCTTTTGCAGGTGAGGAAAGAGAAGCCCAGAGAAGTCTCCCTATACTAAGGATTCTTAAGTTGTGATCTCTGAACTTAAAAAAAATTGATAACTATTTCAATATAATTGGTTTTGTGATCTTATGCATCTTGTTTTATGCATTTAAAAACATTCTGAGGAGGGATTCATAAGGTCTCATCAGAGTGTTAAAGGGAACTATCCAGGAATCAAAAAAAGGTTAAGGGACCTGTGCCTTACAGGTATTTTTTTTCTGTAATTTGTTCATTCAGGGAAGACTATATAGGATATCTTTTATTTGGGGCTCACCATTAATATTTGTAGAGATTCTAGAAGAGGCGAAATGTTATCATATGGTATTTGATCTGAATTATGCTGTATAAAACTATCTACACATTGCCACTTACTATTTTTGTGACTTTGGGTGAATTATTTAATCCATCTGGGCCTCAGTTTGTTTAATGAAGGAGTTGAACTAGGTAATCGCTAAGGTTCTTTCCAGCTCTAAATATATGTTTCTGATTTACATGTTAACCGGGAGTTTATTTTAAATCTTACAATAAGAAAGGTAACAAATAACTTTGTATACTAAATAACCAGTGACTTCGTGTTGAATTGGCTTGATTGTGTTCAGAATGTGTTTATAGACAATATTTTTGTTGAGGCCTGTACTAAGAAAATTTCCAGTGTTCAATTCAATAAATATGTTGTTTATATTATAATTAAATTATAATTATATTATAATAATACTGCATTGCAAGAAAGGTTCTTATTGAAATGACTATAATATTTTCAGGTTGTTGGAAAGCCCATTTTCAAAGTGGTGGTTATTTCAAATTATAGTGGGTGTTCCTTAATTAGTTTACTCTATATATCAGTGTTCTGATAACTGGAAGGATCACATAAGTAAGTAAGAATGTCTTGATTGTGTGGTTCTTAATTTTGGTGTCAGTGAAGTCTAGATTTTGCATTTCAGTGGAGAGCCTTTTATTATTGTGCTTGCTCACTGGAAAATAAATCAGTGCTCATTTTTTAGTTTCTTATAGCTACTATTACTTTTAGTGAACATAAAGTATTTGACCCAGTTCTCAAGGTATAGTGCTTTCTCTGTTTAGAAAGGAAAATTTAGTCACACTTTTAAAAAACATCAGAATCTGTGTTCTTTTCACACTTCTAGTTATGTGGTGCCTGGATAAGTTTGTATAAATTACAGAATTCAGAGTTGGAAAGAGAGCAAACATGAAGTAGATACAGAGCTGCACTCAGGACCAGAAGGACTATGGATCACCTTTGACATGTTCTGTCTGTGTGACCCTGAGGAGGACAATTAACCTCTTGGTGATCTAGGCAACTCTTTTAGAGAACATGTTGCAGATAAAATGCTGAATTGCATTGGTAGAGAGAGTTTCCTCATTTAAGGAGTTCTTACACCATTAAGGAGTTCTTACATGTCCTATCCCTGTTGCAGGGTTGGATAGGACCTCAAAGACCATCTTGTCCAAACCATACCTTACGATGAATCCCATCTCCTGCATATCATAATTGTCATTCAGTCATCGCTTAAAGGTCTCTTGTAAGTGTGTACTATCTTCTGAGGTAGACTGTTTCACTCTTGGACAACTCTTAATTGTTAGTGTTTTATTTTATCAAGCAGAAGTCTGCCTCTTTATTTAACTTCCACCCGTTTTTCTAGTTTGGTGCCAGGCAGAACAAGACTAATCACTTTTTCACATGACAGCTCTTTAGGTATTGAAGACAGCTATCATGTTCTCCCTAAGTCTTCTCTCAGTGTTATTTACCCCAATTTCTTCAAATAGTATGAAGACAATTCCATGTTTTACTCAGATTACCTCCATTGGACCCTCACTATCTTATCCTCATCCTTCCTTAAATATGGCACCCAGGACAGAACATAACATAATGCTCCAGATGTAGCCTGACCAGAACACAGCTGAGTAGGACTATCTCCCAAATTTGTGCCTATCTTAATACTGCCTAAAATCTCAATAGCTTTTTTTTTGGGTAGCCACATCACAACAACCATTAAGTGATTTGCCCAGGGTCATAGCCAGTACATTTAAGAATTTGGAATTGAACCGAGGTCTTCCAAACTCTTGAGTGTGATTCTCTCCTCTACACTAGACTGCTTTTGTATACAAAATATATACAAAGTAAATACAAGGTAATTATTAGGAAGAAGTGCTAACAGCTGGAGGGATTAGGAAAGGCCTCAGGTAAGAAGTGAACATTTGAGGAAGGGAGAGATTCTAATTAGCTGTTTTCTGGCATGACTTGATTTTTTAATGTTTATTAATTTTTAAAAAGTTTTATTGATGCTTTTTGTTTTTACAGTACAATCATTTCCCCTCTTAATTGCTTCCTCCCCATTAATCCCACCCTTTTAGGGAGGGAGTTATATCATATCCTCAGGGACCAAGATTGGGCATCATATTAATAGGACCTGCCTCTTATGGTTTTTGTGAGGATCAAATGAGTTAACATATATAAAGGGCTTTGTAAACCTTAGCTCACTGTATAAACTCTAGCTGTTATTATTCTTGTTATGATAAAACAGTATGTATAACTTTATCCAGAATGGTTTTTGCCTTATACACCAGGAGAGCAAACAGATAACAAAGAGGGGAAAAAAAGGGCAAAAAACTCCACTGGAAAGCCAATTGATCAGGATTAACACTTCAAACAAGAACTGCAGTAAATTCAGTGTTTCACAACCCTAGACCTTTACCTTTTCGAAGAAGATAGGAAAGTGTATTCTCTTGGGAGGGGGGATGTCAAGTTTGGTTATTATAATTTCACAAAATGGTGGTTTGGTTTTTTGTTCTTTCTACTTACAATATTGTAATTGTGTATATTATTTTCCTGGTACTGCTTACTTCTTTTTGCATCAGTTCATGTAAATCTTCCCATGAATTTCTGTGTTCTTTGTATTCATTATTTTTTATAGCACAATTTCTTATATTCCATTACATTAAATGCCACAGATTTGTTTAACCATTCCCCAGTCATTGACCATTGATTTTATTTCAAGTTTTTTTGTTGCTACAAATAGTGCTGATAGGAATATTTTGCTATATAATTGACCTTTTTACCATTTACCTCTTTAGGCTATATACTTGGCTGTTAGGTCTCTGGGTTAAAGGTTATGGACGTTTTAATTACAGAATAATTTTAATTTACTTTCCAGAATTGTTTGGTGAATTCACAGCTCGCCTTAGTGTGTCATTCCACAGTTCATCCAACATTGAATATTGTCATCTTTGTGATTTTTGCCAATTTTTTGGGTGTGAAAAGTAACCTCAAACTTGTTTTGATTTTCATTTCTTAAGTAATTAGTGATATGGAGCAATTTTTCATATTTATTCATAGTCTCTGACCATTCTTCACTAGGGAATGACTTGGCTTTCTATATTTACTTCCCTATGTAGTATGATGATAAGATCCTTATCAGAGGTGTTTGATGCAAAGTTTTTCTTTGTTTCCACCCCCCTGCCCCTCATTGCCTGCTTTCCCTTCTTATCCTGGTTAGATTGATTTTTGTTCATGCAAATTATTTTCAGCTTTATGAAATTGAAAATACCTGTTTTATTTTTTCTGATTACCTGTATCTCTTTATTGGTTAAGAATTCTTCCTCAGATATATCTATAGCTTTAGTCATAGTTGTACCCTGATCTTTTCTCCTAATGTTTTTATGATGTGTGACTTTTAATATTCAGATCATATAATAACCCTTTCAGCATATTGTAGTTATATGGTATAAAATACTGAGCTAAATCTAATTGATATTGAAGAGTTAAGAGGGGAAAATTGATAGTCTGGAAAGTAGGAGGGAATGGGGTAAAGGGTACTAGCTTTGCAAGATGGAGAGCTCCAAGAGGATCTGTACTCCTTGGCTCACAACCTATTCATTCTTCAACCCTTAATAGTTTAGTTTTTGTCCGCCACTTTTCTGAAACTCTTCTCTGAAATATTACTAATATGTTCCCTGGCTTACAAATCAGTGACCTTATCTAAGTCTTAATCCTCCTTGACCTCTCAGTATATTTTGTTTCCAGTTCTTTGCGAGCTCAGAGAGTACTACTATGAATATTTGGTATATATTGAAACTCAGAAAACTTCAGTAATAGGGGCAACTAGGTGGCACAATGCAGATGGCCCGCTGGAGTGAGGAGGACCTGAGTTCAAATCCAGCCTCAGACATTTAACACTTGCCAGCTATGTGACCCTGGGCAAATCACTTAACTCTGATTGCCTCCAAAGGTTTAAAAAAAAAAAAAAGCAAAGAAAAACTCAAATGGCTTCCTTTTGTGTCAAGGATAAAATTAAAACTTCTCTGTCTAGCTTTTAAAGCCCTGCAGTGCTTGGCCTTAACCTGTCTTTCCAATTTCATTGGGCATTGCTCCCCTTCTTGGCCTCTGTAATTCAGCCAAACCGAACTTGTCTCTTCCTCACACGCTACAGCCCATTTCCCACCTCTCTGCCTCTATACTGGTGAGCCTCTGTGCCTGGAACATACTTCCTTCTCACTTCGGCCTCATGGTGTCTATCTCTCTTTTTTCAAGATGTAGCTGAAACTCCATTTTCTTCAAGGAGATTTTCCTGATCCTCCAAATGCTAGTGCCCTCCCTCCCCAAACTTCCTTGCATTTCACTGCTTTGTGTATATTTGTATTTATTTACTTTGTATTTACACCATATGTACTTACATATTTACTTGTTGCCCATTACAACGTCAGCTCCTTTCTATTTAGGGATAATTTCATTCTTTGTTCTTGTATCCACAGTGCCTACCGCTATGTTTGGCAGATAGTAGATGCTTAATAATTACTTGTTGATTGATTGAGGTGTATCTCCAGTATTGGGATTGCTAGGTTAAGAAGTATAACCAGTTTAGTCTCTTTACTTGCATAATTCCATTTGACACGAAGGAAACGTTTTCTCTAGAGGCACATCATCGCTCTGGTTTCAGTTACTTGACAGTGTTTTTTTCTAAGAATGGGTAAATGGCTATTCTTGACATTTTAAATTGAAAGTATTTTTTAGATAATACTTAAAAAGTGGATGCCCATCCTTTGGGGAATGATTAAACAAATTGTGATACACAAATGTAATGATGGAATGTTACTGTGTCATAAGAAGTGATGAAGATGATGAATGCAGAGAATCATGGAAAGATTTGTTTGGTTTCTGCTTGTTGGCTTCTGCTTGGGTTCTACTCCATCATCATCATCATCATCACCATCATCAGTATCATCACTCCCTCCCTCCCTCAATAAGCTCATCACCATGGAGATTTTTTTAGTTTTCCTACTCATACGCATTTGTACCCTTAGTTACCTCTGTTTCTCTGACTGGATGGCTGGAAGGGCAGAGCAAAAGACTCCACCCACTGCTTCCCTTTATAGAGGGCTCAATTCCCGGCCAACTCTTCATTTTATACCATCTTCTCTGCTTGATTTTGATCCTCCCATCATTATCCCCTGCCTGCTCTCCCCATTCAACTTCTTGTTATGTATTGTCTTCTTTTTAGATTGTAAGCTCCTTGAGGACAGGGACTAACTTTCTTGTTCTTAGTGCTTAGCATAGGGCCTGCCATATGGTAGGTTCTAAATAAATGTTTGTTGTATTTTACTTGTTTAAACTGATACAAAATGAAGTAAGAACAACCCTAAAGACTATATGCATGATGACTGCAATAATGGTAAATGGAGAGAAGAATGACAAAAAATTGAAACTGAATGCTGTGAAATTATGATGACCAACTTTGGCCCCAAAGAAAGATGAGAAAGCACTTCCCCTTCTACTGTATTTAAGTGGGGGACTATGGATGTGGAACACTGTATATAATGTCAGAGCTTTTTGATGTATTAGGTTTGCTGGGTATTTTTTATTAACCCTTTTCTCGTATAAGAAGTGGCTTTTGGGAAGGGATTGATATACGTGTAACAGAGATGATATAAAAACAAAAGATATCAATAATAGTAATTTTGAAAAAATATAACCTATGCTTGAATTTTTCTTCCATATGTTAACATACTGTAGTCTCTGTCATAATTTTACTGACTTTGATTAATCTTTTCATAAAAGCATGCAAATCTTTCATTTTATAGGAGTTCTCAAGATTCTTACAGAAATGTTTCTACCTCATATCAACTACTTAGCCTTGGAACAGTCATTTTTTTCACAAGTATTACCAAAGGTATGACATTTATGGATAGTATTATATGTTTATAAACCAAATAAAAGAAGGAAAGCTTTAACTCGAGAATATATTTATATTTAGAATATCAACTATGAGAGAGACAGCCTTGGAGTCAGTAAGACCTGGGTTCATATTCTGACTATGACCCATATTAGCTGTGTGACCTGGGCAAATCACTTAACCTCTCAGTGCCCCAGGGAATTAAGAAAAAATTATTAGCTGTTCAGTGACAAAATTATTTTATCAGTTCATGTGTCCTTTACTTAGACGGATTTCTATACCTCTTGTTTAAATAACCAAATGGAAATTCAGAATTCAGGACTGATCACGTAGTAATTAAATTCATTAGTTTTGTTTATCTCTCATGTATTTTAATGATAATTGTGAAATTCTATTGCCTGGGGAGAAAAACAGTCTTTAAAATAAACGCATAAGAACGACAACAATACGGGGCAGCTAGGTGGCTCAGTGGATAGAGCACCGGCCCTGGATTCAGGAGGGACCTGAGTTCAAATCCGGATTCAGACACTTAACACTTACTAGCTATGTGACCCTGGGCAAGTCACTTAACCCCATTGCCTAACCAAAAAAAAAAAAAGAATGATAATAACAAAAAAAAAAGCTGGGAAATTAGTAAAATTTAAGCACTTGACAGATTTAAGTTCTCAGTAGATACTTCCATGCCCCAAAAAGCATGGTAGTAAATTTGTAGCTTAAACAAGGATTTTATATATGATTACCTGTAATATAGCTGTAAGGTTCAAAGTAGGCTCTTTAATACCACCTGGAAATCTAAATTTTTTTAGCAGTCATCACTTGCCTCGTTTTTGTTACATAGTCTGACCCAGTTAGTTCATTTAGAGAGCTGCAAATGTGAGGCCATGTTCTTAGGCCTAGCCACAATATCCCATGAGAAACTATTACGTAGCCCATTCTGAGACAGAGAAGAAATGCGTATGTGTGCGAAAGAGGGAATCAAATAGAATAGTTGGATAGATAGCTTGGCACAAACATTATTAGAGAAAAACATGCGTATCTTAAATTATCTTAAATTTTAAATGCGTATCTTCATTATGGGTGAACTAGTGGAAAAATGAGCATTTTTAATTTCTCCATCATAAAAATTGGATTTTAGAAATTTGGTTTTGTGGGTTATATAGAAAACAGATATCTGAGTATTGCTAGGGTAGTTTCAGATTCTGTCTTTGTTCTTAGACAGGAGTTGTAGCAGTATGTAATTTTTCCTAAATTTTTGTCTTGGAAGCTGTCAGTGTTAAGTAAATAGACAAAATCAGAGTGTGCTGTTTTATGTTCTTTTAAAATTGAGTCATTTTCTAGAGATTTCTGTTATTCAGTACAAATTTCTTTGCCTTTCAGACTGTAAAATTGTTTGATCATATGATGTATGATTTATCCAGTCAGGCAGGAGAGTTATCGAGTCAAAATTTAGAACTCCAAGCCACACTAAGGAATATTTTACAAGTAAGTAAAATCCTTTTGATTAAAGGGAGAAGAGTTTAAGAGACTATGTAGATAAGTCAGCAAGCATTTATTAAGCATTAACTATATGCCAGACTGTGGTAAGCACTGGGAATACAAATATAAACCAAAAAAAGACAGTACCTGACTTTAGGGAGCTCACATCCTAATAAAGGACGATAGCACATAAAAGGAAGTTGAAAATCAAGGCAAGTGGGGTGTCAGAGGTACTTGAATGGAGCATGGAAGAGGAATCTGAAGGGGCAGGAGCACAGCTGAGACAAGTGAGAGTAGGGCTGGCCCAGGCCCATCCTCAAAATGGAGATTCTCGAGAGGAACTCACAGAGGATGGGCCACAGGGATCTTCCAGAGTAAGAAGACTGCAGAGAAAGCTTCCAGATAAAATGCATCTCGGCACTATAACTGTTTTGATGCATATTCATTGTGTGTTGCTATGACCAACAGCACCAATGCCAAGTTTGAAATTTAGTTCTAGAAATTGTAGATATTGATACAGAAATGCTTGATATCAAGAATTCATAGTTATATTTTTATATATTCCTTTCTCTCTCTGTATGAATCCTGAAGTTAACCTCATATTTTCTTATATGTATACACTTTCCATTCCCTGCTCCCTTCCCCTAGTAGAGTGTAAGCTTATTGAGGGCAGGAACAGTTTAATTTTGTCTTTGTGTTCCTAGGCCCTAGTGTAATCCCTTGAAAATAGGAGAGATTTAATAGTGTTTGTTGAACTGGATTCAATTTACCCTACCTTGCCTGAAAAAAGAGTGATATATAGCAAGACCAACTTGAAATCTGCATGCATATATTTAGAGCGCTTACCATTTAATCTTTTTCCTAATTTCTAGTCAATGGTGCAACTGTTAGGAGCCCTTAGAGGATGTGTACAACATGTTTGTACTCTGCAGGAATCCATAGTTCTAGAGAATATACACAGCCTCCCCTCTTCAGTCCTTCATGTAATCAAGAGCACATTTATACACTGCAAGGTGGGTAATGACTGGAATTCTAAATTTATTAGCTAAAGAAACATTAGGTGGGTAGGCACTAGAATTTGGGAATTTTACAAATGGAAGTGACTGATGTACCAGGGAAAATGAGGATTTGGCATTTTATCCAACCTGGCCAAATTAGATGCATGCCCCATGGGATACCTTTATGCCCTGTTGTTTTGCAGCAAGCTGGGTTTTTTTTGAGGGGGGTGGTTTGCAT
This sequence comes from Phascolarctos cinereus, assembly GCF_003287225.1. Taxonomy (NCBI): domain Eukaryota; kingdom Metazoa; phylum Chordata; class Mammalia; order Diprotodontia; family Phascolarctidae; genus Phascolarctos; species Phascolarctos cinereus. The sequence continues at coordinate 418,597,600 of NW_027555958.1, read as the reverse complement.
TTATGTTGACGAAAAAAGTCATTTCATCAAAAATCTCATTGTTATAAAAAATGATAGGGATTTATGTTTAGCTATAGTTATATTCTGATAGTAGGAGAAAATGGATCAAGAACATTTACTTCTAAAGCAAGAAGAGTTCTAAGCCTGAGGTCTATGGACTTGTATGGAAAAAAAAAATTTCAACATACTGTAATTGGTTTCCTTTGTAATCCTGTGTATTGTGTTTTTATATATTTAAAAACATTTTTGAAGGGGCCCATAGGTTTTACTAGATTGCCAAATATATCCTAGAAATTGTAGATATTGATACAGAAATGTTGATATCTATAATTCATAGTTGCATTTTTGTATATATTTTTCTTTCTGTGTATCCTGAAGTTAACCTCAAAAAAAATAAAGGTTAAGAACCCCTGCTCAAAAGAAAATAAATGGTCTTTCCTTGATTTATATCTACATTCCACGTAGCTTCAGTAGTCCTACAACTGATATAGACCCTGAGGTAATGGGATACAAGGAAAATCAAACAGCCTGACAGTTTTCATTCTAATTCTCTGGAGGTCATAGATACCAGATCAGTGATTGCACTATCTGTTGTCCCTTTCACTTTCTATGTAAGCAATTTATACTCACCATATATGTTTTCATTGTCTTTTAGGTCATTTGCAAATTTGATAATTCTAAAAATCATAATCTATGATTTACAGCCATTTATCACTGGGAAAATGCTGGTGTTAAAAAGCTGGATTTTTGTGCTGACAGAGAAAAGCACTGCAAAACATACACCTTCCTCCTATTAAACTCTTATACCACTGAAAAAGCATTCTATGAGTTAATGAAAAGAAAAAAATGCTTTCAATTGCTGGCAGGATACTAGGAAGAGATTAGAGGTGGCATCATTCTTTTTACCTATGCTGGTCAGCCCCTTCTCCATGACTTATTGTCCAAGAGCAGCTTCTCAGGGTCTTCCAGCCGGTAGATCTGTGGCTAGACTTGAACCTAGGTCTTCAACCTCTGAAGCTAGTCCTTTGTTTACTACACTAACCTCTAACTGGCAAAATGAACTTGGAACTTTTTCTCATTTGTTTTTTCTCTTTTGTGTACTTGTAATCAGAATAGTGACTCTGTGTACTCTGGACGATTGCACCTGGTTTCAGATCTTCTTCAGGCCCTTTTCAAGGAGGCTTATTCCCTTCAGAAGCACTTTATGGAACTACTCGATATGGTCTGTATGGATGCTTCAGTGGTAGAAGAAGATATTTCAGATATGGTATCAGGTGCATAGACAAAATTTGTCCATTTGTATTAACAGTGTAAAATTGCATTTTATGTGACACCCGTGCCCACCACTGTAATAAAGGTGATTGTTTCTTTAGACACTCAGTGTAAGTATGGAATAAATTAAATATCATGGGATAATATTTTAAATTAATTTTTCTTGGCAATAAGTGATAATCGATGTATTCAATGAAGCATTCGATTCAGCTACTATGCAGAGAACCCTGTGCATAGTTCTGGAGACATGCAAAGTTTAGATAAGATACAGTCCCTCCCTCTGTAGAAGAGGAACAGGATACACTTATAGATGACTATAATGTCAAAAATATAAGTATATTAGGGTGAAGCAAACAAATGCTACATGGTGTCTGAAGAAGGGAGGGAATTGGTGACAGCAGAAGCTGGGAGGGATTAGTCAGAGAATGCTTAATAGAGGAGGTGGCATCTGGGTTGGACTTTAAAGAACTGGTAAGAATTTAACAGGGCAAGAGGAAAATGAAGACCATTTCAGATGTAACAATATAGCAAAATAGAGGTATCAATATAGATAACTTTTGGGGCAGGTAGGTAGCACAGTGGATAAAGCTCCAGCCTTGGAGTCAGGAGGATCTGAGTTCAAGTCTGGCCTCAGATACTTGACACTTACTAGCTGTGTGACCTTGGGCAAGTAACTTAACCGCATATATATATGTATGTGTGTGTATATATGTATGTATATATGTGTATGTGTATATATGTATGTATGTATGTGTGTATGTAACTTTTTCAAGAAGTTTGTTACCAAGGAGAGAAATAAGGTAGTGGCAGAATGGGGCAGAGGGTCATAAGAAAGGATGTGAGAGAGCTGATAGAGGAAAGATTAAAAATATTTAAGAGAGGAGATGAGAAAAAAGAAGAAAGGAAACAAGCATTTACTAAGAGCTTACTATGTGCCAGGCACTGTGCTAAGCACCAGGAATGCAGATACAAGTACAAAAGAAAGTTCTAGCCCTCAAGGAACTTACATTTTAGTGGGGAAAGACAGTACACAGAAGGGAGCTGAAAAACGAAGGGTAAAGGGAGATGACATTACCTGGCCAGGTAATATGGTTTTGAAGTCGAGAGTCAGGGATAGAGACCCTAGGGAATGAAGGCTGGCCAGTCTAGACCACAATATGAAGGCCTCGGGAGGAATATTAGGGTGGTAACTAGTGAAAAATCAATGTAACAGAAGTTAGGGTTAAAGCAGTGATTCTTAGCCCTGTGGTTCATAGATCTCTTCTTTGCCTCCATCCCCAAGGGGTCTATGAACTTGGATAGTGGAAAAAATTATAACTTTATTTTCAATAACCTCTAACTGAAATTTAGAATGTCCTTCAATTATGAATTTAGGTGACAAACGTTATTCTGAGAAGGATCCATAGGCTTTTCTAGACTTTCAAAGTGTTGTATTTAAAAAAAAAAAGGTTGAGAACCACTGCTTTTGAGAAAAAAAAAAGGTTAAGAACCCTGCTGTTATTTTGAGGAGACCCAACGTTGTCAGAGAATGACTTTGTAGTTATAGATGAATGAATATAATTTTGTAGCATTAGCATTTAGGACTAGCCATTCCCCAACTAGTCCATGTCCCAAGGGCTAAGGAAAATAATACAGAGTGAGCTAAGAGGACCATAGAAGGAGTTAGTACTTGGGATAGTAAGGACATTACATAAATGATGGGACATTACATAAATGGTATAAATGTTAGTTTTATTTCTTTATCTGCTTATTTGATCCTATCTGCCTGGGGTTGTTCCTCCTCTTATTAAATACTCTGAGAATAAGGATTTGAGAAGCAGCATGGAGTCGAGGATAGAGGGCTGGCCTTGTAGTCGAGGCAGTATGAGTTCAAATCCTGCTTCTCATAGAGGAGACCTGTAACTCTGAGCAAGCCACCTAATGTCTTAGTGCCCCGGGCAACTCTAAGTTGCAGAACTATTGTTGATCTGCCTTGGTGGAGGCTTATAGAGGAGATACTTGTGCCAATGAAATCATAGCTCTAGACTGAAGACAGAAAGAGAACTTTATTCCTTTAGTGTATTGTAAGTTAAGAATAGCAAAAAAGCTGTGAAACAGCTGTATTTGTCTCCCTTTCCTTAAAGATCAGTTTCCTATAATTGAAAATATTAAATATAAAATTAAAACTTAGCATTTTATATAGTCTTAACTACTTTTAATGTAATAATTGGTGAACTTTGTGAGCAATACTTTTTACTAGAATAGAAATTTATCCAGTAAGTTTATATTTAATGATTATTCTACTGTCTTTTTTTGTAGTTATTCATTCAGTTTTGGATATCTGCTCTGTTATATCCGATATGGACCAAGCTTTTCATGCCAACACTTGGAAGTTTATAATTAAGTATGTATTTTGTTCTTTGTATATTCCATAGTCCATGTTTTTACTTATCTATAGGTTGTATTAATTTAATAGTTTATGAAGAATTTTTAAACGTCTCTTTCAGATGCTTTCCCCGTCAATCATTTGTTGTCATTCTTTCCCTCCCCCTTATCTCCTAATTTTCCCATGTCGACAAATGTAACAAAGTTTCCTCTATTTTTAAAAGCCTTTCCTTGATCCTTACATCTCTTAGGTGAATGTTCTGTGTTTTCTCCTCCCTTTTACTGCTATACCCTTAAAAAGAAGAGTCTATACTTGTTTCCTTAAATTACTCGGCACCTTTGAGGTTTGGATTTTTAGTCATTTTTGATTCTTTTTCTCCCTCACCTCCATGTCTAGTTGGTTCCTAAATCCTACCTGTTCTACTTCCACAAGATTACTTGTATCCATTCCCACTTCTCCACTGACGCTGCCACCATTCTAATTTAGGCACTTATTACCTCTTGCCTGAACTATAGATTTCTCTTTTTGTCCAATCCAGCCTTCACACAACTGCCAGCATAATTTTCCTGAAACACAAGTCTTACTATGTCACTGTCCTATTTAAGAAACTTCACTGCCTTCCCATTGCTTGTGTCAGCCAGACTGAACTGGCCTCTAACCTGTGGATGGCTGGAGCTGAATGGCAGACTAGAGGCAAGAGAGTCAGTAATCAAACAGCAGTTTAATTTCAAAGTGAGAGAAAGGGCTTGCCAGCAAGGAGGCAAATTAGACACATGTGCAAGTTCCCCTTACCCCTCTCGCCCCAGTATGTGCGTGCGCGCATGTACACACACACGCACACACACACACACACACGTGAGGGAACGTGCTTTAGTGTGGCCAGATCTCACTCCTTACACCAGTGGTTGCACAGTGAGCTGTAGCCCTGACGTTGAGGGGTAACAGCAACAAGGAGACAAGCTTGATTAATAGCAGGGCTTCATGACCAGAACTTCTCCAGTGCTTATCTGATCTCAGAGAACACCTGGTGTTGATCAAGGCGATACAATAATTACATGAAACAATTCTGGGGTTTTGCCATGGCTGAGTTCATCCAGAGGGTGAGCACTCAGGATCCTGGTTATGCCAAGCTCAGGGCACAGCTTGCTTGCTGGGCCGTGTCTCCTAATAGTATTTTGACACCTATCAGATGGCATGCATTCAAGACTGACTTCCAGAGTCTGCTTCCAAATTGCCTTTTTGAAGTTCCTGCTACTCCCTTTCAGGACCTCTGTGTTCCGGGCAGACCATCTTGCCCACTAGTCCCCAGTATTCAGCGTTCCAACTCAAAACATTCTGACGCCTGCTGAGCAGTTCTGTACGTACCGTTCATCTCCAGGCCCTGAACGCCACTTGTTCTTGTCGAATCTTTCTCTTCCTTTGAGGATCGGGCTTAGTGGGACTTTATGACCTCAGCTGAAAGTGTCCTCTTCTTTATTCACATTTTCCTAAACCATCTTGTTCAGATCTCTCTCCTTTGCCCTCATTTTGCTTGATTCATCCAGGTCCGTGCTATATGCCCCATATTGTGCTACCACTTATTTTCAGGTCATGGACCGCTTTGTAAACTTTAAACTCCTTGAGAGTAGATACTCTCATTTTTTCAAGTTTATGTCCTTATTGGCTCGTACTTACTAATGCTTGATAACTATCTGTAAAATTTAGTTAAATTTGCATGTGCTGCTTTCTGTCACTATCCCTTTATGGGATTGAATCCTGCCTTAGGAAGAGCTTAATTCTCTTTATCTTTTCTCCCTTCCTCCAACTCAGTTTTTGGGGTTTTTTGTTTTTTTGGGTTAGGCAGTTAGATTAAGTGACTTGCCCAGGGTCACACAACTAGTAAGTGTTATGTGTCTGAGGCCGGATTTGAACTTGGGTCCTCCTGAATCCAGTGTCGGTGTTCTATCCACTGTGCCACTGTGCCATGTATCTACCCCCTCCAACTCAGTTTTGAGAGTACTGGTGGCAATGAAATAACAGTTTGCTGTTGTTCCTAAGCCAAATTCCCGTGCCATTGGAAAAAAAAATTACAGAAAAAGATAGTTTTAAGACTATAATATAATATAAAAATTGCCATGTATTTTTTAACAGTGAAACCAGTAACTTTAAAAATGATTTTAAAATTAGAATTTAGTCACTATTCTTCAATAATATTTAGATATCACTTATATTTTTGTAAAAAATAAAGAATTGATGAAACTTTCAAATGTTAGCTACTATTCTCTGACTTTTCCCTTTATGTGCAGAAGTCAGAGATTAATGTAATCTTTTAAAATTACAGGTACTAGAGAATCAGATATTTAAGATATATTTACTAGGGTGCTAGCCATTGTACATTCTCTTTAATTCAAAAGTTTAACACTTATTTAATGCCTGCTATATACAAGATGCACTAAGCCCTGGTGATGCCGAGACAAAAATGAAATAGTCCTTGCCTTCAAAGAGCTTATATTCTGTTGTTACAATATGTGCGCAGGTGAGTGTAATGAAAGGTAAATTAAAGAAGTAGAGAGTACTAACCACTGGGATATGTGCAGGCAAGTCTTGGAATACTTTGTGGAAGAGGTGGCACCTGAGCTAACCCTAGTGTTCTGAAATGCAGAGATGAGGAAAGAGTATATTCCAGGCTTGGGGAACAACCCTTATTGCTGGGAAATAAAATGCCAAATTTGAGGAAGCAGTCCAGTTTGACTGAAATGAAGTTAGAATACTTCATGAAGGGAGTAGCAAGAAGAAAAAAAAAGCCTGGACTCTTGTAACCATCTAAGAGGAAAAAAAGGCTGGAAATGTAAGTAGACAATAGATTGTGGTGGATTTTAAATGCCAGACTAGGGAATTTATATTCTAGAGGCAATGAAGAACCACTAAAGATAGATTTTTTTTCCCCCAAGGGAATAATGTGGCCTGATTTCTGCTTAGGATGTTATTTTGGCAGCTGTGTAGAGGAGTTTGGATTGCAACACTTTCTTTATTCATTAGCCTTGATAACTCTTCTTTGAAGCAGCAGAGGAGAAACAATCTAACCATCCTTGGAAAAATAAGAAACTTAAGATCTTGGGTGGGTGGCTCCATGTGGCTGTTTGGGTGGTGTGGGTGAGCATGGGCACCTTTGTGTTGTCTCATACCTGTGACCCTGATTTCCAATTGTAGGTCTTTGAAGAGATACGTTTTTATGACCGAAAGGTCACCATGCAAGGTTTTATTTGTGTTAATCACCTGCTGAATTTCTTTCCCCATTTAGGCAGAGCCTTAAGCACCAGGCTGTGATAAAGAGTCAGTTGAAGCACAAAGATATAGTGGCTGCCTTAAGTGAAGACATTCTCTTCTCCTTCCATTCTTGTTTACAGTTAGCTGAACAGATGACACAGTCAGAGACACAGGTAAAACTTACTCTGATAAAAGATACTTTATTTTTTTTTAATTTTTTTTTTTGGCTAGGCAGTGGGGTTAGGTGGCTTGCCCAGGGTCACACAGCTAGTAAGTGTTATGTGTCTGAGACCAGATTTGAACTCAGGTACTCCTGAATCCAGGGCCAGTGCGTTATCCACTGTGCCACCTAGCTGCCCCAAAGATACTTAATTTAAACAAGAAAAAACTTCTTTGGCAGGAAATGAACCACATTTTCACTGTGGAGAAGGTCATTTAAAATTTGAGTTTTCTTCAACTAGCTGATTGTGTTAGTATTTCCACCTGAAAATGCATTCAGAAGTCCAGTTTGGGATCCCTGGAATATACTTCATTGGAAGTAAGCTCTCCCTATTCTCACATCTGCTGAGTGGTTGACGTGGACTTCCAGTGCCAGGCCTCTGTTGGAAGATCCAGTGAATCAAGACTTGAACAACTGTAGATAAAAAATTCAAGGTGGCTTTGGGGAGGGGGTGTGGAGAGATGGTAGAAATGGAAGGGGGACAGAGCTAGAAAAAAGACTTTTAAGGGCAAGGGGAAAGAAGAAGGCCTCATGGAAGGAGAAATGACATGAAAGCCAGTTTTACCCTGCCTAGTGTTTTTCCCATCTTTTCTGTTGCTTCCTGTCTTTGCCCTACCTGTATTGTTGGTGATTAGGAAAGAAATAGATTATGGGGATCCTATATTGGTGTCAGGACAGGATTTTCTTCCCTTCCTCTTGTGCGTACATGAGAAAGGAGCAGTGGAATTTGAGGATTTTTAGAAGGAACAATGGTAGGAATGCTGGGGCAGCAGCAGGATTGGGCTGCTCTTCTTGCTACCACCCACTGATTCTTGGCATTAGTTATGGATTCAGGAGGGGGTGGGGGGAAAGATGGGGTTGGGCAGGGTTCTTTGTCATTTTGCTTCTTGCTACCACCTAATTACCTTGCCATCATAGGGCATTCTGCAGTCAACACTAGGGTAAAATAAAAAGGAAAGAGAATTAGGGAAGGGAGAATTCCTAGGGCCACCTGACTAGGATGACCATTTATGCATAAGTCTGCTATATGTACAAGCCATTGTCTGCATATAGGTCATAGAATTTTTGAGCTCGAGATCTTAGAGATAATCTAGTTAATCCTTTTGAATTTATATGAAAAGAAACCAAGGCTAGTAGATTTTGTTATTTATTGAGACCTTGCAAGTTAGTGGCATAATAGGACCAAGTTCATGTTTTGTGTCTTTCAGGCCAGGCTCTATATATGAAAAGTTAACTATTATTAATTAAGCTATTTTGTTTTAAATCTATGCATCTATTTAGTGCTGTTAAATATGACAACCATTACCCCTAGATGGGGTTTTACATCCTTCCATTCAGAGTACTAAAACTGAATTTGCATTATCCCCTGCTGTTCACCATGAAACTTTATTTAGGAGCCAGTGATTTTTTTTTTAATTTAAATTTTTTTATTTTTTCCATATGCTTTTGAGTTGAAAATTTTTCTCCCTTTTCCTCTCCCCCCACCCTCCCCAAGATGGCGCACAGTCTGATATAGGCTTTACATTTACATACCCATTAAACATATTTTCACATTAGTGAAGTTGTAAGTAAAAATTAAAACCAATACGAGGAACCATCAGGAAGATGAAACAAAACTCAACAGAAGGTAAAAATAAGTGATAGCGATTCGACTTCCATAGTTCTTTCTTTGGATGTGGACAGCATTATCCATCCTGAGGCCTCTGGGAATGTCTTAGATCCTCATAATGCTGAGAAAGGTTCAGTTTAACAATCTTAGTCATTGCATAACATGGCTGTTATTGTGTACAAAGTCCTCTTGGTTCTGTTCACTTCACTCAGCATCAGACCATATAAGTCTTTCCAGGTTTTTCTGAAGTCAGCCTGTTCATCATTTCTTATAGCACAGTAGTATTCCATTACATTCATATACCCCAACTTGCTCAGCCATTCCCCAATGGATGGGCATCCTCTCAATTTCCAATTCTTTGCCACCACAAAAAGAGCTGCTATGTATATTTTTGTACATGTGGGTCCTTTTCCCATTTGTTTGATCTCTTTGGGATATAGCCCTAGAAGTGCTATTGCTGGATCAAAGGGTATGCACATTTTTGTAGCCCTTTGGGCATAGTTCCAAATTGTTCTCCAAAATGGTTGGATCATTTCACAACTCCACCAACAATGTATTAGCGTTCCTATTTTCCCACATCCTCTAGGAGCCAGTGATTTTCAGATACAGCCTTTCTGTTAATTTTTAAAATGCATGTATTTCTTTGTTTATGTTACTTGGGCAAATCTAGTGGAAAATTGCTATTCCTTGGAATATGTTAAGTTCTAGATATTTTCACTAAGAGTTGAAGCTTAATTTTAAAGATATTCTCCTCTTTGTAAGTATTTTTTCTTATTCTCTTCCATCTTAATTTTTAACAGGATAGTGCTGACAACAAATTATTCCATAAAAGAGTTAAATTATGTCGCTTCTTTGCCAATTCCCTTTTGCACTACACTAAGGTAAGACATTTTTAGTTCTAAATGATTATATTTTCATTCATTTTTGTCCTAAAAAAATAATTTCTTTACTATCAGTGTGATGATTAGCATAGCATAGTGGATAAAGCACTGGACTTGGAATTAGGAAGACCTGGGTTCAAATCCTGTCTCAGATACTTAATGGGTTTGTGTTTCCTGGTCAAGACTCTTACCCTCTTTCATCTGTAAAATGAAGGACCTAGACCAGGGGTGGGAAACCTTTGGTTTCCAGGCCCCATGTGGCCCTCTAGGTCCTCAAATGCAGCCCTTTGACTGAATCCCAAACTTCACAGTAAATCCTTTTATTAAGGGGATTTGTTTTGTGAAGTTTGGGATTCAGTCAAAGGGCTGCACTTGAGGACCTAGAGGGCCACATGGGGCCTCAAGGCCGCAGGTTCTCCGCCCCTGACCTAGATTCAGCAGTCCTAAGATAGTGTTCCTTCCCATTCTAAATCTATAACTCTGTGACTATCATATGCTTTTATATTCTGTGTTGTGTCAGATATAAAACTTTTTTTGTAGAGGAAATAAAAAGACATTTCTGCCTTCAGGGAACCTGTGGCCTGGTTGGGGAGACAAGATTTAACATACATGAAAAAATACATTCAACAGAAGATGGTTTAAAAAGTGATTCTTAGCACCCTTTCCCCCCTTTTCTGTCCCTCTGTCACTGTCACTACAGCAACAGAAGGGATTCACATGGAACAGGGGGTCTTTTTTTATGTGTCTTTGCATATTGAGTTGACATGGTTAAAGAATTCATCACCAAATAACCAGATTATTTCGAAGTTAGCTAAACACAACTTCTTTGGGGACAGCTAGGTGGCACAGTGGATAGAGCACCAGCCCTGAACTCAGGAGGACCTGAGTTCAATGTGGCCTCACACCAAACACTTGATACTTACTAGCTGTGTGACCCTGGGCAAGTCACTTATCCCCAACTGCCTGAAAAATTAAAAAAAATTAAACACAACTTCTTTGTGTTTAGCCAGGTTGGAACAATCTGTTCTTAGGATTATATTCAAAGATTCCTGGAATGGTAAAACCTACCAGAGCTTTCACTCTGCAGACATATTCCTTTTAAGAACCAGGTCTTCACCTATGATGAGATAGATAGAAAGGGCTTGGTGGAAGAAACAATATGAAACAACTGCAATTGTGATAGGTTGTATAATAATAAAACTAAATATAGTGAAAGTTCAGAAGGAAAAATGAGTACTGGAATAGTCAGGAAAAGCTTGAAGGATAGGAAAAATTTGAATTGAGTTGATTTAGGGTAAAAGAATAACCTAAGTGACATCTTGGAGATAATGACCATGGCACAGTGACTGTGGAACATTAATAGAATAGAGACTGTGTGCTAGGGAGTAGTAGAAAATAAAGTTGGAAAGCTAAAGTGTTGGGCAAGTAGGTGGTACAGTGGATAGAATGAAGAAGACACGAGTTCAAATATGGTCTCAGACACTAGCTGTGTGATTCTGGGCAAGTCACTTAACCCTGTTTGCCTCAGTTTCCTCATCTGTAAAATGAGCTGGAGAAGGAAATGGCAAATCACTCTAGTATCTCTACCAGGAAAACCCCAAACAGGGTCACGAAGAGTTGGACACAACTGAAAAATGACTTAATAACAACAACAGGTTAGATTTTTAGGAATGAGCATGAAAGCTAAACGCAAGCATTTCAGTAATGCTTTAGGAAATAGGGAAAATAGAATGTGGCTTATTAAGCAGAGGAGTGACATGATGAGAGTAGTGTTTTAGGAACACCACAGGTTTCTGGCTGCCATATTGAAGGGTAGATGGGATGGGAGAACCTAGAGCCAAAGAGAGCTGCTCAGAGACCATTCTGTTAATCTAATTGTGAGGTATTAAGAGGTCCCAGTTTAGGGTGATGGCAGTGGAAATGAAGGGGTAAGTGACATCAGAGTAGAAGTGATCATTGAAACCATGAGAAAAGATGAGATCTCTAAAGGAAGAAATGGCTCTGTGTGTGTATACATATGTGTGTGTATACATATGTGTGTGTATACATATATGTATGTGTACATATTATATGTACACACACACACATACATATATACATTCATATATACTTTTATAGTATGAATCAAACTCTCTTTCCCTCTTTCCCTTCGATATCTCATCAGTGGGTATGGGTGTATGTGTGTTTTCTCTCTAAGATATCTCATTTTTGTGTATATACACACCCACACACATATAGCCTTAGAATCATCTTCAACTTTTCACTTCCATTAATCCCTGCTGTGCCAACCCCTCTCTCAACCTACCTAGTTGCCAAATTTTATGGACCCCATCTCCTCTACATCTCTTTCTCTTTCTCAATAGATAGAGAGATAGATATGGATATATAGGCAGATAGGGAAACATACTTGAGAGAGATAGAGATGTTAAAGAGGTGGGGTCCACAAAACATATATCCTCATCTGTCTGCCTGCCCTTCTATCTGTCTGTCTGTCTGTCTAGGGAAGAATAGCAACCAATGGTGGAGCTTTTGGGGGTCCTCTCACTTAGGAAGCCGGGAAGGTAAAGAGGAACCGTAGTGCAAAATGTCATTTTGTGCAGGAGATTGTTTTAGTGCTGTTTCTTCAGCTTAATTATTGTCTCTCTTGATTTACTTTTCCTGTTACTCTTTACTCATGAGGAAAGAATAACTGTTTGATAATTAATGCCAGTATACTTCCTTTCTATATTCTCTTTTGGAGTTGGAAACCCCTGAACGCTTGCCAGAGAGGATCACATAATGTATTTATGTTTAGCATTCTGGGCACGTTGTCTCAGTTCCAGTAACTGGGACCTTTGGGAGAAGATACTATAAGGTCAGAAAAACTACTACCACTGAACCTAATATACTACAGTCCCTGATGTCCCCACTTTGTTAGCAGTTTAGTATTTAGAAAAATAGTAATGATGACAACACCTAAAAAGTTGCCCATGATTGTCTTTATTTTTAGTTAATCTTTTTTTAAAATTTGAGACATAAATATATCTGTTACAATGTATTGAAATGGAAAAATTGTTCCTTATTTTGTATCTAGTTAAGAATTCTTGTTTCTTAGTCTCTTTTCTCTGGCTCTGTTTTTTATTATGTAACAAATCAGTGACTGAATTTTACTTCGCATTTTGATTTTAATGTGTATGTTGCTATCATTCATATGTATTAAATATGTAAATATTGAAAATGAATAGGTTATTTTTTAAATTTTAGGAATTTCTTCCTTTTCTCTCTGATTCCTGCTGTACACTACATCAGCTTTATCTTCAGATACACAGGTAAGGCAGAGAAAAATCGCATAATTATTAAAATACAGATGTACCATTTTAAAAGTGGCCCTCAGTTTCCTCATTTGTATTAACTTTGTGACCAGTAAGTTCCTTTTCATCTTTAAATCTATGATCCCATTACCGTAAGAAGTAGCCAAACTTAGATTTGGCTTCAAAACCACTGTGCATCATTTGAAATTAGCCACTGTAATCTTATTTTTTTCCTGTTATCTTTTCAGTAAATTTTATTTGCCTCAAATAATGGGATTTGTAAGTTTCTCAATGTTTCTCTGTTGGATTTTACTAAGTCTTTTGCATTGGGTTCAATGATAGGCATGTGACAGTCCTTAATAAATTGTACAAAGATGGTATGACCAAAATCAGAAATACTATGTAGTATTATATAAACAATTAATATTTGCAATTTGTGTTATAGTCTAGTAGTTTTTAATTTATCTTTAATGATGTCAAGTGTTATGTTATCCCCACTTAATAGAAGGAAAACTTAGATTTCAGAGATGTAAGGTTGTTTGCCTAAGAATTTATCCTTAGTAACATCTGATGAGTAGAGTACTGAGTTTTGACAGTCTGTCCACTTGATAACCAAAATAACCAGCTCATGAAAAAAATGAGTCGATTAACTGAAAAAAAAAATTCAAATCAGTTTTTTTTTTTTTTGGGTAATCAAAGCCCAGATTAGTTGAGCTATATTACCTAAAATTAGACATTGACAACTTTATTGATCTCAAATGTTTCTTTGTTTCTGTTGTCGTACAGTAGACTGACTTCTCAGTACTGTTAGGGACATCACAGTTAAAATAACTTTTTAAAAAAGAGGTGATTAAAACTTTGATAGACCTAGCTCCTCTCAGCAATGCAAGGATCTAAGACATCTCCAAAAGTCTCATGATGGAAAATGCTGTCCACATCCAGAGAAAGAACTTTGGAGTCTGAATGCGGATCGAAGCAAACTATTTGCCCTTTTTTTTCTTCTGTTTTGTTTCTTCTTTCTTGTGGTTCTTCCTGTTGGTTCTAATTCTTCTTCACGACACGACTAATGTGAAAATATGTTTAATAGGAATGTTTATGTAGAGCCTATATCAGATTGCATGCCATCCTGGGGGAGGAGGAGGAGAAAATTTAAAACTCAAAAGCTTATGGAAGTGATTTTTGAAAACTAAAAATAAATTAATTTTTTAAAAAGGCGATTAAGTTAAAAATCTGATTTCACGTAGATTTTATTTAAAAAACAATTTGTAATTCCAGTGACCAAAAGTAAAAGATTCCATTTATATTGTAGTAGAGTATATTTGGCATCTTTTACTTTACACTTCTCCCTATTTAGCCTTTATTCCACCATTTCCTCTAATTTTTCATCCCCATTGTTTGCCTCTGTGGTTCCTTCCTGTATCTATAGAATGTTGGCTCAGGACCACATTATCCAAATAATGATCTATTTCAAAAGGGTCCCATCTGATTCTCAGCTTGGCGCTTGAGAAAACTTATCTATACACATTCAGAATCCCACCTTTCACTTTAGTTCCTCTCACATATCCCATCACTTGTCCCTGGACTAGTCCAAATAGAATATTGGTGGATGAATTAATTTTTACCTCAATTTCAATCTGCTTTCCCTGATTCCAGGGTCAACATTTATTCTCTAAATAAAATCAATTGCATTCTCATTCAGTGCAGGTGCTCTCCTGCTAACTTCCCTATTTCTATCAAGGACAACACTATTGTTCCCAACATCCAGGTTTGCAACCTTGGAGTCATCCTCATCTTTGTATTCACATTCCTCTCCCCTGCTTCAAAACAGTTGCCAAGTTTTGTGGACCCCACCTTCTCAACATCTCTCATTTGTCCTTTTCTTTATACTTACACCATAGTCACCCAAATTAAGTCCTCATCATCTCTTGCCTGGACAGTTGTAATTGCCTACTAATAGGTTTCCATGCATTTGGTCTTTCTCCTTTTTAGCTTCCACACAGCTGCCAAATTAATATTTGTTTTCTGGTTCATTATTCATGTCTTACTTCCTAACTGTGATTATACCACAAAGCTTTTTCCAAGGCTTCCTACAGTTCTTTCTATATAGTCTTTCAGTGACCTCATTACCTCCTGTGAGTTTAGTTGTCACCATGCTGATAACTCCCAGATATATGTCCTCTGAATTTCAGTCCTGCATCACCAATTTTCTGTTGGGTATTTCCAGTTGGATAGCTCAGATACATTTCAGATCTAACATGTTCAAAACAACTCGTAATCTTTCTCCCCAAACCCTGGTCTTTCCCAAACTTACCTGTTTACATCAAAGGCACCACCATCTTTCCAATTTCCAGAGTTTGTTTTTGTTGTTGTTCAGTCATGTCTGACTCTTTGTGATCCCATTTGGGGTTTTCTTGGCAAAGATACTGGAATGGTTTGCCATTTCCTTCTCCAGCTTATTTTACAGATGAGGAAACTGAGGCAAACAGGGTTAAGTAAAGTGTCCAGGGTCACACAGGTAGGAAGTATCTATGAGGCCAGATTGGAACTCAGGAAGATGAGTCTTCCTGACACCAAATCCAGCATTCTGTCCACTGCGCCACCTAGCCCAGTATTTGTAGCCTGGGCTTTCTCTTGACTTCTCACTCTCTCATGCCACAGTCGTAATCAATTGCCAGATCTTGCCATTTCTTCCTTTACAATTTCTCATTTTTCTAGTCCTTCTCTTTTCTCATAAAGATATGTTAATTCAGGATCTTATCACTTTTTGCCAGATTATTGCTACAGCCTTCTAATTGGTCTTGTTGCCTCAAGTTTCTCTCCATTCCAGTTCATCTTACAGACTGCTGTCAAAGTTATTCTACTTAAGTATATATCTGACTATGTGACACTCCCCCCCCCAATTCTCCTTGTCCTCTCCAACTCAGTAAACTCCAGTGACATTAGTTATTGGCATTAGGATAAAATATAAACCTTTTTTAGATTTTAAAGAGCCTTACAGCCTAACTTCAACCTAAATTTCTAGCCTCACTAGATATTATTCCCCACTCCTGCAGTTTGTGATCTAGCTAAACTGGACTTCTTTCTCTTTGTTACTCCCTAGTATACTCCTCCTGTCTCCATGTTTCTCTACTGGTGATCCCTAGGCCTAAAGTGCACTCCCTTCTTACCTCTGTCTCACTTCCTTTAAGGCATAGATCAAGCACCGTCAGCTTACTGAAGTATTTCCTGATAACCCTCCGTCTACTAATGTTATTCCTTCCAAACTACCTTATATTTCATTATCTTCTTCCTGAAACCTTTGGTACTTTTGGTCCTGTTTCTTACTCCCCCCCCCATTTTCCTTATCACTTATTTCCTGACTCCCCCTTCTGATTGTGATTTCCTTGGGGTCTGGCTTTCAAAGCATCTCAACCTACTCCCACAGTAGGCAATTCGCAGTTCATCAGCCTAGATCTCTTCCTCAGCTGACTTTTGAGTGGTCAGAATTGGCCTGTCGTTCTTGGTAGAGTGCTTTACAGTCTTCCTCCCACCACCCCCATCACCAAACATACACGCACATGCACACAATGTCTTGTCCTGGTGACCTATCCTTCCTTTGTTCCTCACTTCTGTGACCCAACATCTGCAATTCAGAACCTGTTTTTCCTGGCATCTCCAGTTCAGAGCTTTGCAGCACTGGTTTTTTTCAGGTTGTAACTCCCCAGTAAGCTCCTGAATGGCTGTTGCCAAGCAGGCTGTCAAGGCCTGAGCACACTTCCATAACCTGGCAGTGGTGATTGCCTGGCACTGGAAAGAGGGAAGGGTGGCTAGAGTGCAGGAGTGAGTTTTGACGTAAGCCTGTGTTGTGTCCTTGGGTCTGCTAGTGCAGCCTTGCTGTTGATACTGTGGGAGGTGTGAGACAGGTGCTGAGTGAGCTCAGAGTTGGTGTCAGTCCCTGGGTTTTTTTTTTAAAGCCGCCTTTTGCATTTTGGACATACTAGATCTTGGAGACAGCTTAAGTTGCTGTATCTTTGGTGTATAATTTCTATTTTGGAGAGGTTTGAGAGGTCATGGGGACCAGAGAAAATATGTACTCCATCATTTTATTGCTCATATGTCCTGGAAGTCCACAATTTATATATGTGTGTATATGTGTGTGCATATATACACACATATATACACACATACATATATGTGTGTGTATGTAGTTGTATTTATTAACTTGGTGTTTGTACTTTATATATATTTTTACGTGTACTTGTCTCTCTCATTACACTGTAATCTACTTGTGAATAGAGACTGTTTCATTCTTTGTACTTATATCCACATTGCCCAACACATAGAAAGACATTTAATAAATACTTATTAGTTGATTAATGAGTCCTCAAGTATAAGTCTATGTCACAGTTGTATAAGAGGCAGCTTTGGGATGTGTGTGTGGGAGGTGTTTAGGATAAAATGCTAACTCCTCTCTTTAGCATTTAATGTCCTTCACAATCTGACTCCATGTTATGCTTCCAGGCAGATTGTATAGTATTCTTCTTAACATTGTATGTTCCAGTGAAATGGGCCTGCTTGTTGCTTCTCATAAAGGACTTTGCATCTCCTACCTCATTGCCTTTGCACAAACTATCTCAATCACTATGAATTTATTCTGTATATAATCTACATTTACTTAGCTGCGATTGTATTGTATCTTCCGCCCTTCTTTAGAATGTAAGCTCCTTGAGGGCAAAAATTGATTTCCTTTTGTATTTGTATCTTCAGTGCATAGCATAATAATTGATACCTAACCTTTACCTCCTAGTTTATTTTTAGTACTGTAGTATACTTTGTAAAGCTTTGAAATTTTCAAACTGACCATTCCATTAACTATAGTTTCAACATTCTACTATTACCGAAACACTTAACAAAAATAATTTTCTTATGTTACTGATTGATATTCTCTGTATTGTCAGTATGTTTATCATTGTTACAGAATGGTACAATGCTGTACCAAGTATTTATCTCACGGGTAAGAAAGAAATATTCAAAGTGTTGTCCTTGATATTTAGTTTAGAAGTTAAGAGTTTTATTTAACTTCATTTTTTGGTTTAGACCTGCAATTTTATTGGTATGTAGAACTCCCTGTAAGAAAATTCCCTTTACCAGTACAGATAGCAAATTATAATCTTAGGGCATTGCCCAGAAAACTGATAGCAACTTGCCAAAGGTTCTACAGCCAGGGTGTAGCAGAGGCAAAGCTTAAGCTCAGGCCTTTCTGGGTCTGACACCAACACTATTCTTGTCACCACATGGCCTCTGGATAAAATTCTTAAATAATTTTAGCCATTAGGATTTTCTATATTGATTTAACCTATTCTGCTATCTGTTGATATAGAATTTGGTACTGCTTAGAGATCACTAACAAAGTTTTTTTTTCCTTTCGTAGTAAGTTTCCTCCAAGTCTGTATGCTACAATGATTCCTAAGACACAAGAAAAGGAAATATTAGGTGTATTTCTAGTGACTCTGGATCCACTCATCAGTCAGCTTTTATCATTCACCCCTTTTGTGGAGGCAGTATTAGGAGACAAATTAGGTAAGCTCCAAAGCAGAATTAATTTGAAGTGATATTTCCTATAGAACTGTTGCGATTATGTCATTCTTCTATGAAAAATAGTTTAGTGTTTTGCCCATTGTCTACCAAATAAAATATAAAAATCCTGTGCACCATTAAACCATTCAATTCCTGCCACATTTTTACTCCAATATACTTTTCCAGCTTTGTATCACACTCTTCTTCTTGGTGTATTCAGCATTCCATTCAAAGTGGGCAGTTCCCTGTCCCTTGTTTTCATTCTGCCTCCTCCAGTCTCCATGCCGATGTTCATACTATCCCCATTGTTGGAATGGGTTACCCTCTTCTCACTCCCTTCTCTCCCACCCCTGCAGTCTCATTTCCTCTTGTTGAAGGAGTAAGATACTTCTTCTTTCATGAAGACTTTCCTTAAACTTCTTCTAGATGAGAATGATCTCTCTTCCTACTGAAATTTCTCAAAGCACTTTTCCTGGACTTCTTATACATTTATTACTCTTTCCTTTTTGTCATAGTTTTATATATGTATCTGTCTCCCCCCGTCTTCCCAATAAGGGAAGATTATAAATTCTTTGAAAGTAGATCTTTGTCTTATCACCAGTGCCTAGTGCAGTGTCTGCATACAGAGTGGCTATTTAGTAAATATTTCTTGGATTATATAGAATAATCATCATATCTTGCTGTGCACAGAATGATATTTTTGTGTAGGTAATGCATTATTTCCCATTTCTACAACTCCTGATTCTGTTTCCCCCTGCATTTGCTGCTGATTTAATTTAAGTCATACCAATGCCCTAAAAAGTTACATATGTTTCAATCACCAGAATTTGATTTTAATTGAAATAGTGTGATTTGTATGTTTACAAACATGTGTATCATATTATTCTCTCATTTGTTTGTCACCTTTAAGACCTGTCTTCTGAGCTACAGCTTCCACAGTGTCTCCTCCTGGTTAACATAATGGATAAACTACCTTCTCAGCCTGAAAATGTACAGAGTCTTTGGTGTGAGAGAAGCCAATTTCCTGAACATAAACCCAGGTAACAAGAATGTTTTTATTAAATATAAAACATTATAGATGGACCTACTGTAAACTCTGTTATTTGATATGGTGCCCTCTCGAATCAAATGTTCTGATCAGTAGTGAGTTGCTTTTTTTTCCATATATGGATTACCGATTTTCAGAGAATTAAAATATGATGACAATTTAACACTAAAACCATTGTCAGCATGATTAAATCTTTGTAATTCAGAAATTAATTGGATGTTGTCTCTTTTTTAAAATGCTAGATCGTACATTTGATCTTTCAATTTGGACGTTTTCATGACGTGTAAAAATCCTGACTATCACGTCTTTAAATAAGATTTCTTTTTTAAAGTTTTGTTGATACTTTTGGTTTTTATATTACAGTTATTTCCAGACAGCCTCCTTATAACTTTTCCCTATCTAGTGAGCTTTCCATTATAACAAAGAAAAACAAATTAGCAAAATCAGCTGACCAGCTGACAAAATGACCATGTCTGATAGCACATAGGAAAAGAGGAAGGTACACTTCTTCATCTTTTCTCAGTGCCAGAATTTGTCATTTCAGTTATACAATATGGGCTTCATTTTTGTCTTTTTATTTGAATCATTGTCACTGTGTGTTTTGTTTTCCTGGTTCTGCACAGGTCATGTGAGTCTTTTTACATTTCTCTAAAAGTTTTTATATTAAATTTCTCTTATGATATAATAATATTACATTATATGTGTATACCACAAGTTGTTCAGCCTTTCCATTTCTTCTGATAATACCTTAATATGCCTTTATCACTTCATACTTTTGTTATTTCAGTCTCTTAATTGGCGCTTCTCTAAACTCTCTCTTCTAAACTCTTTGTAGTACAAGTTACCAGATTAATCTTCCTAATGCATTGCTTTCTTATTCTCCTGCTCAAAGACATTTAATTGTTATCTACTTTCTAAAGGACATAATCCATAAACTTCAGCTTGGCATTTTAGTTCTTCTCCAGTCTGGCCCCTAACCAGTTTTATCTAATCCTGTTCTATGCAGACATGCCACACAGTGAGGTTTCCTGAATGTCCCTGAATATATAGTGCAGTTCCCTCTGGGCTTTTGTTCATAATGTCCTCCAGTACTTATAAGGATATCACTATGTAAACTCATTCCTGTCAGATACCCAAGTGAAATCTTCCATGAAGCTTTACTTACTGGTTCCAGCCCACATCGATTGGAACACCTGTAGCACTTTGGATTGCCGTGTTTTATGTCTCATCACACCTCCTATTATGTGGGCTCCAAGGATCTGTCTGTGGTCCTCTCCTTTTTGCTCTTGACATTCTCTCACTTGGTAATCTTATGAGCTCCCACGAGTTTAATTATCATCTCTATACAGGTGACTGAGATTTGTATTCATCCCTAGTTTCCTTTGAGCCTCCAGTTGCACCTGTCCAATTCTTTTGAGTATTTTGAACTGGATATTTTTTGGGCACCTCAAACTCAGCATGTTCAGAACAGAATTCATTATTTCCCCCTTATAATCCACCCCTCTTCTAAACTTTCTGATTTCTGTGGCAGGCTCTACTGTGCTTCTAACCTCCCAGGTTCAAAGCCTCAGCATTGTCCTCACTCTCACCCCACATAGTCAGTTGTCAGATCTTGTACTTTTTGCTTCCCCATCCATCCTCTCCTTTCTCACCACCATAGTTCAGGCTTTCATAACTTTTTTTTAATTAAAATTTTTTTTTTGCAATAACCAAAAATTGATTTTTCTTTCCCTTGTACTCCTCCTCATTATTAATAAAAAGAAGAAAACTCTTATAACAAATAAGCATAATCAAGCTAACCAAATTCTTGTCTATGTCCGAAAAGTATGTGTCTTAGAGACATTACCTCTCTATTATGAGGTGAGTAGCTTGCTTCTCTCTCATCACTTCTTGCTTGAACTATTGCAGTAGTCTTAATTGGTCTGCTTACCTCATCTTTTCCCATTATAATCCTTCTTCCACTCTTTGCTGAAATAATTCTCTTAGAGCACAGTTCTGACCACATCAGTACCCCTATTTAATAAACTCTTCTGACCACCTGTTGCCCTTAGGAACAAATGTAAACTCCTCTGTTTAGCTTTAAAAAACCTTTGCAACTTGGCATTATTTTCCTTCCCACATCTTGTGGTCAAGATTAGTCAACAAACATTTGTTAAACCTCTACAGTGTGTCAGGATCTATGCTAAACTCTCAGGATATTTTTTTAAAAAAGGCAGAAACAGTCCCTACTTTCAAGGAGTTCACAGTCAGAGGGGGAAAGACATGCAGACAACTGTATAAAAACAAGTTATAGAAAGACGGGATAAATATTGGTGATAATCTCAGAGAGAAGGTGCTAAGATCAAGGAAGACCAAGAAAGGCTTCTTGCAGAAGGTGCGACATTAGCTGAGACTTGAAGGGAACCAGAGAAGCCAAGAGAAGGAGCTAGGGAATGGGAGAGGTCCAGACATGGAAGACAGTCTGTGAAAGTGCACAGTCAGGAGGTGAGTAATGTGGGCACGGAGCAGCAAGGAGGCCGGTGTCACTGGATCACAGAATATGTGCAGGGAAGAAGGTATAAGAGGACTAGAAAGGGTGGATGAAAAGGTGAAATAGTCAGATAAGATTTTGTATTTGATCCTAAAGATAAGGGGGATGGAGGGAGGAAGGAAAGAAGGAAGGAAAAAAGGAAATAAGAAAAGAAAGGATGTATTAAGTGCCTGCTATGTGCCAGACACTATACTAAGCATATCTTATTTGATAACTCTGGGAGATAGGTATTATTATGATCTCCATTTTATAGTTGAGGAAACTGAGGCATACAGATTAAGTGACTTGCCCAGGGTCACATAGCTAATAAGTATCTGAGGCCGTATTTGAGCTCAGGTCGTTCTGCCTCCAGGCTCAGCACTCTATCCCTCTGTGGTACTTAGCTGCTTCTGCTTGCTTCATGGAGCCAGTGAAATTTGTTGAATAGGGTGGTAACATGTCAGACTTGTACTTTAAGAGAAATCATTTTAATGGTTATGTGGAGGGTGGTACACTCGAACTGGCTTCTTCTTGTTCCCCTAAATAACACTCTATTTCATGCGTTCATGTCTTTTCTGTGCCACTTGCTAGTTGTGTGACCCTGGGCAAGTTACTTAACCTATCTGCCTCAGTTTCCTCAACTGTAAAATGGGGATCATAATTCTGGTGGTGATCATCTTCTTATATAGTATCTAGGTTGGTCAACAAATAGTAGACACTGCCTTATTTCCACAATGATACCTACATTTTTTCCATCGTGGAAGAACGTAGCACAGTTTGTACTTCATTGCCAAAGCTTTGAACTCAGTGATATTTCCTCATCCCAGTGGGTCATTAGAGTAGGATTTTTGTAGGGGATCTACTAATAATAGTTTACGTATTTGTAGTATTCATAGTTACAAAGTACTTTGACATAGAATCATACCTACAACCCTATATGTCAAAATAGTTTCATTTAACAGATAAAGAAACCGTTTTTAAGTGCAGCTCTGATCATGCCACTACCATAAATTCCAGTAGCTCCTTGTTGCCTCTAGGATAAAACTTAAATTCCTCTGTCAGGTTCCATCATATCTATCCAGCCTCATTATACTTCCTCCCCCTTCCCACTCTCTGTCGTCCAGCCAATCTGGCTTTCTCTCTGTTCTTCACACAGTATCCAAGTCCTTACCTGTGCACCAGCCATCCCTCATTTGTGGAATGCACTCTTTCCTCACTTTTGTTTCATAGTCTTTGCTGATCACTCACTCCCCATCAATTGTTAGTACCCTCCCTCTTTAATGACTTTGTATTTAGCTATTTTGTATTTATTCTCTATATACTTATATGTACATAGTGTCTTGTTTGTTAAAATATAAATACATTGAGAGTAAGAATAGTTTATTTTTTTGTATTTGTGCCAGACACAGAGTAGGCACTTAATAAATGATTATTTGACTGACTAGTGTTTTGCACAAAGTCACATGGGTTGTCAATGTCAAAGCTACAATTCAAACCTAGGTACTTTGACTCTGGATCCAGTGCTCTTCTCACTGCATTGTGTTCTGTCTCATTTTATCTCACTTAAATCCAATTCACTTGCAAGTCACGGCCTCACCTTCCTGATGTCATGGTCTTCTGTGAGAGCGAAGGACAAACAATAATAATCTTCACAGTAACCCCATAAGATAGTAGTGCAAATATTATCCCCATTTTACAGATGAGGAAACAAGGCTTTGAAGTTAAATGGCTTGTTCAAGGTCATTCATCTAATTAATGGTAAAACTTCATCTTAAGCTTATTTTCTAATAGTTGAGTGTTCTTTCCTTTCTACTACCATGTCTTTTATAGCTACATAATCGCACACATGCATGTGCACTTGTCAGTTATTTTTTAAAATTCCAAACTTAAACACAAATAAAATGAGAATTTATATATTCGTTGCACAACAAGAGGGGATTGCTCATGAAACTGTGAATTTGTTATTATAGCTTGCTTATCTTTTTAAGTATATGATAAATTCATGTAACTATCAATATGTACTTATCAAGGCTGTCTAGCTTTTCTGTTACTCCTCCTGGCTTTTCTTCTATTCTCTCTCTCTCTCTCTCTCTTTTTTTTTTTTTTTGGAACTCTATCCTCATCCTACTCTAACCTTAACCCACGTTCCTGTCACCAATCTAAAGAAAAAAGAAGTGAAGCCTTTGTAACATATGCTTAGTTAAGCAAAACAAATTCCCACATTGGTAATGTCCCCAAATATGTATGTCTCAAACTGTATCTTGAGTCTGTCACTTCTCTGTCAGGAGTTGGGCAGTACTCTGGAATTGTGGAATCATTACATTCATCAGAGTTCTTAAGTCTTTCAAAATTGTTTTTATTTGACATTGTTGTCAATGTATAAATAGTTCTCTAGGTTCTGCTCACTTTACCCTGCATCACTTCATGTAAGTCTTCCCAGGCTTCTCTGAAATTATCCCTTTTGTCATGTGTCAGGTATCTTTGTAATATCTTTTAAAACATTTCTTGGCCTATATAACCCTCATATGTGTTATTATTACAATCGTATGTTTGAGAATTAAATGCTAACCATATTGGCTTCAGTGTTCTTGCTTTCTCTAGAATGTCTTTGCTTGAAGCCATTTTCTACAGTTTTGAGCAGTGTTCGGGGGAGCTTTCTTTACCTGCTAATTTGCCAGAAGTTATGACTAAAGGACAAGCTGAAGTGTCTGTCACCTTATATCAGTATGTCTGTGTCCACTTGTGCAACTTCGTTGCTTCGTTTCACCCATCACTGTTCCCTGAACTGGTAAGCTATGGTAAAATTTTGGGAAAAATTTGTCAGTGAAAACTAATAGATATAACTCCTACTGTTTTTCCACTGAAATTATGAAACATAGAAATTGAGGAGAAAAATTGTGGAGTAAATGGAAAGAATATTTCTATATAGTCTTCTTGACAGTCATTCTTCTTTAATATTTTATTTTTCCCTCACCTTTATTTAATATTCATCCTAGAAAATGGATGTTTATGCTAATCATAACTAGGTACATTTATTTCATCTTTTTAGAGGTGGGGATGGGGAGGAAAGTGGAGGGGGGAGTGAGAGGCATAGTGGATAGAGTTTAAATCTGTAATCCTACATGAGGAGAGAAGGAGCATAATACTTAAAATTTTGTTCTCTATTGGTTCATTTAAAATTGAATTATATGTAAAATTTGGTCCTTTATAAACCTTAGACACTAAGATTTAATTTTTTAAATGAAGTTGAATTCAAGACTATGCTTGAAAAAAAAAAAACCTATTATCTGTTATTCCATGTAGTCCCTCTTTGCACTGTCCTCCCATCCCATCATCTAAAAAAAAAGTGTAAAACTCCACCAGAATTTCTGGGGAAAACGATTGTTTTTGACAATGCACTAGTGAAGTGATGGTGTCTGCTTTAAATTAGGACATATATAGAAAATCATTAATACTGGGAGCATGTTTGAATCACTGGATTAGCATACAAGAAATATCAGACTGCAGGGGGAGGTTTCAGTTGCTGTAACACTTCTCATTGAGGATTAAATACTGTACTCACAATGAAACTGAATATGCTCATCTTACTTTTGTGTAATCTCAGACTCTGTCCTGGGCCCCCTTCTCTCTCTGAACTCTCTTGGTGATCGCATCAGTTTACATTCATTCAACTGTCATCTCTATGTAAATGACTCCTGTCATCTCTGTAAATCTGCATATCCAGTGCTCTCTGGAAGCCCAACTCTTCCATTTCCATGTCCCATAGGCATCTCAAAATCAATATGTCAAAAACGGAACTCATTTTCTTTCCTCATAAATCCATGCCTCTGCTCAATTTCCCTGTTTCTGTCAAGTGTATCACCATTCTTTTGGTCACTCTGGTTTGTGATTGTATAGGGAAATAATTAGATTGATTCTGTATCATTTTTTTCTTTTTCTTTTTTTTGGCTAGGCAGTGGGGTTAAGTGACTTGCCCAGGGTCACACAGCTAGTAAGTGTAAAGTGTCTGAGGCCAGATTTGAACTCAGGTCCTCCTGACTCCAGGGTCAGTGCTCCATCCACTGTGCCACCTGGCTGCCCCTGTATCATTTTTTAATTGATTCTATTTACAGTTAGTTGAGTTTGTCCTGTAACTGTCTGTATCGTGATTCTTTGTCTCTGAACTTAGTTCAGAAATTCAGCTGGCCTATAATGATTTAAATTTAGAAATCCAGTTCTCCTCATAATCATTGTTCTGTTCTCACCTCAAGGAAATCTGTTATCCTTGAGGGATGCAGGCGGACACCAGGGAGTCTGGTCTAATATCTTTACACCAGCAAGTGTGGAAATATGTATAATGTGATTACACATGTACAACCTATATAAGATTGCCATCTTTGGGAAGGGAGGGCAGAGAGAGAGGGAGAAAAATTAAATTGATCATGCTTGGAACTGTGTGCCTTGGCTTACTTTATTTTGACTGTCATAAAAATCATCCTCAAGCCTTCATTCTCACTCATTTCCCATAGTCAATCACTTGCTGACTTTGATGAGTCATACCTCCACTACATCTTTTGATGCTGCTTTTCTCCATTCGCACCAGAAGTATTGCAGTTCAAGCCCACCCAAATAAATCTCCCTACATCCATCCTCTTCCTTCTTCAGTCCATTCTCTATCATCTTAGAACACCAGTCTGACCATGTCATTCTCCTGTTCAGGAAGCATCAGTGAATCCTTTTATCCTCCATAACAAAATATATATTCCTCTGTTTTGGCATTTCTATCCCTTCACAGTCTGGCACCAGCCTTTCAGTCAACAGACATGTATTTGTTTGTGCAGGCACTATATTAGGTGCTAGAGAAAAAAGGACAAAAAGGAAAATTCCTGCCATCAAGAATCTTACGTTTTATAGGGGGTGGTGTGTGTGTGTGTGTGTATAGATATAATTTTTAAATATGAATTTCTGTTTTTATCAGGATGTCACATTATTGAATGCTGTACTTAGTTCTGGAATGATCACCTCCTTATTAGCTATGGATACATGGTGCTTCCTGGCCCGGTAAGGTATAACCTAAAATTGTTGTTTGATATATCTTTACATTGATTTGTTCGGAATAAATAGCAATGATTAATTGTCAGTTCAAAGGTATTTTGGCTGCAGGTTTAATCTTTTGTATAGGAAGAGTAGTAGTGTTGCAAATCAGAGAATCATTTTAGATCATCTTTGTGAAGCCCAGACTAACATTTCTTAGTTTATTTTCTGTCATCTTGGAAATGATTGAAGTTTGCATTTCTTTTAAAAAATATTTTTTGCCTTACTAGAACTCATTTCCTTACTTGTCTTCGTAAGTACATGAGCCTGAATTACTTCTCTTTTGCATCTCAGGTATGGGACTGCTGAACTCTGTGCCCATCATGTGTTCATAATAGCACATCTGGTGAGTAGGATAACTTGGCCTAAAGTCCATTACTGTACTTAGATATGCACATTCTGTTCTCTACTTTTATCTTAGAGAGTGCTAGAAGTGGGAAGTAGAGTTCGTATCTTTTGTGATTAATTTGATACTTTTCAGAAAAAAGAATTAGAAATAATAATCATTGAAGACTGAGGAAATTGTTACGTTGAGAAAATCTTACACTCAGAACGAATTGGATGTGGATAAAATGAATTTTTTAAATGAAAAGGAACTTAAAATTGAATGTAAAGTGGAAATCAGATATTATGCATGTCAAAAAAAGGTTTTCATCTGATTCAAATAAGACTTAATCTAACTTTCATAGTGGCCTCAGACTGCTTATAGAAATGGACACTATGTGGTGCCATAGTGCGTAGCGTACCAGGGCTGGAATCAGGAAGGACTTCTCTTCTGAGTTCAGATTTGGCCTCTGACACTTAGTTAGCTGTGTGACCCCGAGTAAATTACTTAATCCTGTTTGCATCAGTTTCCTCATCTGTAAAATGAGCTGGAGAAGGAAATGGCAAGCCACTCCAGGATCTTTGCCAAGAAAACCCCAGATGGAATCATGAAGAGGTAGACACGACTCAAATGACTGACTGACACCACCAAATGGAAATGAATCTAAAAGTGATTTCTGTCTTTGTCTTTGTTTATTAAAAAAAAAAGTTCAAAAAAGGGGGAAAAAAATAAAAGTTATGCTGGTGTTTGTTTCAGCTGAGAAGGAAATAGATTGAGGGAGTAAAGTCCATTTTAAATCCTGAGAAATTTTGGACACTCTGTGAAGCTTTTCAGTGGACAGGCTATTCTTTTTCTATTGGTACCTTGTTTGGAAATTTTAACTGGACTGATAATTAAGGAATAATTTTTGTATTATAAAAGCATTTTCTTGTACTTGACTATATGGTTCTCCACAAGGTCCTACTCTGATCCCTCATCCTGGAATGGAGGTAACCTTAGGTTCTTAAAGGCTTTGCCAGAAAAGCACAGACTTTGGTGGGTTCTCTCACTTGCTGGAAAAGCTCATAGATAATGGTCCCAGCAGCAGAATACATTTGCTTTCTGAAGATCAGCCTAGCTGAATATGAAGAGCCTCGTCACCAGTAGGCTTGTTCCTTGGTGATGAATTCTTTCACCACATCAGCCTCTGAAATCAAGAAAAGTACAAAATATTTCTGAGTCCATTACATACTCTCCTACCCCACTTTTCCACTTCAGCAGTGA
Source organism: Phascolarctos cinereus (assembly GCF_003287225.1). NCBI lineage: Eukaryota > Metazoa > Chordata > Mammalia > Diprotodontia > Phascolarctidae > Phascolarctos > Phascolarctos cinereus. The sequence goes on along the minus strand of NW_027555958.1, from coordinate 418,568,943 downwards.
TGGTAGCAGACTGGAAGAAAAATAGCATACGGTGCTAAGTGTCACATAGTTTTTAGACTGCCTAAATAGAAGCTTCTGATAATCCAGATTTGAGATCCTTGTCCAGTGACCAAGTGCATATAGATGGAATAACTGAATCTTTTAACCTAGACATTCTTACAATAAAAGAAATCCGAAGACAAAAAGAAGTGGTGGCTAGATGGAAGAGATGACTCTTTGGGAGAGGCAAATGAAGAAGTTGGTGGAGTTGGTTACAGATTAATGGGATATTTAATCAACTCATGTAGTAGTGCCCATGACAAGTATTTCCAAGAAAACCTCCGTGATAATAATATCAGTTTTATGCACAACATCTGTTGCAAGGGATCAGGATTTAGAGAAGACTGAAGAATTCTGTAAGATTCTCCTCATTCAATCAGCATATGCTTTAATACTTAGTGACTTCAAGGATCCCAAAGAGCAGGTGGTGAAAATGAGCCATTCTGATCTCCACAAATATGTTCTGCTGCCCTTGCTTGAATGTCTAGTTCTTCTTCACTGCTCTTCTTTGAAGAAAGTACAAAGTATCATGGAAATCATTTGTCTTTTTCTGTCTAAGAGAGCCAACCAGCTATGCCTGTAGAAGATGTCTGGGAAGGTACATTATCTCAACCCTCCCAGTTCCTTGCTTAAGAAACTTACAGTTCAGTAAGAAACTTAGGAGAAAATGTGCTGAATATCATGTTACTCAAATTTCAGAAAATAGAAAATAAGCTTAAATTTAAACAGAAACTATACAGTTTATTTTCCGAATGATTTTCCTCAAGAATATGACAGTGTTGGGGGCAGCTAGGTGGTGCAGTGGATAGAGCATTGGCCCTGAAGTCAGGAGGACCTGAGTTCAAATCCTGGCCTCAGACCAAGCACTTGACACTTACTAGCTGTGTGATCCTGGGCAAGTCACTTAACCCCAATTGCCTAAAAGAAAAAAAAAAGAATATGACAGTGTTCTAAACACTGATGATCCTCAATACATCTACATTTCATCAGTACAGAATGAGAGATTATAATGGAATTATGAAAAACTCAAAGAAATTTAGAAGACAAAGAAATAGGTTGTTTTTGAATTAATGACCCTTAAAAATAAAGGCAGCAATAGGGGACAGCTAGGTGGCACAGTGAGTAGAGCACCGGCCCTGGAGACCTGAGGACCTGAGTTCAGATCCAGCCTTAGACACTTGACACATACTAGCTGTGTGACCCTGGGCAAGTTACTTGACCCTATTGCCTAGCAAAAAAAAATAAAGGCAGCAAGCAAAATATTTCTCTGGAGGTTTGCCAGAAGCTATTCTTGATAATCTGAGAAAATTATAAGAGCAATCTCTTCATCAATAATTTAACAAAAATTAGTCAGCAAACATGTGTTGAGTGCTTTACTGTTTGCCAGGCACTTGCTGAGTGCTGTGGAAAGAAATACAAGCAAAAAGACTGTTCCTTTCTTTGAGAAACTTATATTTTATCTAGTGGGACAAGACAATTCATAAAAGGGAAACTGAGAAGTGAGGGAAAGTAGGTATCAATGAAGGGACATGGTGGCTAAGAGCAGAAAATTAGGAATGGCTGATCTGGGCCCTTCCACAAAATGGAACCTAGGAGAAGAACTCACCAAGGAAAGAAGAGGCCTGAAAGATCTGACTGAGGATTCAGCTGGGGCCTGGTGGCCAAGTCCACCTACTTTAACTGAGGAATTTGTTATGTTTCTAATTGGTCTGAGGAGTATTTCAGCAGTTTCACAAACATGCAACCAAAAATTCCTTCACAAATCCATGTGAGTCAAAGAATCTGGGTTTAAATCCTGCCTCTGTTACAGCCTGTGTGATATCAGATCATCTGACTTCTCTCAGCTTCAGTTTCCTAATTTGTAAAATGAAGGGGTTGAATTAGACGGCCTCTGAGGTCTATTCCAACTCTACATCCAAGATCCTATAGCCTGTGGATACTGTGGGGGGAAAATCCAGGCCAGTTTTGTTTGTGCAGGGTGAATTCTTCACTCATTGCATTTGGTTAAATTAAAAAATCTGTTGTAAGAAGACAGATGTGACATTATGAATGTTACATAGGTCACTAGAAGTGTAAATTAAATGTATTTACTTTGTGTACAATGTTTCAGTTCAAAATACAATAGCATTTGTCATACTTCTGCTTGTATGAGAATTGAATGTGTTGCAGTATAATTTGGCATGCTGCATAAATTGAAAGTGACAATAATTTTCAAATTTATGATAATAGTGTCTCTTGCCAAATAGCAGTATTTTGGACGTCATCTCTGAACTTGCCATAATGATTACTATTAAACTACTCAAATGGAAAGTAAATTGTGGACTTTGATAACATTTTAAAAGATGTAATAATACATAGTTTTGGAAGAGAATTAATGTGTTTTCAGGAAAAGCAACTGGATTTATGAAAAATGTCTAAGGAGAATAAAAATAGTCCCTACTCGAAATAGTTTGTTTTGAAGGCAGGAATTATTTCTCCATGAAATTAATAGTATCTTCATAGCTTTATGTTTTAGCTTTTGTTTCCTGAATAGCTATAGGAACAAGCAAATGTTTTCATCCTAAGCGAAGATTGCAACAACAGTAATAATAACGGTAATATAATTAGCCTTTACATAGTGCCTACTATGTGCCAGGCACCATGCTAAACGCATTACAATTGTGATCTCATTTAATCCTCACAGCAGTCCTGAGAGGTAGCTATTATTATCCCATTTTAGAGTTGAGGAAACTTACATAGATGATTTGCCCAAAATCTCATAGCTAGTAAGTGTCTGAGGTCAAATTTGAACTCAGGTGATCTTGTCTCCCAGCGCACCACCCTGTTTCCTGTGTTACCAGTTGAAATATTTTTTTTAAACGTGGCTTCTCTTTGTTATTAGAATTTAGTTGGGGCCTGGACAGAATTTCAGAAGTAACTGCTTGTTTATTTAATTTATAGTTTAAATATTTTGATTTCTTTGATACTAAAAACCCATATTTATCTTTTTGGAAACAGGTGAAAATTTTTGAAAACTACCTGAGTAAATCTATTAGAATAAGGCTTACTTAACGTACAGCATTTGTTTTTTTCTTCAGCATTTAATTCTACTTGCTTATAGTGTTTCTGAAGGCTTATTGTTGTTTAGACATTCTTTGCTACCCTTGTTACAAGTCAGATTACTGACTGGTCAGGCAGACATCAGTCAGTACACAACTTGAAGAAAGACTCCAAACGAGAAGACATGTTGTGCAATTCGGATCTGACCTACTTAGGTTTTTGATGTTCACAGATGGTTTAAAAAATAAAACACATATATTGATGTGTTATTAACGTTTTGTAAGGAAATTTACCTGATAAAAAAATTTCCATGATGAGAGGACCAGTAGAACTTAGAAAATTCTTCAGTCAACAAACCCTTGAATCCTGCTAAGTGAGAGATATTCCACTCAAAAGGCAACAACAATTTAGAATATTAACTAATTTGTAAGAAATGATAGAGGAGAGCTGTATAAGATTATGAGAGGTTTCTGTTCATAAAACAGAAGCAATGCAGGGAAAACAATTTTGCAGAAAACTTGGTTACAGAACCATTTAAAACAAAATCATTCTGAGGACATTTAAGAATGAAACTTAAAGGTAACCAAAATGTGAGATAGAAAAAGCTATGTAAATATTTTTATATCAAATTCTTTCCTCCATCCAGATAATAGAACCACCGTATTCATACCGCTACATCAAAGTTCCTAATATTTTACATGAGGAATTAGAAAGAGCATTAAAGAAAACAAAGATGATATCAGTTAGACTATACCAAATATAAAAGAGGAGGTCCATACTTCAGAAGACATAATTTTGAAGGTGCTGAGCAATCAATCCTTAGAGTATCTGAAAGAAAGAAAGCAACCAGAGTTTGAAAAAAATCTAGAACCATATTGTTACCTCCTCCCTTCCCAAAAGTAGCCATTCATGCTATCTGTACAAAATTTTTAAGAGAATAATCCATGCAGGAATCAAAGACCTCTTTGATGAAGTTGTGAAAAAGCAATAGAAAGATTTTCCCAAGGAATATTATACAACAGACCCTGTCTTTACAGTCATACAACTGACTGACATAAAGAGAATACAAGATTCCACTGTCTTGATTGTTTATTAACTGCTAGAAGAAAAAAAAACATTTGATTCATGGACCTGTCTCCCATGCACAGGTCAGTCACGTAAGTCCTTGAAACATAACAGTATATAATTTTGTTCACCACTCTGATCTTAAATATTAAGTGAGGCACAAAAGTCGCTGTTGCAAAAGATGCCCAGCACCGAGTCCAAGTGGAACAGGCATTCTTTATTGACAGTAAGATCCTTAAGATGCTCTTATACTCTGTTGTGCTGATTACACCAAGCACTTAGACACTGAAAAGGCTTCTCTAGGAGATCCTTAATTATTCAAAAGAACTATAGCCTGTCTATCCTAGGAAAAAAAAACAAATATAAGAAGAATGTTTGTTGTCCATAACAGAACGTGCATTTGAATGATGGTCCATTAGTACATGTATCTTGGATAGACACTACACATGCAAGGGCGGTGAGCGATGCCCAGAACTGAATAGTACAATGTCTGAATTTTCTTTGGGACCCCAAAACTTCTCCCTGAAACAAATGACTACCTTTTTAATAACAGGAGTCTTCCAGAGATGCAGTGTGGCTACAAATTTTACAATACTGATCTCCAAAGAGTTAAAGTTGAAGGTCTCCAAAGAGAAATGGAGAGGCTCATGGTGGATATACATTATCAATAAAGAATGTCTTCAGAGAAGTTTATGACTAGAAAAGATAGATCCAAGTCATGTGGCAAGAGAAGAGTAATCAATGTGCATCAGCATATTGCTTTAGTATCCACATAATGTCAGGGAAACTAGAGAACAGCTCCCAGCATGTTGAGTGGACCACCATGGAGTAAATAGTCAAGGTGATTGACAGCAGGCCTAGAATATGCAAGGCTGTGGATCAGTTATGATGTGTCCTTAGCCATAGTTCCCTATCAGTAAGATCATAGAGCCATGAAAATATGGAAGAAGACTGTTTGTTCCTTTAGGGCAGAGACACTATTTTATTTAAAGATTATGTCTCCTAGTACTTAGCATAGTTCTCTTTATATGTTAAGTGCTTAATAAATGACAGTGGTAGTTCTTCAAGGATCTTTTAAATAAGGAATTCTTTTAATTCATTTGGAATATGGTTTTGAGTGAATCACTTTTAACTTACTTGCCTTTGAACCTTACCTGTTAGTCAACAAGTCAGCAAGGCAGCAGACTTGCCAGGCACTGTGCTGAGTGCTTAAGATGTGGAGAAAGGGGGGAAAATTAGCCTCTTTTCAAGGAGCTCACAGTCTAATGGGGGAGACAGCATGGAAGCAAATGTGTACAAGCAAGATATATATGTTTTCCATCAGGTATGTTATACATATCTGGCCCCATTACTATTTCTTGCAGAAGACCATCTGTCTCCCAACTCCTTGCATTTTTCACTAGCTATGCCTGGGATACTCTCACTCCTCACTCATGAGATACATACAGATATATATAGACATATACAGAGAGAGATGGATAGATAGATCTGTGGATAGATCTGTAAGAATATATATATATGAGGTGAATTAGAGATAATCTTAAGAGGGAAGGAAGACAGAGAAAGCCTCCCTGCACAAGATAGTATTTTAGCTGACTTATGTGAAGGTTATTAATAGTTAATTTACATTTCATGTAGGGCCTTCTATGCCATATAGAAATTTGGTAGTGGCAACAACTGAGATATGATTTTTCCTTTTTTATTTTACAGATTAAGTCTTGCCCTGGAGAATGTTACCAGCTCACTAATTTGTCGGTTCTGCTAAGGCGACTATTATTCCTCATGGATACAGACCATCAGGCAAGAATGCTCCTGCCCTCTTTTGTCTTCCAACACACTGCTTTGAAGTCAAACTAGATTTCATTTAAATGATTCCTGTTTTTTTAAATTTAGGTATAAATTCAGTCTTGAAGTGCCTTGGCTATGAATTTTGAGTATAATGTTTTGTTTAAAGAAAACACATAGCTAAGTGTGGATATTGGTTTGTTAATTACAAGTTGTTATTATTTTAATAACTTTTTTTTAAAGCCCGCTTAAAATCTCTACCCTTCATTTTATGTACAGGTAAGATAATTTGAAAATATTTATCAAAATTAAAGTTATTTAAAGTAACTTGCGTTTTAGAAGATAATATTAGGTCAAGTTGGATTTATGCATATGATGGCATCTCAAATTTTTCTGCTGCTTGAATTGAGCTTTAGAGTAAAACTTACATATGATAACACCTTATTTATCCACTATTTTTGAGGATTCTCAGTCCACAGATTTCTAAGGTGCCTAAAGCATCTTTCATGGAAATTCATTTGCAACATATTACATCTTTACTTAGCTTAAACAGCAATTTAAAATCATTAACTTTTTCTTGATGACAGGGGCATTGCTGTGTGCTACAATATAGTAGCTGTCCTTGGGCTTTTGAGATGTGTTTGTAAGTTTATTTATCCCTGTATTAAATGGATTCAGATTATTGTTCCTTGAGAGTTTTAAAAAAAATTTTATGTAATTGTTTTTTCTGTGTGCTCCATTGTCATACTGTCATTTCCCATTTTTTATTGTCTGTGTGCCATCCTGAACTCCACTTTAATTTGTGCCTTCAGATCTTCTGTGGGCTGGAAAATCAGAGAGCAAAACTTATTAGAGTTTTGTGTAAAATAGAAAGGCAAAGCCCCTTCAGACTCTTTAATGAATAAAGTTACTTAGTTTACAAGCATTTAATAAGTCAGTTACTATCACTAAGCTCTGAGGATACAGAAAAAGGCAATCAGGTCCTGCCTTCAAAAGAGCTTAGATTCTAATGGGGGAGACAACGTGCAAATTACTACATACAAACAGGAGAGATGATGCACGAAAAGCCACTGACTGGGGTAAGTGGGGTTAGGAGGACAGAGGGAACAGGGAAGCCAAGAGGTGGAATTGAGAAGTAAGAGTGTTCCAGGGATAGAGAATGGCCAGTGAAAAAGGCAAGGAGCTGGGACATAGATCATCTTCTGTAAGAAAAAGCAAGGAAGCCCATGTCACTGCATTGTACATGGAGGGCAATAAAATGTAAGATGACTGGAAAGGCAGGAGGAGCCAGGTTGTGAAGGGCTTTTAAAGCCAAACAAAGGATTTTCTGTCTGATCTAGGAGTAGCAGTGAGTTTATTGAGTAGAGGAGTGACATGGTCAGACCTGTACTTTAGGAGGATCACTTAGGTAGAGTTGTTGAGGATGGCCTGCAGAGTGACTCGGGGCAGGGAAGCCAACAAACAAACTGATACTGTAATTAAGCTGTGAGTGATATGGGCCTACACCATGGTGGAATGGAGAAAGGGATATGCAAGAGAGGTTTCAAAGGCAGAAACAAGTCTTAGCCACAGATTAGATATGTGGTGAGTGCCAGTAAGGAGCTGAGACTGGCATGTAGGTTGGGAAATGGAGGTGATGGGGAGGATGGCAGTAACCTCAACAGTAATAGTAGAAATGTTTTCTGGAGGAGACAGTTGGTGCTAACGAGTGTAATGCTGCCTACTGGAGGAATTATCCTTCTGGAAGTAGCAGGTGTTAGGGCTGCCTTGCCATTAGAGCAAAATCACTCCCACAATGTATTGTGTTAGCAAAATCTTTGAGACAAAAGGAGGGACTGTCTAAAAAATATCTGTGAAAGAGAAAACTTAGTTTAAGACCAGAACATATACTTTTTTGCCTCACAATCACTTACCAGCTTTATGTCAGTTGGGCACCATGTTTTATTTTGGTTTTTTTGGGAGGTTTTTTGTTTTTTGGGTTTTTTTGCTATGCAGTGGGGTTAAGTGATTTGCCCAGGGTCACACAGCTAGTAAGTATTATGTGTCTGAGGCCGGATTTGAACTCAGGTCCTCCTGAATCCAGGGCCAGTGCTCTATCCACTGTGCCACCTAGCTGCCCCCACACCATGTTTTAAATAAAGGAATAATTGTATAAAGCAGACCTAAGATCTCAATATGCATTCAAATTACATACCATTTTCTAAAAAATGGAAGTTACTGTACACATGGGTCTGATGTAGATGTATTTTATAATTGAGCATTTTAGGTTTACTGTTTCTGTCATAATAAGAAAAAAAAATCCGAGTTACTTCAATATTTGCTTCCTGTTTGTAAGTTCTTCAGGTCTATTGAATGTGCATGTGAACGTGTTTTACCATCACTGTTGAATAGAAAATATACATTGGGTAGCTTATTCACTAGTAGAATAGATTTGCCATTGATGCTTCCTTATATGAGGAAGCTGTGCATTTGTGATATAATTACTAGCTTCATAGGCTAGAGAAAAAGTTAATTGGACTATTTCAGTATCAAGCTTTTGACCTAGTTTTTCATTAAACACTTTGCCCAAGCCAACTGAACTAACTGACTGTGATGTTTAACTGATTATCCTTTTCCTGTTAGTATACTTTAATATTATGTCTGTATCATACCTGGAAAAGAGTTCAGAAACACTCTGAAAGTTCTTATTCCTGTCCCATTTAACACCTTGTGTGACAGTTAGTTTAATGCTTGCATTTAAAATTTCCCAGTGAATTTACAAAAAATTATCCTTAAACTGCTTTTTTGCATTTTTTGGAGGCATACATGTGAAAAAGAGAACGATATTTGTCTTCCTGCTTCACAAAGTTTGTGAGGAAAGACTGGTCTTTCTTTATTATAAATTTTCATGCTTTAAAAGGAGTTTTAGAAATGCTAAACAGTAAGTACATACATATAATAAGAGAATTTATTGACTAGGTTGTTATTCATCTTTATAACAATTTATTTCAGATGGAGTTTATCCAGAAATTTTCCCCTAAAGAAGCAGAAAATCTGCCTTTGTGGCAGCATATTTCCTTCAAGGCTTTTTCTCCTGAACTTAAAAGCCAAATAGCAAATGAAGTCACCATGGTGGGAATTGCACAGTGTAAGAAATGGCTAAGCAGCAGGCATACTTTGGGAGAACTTGAATCTGTGGTAAGAAAAGAGCTAGAAAGTGATTGAAATTACTCTTCAGCATCTTAGATTATTAAGAAATTCATGTATTTGCTGTTCTCTTGTTAAATGTAAATTATGCTCTCTTTTTGCCATTGACACAGATACAAGATAAAAATAAATTTAACACAGTTTATTCTGTGAAAATTTTTGATTGTGGATACTTGGTTATTCACCCCACAGTCACCACTCTTTTTAAAAATTTAACAAATGATCATTGAACAGTGGACCTAAGGTGACTGGTGGGTTTGACTTAACTGCATCTTCCTTCAAGTCTGTAGCTTTTTAGGATATCACCTCATAAAATAAGGGGCATTAAAGGGAGATCATTGAGACAATACAATTGTAGGTAGCTCTTCTCAGAAGAAGATGCTACTCAAAATCATTTAACAAAAAATTATTAAGCACTGTGTGTTATATAGTACCATACAAATGTTTAACTTGTAATTTAATATAATACACATTTCAATTTTTAGAATTTCCTAGGAACATAACAGAAATTATATAGTATTCAGTAAACATATTTAGTTGGTGTGTTTGTTAATTGTTCATTGCTCTCTTTATATGTAATTCCAGCAAGTCATGGGTTGGGGCACAATTAAAAGTACTTGCTTTATTGAAAAAAATGTTAAGTTCTTCCTTTATTTTAGAGTAAACTTTTTGTCATCTAATTAAAAAAGATTTAAATTTATCTAATTTTTCATTTGTTGACCAAAATTCCTATGATTAAAACATGATGGGTAGGTTCCTTCTAGTGACTGTGTACTCTGGTTTTCTAAAACTAAAAATGTTTGGGTTAAGACCAAAAAGTCTAACCAGCTGGTGACTTGGAAGTATTTTTTCCTGTAGAAATGGAAAATCATTGTAGAGATAATCAATATAATAAAGATGCACTCAAAATTTTAACTTGAAAAACATTTTGTTAATTATAGTATCTGCTAATATAAGTGATCAAAGTGTATTGTGCAAAAGTCATTGCTGCATTTGCTACATTTCCATCTTTTATCTCTCAATTACCTTTTCATAGCATAGTTGTAATATACAGTCATACATCTTAAGAGATTGAGTCAATCAGTCAGCAAAGATATATTAAGTGTCTACTATATGCCAGGCACTGGGAATACAAAGCTAAATATGATATAGCTCCTGCTCTCAGGGAGCTTACATTCTCTCAGAAGAGACATTAAAGATCATTTTTAGACTAGCCTCTTTACTTATATCTGAATGCGGGTAAATTGGAGTTTTGAGTTTTTTTTCATATGGAATATGGTTATATGTTGTGGTTAGTTTCTTTAGTAGTACTATAGGCATTTCAGTGCTTCAGTGATTGCAATTTATGATCTTATCATTGTAGCTATTTCCTCAACTGGTTCAACATCTATGTTTTCTCACTCCTGTGTAATTCTTGTCTGTAGTTTCCCATAAATCCTCTATAGAGGAACTATGTAATGAGCTGGAGGCTCTCCTTTAGGTCACTCCATATTTCACGAATGCCAGTATAACACTCAGACATTATCCACATTCTTGATATATGACCAGCCCATCTCTTTTTATGACTATACATATTAGTAACTATGTCTTCTGTGTCATTTCTTGAGCACAAGTCATTGTTGTTAATATGGTGTAATGTACTATGTATCTCTCTGTTGCCCTTTTGGGTTACCTGTAATTTTGATTCTTCAGAGCTCTGTGATTAGCAGGCATAGAACATCACTGAAAATATTGGTTTTGAAATATGGGCTTTTGTCCCAAGGGACAACTTGAGATCACTGAAAATTTAATTAATTTTACCAAAAAGAATCCAGTCTCCTTTCCTCCCCTTAATTCTGTGTCTATATCATTTGTCCATCTGAAAGCACCTGCCCAGGTTCCATGGATTGCTGGCCTCACTCAGTGGGTTGCAAGCATTCTACTTCCGAGAATCATACTTCATGTACATTGTCTGTTAAGTAGTCTCTTGTGCACAAGCCTAGGAAACCAACCACCACATCCATGTATCAGTGGTTATGTGGAAAAATGACTCCTGATTTCCAAATAGCTGAATTCCAAACGAACTAATGTAATACAACCTGTTTATAAGTTAGAGCCTGCTTGGAATTTCTTATGCTTGTTTCTAAAGAGAGGCTTGAGGTTTATGAACCATCTTAAAATGCATGCCATCTCTAGCTATTTATCTAGTCTTCTTAATTTCATACTAATAGAGAAATATGGTTTTTGTTTAGGAACATGAAACAAGGGTTTTGTGTTTTCAGAAATGGATAATTTTATCAAAGAAGTGACTGAAAAACATGCTTGGTTGTTTTTATTGCCTCTAGATCAGGGGTTCTTCACTTTTTTTCATACCATGGACTCCTTTGGTGATCTGGGGCAGCCTTCTCAGAAAAATGTTCCTAAATGAATAAAATAAAATACATAGAATTACAAAAGAAACCAGTTATGTTGAAATAGTTATCAGAATTCCCTCTTAATAATAATTATGAAGTTTTGTAAAGTATTTTGGCAGCCTGTTTGGGGGGACATACGTGGGTATTTTTGGAGTGTTATTTGAGGTGGTGCCTCTGATGCCAAGGTGATGAGGCTTCTGGGATTCTTACGAGGCTTTGACTTGTAAACCTAATGCTGTTATGCTGTCCTTTCTTAGAACGTTGCACTCTCTGCTTTGTTTACTGTATGTAATTCCACAAGTGAAGCTTTGGAGATGGGCCAGCAAGCAGGAGTCCTGGAAGCTGTGAGTCCGCTCTGGACAATCTTACATGTTAAACAGGTAAGGAAACAACTTAGCATTTCCTTGGATAATTAAACAAACTTCAGTTCTGAAAGAACAATTGTGTTGAATTTTTGCTTCCTTATGCCAATTTTGTCATTTGCTAGGTTAGATCTTCGCTAGGCTGGTGGCTTTCTAACAGTAGACTTTGCCAGGTACTGACCAGGCTTGGGGAGAAGAAGGGAAAGGATAGTCAACTTGCCCTCCCACTTCCCCCCCTGCAAATCCAAAAGACTACCAAGACCACCTGTGCTTGAGGAGAGCAGAGCCAACTTACTTTACTTGTTTGTAGGCTTGAGAATTGTATTTTGTGATGTGTTTTTGTTAAGAAAACCTTTGTGAATTAAAATAAATTTGAGAACCTGGATAGCCATATTTTGTGATGCTGCTGAACAGGCTGCTGTTAGGACATTCTTGCATTAATATTTTAAAATTTCAGATATTTCGGTATTTTCCTAATATAGCATTTTTTGGTTCCTAAAAACACCTTACACACCAGGGTTCTTAACCTGGGAGCATGGACTAATTTTCAGAAATATAATAATAACTGTACTTCAGTATAATTGGTTTCCTTTGTAATCCTATGTATTTTATTCATTTCAGAATATTCTGAGAAGTCCATAAGCTTCAGTTCCTGCTTTACATTGATGCCTCTATTCTTCATGAGACATATAACATACTTGTAGAGAAGAAAAATAGAATTTTAAAGAGAAAAGATAATATTGCCAAGTGGCAGACAAGACATACTTTTATACTTGAGAATTTACTTTATTTATTTAGTATGTTTATTTACTTTACAGTTTTGCCTTCTTTCCTATTGTGTATGTGTTTTTGTGTGGTTTCTTATGGAAAAAGATAAGCCTTTGATTTTTTTTTTTTAAAACACAAAGCCAACCATGTTAAGAGAGGTCACTTTTGGTGATATTCAATTGAGATACTGTGATTCTCTGTTGAGTTGCAGTAGAGAGCTGAATCTGACAGAAAAATTAATGATAGATTTTAACCTAATTGGATATTTAAAAAAATCTTTTAATCTCAAGACACTACTGCTTTAAAAAGAGAGTTTATTTGACTGTTCTGCCTTCTTACATTTTAGTTTTTTTATGGCTTTTCCCTGGTGAAACCAGATTAAATGTGAAGTGAAGTATGAATAACTTTTCTTCTCGATTAGCTGGAAATGCTGTAATCAATACTGTTGCATTCTGGTATTTGCTAAGGTCTCAAGTCAGCCTTATGTTCAGTGGACCCTCAGCCTTTTACTTCCACTCTTGGGATTTTTCATACAAGCTATAGAACCTCAGCTGATAAGTCAGGTAAGAAAATTATTCCTGAATAAATTGAGCTTCTCATACCTAGAATATTTCTAGGGAATTATTTTGGCTTCTACTAATTTAACAAGGGTTATTTTGAAGGATTTGTTTTTCACTTTATTTGGTTATACCATTATTGAACTATGTATAAACTGCATGGAGACTTATTCCTCAAATTATGGTTGCCTTGCTTATTCAGAGGTTAATTATCCTTTTTTTAATTTTCCCTTCTCTTTTCTGCAAGTCTTGAAGCAACTTCACAAAGAACCATTTTCTACATAGTTCTGTGAATGTCTCATCTCCCAAAAGCAATCCCAAGTCAGCTGTCACTTTTTTCCCCCACGACCTAGCAGTCAGAGGTTGCAGGTCATTTACCTATAATCTGGGGCAACTTCTGTGCTATGGTCTGGAATAAGATCAAATTGGATGTAGGTGACTTGTTTCTCTCATAGTTAATAGGGTACAGTAGGGGTAGAGAGATTTCAGGGCTTAAATGGCTATTTCTTCTGGGGAATCCTTGTAGAAGTGGATAAATTCTATTGCCATCTGGTGGTTTTAAGCTGTGGGAGATTATAAGGGAGGTTATGAGAGGGGCCCAGACCTTGCAGGATCTCTGCAAGGTATGATTTAGAAAGTACAAAAGGGCCTTAGAACCAATTGACACACACATAGAAATCTGTCCCACTAGATCAGGATCTGGTTTGAACCTAGAATAGATAATCCTTCAGTGAGTAACCTAAATGAGGCTTGCCAAAGCCAAAACTGAAATCTTCCACCACCTAGGAGAGACAAGAAGTAGCTTATATGGTTAAAGGACTGTACCTTAGTATTTAATAAAATAGTGAGACACAAGATATCTTCTGGAGAGGCCAATTATTGCTTGTTTCATGCTGACACATATATTGGGGAAGAAAAAGATGAAGATAAGTTATTTTATTACTTGTAGCTTTGGTTATAGGTTTTTTTTCTATGTAGTTGAAACTAATGACTAAGTTACAATAGGAAATTTACCTGTGGGCTTTAATTGAAAAGGATAATAGCTGATAATTATATAGAAAATTACATATATTGCAAAGCCTCATACATACCTTATTTGATCTTCACAGCATCCCTATGAAGTAAATATAGGTATTGTCCCTGTTTTAAGAATGAGGAAATAGAACCAGGGAAGTTCACAGAATCATAGAATTTTTAAGAGTGAGGAGGGACCTCAGCTGCCATCTAGTCCAGCCCATACCTGAAAGGAGTTCCTACTGTAATGTAACCCTACAGTTATCATCTAGCCTCTGTTTAAAGAACTCCAATGAAGAGGAACCCACTATTTCCCAAGACAGCCTCTTCCATTTTTAGACAGCTCTAATTGTTGTCGAGTTTTCCCAACACCAGGCCTAAGTTTTCCTCTTCGTATCTTCCACCCATTATTCCCGGTTCTGTTCTCATGAGCCAGACAGAGTAAGATTGATCCCTCTTCAGTTTGCCCTTTAGGTACAAGATGATAACTATCATGCTCCTCCTTATTCATCTCTTCCCCAGGGCTTCCTTTAGTTATTCATCATATGACATGGCCACTCACCATCCTGGTTACAGTCCCCTGTATATTCTCCAGCCTATCAATGTCCTTCCATAATTATGGTACCTAGAATTGAACATATTACTCTAGATATGATCTTATTAAGGCAGAGTACAGAGGGTGCAGTGAATAGAGTGCTGGGCCTGGAGTCAGGAAGAACTGAGCTCAGATCTGGCCTCAGACACACTTGCTGTGTAACCCTGGGCAAGTCACTTAATCCCGTTTGCCTCAATTTCCTCATCTATAAAAGGAGCTGGAGAAGGAAATGGCAAACCACTCCATTGTGTTTGCCAAGAAAACCCCAAATGGGGTCACAAAGAGTTAGACGTGACTGAACAACAACACAGAAGGACTAGGACCTTTTCTGAAAATGATGCCTCTCACTGCAGTCCAAGATTGCATTAGATTTTTGTCTGCTACGTCAACCACTGATTCATAGTCAACTTGTCCACTAAAACCCTCTCGTCACTTTTATATAAGCTGTTGTTGAATCATGCCTTTCCCATACTTGTGAAGTTGGTTTTTGGAACCTAAGTATAACACTTTATTTCTATTGCATTTCATCTTATTAAATTCATCCCAGTGTTCTAGTTTGTCAGGATCTTAATTGGATCCTGATTCTGTCATCTAGTGTATTAGCTATACCTCCCAGCTTTTTGTCAGTTTGCAAATTTGACAAATGTATCATCTGTGCCTTTATTCAAGTAATTGACAAAAATGTTAAACAGCCCTGATCCAGACCCAGCACCCTACAGCAGCATTCCACTGATCACCTGCCATGTTAACATTGAACCATTAAAAACATCTCTTTAATTCTGGTCATTCAGCCAGTTCTGAATTCATCTAATTGCCATATCATCGAGGCCAGCTTCTTCTCCTACACAAAAATATAGAATACTTTAAAGCACTTTAATGAAATACAGGTTAAACTAACTGCAGCTTTCCTCTCATCTACAATTTTAGTAATCTTGTCGGGAAAAAAAATTGTGCTTGTCTAACATGATTTGTTCTTTATGAAGGCCGCTTTCTTAGCTCTTTTTAAAACCTGACACCCTTTTCTAGATAATAAATTAAATGACTTGTTAATATTCATATAGATAAGGAACATCAGAGGCAGAATGCAAAATTAAGTCTCTCCTAATTCCAAGGTCAGCTCTCTTCAGTACATTGAGGTTTCTGTCTTCAATTATTACACATAATAAAAAAAAAAAACCTTTTTTCCTACATAGTTTATGCATGGTCCATTCTCTCACTTGTCCAAATGGAGTAGATTCTTTTTCTCAACTAGTATGTCTTAATTTAGTATCTTTATACTCTGGTTAGTAGAGAATTATCATTATAATATCTGGATTATAATTAGAATACAGGAAATTTCCAACTCAGCTTCTGTACATACAAACAACAGCATGGCCCAGTACTTGCAGGAACTCCCTTTACCCTTCTCTGTTCCTAATGCTTGTAGAGGTCATTGTAGATAAATTCTGGGCATCTCAAATTAAGTAAGAATGAATTTTCATGGAAAAATGTTATATAGCGTTTTAGTCTTTTCATATTTATTTACAATTTCTCTGTACCCTATCAAGTGGCCAGTTTGATTAAATGTGCCATATGATGCTGAAAGTGTCTATATACATACGTATTTAGATGTAACTAAAAGGCACCATGAGTCTTTTAGCTTTAAATTCTCCATCAGTTGGTTCAATTCCATATTTTCCATTTTGTTTATTCTTTTATTAGATTTGTGCAACTCAGAGAGGAACATTAAGGTCTTCTAGTATTATTATTATTATATTACTGTCTATGTCTTTTTGTAGTTCATTTAATTTTTCCTTTTTGAATTTGGATGCTATGCCATTTGGAGTGTATAGGTTTAATATTTATGTTGGTTATGCTATATAGTTCCTTTTAGCATAATGTAATTTCCATCTATATCTCTGTTTGTATTGTGAAATTTTATTTCTTCTTTGTCAGGTAGCATGATTGCAACTTCTGCTTTTTTCACCTGATGCATTGTAAATTTTGTTCTGGCCTTATATTGATTTTAAATGTGTTTCTTAAAGACAACAATTATGAGGTTTTGTTTTCTTGCTCTTTTTATTGGATTATTTAATCCATTTACATTTGAAATTCTGAGTTAAATTTATGTTTTCTCCTTTTGCTGTCTATTTTTTTTTTAAATTAGGGGTTTTTTGTTCCCCTTCCTCTTTTAAATCAGGACTTTGTCTCTACAGTTGATTGTGCTTAATCTGCTTTGATGCAACTTTATTCTCACAGACTTTCTTCTCCCTCCTTCTCTTCTACCCCTTCCCTCCAATTTGTTAAACCTTTACATAGTCTCGGAGTTTTACTTAATCTGTTGGTTTTTCTTTCTTTGTCTGCACCTTTTTCTAAGATGCACTTATTTACCTTATTCTCTTCATTAAATCTATTCCCTTTTCTATATTCAGAACTATTCTTTGATTCATAGTTGATTCACTAATTTATTCCTTCTCTAATCTCTTTGTGGTCCTCTGAAGTTTGAGCTCTCTAACCAGTTCTAACCATTTTCTCCAATATTACCTTTGTAGGTCTTTCTCCATCATCCCCCTTTTTTTTTCTGTTGTACTTCATTCTTAGAAATATCAATTCATGAAGGAAATGGTGAGGATAGAACCATTGCCCAATGGAAGAAATTGCCATGTGCCCGACAGCATGTTGTTTTATTCTATCCCCTGTTTGCCACATAATATCTCCTCTCTGTGTCCTCCAAATATTTTGTTCTGGTTGCCCCAGGAACTCTGATTTCCATTCTTCTATGGTCAAATGTTGTTCATGGAAGCACAGCTTTCTCTGAGAAAAAGATCTCCCTCTGTAGCCTAATCTCATTCTAAGTCTTTATCTTTCATTACACACATCTACTGCTTCTTGCATGGCAGTGCTCTTCAGTAGGACACACTTCCCACATTGGGATGAGATCTCCCATTTTATTACCCCTGTTTGAGTCCCTCCCTTTTGCCATCTCTCACATTGTCCTCTAGTCCCTCCTTTTGTTTACTAGAGACTACCAGAGTTATCTTCCCTTCATTGTTAACATATGGACTTGATTATGGTATGTCACACATTCCTCTAATCTTCTATCTCTCCTCTTCCCACATATCCATCCTCTGATACTGTGATTTCGTCCCGCAAAATACATTGATTCACTTAAGGGGTTATGAGGTTTAGTCCTTGGTCTAGACCTTTTATGCCTTTGTCTCTTCTCCTACTTCTTTAAATTTTGCCTTCATCTTTATCCCTTTGTGTGCTTTTTAAGAAATCATTTAAATGTCCTGTTGTTTGTATGTCAGTCTTTCTTTTTCTTTACTTTCCTTGGTAGTTGTATTTATTTACCTTTTTTGTGTTAGAAGTATTTTCAGATGGAATCATCTGCTCCCATCAGGCTTCTCTCCCCCTTCCCACCTCTAGCCTTCTCTTCCCCTCATCCACCCCAGTGCTTGAAATGCCTCTTTTTTAAAAAAAAAAACTGAATGTTGATGTTTTTTTCATTGATTAGGCTCAGGTTTGCAGGATTTATGCTTTTGTGTCACATTTTGAACTCTTGTGCCTCAAAATACATTATTCCTTCACTTCTGCAGTTTCTTGTGGGTGCAGAATAGTGATAGTCTTATGTTATTTGAATATCCTTCATATTTGAAGGTCTTTTTCCTATCCACCTGCAGAATTTGTTGTGATTGGAAGTGTTAAATTAATCCCACTATATGTCTTGGCATTTGAACCTTAGGGTCTTTTTTTTGAAGGCATTGTATGGATTCTTTTGATTGGTGCTTTGTTTTCTGTATTCAGAAAATCGGGGCAGTTTTATTTCCTTCATGAAGGTGTTCAGATTTTTGAATTTGTCATGTTCTTCTGAGATATCTGTGATTTTTAAATTATCTTGAGGCATTCTGTCTTCAAGAACAATGATTTTAAAATTCCCTGGAAAAAGGAAAAATCATTATACAATCCAAAGGTATAATATGCAAGAAATAAAGCTGGTTACAGGAGTGTATAGTAGGTTCTTTTTATGTTGAATATGGTAAAAAATACACAGTATATTTATATAAACATCTCTAAAATTTTATGATTAGGGACAGGAGTTTTATAGAGTACTACTACTTAAAATAACAAGATGAAATCCATATTTACTAGAAGTATTTCTATCACCAAGAGACCTTTTGTTTTTCAAGATTTACTTCCTGAATTTACTTAAACATCATATTCCCTTAGTATATTTAAAATATGATTTAAAACAATTCAGTTATCTACATCTGAGAAGCTGTATATAACTAGCATAATGTACATAATATATGTCATATATGTGTGTATATATTATTGTTTAAAGCTGTATAATTACATATATATATACATTATACATATATATTATATATTATACATATATACATATATATACATATATATACATATATATACATATATACATTATAAAATTATTAATAATTGTTCTATAATTTTGTCAGACTTCATAAAACAGATGTTAAGTTTAGAATTGATTGTTTCAAGTCTTGAGTGGTCTGTGACCATCTAAGGTTTCAGTATGTAAGTATTCTTAGGTCTTTTTTTTTTTTAAGGTGGTAACTCTGCAGGCTTCTTTACTTAAATTGGATCCTCCTGACTATGTCCGTTTGGCAATTCTGGATTTTGTGTCTTCTTTAGGGAGAATTTTTATTCCGCAAGCTATCCAGGTAATACTCTACAGCTCTACAGCTCTATTATTTCTGTGTTATTAAACCTTAAATTTTCCGTTACATTAATCATTGTTCTTAAGCCTTTCAGAGAAACAAATACATTTTTAAAGGAAATATTAAAACTTAAGTCAAATCAGCAAGAATTAGTAAGAGCGTACTGTATGCTGAACATTGTACTAAATGAAAGGGATACAAAAAAAGCCTGATAAGTAGACCTGAGAGTCATTTACATAGAGGTAACTATTTCACCCATCCCTAGGAGCTGATGAGATCACCAAATGGCAGATAACTGAGAAGACAGTTGGAAATACCAATTATAGAAGACCTTCACAAGTTTAACCACAAAAGTGATGAGAGATATAACATGTTAGCTAGTGGGGATTACTGGATCAAGGAGAGATTTTTGAGGATAGGGGAGATGTGAGCTTGTTAATAATTAATTATAATTATAGCTAGCATTTTCATGGCACTTTGAAGTTTGCAAAGCAGTTTTTAAAAATTATCTCATTTGAACCTCACAACAAATCTGGGAGGTAGGTACTACTGTTCTCATTTCACAGATGAGAAAACTGAGGCAGACAGAGAGGTTAAGTGATTTTCCCAGAGTTACATAGACCATAAATGTTTGGGGCTGATTTTGAACTCAAGTCTGAGGTCCAGCTGATCTATTCACTGTACCACCAGCTGCCTCCTAGCTATTTGTAGGCAGTAGGGATGTAGCCAGGGAGAGATTGAAGATTGTTGAAAGAGTGGGATTGATAGTAGGTAGCTGGAGAAGAGGGGATGGGAATTCCTTTGCCTGTAGAGGGGTTTGCTTTGGCAAGAAGGGCCGCCTTTTCATGTCATACATAGGTGAAGGATGAGATGTGGCACAAGGCGTATGAGTGATGTGAGATAAGGGAAGGAAAGGAGTGGGAGTCCTCAGTCAGTGGCCTGAATGTTTTCAGTCAGATATGAAGGTGGGGGTAGGGCAAGCCGTATAAGGTTTGAGGAGGGATGAGAAGGCTTGAAAAAGACATTGTAGTTAGTGGAATAGTCAGTTACTTAGGGAGGTATACAAGGATTGCCTTACACCAGTGAGGTCCTAGGTGCAAGTTATGTAACATGAAATTGTAATGGACCTGGTCAGCAAGGTTTTGTTATTTTTTCCCCCCAATATTATTCAGCAGAGAGTAAGTAGAAGCAAAGGCAGCAGATTGTATAATTTAAAGCCCCTCAGCATGGCAGGATAGACAGTAGGGTAAGAGGACAAGGGAGTCAAGAAAAGTAGACAGGGCCAAGTTGAATTAGTTCATCAAAGGGTCAAGATGGGGAAGGGAAGAGTGTTCAGCCAATGTAATAGTGATGGCCTGGGAAAGAAGCAAAGGGTTAACAGTTATTTTCTTAGTGCAGAATGTATCTAAAAGAATGAATAATTTAATAGTGTCTATTGACTTAACTTCTAGGACCCTAGCACATTCTGGGCTTTGGATAATTAAATGTGTTTTTGGATGCAAAAGTCACCTTATTGGAATAGAGTAAATTTCTTTTTTTTTTTTTCTTTGGCTGGGCAGTGGGGTTAAGTGACTTGCCCAGGTTCACACAGCTAGTAAGTGTTATGTGTCTGAGGCCCTATTTGAACTCAGGTCCTCCTAACTGCAGGGCTGGTGCTCTGTCTGCTGGGCCACCTAGCTGCCCCGAGTAAATTTCTTTTTCTTTAGTATAATGTATTATATCAAATGAGCAAGCATTTATTAAGTGCCTTGTGTGGTCCACATACTATGCCAATTATTGGAGCTACAAAGAGAAGCAAAAAAACAAAACAGTTTTTTGCCCTCAAGGAGCTTACAGTCTAACGAGGACAACCTGCCAACAACTATGTACAAATCAAGCTAGGTGAAGGATAAATTGGAGGTCAGCACAAAGAAAAGGTACTAGTATTAAGGGGGAATGGTAAAGCCTTCTTATAAAAGGTTGGATTTTACCTGGGACTTGAAAGAAGCCAGGAGGCAGATGTGAGGAGGGAGAGAATTCCAGCCTATGAAAATGCCCTTTAGGAGATGGAGTGTCTTGTGGAAAAAACAGAAGGAAGGCCAGTTTCACTGGATCACTGAGTTTTTGGAGGGATGTAAGATATAAAGAGAATGGAAAGTAGGAAGACACCTAGTTATAAAGGGCTTTAGAAGCCAGAACTCTGTATATTTAATCCTGGAGGTCATAGGGAGCCACTGGAGTTGATTGAATGGAAGGGTGATCTGGGCTTTAGAAAGACCAGTTTCACGTCTGAGTGGAAGACTGTAGTAAGGAGAAATTTCGGACAGGAGACGACTTGAAGGCAGTGGGAGTTGTCCAGGCAGGTGGTGAGGGCCTTCACCAAGGCGCTAATGGTTTCAGAAGAGAGAAGGGGGTATATACAAGAGCTGTTACAAAGGTAAAAATTATAGGCCTTAGCACTAGATTGGATATGGGTAAGAAGAGTGAGGAGTCAGGATTAACGTCCAGTTGCAAGCCTGGTTGACTGGCAGATGCTGGTCCCTTTGACAACCTGTTTTTTTGTAGGTCCTTAGAAATGAAACAGGTAAAGAGTCTGTGTTGGATGAAAAATATTTTTCTCACCTTGTCTTGACCTAATTTCACTTTCACTTGACCTAATTTATTTGATTTAAGGTACTCTTCAATCCCTAAGACCAGAATTGAAAAGATGTGAATTCCAAAGTTTATATCCATGCATAGCTGTCAACATATTTGACTAAAAAAATTATTTGTTTCACCTTTAATCCAAATGCTCTAAATGTGTCAGTGAGAGAGAGAGTGTGAGTGAGTGAGTGAGAGTGTATAAAGGGCTTTGAAGAGCCTTCAAACGTACTGTAAGTTGTGAGTTATTATTAAAGAAAATAAATTTGAAGTTGAGGCTCTAGGGATGTTTTTCTAATGTTGCATAGAATTTGGTAGATCTCATTATCATCTGAGGCAGTTGTACTTTATTCTTATAATTGAAGAGGAATATCTTTGTTTCAAAAAAGCAACAGATTTTTTTTCCCCAAAATTTTTTTATTTGTTATTATTTGTTTATTTTATTTGTTTCTAGTGAAGGTAAAAATTCATCAGGGCACAAAATTCTCTATGATTCTGGGTTATTAGATGTTTATGTTAAAAGTTTGGAATAGTGAGAAAATGAATTATAGAATATTTTAAAAGATTTTAGTATTTTTAGCCAGCGTAAGAATTAAGCTTATAAAGTACAATTAATTACATACTTACATTGGATGTTTTACTTTGTCAATGTGTAGTGGTGTTCCCTGCAGAGATTCCAATCACAAGGCTTTACTGCCGGGCCATCCTGTGCAACTTTTGGTCTTGCCTGCCTGTAAGTTTGTCATTGGGAATCTTCCAAAAGAGCTAGGGAACCTTCCTTGATTTCTCTACACATTACAAGAATACTAGTGGTATGCATTTCCACAGGTTATCCTTATCACATGACCAGTCCATCTTTTTCCCTCATATATTTCTTTGATGACATCCCTTTACTCTGCTACTTTGGAATCTCTTGTTTGAAAATGTTGCAGTTTACTCTGGCCCTTCATGCCTTTTGAAAATAAAAATAATAAAACATAATCCATTGTTGATCTTACATTAGCTGAGGTCTTTTTAATCCCTTTGTGTAATAAGCTCCTCTCTTCTTGCAGGAAAAAGTTTTACCGAGTTTGCCTTCCATTTTTACCTTGCTGCTAACTGATAAGAGTTGGCTGATAGAACAGCATACCTTGGAGGCATTTACAGACTTTGCAGAGGTAACTATAAGACTAGTCTAATTGGGTGAATTCACTATTATTTTTTATTAAACCAAAAAATAATTACTGTAATGTATGAGAACTTTCTGTCTTCAGTAACTGCTGGGCTGTGCATGAACCTTAGCAGTACCAGTTTCTGCTCCTTCATTTAGAGCATAGCGCTAATTAGACTAAAGTTGTCATTAGTTAGGTCTGGTTCACTTTCTGAGATAAATATTGTTCCATGGCCACAGATTGCAAGGCTTCTTGCATATAAAAACTTTTGTCCATAAAGGCTACCAGAGGTGTGAATATGATTAGCCAATAGCAACTTTATCCCCTTAAGAAGAACAATTTTGATGGGGCAGAGCCAAGAGGGCTGAGTAAAGGGAATATTTTTTCCAACCTCTCCTTACATTCCCCTCTAAACAACTTTAAAAACTATATCAAATCGAATTCTAAGCAGCATAATAAACAAGCCAGAGTGAGCCATTTTTCCAACCCAGGACAACTTAGAAGGATAGAAAGAGAGGTCTGCAGCATGGAAGTGGAGGCTGGCCAGAAGTGACCCCAGCAGTGGGCCTTGGAGTTGGAAGCAGTAACAGCAGCAGGAGCAGTACTAGGAGCACTCGGCGTGCAGAAATGGCAAGGGGATTGAACACCTGATCAGAAAGTGGGCACAAGACTTGACTACATTTGGCAACTCCCTTAACCATTATCTGGTTCTGGGTTGCATGACTTCCTATGTATAATGGGTATTATATATTGCTTGCCTTCTCACTGAGTGGCAGAGGGGGTGGAGGGCAGATGAGAAGTTGGAACTGAAAGTTATTTTTTTTTAAAAAGCGAGATATAAATATCAACTTTTATTATATGTTAAAAAAGAGCATGTTCCAATAATGATTGACTAGTGAAATTATTTTATCTTGGAATAGATTGCTTTTCAAATGGAAACATTGTAAGTTTTATTATTCTCCTTCAAATTTTACTAGCTTTAAGACCATCCATTGTTCATTTAATGCAAGGATGTTGTTATTCAGTCATTTCAGTTGTGTCCAACTCTTCATGACCCCATTTGAGGCTTTCTTGGCAAAGATTCTGGACTGTTTTGCCATTTCCTTCTTCAGCTCATTTTACAGCTGAAGAAATTGAGGCAAACCGGGTTAAGTGACTTGCTGGGGTCCCACAGCTAGTAAGTGTCTGAGGCTGGATTTGAACTTAGGAAGATGAGTCTTCTGGATTCCAGGCCAAGTGCTCTATCTACTGTGCCACCCAGCTGCCTGATGCAGGAATAGAGAGCCTGGATTCTACAGAACCACTGACACACATTAAAGGCCCTGTGCAAGGAAACAGCAGCTTAATTGATGAGGTGCCATTTAGTTGAAAGGTTGTGTAATGTAAAATTATTCAAATGTGCATCAAATAATACATTTATTTCCACATGTCATTTATGTCACAAAAGGGAGGTAAAAAGGAACCGAAGAACTTCCTTGAAAGCAGAGGTGGAACCTTAAATTAGTGTCTTTATAAATCTTATAGCATCAACAGTGCACACAAGGAAAACTTAGTAAGTGGTGTTTGAATGAAGAGAAAGAATGAGAAAGACGTTCATTCAGTAAGCATTTATTAGTTGCTTTCTGTGTATCAGGGCCTTTGCTAGATGTTAAGAATACAAAGGCAGCAAAGTTTCTGATGTCAAATAGCTTATATGAAGTCATATGCAATATGTAAATAAAAAGGGAAAGACATTTATAGAAAAGGGGTTATTGCACCGTTTCAAGGCCTTTTTAGACATGATGTCCCCCCAACACAAGTAATTTCAAAATTGTATTATGAAAACAGTTTTATAACCAATGAGATTACAGATCCTTAGTGTGACATGAACAATTACCTGAATTACAAATTGAACGCTAACACTTGAACCCCTGATAGTGTTAATTGTCCTATGTGTCAGTCTGCTTTTTTTGTTTATAGCATTTTTTTAAAGAGCTCAGTGACCCTTGTAACATTATTTCCCCAATGTGTCTTTATTTCTCCAGTTGATGCTGTTAGGCAGGTGTTCCTATTTAATATGGCCACAGAACTGGTATCCACTAGTGATGGGCCTTGAACCCAGGGCTTCCTGATTTCCTTTTTATGTATTATTCCATGCTGTTTCTTATGATTTGTTGTAATACAATGATAAGGGTACTGATAACTTATTTAAAATATTTATCAACAGGGAACAAATCATGAAGATACAGTTCCACAGTGTCTTAATTCTGAAGAAACCAAGAACAAGGTTATATGCTTTCTAGAGAAGGTATTATATTTATAGAGTCAAAATATAGGCCTATTTTGTGTTCACTTTTATATAAACTTTCTGTGAAATATTATAAATGTAATAGCTTGAAGGTTTCCTAAAAGTTAAATTTTTGTTGGTATAATGTATGCCTGCTTACCACTTTATTTGTATTCTATTTTATAGGACCATATTTTAAAAAAAAAAAAAACAAAAAAAATGAGTTTTTCTTTGAAATCCCCAAATATTATTAGACTCTTCTTTGTTCTAGATTGCTTCTTGTATTCTTTCCATTTTCTTATGTTCATAATAATTTTACTTTTTCTGGAAAATAGCTCATCCATAGTCTCTTTTTCCAGTGTCATTTGTTCCTTCTTTCAGCAAGGCATGGCAGCTTATTGGCTGTGGGAGATAAGAGATAGGAAGGAGTCAAGGATTGACCCTAGGGTTACAAAATAGGGTGCCTGATAAGATAGGCTTCCGTTATCTTAATGCCTGTCAGTTGATTCTTATCCCTATGTATCCAGCCCTAATCTCTTTCCTGAATTCCCTCCATTCTTGCATTTCCAGTTGCCTGCTGGAACACTCCATGTCTTATAAATATTTCAAATGGATTTCCTCAGCTTACTCACCAAAATCTCCCCTCCTCCACATTTCTCTCCTTTATCCCAGTTTATAATCATAATTTTATGTCATGATCTATAACTCTTCTTTCTCTCTCACCCCCATAATCCAATCAGCTGCCAGGCTTTGTCAAATCTTCTTCCACAATGTCTCTTCTATCTTTCCAGTTCTTTCTACTTTCATGACCACTACCTTGGTTCAAGTCTTATTGCCTCCTGCCCAAACTATTGTAATAGCTTTATAATCAGTCTCTCCTCTGTCAGTTTTTCCCCTTTCCAATCAGTTCTCCACTCAACTTTCAATATAGTCTTCCTAAGGCAAAGATCTGATCAAAAAAGTACCCTTGGTCAAAAAAGTCCAGTGTCTTAATGACCCTCCAACCCACCTTTCTAGGCTTATTTCACATTCTCCTTCATACACTCAGCATTCAAGATGGTGCCTCTGAGCATTGACAAAAGCTGTCTTCTTTCATTTTTCTAGGCTCAGGTCAACTCAAGGAAGTCCCGTTTTCTCAGTGATGCTTTCCTTGATCTCTGCCATGTTCTCCCTCACCCAGCTGTTAATCTTCTTTCCCTCCTAGAGTTATATTCCCTTGTAACAATGTTTTTCTGTGTAGAGGTGTTTTTTTTTCTCCTTAGGAAGAAAATCAAGATAGTTTCATTTTTGTCTGTGTATCCCTTATGCCTATCAGTGTCTCATGCATAATAGGCACTTAATAAATTATTCATTGTATTGAATAATGAGAGACCAATTTGATTTTGAAGGTAAGTGTGGTGAAAGAATAGATTTCATGTAATTTGTACTTGGGTTGTCCTGAAAACTTTTCTGGTTGAAGACATACTCTTAAGTTGTATGATACCATAATGTGGGTAAGCATGAAAGATGAGTAGGTATGAAAAAATAATCCTTTTTTACTTGTATCCGAAATGTAACATGCCTAGTTCTTTTCCTTTGTGTCTATAGTGTCTGTTTCCCCCCCGCCCCAAGAATGTATTATATAAAATGCATTTAATAATCTATAGACATTTTCTTAATACAGCTTTAGAAGAAATTACTGAAAATTATTTGGTCTGGATTTCTGGAATACCAGATATTCTCATGGCAACAAAGCAATACCTCTATCTCTTCTGTATTCTTCTTGGTCCAAATATGCCTATTAATGCAATTTTTTTCATCCTTATAATTTTTTACAAATCTAAATTCAGCCCAGGCTTTAATCTTCATGATAATATTTTTACCCATCCAGTACCTTTCTTTTGTATATACCTTCATTATGTATTCCCCTTCTTTTGTACATAAAGTTTTCATCTTAGCTCATTGGTGACCTTTCACTAAGACCTACAGTCTCCTTAGATGCTTTCTCCTTTTCTTCCTCTTCGGTATTTTTTACAGCTTAGTTTTCAAACTTTCATTTCTAAGACTTTCACAGTTCTTCTGAATTTATAAATATCTGCTTTCCCAAAATTTAAAGAATGTTGAAACTCAGTGCTAGGAAGGCCCTCAAAGTCACCCAGTCCAAATTTTGAGAAAACACCAGTCTAATGTCTATTGCTCTAACAAATGGCCATCCAGCCGCTGCTTAAAGACCTTAAGTAATGGGGAACGTGTCTCCCCTTATGAGGCAGCCCATTCCATTTCCAAACAGTTCTTAACATTTAGAAGGTTTTTCCTCAGATTGAGTCAAAATATGTTTCCCTGAACCATTGGCTGTTTGGTCATTAGGATTAGAGCAGGACAGGCTTGAGTCGTCTTCCGTATAACAACCCTACCTTCTACCTTGACATTAGGATGACACATTTGACTATGCTCAGATTCCCTTCCTTGAAGTCAGGTAGTCTGAGATGGAGTATCACATACAAGAAACAGCAAGGAGGCCCAGCTGCATAAAGTGTGTGAGGGGAAGTAATAGCACTAAAGTCTAAACAGATGGACTAGAGGCAGCTCATGAAGATTTTAAATGCCAAACAGGAATTTACCTCAGAGTCCCAGTGAGTGACTGAAGGGCTGTCAAACTGGCAGCTCTGTGGAGGATTGACTAAGAGAGGGAGAGACTGGAAATAAGGAGAGTAGTTAGACAACTGGAGGGGCAGAGCTAATGAGACTCTGATCTGGGAGGGAGCCACAGGAGTGAAAGAGATGCAGACCGCTTTTGCAAAGTCATGGATAGCCATGTTTCTGGTTTTGACATAGTGCATTCTTCTACAACCCTTCTGCTATCTCTGATCTTCTTAAACTGTTTTTTGTTTTTTTAGTTTTGAGTCCCATCTGACAAGGTCTTACACAATCATAGTCACTTCAGAGATCATCTAGTTCAGCCCCTTTTTCTCAAGCTTGAATCACCCCTAATCTCTGACAGTTGGTGATATGATACTTGCTGTGTGTGATGCATTGCACCAGGCACCTTGATAATGTAGTTAACTTTTCTTCCATCCTTTGTCATTTCATTCGGCACCATTAAAAATAAACATACATGTATGTATATTAAAACCTTATCTTTTATTGTTTGACTCTTACATTGAATGGTTCCTGTAACAGGCTATATGTGCTTATGGTGGGTCTTTGTGGTCTTTCCCGCAGACTAGAATGGTAGATGAAACAGCACGTGAGAGAGTGTACAGGATGAAGCAGGAAAAGCAAGTCTTAAATGGACACTTTGTTAAAGTAAAAGTTGAAAGAGAAAGATGTTTCTCAACTTTACAGGTATGTGCTTCTTCATTCAAACTTTTCATTGGTCAGAGGATGTAAAAATTTTGAACAAGGACAAGTACCACTAATGGTGCTAAACAGTAAAAAAGGTAGCAGATCTGTTTCACTAGCCACAGACCCTTTCACTTGCTGCTCTTCACGTAGAGCATTTTTATATAGTTTAGCGACAAAGAAGAGCTTCTTAAGCATGACTTAGCAGTTCAGGCTCCTTAGTCTGTGATTTTTTTTAAATGAGAGTTATAAAATACTCCTGTACTTATTATAGTGGAACCTTTTTAATCATACTTCCTTACCATCAAGCACTAAAAAGTTTAATCATTGTACTTCCCATCTACAGTGCTATAGGGAACATGAAACTTCCCCACGCTCACTATAGTGAATATTTTTTTACATACTGATGTCAATAAGTAGTTATATATTATCAGTCTACCATTATTCTAATTAAAATTTTGCACAATCTTTGAAAAAATATCTTTTATAGGAAAAATCTAAGATAGCTTATTTCTTTGGCTTTCAAAGATAAACTGTGTAGTATTTTTTATATATTGATGCTGCTTATATTCATATATAATATATTGTATATATAAATGACCAAACCAGCTGTAATTTTGCTTCTAATGTTTCACTGTCCAAAGTTAAATTATAGCTTATATGAATTAAATTTTAATACTTTTTTGAAATATTAAGGTCAGTTAGAGCCAAGTGAGTAAAACTATTGAAAACAGGATTACCCAGTTGGTTGTGCCACTATAAAGCAATGGGATTGGATCGGGATCAAATCTTATCACAATAAATTTTACAAGCCTGTCTCCAAGGTGCTATTAACCTCTGAATTGCCAGTTCTAATGGCCTTTTTCAGTCTTCATCATTCTTGACCTCAGTTGCAACCACAGACACTATTAATCCTAATTTCCTGGATAATTTCTCCTTTCTAGGTTTTAATGACACATTGTCCGAGTTCTCCTGCTTGTTTAACCTACCATTCAGCTGCCAAAATGATTTTCCTAAAGTGTAGGGCTAACCATCTCACTGTCCTACTCAGTAAGAGCTCCCTATTATCTTTAGGATCAGTACACTTCTCTTAGGCTTTTAAAGCCCTTATTAATACTGGACTACTTATTCCTCAGACACTCCCCACCTCTGAGCCTTTTGCTGTATATAATGTGTATGTTTCCCTCATTAGAATGTGAACTCCTTCTGTTTACATTCCTGCACGGAAAGATGATATTTATAACTCATGAGAACTTTGTTAGTATTAGGGTAGTTGGAGGGAAAAAAATTATATGTATGTATAGATAGATAGATAGATAGATAGATAGATAGATAGATAGATAGATAGATAGATAGATAGATAGATAGATAGATAGAGGGCTGAGGTGAGTTGAAGTTTAAGGGGTCATATCTGGAGAATAAAATTAAGGGATGAGAGAAGATTATACTAGGAGAAGAAGAAAGGGAGAGGTAGAATGGGGTAAATTATCTCACAAAAAAACAGAAAAGAAAAGGCTCTTACAGTGGAGGGGAAATGGGGGAAGGTGAGAGGGAATGAGTGAATCTTATTCTCATCAGATTTGGCTTAAGGAGGGAATAACATACACATTCAGTTGGGTATGGAAATCTGTCTTACCCTACAGAAAAATAGGGGGAGAAGGGGACAAGAGAGCAGGGGGATGATAGAGAGGAGGGCAGATTGGGAAAGGGGGTAATCACAAGCAAATACTTCTGAGGAGGGACAGGGTCAAACGAAAGAATAGAATAAAGGGGGGGGCAGGATAGGATTAAGGGAAATAGAGTTAGTTTTTCACAACATGTCTACTATGGAAGTGTTTTGCATAACTGCACATGTACAACCTATATTGAGTTGCTTGCCTTTTCAGTGAGGGTGGGTGGGGAGGGAGAAAATTTGGAACCCAAAGTTTTTAAAACATGTTTTAAAAAAATGTTTTCACATGCAACTGAGAAATACAGGAAATGGGGTACAGAAGTCTATCCTGCCCTGCAGGAAAATAGAAGGGGGGAAGAGATAGAAGAGAGGGCAGACTAGGGAAAGGGGTATTAAGAATGCATGCCATCTTGGGGTGCAGGGAGGGACAAGATGAGGAGAAAATTTGGAACTCAAAATCTTGTGGAAGTAAATGTTGAAAACTAAAAATAAATAAATTTATATTAAAAAAAAAATGTGAACTCCTTGAGGGCAGCCCAGTGTTTAATAAATGCTTAACTTCACTGATTTTACTATTTATGGCTTGAGAAAAGTGGATCATTGGCTGAAGTTTGAATATGACATTTTTGTTATAATTGTAAAAGCATTTAGGAGAGGGGTAAGGACTGGACCTGTGATTTCATTGGGATTAAGGAATTCCCTCTCTTAAGGTAGATTGGCACCTTCTCTGTAACTTACTTGCCTTCTTAGGTCACTTTGACAAATATTGGCTAAGGCAAGACTTGAATCCAAGTCTTCCTAGCTCCAAGGAAAGTTAAGTTCTCTCTCCTCTACACTATTAATAAACAGGCTTTGACTTTTATTATAATGAAGCTGCATTCTAAAATGAATAGATAGATATGATAATCCTCATTCACAGCCCTGTGCCAAGAGAATACGGCAGGAGTTTCCCCTGGAAGACGAGTTCAGGTCAACACTGCAAACAGCAGAAGGCGCCTTAGAAGCAGTCCAGTTATTGCTGCAAAGATCTCCTGCCCCTGACTGGCTAACAGTGAAACTAGAGGAGCTACAAACGAAGATAAATACATTAAAAAGTTGTGCACAGGTAGGACTTTAACATTCAGATCATGTAAAATGAGTATTATCTTGATTGTATTGTGGATGTAATTATGTATGTGTTTTATAATACGCAGCTGAAAATAGACTTGAAAATATTATTTATTGGTCACGTTTAAAGAATAGAAGTGATGTTCTCATTAAGAACTTTGGTGTCTTTTAGAACAGTCCACAAAAGGGCCAGGTTCACATAGGACCTCATCATATAGCTGTACATATAAATAAATAAGTTGCCCAATTATCTGAAATAATTCATCCAAGCTCTAAGGGAGCCATTAACAGTGGGACTTATTCTTCTGGCTATAGGAAAAAAAAAATGGCACAAAATTAAGTTAGAAACTAAAATTTTTGTATTTATTATCTTCAGTTTTCTAGAATTGTCCTGGAAAAATAAAAAATACAACCTTTACTTTCCACAGCCACTTGATCTTCAGGGAATCTGGCCTCAGATACAATAGGTCCTTTCTCCTGGAATCCAGTGGTGTGAACTTTATTTTCACCCATGGCTTTTAGCATAGGTCTCAGTTTCTCCACAGCAGTTGGCACAAACTGGGAAAAAGGCTTCCTGGTACAGGAAAAATAGGCTGTTTGGGTCATCATGACCTCTCTGTTAGGTGCCTGCTGTTGAGGTAATAAGTTGTAAAACCAATACAGAAAATATTTCTGGAGTCCACATCATGCTAGTTGTCACCAGCTACTATCATCTTCTTCCCAATTTAATTCGTCTTCTTCTCCCCAGCCTTCAGCTTCTCCCTGCAACGAGAACACGTGAAATTAAGTACTTTCAGAAGAACTGAATGGGCCACACTTTACTCTTATATTTTGGAGGCAAAATATAACTTGACATTGTATAAAAACAAGATAAACCTTAACAACTAGGACTGAAACTCTGAAACCTTTGTCTCTTTCCAAGGTTAATAATACCACTAAACCTGAAAAAATAACAAGGTATGTAAAC
Source organism: Phascolarctos cinereus (assembly GCF_003287225.1). Lineage (NCBI taxonomy): Eukaryota > Metazoa > Chordata > Mammalia > Diprotodontia > Phascolarctidae > Phascolarctos > Phascolarctos cinereus. Next base: position 418,536,355 of record NW_027555958.1, on the reverse strand, counting down.
TTAATTTTAGAGACTAGTTTTACTTTCTGATCAACTTATCTCAAGCACATTGATTAATGAGCTGCAATAGTAAACTTACTAATGACAAAAGCATATCTCTTTAATTATTTAGTCCTTTCCTGGCCTAGGATAAATCAAGCCCATTTTGTTATCTTTGACCACTTGATCTATAAAAAAGCTAACTATCATTCGATGAGTGTCTTTTCATGCAGACATTTATGGATACCAAAGCAGACTGGCTTGAGCTGCTATGGAGAATGAATGAACAAGAAAATCATTGCATTCTGGTTGATAACTGGATCATACCATGCTGACAACTCTTTCCATATTTTAAGTCTTCAGTGTTCCTTCTTTTAATTCCTAAATTCAGTTTGTTTTCTCCATTAACATAAAAAGCAAACTCCCACCCACTTGGCTCAAACCATTGATTCTAACAGCAAAGTTGGTTTAAATCAGTTCATGTATGCACACCTGGTGTGAGAATCCTGGACCAGTAAAGTTGAGTACAGCTTGTTTTACCAAAAGGGTTAGAGGAGAATTTCCTTCCAACACCCTATATAACTTAAGAGGAAACAAACCTCACCTCAGTAGCTTCAGTTGCAGCAAATTTTGATGAAAATTGCAGAGTAGGTGAGATGTCATTGTTGGGAGCTCTCCTCTCTGTCCTCAGTTCAGGTAAGATTAGGAAAGCTTCTGAAGGCTTAATTTCTGGGATCATATCAGCAAACCAGTCCAACTCAGGATCTTGTATTGGTTTTCTTTTCACCTGAATAGTGTATTCTTCTCCTAAACCAAACTCTGATGGAGCTTTAAGGGACCTCTCTTGTGGCAATTTTGTTAGTTTTAAATCATCCCAGCTTCCCGTGGGGTCAGCCTTTAGGGGTGGGTTCACTTTTAGAGTCTTGGTCTCTTCTTTGTCTAGAGGAAGGACAACAGGATCTTGCTTCTGCTCTCTTGCAGTATTGGGCCTTGCTGTGCTAAGGCCATTCCCTGGAGATGCTTTAGGATCAGTAGGCTCAAAATTATCCCAACTCTCCTCCGGAGTCAAATTAGTAAAATGAGGCCTCGGATCCTCACATGATTCTACAGGCCACATCTGTATGCTGACCATCTGGTTCTCAGAGGGCTCTTCAGGCTCACTCCAGTCTGGCCATTCCTCTCCTGATTTTTTAGAATTTGAGGGAGAGTTTGTACCATCACCTGAAGCACTTCTTATTGGTGGGACTCCATTTATGGAGAGCTGAATAGGCTGAGATGCCTCTTCACCTGTGGGAGAAATACAATTATAAAGGTAACCCAGGTTTGGCTTTAAATGAGAGTATGTGTCAAGGGTTTCTTTACAAGGAAAAGTATAAGAGTAGTTCATATCTGATGCTAGAAGCTGTTCTGGCAACAGACCTACTCTCAATGCTGCAGCTGAAGAAGCTGCCTGGAAAAAGGAGAGGCAGGGGCAGCTAGGTGGCACAGTGGATAAAGCTCCAGCTTTGAAGTCAGGAAGATCTGAGTTCAAATTCGACCTCAAACACTTGACACTGTGTAACCCTGAGCAAGTCACTTAACCTTGATTACCTCACAAAAAAAAAAAGAGGCAGCATGAATGCAACTACAAGGAGTATGGCACAATCCCAGGTTCAAATTCCAGCTTTACTTCATATTGCCTATGGCTAAGTAAGTTAATTTCTGTTGTTTCCTTGTCTGCAAATGAGGGATGTGGAGCTTCAAAGTCCTTAATTCTGTGTTCTAATGAAATAGTACGATAATAAAATACCCAGTTCAAGAGCATCCTATAAATGAATACAGATCTAGTCTCCTTGCAAATTATAGGGAAATGGCTTTATGGATGTCCTCTGTACCTTTGGGAAAGAAAGAAAACTGTCTAATAACTGAGCAATTAGGATGTTCTCTTTTTCTTGCCTAAATGCTAAACAGCTATAAAAATAAATTTAACCTACATACCAGCTTGTAAGTTCCTTTATTACCACCATTACCATGGCATGCTGGAAAAAAAAGGCAGTGAGCTAGACACTGAGGTCATTCAGTAAAAATATTTTGAGGGTTCTTTTCTGAGGGCGTAGTATGATTCTAAAAAGGGTAACAAGCAGAAATAGGAAACTACACTTTTTAAAAAATGTGTAGTCCATAAATTAGAAAACCTTCACACTTTTGTAGAGTGTTATTCTTGACTGTTATAAGCCTAAAATTTTAGAACAACATAGCCAGGACCTCTAAAAGCAATCCTGGTCAATTAAAGAACTATGTATGTCTTTGCTCTTTGAGTAAGTAAGGAATCCTAACAAGTGACAGCTGACATTTGTACGCTTGTCAGGTTTACAGACTCCTTTCTGCTTATTCCTGTGATCCCTTAAAAAAAGCCCCAGTCTAATGGAATCAGCCCACTATCAGAAGCAGTGTCACTTCCTTTTTACAGAGAAGGGAAACTGAAGTTCATCAAGAAGTTCAGTAAATTGTCCAAGGTCAGTCATCAAGAATGAGAGCAGACTGGTGGTGTTTCTCCTATGTAAGAGGTGACTGCTCAAGTGAACAGTGGCGGACAAGAGTACGCTTTTGATACGTATTGGGGAATCATCTCAAGTATTTCTCATCATCCCAAAACCTGTCTGTATTTTAGGGCAGAAGACAATGGTTGTTCTTTAAAGTATTAAGTTTTCACTTGAACCATAGTCCGTTGACACCAAGGAGTTGAAAGCAGTTTTCTTAACCTTCCTGAGGGAAGCCAAAGGCAGCTACACAAGGAGTGCTTTTTTCCTCAAGAACATTTAGCGTAAAGACACTATGGACCTTCTAAGGACTCCACTCCATATTATCTTTCATTTATTACCTTCTGAAGAAACATCAGCTGTTTTTTTGAAACTTGGTGCTGTGCATTTGAATATCTTGGTTCTTTCTCCTCCCACGACCACCTCTGGTCCAAGTAGAGAAACCAGCACGGCCAGGCTGTGAAGGGTTATGGCTACAATAGAATCGTTGGTATCACGCAGGCCCAGCAAAACCTAAGGCAGAATCCAAATGTTAGTATATAAAAAGTATTTTTATGTACACACAAAAGAAAGGAAAAGGATTGCAATGGTTCTCTTCCTCATTTCCTCCCTTCACCAGATTTTTGGCCCCTGCATTCCATTGTTTCCAGTCCATCTGAAGATAGGTGAATTTACAATTATCTTTCCTCTGATGCCTCCCTCTTCAAAGAATCACAGAATTGGAAAGGACCTTAGCAGTGTACCTAGTTCTATGCATACTAGCCAAAGAGGCAGAACCCCTGACCTCTTGAGGTTGCCCAATATTAGCAAGTCTGTCCTGACTTAAATCCTAAATTTGTCCCCTAAATTCTCATTTCCTGCTTAGTTCTTTCTGCCTTCTGAGGCCAAACAAAACAAACCCTAACCATCTTCCAAGTTAGTCCTTCAGATAACTTGTAGAACTCTCTTGAACCCTGAATCTTTCCTCTGGGATGACCATCCCCAGTTCCTTGAACCAATCCTCATACAAGGTTGTGACTATCCTATGCCACCTCTAGATATTCTCCAACTTATTAGCATTCTTCCTATTATTTGGTTCCCAGAATTGAACATAGTATTTAATAAAAGAAAACAAACTACAATAAAGGAATTAGCTTCTCTTTATTCCTGGAAGCTGTCCTTTATGCTGTATTCCAATATCATTAACTCTTCTGCTGCTATATCTAACTGAAATTTCAATTCACTAAAATTCTCCTTTTCTTCATCAGTATCATTCACACCATCAGAATTTCTTTCTTTTTTTTTTTAAGTGAAGCAATTGGGGTTAAGGGACTTGCCCAGAGTCACAAAGCTACGAAGTATTGTCTGACTGGGGCTGGATTTGAACTCAGGTCATCCTGACTCCTGGACCGGTGTACTATCTACTGTGCCACCTAGCTGTCCCAATTTATTTCATTTCTAAGAGCTTCCCCTTTCTCAATCTCTTTTCCCTTTAAGTCTTGGTTTATAATGGTACACTAATCTGGCATCTGTGAAAACACTTTGAAAATAAAAAGCTTTAGCCTAAAGCACATCCCGTGAAAAACTGTAATTTCTCCTACACAGATGATTTTCATCTTAAGTTCAGATAGCAGAGGTGAGATTTAGACTTTTTGCCCCTTGCATAAAATTCACTGTTTTCCAGTTCCAGTTTCTTCCTTTTATCTAAGGACACTCCAGACTAAAGTTAATTCAAACAACAGTACACTGCATTCAGTGATTTCCTACAGATTTCATCCTGACCTGTGGCAAGATGACTTTTTTCAGCTGCTCCTGAGTGAAGTACTTTGCATATGCATCTATGTGAGACAGAAGCACCATCCGGACATGTTCTTCATGAACTTCAAACAGCTTTAGAAGCACAGGGATCACTCGGGTTTGAAAGAGAGCTGGTGAAAGCAAACAGCCTGTCCGTTTTTCTCCCTGCTTATCTATAATTTTAAGAAAGGGTGATTGGTACAAAAGGGAAGACATTTCATTTTAATAAAAAGAAGCTATTGAGCTTAGTATAACTACACAAATAAAGCAAACTATAAAGGACAGTCCAAATTTTTCCCTGAGATAATCTGCCTTTCCTGTAATACACGTGACAATGGGCTCTGCTGGACTAACAGGCTTCTCCCCATCCTCCATTAAGGCTAGCCTGGTCATGCTCCTTCCAATTGTGAAATAAATAATGGATGTTAATGCCTAGCAGCTGTGCTCCTGCTTCTGACTTTGCATAGAGCAGAAAGTAGCAAATCAGATCATTTGCTGTCAGGTCTCCTTGTTGAGAAGAAAGATCATCATTCTTCAACAGACGTGAAAGGATAATGAAGGATGACATCAAAGCCTTGTCTCTGGGGAGAGAAAGGTCTGTGTACTTCTGGTAGGGAAGAAAGAGCAACTTTCAGTAGCCAGGACATATGTAACCCATGATCCATACCACAGAGCTTGGGACTTCTATAAATCAAGTTCAAACTTTGGAAGCTGTCTCCCAAATTACAGTTCTTTGGCTGGTTTTGCCTCCACTTATGAGTTTCCCCTGAGAATCTCACACTATAGCTCATGTCTAGATTGTCACAGAAGGTGCAAGTTCACAATAATGACAAGTATTTTCCATGATTACCTTTTTATTTCCGAGCTCTCAAAATCCTGTGTTGTCATCCTCCATTATCCTTTCATCTCTGATGAAGATGTAGGATGGCCTTTTCTCCTTAGTAAGGCCAATGCTTTCACCCTCTTGGGGGTAATTCTAACAAGTATTCAGTCATTACAGAATGTGGGAAAAGGAGTTATTGGCTCTCAAAATTGGCATGTAATAGGGGTCTATCTTTAAGACTGCTTAAAAAATGAAAATGGTCTTAGCCATTATTGTTAAAATATCCTGATATTACAGTATGATCATTATTCATCTTATGAAAGCAACTCTTTAAACGTTACTCATTTTTACACTTGAAATTTCTTTGGCGTTCTCTGACAATGTAGTTCTGGTTTCTGAGCTTTGCATGACATTGTGAAGTATCTTGAACTTTCAAGTTGGAAGTTCATGATAATTAGCTCCAGTTTTTCTATCATTGATGAAAAATCACCACCTTGCCAACAATATGAGGCTATTGTATCCACACTTGCTGTTAATGACGCTACAACTGTTTGGTGCTTGTGTAATTAATAGATAAAAAGAATTTTGCCTTATGTCAAAGTTCACCCTACTTAAAAAAAATTTACAGCAAGTACAGATGCAATTCATTATCATTGGCAGGGAAGACAAAGGCACTTAGAGGTGACATTAACTTTTCATCAATAATATAAGAACTGAGACTAATTGTCATCAACTTCCAACTTGTGAGTCCAAGTTTGCATTACAGTGTCATGCAGAAATCTCAACTACAGACTCATAATCACTGAAATTTGTACCTATCAAGAATGTTTAAAATATTCACCTTTCTTTGGACCAAGCAAGTGAGGAAGGAAACTCTTGACAGCTACTGGTTCTGCAAACACCAGTTGGTTAAGCAGTAGAGGGACCAACCTGGAAGCTATCAGTTCCTCTGACAAGCCACTGACTCTATCGAGCAGAAATCTACAGACCAAAAAAAGAGACTTCAGAAAGAGGTGGTGACATTTGTTCTACTCATTTAGGCTTTCACCTAAAAATTTCCTCCTTCCACCTGATGCCATCTGTGAAACATAGTTGTAGAAGAGCAACAGTCTGGTCCTTAAGGACTTTATGTTAAAAAAAAAAATACATGCCTGCTAGAGGCAAAGCAGGAGATTAGCCTTTATAAACACTTAAGTCCAGAAATGAAACAGGAAAAAATAACTGTTACCTTCTCTTCCTAATTGGTTACTTTCTAGTTAGAAAAAAAAAAAACTTCTTCAAATCTGACTAGATTAGGCTATAACTTCTTTTTTTTTTACAAGCCCAATATGAAAACTGAGTATAATTAAAGTACTGGCTTTAAGGTATAACAGAAAACCTACATCTCATCTCAAATATCCCTGGTCTACATGACGTAAGGACTTTAACATCTTAATTCCTTTTACTTACTTGAAAAATTCAGTTTTTTCTTCTTCACTCTTCAATGTTAAACTCTTCAGGAAATTCACAACTTCTAGGAAATCATTTCTACATACCAGAAAGGGAAAGGTTATGTTGGGGGTGGTGCCAAATAGAAACCACCAATCATCAGTTCCAATATCTTTCTCCCAGGTAATCACTACAGCTCAGATTAGGGGGCCTCCAGTATTTAGGGAGCTGAAGAAAATTCCCATCAAAAACAAACACAAAGGAAACTGAAAGGAAAGCCAGGACTTTCCGGATACAAGTTATTTCTCTGAACCTCATTTTTATTATTTGGAAAATGGAATAATCATAACACCTGCTCTGCCTACTTCACAGGGTTGATGCAAAGGATCAGATAAACATGTGAAAGGCACTTTACAAATGCAAAGTATTATTCATTAAATTTCTTTTCATTTGTAACTATTTCTTTAAGGACCTGCCTGTAGCTATCCTGCAAACTGACCAAGCACCGTCATAATTTGAGACCCCAGAGAAGCAGCCTGCATTTTTTAAATTCAGACCCTCAGAGTAGTGCTACCTGCTAAGTTAAAGAGAGCTAACTCTCCAAACCCTTAATTTTGTAGAATGAACTGAGTAGGAGGCTCTGTTTTCCCTTTCATTGCTCCCTGATGGCCTGTGCTAAGAGGATTATATTTTGGTCCTGTGTGTTTAACGGTCTCCAAACGGTATTAGTGGAAGGAGGCAATCAACAAGTACAATTAGGTTTCCTCACCTAAAGAAGTCATGAGACAGTAAGGTACAGAGTGCTGGCCGAACCTCTGGATCAGGGTTCAAGAGCATTGAGCGCAAGGTTTGCTGAAAGCCTGACAGACTATCCGCTGAAACTGAAATTCAGAGCCACAGTTAGTTTCCATTCCCATCTCCCCCATCCTATGTAGATAGCTCCCTCTATAACTGAAGGCTGATAGGTGGCAAAACACCAAAGTCCTGGCTTTTTGCTAGATGCCTCAATGTTGCAAAATGGATTAAAGCAAGAGAGGCTGTGTTAGAGCACAACACACCCTCCATTCTTGTGACCACTGTGTTACTCTGAATTTCTCTGATCTCACTTACATTCTATCAGTTATATACAAAAAGGTAGAAGAAGAGTCAGTGAACTTGAGAACTGTCAAAAACCTTAAACAACTGGAATGTTATGATTTAAAGGTTTTAGGTAATGATGCCTGCAACATTAGGAAGCACTGCTACTCATTAGTAGGAGTAGTAAGTAACCACTCCATTCTGGTAGTGTGTACAAAGCCCAGGTCAGTGAAGAGACTGACAAAACACAGACTAACAGTTGGGGGGGGGGTGGAAGAAGGAGGGAGAGAGAGAGAGACAGTGAGCGCGCGCATGCGCGCGTGTGTGTGTGTGTGTGTGTGTGTGTGTGTGTGTGTGTGTGTGTGTGTCCCCTAAAGTGTACATTCATAGACTAGGAACAGAAGACAACACAATAACCTTAAATGGCTGAGGCTAAAGGATGGAAACAAGAAAAAGGAAAACCAATGGCAAGATATAGCTATAAGAAATAAAAAGGGATTTGGTAAGAAGGAAAATCAAGAAAATTTCATCCTGGTCTATAGAGTTGTTTTGTTTTTTAGTTTTAAAAGTTTTACGTTTCTATCTCACTCTAATATTATCACTTACTGGTTAATTTTGAGTATTAATCCACGACTGTAGTTTTTGGGTCTTTCTACTCCAAACTGTGTGAACCACCCACAACATTAGCAGCTTGGTTGTCATGGTTTATATTTCCTACTTACTAATATGCAAAATAAGGAAACCTATGGCTTCCCACTATCAAAAATGCTATTAATTTCTACTCTAAAAGGGTATACTTTAGAATAAAAGGTTTCTTATGATGACTATAGATCAGACTCTCATTGGAAACCCATAAAGAATAGTATTACTACCTACCTATTTTGTGGAACCCGTAATGTAATCACAACTCACCTTGTTCACTTAAGATTGTGAGCAAATTTTCCACCATTATTCCAAATGAATAGGCATCTCGGGCATGTCCATTTGTCTTCAGCAAAGTTCTGAATTCTGCAGACTGAAAGTATTAGAGATCCTCAAGCCAGGATGTCTGCTTTGTATGAATCAGACACAAAATTTTTGCTGTAGTACTTTCACTACTGATTACAAAAGAATACTGCTTTAAATCCTATGTTAGAACCAGTCTGATTTATTTCAAAGCTAGCCAGAATCAATTAAAGGATTACACTGCCTACTCGATACCCTGAATATGTTCCTGCGGGGTTCTATAGGCATTATATAGAGAAATTATAAGAATGCAGCATAAAAACTATTTGCTTTAAAACTTATTACCAACAAGTATTCATTAAGTGTCTACTCTATGCCAAGGACTATGGTAGGTGGCTGGGCAAATAAATGAAGGAGCATATAGGCAGGAGCTTTGCAAAAAGTTTATAGGTAAACACTCCCCTTAGAGGAAGCATGACAACCATTATTCACATACATCTACAATTAGTCCCTAAAAAACAAGCCCACGTAGGTAGATGAGTGATTGGGGAAAGCCAAGTAGTAAGTGGTCTGGGAAAATTTCCCTAATTTGTGGCCTTTTATAAGATAGTACCAAAGGGACTTGGTTCAACAATTAGCCTACTCCAAGGTCTTTTAAATTTAAACATGATATAGGCATCAAGAAAAAAATCCTATCCCCTTTCTCTTCATCCTTAGTCCTAAGAGTTGGCCCCAGAAGCTATTTTAAGGCAAAGAGAAAAAAGGTAGCAACAACCCAATTAAAGTGAAATAAGAAGTATAAAGTATTTTTGTTGCTGTTGTTATTTTTAACTAAATAGACTTCCATCAATCCTAACAAGTCAACATACCTTTTCTTCAGGAGGCACAGATGCCTGGTCTCTCAACGACTGAATGCTTCTCAGAAACTGAGAGAAAAAAAAACCCCAATAGATCTGGGTCAGTACTTTAAATGCTCAGGGACATGTTTGGAGACCTGTTCTCATGCTAAGAAATGTGGGTAAAGCAATGAAAAAACAAGGAGCAATGATGAGTCTTCAACAACTTCTATAACCACTCAAATTAAAACCAGCTGAAGACACGACCATAACAGGTCCTTATTCAGCTGATCCTTTGGTACCCACAGGTGACCAAGTACAGCAAGGATCACAGACAACAAGGCTGGGAGATGAACCAGTAAGTATCAGGCATCCAGGCACTTTGCCAGGTGCTATGGAGAGAAAGACATTTTTTGCCATTGAAGCTTCTCTGCATCTCACTCTCCCATAAATTAGGTTAAGATATCATTTACCCTTACCCCTATCCTACCCTTGTGGAAGTAAAAGGATATTTACGGCATAAAGCTAGGCTGCCAATAAGCTTTCATTCATAAATTAATAATTTACTCTGTACCTGTGATGTTCCTAGTACCAAGCTAGGCCCTGTAAGAGTATATAAAAGAAGTTTCAGGCATGGCTGTATACTCGTATACATGATTATATAGTGACGAAGGTCACTATCTAACTGGGGAAAAACAACCAGTATACATAATAACAGTTATATAATGATTTATTATGAAACTATGGAGTTGTAATGTGAGTGCAAGAGGCGCTCTGAGAAAAGAAAGGGGTGCAGGCTAATGCCATCCTGGAGGAAGCAGGCCCACAACTAGTTCTGGAGGTTGAGGTTAGGCAAGCAGAAGGAAAAGAGAGCATTGCAGAGAGGGAAGACACGAGGAAAGGTGAGGATGCAGGAATAAGCACAGACTATTTGGGGAAAATGAACCGACCTGCATACAGAGCCAGAGCCCATTCAGGAGGGGCCTGAAAGCCACACAGGAATTTAGACTGAATACTCTGTAGGATCCATCAGCTAACTGGCATGAGAAAAAATAGCTTTAGGAAGATTAGTCTCACAACAGAATGAATTACAAGGGAAGAGATGAAGGCAGAGAGCCAAAATAGCTAGAGGAACCAGAGTAAAGCTGTTGCCATAAAAGATGAAAGAGCATGTTCTACCGGAAGAGTCCTAGCTCAAGAATCAGGTTTCAATTCTGTGACCTTGGGCAGGTCACTGGTTACCTCTCAGATGGACTAAGTTATCTTTAAAGTCCTTTTAGGTCTAAAATGATATTATCTTCTATGGTTAAGAACAGTTGGTCAGGAAAAAAAAATCTGCCTCTTAAGGGTACAGGTAGTTGGTAATTCCAAAGGAAAGACAATGGATGGAAATTAGGCCACTAAAGCTTATCATTGTTACTACAAAAAACCAAAATTGTACAAAACCCTCTAACAACCAGAAGCCTACTTGTCTCAATCCAACATAAAAGTCTATTCTGTGGCTCTTACCTCTGGTGTGGCTTCAGAGACCTTACAGACTGTTTCCATTCCTCCTAGCTTCCAGTGCCCATCCTCACTTACAAACACAGATGACAAACAGACATTGTTGTGCGTTAGGTTTCCCTAAAAAAAAGCACATGAGGATGGAAGACTGAAACAGCCATTTGTGCAATGAATGACCCGAATGATAAAGAAAACAGAATCACAGAAGGAGCCTCTGTTCTGAAATGAGCCTGCCTCCATTTAACTTAGTATATGCGTAGAAGTCAGTCAAATGACTGCACTGAGTGAAGGTTACAGAAGCGCTAGTGATGACACTAAGCCCAATTAAAAAGTGTTGCATTTTTATTAAACAGCAGTAATTCCCCCTTATTCTACTGCAATGACATGGCCTCAAAAAGTCAAACTGAATGTCTGCATATCTGACTAAAGAAGAATGGAAAAATGCTCCTTGCTGGTGAGAGGAGCCTCTGGACAGACAGTCTTAACTACCAGGGATTTTCTCAATAACCACAGACAGATTTATTTAATTTTCAGAAGAGCCAAGAGTATGTTTATTGCTTATTTGTAGGCCACCACAGACAATATTATCAAATGCATTCAAAGAAAAATTTTGTTATTCTTCTAAAGCTTTTCATTTCACAACTTTTTCCCCTTTCTTTTCCTTCTCACCTAACCACAGACCCTGGCCAACAAAGAGGGAAAAAAGAGCAAAAGCCTCAGGAAAGATGAAATAATAAGGGCGACTAGAAATGTTTACCAGAGCGGTTTGATAAAGACTGGATTAAAGGATTGTAGAAAGAATAAAGTCAAATAGACTGACAAGTGACAAGAACATACAGCAAGAACATATTCATTTTAAAAACCTAGAATTATTCCAGTAGATATGTTTTTGTTGTTATTCAGTTATTTTCAGTTGTGTCTGATTCTCTGTAACCCCATTTGGGGTTTTCTTAGCAAAGACACTGGAATGGTTTGTCATACAGCTGAGGAAACTGAAGCAAACAGGGTTAAGTGACTTGCCCAGGGTTATACAGCTAGTAACTCTCTGAGGTCAGATGTGACCTCAGGAAGATGAGTCTTCTGACTCCAGGCCCAGCACTGCACCACCTAGCTGCTCAAGTAGACATGATCACCCACTGGACCATTAACAACCCCCATTGTTACATAAACTCTTTAAATACATATTTAAAACATGCTTTTACACCAAAAGCCTGATGTGACATTATAGGAAAGCCATGGCTCTAACTGGTAGTAGAGAAAGCCAGATCTAGGGATGGCCTGCTTCATGTCATTACTTGGCTCTGCAAGGTACAGTGTTAAAGACAATATCCTGAGAAGCACTATCAGCAGTGATGCATTTCAGCCGATTTCAGCTGGATGTTATGCTTTAGCTAAGGACTTGGCTACAAATGCATTAATAATGTTATTGCAAAACAATGACAGCTGGGAGAACCAAAGTCACACAGGTTATGCCTGTGTCAAAAAGAGTCTGATGTGTGTAGATGTATCTCATATCTACTTTCTGCCATGTATGACCGTGACACTGACCAGCACATCATGTAATGTCTCTGGATCTCTGTTTTCTCACTGGTAGCTAAAACAAAGGAACCAAACTAGATGGAGTATGAAGTTTGTTCTGGCTCTAAAAAATCTGATTCCTATAATGTTTGAAACTGCAAGGAACTGTCAAGAACTTCGTGTTGCAAGACTCCTGATAACAAAGCAAATAGAACCAAGTAGCAGAAGCACTTTCACAGAGCCCCTTCAGTAGTAATCACTAGTGAAAAGAGCACAAGATTAAGTCATCTGAAATTATAAGTAAGGCACCATGAGGCTGTGCAAAGGGCTCTGGATCGGGAGCCAGAGGGCCTAGGTTCCGAATGCTCACTTCCTACCTGTGTGACCTTAGGGCGAGCCACCAATTCTGTACTTTCATTTTCTTATCTGTCAAACTAAATGACCTTTAAAGTCTCTTCCAACTCTAAATCTACAGTCCCACAAGATTGCTACCTGACTCTGGCCAGGTTGGTGGGATTGATACCCAACTCAGGCAGCTGGGCCTGATGGTCAGCCATTCCTCTCTTAAAGCACGTTGAGGACTGCCACGCATAAAACCAAGGTCTAGAAAGTAATGCCCAGTTATAAGTATTTTTAAATAAAAGCTGCTTGCTGTGTAGAATACACGAAACCATATTATCATTCTAAAAACAATGACCTAGACAGCATCCTGAGAGAGATCTATTAATAGCATGTCATATACCACCCAAAGGACCATTTCTCAGAAGGCTGGGGCTCTGCTAACTTCATAAGTGCTTAATACTCACTCTGTCGTGAAGGAAAATGAGAGCCAGCAGCACATCATAGATGCCAGCACAGAGCTCGGCGGCAGACAGCGCTTCCAGAGCCACACCGAGAGGCTGCACTCTTTCAGTGACCAGGTGGACACCGCTGGTGTCCACAGTGCAAGACAGGAACCGCAGTAAGCAGGGATGGCGCAGGGTCTTTAAATGCTTGAAGAGACAGAAGGGGAAGAGAGAGGAGAGGATTGTAAACTTTAAACTCATTTCATTGTCAGATCATTCTGCAATCACAGATTGGAGTCAATATAATCAGATGACACAGAAGAGATCAAGTGAATTGTCAGCCAAGAGTCTTGGATTCTGGTGATCCACATACAGTTTTGTGGACAGACAAAAAGTGCTTTCGGCTCCTTGGTTAGTCCATACTGGGCATTTAGGTAGCACAGTGAATAGAGCGCTGGGCCTGGAGTCAAGAAGACTCATCTTTCTGAGTTCAAATCTAGCCTCACTTACTAGCTGTGTGACCCTAGGCAAGTCACTTAACGCTGTTTGCCTCAGTTTCCTCATCTGTAAAATGAGCTGGAGAAGAAAATGGCAAACATCCCAGTGTCTCTGCCAAGAAAACCCCAAATGGAGTCATAAAGAGTCTGACATGACTGTAAAAAAAAAAAACCCCAACAACAACAAATAGTTAGATCTCCATCACAGAGTTATTGCATAACCTCAAGAAGTGGTACCATGGACCATGGAAAAAGCACTGGCTCTAGAGTCAGAAAACCTGGGTTTAAATCCTGCCTCCAGTACTTACCTGTGTGACCCTGAGCAAATCACCACCTCCTCTGGCCTCAGTTTCCTCACCTGTTAAATGGAATTGTGCTAGGTGGCCTATGAGGTCCCTTCCAGCCCTAGATCTAGGATCCTATGATATTTACTTTTCTCAATTCTAGTTTAATGCCAGGGACATTCACTGCTTCTATTAAAAAATGTTAAAAGACCAGAGCAGGGCTTTGTGGCCTCTAGGCCATATTTGGCCCTCAAGGTCCTTGGGTGTGGTCTTTTGCCTGAGCCCAAGTTTTACAGAACAAATCCTTTTATTAAGGGGATTTGTTTGTTAAGTTTGGTTCAGTCAAAAGGCACACTTGAGGACCTAGAGGGTCAGCAGTTACACACACCTACTCGCTCCGGCTGCTGGTTGGTTGATTGCTGTCCTTTGCTCTTGAAGAGGACCAAAATGAAATCACTATGTCAGGGTCAAGGTACAGTGTGTCCAGCTGTGGCTAATCAGACCAAGACAAGCTTAGAAGGCTCTGCCTTCTGAGGCAGGTCAGGCACAAATAATCCCTGTGAACATTTGGGGAACAGATGTCTCTAAATTTGTGGATCGTGCTTTTCTTTGGAGCTACCATAATCATGCTTTGTTCATAGACCACAGCACCTTCTTCAGAGAGACCTTGGAAAGTGTTCTTGTATCGCTTCTTCTGACCTCCACGTGAGCACTTGGCTTGTGTGAGTTCTCCATAAAATAGTCTTTTTTTGGCCAATGGCATTTGGCATTCAGACAACATGGCCAAGCCCATCAGAGCTGCATTCTCTGCCGTAGAGTCTGAATGTTTCACAGTTCAGCTTGAGAGGACCTCAGTGTCTAATACCTTATCTTGCCAGGTGATCTTCAGAATCTTCCTAAGACAATTCAAATGGAAACAATTCAGTTTTCTGGCATGGTGCTGGTATAATGCCCAGCCTCCACAGGCATACAACAATGAGATCAGCACAGTGGCTCTGTAGAACTTCAGTTTGGAAAGCAGCCTAATGCCTCTCTTCTCCCATACTTTGCTTTGGAGTCTTCCAAACACTGAGCTAGCTCTGGCAACGTGTACATCAACCTCATCATCTATGTGTACATCCCCGGACACTGCCAAGGTAAATGAACTTATCCACAGCGTTCAAAATTCCTCCATTTGCTGTAACTGATAGTTCCATTCATGGGCTGGTGGAGAACCTCTGTTTTCTTGTTAATTTTAAAGCCAAAATTACTGCAAGCAGCAGGGAATCTATCGACACTTTGCTGTATCTTAGCCTCCGAGGCTGCAATGAGTACATAATCATCTATGAACAAAAAGTCCACCGAGTCTCCATCCACTTTAGTCTTGACTTGTAACCTTTTTAAGTCAAATAATCTATTGTCAGTGTAATAGCTGACTTCGATGCCATCTTCACTCTCGACGAAGGCATCTGATAGTGTTGCTGAAAACATCACGCTAAAAAGCACGGGAGCAAGCACACAGCCCTGTCATCGATAACGGAAAGCGCGACAGCATTGTCCATTATCAGAACCTAGGCAAGTATGCACTTTTGTTTAAAAATGTGTTAAAGACTCATTATTAGTTGCTAATTACTGTTTAAATCTATAAGAGAGAGCTGTAGAGTTTAAGGAAATGAACAATATCAAAGCCAGGATGGAGTCTCTGCCCCCCAAAAGTTTACTATGTTACAGAACAGCATGAAACCAACACAGGTGTGAGGAGTTGTTTAAAAATTTTATGTGCATGAGACACAATACAGAAAGTTGATAGACCTGGAAGGGTCCTAAGAGGTCATCTAGTCCAATCTCATCATTTTACATTTAAAGAAACTGAGACCCAAAGAGGTTAAGTAAGGGTCACAGAGTCACAGACAGGAAGCCAGGATTCAAAGTCAGGTCCACTGATTCACAATCCAGAGTGCTTGCCAGGGGGTCACACAGTATCCACTAATGTTGTTAGTATTGCATCATCTGTGACACCAGAGTGGATTCATCTGTTACACTTGGTGATATCCTCAGTTAAAAAGGAGCGATAGGGGCAGCTAGGTGGCACAGTGGATAGATAGAGCACCGGCCCTGAAGTCAGGAGGACCTGAGTTCAAATCCAGCCTCATACTAAACACTTGACACTTACTAGCTGTGTGACCCTGGGCAAGTCACTTAACCCCAACTGCCTAAGAAAAAAAAAAGCAATAGTAATAATAGCTAACATTCTCTATCACATGGAGGTTTGTGAAATATTTTACATGCACGGTTTCATTTGATCCTCACAGCAGCTCTGAGGTAGGTGCTATTATTCCCACTTAGGACACTGAAGCTGAGGAGTTGGGTGCCCAGGCCCACCTAGTTTCAGAGGGTCTGAGATGGGATTCAGACTCAGGTCTCTATACGTCACTAAGCTGGCTTGAGAGCTACTGTCCTAGCATGTGATGATAATAGTAACAGTAACATTTATATTGTACTTTAAGGTTTGTAAAGTCAGATGCAGTCTGATATTATCTCATTTGATCTTCAGTGGTGTTCTTCTTTCCACTGCTATTAAAATTCAGATCACCTAGATCTGAAGCATTAGAATAGACGCTCATTAAGGACAAGGCTGTTGAATTTTGGTATCTGAATCCCCTCTACCTAGCACAGTGCTTTGCCCTAGAAATGAGGAAGTGAGGGGAGGATATGGGAAAGGAGACACCAGACCTCGTATTTCATTGGTATAGGGAACTCTTGGTAAAGAAATTCCCTGTACCTTTGCAGATACGAATCTGCTTTGCAAAATACAGTCTTAAGAGAATTGGCCTGGAGCATTAAGACATAAAGCAACTTTTCCAGGGCCAGCATCAGTTATATATGAAACGTAGGATGTGAATCCAGGTCTTGGTCCTGAGGCCAGCTTTCTACTATGCCACAATTCCTCCCCTTGCATACAGCAGACTAAAATTTAACACGTGTTTTGGGGCTCAATTTGGTTCCTAGTTCTGTTTTGCTTTTGTGACCTTGGGAAAGTCACTTGGTACGTAAGCTTTAATTTCTTCCATAAAAAAGGGAATACCATTTGCACTAACTATGTCTACATACTACTTGGTTTTCAATGAGCATGAAACAAGTTGTCAACGAATTTCTTTCTCCCACATTTTAAAAACTAGATCACAGCAGCACTGTTTGGGGACCATCCATTTAAGGGACACATCTTTTCTTTTCTTTCTTTTTTCTTTTTTTAATTTTTTTGCTTTTAGGCAGTTGGGGTTAAGTGACTTGCCCAGGGTCACACAGCTAGTAAGTGTTAAGTGTTTGTTCTGAGGTCATATTTGAACTCAGGTGCTCCTGACTTCAAGGCCAGTGCTCTATCCACTGCGCCACCTAGCTGCAAGGGATACATCTTTTCAAACCAAGGGTACATAACGTCACAGACTCTCAGAGTTGCAGAGACCTCAAAGAACACCTATTCCAATCTATACAAGAATAGGGATCCTCTCCACAATAAATCTAGATGTCTAGTGGGGTGGAACCCACTAAAGGCAAACCATTTCATTCTGCATGGATAGCTCTTTTCTTCTCCAGGCTAGCCATCCCCAGATGCTTCAACCAAACCTCACAGGCCATTTTCTTGAGGACCTTCACCTTGCTAGTTCCCTTCCTCTGGAAGCTTATCAATGTCTTTTCCAAAATGTGGTACCCAGAACTGAATGAGGTACTTCAGGCACAATCTGACCAGGGCAGAAGACAGTAGGACCATCATCACCTCCCTAGGCCTAGACTCCCCAAGGCTTCCCTGAGATCACATCAGCTTTCTGGGCTGCCACATCACTGCTGACACATGGTAAGCCTTCATTCTATACAAACACCATATCTTATTTTTTCAAACTCACGTCTAACCGTGCCTCCCTCTTTTTGGATTTGTTAAAATGATTTTTTTTCAATTAAAGTATAAGACTTTAATTTTTCCCCTGTTAAATTTCATCTTCTTATATTCAGCCCAGTGTTCTAACTTATCAAGATCTTTTTGAATCTTGACTGTCATTCCAACATGTTAACTATTCTTCCTAGCTTTGAGTCATCTGCAAATCTGGTAATCGTGCCTTCTTTGCTTTTGTCTAATTCAATATTAAAAAAAAAAAGTTAAACAGTGCAGAGCCAAGAACATTTCCCTAAGACAGTCTACTAGAAAATGCCTTTCAAGTTGGCCATTAAACTATGTATGACCACTCTGGGTCGATGATTCCATTCTAAATACACCTAACAGTAGTACTACCATTTCACCTTTTCCACAAGATAAGCATGAGAGACTCTGTCAAGTGCTTTCCTGAAATCCAGGAAAATTAGCCATAGCATTCTTTTGATCTCAATTGGTAAGTGTGGCATATCAGTCCTTGTCCTTTAACTCAAGTCAGTGTTTCTTCTGAGTTGTACCTGACTTCTCTACAGCCTCTGATACTATCGATCATCCTCTTCTCCTTGACACTCTCTTCACACAGCTTTCATGACACTAATCTGGTTTTCTCCTATTTGCTAGAATACTTCTGAGTCTCTTTTGCTGAATCTTTATCCAAGTCATGTCCACTAACTGTGGGTATGGCCTCCAAGGTTCTGTTCTGGGCTCTCTTTTCTCCCTCTGTACTATTCTGCGTGGTGATCTCCCATGGATTCAATTATTATTTGTATGCTGATGATTCTCAGATCTACTTATCCAGCCCTAACCTCTCTCCAAACCTCCATACTCACATTGCAAACTGCCTTTTAGACATTTTAAAACTCAACATGTCCCAAACTGAGCTCACTCTTTCCCCCTAAGCCCTCCTCTTTCCTAACTTCCATGTTACTCTTGAGGGTACCACAGTCACCAGGGCTTACAATCTCAGTGTCCTCACTTCCACTCCCCATATCGCGTCAGCTGTCATGTTCTCTTCATTCTGCCTTCCGGACACTTCCTGCAGGTGGTCTCTCCTCTCCTTTGATACTACCACTCGCTGGTGTAGACCCTCGCCACCTCACACCGGAATTATTACAACACACTCTTTTGATTAGTCTTCATGCACTGTCTTTCCTCATTCCAGTCTGCCACAGCTGACCGTGACATTTCCCTATTCAAGAAACTTCAATGGCTCTCCATTACTTTTGGGATCAAGCGTAGAAATCTGTTTGGTATTCGAAGCCCTTCACAATCTGAGCCCCTTCCCCCCTTCCCAGTCTTCTTACACCTTACTCGCCCCACCCCACCCCCCAACATACTTGAAATCCAATGACACCAGTCTGCTAGCTCTTCCCTAAGACAATCCGTCTCCTGACACTGCATTTTCACTGGCTCTCCCTTATGCCCAGAATCCTCTCTCTTATTTCCATCTCCTAACTGTTCTGATTTCCTTCAAGTCCCAGCTCTCCTTTCATAAGAATTTCTTGGCCTCCCTTAATGCTAGTGCCTCCCCTCTGTCAGTTATCCCCAATTTATTTCTACATAGCTGTTTGTATGTTCTTTCTCTTAATAGACTGTGAGATCCTTGAGAAAAGGGACTTTTTTCCTTTTTTTGTATCCCCGGCTGCATATTTGCACAATACCTACACATAGGAGAGGCAAGGACCCTCTCGACCCTGAAAGTCTTGTGGAATGACATGGTGAAGAGCCCTTTCAACCCACAAACACACAGTGGTAGAGCTGTCTTCTCTCTGCTCTCTCCATATCTACTGCCTTTTCCTCACTGCCTGTAAACATGCCCAAGTCTTTCTAATCCTTAAAGAACTTTTACTTGATCCTGCTACATCAATCTCTCCCTCAACTTCATTTCACAGCCAGAATCCTAAAACAAATCTCTTACCCTAATCTCTCACTTCTCAAAACCTTCAATCTACCTTCTGATCTTACTGTAATTACTGTGTCTTAAATGCTAAATCCAAGACTTTTCTCCTCAGTCCTCATCCTTCTAGACCTCACCACAATATCTGACACTTTTTTTGTTGTTGTTTTAGGCAATTGGGGTTAAGTGACTTGCCCAAGGTCACACAGCTACTGTCAACTGTTTGGTCTGAGGGCAGATTTGAACTCAGGTCCTCCTGACTTCAGGGCTGGTACTCTATCCACTGTGCCACCACCTAGCTGCCCCCAATATCTGATGCTCTTAAACACCTTTTTATGTTGAATAGTTTTCATGACACTACTCTATCCTGGTTTCTTCTTTGACTTGAATGTCTTCTGTATCACTGTCCACATTCTGCCCTCAACAGTACGTGTATTCCAAGACTTTGTCCTGGGCCCACTTCTGTCTCTATGCCCTGTCTTGGTGGTGTCGTCATCCTTCATGGATTCAATGATCGTCTCTATGAAAATGACTCCCAAATCTAGATATCAATCTCTTATCTCTCTCTCAAGTTCCAGGCCATTCTATCACCAGCAACCTACTGGACATCTTCCTTGGGCACCTCAAGCTTAACAAATCCATCCTCCACTCCTCTAATTTCTGTTGAGGATATCACCAGCTTTCTAGTGACCTAACTGTGTCATCATTGCCTCTGCCTCACCCTCTATAGATGACTGATCAGCGGTCATGTCTGGTCAGTTTCATCTCAACTTTTTCTGCATTCGTTACAAATCTCTACATTTTCACAATGACCATGACAGTTCAAGTCCCCATTCCCTCTCACCTAAATTATTGCAATAGCCTTCAATTAGCCTCCCAATTTCCAGGTTCTAACCTGTACAATCCATCCTCCACACAAGTACCAAAGTAACTTCAGAAGGCACAAGTCTGTCACTATTATGCTGCTCAAGGATCTTTGATGTATTTTATTCACACGGCCATCAGCAGCCAAACTCTCTAGCTTGGTACTCAAAAGCCCCTGACAATTGGGGTCCAGTCTGTTTTTCCATTGTTTCTCATTACTTCATGTATTCAACATTCCAGCCAAATTTGGCACTCCATCTCCTACTATATGCCTTTGCCTGGGCTGTCTCCCACATATCCAAAATGCATGCTAATCCTCAAAAAATCCCTAGCTTCTTGCAAAACTCAGCTCATGTGCTGCTTACCAGAAACCTTTCCAGATCCTCCAATTGTTATGGTTCCCTCCACATTCACATGATTATGTATCGATTTAGCTGTTTATATGTTACATCATCAAAAACAGATTGTAAACTCTTTGAAAACAGAGACTGCTTCTTACACAGTGCCTTGAGGTTCAGACTAGATTGACCTCTAGGGTCCCTTCTAATTCTAAATCTATGATACAACCTCTATGGCTGCACGGTACATAGTTCTCAGGAACTGGTTTTCCAGATTTTCCAACGTGCAGATGACACAAAGCTGAGAGGAACAGCTGAGATAATGGAAGGATCCAAAGAGGTCCTTACAGGGCAGAGAACTAGGCTGAATCTAATAGGATAAAACTTAACAGAGATAAATATAGGATTTCACACTTCAGTTTTTTAAAAACTGATTTTCACAAGTATCAGAGATGGGGCGTGATTGAGGCATGATCAGACAGCATTTTATCTGAAAAGCTAAAATGTGATCTTAGGCAGCAGTAAAGAGATATAGCTTTTAAGAACAAGAAGGTAATCGTCCTAATGTGTATATGGATTGTGTGCCAGTTCTAAGTGCCAGAACTGAGGAAGGAAACTGTTAAACTGGAAAGGGTCCTAAGGCAGGCAGCCCAGCTGGTAAAATCAGAGCCATGCACATAAGGGTCAGCTGGAAGGGACCAGGGATGTTCAGTCAGGGGTAATGATGATAATTATTCAAACATGTGAAAGCTATGTAGAAGTGAAGGCATGTTCAGTTGGTCCCAGAAGGCCGAACAAGGTGAAAGAGACAAAATTAAGCTCCATGTCAGGCAAAACTTTCTAACAATTAGAAATACCCCCAAACAGGGTGAACCACCTGGAGGGGTTTCCCCTAACTGGAGATCTTCAAGAAGATGTTACTGGGGGAATCCATTTGCATATGAGTTGGACTAGATGGCTAATAAGGTCCATCCTAATTCTCAAATAAATTCTGTGATTCTTACCTGTGAAAAGCTGTAACCAAGCACTTTGATTGTGTCAAGACTTTGAAACTGAATGGAAATTCTGATTCCATTATTTTGGGGAGCTGATGGTTAGAAAAAGTTTTAGAATATGATAGCCAGATGATAAATATTACTGGCTGTAATCTATTTATAGACAGAGAGTTGTTAAAGAAAAATTAAAGGGAAGAGTCAATAGATGAGGCATATCCCATATTCTTCTGTTATCAGAGAGTACAACTGATTTGATATCATTTCAGATGTCTATAAACATTTGCACTGTGCTAGCTATATGTCCCCCAACTCCTAACTGATACAGAACACAGAACTACTAACAGCAACACTTGCTAGAAAAAGCAAGGGATCAGCATAGTATATGCTATGTGAAAACAAAAGTGTTGAAATTTCACATGAAAACTATTAGGAGTAGGACTATAAGATCAATGCTTTGTAGCTAGAAGGACCCTTGGAGATTATCTAGTCCACTGCCTTCATTTTACACATGAGGAAACAAAGGCCCAGAGAGGGGTGATGCTGATGCCAGCTACAGTGATGATAACACTGACGTAGTGCCTACCATGTGACAAGCACTATCTATGCTAAGCATTTTACAAACAGTATTGTATTTGATCCTCACAACAGCCCTGGTTGTTAAGTAACCAAAGTCACACAGATAGCAAGACCAAAAGCCAGAACTCCAGGGGAAAGTAGTAATTCAACTACAAGTAGTTCAGTGGTTCAGACGCAGGCAGTGAAATTGCTGAAGTCAAATGTTAACAAATCCCACATTTCTCAAGTGCCTATTACCTACTACAAAGATATTTAGACAGAATTTCATATTGTTCCTTTTCAGATGGTTCAGACTGAAACTTGTGAACTGGTACTCTTCCTATAGTTTGACATGGAAAAATCTAAAGAGTTGCTCAAGGAAAACAAACCTCTCCTTTTGCACATTTAAACTTAACTCTAGCCACAGCTGCTAAGATTTTGGTCTAAAGTCGTCATAAACATTTGAATAAGGACCTTCACTAGACCTAACTTGGTCAAAAGGCAGCTGCACCCATGTTACACCAAGCCATAGGGGGTAGCAGGAAGCCAGAATGAGTTCTGTACTAGGATTTTCCACAAGTGCCTTTGCAGAGCTACTCAGCTGATATTTAAAAGCCGTGATCATTCAAGAAAATAGGGCCTAAAGTTTCCACTTCCCCTGAAACAGCAATTCTACATTCATCGCAACATATACGGTAACACAGTAATAGTAGCTAACTACAGCAACAAGCTCCAGTTATGCCATGACAAAAGTAAGAGCTTTATAATTCCTCTTCATCTTTTCTCATAAATGGGTTTTATGAGTAATGTTATAAAAAAGGATTGTTCTATCTCGATAATATAATAGCAAACATACAGCTCATTTTTAATATCTTTACTGATAATGGAATAACCATATTCAAGTTTGACAATTTGTGCTAACATTATACCTTCCCAAGAAAGGGCCATGAAATATATGAATTTCAAATCCTTTTTTGGATATTTAGACAATTTGGGGCCACTTTTATGCATGTCATGGTTGTTTTTGCTAAAGACTCTAAACTGAAGCCAGTTATTTTGGTCATTCATAACTGAGATAAAAGCTAAGTTACAAAAACGCTTAACATGCAATTCTTCTTACTGCCCGTAGTCTGTTCCAAGAGGTAGGTATTCATTAAGTCATAAACCATTAATTTTGGAAAATACTCTTACCTTTGGTACAAACAGCAAATTCTCCTAAAGTTGTTTGTACAGATTCATACAGAAAAATACATTCATCTCTTTTACTGTATTTTAAAAAAGGAACTTCACACAAGGACACAATTTCCCTTTTTTCCCTCAAATCATGTGATTTAAAATAAAAGTAATGAACATTCCTAAATTTAGATGGATTCTTTAAAAATACATTGCAGTTTCAGAATGGATCTTAAAAAACACACAGACACAATACATAAAATAACTCCTGTTCCAAAGAGAGCCCTATTAGTTTCATAAACTCTGAAGTCACTGTAAAGAAAAAGTGAGACAAAAATAAATACTGTATAAATGCACTTTCATTTGACCCTCACAACAACCCTGTGAGGTAGGCAGGGTGGGCATTATCCTCCTTTTACAGATAAGAAAATAGAATCAAGTCATAATACTCAGACAACTAATAAATGGCCTACACAGGACCAGAACCTAGGTCTTCTGCTTTCACTCAAGAAGTACTATATCAGAAAATACTGGCATCCTGCGCTGAGGAGGGATGTCAATATACAATGCATTTTCCCCAACTTCTACCAAATTATTAACAATATCTAGTTTGGGGAGGAGGGGTATGTTTCACTAAAAAGATTACTTTGTTTTAATATAGATTACAGAATCCCAAATTTTACTATATCCTTGAAAGTACATCATAAAGTGGACTGTTATAAATTAGATCATGATTTCCCATAGCAACAACATTTTAATTAGGGGATTACATTCCTGACCAAAGACTTGGCATCAAATGAATCATATATAACAAATGATATAATGATAAAATCAAAGATACAACTACAAACTTCTTTGACTATTAAAAGCAGTAACACTATAATCAAAGTCCTATGTAATAGGCATAATTATACAAGGGATCTCAAATTATATGTAACATTTAAAAATGCAATTAAGTATCTAAAACAATGTGCTTGCTAAAGAAAATCAAATATTTAAGTAAATAATCTTGCTCACTTTAAAAATGTTTAATATTACATTTTTTGGAGAGATCATTCATTTAGCTTAGGTCTTTATAAAAAAAGCCGTCCAGGGATGTTTGCTTTTTCCTCTAGAAAAACTTCACTGTAACACACAAAGGCATTCCGAATCATTTTAATGACTATGGAGTTTCATTCAGAGATGGGATAAGTTCCCTGGAGATGACATACTGGTATACTGATAAACTGCTGAATAAGTTAAAATAAGTGGTAAAAAGTAAAATATAGATGACCCTTTCACCCTTTGCAATTTAGGCTCCAAAGTTTCCAAGGCAAATAGTTTCCATTTCTACTTTCAACAATAAATTAAATTTGCAAAACATACTCATATTTCAACATTTCCCCTAAGACAGAGCAACTTGTTACTGTAACTAAGTAAAGTAAAATTAGCCTCTGAGAAATTTTCATTTAAAACCTCAAAAAAAGTAAATGACAAAATCAATCACATTGATTTTCATCAAGCTGCTTTATTGGGAGATTTTACTTGGCAACATCCCACCAGTTGGAGACATTCTCAAAAACTAATAATCATCAAGTTTTTAAAGGAGGCTATAAATAAAACCTCATTTACTTCAGAAAGAAATCTGTCCTTTCTTGGGTTCACGCTTTTTTTTTTCAATAGGAAATGATAATGAAGATATTAGCAGGTGCTGGTTATTAAGTAAAGTCACCTCCTCTACAGTACCTTGGCAGCTTTATTAACCTTGTCTTCCTTGTCTCTCTTGTATACAAAAACCGAGGCGAGCTTGCCATCTTGTAGCACGGCTGGGTAAACAAGCAGGCCAGCAGGGAGGCTAAAGGGTGGCTCTTGAAGGGTATAGCTCTTCAGAGCACTGCTCTCTGATCCCATCCCTTGAGCAGTGAAGCTGGGGTGACGTTTCTTCTCAGAAACACAGACCTAAAAGAGGAGAGGAGATTTCCAGAAACATGAAATCCACCTGTACATCAGGCAAGAGAACAGAAGACTCATCCCAGAGAATGGAATTGCAGGTGTTTAAAAGAGTCTCTCCTTGGGGCTTTTCAGAACCCTTTGAACCTTGGACAGTTGTCATTAAAAAGTAAGTGCTCAGCAATGAGCCATATCCCAGACTGAGAGCTCTGGGGTAAGTTTCTTAGCACACACACCCAGGGAATCCTGTGTGGGAGGGCCCTGCAGAAATAAGGGAGTTTGTACTTCTCAGCCCATTCATTTCAGCAGATTTTAAAACAAGATCATCATTTCCATGCCAGCCCTCCAGATTTACCATTTTATCCGTCAACAAAGCATTTATTAAATGCCTACCATGTGCCGAGTAATATCCTAAGTGTTGGGGATATAAATGACAAAAGTAAGGCCCTCAAGGTGCTTACATTCTCCTGAGGGGACATAACACATTCATAGACAAAATTAAGTATAAGATATGTACAAAATAAATACAGTGAAGGGATGGTGGGGGGAGGGGGGCCAGGGGAACACCTAGGTCAGGCCTGGGCAGCCATGGTGCAGGTTGTGCAGGCCAGACCTAGGGGAATATAGAAATGATTCCGGAAAGGAGCTGGCGTCTCCAATATGTTTAGCAGTTTCCCAGAAATGGGGGACATCATTTATGCAAAGGTATGGGGACAGGAGAGGGACTGTCATATATGTGGAACAGCAAATAGGCCAGTTTGGCTGAAACACAGAGTGTATGAGAAGGAATAATAAGAAATATATCCATAAAGACTGACTGGGGACACATTATAAGAAGGGCTTTAAATGCCAGCATTTAGTTTAGCAACAAAGAACTGAAGCTTAAATGCCAGCATTTAATTTAGCAACAAAGAACTGAAGCTTCCAGACCAAGGGAGGGACATGGTAAAGCTCATGAATCAGAAATGTCAACCTGGCAACTGTGTAGTAGATGGATTGTAAAGGAAAGAGGCTGGATACTGGAATACCAATTAGGAATCTTGAGATAAGGATGGCTGGGCTATGAGAGAGAAGGAAACAGATGTGAGAGATGTTGAGGAGGTGGAATTGAGAAGATTTGACACAATACACGGGGGGGGGGATGAGAGTGAAGAGTTGAGAATGACTTCTATTTTATAAACCAAGGTGACAGGAAAAATGGTAGAACCATCAATCAAAACAGGTAAGTAAGAAACAGAACTTACTAGTTTTTGCCATGTTGAGTTTGAGATACCTAGAGGATATCTAGGAAGAGCTATCCAACAAGCAAATGGAGATGTAGGACCAGAACTCGGGAGAAAACTAAGCCTGGATACATAGCTCTATACCTGCATACAGCTGATAAGTGAACCCAGGGAAGCTTGGTGAGAGGGAGTATAAAGATGGATATGGAGGACCAGGAGAGCCACATGTCAGGGCACGACGTAGATTATGACTCTGCAACAGAGACCAAAAAGGACTTGAGAAAGTCCTGATGAGAAAAGGCCACTGAATTTAGCAACAAGGAGGTAATAAAGATAACAATACCAAATAAAACATGATTTAAGGAACTTACAGAGGTGTAATATAAAGTATGATACAAGGCCTGAGAGAAAAGATCATTTCCTAAAGGAGTAGGCCACTTGAGTGTGCTTTTTAAAGGATGAAATGGAATTTAACAGACAAAAATGGGTAGAGAGAGATTCCAAACATAAAGAACAGCTTGAGAAGAGACACAGAGAAAGGTGTGTTTGAAGGGTTAGGGGTACTGAGTCAACCAGAATACAGAGTACAGCGGAGGAGAGCTGGGTTAAATAGATAAGACTGAATACAGTGGTACCAGATTGTAGAAGGCTTCTAAATGCCAAACAAGAATGAACTCTTCTTGGGAGGTAATAATGAGTTTCACTTAAGATTTCTGAGCAGAGTGATCTGATAATATCTATGCAAGAGGACGAACTATGTGGCAGTACTGACAGCAATATTTAGGGTCAATCCAAAAAGGGAAAGAATGGAGGTGACAAACATGTTAGGAGGCTACTGCTACATCCAGGCACATAATAAGGAGGGTCTTTATCTGGGTGGTAATAGTAGATCAAAAGGCAAGAGATTCATGTAAATGATAGGACAGAAGCAAAATTAACAGAATTTCAGAATCAAATGAATATGAGATATGGGAGAGGGAAGAGTCAAAGGTTACTCTAACTCAGCTAAATACTGATTATATTGTCTCAGAACACATTTGCAAACAGATACACTTACCGATCTACAGTATTTGATATTCTGACACCAACATATACAAGAGTTGAAAGAGAAAGTAGTATAGTTTAAAAAAAAAATCTGATGGGGCAGCTAGGTGGCGAAGTGGATAGAGCACTGGCCCTGGATTCAGGAGGACCTGAGTTCAAATCCGACCTCAGGCACATAACACTTACTAGCTGTGTGACCCTGGGCAAGTCACTTAACCCCACTGCCTAGGCAAGAAAAGAAAAAAAATCTGATGCTTGAATTTTTGAAAAGGCAAAATACTTCTTTACACCTACTGGTCTATGATGCAGGCAAATGACACAATGGATAGAGCACTGGACCTGGAGTTCAAATACTGCCTCAGACACTTACTAGCTCTGTGACCTTAGACAAGTCATTTAACCTCTTTCTGCTCAGTTTCCTTATCTATAAAATAGGGATAATAAGTGCATCTACTTCCCAGAGTTGTTGTAAGGATCAAATGAAATAAAACTTGGAAAATAGTTTGCAAATCTTAAAGCACTATACAAAAGCTATCATAATTATCATTATTCTTTATTCCCAAGTAAATTACATGCAATAATTTTCCCAAATGGACCTAATACTTAATTGTTTCCTTATTTCATTTTATACTTCTACAATAGTTCTCCAAACAAAAATTTAAGTGCCTTAAGTTCTCAGCAGCCTTCAATGAACAGTGATAATCACTAAGCAGGAAACAGGAGGGTAAAAGAATGCCAAATGAGGCTTGAGCTCAAGCATAACTAAAACATTTCAAATAAAGCTTTTCTGGTTAAAATTACATTCCCAACTTTCTTAATTACTTGTTTTCCATTGTTCCCAAAGCATGTGCAAGAAAAAATTTTTTCATAAAGATTCTTCTCTAACTTCAACATTTATTAAATGACTCCCATGAAATGAAATGGTGTTTTAAAAAATTTTTAAGAATGAGAAAGGTTTATTTGGATTATTTTAGAATTTTCTTCCATTGCATTTATTTAAAGTGCTACATATATGCGGATCAACTGGCAAAGCATTTTGTAAACATTATGTGTGAAGCAAAATGCTATCGGTGCTAGTTATGTGTTAAAAATTTTAAAATTCCTCTGGCTGTCATGTATAGTTAGTAATGCAACAAAATGTGCAATTTACCTACAAGTTTATTTTTCTAATTATTGTATGGCACTAGAAGCTACTACAAAAGATTCCTAATATT
This sequence comes from Phascolarctos cinereus, assembly GCF_003287225.1. Classification (NCBI taxonomy): domain Eukaryota; kingdom Metazoa; phylum Chordata; class Mammalia; order Diprotodontia; family Phascolarctidae; genus Phascolarctos; species Phascolarctos cinereus. The sequence goes on along the minus strand of NW_027555958.1, from coordinate 418,507,249 downwards.
TCAGTCATGTGCAGCTTCCACTTTCCTATCTCTTTATGTAGGACCCCCACAAAAAAACCCAAAAAAACCCCCCCAAAAAACCACTTTCCTCTTGCCACGTCATGATAAGCAGTTGACTACATTTCTTGGTTATGCTTATCTGAAAAACACATCAGATTTGAGGAATAAGCCACATAAATGTTATATAGAAAACTATCCCAAGACAGGACTGACTGCTTTTCCCATAAATAACAGTCCCTCTCCCACCCCCATACATCTGCAAAAGCTGTCCCCCATTCCTGGAAGTTAGACTCTTAGCCACAAAATGGTGCCTTCCTAAAATAAACATGGGTCAAGAAAAAGTATTAAGTTTAAGGGGGTAAGAGTAATCCAAGCCACAGAAGAAGACAACATTTCAGAACAGACTTTACGAGAATACAAGCATTCAGGAAGTACTATGACCGCACAACCAGTCGTTGTCCAAAGATAATCATCAGAAACTAACCACTAGAGTCATTTCTAAAGTTCTGTGTAAAAACCAAACACTTTAAAACAAACTTTGAGCTCAGTATGATGTCACGAACTCTGGATTTGGCGTTAGAGGACCTAGGTTCAACTCTTGGCAAGTCACCTGACTCGCTCACTCATTAATTCATCAAACATTTTTAAGCACCTAACATATGTGAAGCGCTGGGCACACAAAGTCAAAAACCAAACAATCCTTGCCCTCAGCATGCTTAAATTGTATTGGAAAACGCAACATGTACCCACATAAATACAAAATCTATACAAAGTAGTGTGGAAGACGAAGGCACTAAAAAGCTAAGAGGGGAAGAGAAATCAAGAGAGGCCTCAGATACAAGGCCTTAATTATCATCTCTATGCCTATGCCAGTGCCTCCTGGATGTATGTGTCAAACCCTAGTCTTTTCCCTGAACTGTATCATCAATCGACTATTAAACGTTCCAAATTGCGGGTTATAGAGATACCCCAAACATAGCTTATAATATCTGTCCCAAACTTCCTTATTTCTGTCAAAAGTATGGTCATTTTTTAGGCTCTCCACTTAGACATTATCCCAGGCTCTTTCTCCAAGTCTCCTATCCAGTCATTTGTTAGGCCTTGCTGTCTCTATCTCCACAACTTGGATATCTGCCCCTGCCCCTCTGTGGTTCAGACTCTCAACATTACAATAGCTCCAATTCACTTTCTGCTTCAGTCCATCCTTATGGCTGCCTAAGTGATTTTCTTTAAAGTGCAAATCTGATCATGTCACTGTCCACCCAATAAAATCTCTTTTCTCTAGAATCAAACATAAATACCTCTGTTTACCTTTTGAAGTCCTTCAAAACCTTGCCCAACCTGTCTTTCCCTCCTTGTTGTATGCTACTCCCTCTCCCACAGGTGGTGATCCAGCCAAACTGGCCTCCTCCTCATTTCCCAGAGCTCTGCCCTCTTTTCCCTTATATTTGGAATGTACTGCCCTCCTCCCCCTCGACCAGGAGGAATCCCTCTCTTCCTTCAAGAAGTAGCTCAAGTAAAAAAAAAAAAAAAAAAAAAAAGGAAAAAAGCCAGGTGAGCATCTAGGTGCTGCAGTGGATACAGCTCCAGCCTTGGAGTCAGGAAGACCTGAGTTCAAATGCGGCCTCAGAAACTTGGCACTTCCTAGCTGTGTGACCCTGGGCAAGTCACTTAACCTTGAGATTGCCTCAAAAAAAAAAAAAGTAGCTCAAGGACCATTTTCTACCTATCCCCTGAATTGTTAGTACCTGATATCTCAAACAACTTTTTACTTACTTTGTATTATTCTCTTTATATTTGTACTGTCCCCAATCAGAAAGTAAGCTCTAGAAGAGTATATAGCCGACTGATTGAGGAGAATGGTGATTCCACAAGGTGGTCAAGGAGTATGTTCCCACCATTAGGGAAGCCTATTCAAAAGGACAGAGACATAATGACATATATGGGCCTTATGTTTCCTTCTAAGTAAAAATATAGGGGTGGTGAGGTCCCTTTCACTTCTAATCCTGCAACATGAACTTTGATTAGAGAGACAGGGTGGTGGTGTGTACAAAGAGCCTTTCAAGTCCCAGCTCTGCTACTTGGTTAAATGAAACAACCTCTGAGCCTCAGTCTTCCTCCTCAATTCTCAAATGGATGTGTGTCCTCATCAATTTGGAAGCTTCTTCTTCCAATGCTGCCCATCTGGTGCAATTATATGTCCTTAGAGAAGGGTACGCAGAGGCCCTACCCAACCCTTTGGAGGCCTTCTGTCAAGTGAGGGTAATAATATTTCCACCACCTCATGGGTTACTATGAGGATAAAACTGAGAATATGTATGTAAAGCACTTTGTAAGACATAAGGCACTATATAAATATACTTAGCTACTCAAACAACTATAATTATTGATTTAATGTGTTATTCTTTGTATATGATTTTTAGCAGTCTAACAAAGCTTTAGTTAGGCACAGCAAAAACAAAATGATGTCTTTGAAAAGCAATATGTTTTTTGTACAAGACCCTTTGGAATTTCTCTTAAAATAAACAAACAAATAAATAAATAAATAAATGTGTGTGTGTGTGTGTATATATATATATATATATATTTACACACACACACACACACACACATATATATATATAGATATGTATGTATGTATGTTTTAAAGAAGTCCACATTTCTCAGGAGATATTTATTTTGCCTTCAGGGAACTGCACTCACACACATACTGCTAGTGCCTTCACTCTGGGAATATCTTTTATTTTTCCTGTAATTTGTTGGTACATGGCCCTTAGCATATTGTTTCCCTAGACTGTAAGCTACTTGACAGCAGGACTGTTTTTGCCATAAATAAATAAATTTATGAATGAATGAATAAGAACTTGTTGACTTGATTTTTAAAGACCCCAAGCTTTTCTTGTACCTAACATTCATCTTTTTAATACTAATATTCTTCTATTCTGTTTTCTTCTTGTGCGATACGGAACTGAAAATGAATATTGCTAAAATGTCAAAGGAGAGGTGCCTGAAGGCTACAAAATATTAAAAACAACCAAAAAGCTTAGTAAAGGATGCCATTAAAAAAATTATGCTCGAAAAAGATAAGACAACTTCTGTGCTCCACCAGTATCATCAGGAAGTCAAGGGAAAATGAGGAAGCTGCTGCCAAGTGCTCCAGCCCCTCTTTCCCCCCCAGAATAGATCCTATGTGTACAACTTATAAAAGACATGGACAAGAATCCTAAAGAAGCAGACATTTTAATCTGTACCAACTGAGGGAATGTCCAAATGATGAACACATCCACTCCAACATTTACTTTGATCCAAAGAGAATTTGCTAGGTTATATGGCCAGATAATAATCAATCAACAAACATTTACTAAAGCTTATTACAAGCCTGATAGCAAGAACCATATTCATATTTTGCCAAGTCAACCAGCATTAATTACGTCAGCAGCCTGATGAAAACATCCTAGCTCAAGAAATGCTACACAGCTAAGGGGAACTTTTTCTGTATCTAGTTGTGAATACTATTGTCAAAGAATACTATTTGTTACCACAGTTGAAAAAAAAGTATGTTATCTACAAAAAACTAAAAATAATGATCCTATACTACAAACACCCATCTAGAGAGATGTCTGGATGATGTTAATGAAAACTAGCACTTTTTTTTTAAAGTGTGCCATTTTGGTTTAGAATATCAGTGGGTAAAGGGCAAGATTAATGATTGTAGATATAAGCACATTTCCCTTGGACTTCTATGGAAGCTCCACAGTAGAGTTCTCTCACTGCTCCAGAAAGGAAAACAAACAAAACAAAGTTTATTAGCTTCAAAGGAAGGCAGGCAGACTAGCTTCCTCAAAAGTACAATTTTTTCATTTACATTCTTGGCCTCAATAAATTGTTATAAAGCTGATAAGCAGAATTAGTAACACTGTTGAGAAAAAGCCAGTAACAAAAAACAAAAGAAACAAAGAAAATGAGTGAAAATCTAGCTTCAGAACAAATACAGACGAGAGTTCTAGCATTCTATAGAGCACTGGACCTGGAGTCAGGAAGACCAGAATTCAAATTCTACCTGGGCAAGTCACTTAACCTCTACTTGCCTCAGTTTCCTCATCTACAAAATGAGGATAATAACAACATCTACTTCTCAGGATTGTTGTAAGGACAAAATAACATATCTGTAAAGCACTATGCAAACCCAAAAGTGCTACATAAATGCTAGCCATAAGTTCTGAAATATTTTATTTTGAAGCAAAAATTCAAAAATCTTCCAGAAACTTGGGTTCAAATTATTTTGTGTGGTGTAATAATAGTACACCTGACTCCAAAGCCAAATTCTGTCAGGGTTAATTATCTTTGTAGCACCAAGTGGACAATGAAATTATCTGCAGATGAAGCAGGGGCAGGTTCAGTCCTTTAGCATACATGTACTCAGTAACTCCTTCAGGAAAAATCTTAAATCAAAGAGTATACAATTAATGGGATTCCGAGATACTCCAGGATTAGATAAAATACTAGACAAAGTCTAAATGAGAGTAATTTTAATGTATGTCACTATTCTATTAATCACGTTATTTGCTCAATCTACTACTGCTCTACGAGAAGCAGCAGTATTTCTGAATCGACTTTAGTATGTCAGTTAACTGGTTACTGTCGCTGTTCAGTCCCGTCCCACTCTGCAGGACCCCGTGGACCACAGGACGTCATTAATATCCTTGGGGCTTTCTTGGCTGCAGTAGTGTGCCATTTCCTTCTCCACTGGATCAAGGCAAACAGGTTAAGTGACTCTCCCTGGCTCACACAGCTAGTATGTGCCTGAGGCCGGATCTGAACTCAGGTCTTCCCAACCTCAGGCCCCGTGCTCCATCCACTTCGACACCTGGCAGCCCACACTTTCCCCACTGTGACGCTTCCCAAACCGTTTGACCCCAAGTTTCTAGAACAGCACTGGCTTCTATCACTCGCTCGGCGGACATGGGCACGTTGTATCTTCGGTCCCTCTGTTTTCCAAATGGAGCGTAGCTCTGTCCTTTCACTAAACTCACCCCCAAACCGACCAGACCGGGGGGGGGGGGGGAGACAACCGCACACCGCGCTAGGGCGGTTTAAACCCACCCCGGCTCCCTCCGAGGGCAGAGGAGGTTGGAGGCGCGGAGCCGCCGGGACTTCCCCGCACCAGCCATGACCGAGCACAAACTTTCCGGCTCGGCCGCGTCCGCGGAGGCGGGGGCACGAGCCCGGCTGGCAGCGGCTCCGGGCCACTCCAGCCCGGCCCTCCGGCTCCCGCGCTCAGCCCGGGGGTCCCGCCCGGCCCCAGACCCGACCCGCGGGGCCGCCCCCGGACCCGTCACGTGCGCCCCGAGCCTCCGGGCACGCGCCCCTCGCGGCCCGTCGGGTCCACGTCCCGCCCCCCGGCCCGGCCCGGGCGCTCTCCCCCGACCTAGACTTCGAGAGGCGGAGGCGGGAAGGCCCCCTCACCTGCGAGGGGGGCAGCGCCAAGAGGCCGAGGGTGTCGGCCCCGGACGGTCTCCGCTTCGCCACCAACGACCCCTGTGACCCCTGACCTTGTCCCGGCCCCGCCAGGCTGCGGCCCCCGTGCCCACTGACCAGGGTTCGGTCCAGCCGACACCATAGAGACGCCCCCGGAAACGGGACAGAACGCCGTTCTCCGTCCCTCCGACTCCACCAGCGAGGCGGCTGCGCCAGGAACCGCGCTACAGCGGCGCTGGCCCGGAAGCCCTCGGACGAGTGCCGTCCTGCTCTGTCCCTCACTGGGGCCGGGGGAGACGGTTACTCTGGTCAGGCCTCCGCCCAGAAAACTATCTCCGGAGGCTTTTCCTTCTACTACTTCTAAGCCTTTCCCCAGTGCTCGGGCTCCGTCGGCTACTTCCGCCCGAATGCAAAATGGCTGCTCGGCCGCCTCGTCTCGCGTCGTACCGGGAGGGGGCGGTGCTGTTACGCATCTGCCCCTCTCCGATTGGTTCCTCTGCCGGGATCCAAGTCCAGTGGCGAAGGACTTTGCCCTTTGCCCGCTATGATGGGTTCGGGCAGGCATCTGTAGGCGATTCCCGGCTGCGCGAGTTCCGCTCGGCCGGGCGGGGCGTTCGACAGGTGAGACGGGTCCTGAGGGCGGGGCCGCGTCGTCCCACCCCCCATCTCTCCCACCCCTATCCCCGCCCCTCGCTGGTACCGTAGGTTCCCGGGCCTTTTCTAGGTACTGAATTTCAAATAAATACAATAAGTCGTTTTTAAAAGTCTCGAGCGGTCCGGAAGCCCCGCACGCCTTGCGTGCCCCCCCGAGGGCTGTCTTTAGCGGGCAGAATCCCCCGAAGAGGTCTTGGCACCCGGATCCCCTAGCACAAGCCTTGCCCGCGAGGGCTTCTTAAATGCTTGTTCGATTGAATTTTACAGATGGGGAAACTGAGTCCCGGAGAAGGTAAGCCACTTGCCTGGGGTCACACAGATGACCCGGGGAACTTAAATCCAATCCCGCGCACTTTCGCCTATTAAAAAAGGAAATTTCAGTAAGTTCCCTGGACAAGCATCCCTTGGAACCAGAGAGAAGAACCAGTTTCGCCTATAATACCTTCCCCTCCACAGTGACATCCTAGATCCGACCTAGACCCGTCAATGACACCTCCTGTCGAAGCAGGTCTCGTGACCTCAGGTACTTGGGGGAACCCCCAGCTACTTCCAAGAGAAGAGGAAGCTTATAGTAAGTAGATCCTTTGATGGGAACTGTCAAAATTGTGTTCCCTTACTTTACACATCAAAAATATTTTAATTTACAATTTAATTTAAAATGAAATTTAGTTTAAAATTTGAAATTTAATTTTGAAACTAAAAAATAGCGGACTCGACTGGACAACAACAACAACACACTCTTATATAAGGCCCAGCTTTGTGACCACTTGATTGGACAGGGGATAATTACCCTCTTGAGAGACCTGGCCAAATATGGACTATCACCCTCAATCTTGCATACCATAAAGATTTTCCTCCTCTGTTCTACTTCATGGCTTCCATTTGTTTCAGATTTTGGGTCTTGTGCCATTTTCTTTTCTCCGTGTTTAATGAATGTCCAACCATTAAGGGCATATTGGACAACCTAGCCCTGGCAATAAAGATTAACACGCTCCACTCTTGTTTCAGATGGCTTGATAGTTAATGTTTGGAATGATTTTTCTCAGTAATACATAAGAAGGATTGGGGCTAGATTTCTTCCTGACTAGTACAAGTGACCTATTCATGGTCCCAAACCCTGGATATATTAGGAATTTACTCATAGTTCTGTAAACATGCCTTGTGGCTTGTTTTCTCCATCTCCATAAGTACGTCTTCTGTCACATTGGAATGCACTCCTCCCTCCTCTATGCCTATCAAAATCCACTCTCTTCTAAAGCAGTGTTGTACATGGGGAAGTATAACTTCTATAGGAGATTGTGAGAGAAGGAACAAGAGAAGAGAAAAGGATTCAAGCTCAATATGAAGAAAAAAAATTTGTATTCTTTTAGACAAGACTGAAAAATAAAGAGCAGGTTCAGATGATTAAAGGGGATTAAGGAGTATAATTTGCAGAGAAATGAAATGGAAAAGCGTTTAAGTACTTACTTTGTGCCAAGCACAACTAAGTGCTGAGAATACAGCTAGAACAGCAAGGCAGCCCCAGCTCTCAAAGAGCTTACATTCTAATTAGAAAACTCGAATGGAAAGATTCAGCTGCAGGTCGGATGGCAGTGCCTAATAGTCTGGAAGGAACTGGCCAGGCAGATGGTAAGGCTTGGTAGATGTTAGGAAGCAATGGCAGAGAGACAGTAAGGTCCAGTGGTGTACCCTCCCACCAGAAGGGTTGTAGCTGATGATTTCCTGCTCGTGGAACTGGTGTGAATGTCTGTATCTTTAGCTAGTGACTGCTATGAAATAGAAAGTGGAACTGAGAATTAGAGAAGACAACTTGGTTATTTCCAACAGGGCTTGAGATTAGGGACAGAATAATCATCTAGCATCTAAGCAATAGAGCAGGCCTGCACAGCCTGCTGCCTGCCAAAGGACTGGGGAGCCCTCAAAAAATTGGAAGGTAAAACAAATTTAAAGGATTGGGGAAGCAGATTTGAAGTCGGCTTAAGGGGAAAAGTAGGTGATTTATGACTCTGGAGGGCTTTTGAAAACATTTATTTTTATATTTATAATTTCTCCCTCTCACTGTACCCTACTCTCCCTAATTGAACAACAACAAACAAATAAAAAATAAAACTCATCCTAAATATGTATAGTCCAGCAAAACAAATTCCCTGATAGGCTATGCCTCAAAATATGTCTGTTTGAGGACTCACTTGCCTTTTCCCTTGTGTATTCTTCCAAAGATCAAAGGAACATAATTTAACAAAATTTAAGATATATTTAGCCAAAACCTGGCAATATATGCCGAATCAGGGGAAACCATATAGACACTGCTATCAAGGGTTCTGGTCCTGTGAGAGGTAAATTCCAGACAAAATCCAGACCTGCACAGCTCCAGACCAGCAGAACATCAAAAAGGTGGTGATAACTTTGATGACATGGTCATGTCGACTTTGAAGTTTCACAGATAACTTTGAGATAGTCTGGATATGTTAATGAACTAACCCCAAGATAAGAGTTAGTCTGTTCCCCTCAAAACCCTGTAAAAATAAGACCTCCAACTCCACCCTCTTCCATCTCCATCTCATCCATGCTGCCCAGCGCTCCCAATTCTAATCCATGATGTTGTGATATTCCCTGTCTGTCCTCTTCCTCATCCCCTCCCTTCACCATCCATTCCCTCTGTATCCCTCCCCTCTTTTCACTGCTTGTCTCTGTGCCTTAATAAAGTGTCTTTGCTGCCCCATTTCCTGTTGCCAGTCATAGTCTTTCTTGGCAAGTACCCAAAGAACTGAGCTTGCCTACTCCCATTTCATAATTTTATAGTTTCATAATTTATCCATTCAGTGGCTATAACAAGCTTAAAGGAGGGAAATTAGGAATTTAAAGGTTAAGCTCCCAGAATCAGACCCATTGTGAATGAATGTAGAATCTTGGGGGGGGGGCACACGCACAAGCCATAGATTACCTCTGTGGCTTTCCTATTGCAAATACAGCCTTTATTAGGATAGAATGTAGCAGAACTCTTTTCTCTGTCATATACTTCAGTTAAATAGACTAATTAAATGCCACGTACAAGGCACTATGCTAGATGTTGTAGATACAAAACAAAAGCAAGATGCCCAACTGCAAGAAACTTGCATTCTTTCGGAGGAATAAACCAAATCAATTTGAGGATGAAGAGACTATTACCAACTTGGTGAGGAGAGGAAGGGAAAAAATCAGGGGAAGTTTCATGGAAAAGTCTGGGCTGGAGCTGAACCTTGAAGAAAAAAAAAACCCAAAAACTGAAGATTGTTAAGAGGGCTCTTTCCAGGGGCAGTTTTGCCTTTGGCTTTGTAGGCTTCTGATGTGACTTTTGAGGGCTGAGCCTGATGCCTTCATACTGGATTTAAGACCTTAGTTTAAAAAGGCCAAGGTCCCCCACTGCATGCAAGGCCACCTTCAGTCATCTTGATCTATATCTCTGCCACTGGACCCAGATGGCTCTGGAGGAGAAAGTGAGGCTGGTGACTTTGCACAGCCCTCCCAATTCACTTGCGTGTCATAGCATCACCTCCCTGATGTCATGGTCCTCTTCAAAAGAAGGCCAAACAACAACAACGAATTTAATTCAGTTATTGAGATTATTGAGTTAACTTAATGCAATTATTGAGATTCTTCAGAGATCTAGGAAAGCAACTGAGAAAAACTGAATTCCAGGCTACTGTTTTCTGAGTGGAAGATGTGGAGAAACCAGCTCCTCTCAATTCCTGGCCCTGTAATCCTAGAGACTGCTGAGAGAAGACCTTCCTGTGTTAGATTGTTCTCTCTCCTGATTTGAGCTGAGATCTTTTTTTAAAATTTCAGCTGAAGAACTCCTTTATTCTTGTGTATTTCCTGTTATACTATAATCTGTAGAACTTCTCCAACTATGTGTGCTGTTTTGCTTGGATAAATGTATTTATTCGTTATTGGCTCTTTGTGATGATCTTTTGTATAACTCATATTTGGTAGGGTGGGGCTAATCTAGTAAAGTGAGGTCTGGGAAACGACTTTCTTTTGAACTTATCGTACCCTTAGACCATAAATATTGGGTGGGTGTGGGGGAGTTACAAATAGAGATAATTCTAGCCTAAAACTCTTCTTGAAGAGGGGTCTCCTGTCCTTGCCTGCCCCCTCCCTAGCAATAGTATTCTGGCAGTACAGGGAGGGCCATCAGCCATAGATAATCCATCTGGTACGTCAGGATAGATATGGAAGGCACTAAGGATGAGTTCAGAGGTTGTGATAGATAAGATTGAAACAAACATTGAGCTCTGGGAGAAAGGACAGAGAGTGACCTGGACACGAATCAGTGACCACAACAAGTACCTGAACAGTGACAGAGATGGAGTATACATGAAAGGACAGGCCAGTAAATGAAAACAATAGTGTGGGGCAAAAGAGCATATCGGCTCCTTTTTCTGCTGCAGTGTGTCACTTGACTTGACTTGAGAGACAGAATGGTCAGCATTAGGAAAGGGAAGGTTTCTAGGAATGAGTATTCTGGAAAAAACAAGGTTTCTGGAGTGTCAAGAGTATGGAAAGAGTATGAGGGGAAGCAGTATCCCTTCTGAGGAGGGCAAAGTAGAGAGGTCCAAGGAAGGGAAGTCTGAGACAAAGAGAGATAAGATTGTGAGTAGAAATTGTGGGTGTCTCTTAAAGCAGCATTAATTGTTTTGTTTTGGGTTTTTTGGCTGCGGATAACTAGTTTGAAACCCAGATCTGCCACTTAGTACCTTTGTAAGTGTTAAGTGCCTCCTAATTCACCTTCCTGTCTCATCTCTTCTCCCTCATCAATTATTCCTCCACATAGCTGACAAAGTAATTTTCCTAAAGTGCAGGTGTGACCATGTTACCTCTTTACTTAATAAACTCCAATGGTTCCCCATAGCCTCTAGTATCAAATATAAACCCTTCTTCTTAGTTTTTCAAGCCTTTCACAACCTAGACTCAATGTACCTTTCCAATCCTGTTATGTATTACTCCCTTTCCCATACTCCATGATTTTCTTCCCATCCTTCACATGACAGTCCATCTCTCATCTCTGCATCTCCCCCATACCAGTAATATACTCTTACTTTTACTCTTACCTTTTAGAATCTCCCTTCCTAGCAATTTGGAACCATGTCCAATATGTTATTAAAATGTATGCCTTCTCTATTCCACTATTAGATCTATAAACCAAAGAAAGCGGAAAAACATCCATGTGTAAAAAAATAATTATAGCAATTCTTTTCACGGTAGCCAAAAATTGGGAAATAAGGAGGTGCCATTGTGCTGGGGAATGGCTAAACAGATTGAAGTATATGGATAAAATGAAATATTACCATACTATAAGAAATGCTGAAATGAATAATTTCAGAGGAAACTAAGAACACCTTTATGAAATGATGCAGATAGAAATGAACAGAAATAGGAGAACAATTTATACAATGGTAACATTATAGAGAAAAACAACTTTGAAAACCTTAATAACTCTGATTAACAGCGTTAACTCAGTGATAAACCATAAGTTCATCACTTCCTGATGGAGAGGTAATGAACTTAAAATGCAGAAAATGACATACATTTTCAGACATGGCTAATGTGGGAATTTGTTTTGCCAGGCTGTGTAGCTATGAATTGAGGGATTTGTTTTGGGGGTTTGTTTTTTTAATTTTCTCAGTGAGTGGGGCAAAGGAGAGATTTCTCCTATTTCTTAGTAGGAGGGAAAGATTAACTTTTAAAACTTGTTACTTGAAAAATAAAAATAATAAAATATTAAACAAACTTTAAAAAAGAATCTGATTTCCTTCCAAACTCTGCTCAAGTGCCACTTTCTACAGGAAACCTTTCCTGGGCCCTCTAGCTTTTCCTGCTGTTTCCCCCACCCCCAAATTAACATTATATTTATTTTGCATATATTTATTTACGTACCTGTTGTTTCTCCTAATAAAAGACAACAGAGATTTTCATTTTTTTCCTTTTCATTCCAGAGCCTTGTCCATAGTAAGTATTTAATGATTTCATGTTTTCTAAATTATTATTCTGAACTTGACAAACAAGAAACATGAACATCTCCATATATAGAGAACAGAAAAGAGATTATATGAGAACAAATTATTTGTTCTCATTATGTACAGCTTTTTTAAAAAGTACATATTCATTCAGCATGTTAATTCCAAAACCATGTCACTTATCTGTTACACTCTGAACCTTCTTTCTGATTTCTCCTGTGTATTTTCTTTAAATGTTCATTGATTTTTTCCCCCCTCTCATTTGTTGCTATTGGCATTGTTATTATTACTAGCTCTAATTACCACCCCCAGATCTCTCTTCTTTAGTCTCCTTCCCCCAAGCCTCACTTCCTTGTAAAATGTTAATATAGTCAAGTAATAAGTAATACAAGTAACAAGGCCACACATTGGCCATGTCCAAAAAAAAGTATGTCTCATTCTGTACCTTTAGTCCATCACCAACCTGTTAAGAGTTGGGAAGTATGTTTCATTAAGGAATTTGGAATTAGGGTTAGTCACTAATCAGAATTCTAAGACTTTCAAAGTTGTTTTTCTTTACAATATTGTAGTCATTGTATAAACTGTTCTGGTTCTGATCACTTCGGTCTGTATCAGTTCACACAAGTCTTCCCAAGTTTCTCTCAATCCACCCCTTTCATTATTTCTCATGGTACAATAATATTACATTATGTTTATATACCATAACTTGTTCAACCATTCCCCAGTTGATGAACTCCTCCTTAGTTTTCCATTCTCTGCTATAATAAAAAATCTATTTGGTGTATATGTCTTGTAGTGGTATTATTACTAGGTTAAAGGGTATGCATGGTTTAGTGACTTTTGGTGTTAAGTTCAAAATTACTTTCCAGAATGATTGTACCAATTGTACCAATTACTACCTGTTGTCCTTGGTCATCTTTGCTAATTAAATAGGTATGAGTTTGAACTTTGAATTTCTCTTTTTATTAGTGATCTATAGCATTGTTTCATATGGTTATGGATAGCTTGCTATTTTTCTTTTGAGAACTACCTATTAGGTCCTTTTAGTATCTATTGAGCAATGACTTTTGTCCTTATATATTTAATCAATTCCCTATAAATCTTAGATATCAGGCCTTTATCAGAGAAACTTGCAGCAAAGATTTTTTTTTCACCAGTTAATTATTTCCTTGCAATTTTATATACATTTTGTTTGTATAAAACTTAAATTTAATGTAATCAACCTTGTACTTTTTATCGACTGTGATCATCAGCATGCCTTGGTTAAGAACTCTTTCTTTAGGGGTATCTAGGTGGCAAAGTGAATAGAGCACTGGCCCTGGAATCAGGAGGACCTGAGTTCAAATATGACCTCAGACACACTCACTAGCTGTGTGACCCTGGGCAAGTCACTTAACCCCGATTGCCTCACCAAAAAGAAAAAAGAAAAAGAACTCTTTCTGTATTCACAGCTGTGAAAGCTACTTTCTTCAGAGTTCCTCTAATTTTTTTTAAATTATGTGACCTTTTATATTTAGGTCATTTGGAGCTTATTGTGGTATATCGTATGAAGTGTTAGTCTGAACCTAATTTCTGTCAAACTGTTGATCAGATTTCCCCAGAAGTTTTGTCAAATAGTGAGTCCTTGCTACAGTCGTTTAGATCTTTCACTTTATTGAGCACTATGGCAAGTCTTCCATTCTTTATGATTTTTTAAAAAAATCACTGACTAATGGTTTAGCACTTATATTTTCAGGTTCATTCAGCATTGTCAGATATAGTTCATTAGGGCCTGGTAATGAACTCATTGAGGACAGCAAATAATTCTTGTAGGATCGCTTTACTTATTTTTGGTTCCAGTGACCTATTAATCAGTTTTATTCTTTTCTTTCTACTCTGTTCCAAAGATGATTCTCCATGGCAAAGAAAATAGAAGCAAAAAGAGCTCAGTAACAATGCCTTTTCTGTGTTCTCTATCCCATTTTTGTTCTCCTTCCTCTCTCCTAATATAGATAAAAATATATTTTTTTTATTCTTGTTAGCTTTTCTCAGCCTGAGCTCAATGAGAGTTTTAGCTCTCTTGACGCTATTCTTTCAGGACAATGGAACATTTTTGCAGTTATCTTCTGTTATCTGACCTTGTTTCTGTCTTCTATGTGTTTTTTAAAAAATTATATTGATTAATTCCTTGTTTGCCTCCATGTTTCCTTGCATTGGCTCCTGGATTTCCTGATGGAAGTGTATGATGTCATTCTAATTCCTCTTTTATCTTTATTCCTTCTGAATAAAGTATTAGAGAGTTATGGGTCATCAAGTCTCAGTGATACAGGTGAGGTCAAATTTGTTTCTTTGGAATATGAACAGGCAGTTTTCAGGTGAAGAAATTAAAGTTATCTATATTCATATGAAAAAATGCTCTAAATCACTATTGATTAGAGAAATGCAAATTAAAAAACTCTGAGGTACCACATCACACCTATCAGATTGGTTAACATGACAAAACAGGAAAATGATAAATGCTGGAGAAGATGTGGGAAAATTGGAACACTAATGCATTGTTGGTGGAGTTGTGAACTGATCCAACCATTCTGGAGAGCAATTTGGAACTGTGTACAAAGGGCTATAAAACTGTGTACACCCTTTGAGCCAGCAATACCACTTCTAGGGCTGTATAACAAAGAGATCATAAAAATGGGAAGAGGACCCACATGTACAAAAATATTTATGAGAGCTCTTTTTGTAGTAGCTAAGAATTGGAAATTGAGGGCATGCCCATCAATTGGGGAATGGTTGAACAAGTTGTGCTATACGAATGTAATGGAATACTGTTGTTCCATAAGAAATGATGAGCAGGCAGACTTCAGAAAAGCCTGTAAAGACTTTAATGAACTGATGCTGAGTGAAGTGAGCAGAACCAGGAGAACATTGTATACAGTAACTGCAACATTGTGCAATGCCCAGCTTTGTTAGACTTAATTCTTCTCAGCAATACAAGGATCTAAGACAATTCTGAAAGACCCATGATGGAAAATGCTGTCCACATCCAGAGAAAGAACTATACAGTATGAATGCAGATCAAAACATACCATTTTCAATCTCTCTCTTTTTTTTTTTTTTGGTTTTGTTTCTTCTTTCTCATGGCTTTTCCCTTTGGTTCTAATTCTTCTTTACAAGGTGACTAATGTGGAAATATATTTAATATGATTGTACATGTATATCCTGTATCAGATTGCATGCCATCTTGAGAAGGTTGGAGCGGAGGGAAGGGGAGAAAATTGAGAACTCAAAATTTTATGGAAGTGAATGTTGAAAGCTAAAAACAAATAAATAAACTTATAAATGTTCAAAAAAATTGTCCCTTTGTTAGAGGCTCATTAATTCATCTTAGTATGAAACTCAGATTTAGTGCTTTTGGGGGGGGGTTGGGCAATGGGGTTAAGTGACTTGCCCAGGGTCACTCAGCTAGTGTTGTGTGTCTGAGGCTGGATTTGAACTCAGGTCCTCCTGAATCCAGGGCCGGTGCTTCATCCACTGTGCCGCCTCGCTGTCCCCAGATTTAGTGCTTTTGAGTGTAGATTTCTGAAACCATTTACTTTTTCGTCATTTGGACAGTGCATCTTACACATTTGCACAGATCGGAAGGTGTCTCTACTGCTATTCTTTCTACTAAATTATAGACATTAGCTATGTTTTTTTTCAGTTTAGTGGATGTACGTCTATAATTCTCTCTCCCCAATTTTTGATTAGATTTGCAAGACTTAAGGTAAATACATTTTTCCCAGCCCTTATTAAGCTTATTCTTGACTAAGAACCCATCATACCTATGCTCCAGACCATGGACTAGAAATCAACATCTTTAAATCCTCTTATCAGACTTCATGTTCTTAATCAACTACTGACTTCCTGAACTACCCTCTTTTTTGAAGCCCTAGCCTTCTATCATTAGCAGTAATAAATATCACCTATGCCACTAAGGTATCAGTTTCTTGTTCAAGACCCCATAATCCTTAGCAGTAATGTTGCCCTGAATCCAACTCAACCTGTCTTCCTGAGTTGCCGTATTTGACAGAAACACTGCACCCAGAGTATGCAGGAAACCCTGAAAGTGTCAAGCTGACATAATGTATTCCTTGGGAGTCAGGACAGGCGCCAGTCAGTCTGCACTAAACTGGGACCCCTATAGATAAGCAGACCATCTTCTTGGTCTAGCAGTTCCCAAGGGAAAAGAATTCGGCTTTTGCCATCTGCCTTGTTCCTCCTTTTTGGGAGGGGATTACTCCTTTCTCCACCCCTACTGCTCTTTTCCTCCTCCCATGCCCCTACCACATAGGAGGAGATCTCTGTCCCTCCTCCTCCCTTTGTTGCAATTTCATAAATATGCAAGCTTCAGTTTGGATTGGGAACTCCTTGCACCTGGGTAGGGGTTCCACATGCATGTTCACTTCTCTTGTAACAAAATTGAATTTCATGTGTTTCATGAAGTTGTGATTTCTGATTGACCAATACTTTCAGGATTTCTTTTAACAATATCATTTGTGCCCATCTGAGCTTCCATGGTAACCTCATTTCAGTTTTTTATAGGGTAACTAGATTAGAAATCAAGAATGCTATAGATAGTATATACTCAGAGTTAGTAAAAAGTCTTTTATGTTATCCTCATAAACAAGATGGGGATGCATGCTATATGATAATATGTATTAGTTTGGCTCCTGGGCTCTGTCCTACGTCAAATATGCTGTTTAATATTTTTATCTGTAACTTGGATGAAGGTATGGAAAGCAGAACTAAGGCACTACATGGAATCAGAATCCAAAGAGAACTCAATTAAATTCAACTGGCATTTATATATAAAGTACTTAAGATTTGTTAGACACTATTATAGGCACTGGGGAAACAAAGAGAAAAACAAGTCCCAGCCCAGAATAATGGACTGAACTGAATGAGACAAAATTTAATTACAATTAATTTAACATCTTGTACTTGGGTTAAAAAATTCAATTGTATGGTATAGGGTTTTTATTTCATCTCTAGGCTCTGCCATGTGAAGGCTGACAGAGATAAAGGTCATTTTCATAGGACCCTGGCAGGTCCATCCTGGAGAAATAATGACAACCATTGTTTGGGGTGGGGGAGGGCTCTTATCATAAATTTCATCAAGGCATCTTTCTTTCGCATTGAGTCCTCAACTAAGGTGTCAGTGGATCTTCAAATGCCTGTTAAAGCTCAGTCAGGACTCAGTATGTACTTCTACCCCACCCCTTCTTCTAGCTAAGGGTCTTTTAGCTGGCAGAAACACTGGGGCCACAATGAAACAAAAGAGAGATGACAGCTTGTTAGGATGTAGCGAACTGTAGTTTCACATGCCATTCATTAAGGACGTACCTGGGTTCTTTCAGTCAAAATAAAACAATGAATCTGTGTCTATAAGTTGCCTCATTTTATTAATGATCTGAAATATTGGGTACAAGGAATTCATGTGCTCTTTTATTATATTATTATTTTATTATTGCCTTTTATTTCTTTTCTATCAAATATTCTACTTTTTTTTTTTAACAAGTCTCTTCCTCTTCCACATTTTGGAGAAATTTGCTATCATAGACTCAATTTTCCCCAATTCTGTTAATTCTATTTTTTTAGTTGAGTGTTCTCATTTCTGTGTTGAGGGCTTCAGTTTCTGACCTAAGTTCACTCCTAATTTCATTTGGATGTTCCAAGAGTTCAGGTTGGGGGAAGGAGTTTCCACAGGATGGGTGTTCAGTCGGACTCCCTGTTGCCCCAGGATTGCTGCCCAGTCACAAGGCATCTTGTTGAGAGCCACCACAATTTCTCTTTCTGTTCTTTCTGTCATATGACTGAGCAGTCAGCACCAGCTACTTGGGCAGAATCAGGGCATTTGGGGGTCAGGGACACTCTACTAAGGGAGGGTAAAGACTGTGTCAAAAGTTATGTTGACCAAAAAACAACAACAAAAAAGTTATGTTGACTCAGCATCCTATTGTTCCCAGCCCTGCTTATCAATCAGTGTTAGGGGAGGCTGGGGTGAAGAAGGAGACACTAAATCTGCAGCCTTTCACATCACCCACTTTTTGTCTGTACCCCTGCTTCCAAATTGTCACATTCTATACCTTGGAGAGGAACTGAGATGCAATGGCCCACCCTTTTCTGTTGAGGTGGACCTATCTGAATTGTCTTCAAGTTACCTATAAAAGCTGTCCCTAATGCGGTTTAGGGGATCTCAAAACTATTAGGGGTCATGGAGTTGTCTGGAATGAATTTTTGAACTCAAACCATCTTTCAGTCAAGTGATAAAACTTTATTGTGATGTTGTAGGAGTGGGCAAAGTTCTATATGGAACCTGCAACCTAATGGGGTAAAGTTAAAAATGTATAGGAAATCTTCAGTGAATGGTGTGCCAACTACGCTAATTAGGTGGTCAGGGGCAGGATTAGGGAGTGGTCAGTTTTTAAAGGAACATGCAGTTTTTAAAAATCTACTGAGCAGGCGTTTTACCCAGAATATACTAAGAGAAATGAGGGGAGGCACTGAGGGGTTTTAGGCCTGCCAAGTCACTAAGTCAACCAATGGTCAGGGTTGTTCTGTCTATTAACAATCAATGTCTTCTTAGGCAAGATGGACTGGGGAGTGAATGTATATCTTGACTTCTGGAATGTATATGGTACCTAAGTGGAGTTGGTATGAAATAATTAGGGTGGTACAAGATGGTCCTGTGTATGCAAAGGAAATTCTTACAGAGGTCACTGTAATAGGGGGAGAGAGTTTGGTTCACTGAGTTATAATCATGAGTTATTGCCAGAGATATGGTCTTTGGACTACAGAAATATATGATCTTAGGTCTGGGGTCCAAGAACAAGTATTCTATCATCCCTACCTTGAAGCCAGTACCAGTGTAAATTCCTAAAACTTCAACCTTACTCAGGACTTTTCTGTCTTTACTTCTTGAAGATTTAGCTCAATTTAATCTTAAATTGACATATAATTCCTTTGTTTAGAGATTGAAGAGTTGAAGATACTTGCAGAGGACTAATCCATCATCTTGTGATTGATAGAAGCCAGTCCAGTTCAGGCCTAAGGCTCTTGTACCTTCTAGTGTCCAATGACCCAACAAGGTGGGGCCATAAGTGCTGCAGTAAGGCCTCATTCCTTGGTAATTTTATCCATTCAGTGATCTCCCCACTCAATTTTTTTTTTCTTCCAAGCTTCCCTCATACTTCTATTCCCTCTTGTTCCTATACAATCCCATTAGGGCCCAAGCTTTTCCAATCTTTTTTAAATTGACAAAGACCTAATATGACAAACCTATTTGAAAATGCTAAAGGTAGAAGGTCTTAAGAGTTGACCATTTTTGTTCCTGAAATTTTTTAAAATTAATTTATTTTTAGTTTTCAACATTTACTTCCGTAAGATTTTGAGTTCCAAATTTTCTCCCCATCTCCCCTTCCCCCACCCCAAGACAGTGTGCATTCTGAATACCCCCTCCCCTGATCTGCCCTCTTTTCTATCACCCCCCTCCCTTCTCCTATCCTCTCCCCCTTCTATTTTCCTGTAGGGCAGGATAGATTTCTATACCCCATTGCCTGTATATCTTATTTCCCAGTTGCATGTAAAATCAGTTTTAATATTTGTTTTTAAAACTTTGGGCTCTAAATTCTCTCCCTTCCTCCCTGCCCACTCACCCTCATTGAGAAGGCAAGAAACTCGATACAGGTTATACATGTATAGTCATGCAAAACACTTCCATAATAGCCATGTTGTGGAAAAACTTAACTATATTTCCCTCCATCCTATCCCACCCCCCATTTATTCTCTCCTTTGACCCTGTCTCTCCTCAAAAGTGTTTGCTTCTGAGTACCCCCTCCCCCAATCTGCCTTCCCTTCTATCATTCCCCCTGTCTTATCCTTCCCCCCTATTTTCCTGTAGGGTAAGATAGATTTCCATACTCAATGGAGTGTGTATGTTATTCCCTCCTTAAGCCAAATCTGATGAGAGTAAGATTCATTCATTCTCTCCCCTCTCCCCTCTTCTCCTCCACTGTAAAAGCTTTTTTCCCCCTCTTTTATGTAAGATAATTTACCCCATTCTACCTCTCCCTTTCTCCTTCTCCCAGTACAATTCTCTCTCACCCCTCTTTTATGTAAGATAATTTACCCCATTCTACCTCTCCCTTTCTCCTTCTCCCAGTACAATTCTCTCTCACCCCTTAGTTTGTTTTTTAGATATCATCCCTTCATATTCAACTCACCCTATTCCCTCCAACTACCCTAATACTGAGAAAGGTCTCATGAGTTACAAGTATCATCCTTCCATGTAGGAATGTAAACAATTCAACTTGAATAATTCCCTTATGATTTCTCTTTCCTGTTTACCTTTTCATTCTTGAGTCTTGTCTTCGAAAGTCAGGTTTTCTGTTCAGCTCTAGTCTTTTCATCAAGAATGCTTGAAAATCCTCTATTTCACTAAACATCCATTTTTTCCCTGAAGGATTATATTCAGTTTTGCTTGGGTAGGTGATTCTTGGTTTTAATCCTATCTCTTTTGCCCTCCAGAATATCATATTCCAAGTCCTATGGTCCCTTAATGTAGAAGCTGCTAAATCCTGTGTTATCCTGATTGTGTTTCCACAGTACTTGAATTGTTTCTTTCTGGATGCTTGCAATATTTTCTCCTTGACCTGGGAACTCTGGAATTTGGTCACAATATTCCTAGGAGTTTTCCTTTGGGGATCTCTTTCAAGAGGTGATCGGTGGATTCTTTCCATTTCTATTTTACCGTCTGGTTCTAGAATATCAGGACAGTTTTCCTTGATAATTTCTTGAAATTTGATTTTTAGGCTTTTTTTTTGATCATGGCTTTCAGGTAGTCCAATAATTTTTAAATTATCTCTCCCGGATCTATTTTCCAGGTCAGTTGTTTTTCCAGTGAGGTATTTCACATTATCTTCTATTTTTTCATTCTTTTGGTTTTGTTTTATAGTTTCTTGATTTCTCATTAAGTCATTAGCTTCTATTTGCTCCATTCTAATTTTAAGGAATTATTTTCTTCAGTGAGGTTCTGGACTTCCTTTTCCATCTGACCAATTCTGCTTTTTAAGGCATTCTTCTCATTGGCTTTTTGGACCTCTTTTGCCATTTGGGTTAGGCTATTTTTTTAAGGTGTTATTTTCTTCAGTATTTTTTTTGGGGGGTCTCCTTTAGCAAGCTGTTGACTTGTTTTTCATGATTTTCCTGTATCACTCTCATTTCTCTTCCCAGTTTTTCCTCTACTTCTCTTACTTGTTTATTAGAATCCTTTTTGAGCTCTTCCATGGCCTGGGACTGATTCATATTTTTCTTGGAGGCTTTGGATGGTAGGAGCTTTGACTTTATTGTCTTCTTCTGGTTGTATGTTTTGATCTTCTTTGTCACCAAAGTAAGATTCTATGGTCTGACTTTTTTTGCTCTGTTTGCCTACATTCCCAGCCAATTACTTGACTATTAAACCCTGTTAAGGTAGAGGTCTGCTTCCAGTGTGGAGAATATACTGTCCCAAGCTTCAGGGGTTTTGTGCAGCTGTTTTCAGAGATATTTCTAGGGACCTATAAATTTTTAGTTCTTCCAAAGTGGTATGATCAAAGGCAAGGTGTTTACTCCTTTCCTGGCCTGTGCTGTGGTCTATTAGTGACCACAAACACTGCTTTCTGTCTTGGAACTGTGAGGAGGGTTCTCTCTGCACTGCTGCCACCAGCTTTGCCATTCCAGCACTCCTCCTTGCCCCAGGACCACAACTCAGGACTGTGACTTAGATTCAAGCAGAGGCAAAGCAAGAGAATCTTGCCTTAGCACCAGCAGAGATCCCTGCAATCCCCTTCACTCAATCCCCACTCCGTCTGTGGCCCGAGCTCCTGAAGTAGCCACCACCCCAGGGCTGCAGCGGGACTGGGACCAAACTGAACTCCTCTCTCACCCAGGCCTGGTAGACCTTTCCTACTGACCTTCTAAGTTGTCTTTGGCATTTGTGGGTTGAGAAGTCTGGAAACTGCCACAGCTTCCCTTGATTAAGTCCCTGAGGCCTGTTCCAGGTTCGTTGAGGCCCCATCTTTGCCTGCTCAGGCCACACTGAACTGTGCTCCTCTCCCAGCCTGGTGCAACAGACCTTTCAATCAACCATCCAGGTTGTCTTGGGCTGGAAATTTGTTTCACTCCACCTTTTTGTGGGTTCTGCTGCTCTAGAATTTGTTTAGGGCCATTTTTTACAGGTATTTGGAGGGGTTTGGGGGAGAGCTCAAGCAAGTCACTGTTTTTACTCTGCCATCTTGGCTCTACCCCTGAAATTTCTAAACTACAAGTATATTATAACAAGGAAGGGCCTTATTTTTAAAATAATATAAATTATTAACTTATCAAATTACTTTGTAACATATAATTTGTACAAATAACAACAATGTATCAACTGGGACAGATGAGATGATGTGAAAAAATTTTGCACCAATTGAAAAATAGTATTTATCTGTGTACACCCATACATACATATGTATGTATGTATGTATGTATATATGTGTATACATGCATATATATTTTCTACATATGTAAATGTAGGCTTTCAAAAAGCTATATTCTAAGAATATTGGCTCTTCTCAATCAAATATTTATTAAATGCCTACTATGTGCCAGGCACTGTGCTAAGTACTGGGAATACAAAAAGATGTAAAAAACAGTACCTGTCCTCAAGGAGTTTACAGTCTAATGGGGGAGATAACATGCAAACAAATATATACATAGCAAGCTATATACAAGATAAATAGGAAATAACTAATAGAGGGAGGTATTGTAATTAAGGGGTTGGGGACAGCTTCCTATAGAAGGTGGGATTTTATTTGGGGCTTAAAGGAAGCCAGGGAGGTCAGCAGTTAGACGAAGGACAGCATCTCAGCGTGGGAGACAGTGGGAGGAAAGGTCTAGAGCTGAGAGATGGAGTGTCTTGTGGAACAGCCAGGAGGCTAGTGTCACTGGATCGAAGACTATTTGGTGGGGAGGAAGGTATAAGAAGACTGGAAAGGTAGGACAGGGCTATATATAAAGTGCTTTGAATGACAAATAGAGCGTTTTGTATTCTCCCTTAAAATGCTGCTGTAGAGTTAGGAAGAAGCAATGTTAAGCTGCCCCTTCCTGCTTTGCTAGTAAGCAGATCCTTTGGGAATGGGCTGCAAACTGTCAGAGCTGGCTATAGGCTTCATCAGCATGGGTCTCTGCCCTGAGTAACTTGTTTTCACTGGCTGTCTTCCGGGTCCCTCATCATCTTCATCTCATGGCTTCCCTGGCATTTTTCAAATCCCACAGAGCTAGTTCCTGCTGGGTTTAGACCCCCTCACTTCAGGTCTGATGGAATAGCCCATGTTGGTACCCAACCCACTTCCTCCCTCTTCTGTCCTCTTTGCCTTCATGTGGTGGGGGAGAATCAGCTTCTGGAGCTTCTTCCTGGGTAGGTGGAAGATGGGGAAATTCAGACAAAGCCACTGCAGCCTGGGGAGGGGGGTGCCTGCCCTAAGACCAGGCCTAATCACAAGGGGATCCACTTCCAGGCTCCCTGATGCCCCATTGGCTTACTTCTTCCCTTTCAGGTGACAGAGCAGAATTGGTGTCTGCTGCTTCTTGTGGGATGAGCGACTGCTGGAGAAAGGTGTTTGTGTGGAACCACTAGAGCAGTGGGGACCGTGTTTCATGCAATCCTGTAAGTTTGCTTGTGTTCTTGCCATGCATACATGGAGACTGGTGGGAGAGGAGTATTAGAATTTTCTAGAGTTAATGGATAACAGATTTTATTGTAACTTGGATCCTATCTTTATCCATATATGGAGCCATGTAATATCTTATGCATAATTCCTTTGGGGAGGAGGGGTGATAAGGTTTGTAAAGAGTGACACTTCTGTGACCTTTCTGGTCATGTGACCATTCTAATAAACACTCATGTTTTGGAGCACTTTTCAATAAGAAATTTTTGTACTTGAGCCCCCCAATTATCCAGGTAACTGAGAAAGGCTCTATGAGGACTGGCTATCTTAGCTAAGATACAGAGTGGCTGGACATACCAACAATCCTTTGCGGTGACTGGGAGTAAAACCAGCTGAACATGTAGAAAACTGCAGCTCTGAAGCCAGTTAAGCTCCTAGCAGCTTTCAAGCAGACCTGCAGCCATTTGGTGGCTTACGGACCTTCAAGAAACATCCTTGTCTTCAGAGACTCCGCTGTCAGTTATGAGGCTCTTAGACACATCCTGTTTTACATCCCCTTACCTTATGATTTGTGCTCCAGCCTGCTTATCGCCAGAAAGCCTTCTGGATTTGTGGATCAAAGGGCCACAGCTCTGACACCTGGAATTCCCCACTCCCCCCTCCCCTTGGGAACTGGCTCCGTGACTCAGTCCTTTCTAGGAGTCCCACCTTTCTCCCCAAATTTCCTGCCTTTCTTTGTTCAAAAAGTACCTATATTCTCCCTATTCATTACTTCGTGGGTTGTTAAACATTAGGCTGGCAGTTCCCATGCACATGTTTTAGTCCCCTGCTTAATAAAAATCTTTAATTTCACAGGCATCATAAAACCTCTGGTTTTCTTCTCTTTAGGAAAAAGGGCGCTTTAGTCTGGAGAACTTTGTGTTCTCTGGGTGTCTTTCCCCTTGGGGGGAAAGAGAGACCTAAATTCCCTAAAGAAGGTGACTGCCTCTGTTTACGGTGTCTTTCACTCTTACACCCTAGGGCCAAATGGTATTAACCTTATTTTGCAGGTATTAGACTATTCTTAGTAACATGCATTTGTTGAGTTCCTCTCTTCTCAAGAGATTAGGTACCTTACAAAATGACAATGACCCTATAAGCCCTCTTTTGAGAGTAGAAGGTTATCCCTGATAATAAAATGCACCCCATAATCCCCTCAGTTGTTGAATTTATTGCACTGTAAGGCTGGTATGAC
Organism: Phascolarctos cinereus; assembly: GCF_003287225.1. Lineage (NCBI taxonomy): Eukaryota > Metazoa > Chordata > Mammalia > Diprotodontia > Phascolarctidae > Phascolarctos > Phascolarctos cinereus. The sequence continues at coordinate 418,482,182 of NW_027555958.1, read as the reverse complement.
CATGTCATACTCTTACTATAGCTTCCCATTACCACCAGCATCAAATATAAAATCATCTGTTTGGCTTTTAAAGCCCTCTAAAACCTGGCCCCCTACTACTTTTCCAGTCTTCTTCCACCTCACCCACAATGCTGACTGGCCTCCTTTGTATTCCTCCCAGAAGACACTCTATCTCCTGATTCTAGATTATTTACACTGGCTCTCTTAAATGTCTGGAATAAACTCCCTTATCATCTGTATCTCCTGGCTCCTCTGGCATTTTCCATGTCCTACTTTCTTAAATCCTACTTTCTATGAGAAAATTTTCATAATAATAAAATTAACAACAATAGCTAGCATTTATCTAGCACTTTAAAGTTTGCAAAACACTTCACAAATATTGTCTCATTTGATCCTCATAACAACCCTAGAAGGTTAAGTGCTATTATCATCCCCATTTTGCAGATGAGGAAACCAAGGCAGACAGCGGTCACAGACTTGCCCAGGGTGACAGGACTGGTAATTGTCTGAGGCCAGATTTCAGTGCAGGCCCAGTGTGTGTCATCCAGCTACTAGCATTTCTCCTTGGTGTTCGTGCCTTCCCTCTGGGATGTCCCAGTGAAGACTTCTCAGTGTAATTAAGGTAATGAGTTCAGAAGGTAGGATAGGGTTAAGAATAGATTACTGTAAGATCTTCTCTTTTTAGTGCCAGATATTAGCAGTTAAAATTTGTCTAGTTAAGCCCTGGCCTGCCTTCTGATCTCATCCAGATGTGCCTTTTGTCCCAAGCCCCGGAAAACCCTTAAATGTTCAAGTCCCCTTATCTCCCTTTGACAGGTTCTTATTCAGATGTCTTTCTGTTCCCAGCATTATCTGTTCAATCCTTGAGACCTTCCAAAACAACTGTAAATTATCTTCCTAACTGTACATTTTTAGCCGAGTTAAGGGAGAGCTGTGAGGGAGGGGAAATTGAACCTTCAGGGTTATATAAACTAACTTCTACCTCTGTGGGTTGTCTCCCTTCATCAGAGTCCACTGATGTGGGGACACCCAAATCTCGAGATTTGAATAATAATAATAATAATCAATAATAAATTAACTTTCTGTTTCTCCTTGGACACCTCTGTTTTGTTTTATTTTTTTTAATTTTTTTTTTATTTGAGTGGCATCCCACACACCCAGTTTATCCTCTGTGTAACTGGTTCTGTACATAATAGTTTGCACATTGTCTCCTTCATTAAACTATGCTTCTTGAAAGCAGGAACTGGCTTTTTGCTTTTCTGAGTGTTCCCCGGGCTTAGCACAGTGCTTGGCAAATATTAAGCACTTAATAAATGCTTGCTGACTTGGTATCTATTTTCTTCTCCCATAGGGTAGAAAAGTAATTTTTTCCAAGCTTTTGAATTTGGTGTTTTCAAGTATCTCTTTAAGTTTCTAGTCTAAATTTTACCTCCTCTCTCTTTAGGTTAATTAGGAGCAGTATAAGGAGGCCAGGGGCATTAAGTGTGGCAACCTTTGGTGTATATGAATGTATTTGTAGCCAACTCTCCAGTCTTCAGTCAGGCTTGTTTTCTGAGTACTTATTAATCAGTGTTGGGGAGGCATCACCCAGCCTGCAGCTTCTGTATTACCTGCTATCCAGCATGTAGTAGGTCATCTCTTACCTGTTAGCCAGACCCTTATCTTATATGATGCAGAAATTGGGGAGAGCTGAGACACAATGGCCTATCCTCTTTGGCTTATTTATCCGAATTGTCTTTATTTCATTATGAAAGTTACCAATAAAATATGGCTCCACCTAGATTCCCTTGCTGATCTCTAGTGATCGATCTACTTTGATGAATTTTTTAATATACAACTTTTACTTCTTTTGCCCTTCCTTAGTTTTGCCTTGCTAATCAAAGGGAAAGCCCAAACAAAGAATTTTCCTTTTGACGGAGAGTTCACTGGGGAACCATGGATGAATTCACAAGCGGCCTTCTCCCTGTTTTTTGGGAGTCTAGATTATGGTTATTGCAAGTGTGTTCTCTTTGCTATGTTTTAACTTAGTTTCTTTTATTGCTTTGCCTAAATTAAGGTGATGTCCTGGTGTGAGTGAAAATGTGCTCATTTGTTCTGCTGCCCTTTCCAGGGTCCCCCACTGTGTTTCGGGGTTTGCAAGCTAATCCCAATTCCCAGAGTTTACTTAGTTTGAGTTAAGAAAAGATACACATCAATACATACCACTATGAGCCTTGCAGCCCCAAAAGGAAGGAAATATTAGCTCTCTAGGTTAGGCTTATTATAATGCAAGACTTGATCTGCCCACTAGACAACTTGGACTTTGTGGGCAGCTGGTTATCTGAAGTGCGCTCAAGCAGTCATGAGGTATGTCTGAACTTATTCATACTCAAATGTAGCAACCTCTCTGGTTGGGACTGAAGACCCAGAGGGCGGCTACTATCTTGGGTTTTGGGATAACTCTGTAGGCTTCATTCGTTAGTAGTTTTTCTCAGCCTTAGACACAATTAACTCAAAAGAAGAGCAGTGGCAGAGTGGGCCCAGTAGAAACATTGTCCCCGCCCCCGTAAACCTGGGGCACACTCTTCAACAAATGCACATAGCGTCCGCGGACAGAGTGGGGTCAAACTTAGAGAACAAGGGTAGTTAGACACAGGTGTAGGATACACATAGGCAACCCACAATTCCTGGCATATATACCACAGGGTCTGGAAAGCTTCTTCTCTTCAGAGTCCTTGGGAAACCTCCCTTGGGGAAGTTTGCCTGACAGGCAGCTTGCCTGTTCCCGCCTACTCTGCTCCATAGCCTATGGAGCTGCGATTGGGGTCCCACTCTTTGAAGGTGCTTCCTTCCTCAAGTGACTGGCTCTCTGAATCTGCGTTTGTCTTCTGTCTCTACTCCTTACGACATATCCATTGTCAAAGGGAGGTGGCCAGTGCAAGAAAGGGGAGGAGAGAAACTCTTCAGCTATCAAGAACAGTTGCCTCTCACAGGCCTTGGTTCTTTGGGTTTCTCCCAAATTCCTCAGTTTAGCTATTAAAATCCCCATTGGGAGGGTCAATTGGTTTGCTGACCTAATACCACTGTTCCATAAACTCAATCAGAAAAAGATGTTCACACCTCATAAAGGGATTAGGGAATAGATTCATCTTCACAATTAGCTCTAACACCTCATTAACACTTTGGGATTATATTCTTCTAGTCTTTTAAGGCTAGACAGGATCGAAGATCAAGCTATCCTAGCTACATACAACCTGCATGCTAGCTGTGTCCTCCTTACTGCTTCTGCTCTTTATGGCAACTGGGGAAGAAGAAGTCCCAGCCAAAAAACAACTTAGTTTGTGAAAGTAAGCTACCTTCCTCTCCAAGTCTGGACACTAAGCAAGGGCTTGAGTGTGACTCGAAACATTATCTGGATTTTTTGCATTTGATCTCTAGTTGATAGAATGTGTGTGGAGAATCTTCCTGGTTCCACTGTCTATTCCAAGAAAACAACTTCCCTCCCAGAATAGGTTTAAGAATTTGGCACCCCATTTCTGAAAGACTGCCAAACCAGGGACCATGGTATGAATGTTAACTGTCTCTTGCGGATATGTAACAACTACAAATGTGTTGGTTTGTATGGTATCACATAAATACACATTCAAGCACTGTTTTTAGCATTTCAACCCACTTGATGACACTAGTAATACCACACATAAGGACCTAAACTAATCATTTAACCTTGTCCTGAGGCAGACCAGTCAACTTTTGGACAGGTCCAGTTTTTAGCACATTTGTTCGTGATCAAACCTGAATTTGCTTCTCTACAAATCTTGCCTATTGCTACCTTTTATTTGCTCTGAGAGAAGTGATTATTTTTTATTATGTTAATAACCAGTTATTAAATTAGGATTAAGGCTTTTTCTCCCTACTTCCTTATTCAGGGACCAGCCTGCCAAAGTCAGTCAGTTTCTGAAGGACATTGCTGATAAATGAGATTGTCCAAATCCTCCAGGAACATTCTTCTTGGTGGGACCCCACCCAGATAGAAGGCCTTACTTCTATTTAAAGTGATCTACAGGATCTAATCTAGGTGAATTCTTACTTTAGGAAAGTAAGCCCGAGTCACTGTACCCCACCACTGTTGTTTAGGATAACCCAGTTTATGAAGGAGAAAACAGACCAGAACGGTTTGGTTCCAGACCATTCAACCAGAATGGTGATAGATTCCTTTGTTCGGATGGCTGGAGGCAGCTGAGCTGTAGGATCAAGTCACATCTCAGCAGGAGGGGCTGAAGACTTTTAGTCCACCTCCTCATTAATTGTTCACCAGTCAGGGTGGAGTTTCACCTGTCAAGGGCACCTCCTTTTCCAAAGGTATTTAAGCAGTCAGTGATCTCCATGGTTTTGTCTTTGGTTATGGAGAGAAACCGCTTACTATCAGTGTCTTGATTATCAGCTAGTCTAATTAATAAATTGATTATTAATTACCCAGAAACTCTTGGGGTTTTTTTTCCTTTCCTTTTTTTTTTTTTTTAAATATTCATGTAAAATGGTCAGAAACAGGGATCTTTGGGCCCTGCTGAATTCAGAAAGGATGTTCAATCATCTTAATTGGGCAAAAAACTCAAGGAGTTCCTAGTCCATACTAATTTAAATCTCTGTTTTATTTACCCCCTAGCCTATAATCTTGGAAAACTTGAAAGCAGAAGAAATAATAACCCATGATGATACATACACCCATGTGCCTCCAACTGTCCTCTAGAATGCTTCCATTCTTGGCACTTAAGATATTGAAAATGTCATTATTTAGTACAACATGTGGGCAGCTTTCTGTACACATGTCCTGCCACTAAGAGACAGTCATGGTTTCTATGCCAGCTGTCATCAAAGGAAGTGACAGACTGGTTCTGTGAATTATAACTATTGAAAGCTCTCCAAGGACAGGGATCTGTTCCTATTCATCTGTTCTTGTTTGCCTTTTCATTTGCCTCGGCTATATTATAGTCATGTAGGACAAATAACCCTTCTCACTCAGGATAGCCCTTTATATACAGAAGAAAGATGGATTATGGACAGAAAGGATGAAAGGAAGAAAGAGATTATGTTCTCCCTGTATTCTCTTCTCTAGGCTAGCCATTTCCATTCAGAAGCTCATAGGTCTGGAGCTAGCAGAGTCATTCTAGGTCATTTAGTCCAACCCCCTCACTGGACAGTTGAGGCACCTGAGATGTAGAGGTGTTAGGTGACCTGCTCACAGTCACACAGTAGTTAGCACCCAAACCCAGGTCCTTTGACTGCACATCTAGTCCTTCTCCCACTGGACCCCATCACCTCCTCTCCTTCAATCACTTGAAAGCCTTCCCAATGTTGGCGTTCCTAAAACGGGGTCACCCAGTTAGTGGTGTTTACTTGCTGCTCTCCATATGTGGCATTCCACTTCCCACCTGTACCTTTGCTCAGGCTGTTCATTTCCTCATGACTGGAACACAACTATCTCCTTACCTATTAGAATCCTGAGTTGGCCTTGACGGCTTAGCACAAGGGCCACTTCACATAAGAAGTCTCTCTTGATCTCCAAATTTGCTTGTTTTGGCCTTCCCTGAAATCACTTTGCACTCAGACAGTATCTTGTGTTTACTTATCTGTGTGTACATGTTGTTTTCCCTCAATAGAGTACAAGGACCTTGACCCCAAGGGTTTGTCCTTTTTTTTTTTGTACCCCCAGAACCTAACTTAGTGCCTGACACACAGGTATGTATGTTTAATAAATATTTGCTGAATGGATGATGCCCAGAACTGAGTACAATATGCCAGATGTGTTCTGATCAGGGCAGAAAACAGCAGGATCATCACTTTGCTAGACCTGGACATTTCTCTTCATGCATCCAGATTGTCTTTATTTCACTTGAGAGCTTAATTTTGTTTGCCTACAGCAGGGATGGGGAAGCTGCTGCCTCAAGGTTACATGTGGCCCTCTAGGTCCTCAAGTGCAGCCCTTTTGGATTCAAAGGGCTTCAAGGCCACATGTTCCCCACCCTGGCCTAGACCCTAGGTTAAGAAGTTCTGCTTTTAAGAAGGTCCCTTATATTAGACTTTATTAAACTTCATCTGTCAAGACCGCTGGCTGTAACCAAGGTACAGCACTGGTAGAGTCAGGAACACCCAAGTTCAAATCCAGCCTCAGATGGGTAATAGCTGGGTGACCCTGGGCAAATCACTTAAGCTCTATCATATTTGTAAAATGGGGATAAAAATAGTAACTACCACCCAGGGTTGATATAACAATAAAATAATATTTTAAAGCCCTTTGTAAAACTTAAAACATTTTAAGTACATGTAAATGTTATAGAAATGTAAGCTTTTCTTCTTAGAAAGCACTATCATATTTTCAATTGAAACTTCTAATATATGTTTTATAATGCTGATAAATGGTCAATCCATTCCACATTCATATCATAATTCTTGTCATGATTCCTAAGCTTTTTAGATTAAAAAAAAGACTTTTGTGAAGTAATATGAAATAAGGGATATAATTTGAGTTATATCCCTGACTTATCTCTTTCAAAATTTCCTAACTTTAGGGGCAGCTAGGTGGCGCAGTGGATAGAGCACCGGCCCTGGATTCAGGAGGACTTGAGTTCAAATCAGGCCTCAGACACATAACACTTGCTAGCTGTGTGACCCTGGGCAACTTACTTAAACCCCATTGCCTAACAAAAAAATAAATAAATAAATAGACAAACAAAATTTCCTAACTTTAAATAAACACCAAATTTGGTTTTATTATGGAGATGGAGAACTGGTTTCAGAGTCAGAAAGACCTAGGTTTAACTACTGCCTCTGACACACACTGACCATATGAACCTGGGCAAATCACTTAGCCTCTTGGTGCCCCAGGAAACAGAATCTCTAAATTGCAGAGAAGTTAAGTTCTCTTGAAATCACAGGTTTGATTACGAAATATTATTAGGTGCAATCCAATGTTCAAGCCTGTTGGGAACTTTTTGAATCCTGATTCCATCATATAACATAATTTATTTCTTCTAGCTTTTTGTTACCTGTGTATATAAGCTTGATATTTTTGCCTTGCTACAAGTAACTGATAAAAACATCAAACAGTAAAAATCACTGGGGCACTCCACCGGATACCTCTCCTTCCATGTTGACAATGAACCATTTTGGGTCCAGTCATTCAACTATTTTTTAATCCATCTAACTATGGCATAATCTAACTCACATCTTACTCAAAAGGACATCATGGGAGACTTTATCAAATGCTTTACTTAAATCTTTGATAAGCTTTATCTACAGCATTTTCCTGATGAAAAAAAGAAAGGTTAGACTGACATGAGCTATTCTTGATGAAGCTATGTTGATTCTTTGTGAGCACTTCCTTTTCTAGCTGTTCCTGGATAATGTGACCAAACAGGGTTCAAATTCAAGATCACTGGCCTCTAGTCTGTGGACCCCATTCTCTTCTCCTTTTTGCCCCTCTCCAGGCTTGGGGCCCCTTGATTGCTTTGCCATACCTTTATAGGACTGCTTCAGCAGTCACAATGTCTGGGATGTAGTTCATTTGGGCCTGATGGCTTCAAGTCTTCAGGAGAAGCTGGCTTCTGGCTGCTGGCTGCTTTCTATCTCTCTGCTTATCTACAATATCAACTCTGTATTAGCCATTTTGGTTCTATTCTTTCTAGTTCAAATTTCATTCTTCTTGATAAAGCAACAGCAAAATAACAGGCAAGATGGTTCTGTTTTTTTTCCGTCAGTAATTTTACAGCATTTCATTCACCCATGTAAATTATTTCTATGTAAAGAGTATTTCTAAAAGTGCTTGAGGTACATACACTTTATGCTCTGAAAATTTAAATGCTCCCTTGAATTCTTACATAGTATTAATTTGCTTAGTAAACTTGCTATTTTCCTCCATAGATGCATAATGGTAAATGTTGGTCCAGCTCTGAATTCCTGAATCCTGTTTTGGTGGGCCTCAGATTGTTCATTTTTATTACGGTATAATAATACTTGTAATCACAGGGTGATTGTGAGAGGGTCCTCTGTCAGTGGTAAAGCATCATATCAATGTAAACTATGATCAATAGCAGTAACAATCCTTAGAAACCTTAAAAAAAGGTGTTTTGCATTTATTTCAGAGATAGATTAGATAAAGAGAGTAAAGGGAAAAGACAGAAATGGATGTCTTCCTTTCTGACCATCGGAAAAGAGAGGAATCCCAGCAGAAGAAAGGTGGTGGTAATAATCTAAGAGGCATGGAGCCGTTTGCCATTTGTCATCTTCTACTCAGGGTCCCAGCTTGGTCTGCCCCAGGGCCTCACATCTGGACTATAGAGTGTTTGCTAGACGTGTATTAATGTTACAGTGTTAAGAAATATCGTGTCACCTTTTAGATACCATGTCAGCATAGTTTAAGTGATCAAACATACATACATATATATATATATATATATATATATATATATATATATATGAGATAAGATCCTTTACAGGGGAGGGATAATGCCTTAGATCTCTGAATCATCCACAGATTTATACACAGTAGGTGATGAATACATATTTATTTATTTTACATTTGATCTGTTTGGAGCTGGACTTGGAGATGGGAGATCTGGGTTCTGATCCTATTAGTTATGGATAAGTCACTTCTCTGAGCTTCAGTTTCCTCATCTATACAATGGGGGTAATGACACCTGTAAGGCCTACCTTCTAGGGTTGTAGTGAGGCTCAAGTAAGACCTTGAGTAGAAAGCACTTTGCAAACCTTTCAGTGCCTGCTGTCCACTATTGGTTCAGTTCTGCCCTGACTCAGGGTACAGACTTCCACATCTAAATTTGAGATTCCCAGCTTGAAAGAGAAGCCAGTAAAGAAAAGTTATAATAAATTAAAGATGATATTCCCTAACTTCAATTCAGTAGGTCTTATCATCAAGTGCTAAATAAGCTAGATGAAATAGGCTGGATGGGGGCACACTAAGTCTAAGCTACATAGACTGGGCCTTTTGAACTAAAGGAAATGAAGAGAATTTGAAATCAAGAAACATTTCCAACAAACTGATTGCCACTTAACAAGAAAGAAGCTGGGATAAGTGAATACAAATGACTTCTTTGTCTGCTTAAAAGCATCTAGTTATATTTAATAAACTCAGAGAAGGGCAGCATGTTCTAATTTACAAAAACCAAGAGAAAAGAGCTTGAAAACTGCACATTTGTCTCATTACTTCCTGACAGTGTAGTAGCTAGCTTTGGGAAAGTGGCCTGTGACCATGAATGGTATGAAAGGTGACCACTTCTTTTTATGAATCTGAAAGTTATGCTTGAGATATAACCAGGGAAGAAAAGGAAAGAAAAAAATCATACATAAATTACACAAGTGTGTAATTACAAATGAAATGCATTAAATACAAACACCACGTGACTTTGGCTTGTTTATCAGCACTGTAAGCTTCTTGTTTTTAATAGAAATTAAATTAATTGCTTAATATACATAATGTAGTGTTTACTTTCCAGTCCAGTAGCTTTTTAACATTCACTTTCAAGTCCCATGGCAAATATTGTACAACCTCAAAATGTAGCCTGATGTGTGAACTATATCACCACCAGCAACATTAACACAAGAAGAAAGACTTGGGTTTAACCATCAGCTAACAACATATAAAAAAGGAAACATCACACAGACCTGCGGTGGTATCAACATGCATTACCAGGCCAAGGTCCAAAGGAGCTAAACACAGTTTTCTAGCAAGTTGGAAGGACACATCAAAAAGGAATCGGGGGCAGGGATGACTTTTAGCGAGATCCATAGCCGTAGTAGTAAGGTTCATCCGGGCGGAATCCGTAAGCTGTGGCAGGGCGTCCAAGAATGCCAACTGGCTGACCAAAACCATCAACTCCAAGACTAGAGGAAGAGGAAAAGAAATCACGGTTGTTACGTTTCTCATCACAGAGACATATGGCGCAGTTCAAAGAAGAGGTCTGGTATTGTAGAATTCCAAGGTTCCGTTCCTAATAGTGATACTGGTCTTTGGACTCATTAATTGACCTTTATTTTTTCTCTGTTCAAGTTTCTCTGTCCATTAAATGTACATAATTAAGCACAGCTTCAACAATTTAACAAAAGATTTTACATTCCAGAAAGTATCAATAGCTTTCTTCTGGTGGACAAAACAGAAGCAAGTGAGGAAAAGGAAGTTTTGCCAAGCTGTACTAATAATATATTGGCCTACATGAAGCTGGCATTACTAGCCAATTATCAGTACGGCATGTACAATGTTGAAGGGTTGCACTCGCAGCCAAGGAGGGCTAAGCCTTGTAATAAGGCTATGGTGGAATGAAGACTAGAATGAGGAATTCTGACACTCAGACCTCTGGATGTTATGGTGTGTGTAATTTTTAAAGCCTGTTGCTGATATTTGAAGCATAATGTAATCAAACAGTAAATTTCTTCTTGTGACTGATAAAAGGACAAATGTTGATTCTGGACAAATTCATTGCATGTTAATAACCAGAAGCCAAAAGCTAATCTGCTGTGTAGTAAACACAGAAAACCTAAAGGATGGAGAACTTCATTATATTTAAAAGAGATTCTCTGATGATCAACAAATTATTAGGAAATGAATCTGTTTTCCAGATTATCAGAACAATCAAAGAAACACACAGCAATGGGGCAGAGTATTCAGTGTGCCAGGCAAATGGAGTAATTACAACATGCTCATGCAGAGCTCATGCAGTGGGTTCTGGTCCAGCTGTTACCCCACCATCCCCTCCCTCCCTTTTAAAAGAAACCCATTATAGAAAATTTCACTTATGGAAAAAAATATGTAAATGAATTATTTTATATTGTTTAACATCCTGCTGCTTAGAAAGATAACTAGGCCCTCACCATAAAAAAACTTATTAGAATACTAACAAAAAATCTACACAAACAAACAAAAAACCCAGCCTCTAAGAAATCCTTGTAGAAATAACAATGACAATTTAGGGGCTTTAAAAGGAAATTTCTATCTTTGGTAGGGACAGTGCCAGACTAAAATTTAAATATCAAGCAACACACAAAATACATCTCTCCCTTATATGTATGTGTCTGTTTTCAGGGCTCAGGGGAGTATGGTTTCTGGTAAAAAAAAAAATATACTGACCCCAACATAGGCTATATTTGCTCCTCAGATCTGGCTTTCATTGTGTTGTATAATCAGTGTTATTTTTCAGCCTACTTTTTCTTTCCTTTCATAGTGATCTTATATTAAGGGCAGGACCTATATTTCAGATCATGTTAATTTGTACATTTGCTTACTCTGATAGCGTTCTAGAAAATTAAAAATGTTTCTCTTTGAAATATGCAATTTTAAAAGGTTGGTAGAATCTATCAGTATGATTTTTACTATGACTTGAAACCAATTTTTCCCTTATACCCATCCCTTGATTTTGGAGCACATCTCTAATTTTTTTTTAAAAAAGGCAGTATGAAAATATGATTTCAGAGATTATGGATATTGTTTTAGAAATGCATCTATCCCTGAGAGTGAGGCACAGTACATCTTTTTACTAGTAGAGAAAAGGCTGGTCTACCCACAATAGAAGGGAAATAGTTTTGTGGAAGAGTGCTAAAATACTACTTTGTTCTAAGGCACTACTACAGATAAGAAACATGCACATAGTCAAACTCTTGGTTACTAAAGGGTTGCTTATATAATTTATAGTTTATCCAAGTGCCTTACTATGCTTTCTCTTTCTCTCTCTCTGCATTTTAGTTACTGACTACATTTTAACATCTTTACTAGAGGTTGTATATGGTCAGAGATGTGTGAAATTCAAAAGTAATTTTGACACTTACTAGTAATAACTCATTAAAATTTTAATGGAAATAAAAGTTTAAAATTAATTGCCAAAATACATTTTGGGGATCATCTATTTGTGCTCGGGGATAGTGGCTGGTGAGCTGCTCTGGGAGTCAGCTAGCTGTGTGCCCCTGGACAAGACAACCTCGGTCATCTGAGGAATTCTTTACAATATAAATTTCAGGCAAGGTGTCAACTGTGTCACTAGGAGGAGTTTAGTCATCTGGGAATTAGTTCCTTTTATTACTGAAATCCCAGGTGCAGTCTCTGTCTCCTATTGGTTATTTCTAGGATTACTCATTTAAAGATAATTTAACCCTCATTCTCAATGTTTGGATCTCAGACTGGGTTCTTTAAACCTGGAAAATATCATAAATCAATGTACTTCCTTGGAAGTACTGAGGATAATAACCCAAATAATGTATTATTGTTCACTAGAAGAGGCAAAGCCTCAATAGGTTTTTTCTTGATATTTAAACCTGAGTATAATGACCATAAAGGGAGAAAAGGAGGACCTTCCTAAGAGTAAAAAAATGATATTTCAACACCAACTACATTATCTAAAACCTAAATACGTCTAAGAATATAAGCGTATATTCCAGCTGGTCTACAACTGCCATTATAAACTATGCCTTAGAAGTCCATTGGCACTGAGCTAGTAGTAGACTAATGACTCAGAATTTTCTCTAAAATTAAAAGGGCTGAAATATTTGCTTAAAAGGACATTTATTATCCTAAATCTATAAATGGTCAACAGAAATAATTTTTAAAAAATATTACACACATACATATATAATATACATGTATGTATCAGTGTATGTATATGCTTGCAAAACAGAAAAAAAAAATCCAGACGTTAAAGAGGCCTTTTTACATGCAGCACATTGCAAAGGGGGATACCAGCCAGTGATAAGGGCAGGGGAAAGGTGAATGAATCTGTTCTTAGCCTCTTGCCAAGTCTCTGCCTCACTTCCGTAAAAGGAGATCACCTACCTCTGCTGTGTGTTAGGCTTATTTAATGCATATTTGTAAAGCATTTCGAAATCCTTGGATGAAAAGTGCTGCATAAGCGAAAAGCATTATCACGTTATTAACATTAGATTACAGTGAGTATGGAGTTCTTTTCATCTTTTATAATCCCATGTTAGTGATATAAACACACAACAAATAAGGAGTCTTAGGCATTTGAGCAGATACTAGCAACAAAAGATAGATCATTGACTTCAAGTTAATTCTTGTTGAATTTTAGGGCTACAAGACACCTTTGAGATTAAGGTGATCATCTATAGTCTTCTGGAACAATTCCAATGACAGGCTGGTCCCAAGTCCACCCTTCTACCAGTTATTTTCTGAATATCCCCTGAAGGCATGCATGCTAGAGACGTCCCAGAAAGCAGTTTTCTCCTACCTCTTCCTTCTCCCAAAGTACAGCTAGCTAGTAGCAGCCTAAAATGATTTAAATAATCCCACCGAGTTGCCTTAGGCAAAATCTATGATACAGAAGAAATAATTCGGAAGAGATTTAATAGCTCTTAAGTGGATTCCCTTCCATCAAGATGGCAGGGAACAAAACTGGGAATCATCATATCTGAACCTGAAATTAATAACAGGAACTCTTTCTTGTGCAGAAGAGAATGGTGGGGTTCCATTCTATCCATTGGCAAATTTTTGTGAGGCCAGAGGTTTACAGCGATAGGGGAAGAAGGATCTAGGCTTCATGAGAAGAGTTTCCTGGTTTAGTACTTTACAATTTAAGTTATAATGCAGGGAAACTGTGTTTCCTGTCAAGTAGGAAACACTGTGAAGGTCTTCCTGGTTAGGTGGTGACTGTATCTTGAAAGTCAGAGAAAGATTTTCCCTGGTAGAGGGACCTCATGAGAGAGAGAATCCTGGTGATCTACAGAAGGAGTTGACAGGTTGCTAAAGGAGAATCCACCACTGAGCATAACACCTGAAGCCACCTGCAGCAGGGGAGGGATCTGTTTGTTGATAACTGAGGTGGTAAAGAGACTTTTGGGAGAGGGTTACTTCCTAGTGGGATCTGTTGGGTTGGCTTGTGCAGCGCCACCTTCGATGTGGTGGGTTTGGGTGTGTGAGCTGGACATTAGCGACTGGTCTTGTCTGCTGTTACTTCATTGAATTGCTGCCTAAATTAGGATTCTTGATGCCCTAGACCATAGAGACAGCCAAGAGGGCTTTACTTCTTGTACACAGTTCTTACTTTGCAGAGAGGTCTGAGAGTTGAGGATCAGAGAAAATGTCTAGCCTGCCCTCTTGTTGGTCACATGACCTAGAATTGTGATTTAATGCTATTTGGTTTCCTTCTACCTCTTGATACAATTTTTCTTTAATTTTGTGACTATCTGCTTATAAGTGGGGAGTGGCAGTATCACTGGAAAGGGGAACTTTGCAGAGATTTCTTCCACTTCATCAAAAGCTCACTTCTGTATTTCCCAAATTCTCTCTTGGAAGAAACTGGTTAGGATTATTTGAATCGAGGTCAACTGTTACTAGCCCTGACCTAATGGGAAGCTGTACTGGATGGAGTGAGCTGTTCTCCCAGGTTTCTAGCATGTACCTCCCCCTGCCCCCCACAAGGCAGCCCTCCTCTGTACAGTATCACTCGACCAATATTTCATTTGTTTGTTTGTTTCCCAGCAGTTATGTCACACTGTTTGGTTTATGCTAAACTTGTTAGTAATGAACTTATACTGCTACATCTTTTCCATTATTTCTGGAGTCTTTCCCACTTTGTATTGATATAAATATTTTTAGCCTAATGCAGGAATATATATTTACACCTATTCAAGTCCACCTTGTTTAGCTTTGGCCCACTGATCTGGCCTGTCAGCATCTTTTTGATTCCCTTCTCCTTGAGACAAAAACCTACCTCAATCTTTTCTATATGTAAACGGAAAACAGTCATACTTTTTAACTTCATTTTAATAATGTAAGAAAATAGCATAGTGCTACAGCACTTTAGATCTTCAGAAAAAACAGTATCAATACAGAGTGATCCTTCCACTGAGTCAACTCATAGGAGATGACTTCTCTAGAGTAGACGAGTAAAAACAGGCTGCTCTCAGGAGGAATGGGAACCCTTCAATACTCCTGAGTTTGGCCTAAACCAGATTAAAATGTAATTATGGAATATTTGATACAATAAATAAAAATACAATAAAATATAGGTAACATTAAATTTTAAAACGAAGGCAACATGCAGCAGGCAGGGATCCTTATGTACTGATTAGTGTCCCTTCTCTATCCTCCCACTCTCAGTTGAGTTGGAGGTCACTCTTCTAGAGCAGCGTTTCTTAAACTTTTTCCACTTGTGACCACTTCAGCACTTCTTAAACTGTGGGTTGTGACTCCATGTGGAGTCTAGACTAGAGTACTATGATGCCTCTAGGTTGAGTTGCCTAGAGTCAGGTAGGTGGTACTGTGGAGAGAGTAACTTGGAGTTAGGGACTTGAGTTCAAATCCAACCTCAGATACTCACTAGCTGGGCAAGTCACTTGACAGCCATCTACTTCATTTTTTCATTTGTAAAATGAAGGTGATACAAGCCACTGCCTCTCAGGGTTGTTTGTGTGGATCAAATGAGATAATATTTGTAAAGTGCTCACTCTGCACAGTAGCACACACTGTTGTGCTTAATAAAGGCTTGTCTCCATCTTTCCTTCCATAAGAAATCATACGCCAAAAGTGTGCTGAGATAGTTCATTCACTTCTTCAACCCTTTATTTGCCACAGGACCAAAACTAAAACATTTTAGAGTTAGGGACCTCAGATACCATTTAGTTTAAGCAATAATACCTGAAGAGGAATCCCCACTACAACCTACGTGATAAGGGGTCACTTCAGCCTCTGTTTGAAGATTCCCAGTGAGGGGGAGCTCACTACCTCCCGGGGTGGCCTATGCTCCTTAGGGACCTCTCAAAGGGTGAGGATATTTTTCCCGACACCAACCCTAGATTTGTCTCTTTGCAACCTCTATGATTACGCCTCATTCTGGACTCTGAGGTCAAATAAGTGTGATCCATCAGTTGTCTTGTCTTGTCTACGTCTTCTCTTTTCCACAATTCCTTCATCTGATCCTACGATGAAGGGACTCAAGGTCCTTCACCATCCTGCTGACGCTCCTCTGGACACTTTTCAGCTGATAAATGTCCTCTCTGAACTGTAGTGCACAGAACTGAACACAGTCCTCCAGATGTGCTCTGGACAGTATGTGTAGAGCAGGACCATCCTCCTAGTCATGGATACTAGCCTTCTTTTAATGCAGCCCAAGATGATATTTGCCTTTTTGCATGGCTGACTCTTACTGAGCTTGCAGGTCATTAAAACCACAAGTCATTGTTGTTTTTCCCAAACAACTGCTATCTAATCATCCCTCCCCTATCTGGTACGTACAGAGTTGACTGTCTGAATCCAAGTGACAGACCTTATTTCTTTCTATTGGACTGCATGTTACATGCTACAAGCATTCATTAGATGTAATATTAGTCTAGATCTAATGCTGTAGCCCTGTCAATACCTTTTTGGATTATGACTTTATAATCCAGAGTGTTAGCTGTCCTTCCTGGCCATCTGCAAATCTGATAAGCAGATCTTAGGGAGATCAAATAAAGAAAAAAATAAAATAAAGCTCAAATCTTATTCATTAGAGGGTTTACTTTTTTTCAGTGTTAAAACTTCTGTTTTAGGATTGATGTTTTTGTTTTGCCCTAACCAAAGACATAAATATTTTTTAAAAATCTATGATCATATCATTGTAGATGCTCTACCATGACAAATCACAACCCCACTAAATCTTAGTAATTTGGTTTATTATGTTGTAGGTGAGAAAATCTAGCACCTGGAAGAGAACAGGTAGGTTCTTTCATAACAATCTATTACAGAGTGCTCACTTATAGTCTTCCCAGTTTGGTAGAACTTTCCAGAGAATATACTCTGCAATCATGGCCTTGAAGAACTCAGGGTCATCTATATACCATAATTAAGTATTATAGAAGTACTTTAGTGGAAGGAAATACATGAAACCTCTGAAAAATGAGTGGCATTTTTTTTCCTCTTTGAGGGAGGCAGAGAGAATATGAACAATTTCATTTAAGACACATTTTTATAACTCTTGAATTTATACTTTTACTAATAGTTAAATACTAGAATCTTCCAGAGACTTCCAAATGAGGTCTGTGCTTACACAAAAAAGCTTGGCCTAACCAGCCATACAGGAAAAGCCAAGCAGATAAAGAATGCCTATTGTCCAGACTATGAAATACATTTGGATAGACAATCTACAGAACTCATCCATCAGTACAGATTTATGACTGACACTGAAAATGGACAATAACCTGGATGAAAAGAAGCTCATGGTGGGCATTAGCTGGCTGTAACATATTACAAATGTGAAATTAGGAGAGCAAAGTGGTATGAAAGATGCCATCGGAGAAATGTATCATTGGGATAAAAAAAACAATGAACTGGTTGTGTGGCAAGAATACAGGGAACCTGATGGATAGCCTGCTTGCTTCATTGGCATCTACACAATGTGGCCGGGATGGGAGGTAGGGTATGTGGCAGGTTAGGTACACCCTGGTGCTGAATTTATAGGAAAAGATGGACAGATATGGGTGGCTGCCCGAAGTTTTATCAACTGTACTTCCAAAACATCTGCTTATGCAACCACTGATCTAGTCAGGCTTCATCTCTTTTCAGTTGGACTGTGCAATAACCTCCTAACCAGCCCTCCTAACGAGTCATCCGACCCACCTTCCATACAGGGGCCAAAGTGAAATTCTTCAAATATAGGTCTTACCACATCATTTCTCCTGCTCAACAAGCTTTAGTGGCTTCCTAATGCAGACTTCTCTGATTGGCACTTAAAACCCTGCATAATCTGGCTGTCACTCATCTCTTGCCAGGCTCATTGCCATTTCTAGTTTTCCTGCGCTGGACGTTCCAGCCACGCTGGCGTTGCTCCATCTCCCATCTCTATTTTCACAGGGGCTGTTTCCTATGCACAGAATAGACCTGCTCATTTTCACCTCTCAGAAACAGCAGCTTCTTCAAACCTGATCTCTGCTCTCCTTCTTCCCTCAGGGTTCTAGGGCTATTCCTAAAGAGGCAAAGGTGATTCTCTAATGCATACACTGATGTGCTTCCCTCAAGACTATCAGCTGAGAATCATTTATTCAGCAAGCTGGAAGTAGCTTTCAGAAAAGGAGTATTTATTAAAGCAGTAAAGTAAGACCAGATGGCACAACCACCCTCGCCCCCCCCAAATAGTCTGTGTACTCTCCCACAAATGCAAAAAGAGTCCAGAGAAAGTGGACTCAAGCTTCAGAAGCCTATGTGACAAAGAGCTAACAAAGCTCCTGGTTTCCTCTCACTTGAGGGCTGCTCAAGAAGTTTCCTTCAAGCATGATTTGTAAATCTGCGTCTGTCTCTCCTTGGCTCCCATGAAGACAATGCTGTCATTTGGGGATGGGGCCAGGAAGATGGGAGGGTCCATAGTCCTTTGAACCCTTCAAAGTTCACAAGTTCCCCTTCAGGTTAAAGTAGAAGAGAAGGAGGAGACCTGGCTAAGCCCTCTCCCACTTCCAGCCATACCCTCAACTCTCAAGTAATTCTTTCAAGGATATGTTGGAAAGCCACGCTTGTTCTAATTTCTTAAATGACTCCAGTTCTCTAGTATGAGAATTTTCAGGTGACCCTCTTGGGTGTAGCCACATTTCCTTGGCTTATTTTAACAAATCCTGTGTAACTTTTCACATTTAGTCTAAAGTCTATGACTTATTATCTTAATAGTTACCTTAAGTCAGATGGGGGTGATTTGAGTAAATATTAAGACTAAAGATAAAAATCCTGGAGGGTTTTGCATTTATACTTTTACTGGTATTTAAACTCTAGAAGCTTTCAATCTTTCAGGCCCACCTTTACATACATACCTATGGTCTTCTTGTCCCCCAGGACAGTTCCACATTTAGATCAGATATACTCATATACATAATTGTACACACACAGACACACATGGGGGGAAGAGACAAGTAGAATGATACTGTGGACATGGAGCTGTCCTTGGAGCCAGCGTGACTTTGGTTCAAGTCCCACTTCTGACACATGACTCAAGCAAGTGGGTTTCAGACCCCCAAGCCTATCAAGTGCAGTATGAGTGCTGACCTGCTTTAGGAGGGGAAACTTCCTCCCTGGACATTCTCTACATCACTAAAGTCACAGAGCTGGATCTTTTTTGTACACACTGACATGTGTCTGTGGCATTTTCCCCCAAGGACTGCTTTTTGGTTTTGCTTACCTGGCCCACAGGTACCTAAGTCTTTGTTAGCCCATTATTACACTCACACTGATGATATTCCAGACCCACTGGACAATGGAGTACAGACTGGGAATACACAGACAGATGAAAAAAGTTTCTAAATCTGACAGGTGCTTTGGACATTTTAAAGCCCTCTATAAATGCTAACTATTGAGTGCACCTAATTACATAGGAAAGACTTGGCTTTTGGAGTTGAGAATCTAGATTCAAACTGGAGTTCTTCCACTTCCTACCTGTGTGACCTTGCAAATCCTTTAATCCTTTCTGGGCCTCCATTCCTTCATCTATAAAATGAAGAGGCTGGACTTGATAAGTTTCAGCTGTAAATCTACAACCCTATGACCCTTCTAATAGGAGACCAAACCACTTCACGGAAATAACCAGCAGGCTGTGTGGCATCTTATTCAGATAAAAACAGTCAATCACTGGATATAACAATCTTCCCCTAGATCAGGGATGGGGAACCTGCAGTCTCGAGACCACATGTGCACCTCCAGGTCCCCAGGTGCGGCCCTTAATAACGGGATCTGTTGTGTAAAATTTGGACTCAGTCAAAAGGCCACGCCCAAGGACCTAGAGGGCCACATGTGGCCTCGAGGCCGCAGGTTCCGCACCCCTGCCCTAGATGAAATCTTTATTTTCAATGAGAATACCTGGGGATACCACTGGGGCAGTAAAAGAAATCTGACCAACCAAACCAAACCAAAACAACAACAAAACCAACCCCAACCCCAACCTAACTGATTACAATTTATAATCTAACCACTAGATGGAGCAGTTACTCCATCTTTACTACCATGTGTTTTTAAAAAAGTTTCCAAGGCAGGATTCTCAAATCCAAACAATTCCTCAACATACATAAATTGATAAAGAGAACAAGCCATGGTTTCCATTACTTTTTCAGCAAATCAATGTCTTTTTTATACAAATGTGAAAGTAATTTAGGTACAGGTCTCTGGAATATCAATCTATCAGTCATTTCCAAAAAGTTATTTTGGCTCTGGGGTTCTAGAAAATGTCAAGAGTGGAAGATCAGCGGCTGATTGTTTTGGACACTTAAAAAAATAACACTGATGCATGATAAAATACTATTGCAAAACAGGGTCTAAAATTTCAATTTAACATCTGTTAAAGAGACTCTATCTGGCATATGCATGCTGTATGTGGAGTATCTAGTTATCATACATATTTGTGCATATACATACATACAAGGTATTTCCTTAATCCTATGCAAAGGGTAACCTGTCTATAAGTCTAGACTTCAAATTGTATACTTTGGGGAGAAAAACAACCTAGACAGCAATCATACAGTCTTCCCCAAACATTTTCATAAACATCTTACAAGCTTGACTTCAAAGATCTCCAGAAGAAACAAAATTGAAATTTACCTTTAGGTGGACATCCCTTCAAATTTAGGTGTTCTTTTGAAATACCAACTTGTACTACTAATGATGGTGGTAATCATTTATCCTTTTAAAATTTCAATGAGATTCTATATCATACTTATGCTTTCAGGGATAGAATTTACCAATTTTATAGCTCTATTAATCAAAAAATTTTCACATTGGATTTGGAAGAAATAGTGACACTACAAAGTAACTGTAGATATTAAAAGAGTCTTCTTTTCCCCCTTGGCAGCTACTTTTAAAGAAAATTATAGATCTAGAGCTGGAAAATAATCTTGGAGATCATCTAGCCCAACTCTCATTTCACAGATGAGCAAAACTGAGGCCTAGATAAAATCAAGTGACTTGTCCAAGGTTACACTAGGGTGTAGGCACTGAACTGGATTCCACCACAAGTTGTCAGATTCCAAATCCACTTTCTTTTATTACTGTAGGTGTTCAATGCCTGTCAAGTGATCAAATTCAAGCCAATTAATTACTCAAAACCATGATGGGTACAAGTTTCTCATAACAGTTTATTTTTTTTTTTAAAGAAGGGTATGTCAATTTGGGCTTATACTTTTTGAGCTTTCTTGACACTGACCATCTTGTCCTGTCAGGTAATGTCCCATTTTATATCACTAAGGTACAAAGGTCAGGGTAACACTTGAGACCGATTAAGTAACCCCAGGGCTGGATGAATAAACCCTCTGAATCATTAACAAGCCATCTGGATAATGGCTTGCTTGTCCTTACTAGTTTCATATTTACATAATTTGTCATAGTACCTTTCTTTCTTTTAAAATATTGAAATTACTGGAATAAAATAGTGCTCTTGGCTTAAAGAGGAGGCAAAGGAAAAAGTGGCATTTTTTTCTTCCTGATTGTTTAACCATACAATCTGGAAATGAGTGGGTTAAACACTGAACACTACAACTAATTACTATGTAATGCTAACCCCACTTGCTGGTTCATTTTGAGACCCTTTAAAATATGAACTGTGTATTTTACCCCTATGCACTCTCTTAATGATTTGTTTTTTTAGACTGAAATCACTTCCAGCCATCAGTTATACTAGCGGTCTCTACAGATGCACTTTTCCAAGCACAAATATTTCTTTTTCCTATTGGTCTGCCAGCCCTGTCAGAGCAAATTTCACTTTAAACTAAATGCTATGATACTTAAAACCTCTTGGATTACTCAGGCTGCTAGTGTGATCTATGACCTTCCAAGAATGACAGCTGAACTTTCCAATTTGCTTGTATTGCTGGGGAACTAGAAAGCACATGCCAAAGAGGAAAATGTTCCTAATGCTGAGCAGCAAGCAAGGAGGGTTCTTGGCCGGGGGGGGGGGGGGGGGAGAGAACTATTAAGTACTAAAATATTAATAAGAAATGCCCCAAAGTGCATGACCTCACACATAACTCAAAAGTTAACAGAGTACTAAAAATCCTTTAGTCCAATTAAAACATGTTTAATGATCTTGCCAGTGAGTGAAACTTAAGCCCCTCCCCCAGAGTTGTATCTCCATGTGATAATACAGTGTCAAAGTGAACAAGCCCAAGTATTTATAGAATCTCAAAGCATTGGGACAACTAATAAGTCGGGGGCTGTGTCAACTCCCCAACTTCCTTTAAAAAACAGACAGAAGTCCTCCACGTGCACCAAATCAAAGCGGGGACATGGTGCAGGTCTCTTGAAGGTTATACCTTTTGACGTACTACAAGTCTTTTCTTAAATGAAAGATTTCTGAAGTCCCACAGTGCTAAACTCATGCCACTGAAAGCCTAAAAACAGACATGTTCATATTCCTTGGGCGTATTTATTAAGAAATTCATTTTCCTTCACTGACTTAGAAGGAAAAAGCCTTGGATGTGAGTGTGAGTGTGTGTGTGTGTGTGTGTGTGTGTGTGTGTGGGAAAACACTCTAGTAATCATCTTAAGCAAAATGCTTAATGTAAAGTTTTCATTTCTCACAATTTATGCCATTTTCTATTTATTCTTCTCACCTCCTTTTTTATTCTATAAGCCTCAAAATATATTTCTGCTATAATAAAAAATATCAGCTGGCTAAAAATTATTGAAGACTTTGTTTTCCCTGAGAAAACAAAATATTTTCTAGAACTGTAAGCAAGCCACTTGTTTTAAACACATAGCTAAAGTTTGTATAAAACAATTAAGATTACCCCCCCAGCACCTGTTTTTAAACAGCTAAGCAACTATGACTCAAATTTTTGAAACCTGAATTTAAACCAAATCTGTAGTCCCAAATCTATAAACAGCAAAGCATTTCCTTATACTTCTAGTTTTCCAGGTTACTTAAAAAAGATTTCTGGTGGGCAGTTTTGTTCAGAAATCTTTGAAACTTTTGGTCATACTCTGGTAAGAAAGTTATACAGTGTCAAAGTGAACAAGCCCAAGTATTTATAGAATCTCAAAGCAAATGATTATTTCATATTTCCTCTGTGCCTTTTACCCCTTAATATATAAAATAGTTAACAACTTATCTCCCATTGATCTCTGCCACTGGAACTCAGGCTCTACACTGGCAATAAAAATAGTACTAAATAAACAGCAGAAAATGAAATGCATCTCTAGTCTGCAAAAAATATGTAATATCAACCACACCAAGGGACAAGTAAACTTTTTATTGCACTGTAAGTCCTACAGAAGGTAGTTAGATAAATGGAACTCAATTCTTTTCCCATTTGAAGCTATCATGCCAAGACCCAGTTCAATGATTAAAGTGAGTACATATATTTAAATTAATGGTCCCTAATACACTAAGTCTCTTGAGGGCTGAAACTGTATCATTTCTCTATTAAGTAACATCTTCCTATAATACCAAAACACTGCTACAAACTCAATGAGTACTTGGCAAATATTAACTAAATTCAATATGGGCTGATATATGGCAGAAATTGTCAAACCTGCAATATGCTGGCCAAGCACTGGAAAAAAATCCTTGAGTGCTTCCAACCAAATTAAAATCTAATTGGGAAATGTTTAAGCAAAATAAATAAAAATATAACACAATATAGGTAACATTAATTTGTGGTTTTCTAAGTCAATATGCTGCCCTCAGGGTTCTGTTTCTATCTGAATTGACATTACTGATGGATACAATTCTTACCTTACCTTCTTTACCTGAAATCTTATTGCCACATTTAAAATAGAACTTGTGTTTCCAAATCAGTCCGATCAATAAAGAAATGCTATGCTAATCTACCTGGTCCCTCTATCAGTCACCCTAATCTTTTGAGTAAAGAGGTACCTTATTGTTTCAAAATTTAACCTTAGAGTCTTAGACTATCCATACTTATGTTTTTCAACTCCCTTGCTTAAGGGTACTTTAGAAATTGTCACCTCCTGAATTGGTTATACTACTTTATTAAATCAACCTAAATACCTACAGTACCTACTAGTACCTAAGTACCTACTAGCATACTAGTTTTCTAATATTCAGTAATTTAGTGCAATTTAGTGGCTTGAGAAAAAAAAAAGACTTGGTTACATGTAACTTCCAGTTCTAGGCTGTCTGTGGTGGATAGCTCACTTTCTTTGTCAATGTTTTAATTTCCTCATTTGTGAAAATGAAAGTTTGTCCTCTTCAATTCTTCCTTAATATGAGAACATTATTATGTTTGCAAAGTCCCTTGAACAAAAGGTAAAACATTACAGTACACATTTAGTATTCTTAACAACATATGAAAATCATTATGGCTTCTTTCCTAACAATACTTAGGAGGAGAAGCTGGCTCCTTATATAGAATCTAGACAGTTAGGAGGTACTCCATAATGCCTGGCATACTTCTTACACATACTTTCTGTTTGTCTGCTTTCACAGAGTCCCTACATAATTCACAGAGATCTATGGGCACAAAATTATACCCATAGTTGTTGCGCTAAAAGAATGCCACTGCCAATCATAGCCTCCATTTTATCAAAGTGGCACTGAACTGCCTGTCCAACTGAATGAATTCTGTAGAAATCTTTTGGGTTTCTAGCTTATTTTTGAGTCAAATGTCATATTCCCTTTAAGGAAAAAAATACTTGAATAGTGTCTTTTTGGACATATTTCCTATTCATTTAGTACCTGAAAGTTATTTTTTTAAAAAAGTATAGGCTCAGCCAAGGGTCTTGGCTGCTCTATATAAAACAGACATCTACCTCATCTCTATACCCAACACTGTTTTTCGACTTCTGCCTTCTCTAGTAATGCCCAAAGAGACCTCGAGGGTGGGGAACTTATACCCTGTGCTTCCTATACTGTTTTAGAGAGTGTGTCACCCTGATGATCTGGTATTTGGGACATGAGATCAGGGCTGGGATGATGTGAGAGGGAGGAACATTGATGGAAGTCTTACAAATGAGAAGAGAAAGATTTGGAGGGAAGTTGGGATAATGTCATAGATTATTGAGGCTATCCTATAACAGAGGACTATGGGCGTCACATTAACTGTAGACAAAATGAAGATGTATCTGTTCTTGTTTCAAATTCGAGAACTAAAGAATGCTTAGTGGTCAGTAAGAAAACAATTGTGGGGGATACTTGTAGATGGCCTGCAATGCAGTGATTTTTCCTTGGCAGAAAAGGCAAGTTGCACCTGCAAGAAAATATGGTTTGTAAGTTATTAAGTCTTTGTCTATTCTATTGCAAGGGAGCTGAAATCACATTTAAAGAAAAAGTCATCAACTAGCTACAAAATCCAAAATGAAATAATTATTTCACTTCTAAAGCCTTAAGTAATATCTTGAGAAGTTTTTTCTCTATTGACCTTTTTAAAGTTTGTTTTATTTTTCCCCTTAAAAGAGTTTTGTGATGAATAAATGGTATTTCTATAGCACTCTAAAGCTTGCATAGAGCTTTCCATATGTTATTTCATTTGATCCTCAGATAGCCTTGTGAGGTTGATGTTACTATCATCCCCATTTTAGAGCTTAGGTTGAGAACAGTTATGTAACTTGCCCAGGGTCATAAAGCTAAGGAAGTATCTGAGGTCAAATCTGTATTCAGGACTGCTGATTCTAGGTGCACCATTCTATCTACTGCCCCAGTCAGCCAACAAGTATTTATAAAGCACTTATGTAAGCGCTACTCTAAGTGCTGTGAATACAAATACAAGCAAGAAGAAAGATACCACCTAGATGTCTAATAACATAAATGTTAATTATATAAAATTATACTAAAGTGTTAAGATAAACACATGCAACTTAATGGGTATCCTTTACAAGTGCAAAAAGATTAAGTTTAAGTTAAAGGTTATAAGGGAAAATTACCATTAAAATAGTTATTTGCCCCATTGTGTTCATTTAGGTTTCCTCCTAAACCTCCTATTTTGGAGACTACTTATCTCAATTTGGATTCCTTTTATGTGATTGCTTCACCATTTAATTTCTGACAGGTTAGTCTGAAGGTATTTTATAATTTGCTAGGAAAACCTATATCCTGATTATGCAAATGAAAATAATGTGTGTTTGTTGGGGAGGCAAGCAACAAATAGGATCATTTGACTTTAAAATATAATTTCTCTTACTACTAGATAATAAACTATTGTTCTAATTCATGTGATCATATATATGCATGTGTATATGTTACCATTTAAGATGAAATGCTAAGGTCCACATTATATCAACTGGAAAATTTATTAGCTGTACTTTCATTCATTCAATAGGCATTAATTTTGTTTATACTTCTATCCTCAGGGACACTTTCTTTAAGGTCTTTTACCTGTAGAGTATTTGTTGAGCCTGGCTTCTGGGTGTGAAATGTAAGACTCCTTAGCTAAAAACTTAGAACTCTATCTTTAAAAAAAGATAATTAGAATTAATAATTAGATATTTAGATTAATTAGAAATTTATATTTAAATAAATGAGGTTTCAGATAAGTGTATACAAGTAAAGATTAAGAATTTTCCCTGTGTACAAGCTAAATAAAAGCTATCAGGTAGCTAGCACTTATTATCTCAATCAGAAGAATGACCACCAAATTGCTGTTATAGTGGCTAATTATTCTCCTTACAGTATAATTAAATCGCATTCAATGCAATGGAGGCTTTGGGAAGCTCTGAGAATACCAAGTGATTTGATGGATGAATAAGTGAAATGCATTTATTAATCATTTGCTATGTTCCAAGTATAGCTGGGGGTACAAATTCAAAAGGGAAGACAAATCCCTGCTCTCAAGGAGCTTACATGAAACTAAGCAAAGACAACACATATGAGACTGTTGACCACTTAGTTTGTAACGTTACAGGGATGGGTAGCAGAATAGATCGACACACCCTTTCTAGGAATAATGACAGAATTGATTTGATTATGGTTTCAGAACTAGAAAAGGGGGAGGGAGGAGGTAAAGGCAGTCACTTGTATGCATGGTGGCTGGTTAGGAGCAGTCAGGGGAGGGAAGTGAAGTGAAGTGAAGTGAAGTGAAGCATAGCTAGAGCTGGGACCACTGACGGAGACAACTGCCATAACCACCAAGCAAGACCACAGGAACTTCATGGCAGAACAGTTCAGGGCATGAAAGAATCAAGTCTTCCAAGGCTTGGTTTCTGTATCTTTGGCTGGTGAAGAAAAATACAGGGAGTGATTTGAGTCACTATCATACTGCCATACGCTGGACCATTGCCAACTGAAAGGCTCTGCTACTCAGGTCTTTAACCTATAACTCATCTCCTCCATTTTCAATTAAAAAGCATTGGACTTTTATTTCTGCTTTTTAAAGAAAATGTGAAAATCTGATGAATATGGAAAGATCCTTTGATACTACTCTATGAAGTATCCAAATCTCTTCCATTTAAGAGTTTTTGTTTATATGTGAACTAATTATTGTCTTTACAGTTATGTTAGAAAAAATTTCAAAGATCTGTCATCTGAAATCCTACAACACTTATGGCCATGGCAATATATTTTTACAATCATTATTTACCCAAGTGAATTTGGGTTTTCTTCCAGGAATCCAGTTTCTAAAAGCATATGCTACTGTACTAGAGGCCAGCATTTCTATCCAGCAGACCTTTAGCCTTGAGAAATTACCATTTATATCAAAGCTCTTGGCACATTCAATAGTTTATTGAGAAACCCACTATTATTCATGAAGGACAGGGATGTGTTTTAGTAAAATAATCCCCACTGTAAATCCATAATCCCATTTTACAATTCCATTGTAAAGCCACAATGAATTGCTGTTGGGATCAAATCTTCCAAACTGTCTATCATATCTAATGGAAAGATGAAATTAATTACCAGACTATCACAATGCAATATTTTATGAAGATAGCTTTAATTCAGGAAATTTGTACTTAAACCTTAATGTGATTCTTAATTATGTGACCATTGGTTAAATTTAAATGTCATAAAATTTGAAGAAATAAATCTTACCCTACCTCCCAAACCTCCATTCCTAGACAAATTATCACAAATCCTAATTTTTCTGTCAGGAAAACGTAGTTAAAGGCCTGAAGTGTCTTGTAATTATAGTAATCTAAGGAACACTGCACTGCACTAAACAGAAGTTTTAGGTACTGAGTCAAAGTAATGCAGAACCATTTTGGGGCAAGAATAAGATGACTGCCATAAATGCACTTAGGGAAGGAGAAACAATTCAATGTGAATGACTTCTTATAAAAATACTAAGCACAGCTTAGAAAAGCCAATCTTGTTGCAATATTATTTCGTTATGCTTTCCTGTGCTGATGAAATTCTTTACTTTCTCAGCAAGGGGTAGGGCAGGGTCCAAATGACCATAAGGTGGTAGTCAGCACAAGTGGAAAAACAGGGATGCTAAAAATATAGCATTTGGCAATAGTACATAACATTCGGTAGTAGAACATAAGAATAAAACTGAAGCTTCAACTTATATCTTAACAAGTAATATTTTTTACATTGTGTGTTGATTCAAAAGGACACCAGATTAAAATAAAACACACTCCCTACTTCTTGTCACATGTAAGTAAATAGTTTATTTTGGAAGTAAATCAAAATTTAAAAATGTACAGTAGATTTATTGCTTGTTAAGAGACCAATGATGAACTGTGCAAAAATAGGGGGCAATAAAAGGAAACTCTTGAGGTCCTTATTTTAACAAAGGTCAGAATTTTAACCATGGAGGCATTTTCTCTCCACTAAACCTTATGAGGTTAATACAATGAAAAATATTCCCCCCAACCCTCCCACAAAACATGTAATAACAATACATTATATAGCAGAA
Organism: Phascolarctos cinereus; assembly: GCF_003287225.1. NCBI lineage: Eukaryota > Metazoa > Chordata > Mammalia > Diprotodontia > Phascolarctidae > Phascolarctos > Phascolarctos cinereus. The sequence continues at coordinate 418,453,433 of NW_027555958.1, read as the reverse complement.
CTCACAAAATGTGATAATAAATTCTCCCTATGGGGTCAGTAGAGGACAAGTATAATATGTAAATATCTGACTATAGTATCTATTTCAGTGACAGGAAAATGGAAGTTTAAATTGCTTTTATATAGCCTCATATCAAGTCAGTGAGAGAAGTAATTACAGCTCATGCTACCATATTTCTAACCTTATGATAAAAATAACAATAATAGATTTGCATAGTACTTTAAGGTTTGCAAAGCACTTTACATATGTTAACTCATTTAATATTCTTTCTCCTTTGGAAAAATCCAAATTCCTGGTGAACACAGAGAATCTAAAAGTCAGTCTAATGACACTTCTACTAACACTTCTACTATCAGACCTCACTGGTAGATTTCAACTATGATTGGAATATTTCTATCAGCTCCAAGCAGTTTTATTTTAAACATGATTATTTTACCTTCGTCACTACATAACTAGGGTATTCTTTAAATCATATTGTCCATACACATCACTTTACATACTTCAACTGGCCTTCAATAATTGGCACATTCACCAGAATGGCTCATTTAATTTTTGAAGATCAGAGACTTAAGGCTGGAAAGAACCATAGAGGTCATCTGGTCTAATGCCATCATTTTTACAGATGAGGAAACTGAGGCCCAGAGAGGCTGACTTGCCTAAGGAAACATAAGTAAGTAGCAAACCCAGGTTCAAATCAAGGTCTCTTGACTCCAAAGCCAGCACACTTTTCCGCTATTAACAACAACAACTACAACAAAACCAGTGCTATTATGTGCAAGTACTACATATACAAAAATTAAAAACAGAACAATACAAAACAAAACAAAAACAACATGGTCCCTATCTTTGAGAAGCTTATATTCTGCCAAATTTTATTCTGAAATAGATTCAAATATTCAGTATGGAAAAGTAATTCTCAATTTGTACAACTAGATGTTTCAGGAGCATATATCTAGGCAAAAATGCTGAGTAAAAGAAAGAATAATGGATTTGAAGTTGAAAGGATGTATAGAAACCTGTTTTTTAAAAAAATGTCATTCTAAGTGTTGGTCAATATTCTCTTCAACAGAGAACAGGGAGGTATTCTACATGATATTCCTTACGATTTTCTTCTTGTAGCCTCCCCTTACTCCTTCAGCTCCACAAAATTAAAAACAGAAGTAACTACACTTAGCATCTAACATTTGATTATGATAGGTATGGATAACGTATTTTACCCTGATGCTATTCCCCAGGATCTGAATATTGTCAGGATAAAAATTACTATTTGAATCACAATAGCTCTTGTAGGAGTAGAGTGAAGGACTCAGGTATGATTCCTTTAACCTCCTTGTGGGTGTGCTAGGGTCTAGAACTACATGCCTTGGTCAATTTGGGCACATTTGTCCTTTGGCCTACTGTTACCCCTGGCTGGGATCAGTAACAGCTTTCTACAACTGTCTTATTTGTCAGAGCTAGAAAGTCACTCCTATAAGTACTACCAAAGAGGATTAAGAGTTTAAATTTAAACTGAATTTAACTCAAGCTAGAATTGCTGCAAGAAGGATTAAAGAACACATTTCACCAACTAGACTATCAGCTTCATGAAGGCAGGGACCATATTTTATCTAAACTTTGCATCAATCCCAGTGACTTACACATGATAGGCACTTGACAAATGTCATATTTTATATGTTCCTTGTCCTGTGTTTTGTATCAGTGCATACTGGTGTATAAAATATGCATAATTTGTAATGCATGATAGTCATCTGGTAACTTATTATGAAAATTCATAATATTGTGCTATGAAAAGATAATAAAAGATATTTCTAAAAACTACTATATTCCTACTTCAATAAAAGGTCTTAAAAAATGTCAAAATATCTTGAAAAAAACCCCAAAGTCCTTTAATCCACCACAATTCCTTCACCATGGTTGTCAAAAAGTGAAATATAATGATCTGACTTGTTAAATGAATTTACCTCCTAAGTGCTAATTTATGTCAAAACTGAGCACCAGTGTAACTGAAGGAATAACAAACCCATTCTTGTATTGTGGAGGAAGGTTTAGGCTTTTAAAAGCACTTAAAATTGCTTTAATTGTGAATCTGAATGGTGGCGCTCACACACACACATACTCTCTCTCTCTCTCTCTCTCTCTCTCTCTCTCTCTCTCTCTCTCTCTCTCTCTCTCTCCCTCTCCCCCCTCTCAGTTTATGACTGCTCTAAATCTTTCTTCCAGCTCTGGCCTCCAACCACTTGACTTGATAAAGTAGGTCACTTAAAAAAGGAGGAAAGCTCAATAAAAAGAATGACAAAGACAACAAGATTAAACTGATTGTGCTGTTTTCATACATTGTAGCTAAAATTCTGCAAATATGCAGTTGGCTGTGGTTTGGCGTTTAACAGCATGTGATCAGTGAGGAGGGGGAAATTTTATTCTCATTAACTGTTGCAGATTTACGGCAGTGAAAAAGGGCTATGTAACCTGAGAAGTGACAGTACAGAAAGATCAAAGCCATGGTCTGGAAACTAAATAAACCCGCTGGCTACTTCCTGCAAGGAAAATTCACTTTAGCAATGTAAAACAGAGCCCAGTTAAAAACTACTCTCAGTTTTATGAGCTGTCATAGCAGTTCAAGTGGTTTGGACTGGTTGAGTTTAGAACATTATATTTCCTTGTTTTTGTCTTAGATACTTCTGTAAGCAGTTTTATAGATTAAAAAAAAACCCAGAAAAATAAAATTTTTTCTTTTGGTTGAAATTGAGAAGGTTACCACTAAACTCATTAAAGTAAGCAGGTCTTCATTTGCACATTCCTTTCTCATTTACTATGGTTAAATATTTTGCTTTTAGATTTATTAGCAACATACATTTACTTTAATAATTCATCTGTATTCTGTTCAATTATTGTTTAAAATAAGTGCAAATCAGTTTACAGAATCCAGATGGCTTGTATCTCAGGAGGGGGATATTCGTAGTAGCACATCTGGAGAGACTACAGGCAACAGAGAATGAGGGAATTAATTAATATTCTGCTTAAAAATCTACAGACCCCCAGGTTTTGGTTTACTTTTTCAACATTTAAGGGACCTGAACTCACTCACTGCTATTCTACAAATCTTTTAAAATTGTTACTAACTACTTAAACTACATTGTTAAGTCACTCAAAATGCAGCTGGGCTAGAAATAAATGCGACCTTAAACTAAGAGACAGCATCTAGGTCAAAAATTGGTTCAAATGTGACTGATTCAGGATGTGAAGGAAAAAAATGATGAAAATACCAATTCTTTGCAAAAGCAGCTTACAACTGCTGACAAAATTGCAAATCTAAATTTAAAAGTCTAAGTTACTTCAAGTTTCTGGTAAAACACGAAAAAACCCTTGCAACAGTTACCTCATGTCTAAAATACGAACATTCTTGTTTTACAAGCTAGGAAGTTACAAAGAGTAAATAGGAAAGTCTGTCTCTGAGATTCTAATAAATGGATCACTGAAATATCCATCTTTATTTAGGGGCTTTATATTTACTTCCTATAGAAGTTCATAATTTATTTCTAAGTTCCTAAGGGCACTGGTTCAGCCCTGTATGTACACCCAACCTAAGTTTCATTAATAAATGTGAAAAATGTCTGACTACCATTATTAGACACTATTGAACTAAGTCAGTTTGTAAGATGGAGGTGTAGTAATTCATTTATGAATCATTTGGATTAACACTCATGTTACTTCTTCTGGTACAAAACTATGCCTGACACAATCAGCTTTTTAAGAGCTGACTGATTGATTTTAAAAGCTAGATGAAGATTGATGTGTTAATATTTTTACAGGACCTAGATGAATTTAGATTACTAGATTATTCATGGACAGAGTTATCCTGACTTTTATTTAAATTAAGTTTCCCCCATTAACATCTTTTAGATTTTAAGTAACTGTTGGATTTGCATAATATTCACTCAGACCAGCAGTCTGAAATGTAATATGAACTTGACAAAGGCAATCTTATCAATTATTTCTCCTGCTAGTGAGGTTCAGAGGTGAAATAAATCATTAAAAATATTTTCCCCAGTCTACAATACAAAATTTTCAAGATCAGATTTTCTTCTAAACTTTCTATGAATCTCTAAACCTTATTTTTAAACCACTGTTCCTTTTTGCATGTATAAGGTTTACAATTTGCTAATGTGTGATAAACTAATAAAATTTGGACATAAAGGTTATATGCCCAATTTACTAATAAAACCTAATTCAGCTCTCTTTGGGAAGTACAAATGGATTAATGTCCAAATAGTGGAAATGAAATTTTCTACTTTTCAAATGTTAGCAAGGGGGTGGTCACTTTATAAAAAAAATCTAAACAACATAAAATTAACATAGCCCTTGGGAATTTGTTTATAGAAAAAAAAATGATTACTAATTACTTAAATAAATGATTGGCATGATTCATGCAACATCAGTATCCCACCTATCAATCACTTTATAATTTGCTGCTCCATTTAAAAAATAACTGGATGTCAACTGGGACATCAACAGTAAACTCACTCACATGGCAGCATGAACTTTAATAAGCACTGAAGCATTTAGCAACTTGTCTACAGCAAATCTGTAGCAGTTATTCACAGTGAACGATGCCAAATGTGTTAAAGCAAAATACAAGTAAACAAGATCCTACACACTACTGGAAGTTAATATGTAATGAAAAGCCATTTACTTGACTTTGAATTCTATTAACTCTCACTATAAACTTTCTTTTAACACAACTCATTGGATGACTAATAAATCAGACTGTCATTTGGATTCTGTGAGCCTGTATGCTGAGACTTTAAGTGGATTAAGCCTCAAACCTTACTGACTTTGATTTCAAGGTTGATTTCAAACAACTAATCATCCTGGAAAATAGGTCTTCTTGGCACAGCATTATTGAGTTCAGGGAGAAAAATGAGGCTGAACATGTATAAGTGTAAAAAGACATTCGGTTTCATATTTTTATTCGAACTTTCATATAGTCACTGCAGTTACACTATTTCAAAAGCTTAACAGGTGAGAAATGAATGGCTAACAACCTTTTCCTCACATTAGATATAATCTTTTATAATTTGTGATGGTATTTCCTATGAATGGTTTTATTAACATTAGGAAACTTTATTATCATTTGGGCAAATATTCATTTCTGCTCAATTTGCACTGATAGTGAAACAAGTTGAAATTATTCCAAATTGGTATTATAGTTATTCCTATGAACTACAGCTTTTGGAGTTGATCTTTATTTCAATGTAAATTTAGAATAAATAAAAATAAAATAAAAACACTTTGTAACTGCAGAACACTGGGTACTGTAGAGTTCCATTAGAACAATAACTATCACATACCCTTGGACATATAGAGAGAGTGGTAAGTCATGTTTTGTGAGACACACCGCACGCCACCTCTTGAGCTGGCATACCCCCTGGCTGAAACACTTTCCCTCCTTGACTCTGCATCCTTGCTTCCTGGATTCCCTTCAAACTCAGTCAGATCCCTTCTGTGCAGAAGGCCTCTTCAGGCATCTCCTCTCCAGACCTTGCCAGTGCCTTTCTCCTGAGACTGCCGTCCATTTACACTCGACAGATCTATAACCATGTGCACAGTAACTTGCACATTATCTTCCATGCTAGAATGTGAGCTCCCTGAGGACAAGGACCATGCATTTTCACATCTTGAACACTTAGCCCAGGACCTGGCATACGCAAAGTGCTCAATAAATGCTCAATTACTCAATATTTGCTTAAAGACTGATACCATGCAACAGTAATAATGTCATCTGTATATGTAATCAATGTCATTTATATATGGAGATGAAATTTCCATTGAGACATGATGTGCTGACTTTTATTCAGAAGCAATTATCTGTCAAATCCACTACTTGCAATCTCACCAATATCACATATAAATCAAGTTTTTGCAAAAAGAATTCCATTTTCAGGGCATTACAAGATCTATATGATGAACCTTTTGGAAAATAAAGAATCTTGTCATTATGACAATGTCCTAATTATGTAATATGCTCTGTAAATTTGGATCTTCACAGATTGGTACTCTTAATGTAGGGCATCGTCATACTGTATATGTTTGTCAATACTGCATATATTATTTTTAAAATAAAGATGAAAGCAATATGGAAAAATGTTACTGTAAAGTAGTATTATCACTATGACTATAAGTAATACTTATAATGAGAAAACATAAAAAGTGCTTCATAACCATAAAGCACTACATAAATGATTGCTATTATTACCATGAAAATAATGTTTTTTTTAAAACTTGTAATCTTAATGATGTAGCACATAATAGACTTTTAAAATCAAATTACTGTCACCAAAAGTTTCTGTGGCCCAATAAAAGCTTTGAAGTCCTGTGTATCAGCAAATGAAATTACTCAGAATCAGGACTAGGAGAAAAAAAAAAGGTACAAGCTATGTTGACTAAACATAAAAACCAAAATAAACAAGGATAAAAACAAAACAAGTGGTTAATTCATTAATACTTATAAGGTTGCTAAACATGAGGGAAATTGCCCTCCACATGTGTTTTCCTTGGTAGTTCTTGCTTTTTTTTTTTTCAGATAATATTTATTATTAATTCTGCCATGGAGATGCAACAAACCTCAATTAATCAGACAAAATAGGCTTATTAAGTAAAAATGGAAGGATTCTCTAGTTATATTTAACTGTTGTCACAATACAGAAAAATGTCTTGCCTCTCCAAATGTACTTCTTGATACAGACTGTCATAGCAAATATATAAGATGGAATTCTGTGCAACTTCCTGTACAATATATTGTCTTTGTGCTCTAATCTTTTGGGTAAAATGGGAAAAGGGAGGAAGGGAGTAAGAATTTATTAAGTGCTTCCTATGTTTCAGGTACTGTCTTTAAGTGCTTTTCAAATATGATCTCACGTGACTCACAACAACCTGGGAAAGTAGGTGCTGTTATGATTCCCATACAGTTGAGGAAACTGAGACAGACAGAAGGTAAGTGATTTGTCCAAGATCACACAATTAGTGTGATATGAGGCTGGATTTGAACTCAGGTGTTCTTGACTCCAAGTCCAGAGTTCTAACCAGGGAGGAAGAAAGTCTTAATGTTTAAATTTTTGAGTCCTAATAACTATTCCACATTGAAATGGATGATTCAGGGAAATTCTGGAAACTTAATATAAAATATCATATTCTAATCAGAGCTCCTTGTTACAATGGTTACTAATATCAAACAATGAGCTCCTAACCACAGAGGATTATAAGATAATAGAATCACAGAACCACAACATGAAAGATCATTTTACAGATGAGGACAATGAAATCCATAGAAGCAATAGTCATTCGGATAGTAAAGAGCCAAGACTAATGTCTAAACTCCAAATCCAGGGCTCTTTTCAGACCCAGTCCTTTTTTTTTTTTTTTGGTTTTGGCAGTCAGGATTAAGTGACTAGCCCAGAGTCACAGAGCTAGTAAGTGTTAAATGTCTGAGGCTAGGTTTGAACTCAGGTCCTCCTGACTCCAAGGCCAGAGCTCTATCTACCACGCCACCTAGCTATCCCAAGGATTCTTTTAATAACACCATGCACACCAACCGAAAAATGATAGCTCCCCTCCTGTTAATCCATAATTCGAAAAACTCTAATGTTAGTTTTCAGAGAGTCCTGATAGACATCCAAGTTTTCTAGTGAGTACAAAGTATTTGTATCCCTGACACTGCATTTGTAAGAATGGTAAATTAGCATGAAGAAAAGTAGCACATATGCAAATGTGTACACATAAACAAAGCATGACACAATACAATGAATGTGAGCTTGTTTTTAAACAAAGAAAAAATAAAGGAGGGAAGACTGTACAAGGAAAGATAAAAAGACAATTGTTGTATGTCTTTTCAGACATAGTTTATCTTTACCCTCAGTAATATGGTTAGTAGACTATATTACTGTGCCAACCACAAAGAGGAACACCAGGCTCACTAAAAAATATTTTTAAAGCCCCCAGGAAAACTCAGCAGTCTCTGCGATTTTTAAAAAATAGTTTATGAAAATTGGATTCCTATAAAAGTAGAAAAATAGACCATTTTTACTGCAACAAAAACTGATTTGTAAAAGCTGGAACCAGTTTAAAAATATGCTAAACATGAGGTTCTTGTTAGGCTTGAAAAGTAAGAGTTATAAAAAAAAAGGCACTAAAATATGGGGCCAATATATGGTATATAATGCAAAAAAAAAACCCTAGACTTGTTCTTATTATTTTTAATTAGCTTCTATAGTAAATCCCATTTTACTTTCTAACACCATTTCAGAATTGAGAAGGGAAAGGCTTACATTTAACACTCTGGGATTGGCAATTCCTTTGCTTATGCCTTGGAGCACTAATGCATTTTGCATTAGTTCTAAATGTCGGGAAATCCTGGCGCCAAGTGTTTCAAAACGATAGTGACACATGTCTAAAACTTAGTATTTGCTGTCCAACTGCCAGTGTCTATTTTATCAAACATATTGTCTCCTTTGCATAATAGGGAAAAATGTGTGCAATCGTTTTTACTGTTTCCAATTAGGTTGCCAACTGTATTATAAAAATGTATGCATTCAGATGAAAAAGCTCCTCCCACTGCCATACTGGAAAAAAAGGGAGGAAAAATATCACACAAATTAAAATTTTTAGTCTCTTTTTTAACTTTGGTTTGGTTTCCTCATGTAATTTGAACTTGTTAGATAATAATGAAATTAGATAACAATGAGGTCAACATTTAAGTCAATAATTTTCTTGTTGAATATAAAAATATATGGCTGTGCAAGGTAGCAAAAGCTTTTTTTCTTTTCATCTTCAGGATGTTTGAGATGGTCAATTTCCACATTTAGTCAACTAAAAGTGAAATCCTTAGGAAGACAAAGGCTTTTCAGTCATGGGCATGGCCTAATGAATAAGGATAAGTCTAAGGATAAGTCTCCTGGGAAAAGACTGCTTTATCCTGATTTTGTTCTGCACCTAGCACACTGCTGGTATTCCAATGTTTACTAATAATAGTCATGAGAATAGCAATTTAAATTGCGCATGCTCTAACTTTATAATTGTTTTTCTGCATAATTCTTGATAGGCTTCATTTTATTTTGGACTGAAGAGCAGGAAAAAAACAAGAGAAGTCCCATGACTCTCTCAATGCCATTCCAACACATAATAATCCTATTGGGTAATTCTTATTACCCTATATCCTTCATGTTATACCTTATGCCTATTTACAGAAGAACAGATTTTGACTTAGAAGGGACCTCTAAGGTCATCTGGTCTTTTGTCGTATCTGAGTAGATACAGGGAAGAACTAATAGATAATTTCACATATCTGAAAGCCATCCTCATTTTCTTACTTTGAAATCAGTTTCATAAAATGTCATTCTCTTTTCAATGTAATCAAATAAAATATACATTAATTTCCCCCATCATGTATCAGGACTGAAAGACAGGTATTGGTTCATATTTGACATATTTTGAAGCAATTATAACATACCCAAACATTTAAATGTTTATATGGTATGAGAAAGGTACTGAAATCTTTCTAGAATTAAACAAAAAAAGTTCAATATTCTTAGTCTTATAGTAACAAAGCAAAGCAATAAAAAAAACCTATAAAAAAATAAACCAAACCAAGTAGAAGGATTGGATAATAGACCAAGTAAGTGATTCCAGGAGTAGGGTCAGCTATAAAAAGAATGAAAATAGGAACAAGTACAAATTTTTGGAAATAATGTATACTGTAATTGTTTGCATCTCTACTGGAGCTGCTTAGAAATAGTCCCCTCCCACTTAAGCTATCACCTAAAAGGAAACTGAGTGAATTCATTATAAATTGGAATCTTCTGGAAATATAAAAGAGAAAATGATTTGAGATCTGAGAAACTACAAAGGACGAGAGATGAAAGAACCAACTTTCTCATGGGACATTTTGATTAAAGGGAAAACAATTCCCAAGTTCAACCTATTATTGTTAAGTATTTTAGATCACACTTCTGGTCTACAAAGTGATTTTTAAGTTTTATTAGCTAAGCTACCCAAAGCAACTTTAAGTCAGCATTATTGCAACATGAATGATACAGAAGAAAAGAGTGTTACTTTTCAGAAAAGAAAATTAGACAATAGGGATAAATGAACTTACCCAAGGTTATAGGAACATATAGCAGAGAGAGAATTAAAATATAGAACTGTTTTGGGTTCTAGTTCATCATTTTACCACTGAGTAATTATATAGTCCTGCAAAGTATTTTTATTCTTTTCCAAAATGTGATTTCAAAACATTATGAATTTGAGTTTTTGTCAAACTAATTAATTAAATCACCAGCATGTTAACTTGAATATTTATTTCTTAGAGAAAATGATAATTAATGTTTTTTATCATTATGAGGCTGTACATGGATGAAAATAATCTTTCCAGTGTTAATCACAATTACCTCAAGCTAGTTACCAACTCTCCAAAGAAGTTTTTCTCACATTACCCAATAGATTGTTGCTAAAAAGTTGGTTGTAAAGTGAATCATTTTCTCACAGGGCTTTCGTTAAAAATAACTTTCAATGAAACTGAAGAAATATGTTCTCCAGTTTTCTGTTGGTCTGGCTTCATGTAAAGATAGATGAAAAAGGATCAGCAGAAAGATATGAATGTGGGAAGTTGCTCAAGGTAAAGGAAAAATGGCTGATGAGTTAATTCTGTAAATATTTGTAAAACCTGGTAATATATTGTTTTTTGGAAACATAGTCCAAATTTCTTCCTTTTCTAATTTTGTTATGGAAAATTTGTTTCATAACATTCAACCAAAAGTTCAGCTCTGACCTCCTAAAGCACCAAGTTTGTTATACCAACAATCTAGTACATGTTATTTTCTTTATTTCAGATTTAAGATGGCTTATGGCAAGAAATAAAGGGGCCAAGACATCCAAGAGACTCTTATAACCATCATAATTACAACAATATATTGCCAAAACAACATACATCTTTAAGACTGTCCTAGAGATAATTTTTAGTAAAACAAGAATATACAATTAATTGGTATAGCTATCGCTACGTAAATTTCAAAAGTGATATTCAACAAAGTCACCTTTGAAATAAGAGACTTATACCTCTAGTAATCATTCAATGATGGCAGAGGGGAAAATATCTTTTCTGGCAAGGTTTTTGAAGCCTATGTCATCAGTGATAAAGCTGGAAATCTGCCTTTTCAACATCATATTATTGGGAAAAAAATCTTCAATTTAATCAAAGCTTTAAAACTTTTCCAAGCATATGTGTCTGAACAATTGTTAAAATATATGATAAGTCTTTTGCATTTTCTTCTCTGTTTTTATTGATTTTAGAAGGTTCTCAGATTAAAATGGCAACAGCAGTGTTTGTTTCAAGACACAGCCTGGACTTTCCAAACTGATAAAACAATGATTCTTTAAAAATACGATTTAAACAAACTTTAAAAATTAAAGTGTGACTACCTACTAATAAAAAATTCTGCTTAAAAAGATGAAAGTTACCTTCTTAATGAAAAAAAGTAGACAAATTTCAAAAAATTTTAACTGTTTTAAAAACAGAAAGAAAATGGTTCTTTCCCTCCAAAGTGTTAATTACATTTTATTTCAAGATGTACTTACCTTCCAGGAAAGGAATGTTGCCCCACTAAGTCTCCATTCTGAAGGTGATAATCATTGAAGAAATCCGGACTCATGGCACCTTCAGGAGCAATCAATCCATCTAATGAACAAAAAAAGGTATAAAAATAACAAACAGTCATTAATTTCTACAACTGAAATTATCCATGGTCAGTGAGGATAAATGTTAATATGAAACAATGCAAAGTCATTTGCTTCTCTTTCCAATATCATGATCAGAGATTACTTCCATCTCTATTTTTGCCCTGTCTCCATAAGTAAACTGTCACTCCCTTGAGGACAAAGCTTAATGAATGCTTCATCTGATGATGATGATGATGATGACAGCCAGCATTTATATAAAGCATTAAACTTTGCAAAATGCTTTACATGTTATCTTGTTTGATCCTTATTCAGAACTGCTTGATGGAAGTGACTTTTCCAGATAACTGAAGCTTGGTACTAAGTGCCCCAATTTTTTAATGTTAAATCATTTTTTTCCCTTCCTTCCTTCCCTCCTTCCTTCCCTCCTTCCTTCCTTCCTTCCTTCCTTCCTTCCTTCCTTCCTTCCTTCCTTCCTTCCTTCCTTCCTTCCTTCCTTCCTTCCTTCCTTCCTTCCTTTCTCTCTTTCTTTCTTTTTCTGTCTCTCTCTCTCTCCCTCCCTCCCCCTTCTCTCTTTCCTTCTCTTTCTTTCTTTTCTCTTTCTTTTCTCTTTTCTTTCTTTCTTTCTTTCTTTCTTTCTTTCTTTCTTTCTTTCTTTCTTTCTTTCTTTCTTTCTTTCTTTCTTTCTTTCTTTCTTTCTTTCTTTCTGTCTCTCTCTCCTTCCCTCCCTCCCCCTCTCTTTCCTTCTCTCTCTCTCTCTCTCTTCTCTCTCTCTCTCTCTCTCTCTCTCTCTCTCTCTCTCTCTCTCTCTCTCTCTCTCTCTTTCTTTTTTCTTTCTCAATTGGGGTTAAGTGACTTGCCCAGGGTCACACAGCTCATAAGTGTCAAGTGTTTGATCTGAGGCTGGATTTGAACTCAGGTCCTCCTGAATCCAGGGCCAGTACTCTATTCATTGTGCCACCTAGCTGCCCCAATGTTAACCATTTTTTGATAGAAATCTTTTTTAAAAGTGGGCTCTCCATTTCACTGCCTTCCTAAATAGAATGACCTGACTCTAATTTAACCTTTTCTTAATGCAAAAGCATTAAGCAATAAGGCACTATTTAGATATTTATTTCTACAATAAATATGCTTTTTAAATTGTTACATTTGCTTTTCATATTATTTTTGTCTCCTCATTTGTTGATATGCCAGGTGTCACCTCTTCCTGTTTCAGCACCTTTAACTTTTGTTAGAATTATTTGTAAAACAAAAGTAAATAAGCACTGACTAACTGTCCAGTGTACTTTCAATGAATAAAGTGAATGAATTTTATTTAGTGAATGGACTAGATGCCCAGACTTTTAAACTTTTTTTTGGCAGGGAAAGGGATGGTATGGATGAGATAGATTACATCTTAGGGGTCAATTGTACTTTAGAAAGCTCAGATAGCTAAATAAGAGACCTTTAGATAAATGTATTATTATATTTACATATATCACCAACATTAGTACAATGTTCTATCCGTAGTAGACCCTCAACAAAGAGCTTATTGAGTTAACAGTGTGTCTGTGTGAATAAACTTATGCTAGGCGTTACGGAGGTTACAAAAACGAATAATACATGATCCCTAACCTTGAGGAGCTGCCAATCTAGGTAGAGAGAAAGAATGTATATATACTTTAAAAATGAATAAACAATGCCAGAGGTAAATAATAATGTCATTAAAAAAACATGTCACAATGCAATATATGATTAAGTACAAATAATTTATACATATAAGTACTTTGAGGTGAGAGGAAAAGATCATTATGCATTCAGGTGGTCAGGGAAGGCTTTACAGAAGAGGTGGAGTTGGAGGTGAAACTTTGAAGTATGGACAAGATTCGGAAAGGTGAAAGAGATGAGGAAAAGTAAAGAAAAATTGAGTGGGTAATTATGTATTAATTGGTGGGAATGTACAAAATGCACAAAAGAAGAGCTGAGAGGAAGTTGGAAATTTCATCTATTTATCATCCATTTAAATAAGCATAGTAAAAGGTTGGAGTTGGGTTTACTTTTCCATTTTTGTCAAAAGGATGAGAACAGAAAACATAGATTAATTAGGAGGTAAAGACCTGCTAATGCGAAAGAAACAAACGGATCCAGGAGTACTAAAAGTAGAGTAACAATCAATGATTTTTATCAGCTTCAGAAGTCATAAGACTGGCTATGCCAGCACGCATTCACACACACACCCACACCCACACCCACCCACCCACACACACACCTCTACACACACCCACTACAGAGTAATGGGCTGAACCAAGACACTACAGATTTAACAAAATGAGAGTTAAGGAGTTAAGATCCATTTTTTGATGGATGAGCCATCATCAAAGTGTAAGAACAACGAACAAGGTCAAGACCAAAATTATCAAGTTCCTCTGGTAACTGAAAAGCAAATTCAGGAATAGTATTTTCAAGGAATCCACCAATTAAAAAAGGAAATAAATTAAACTTAATGTCAAAAATAAAACGTGCTCCACACTTCCAAACTGAATGAAAGAAGTGCTGAATTCACTGGTATGCAAAAGGAGTGAAAAGGATTTTAAACATTCAGAAGTATTTGAGATCGCACTGTATGAAATAAAGACAACACTGAAATAATGGTAAAAAGTTCAACTTACATGAAACATGAACTGGACAGTGTGCTAGGATAAGAGGAAATTAATAAATGAAAAAGCGTTGGTTAAATTCTCAACATCTTCCTTCCATATTCAGAACTCCCACTGGCTTCAAAGGGAGTAATGCATATACCAAAAAGACAAATGGGACATAGAGAAAATGAAAACTGCAACTTTTGAAAAGAATAAATTAAACAAAAAAAAAATAACAAATTAAAAGTCAGTAAGAAGTAATATAAAGCCAGAACATAACTACTTTTGTAATATAATACTCCTGACCCTACCAGTAAAGAGAAAAATTATTCATATTTTGGAAGCTCATTATTTTTACTTTCTATTTATAAATGTGTAGTGTAACAGTTTTATTTAAGAATGGGACAGAAGAGTTAATTTTAAAACTATTTCATTTTAAAATACCCACTTTTATTCTGCTGGCAAGAAGACTTAATTAAACAAATTCATTTTCATTATCAAAAAAACCTGGTAGATTACTGCAAAGCAGATACTGATATAGAGGCATTCAGAAATGTTAAAGTGTTCGAGAAAAAGACTGACATATCTGAAATAGACTCTAAGTTCACCTATCAGATGACAACACTAAGATTCCCATAAAATGGAAGAAACAGATGCACTGTGACTGATATTTTAATAGTTTAACAGAAGATAGAAAGAGATTTTAATGAGTAGGAAGCAGCAAATGCCATTCCATTTTAAAGTAAAGGAGATAAGATCCAGGGAATCACAGGCCACTTAGCTTAACCCCTGTGACTAGAAAGCTACTAAAGCTGCTTTTACAGGAAACAGCCAAAAGTTTCTTACAGACCCATGGATTTAAATTAGATGACTCAGGCATTCAAACAAATCTTCTCCTGTGTTACAAATTTACCTGATGTTTCCAAAGATCCTAAAGTGGTACATGATAAAAGGAACAAAGCTGACATTACTAGATTTCTAAGAGACATCTGATGAGGTGCCACAAAAGATTCATTTATTAGATAAGAGTTCATGGGAAAGTGATTGACTGGATGGAACAGACCAGAAGGAAAAATGTAGACCTTGTGCTACCTCTTTAGAGGTATTTGTGGTATTTTTATTTTAACTGTCAAATTTCCATGTGTACCTAAAGCAGAAGAAAGATGGCAAGAAAAAGAAGCACCTGGGAAGCAAAGTACAAGACACAGCAAGAGATTTCTGCACAGTTTATGGGAGGGACCAGTAACTCTTCTTTATACCACTCGTTCTCCAAAACAATTAGGTTTTGTCACCAACTGTTGCTGCTTTCTCATTTCAATTATAATTTCAGTACCTAAAATTCAAAGTTCTAAATGTATAATTCTGTGGTCTGACAACCTAGGTTCAAGTCTTGCCTTCTTCCACTTCTACCTGTGTAACTTTGGGACAGTCAGTCCCATGGGCTTCAGTTTCCTCAACAATAAAATGAAAGTGCTGTATTAGATGTCCCTGAGGTCCCTTTCAGCTGTGGTCTATGATTCTATGGGCCTATGCATCTCAATGATTTACATCACATATATTTAAAATAAATTTACTTATCAAATACTTGAGTATTCAAGAGGCAACTGTTTGCTGTTATTATTAAATGAGATATTCTGGTTGAAATAAAAGATCTACTCTTTCTGGTATGAAACACAAAATGATATATTATGAAACTATTGCAAAGTTTATTTAGGAAACAAGCCTACTTAATTTTCAACTTTAGGAATTCAAGTCTTCATCAAGCACTGCAGGGATAACTCCTGTCTATGAACAATAATAAATGTTTATGGGCAGTGCTTTCAAAATACACACGTAAGACCACACTGCTCTGATAGAACTGGGAAAAAACTGGAAAATAAACTGATAATTTAGACATAATCACCTACTGAAATATTTTTTCATCTTAGCATGGTTTTTAACCTTCTATACATTATGTCACTGGCAATGTCCTTCACCTCACCCTGCTCAATTAAAATTATCCATTACAATATGTTACAGCACTAATACAAAAAAGCACGGAAAACCTGGAGGTGAAAAGCTACTGACATCTCACTGTAACTCACTGCTGTGGAAACAATCATTAAGTGGGATGGATGAAGGTTATGTACACGCACCAAACTTAAAGGAAAGAGACCATCTTGGTGTGCATAGATGTCACATCTAAAATCCTTGCCAGAAGTCCACTCGTCTAAAAGACATTCTTGTAAGGCCTGGAAATGACCTGAGCTGGCAAATCAAAACTCCAGTTTATACCACACAACAATTTACTTGTATGTTTAACTGGTGATTCAGGAAAAGACATAGGAAAATTCTTGGTACCATCTTACCTGAACTGTAGAACAGGTCAGGTCTTTCAAGGATATCTGCTTCATGGATATATGGTTCAATTCGATCATCTCCATATAAGTACTGTTCACTCTCATCCATCTGACGACTCTCTACCATTTCAAGCCACTGAGAGTTATGCCAGCGGAACTTCTCACTCTGAATTTTCTTAGCCCACTCTTCATCGTATTCCTGTTGAAAATCAAATACAGAGCTAATGTTATATGATATATTCAATGAATAATTTGTGTGGTATATGAATACATTTAGATAGTAAGAATTTTTATCCCAGGAAAATAATTTTGGCTACGTTTCTGTGGACCAGGAGGAATATTTTAAAAACTGTGTACAACCATCCTCAACAATTTCTAAAAAACCATACATAGGTATTAAGGAGGCAGGCATTCTAAAAAGAGGCATTCATATATTCATCTTTCAAGGTCAACTCATCAGTTGCAAAAAAAAAGTAATAAACAAACATCTGTCCTATATGACAAACTCATGGTTGATTTAAATCCCATGGATGCGAATTCAAACACCCTGCAAGGAGTTTAAATCCCATAAACTATCTAAAAGATTGGCAGCACTCATATAAGCAATCAAATTTCAGTGTTCCAAGAGGTCTTACGGCTGTAATTGTTTGTGACATTTTGGACAGCTAGCTAGTTTTATATTTACATTCTATATGTTTAGATAACACTTTGTAAATGACAAATACACATTTCTAACATATTACATACTTTTGCTTCACTGGCAAGTTTAAAATGCGTCATCAGGGTTTTAATTCCAAGAAGATTAATAACAAAATCTATGAAGATTAATTTTTCTCCCAACTCCATAGAAATTGAAAAGTTTTAATTTCTATGATTTCCTATAATTGGTACTTCTCATTATGCAGTATAAAGGCTTGTTACCTGGTATGATGGACTTGGCAATAGGCAAGCAATAAATTTAGAAATTTTGAAAGAGCTGAGGCATAAGAAACATCTTGTGTCATTGGATGAAAAAAAATCAAAAGATTTTAATAACTAACATTTTTGTTTTAAGGCAAGACAAATGAAGAAATTGCAAAAAAAAAGCATCTCACACAGACTATTATAATAGCCTTAGCCTCCTAACTGTGCTCTCTACTTCCCTTACTTCAGTTTCTCCCATCTCCAATTCTTCCTCTATATATCTAGTACAAATTTAACATTCCACCATCTCAAAAGACTTCAGGGGTTTCCTCCTGAAACTGACTTTAATCTACCTTCCTAGTCTGATCACACATTACTATTACCCTTTATCCACTCTAAGTTCCCAACTGGAAAAACTATTTTTCAAATGTATTTGAATAAAATATGTCCTAGGCTTAGAACTGTTCCTTTCTCATCTTAGCCCATTAGAATGAATGGGCACATTCTAAGTTCAGCATGTTTCTCTTCCTTCAATGTCATATCCTCTATAAAAACCTTGCCTGATCCACCTAATAGGTAATGCTTAACTGCCTTACATTTATCTGTAACCTGCCTTTGGGGGAAGCCCGAGTGCTAGTTGGACAGTCACCTTGATTCTAAAGCTTGAGCATCTCCTAGAGCAGCACTTGCCCCACTCCTACCTCCACTTCAGTCTTCTGAGAAAAAGGATGGAAGAAACCAAAGAAGCAGAGCCAAATAAGCAGGACGAAGAGACAGAAGGGAAGTGAAAAGCTTCCAATATTAAGCCATGAGAGTTGCTGATCAGAGGGGTTTGGCCTGATGCTATGCTGCAATCATAGAAAGGTAAGAGGGGCAACCCCAGGGACCTGAAGCTCTAGGATGGTGAGAGTAGGACAAAGGGATAGGACTGTCTCGGTGACCCTTTCCAACTTCTGGTAGAGCCTTTCTCCCTTCCTCAGTTAGACAGCTGTCTATTTATTATTTATTTGTTCTTTTCAATTTAGATTTCAATTATCTACTAATAGTCTTGGCCAGAAAAAATGCCAAGCTATGCGTGTATTTTTTTTAGGTTCACAAATAGCAAGATAATCAGAGTGTTCCCTGTTCCCAGAAACATGAGCAATTTCATTTAGCTTGGACTCAGGGGCTTAGGAGCTATTTTATAACAACTGAGCAAAGAGGAGATAGACCAGTACTGGACAATGTAACTTTGCTAACGACTCTGGAATTCAGATAGCTCTAGAAATAAAACTGGGAGCTAATCAGCAGCGCTGATAGTGAAGGGACTAAAGTATGGCCATTTTTTTCCTTCCCTTTGCTGAGATCTTGTGGTGGCTATTTGCCACACTAGGCTTTTGAAAAGCAAGTCATTCTCTAGAAAGAGAAGGGAGTGATTTTCTTGGAAAGGGAAAACCTCATCCTTGAATAGAAAATAGGTTGTTCTGGACAGTCCTCTGACACAAAGGCAGGGGAAGGTAGTTGTATGAGCTGCTCAATGGGCTGCTAACTGATGGATGACTGACAACTCTGCCTGGCCAGCTCCCCAGTGCCACCACCAGTACAAATAAATCCCCCTTGCTGAAGGGTCTATTTTGTTTTGTTATTGTATCTCCAATGCCTTGGATACAGTGGGAACCTAAAAATATTTGAATTGAAATGAACATTATTAGGGATCAGCTACGTAGGGCACAGGGTAGCACGTAAAGACTGCTCAGGTGACATGGGAAAGCTTTTTAATGTGTAACTCAATCAAGCCTTAGTTCCAGCTTCAAAGTTATCTGTTGAGACTTTTGAGTACAGATTTTTTTTGGCTGCCTTGAGCAAAGGGGAAGGGAAGGAAAGAAACACTTACTAAGCAACTACTATGTGCTGCTAAGTGCTTTCCAATTATAAAGTCATTTGATCCTTGTAACACCCCTGGAAGATAGGTATCATTGGGGGTGTTATTATCTCACACACACACACACACACTCTCTCTCTCTCTCTCTCTCTCTCTCTCTCTCTCTCTCTCTCTCTCTCTCTCTCTCTCCTTTTGCAGCTGGGGAAGGTGAAAGAGACAGAGGTTGTGATCTGTCTGAGGATCACACAACTAGAAAGTGTTTGAGGGCAAATCTGAACTCAGGTCTTCTGACTCCAGATCTAGTACATTATATCCAAAACAGCAGCTAGATGCCTTTAATCAACTGCACCAAGGGGTCAAAAGGCAGAGTTGGTCTGGAATTTGAACTTTTCAAGGCTTTCTGCCAGCTCAGTGTTAAGGACCTTCTATGTATCAAGCGCTATGCTAGGCTTGGGATAAAAAGACAAACAGTAAAACAGTGCCTGAACTCGAGTTGACATTCTCTCAGGGGAAACATGTACACATAAAAACAGATACACAATTCAGGGCCAGTAATGCATGGGGACTCCTGGGTGAGGAAGCTCCCTCTTCCAATTCAGGTAAATATCCTTTCTGCAACTTACAGAGCTCAGAGAGTTGCCAGGATTACAGCGAGGTTAACTGACTTGTCCAGGGTCAGGGTCACAAGGGCAGTGTATGAAAGAGATAGAATTTGAACCCCGGTCTTCCTGGTTTCAAGGACAGTTTTCTCTTCACAATATCATGCTGCCTCTGACCATACAAAATATACACAAGGCAGTTTCAAGGATGGGGTGGAGTGGTGGTGGGGGAGATAACTAAAGCTGGTGATGTATATGATAGAACCTACAGTGCTGGCTATGGTGAACTAAAGTGGGAACTACCAATCTCTGCAGTACAAGAGGATAACCAGTAGAAGAGCTATTTAAGCAAAGTCTGGGTGACCATGCACAGAAGACTTGTACCTAGGGGCTCATGGGCACAAATCCCACTGCTGACCTTACCAGCTGCGTGACCATGAGTAAGTCAGTCTAGGTTTCCTCCATGATATGGGGATAAACATATCTGTAGTACCTACCTTCCAGGATTTTCTGTGATACAATGCATGTGAAGTGCTTTTCAAAATTAAAAATACTAGTAAATGCCAGTTCTTATACACACATATGTATATATGTACATAAATATTCTGTTTCAGTGATTTCCATTGTTCACATCTCTTCTATCAGCACATAATATAATCAGTCAATTAACATTTAGTAAATGCCAACCATGTGCCAGGTACTATGTTAAACGCTAAAGATACAAAGAAAGGCAAAAGATAGTCCCTGCTCTCAAGGAGCTCATTCTGCACAAACATGCTGTATACCGGGTAAATTAAAAAGGATTTATCCTGTCATAGGATAAAGAAACAGAGAAGGAACTAGAATTAAGGGGGATCAGGAGAGGCTTCCTATGGCAGGTGGGAAGGAAGCCCTGAAGCCGAGATGAGGAAGGAGAGCACTCCAGGGATGGGGACAGCCAGGAGGCCAATGGCACTGGATTCTAGAGTACATCGGGGAGGGTAGAGAATGGAAGGTATAAGAAGACTGGCATGGTAGGGGAGGGTCAGGTTATGACGGACTTTAAATGCCAAATAAAGGATTTTCTACTTGATTCTGGAGGTGATAGGGAGCCTCTAGAGTTTATTGAATGGGGTGGAGGTGACATTGTAAGAGTTGTGCTGTAGTTTTCATTTCATGAATGACTGTTGAGCACAGTGTGAGACATGGCAGAGAATACCCTCCAGGCTGAGAGCTACCCTCTATGCCATCTTTTGAATTGTGCCCATAATAATCTAGTTGTACTATGGGGGAAGGAGAAAAGAAAGAAAAAGCACATATTTAGTGTTTTATATATTAGTTTTCTATCTAATTTTACTTCAGTTTTGGGTGGTACAGACATGGTTTTTCCTTAAACTTGAATATGATTCTAAAATATCCTATTCTAGGTTCCACAGTTAGTCTTGAAGGTACAGCAATATAGATGAAATTATATAATTGGTTTTCCTGTATTTTTTCTTAATATTCAAGTGACTTTAATAACTGTTTGATAAGCATATCAAAATTGTGCTTAGACATCCATAATGTATATTCATGTAATTGGCTCTTTTATTCTTTATACATATTTCAAGAGCATTTCCAATCATTAAAATACAACAGGAACATCTAAGAGAGCTATCAAGCCTTTGCAAATGGAGCTATGTGATAAACTATGCTTTTTGAACATTGAAAGGTGAGAAGGAAACTGATGATCTGACATCCTGATAACTTATCCTGCCTGCTTTGAATACTGGCCCAGTCTGCAAATAATACCATTTCAGGAGATATGTTACCAAATGTTTTTCAGGGTGCCATAGAAAATAATTAATTGATTAGTTAGCAAATTATGAAATTTGTCCTGTTATATTACCATTATGCCCATGAATCAAGGGGGACTGATTGCTTAATTAAAAGCTAACAAATGGAACAATGAGTTTAATTAGTTCATGGAGAAAAAAACAAAGTATCAGGTCTCAAAATATCACTCTAGGGAAAGAAATTCCTCCATCTCATCTCACTTTCTCTAAAAGATAAGCAAATTTCAAGTCTCTAAAACTTCTTGGATTAGACCGTGTGTAATACCAAAATGCCTATTCAATGTATACGAAATCTTAGAACAAATTCCAGTCTTAGAATGTTTTCTTGAGAGTATAATAGTTTTTAATTTTTGTTCAGACACTAATAATTTGATTAATTATTCAATTGAATATATATGCCAGGAGAATGATAGAAAAATATATTATCTAATGAAAATTTTTGGATTTTATTAAAAGAACAGAAATTCTTTTTTGGGGGGGCAGGCAATGGGGTTAAGTGACTTGCCCAAGGTCACACAGCTAGTAAGTGTTATGTGTCTGAGGCTGGATTTGAACTCAGGTACTCCTGAATTCAGGGCCAGTGCTCTATCCACTGTGCCACCTAGCTGCCCCAAAGAATAGAAATTCTTAAAAGAAACAAATTGATTTATGTTTTACAGTATGGATTCCTAGTAGAATAAGAGGAATTGAGAATTCAGCCAACTGCCCAAAGAATATAACACAATGGGTTTGCTAGTTCATCAAGAGGAATATCTTGCTACCAGCACTAGATCTGATCAATACCTATAAAATGTCACAGATAGGAAAAAGTTAAAAGAAAAAATACAAGATCTTAAATAAAGCCATAATAAATTTAGACAAGTGAATAAAAATCTTCTGCATAAAGGAAAAATTCCACCTTGCTCTAGGGATGATCATCTTACACCCTCCAGTAAGACTTTATTACCCTAATTTAAGCAAAAAGTCTTCCCATAAGTACAGAAACTTGTGGCAAAGTAGTTGTGCTCAGTTCACATATACTTTCTTTGCCAACTTTAGGCTTTCTCATGAAGACTCACAGAATCACTTAAATTAATGAACCAATACACAATGGGGACATAATGTTCTTAAAAGAAAACATTCTCTCTGTCTCTCTCTCTCTCTCTCCAGCTAAAACATAGAAACAAAAGAATCCATCAGCTTCTCTACGAAAGCTGACCCACTGGCTATTTAATTTCCATTCATCAGTGCTTAGTTTCTGGTCTTCCAAAAGTGAGCTAGTAGAGAAGCTAGCTAGCAACCACAATTTCTACTTTCTCTCTTCTAACATCCAAGATAAGAAAGGACTATGTTTGCCTATCAAAACTGGAAGCTACGAGCTATGCTTTTTGTGTAGTAGGGTCATTCCACATTATGATTTTGCAGTTGATGTTGTAAGTCAGGTTTTAAAAATCTATCATTTGTTCTATGCTAAATGCTTGTTTTCACTAACGTATATGCCATCATATGCCACAAGAAAACAAAAAGGTTCGTAACCTATGATGGGAGCAAGAGTAAGAATTAAGATGGGATGGATATAGCCAGTGTTTGAGGTAGACAACAAGATGATAACTGATACAGAGAAAGTGAAACTACTTAATTCCTACCTGGCTTCTCCCCTATCCCCCACCCCTGTACAAAGTTTTCTTCAGAATGGGAAAGGAAGAATAACAAACTTCTTTAAAATTAGAGGTCCTCAACGAATTCAAATTACATGAACTAGATGAACTACATTATAAAATACTGAAGGAATTTATAGCTGTGATTGCTGAACTAAAAATGGTGCAGAAAGAGAAAGATGCTTTAAGCCTGAGGAATAGGAAACCAAAAGATTTTCAAAGAGTGAAGAAATTATGTAATTCAAACTACAGGATGGTTTAAGTTTAACACTGATTCTTGGTAAAACTGTAGAACACATAATTTTGTAAACATGTAGAAAGGGAGGCCAGCAAGGTTTCCCAAGATCAGGTTATACCAAATCTCATTTTCTTTTATGATGGGGTTACTAGTCTAGTAGATCAGAGTAATATTATAAACAAAACAACTAGAATTCAGCAAGACATACAAGATCTTTCACAAAATTCTTGTGGACAAAATAGAGAGATCTAAGCTGCCCTGACTGTACTATCATCTAACCTACAAACTGCTTGATTGACTCGACCCAAGAACAGTAATCCATAGACTGGCATCCTAAAGGGATACCTATAGTAAAGTGCAACAACATTCCTTCCTTGGCAAAATTCATAAATAACTTGAAATAAGGATGATCAAATTTGCAGATGACAAGATGCTATTAGAAACAGATAATGCAATGGATGACAGAGTTGGGATATAAAAATGTGACAGTGTAGAATGGTGGACAAAAGCTAATAAGATAGAAATTTTAAAAATGTTTAGCTTGACTAGTAATCACAGTTTACACAAAAATGTAGCATGTTAATTCCTATGCAAAATTAATAAGCTAGGCTATATAGATTTATCATAGATTTAGAATATTAGCATAAAATTAGAAGTACGGTGTCACATAGCAGTGCTGTTTGGCACGAGAGTCCCTATAAGAAAAACACAAAACAAAATTTTAAAAACGATCAAAAAGTCCAGCCATGGTAAGTGGTTGGCCTGTTCCAAGCTTAATGATAAAAACTATACTTTGAAAGAAATCCTGGATAAATGCCCACACATCATAATTAAGGCATGTCTTGCTGAATTCTAGTTGTTTTGTTTATAATATTACTCTGATCTACTAGACTAGTAACCCCATCATAAAAGAAAATGAGATTTGGTATAACCTGATCTTGGGAAACCTTGCTGGCCTCCCTTTCTACATGTTTACAAAATTATGTGTTCTACAGTTTGCCTAGACCTGTTAATGGTATCAGTTGTCAATCCGATGCTTATTTCCAGCTCTGAGTACTCTTCCAACATCAGAAGATAACTGTCAAGTCCTCCTTGACTCTCAAAGAGCTGGATGCCTCACAATAAGTAATTAAACAGAAATAATAATAATAATGTTTCACATTTATATGTCACATTATGTTTTGCAAAGTGCGTTTACATTCATGATCTCATCTGACCCTAACCCTGAGGGATAAGTATCATTATCATCCCCATCAGTGACTAGCATAGTGCCTGGCACAGAGAAGGAAATTAATACATACTTATTGACTTTTACTGAATTTTACAGATTAGGAAAATAAAGCTGAGATAAACTATGTAACTTGCCCAGCATCACCTAGCTCAGTCTTTGTGATACTATATCCAGGTAGCACAGTATCCAATATGTCACACTGGATAAATATGTCACACTGGATAAAATGTCACATTTGGGCTAAAAAACCTAGGGAGTTTGGGTCATAAAGAGACAGACATGACTCAAAAACTACTGAACTATAACAAAATTTTAACTTACACTAAAAATATTATATATTTAAGTTATTGGGCTATACCAGGTTTATAGCAGAATATTTTTAAAGTCCTTGGTAGCTTAAAGACAAATTTAGGTTATACCTCAGAAATCATGTGTTATTATCTATGTAACCTAGTTCAAGATAAAAATTGTGTTTTTCTTTGGGTTAAGTAGATAGTGAGAAATAAAAATTAGAGTCTACTTGGAAAAAGGTAAACTAATTATTTATAGAAAAAGGTAAACTAATTATTTAATGTTCTCTTGTATTTTTATCTATTTTAATAGTATTTTGTTTTTTTCCAATTACATGTAAAGACAAATTTTAACATTAATCTTTTTAAAAAATTGAGCTCCAAATTTTCTCCCTCTCTCCCTCATAACCCCTCCCCCCAGGACATTAAGCAATCCAATATAGTTATATACGTGCGAATCTTGTAAAACATATTTCCATATTAGTCATATTGTGAAAGAAGAAACACTAAAAGAAAAAAAACAAAAAAATAAAGAAAGTGAAAATAGTATGCTTGGCATTCAGACTTCATCAAGTCTTCTCTGGATGTGGATAGCATTTTTCATCTACTCTTTTGGAACTGTCTTGGATCACTGTGTTGCTGAGAATAGCTAAGTCATTCATAGCTGATCACTGCACAATGTTGCTGTTTCTATGTACAATGTTCTCTTGGTTCTTCTCACTTCATTCAGCATCAGTTCATGAAAGTCTTTCCAGGTTTTTCTGAAATCTGCCTGCTCATCATTTCTTATGGCACAATAGTATTCCATTACAATCCTATACCATAATTGTTCAGTCATTCCCCATTTGATGGTCATCCCCTCAATTTCCCATTCTTTGCCACCACATTAAATTAAACGTTTTCTTACTCTTCACTCCTGAAGTAGTGATATACACTACAACGATCTCACAACCATGTGCTCAGCAAGCAATTCAACAAACATTTATTAAGATCTCTGTATATATAAAACACTATGCTTGTTTCCAGGGAATGCAGGAGCAAAATGATACACTGCTGTCAATTTCCTAAAGGAATACTTTCTATACAATAGAATTATGAAATTTAATACATGTTTTACTTCTTTCTCATAAGAAGAGGCACAAATGTAATTCTTTAGGTTCCTGCTTGTGGTATTCCCAAACTAGACCAGGAAATTTAAGCATCTCCTGGAATATGCACTGAGTAGGGTCACCCTGCTCAATGTCAGTGCAACATCAGATCAACTCAGACTACTAAGCAAAAGATAACAATCACACATGTTCAAGCAAAAATGATGATTTCTGCCCTTTGGTTCTTTAAAAGTCCATTTGTTGCCCCCTGGAAAGGAGTGAGAGCTGCTATAAATATTTTCGTACAAGTAAGTCCTGAGTCCTTTTCCCTGGGTAAGCTTATATTTTATGAAATAATCCATAATCTCATACCTGAGAATTTTAAAGTAACCAGTCAGACCAATTACTTGTATATATTATTCCCTTTTCTGTGTCTGCTTCCCCAAAAACTCAAAGGTGGGCTATCTTTTATGTCAGTCTCTTAAACAAAATTTTCTTTTTTTTACACTTAGAAAAATACCTTTAACCATTCTATACTTCTAAATTTTCAATTTATTTATTTCAGATAAATAATAAATAAGTACTGCTACCTCAGGTGACAGTAGAGTCACATTCTTAATTTCAACCTTAACAGCCTCTGTAGAAAAAACTATTAGGCTTTAAAACTTGTATAATAAAATGCTCTACCTTGTAATACATTTGATCTTCTGGCGTGCCTTATGGTGCTTATAAAGCAGGTTGACACGAAGATGTGCTATTGGTAACATTGTTTTAAATATTTTCTTATTCTTCATTCTGGTAGTAGTGATATACATTATAACAATCTCACAACCATGTGCTTAGCAAGCAATTCAACAAACATTTATTAATATCTTTGTATATATAAAGAACTATGTTTCCAGGAAATGCAGAGATAATAAGTAAGGCAGAATCCTTGTTTTAAAGACTCTTAATAGCTCATAATGGAGTTGCCATACACACAAATATACAATTCAAATTAGAACATCTTAAGTGCATAGCAAAAGTGAGACTGCTCCTTTCCTGTGATAAGCAAAGTTATATCACACTACAGCTGACTATTTTCTTTAAATGCTTTTCAATTAAGCTCTTGAAAATGCCAAATTCAACCAGATTTTTTATGGGAAAAGTTTTTAAAGCTACATGCTATGAAATTCTATTTAGGGATGCTGGAAAAAGAAGGCTAAGCTTAGGACTAGTCTCTACTAATTCTACTAATATCACATTGGTCTGAATAGAGACTGTATTCTTAAAATCAGATCTCCCTGAAAGGAAAAATTCATTTATACACTGAAAAATAAATATGCAAATCACTATGTATATTTATGTATTTATGTATATCTGTATTTACAATGACAGTTGAATGGTTTGACAGTTGAAGAGAGAGACAAGGTCCTATGTATATGGTCCAGAAAGTGCCCTACATGCCACTAAAGGGAGATTTGCAGTTGTGCTGGTAATGACCAGGTTCCATTGGCAAATTCCTGGACTCACATTAGGATGACGGAGAGTAGAGGTAAATGGGGACCAATTATGAAGTGCCCAACTTATACGCTTTATCTTTCCCTCTTATCTTAAGAAGTTACAGGTAAGATATATCTGTTAGTTGAAGGATTATAAACATTCTAATTCTGTACAGACCAGATTGAGAGTACAGAGTACAAGTCACCACCTCCCTGTGCCTCACTTCTTCTGTTTGTAAGCCATTAATGAATACATGTAATGTAATACAATTTGCGATGAAGTTACGACAAGGAGGTTCTACCCATAAAACTTTGGGCAAGTCACCTCTTTAAGACTCAAGTTGCTTCCTCTGTAAAATGAGGCTGTTGGACTGCAAAGATCTCTTTTGGCTGAAACAGGCTTTGACTCAAATTCTATGATTAATAGTACTTTACAAAGTTAAAGGAAATAACTAGTAAAAAAAAATAGAAAAACTGGCAAAAATTTTAATGGCACATAAGAACTATGTAAATTCATGGTTTCAACAAAAGATCTTACCATATATTGGCTAAAATTGATCCTTACAAACCTGCTTAAATAAAAAAAGGTACATACTTTTTCCAGGAAAATAAATATATGAAGTTAATCACAGCCCAACCAGAGTCAAAACATGACACTAAAATTTATCAGTAAGTTGGACCACTGTGGGAATAATGTTAGAAAGTAGTTTTCCTTCATTCAAAAAATGTCAAATTAAGAGCACTATGCCCTGGTATCCTCATTTTTAGGCAAGAGCTTACACCCTTTATTTAAAGATTGGAATGTTTTGTTTTTTATTTTCTTCTTGCCGGAGCCCCCTGACATCATGATCTTAAACACTCAGTTTCCATAAATCCTAAAGCGTCATGGAAGACTTATGGTTTGATTCTGTATGAAATGTGCCATCCTTTTTGAAGTTCTACGTCTAGTTTTGTTTACTACTGAACCACTGAAACATTATGAAGCATTAAACAGCCTATTATCAGAGCCTGTTCCCTATCAAGAATACTCTTTGTCACTGGCTTCCGTCACACCTTGTATCTGATTAACACACTATAGGATAACAGAGCAACACAGATCTGCTTTGTGTTCTAATGCTACTGATGTAAAACAGATTTTCCTTTCTTCTTTAATGCAGCTGCCCTCTAATTGGGTCTGTACTATGGCTTATTTAATGCAATTTTTCATACTGAATTAAAGAAGTCTAGAATAACCTTGTTGTTCATTTAAGGTTAAGTTATTATTAGCACGAGCAAAATGATACACTGCTGTCAATTTCCTAAGGAAATACTTCCTATACAACAGAATTATGAAACTTAATACATGCTTTACTTCTTTCTCACAAGAAGAGGCACAAATGTAATTCTTTAGGTTCCTGCTTGTGGCATTCCCACAAGTTTAAGTATCTCCTGGAATATGCACTAAGTAGGGTTACCCTGTTCAATGTCAGTGCAATATCAGATCAACTCAGACTACTAAGCAAAAAATAACAATTATATATGTTTAAGCAAAAATGATGATTTCTGCCCTCAAGTATAATCTTTGATTCTTTAAAAATCCATTTGTTGC
Source organism: Phascolarctos cinereus (assembly GCF_003287225.1). Lineage (NCBI taxonomy): Eukaryota > Metazoa > Chordata > Mammalia > Diprotodontia > Phascolarctidae > Phascolarctos > Phascolarctos cinereus. The sequence goes on along the minus strand of NW_027555958.1, from coordinate 418,424,022 downwards.
TCTCTGGAAAGCAGCAATCATTAAAATACTAAAATAATTAAACAGCGAAGGGTAATGAAATAATGAATCAGTGAAAGAGAACAGAGAAGAGATCTGGATCCATCCACATGTCTGTGTAGGGGATGGCAGGGAAGAAAGTTATTTATGCCTCTTGTTCCTTGGGTGTGGAAAAAGCTACGGAACTTCAAGGAGTGGATGAAGTACAAAATCACTAAGGAATCTCTAAAATCTGGCGATGTATATACACACACATTCATACAGATATATGTGTATACATACACATATACCTATGTCATATATATTATACATGCATACGTATGTGTGTATATATACATATATATAACCAGCTAATAAGTATATGTACATAGAAAATCTATTACACTTAGAAAAAGATATTAGAGTTCTGCCTAATAGGTTCATGTATGAATGAATTCTAACAAGAAGTTCATGCAATGTGTGAACAGAGATACTCTAACTTGTCTTGTAAAGCTTTGCTATTGTTCAGAGAATTGATAAGTCCCAGAGGCTATATATAAACGACATGGGCTTGTCTCATTTTAATAAATTGAACCAAAATTAATTTATACTACAGATAACCAGGTACTGTGTGTATTAAATTTAATTTTTCATTCACATGTGTGAAATATATTTTGTATGTGATTGGTCTGTTGTGGAATGAAGGCAGACAATGTGTTTCCAAATAATAAGCTATCTGATACAGGATCATAGCATTAATTTCAGAATATTAGAGCAAGAGTGGACAGGCCTCCAAAAGCTTTTTTTTTTTTTTGGTGAGGCAATTGGGATTAAGTGACTTGCCCAGAGTCATACAGCTACTGAGTGTTATGTGTCTAAGGCTGCATTTGAACTCAGGTCCTCCTCACTCCAGGGCTGGTGCTCTATACTAGGCTATACATGGCCTCTCTCCCTAAAGCACTCTTGGACATCTAGTTATTAGTGGGTCCTTAGCAGCTCTGTTTCTGGAAGCCCAGCACACATCTTTAAAATTCAAGGTTCTGAAGGCCTCCCTAGTTATGTAAGGATGGGAATCATCTGGTAAGTTAGAGAATTTAAAGGCATCTCAAATCCATAACCAAACTAGAAGGGAGGCACTTGGCATGTCCTGGTGAATTCCTAAGAATGAAGGTGGATGTGGAGGGAAGGGAAAGACTATGAGGGAGAGAAATCTCAAATTTTAACAAATGATTAGGTTAAATGATGTCCCTCCTCACCCCCATTTCTCCATGGTCCTGAAGGGCTTAGAAGAGAGGTGGTGGTGTCCAACTGACCAGCTATTTTCCATGGGAAGCTAACTGATTGGGTTTGTTTTGGTTTCTAGGGAGTCTCAGTCAGTTAGGTGACAACTTGGTGACAAGGCTACGGAGACTGTATCAGCAAATCATATAATCTACCATGGTACATACTGTACTAAGCACATCTGTTTCAATTAATCAATTGCAGACTTGAGCCAAACTATATTAAACAAATCATCCCTAGTGTAACATTTCCATAATTTCTGTGACAACTGCTTCAGAAGATTTGCAAAGCATCTAATTCTTCTCAATATTACAATCATATTCTGTCTGTTGAGTAAAAATGGAGTTTATATCTTTAAAAATAAAGTCTAAAAACCCTCTTCCCAAATACAGTTTTAGACTTTTAAATTTACAAAAACCAGTTATGGTGAAAAAGCAGAAAGCAGAATCATTTTAAAAAAAAATATTTATTTTTATGGACATTTATTTTCTCTTCTTTCCACTGTTCCCCAAAGTGACCAATTTAAAAAGAAATGCCTCTCAACAAACGTGGCACCCAGCAAAACAAACTCTCACAGTGGTCATGACCAAAAACACATTCTGGATTTTATGTCTGTCAGCCCTCTGTCAGGAGGTAGGTGGCACCTTCAGTCCTGGGCACTTGTGGTTTATGATAATTACATAAATCAGAATTCTAAAGTCTTTCAAAGTTGTTTTTCTCTAATGTTGATGTATGTATTTTTTTGTTTTGTTTTGTTTTCTGGCAAGGCAGTTGGGGTAAAGTGACTTACCCAGGGTCACACCACTAGTTGAGTGTCAAGTGTCTGGTCTGCGATCACATTCGAACTCAGGTCCTCCTGACCCCAGGGCTGGTGCTCTATCTACTGCACCACCTAGCTGCCCTAATGTTGATATATGTAAATTGTTCAACTTTTGCTTATTTCACTCAGCAATATCAGTTCATAGAGGTTTTCCAGTTTCTTCTGAAACCATTCACCATTTCTTTTTTTTTTTAAGGCAATTGGGGTTACGTGACTTGCCCAGGGTCACATAGCAAGTAAGTGTCACGTGTTTGGTCTGAAGCCACATCATTTCTTATGGTACAATATATTACATATACCACAATTTAGGAAACAAAGAATCTTACATACATGTAGGGTGGGGGAGTCATCAGGATAGTACAACCACTTCACCTCCACCTCTGACTCACGGCCCAGTTGGGTTTTCTAGTATAATCAGCATAAACTTCCCTTTTCTACTCTGGGAAGTAGTATCAGAGGATCTATAGTTCTTGTTATCATTTTTTGTTAGCTCTGAGTCCCTAGCCAAAGATATTGTTCTGGCAAAAACACCCCAGAGCTAGATCTATCTCTGTCTCTCCTCTGGGTACGTCCTCAATTGCTTCCTCCCAACTGGAAATTCATTTTCAATAAGTACACCCATACTAACAATGGTTATTGCTTTGGTTAATGCTGTTTATAAGGACAAAATAAATATCTAAAATATCTACCAGACTTTTCCCATGATCAGAAGGAAAGATTTCAGGTTTTCATGAGAGAATCCAAAGGGAAAAGGAGATATAACACTGCAGTCAGGAAATTTTAGCAACACTGCATTTGTCCTGACATTCTCCTCATTTCAATTATCTCCAATAGCCTTACTCCCAGGGTCCTGGTCCTCAAACCAATACTCAATCTAATACAGGTTAAGGTTGGGGTACATAAATAGAAATAATTTACATTTTAAAGTCTTCTATTATTTCCAATTTATCCTATATATATATTTATTCTGCATATAGTCATTGGCATGTTGTCTCCTCTATTAGACTGTGAGCTGTTTTTTGACTTTCTTTATATCCTCAGCTATTAGCATAGTTCTTGCCATGGTAGGTTCTTAATAAATGCTTCCTGATTAACTCTGGTGGTTTGGTTGTCTCTGCCTATGCTCCAGCTATCTCACTCCCTATAACCCCTTAGACTCCCATTCTTCAATTCCCTGTATGTTCTACTTGAAACTAGGAACAGGGTTCCTCTTTAAGTCTTTATCCTGGACTCAGTGACCTGATTTTTAAAGGTTACTCTAAGGCATGGCCTCACTCTTACTCTATCATGATGATTTTTTTTGACTTATTCAAAGAATTAATCTGTACCACATAAAGGGATCTTTTGGCTTGGCCTCATCTTTTATAGTTATATTAACACTTTATATTAAAACCCTTTTTATGATCAGATTGTGAGTGTTCCAGGACAACTCTCTTAAATACAGAAAGGTCCTCAAGGGATAATTTCATTTAATGCTCTGATTCCATGAAGACTACACCTAAATTATTCAAACATTATGATGATTTATAATATCCAATATATCCAATATAATATCCATTATCCCAATATTAATTCAGAATTAGAGATTGTTACCTCAATCTCACCTCTACTAGTACTTGCTATGCTTAATTGTGCTTCAAGAGATATCTCTTTTAGCTAGCACCTTTTGTGTATGAATATACAGTAAACCTAGCTCATCAGCACCGTTAGTTATGTACCTGGTCCCATGCCTTAAGTTCCAGTACTAACGATGGAACAAGAGTTATCTCTAAGCCCCAAATAGAACTGAGATATGGCTGTGGCTATGCCTTCTTGCTGATGGAATTTCATAAAGGTACTTCATGAATAAACATCTAATTTTAAAATGTGGTAAAAAAAATCAGATAAATATTTGGGGAATTACTGCCTCACATATGCTTTGCTTGCTCCTTCTATGCCTAACACAAGCTACAGGATAACTTTGGTCCAGGATTAAGTCAGGGGTTAGACTCAAACTTGAATGCCTTACCAAGCCCAATTCAGAAGATGCTGGCAGCTTCCTTACGGTGTGTTTTTTTTTTAATTTGATTTTTAATTTGATTGTCTCCTTGCAAAAAACGGCAGTGTCTGATATACACTACATATTATAATTTGGCAAAAGTTGAAAAGAAAATAATTATCCCTCCTCTAAAACATGTATTCCCTCCTTCTGTAAAAAAGAGACCTATACACAGCACCCTTTCCTCCTTCTCCTTCTTCTGAACAAAATCCTTCTGAACTCCCTGGGGGAGGGGCTTGTCATCTTAGATTCTTCCTTCCACAACCTTTAGCCCATCCAGGTGTTAAAAAGTTGGCATTACAAGTGCTACAAGACACTCTTCTCCAATCTTCCTGCCAATGTTCCCTTTCCCTTCCTCTCTCCTGGCTGGACAATGAAACCATACTGACCAGGTCCACTACAAGGTTATGTTATACAATCTCAACTGGGCCCTCATTGTGGCAAGGCAATCCTTTCATACCTCCGTCATTGATTCACTGGGGCAGGCCTCAGACTTACTAGCTAGCTGTGTGACCCTGGGCAGTCACTTAAGCTTGTCTGCCTCATCTGTAAAATGAGCTGGAGAAGGAAATGGCAAACTACTCCAGTATCTTTGCCAAGAAAATCCCAAATGGGGTCACGAAGAGTTGGAAATGACTGAAACGACTCAACAAAAATAAAATCCACTATCCCACTTTTCCCAAACCTTTCCATCCCTTCTCAAACCTCCCATAGCTCCCTTTTATCCACATTCTCAGCTAAGAATCTAGACTAATGTTTTAGTGAAAAAATTGAGGCCTTCTCTCCTGTTCCTCATCCCACCTCAAGAGGCAATTAACTAGGTGGTACAATGGATAAGAGTATTGGGCCTGGAATCAGGAAAACTTGAGGTCAAACTCAGCCTCAGACATTTACTAGCTGAGTAACCTTAGGCAAGTCATTTAACCACTGTTTGCCTCAGTTTCTCTGTCTGTAAAATGGTGGTAAGTATAGCACCTACCTCCTAGGGTTGTCATGAAGATCTGTTTGTGAAGCACTTAGCACAGTCTCTTTCACGTGGTAGGCCCTTAGTATTCGCATCTCCTTCACATTCCTCTTTCTGCTTTCTGCCGCTCCCATTTCACATGAGGAGGTAGCAGTTCTCTGTGGCAAGCAACCCCTTCACATGTACAGTGTGATCCTGTTCTATCCTGTCTTCTCCAGCAAATTGCCCCCTCTTATTAATCTCTTCTCTCAGTTATTTTCAATTTTTTCTTGTCTACTGGCTTTTGCCTTACTACAAAGATGTCCACTCCTCTCTCATCCTCAAAAAACCCTCATCCATCCATCACTGCTAACTATCATCCTATCTTCCTCTCTCCACCCTTTTGTGGCTAAACTCATTGAGAAGGCTGTCTATAATAGATACCTACATCTCCTCTACTCTCACTTTCTTTGTAACTCTTTGCAGTCCATCTTCCAATCTCACCCTTTAACCAAAACTGCTCTTTTCAGTGTTACTAATGACCTCTTAACTGTCAAATTTAATGGCCTTTTCTCAATCTGTATCTTCTTGACTTTTCTGCAGCCTTTATCACTGTCAATCGCCTTCTCCTCCTGGATTCTCTCTTCTCTCTAGGTTTTCGTGACACTGCTCTCTCCTGGTTTTTTTCCTCCTCCCTGCTTCATCTGCTGGGTCTTCATGCAGGTTTCACCCACTAACTCTAGATGTCCCTTGGGGCTGCCAGGACCTTTTTTCCCTTCTCCTTTATAATATTTCACTTGCATTTCAACAGCTCTTCTGGATTCAACAATCATCTCTATGTAGATAACTTTCAGATTTCCTTGTTCAACCCTAATCTTTTCCCCCAGATCTTTTCAGATATGAGGCCTACAGCCTCACATCTGCAATTGCCTTCTTGACAACTTGAATGAGATGTTCAGTAGATATCTTAAACTCAACATGTTCAAAACTGAAATCATCTTTCTCCCCAGACCTTCCCTATTCCAAACATCTCTATTAGTGTCAAGGGTACCACCATCCTCCCAGTTCCTCAGGTTTGTAAACTCCCTCTTTTACCTCCCATATCCAATCAGTTTTCAAGTCCCGCTGTTTCTCCCTTTGTTAATGTCTTTCAACTTCATCCCCTTCTCTCCTGTGACACTGCCACCACTCTCCTTCAGGCCCTCATCACCTTGTGCCTGAACTACTGAATCATCCTTGCCTCAAGTCTCTCCTTGCTCCAGGCCATCCTCCACTCAGCTGTCAAAGTGACCTTTCTAAAATGCAGGCTTGACCATATCACCCTGCCCTCCACTGCCGTGAGTAAACTTCAGTGCCTCCCTACTACCTCTATGATAAAATAGAAAATCCTCTTTCAGTTTTCAAAACCCTTCGTTACCTGCCTCCTTCCTAACTTTACAGTCTTCTTTTTATGCCTTACCTCCCCTAATCTCCCATCGCTGTGATCCAGCGATACTGGCCCTCTGGCTATTCCTCGAACAAGACATTCCATCTCTGGATGCTGAGTGTTTTCACTGGCTGTCCGTCATGCCTGGAATTCTCTCCCCTTATCTCTGCATCCTGGCTTCCTTCAAGTCCCAGCTAAAGCCCCATCTTCTACAAGAAGCCTTTCCCAGTCAGCTTTAATCTCAGTGCCTTCTCTCAGAGATTCTCTCCAATATCTTGTTTGCATGTTGCTCCTTCAGTAGATTTGAACTCTTTGACAGTAGGGACTGTTTTTTGCCTTTCTTGTATCTATCCCCAGAACCTAGCCACCTAGCCTGGCACACAGTAGATTCTTAATAAATACTAGCTGACTGACAATGACTGTCTCATCCCCATTCCTTTGGAAAGGAACTTAGTATACTTTGTTTCACATTTAGGCTAATTCTCTTCTTCCCAAGGGTGGTGGGAAAGGCCCTTCCAAGCTCCCTGCAGCATATGTGGATGCTGATGCTATTTGTGTGAGAGCAGCATGACCAATTGCAATCCTTTTGGTGATATGTAAGATCTCCAAGCCTGGTCAACTTCACTGCCACTGAATGGTAGAGTCTTCAGTGTCTTACTATCTTATTTGCCACTGTGGGCCCTGTTATCTGACCTGCCTATGAACCCTAGGGAACTCCTGGGTCTTTACACATGCCCTATATCTATACTGTCTTATAGATATTGTCTCTTTCAATTAGAATATGAGCTCCTCAAGGGTAGGGATTATTTTTGCCTTTCTTTGTATTCCCAGCACTTAGCACAAGGGTTGCACATTCTAGGTGCTAAATAAATGCTTCTTGACTTCCTCTCCTCTCCTCTTCCTTCTTTCCATCCCTCCCTTCTTTCTCTCCTTTCTTCCCTATTTCATTCCTTCCCTTCCTTTCAACATAAATCTAGAAATCACATTTCTTTTCATTTCTTCAATATCACCAGCTTAAATGATAGCATAAAACGCAGATGACTAACTTGAAAATATTCTGAAATTCTCTCCTCCTAAATTAGGTATTCAAGTCTCTTGGAGTTTAATAAATACTACTGTGCAACTCAAGTACCCCTAGGTTAATTTAAATTTCTATTTACTTATACAAGCATTTTAAAAGTAGGCAACACTAAAAACTCCATAGAAAGGAAGTCTAGCTAATGATACTAAATTTGTTCATCTGAACCCCTAATTATATGACGGGGGCCAGTGTTTATAATGGCCAGCCATTTGCACATTGCTCTTAATTGTGCATATGCTACTGGATTTAGGATTATCTGGGGGGGGAGATGTGCTACAGTGTTGAATAAGTGTTATTAGACTGCTCATATGGAATGGGATATAAAATATGACATGTCTGGTCCCCAAAACCTCACATATACAGCTTTCTGCTATTACATTCAAAATACCCAATTATCTCCTTCCCATTATTTTACCAATAAAACCTGGATCAAGATCTAAGTCCAAGCCTTCAACCCAGCTGGGCTGAAAGGAATTCTGCTTTGGGAAATAGCACAGCTCTTAGATGAGATGACTTTGGATGTGGCTCAAATAGTAACATGGCAACAGGAAGGCAAAAAAAAGCATTCCTAGGAAGGAATGGGGCGATTTCTCATAGCCAGGGCTCCCACTATGCATGGCACATTTTCCGTACTTGCAGAAAGTTTTCTGTGAGGAACTGGGCCAATGTTCTAACTCAGATGAATTGGTTCCCATGCATGGTTCCCAACGTGTGGTTTATCCATTTCTGGTTAATTAGCAGTCAATTGAGTTTTCAGTATTCTCTTTTTAATTCAATCTAGTTATTCTGTGTCCTCTTGTCAGAGCAAACATGCCATAAGCTCTAATCTAACAATAACATGCCATATTCAATTCAATAAACATTTATTAGGGACTTATATGGAAGGCATTATCTGTGGCATCAGGGGTACAAGAAAAAAATAAGCTATACAATTCTTGCTCTCAGAAAATCACAATTTATCTCATAGGAGAGACAAAATGTATACATAAATAAGATACATGACAAGTTAGCAAAATATATGTCCTACAATTGTTCTCAAAGAGAGTATATATAAGCCTACTTTTCATCAATCAGCCTGTCTACTTGTTCTGCTAGCCACTTACCCACTGGCCTGAATAATCATAGTTAATCAATCAATCAGTCAATCACACATGAGTAGTGGAAAGACTGGAGACCACAGAGAGAATAAAGAACAGGGTAGGATCAAGAAGGGAGAGGTGGAAATCAAGGGTATCACCACCCCTGCTTATAGCTGGGGTAAGATGAAGAAGTAGATCATGGAAGCTGTTGACTGAGGTACCAGGAAGTTAGGAGGATGTTCAAGGGTATGTGTGTGTATTCCTATACACATACAGATATACATACATGCATATATCTATATATACACACATACACATATATTTATTTATATGCTGAAGTCATCAATATAGATGTATGAGGCAGGAGTTGGGATGGAGAAAAAGACTACAAGACTGTGAACTTCTTGAGGAAGGAGGGAGACTGTCCTATGGCTGAAAAGATAGCACTGCTGACTCAACAACCTCCAGAGGCTCCCTATCACGTCTAGGATCAAATAACCAAAATCCTCTGTTTGGCATTCAAAGCCCTTCACTCACATACCTTCTCCTTTCCAGTGTTCTTATTCCTCCCCCAATCCCTACTTCCTTATATTCTTTGATCCAACGACATTGGCCTCCTTGCTGGTCTTTGCACAAGACATTCCATCTCCCAACTCCAGGCATTTTCCCTGGCTGTCCTCCATTCATGGGATGCTCTCTTCTCTCCTCATCTCTGCCTCCTGGCTTCCACAGCTTCCTTCAAGTCTCAAGTAAATTATATCTTCTACAGGAAATCTTTGATCCCTCTTCATTGTCCTTCTGTTGTTTATTTCCAGTTTTTCTATATATAGCTTATTTGTACATTATCAGTTGCATGTTGTCTCCTCCATTAAAATATGAGCTCCTTGAGAGGAGGAATTGTTTTTTGGGGTTTTTTTAACCATTTTTTGGTATCCCCAGTACTTAGCACAGTGCCTGGCCCACAACAGTTGCTTAATAAATGTTTACTGGTGGAACAGATTAGTTACATAACATAGAGAAGCAAAAGAAACAATAACTAATGTTGGATAAACCCAAAGACCCAAGCTACTAGGGTAAGGTGTCACTATTGAACAAAAACTATTGAGAAAACTGGAAAGCAGTTTGACAGAAATAAGGTATAGACCCACCTGTCATATTAACTCCAAATGGAAACATGACTTAGACATAAAAGATGACTTGATAAACAAGTTAAAAGAATAAAGAAGAAAGTCCCTTTCAGCTCTATGGAGAAAGGAAGAATTCAAGACCAAACAAGTAATAAAGAGAATCACAGAAGATAAAAAAGACAAATTTGGTTATATCAAATTAAAAAGAGTTTGTACAAATACAACAAATGGAGTTAAAATTAGAAGAGAAATAGGTAACTGGGGAAAAAAATCTTTGTAGCAAGTTTCTCTGATAAAGTCTCATGACCAAGATATTTGAATTTCTTCATCTGTAAAATGGGGATGATAATAACACTTATTAAGAGTTGTGAGAATCAAATGAGATAACATATATAAAGTGCTTCACAAACCTTAAAGTGTTGTAACCTTAAACATTTTCTTGTTGTTCAGTAGTTTTTCAGTCATGTCTGATTCTTCATGACCCCATTTAGGATTTTCTTGGCAAAAATATTGGAGTGGTTTTCTATTTCCTTCTCCAGCTCATTTTAAAAATGAGGAAACTGAGACAAACAGGGTTAAACAACTTGTCCAGGGTCACACAGCTAGTAAGTTTCTGAGGTCACATTTGAATTCGTCTTCGTGACTCCAGGCCCAGCGTTCTACTCCTTGTGCCACCTAGTTGTCCTATAAGCTTAAATATACATGCTAGCTATTATTGTAGAGGCAGCTAGGTGGTACAGTGGATAGAATGCTGGTCCTGGAGTGAAGAAGACTAGAGCTGAAACCCATCCTCAGATACTTACTAGCTGTACAGCCTTGGGGAAATCACTTAAACTTATCTGCCTCAGCAGCCTCATCCGTATGGAGATAATAAAAGGACCTCCCTCACAGGGTTGTTGTTAAGGATAAAATAATATTTTGTAAAGCTGTTTTGCAAATCTTAATGTTGGCTGTAATTATTAATGAAGGAAGAAATCTAAGCTGTCAACAATCATATGAAGATGTGTCAAATCTTTAGAGAAATTAAAGTAACTGAGTTTCTATCTCTCACCTATCAATTCAGCAAAGATGACAAAAGAGAGAATTCGCAAATGCTGGAGAGGCTTTGGGAAAATAAGCACACCAGAAAGAGCAAATTGGAACTAGTTTAAAAAAAAGGTTATCAAATTGTACATGTCCCTTGACCTAGCTAGAGCACTATCAGGCCTATATTCTGAAGTGAAAGAGGAAAAGAACCCATATGTACAAAAATATTTATAGTAACTCTTTTTATAGTAGGCAAAAATTGAAAACTAAAGGTGAGGTGGTACCCACTTTTTAGAAAATGAACAAATGATGGTACATGAATATAATGAAATATTTTTGTGCCACAAAAAATGATGAAATGGACAGTTTCATGGGAAAATAGAAGAATTCCATGAACTAATGCAGAGTAAAGTGAACAGAACTAGGAGAACAATTTATTCAATGGCAATATTATAGAGAAAAACAATTTTGAAAGACTTTAGAACTCTGATCAATGTAATGAATAACTGTAACTTCAAAAGACAAGACAGCACTTTTTCCAGTAAAGAGACAGAATAAAGACATGAATTTTTGTCCATATGCAACGCTGGATTTGTCTTGTTAGTCTTTGATACATATTTGATACAAAGGGGTTTTTTTTTGGTGGTGGTTGTTGTTTTCAATTAGAGATGGGGCCACAGGAGGAAATGATAATAAAGGCTTCTAAAACAACACATATCAATAAATCATTCAAAAAGAATTGATACTAAATAAGAATAACTTTCCAAATAACTAACATAAAGGTTGCTCTCACTGAGAAAAAGCTGATCTGCAATCTACGTAACAGATCCCCCTTCAATAACGAACGGAAGATTGGTGGACCCAGGGTTTTCAGTATCCTTTTTAACTACACCATATGAACTACCTAGCTGATTACACACTAACACAGGAAAAAAAATGTAAAAAGCAATTAAACGTTCAGCAAGCATACTTTAAAATACTTAATACTTATAAATGTTTCAATTAAAGAAACCTGTATTTGATTATAAACTTGATTGAGGACAAAGCCTCTCATCTATAAAACATGAACTTAAGCAGAATATTTCTAGAACTCTAACAAAATACAAACTTATGTTTGCTCTGAACATATACATGAGTGAGTTAAACATGGCTTTAGTAAGTAAAACATTTTCACTTCATAAAAGTGACATTTAAAAAGAAACAAAGAGAATGCAAAAGGGTATATTACTCTGTATTTCAGAATGTGACACAAAAGAGTAACTTCTTTGAGTTGAAGGTGTAATTATAGTACTTACCGCTATGATATCTAATGTATTATCACAGACTTTGCGGATCTCATTATTTTTGTCATGCATTAGGTCTATAAGATAAGCTGGAGCCTCTGGATAAAAATGGTTAAAGATATAAAGTGCATTTCAAATTGATTTAGAATGTTCAGACACAGTTAAAAAGATTTCATTTATCTAACCATAAATGCCACAATTGAGAGTAAATTGTAAATTATTCAACAAAAATAAATGGAATCATCCATTATTTCATGTGCTGAAAATTAAGGCAATACACACAAAAATATACTTAGGAAAAGAATTCTTTCTTTTTCTGAAAGATAACAGTATGGGAAATCATAATACAAACCAGAGTTGTTTGTTTTTTTCTGAATTGCTTTGTTGCTCAGCTTTCCTATAGATACACACATTTAAAATAACTAACCACTACAACAAGTCTCATGGATGTCAAATGCTGTGACTGCATTTATAACAGTACAAGTGATGATCTAATCTATAGTCACATGCTATAAACATACTCATCCCTGGCCAAGAATCTATTGTCTATATTTTAAGCTGTGGTGCAGAAATTCAAATTCCATTCTCAGATACTAGTTTCTAAATCAACCGTTTACCTCCCAAATCAAATTTTGTCTTCTGCACCTCTTACTTTCCATAGGCAGCACTAAGGAAAACACAACATATGCCCTAAAGGTCTTCTGTTTCTTTGATAATCTTTGGCAGTGCTTTCTAGATTCCTTCTGGCAATACCACTTGTACCCATGTGAATCACCAGAAGTGGTTAGTAGTTCTCCATTATCCTAAGTCTTGAGAGATTCTCTGTTACATCTTGGATGCAAAGAATCAGAGTGTTGTCAAAGTGGAAGGGACACCACTGGCTATCTGGCCCAAACCACACCTGCTATAGCACGCCTAACTAGTGGTTACCCGGTTTCTTCATGAAGACTTCCAATGAGACAGCCCATTCCACTTCTGAACAGCTCTACATGCCAGCAAGTTTATCTTTACCTCAAGCCTAAACTGACCTTTTTGCAACTTCACTTATTGTTCCTGGTTCGACCCTTTGAGGCCAGAAAGAACAAATTTAACTTCTCCTCCACATGGCAGTCCTTCAAATATTTGAAGACAATTATCGCAATCTCAATCCTCAATCCTCTCTAGACCAAACAACCCCAATTCCTTCAACTGATCCTCTCATGTCAGAGGCTTAAGGCCCTTCACCATCCTAGCTGCCTTCTTCTGGTCACTTTCCATTTTATTAATGTCCTTCTTAAACTGTGACACCCAGATCTAAGACAGGACACTCTAGATGTGGTCTGACTAGAGCTGAATACAGTGGACTAGACCTCTCAGTTTCTAAGAAGGTGTGCCTCTCTTAACGCAGTCCAGGATGGCATTTGCTATTTTGGTTGCCACACCACATTGCTGACTCGTATTGAGCTAAAAACCCTCAGATATTCTTTAGATTTGTCATCTAACCATACCTTCTCCATTTTATACTTGTACAGTTGTGTTCTTTTGTATTCAAGTATAAGACTAGATTTACTTGTATTGAATTTCATTTTATTAGATGTAGCCCAGTGATCTTTCATCTAATTTTGACTATCCCTCCTAGCTCCTGGTCATCTGAAAATTTGACAAGCATCCCATTTATGCCTTTATCCAAGTCACTGAGAAAAATGTTAAACTGTGCAGATCCCTGGGATGCTCCACTAGAAATGTCCTCCTACACTGAAGACTGAACTACTAACAACTATTGAGTCTGGCTATTCAAACAAATCTGAATCCATCTAACTATATTATCAAGTCCGCACTTCTCTATGAGAATGGCATCAAGTATTTTATGAAATGCTTTATTAAAATCTAGATAAATTTTATCTAATGCATTTTCCTCATCTACTACTTTTGTAATTCTGTCAAAAAAGGGAAATAAGTCTACCACCTATTCTTGACAAAGTCATGCTTGTTCTTTCTAAAAGTTCATTTCCTTTAATGATCCAATACTAGAATTTTCTCAGGTGCATACTATATACTGTGTGTGTGTATACATGTGTGTACCCACAGACACAGATACACACACACACACACACATATATTCTCACACTCCCCCCACCCTGGCATATCATTTTCAGATTCTTTTCTTTTGCCTTTATTGAAAATTGGGACATTTGCCCATCTCTAATCTTCTGGTACCTCTACTTATTTTACCTATGATCTTTCAAATATTACTCTGACAGTTCTTTCAGTACCTAAGTTATAGTTCATCTAGACCAGGTGACTTGAATGTATCAAAGGCAACTAGATACTTTTTTACTATTCTCCTTTTTTGAGTATCAACTTTGTTATTCTATTCTTTTTTTATTCTATCATTTTTAGTTTAATCTAGCCTATTCTATATATTTATTCTGTTATTTATTTCCCATGGCAGAAAAAAATAGATGACCAGCTCTGCCTTTTCTCTGTTGACAGTTATCATTTTCCGATATAGCCCTAGTAAAAGTTCCATTCCTTCTTTTATTGTCCTTAGCTTCCCATGCCAGCCTCAGCTCATTCTGAGCTTTGAACCTCCGGATACTATTTTTGTAGGGCCTTGGTCCTTATATTCATCCCCTGTCTTGTTACCTGGTCTTGTTTCCATCTTCAAAACATGAAATTTTAAAGTCTAAGTTGGTTGATGAAATTTTGGGGGTGCATTCAGATAAAATTCATTCTTGTTTTCCCTTTCTCCCCACTCAACTCTTCACATTGCCACATTGGTCATGCAGGGAGAGTTAGACTACTCCATGCTCTCCATTATCATTTCCAGGTGTTCCCTCTGTCTCCTTTATTCAGTAACCTTTTTTCTTTTGAAGTCTACTCAATTAAATTTTCCTACCCAATCAAAATTATTTTGTTTACAGCATACTAAACTCCATGTAATTCTTCCTCTTTTTTCAAGGAATTCAGCACCATGCTCATGACCTTCCTCTCCTCAACTCCTGACTTAAACTAGGGAAATCTTGATATCCATTTAGATGCTCCCTCAAAGTCCCTAACCTCTCATTTCCTCAACTTCCTTGAGTCTCATGACCTATGCCTTCAATTCATCTTAGCCACACACAAGGATGATTGCACTTTATCTTGCCTTTACCTATAAACATTCTACTTTCTGACAAAGTATCATCCTACCTTTCCCTATCTTTCAATCTTCCTGTATCAGTTCTTCACCATCATTGAAACCTCCATATCCTCTACTCCTCAATACTTTCTCAGGACATTACCTCAGTTCTGACTTTATTTTCCTCTCCAAGTAATTAGCTATTTTAACTCTATATTGTCCTTTGTTCTTGAATCCCCTGGCACCCTGTTCTTTTGCTGCTCTTTTCTTAGCTGGGTATTACTCACACCATCCATTTCTACAGATCCCATTCATGAACTACTGAATGAAGTTCAAGGATGTTAATGTAGTTATCCTGATGAGTTACAAATTCATGTTATAAACATTGCAACTAGGCTTTTACTGAAGTAGGTCCTTTTATTCCTTCCAATTGATTCCTTATCTTACTCCCCAAAGAAATCATTACAAACCTTTTCTTATAACTTCTAGCCTATTTCTCCTCTTTCAGCTGAAGACTTTAATTTTTATTTTCCTGAAAAAGATAAGGCTATGCCATATTCTATATTAGCTCCTTCTTCAATTATCTTCACACAAAACTCCTTGACATCTTCTCCCATCCTTGCCTATAATTCTATAGATATGGTGCGTGCCTGCAACCCCTGATTCTGGGGAGGCTGAGACTGGAGGATATCTTGAGCATAAGACTTTTGAGCTGCAGGAGGCTAAGCTGATCTTTTGTCTGTACTGTCTGGTAAACCTTCAGGCTACCTGAGGAGGAGGGGTCAGGTCTGTACCAATCAGTAGTGGGTTCATGTCTGGGAATGGCTGCTGTATGTCCAGTCTTGGTCAAAGACAAGATGCCCCAATATAAAAGGAAGGAAAAAAGGGAGGGAGGGAAGGAGAAGGGAAGAGAGACAAGGAGTGAAGGAAGGTCTAAGCTTGCTTCTTCCACATTTTTTGCTCACTCCTCTACTCTTTGGAATATGGCTTTTAACCTTATCACTCAGTTGAAGCTGCTGTCTCCAAAGTTACCTGATCTCTTAATTACCAACTCTAATGGTCTTTTCCTCAGTTCTAATCCTTCTTGATTTATCTGTTTGAAACTGTTGACCACTCTCTTTTGGGGTACTCTTTCCTCTCTAGACTTTTGTAACACCCTTCTCCCCTGGTTTCTCTTTGACCTCTCTGATCACTCTTCAGTCTTCTTTTCTGGCTTCTCATCCATATGATGCCCCCTAAATTTGGTTATTCCACAAGGTTTTGTCCTGGATCCTCTTCTCCCTTTATACTTTTTGTCCTTATGAGTACAAAGGTTTAATTATCATCTCTACACAGATAACTCCCAGATCTATATATTCAGCTCCACTCTCTTCCTCAAACTTCAGTCCCAGATCGCCATTGCCTACTGGACATTTCACACTGAATTTTCCCAGAGATAGCTTAAACTCAGTATCTTCAAAACTGAACTCATTATCTCTTTCCCCTAAACCCTTCCCTCTTCTATACTCCCTTGTTTTTATCAAAGACACCACAATCTTTTAAGTTTCCAGGGTTCACAATCTCGGCATTATTCTGGACTCCTCTTTCTTCCTTACCTCACATATCCAATCAGTCGCCAAATCTTGCGGTTTCTACATTTGTAACAGCTTGTGCATCCCATTCCTTCTCTCCATTCATACCACCTTTGTTCAGGTCCTTATCACCTCTCAACTAGATTACTGCAACTGCCTCCTAACTGGGCTCCCTGCTTCAAATTTCTCACCACTCCAGCTGATCCTACATATTGCTGCCAAAATAATTTTCCTCCAGTGATTACCTACCCAATCACCTCTAGAGACCTTTCATCACCTCTGAGGTAAAATATAAATTTGCCTCTTTGGCTTTTAAAATCCTATACAATCTAGCATCAACCTGTCTTTCCAGCCTCATTATTCCCCTCCCACACTCTCTGATCCAATTAGAATGGCCTTCTTTCTGTTCCTTACACACAATACCCATTTTCCACGTCTATGCCTTTGCACTGCCCATGCCGTATGGATAGGATGCACTCCCTTCCTTACCTCCCTACCTCTTAGAATCCCTCTTCTGCTTAACAGAAAAAAGATGCTGGTCATGCAATGTCTTTTGTGAAAAGCCTTTCCAGTGTTAAGTGATTTGCCCAGGGTCACACAGTTAGTAAGTGTCTGAGGCTGGACTTGAACTCAGGAAGATGAATCTTCCTGACTCTAGGCCTGGCACTCTATCCATTGAGCCATATTACTGGACTGCTATGTTGTGTTGCCTTTTTTTTTTAAAGTGGAACTGTGAATTTATCAATGTAAAGAAAGTTCCTGCTAAAGCACTGAGGATGATACCAAGGCTGAAAACCTGAATGAGAAATAGTTCAGAACCACTTCCCTATAACTATCCAGAATACCACCATCCTTCCAGATACAACTCTGACATCATCTTTGAGTCCTCAGTCTTACCACACCTACAACCAGCTGCCAAACTTGTTGGTTCTATCACATCATCATAGATTTAAAGCTGGAAGGTTCCTTCAAGGACACTGATTCCAACACCCTTATTTTACTGATGAAAATGAGGCCCAGAAAGATTAAGTAACTTGCCCAGGGCCACACATCTAGTAATATATATCTGAGTAAGGACTTCTGACTCCAAGTCCCATACCCAACCTGCTATGCCATGCTACCTCATTATCAATCAACAAGCATTTGTGATATCTATGAAGCAACATCTTTTGCATACATCTCCCCTTCTCCACTCAAATACTACACCACCTTCGTTCAAGCTTTCATCTTCTATTATTTGGACTCTTAAAATTTGTCACCCTGACTCATTTCTTCCTAATTCAATCCATCCTCTGCGTGGCTTCCAAAGGATGGTCCTAAAACACAGGAGCCAACATGAACTCCTCTGCTTGGCATTTTAAAGCTCTTCACAACTTGGTCCCTTTTCCACTTGCAGGCTTCTCTCAAAATGCTTGCCTCTACTTACTCCATATGCAGTGGTACTGATCTCCTTACTATTCTTCACACATGATTACACACCTCTTGCCTCTGTGCATCTGGACTAGCTGTACAGAATGCCTGCAGTATACTCCCTCTTCCACTTTGGCTCTCAGAATTCCTGGATTCTTTCAAAATTCAACCTAAATGCCACCTTTTATAAGAGGTCTTTCACGGTCCCTTCCTAGATATGAATACTTTTTTCTCTAAGGTTACCTTTTATCTACTCTATATGTACCTTATATATTTTAATATATGTGTATTCTTATGTACAGATGCACAATCCCCACCCATCCCCCCACCACACACACACACTGTCTCCTCTATCGCAAAGTACACTTGAGGACAGGCAGTGTCTTCGCTTTTTTAAAAAAAAAACCATAGTGTTTAGCACACTGTGTGGCATATGATATCTGTTGATTAACTTAGAGTCTTAGAGATGCCTAGGGCACTGAGACATTATGTACTTGCCCTAGGTCCAACAGGCAGTATATTTCAGAACAGGGACTGAACCCACGGCTTCCTGATTTTGTAATCAGCTCTCTATCTTTTGAAAACAAGAAAGCCCCAAGTGCTTACTAACATGAACATTTATGAATATGACTTCTTCAAAACTAGAGTAACAGTTTCATATTTAAGTACCTCAATCATTTTGATCAATCGTGTCAGTCAGAACAGTAGCCAGTTGTACACATAAACGCAGCATAAGTGTGTTCCATCCTTGATCAGTTTATTTCTGTGAATTTTTTGTTGAGTTACTAATATACAGCCCTATCAGCACTCAAAAGAACACTGGCTTACAAGCTCATAATATTTTTGGAAATGTCTTCAGAACTATCTTATAAGAAAATTAGTGTTATTACTTAGTAACTGGTTTGATCACTATTTCTATTACTAGAGTGAACTACTTTTGGCTATTTCCAAAAATCAAACTCACCACCAAGGACTGATGACTTAGAGACAACTGACAACATCCACCAGGATGTGTAATCTAGAGTGTTCCAGAGACAATTCAAAAAGTAAAGTTTCAAATGCACTTTGCATCATGGCAACATGGACGAAATATATAGCCTCCCAAGGCTCCCACATTAAAAGGTGTCACATTTATTTAGATGATATTCTATTACATTCACTAAAGTTTCTGTGTGCTTTGCCCTACACCTTGCTGCTTTTCTATTACTAAAGGAGCAATAATAATAGTACTCAATATGGAGTTAGAAATGTCTTTTAACTTTAAGTCAAACTTTGACGACAATAGAACGTAAGCTTTTTGAGAATAGAGGCTCTTTTTCATTTTTGTTTTTATCTCAAGCTCTTAGCACATTGCCTTGAATGTTGTAGCTACTTAATAAATGTTTGCTGAATCTAAATTCTACATTACTAATTGTATATTTGTTTTTTTTTTGTTTTTGTTTTTGCTGAGGCAATTGCCCAGGGTCACACAGCCAGTAGGTATTAAGTGTCTGAGGTCACATTTGAACTCAGGTCCTCCTGACTCCAAGGCTGGAGCTCTATCCACTGTGCAACCTGGCTGCCCCTATAGTTGTATATTTGTAAAAAAGAAAATGCACACCTATATTTATTAGGAAAAAATGGAATGCCTTCAAAATATTTAAACAGGAAAAGGATACGTGTTTCCTTGATGATGACATCTCTAGTAGCTTGGTGGAAAACCATCTGGTAGAAGACATAGATTATCTGACACACAAACTCATCATCTTCTTGTTGAGCTGAAAAAAGTTAAAAAGTCAGAGAGCTCTATGCTTAAGTCCCTGAACAGCAGCAGTTTAGGGGAAGGTTTGAGAATGACAGACTACACAAGAAAAGGAGGGGGAAAATAATCAGTTGGTTTAATAGCATTTAGTTATTTTGCAACATTTTATTTACTTTTATCAGGTATTTATTCCACTTGCATGATTGTGATAACATAGGAATGTGAATTGTCATAGTTTGATCTTTTGTAAAATTTGGTTGTAGTTAATAAAAATTTCTTTTGAAGTCTCAAGGTCAAGAAGTTTGAGGAAAGAAAATACGTTATGCTGATACTAAAAATATATTCAACAGGACAATTTATTTGAAAAGATAAAATTATATAAGATTTGAGTGAGTTATGCCTACAAGGAATTAAACAATGTAGTGGAATTTAGAGAATATTAATATTACTTCTCTTGGATTTTCACTATCTCTCTTGGGCTGTCACCTGAGAAATTCCCTCTGAAGCAATCGTGACAAGTCTCTTGACAGCTCTCTGTGCCAATAATACCTCTAGTGATGGGGAACTCGGTACCTTACATGGCAGTTCTAATTGTTGTAAAGTTTTTCCTTATATTGAAGTCAATTGTCACCCCACAATTTGTACCAATTAGTGCATCAAATCCTTATTTTTAAAACAATGACAACACATTCAAAAATACCACATATGTTTTCCCTCTCCATCACATGAATTATTCAGATCATTCTCTTTCTGGAAAAAAATCTGATTCTTATTTTTCTATGATGATGCTTCTGTATTATATTATTTATATGCATAAAAGCATATGTCTTTTTAAAAAATTAACAAGTAAGTTATTAGGAAAAAATGAGATTACAAAGATTCCACATTGTAAAAATAGAAGCTATTTCAAATTGCATAAGAGTATTTACTAGTTTGGTACATTAGGATATCTTATTTTAGCTTATTTAAACTTAACGACATAAAGCTTGTTATAGAAGATCTTTGTCAAGTCCCATAAATTAATCAGACACTTTTCATTTTATGAAAAGAATAATTTATTGTGCAAGTGCTAAGAAAAACAGATTATTTATAGAAACCTTGTTTTGAGGTGCCTGTGATGAGACTCGTTTACTTATGAGGGCTGGGTTTCTCCTAACAACTTCAGTTAAGGGGAAGTCCTGGCGTGCTAACACTCTCCTCTCCTGACCCAAAGTATAATCAAACACCAAACTTTTAAAACTATATGGTATGAAATTATCACCATGAGTCACTCATTGCCTTAGGTAAGACATTAGAGGTGGGGCATGGTGGGGCGCTGGAGTACTGTTGCTAGAAAGGCACTGTTAGAAAAAACATATTTTCTGAGGTGAGGAGGGCCACTGGAACTTCTCTAGCCTTCTCCACATTCCTCCCCACCCCCACATCAGCACATTTGCACAGATGAGTTTATCAGATTAACCAATAACCCAACCTGTTCTTCCTCATTTCTTTATTTCTGTTGATGGCACCATCATTTACCCAGTTAACCAAAATTGAAACCTAAGTCATTTATTCTTCCTTTCCCTTTCCCTTTCCTTCCACATCCATTTAGGTCCCAAGTCCTACTAATTATACTTCTCTATTATCTCTTGAATCTATCCCTTCTTCTTTACTCAGATGCTACCACGTGAATTCAGGCTGTTATCATCTTGTGTCTTCTTACTAGTCTTTCTAATTCCAGTCTCTTCCCTCTCCAGTATATCCTTCCATTCTTTTTTTGTTTGTTTCTTTTTGCTAGGCAGTGGGGTTAAGTGACTTGCCCAGGGTCACACAGCTAGTGTTATGTGTCTGAGGTTACATTTGAACTCAGGTCCTCCTGACTCCAGGGCCAGTGCTCTATCCACTGTGCCCCCTAGCTGCCCCTCCAGTCTATCCTTTAAAGCTTCATGGCTCCCACTTGCTTATAAGATATAATGTGAATTTCTAAATGGCATTTGAGGCCTCCTACATTCTTGCTCTAATCTACTTGCCAGTCTTATTTCACATTTCTACCCTTTGTGCAGTCTACATTCCAACCAGATTCACTATATAGTCATTGACCTAGTTTTTCTTGTTCTGTGCACGTTCTCAGACCATTTCCTGTGCTTAGAATATGCTGTCTTTTTATTACTGCCTGTTGAAATCTTTCTTTTTCTTTGAGGACCAGTTCTTAGCCTACCTCTGCCATGAAACTTGTGCTCTTCTCTGTAGCTGGACATTCCCCCTTGCTGCTCAGATTTTCCTTTAGTACTTTGTGTGTACTTTGCTATTATATTATAATTTAGATAAACAAGTAATATGTATCCTAGCATATATTGCAGGATCTTTGTGAGAGCAACAATTGTCATTTTTATCCTTCATCCCTTCAGTACCTAATGCATAACTTCCACAGTACAGACTTAATTGTTGAATTGATTTCTTTTCCTTCTTGCCCAGTCTTTTACCTAGTTAATATAAAAATACATAAAGAAAATGCTTTTCTTTTCATGAGTGATCATCGTGAAGAATGAAAATTATGTAACTGAATCCTTACCTAAAGAAGAAAATGAGATCTGATGGAAGAAAACATAGGAGAGTAAATTATCATGATATTAGGATCAACATGGATTTTTAGGTTTAAATTTATTTTTTGACAGGTTATGGCTTCAGAAGTACAGTTTAGCACAGGTTTGCCAGTTCTAAGCCAGCTCCAGTCTCTCAGTTTGAAGAGGGTCCTGGAAATTTCTGATTCTTCCTTATAGAAACAATTGTACCCTGAGCCACGAAAGTTCTTTTGCCAGATGTTCTGAGGGCAGCTTGGTGTGTATATGACAGAGGGCCCTGGCTTTTCATCCAGGGGTGTCCTTCTCTCTCACTAGTTGTAGAAGACTGTGATCATTTCCTCATTATTTTTCCCCTTCTCCCAGTTTTCAACTGTGGTGTTAGGATTAATAGTTTGCTTTCTATTGCCATACTGAGGCATTTCAGAGTATTGTAACTTAATTTGAGCCATTTCTTTTGTGGCACATCAGGTACTAAGTATCTGATGTGACTGGTGCTCTGCTAGCGTTACAAAGGTTATAAAAATAGCAGAGAACACATCCTTATTCTGTGTGTTTATAGTAATATGAAAACCCAAATGGACTTTCAGATTCGCTCCTATTTGTTAGATGGAATGGATACAGACTTTGCTGTTCACCAGTAAATCACAGTGGTTCCCTGTTACCTCTGGGATCAACTGTAAACTTTTCATCTTTCCAGTCTTCTTACATATTACTCTCTTTTACACACTCTTCAGTGCAGTCATTACACATTGTACTTTGTCTCCAATGTCAGTGCCTTTTATTTGCCCTTCTTAATGTTTTGAATGCCACCCCCGCCCCCATCCTTACCTCTGCCTCTTACCCCTGGCTTCTTTCAAGACTTGGCTAAAATGGGGCAGCTAGGTGGTGCAATGCATAGAGCACCGGCCTTGGATGCAGGAGGACCTGAGTTCAAATGCGGCCTCAGACACATAACACTTACTAGCTGTGTGACCCTGGGCAAGTCACTTAACCCCACTGCCTGAAACAACAAAAACCAAAAAAAAAAAAAAGACTTCGCTAAAACACTACTTTTTGCAGAAGGCCTTTCTCCATCTGCCTTCCTCTGTAAGGTCACCTTATGTCTACTTTGTGTGTATTTTATATGTATGTACATATGTGTATCTTGTCTCCCGTATTCGAATGTAAGCTCCTTGAGAGACTTTTCACTAGTTCTTTGTGTGTCTAGCTCTTAGTCCAGTGTGTAGCACATAAGCTTAATAAATATTTGCTGATTGAAAAGCTAAAACTCATTGTTTTCATTCTTATACATACACACAGAGAGAAAGAGACTAAGTTAATGAAATTAGATTGATGCCTTGGTCATGCTGGATTGTGTAGACTCTAGGATAAGTGTATTTTCATGTTATGTTGGTCAGAGAAAATTTGACCCTGATGCAAAGTCTATACAAAATTAGGAAGTGAAATCTCCTTGTGTCTGCCATCTCTCTCCTCACTTCAAGTACCTTGCCCTCAAGGTCCAATCTTCCCTTGCCCATTATCTTAATGTTGCTACCTGAGCAGCCAGAGTTATTAAATTCCCTTTCTCTCCATACCTAATTTGTGACCTAATCTATCTCTTCTCTCAATCCTTCAGGAACAGGCTTTCTGTAACTTCAGGTTGGGTTATTGGTTAATCTGATAAACTCATCTGTGCAAATGTGCTGATGTGGGGATGGGGAGGAATGTGGAGAAGGCTAGAGAAGTTTCAGTGGCCCTCCTCACCTCAGACTGCACAAAGGGTAGAAATGTGAAATAAGGCTGGCAGGTAGATTAGAGCAAGAATGTAAGAGGCCTCAAATGCCATTTAGAAATTCACATTATATCTTATAAGCAAGTGGGAGCCATGAAGCTTTAAAGGATAGACTGGAGGGGCAGCTAGGGGGCACAGTGGATAGAGCACTGGCCCTGGAGTCAGGAGGACCTGAGTTCAAATGTAACCTCAGACACATAACACTAGCTGTGTGACCCTGGGCAAGTCACTTAACCCCACTGCCTAGCAAAAAGAAACAAACAAAAAAAGAATGGAAGGATATACTGGAGAGGGAAGAGACTGGAATTAGAAAGACTAGTAAGAAGACACAAGATGATAACAGCCTGAATTCACGTGGTAGCATCTGAGTAAAGAAGAAGGGATAGATTCAAGAGATAATAGAGAAGTATAATTAGTAGGACTTGGGACCTAAATGGATGTGGAAGGAAAGGGAAAGGGAAAGGAAGAATAAATGACTTAGGTTTCAATTTTGGTTAACTGGGTAAATGATGGTGCCATCAACAGAAATAAAGAAATGAGGAAGAACAGAGCAGAATAATAGGAAGCAGTAAAAGGTTTTAGTGGGGAAAGATAAGTTCAACTTTGAACATGTAAAGTTTGGCAGTGCTGGTATGGCATCCCCCAGAAGCTGGAGATACAGACCAGAATAAGAAGACACTGGCATTGGATATATAGATTTGGAAATCATTTGCAGAGATGATAATTTTAGATAGCAGAATGGGAGTAAATGAGAGAAATGGGAAAGATTATATAGAAAGAAGAGGTATAAAGGAAGAGTCTTAGGGAATACCCACACTTAAAGGGCAGGAGAAATATGATGAACCAATGAAAGACATTAAAGAGGTGCAGATGAGAAACTAGGAAAAAAAACTACAGAAAATAATATCCAGGAAACTAAGGGGAGAAAAGAATATTTAGAATGAAGAAGTGGTCAGCAGTGCAAATGCTGCAGGCAGGTGAAGGGGGAGGAGGACTGGGTAAATATCACTGGAGTGACAATTAACTGGTCATCAGTGAAGCTGCACTGAGTTAAGAACCGATTCTTAACACTGGTTCAGAAATTAGGCCAAAAGGGCGTTGAGGTCTGAGTTGTGAGTTGTGAGGAGTGAAAGGAGCAAGTATATAACACTCTGAGGAGAAAAAAGAATATACTGTTGAGGGAATGACAAGGTGGGAAGAGGGAGAAAGGGACTATTTAGAAATTCATCTCTCTGTCTATCTATCTAGCACTGGAGCTGTTTGAGAATGTTTGCTGGCAGTGGAAAAGTTAGTAAGCAGGGAAATATGATAGAGGAGATGATCAATGGAAAAAATCTTGGAAGTGATGGAATGCAAGAGTACAAGATAAGCCTTGGCAAAGAAAAGAGTCACTTAATTCTCTTAGACTGGTGCAATGGGAAAAAAGGATAGGTATCTTTAGCCTTTGATACAGCTTTGTCCAGTTACTACAAGAGGCATTTACACTTCTATTTATTTTCCTTAATTGTAGAGTTCCAGAGATTTCTATCTTGCTCTATAATTACCAGAACGACAAGGTAAAATTTAGTTTAATGAATGTAACTTGTACATAAGCAATTTTCAACAAATTAATGTCTTAACTAATTATTTAACCTATAAACTAGCGAGCATGGAAACAAAATAAAATGGATCATGACCTACCATTCAGCAATTCAATAAGTGCTGGAATGATCCCTGATTTGGCTAGCAGTGCAGCACAAGAATCATCCATAGACACAGTTCCAATCATTATAACCACTTCTAAAACAAGATCATCTTCGGCAGCACCTAGTGAAGTCAAAGAGTGGAAATTGCTCATTAAAAAAAAAAATCAAAAAAAGAAACAACTTTTCATGAAATCCTACTATAGCATCAACCTGCCTTTAAGAAAAAACATTAAAGACTATAAGACAGTATCATATTTTCTACCTCTTAAATTCTTGCACACACTTGCAAACTCCTAATTTTGCTGTGGTTCAACTGAAAAGAGAAGGGGAAAATGAACCTTGCTCTTGGAGACCTGCTTGGAAAGTGGAAGAGTCAGGAGTTGGGGAAGGATGAGATTAAGAAAAGTGGAAGGTAAGAAAACACTAATAAAAAACAATAAAATATGCAAGAGAAGGCTCATCTCTTTTATGGGGGGGAGGAAGAAAAGCTTGGCTTGCAAAGCAATGGCCTAAAGTGATATAATAGCACTGTAATAAACTGTTTAGTTAAGACCGTCACATCTAACTAAAGAGAATGAGTGACAATGTAAAATCAAACACCTGGGACAGACCTGGTTTAAGTTTATCCTTGAGATATGGAGCCAACTTGTACTCTTTGAGAACCAGCTCCCAATCCAAGTCAGGGATGGTAAGATTTGCTAGGGTCCCCAAACATTCTATCACAAATTCCTCTTCTTCATCATTAGAGATCTGAGCTGCAAGATCCCCAACATAATCCTAAATAAAACACAGAAATGGGTACATAAAAGTTAAATAAAAGCACAAAGGTGTTATTCTTCTCTGGTCTACTGTGGACTAATAATATTATTTAATATAAAATGTCTCATTTGCAAAAATTTAAAGTGGCATGTTAAGTGAAGCATATTGTAAACAAATCCACTCGAGTCCTTATTCTGTTAGTATTTCTTTTTTCTTTCTTTCTTTCTTTCTTTCTTTCTTTCTTTCTTTCTTTCTTTCCTTCTTTCTTTTTTTTTGTAAGGCAATTGGGGTTAAGTGACTTGCTCAGGGTCGCACTGCTAGTGTCAAGTGTTGAAGTCCTCCTGACTTCAAGGCCAGTGCTCTATCCACTGCGCCAGCTAGCTGCCCCTCTCTTAGTATTTCTAATATTACTCCAGAATTTTACTTTTCAGCACAAGCACATTTTCATAACCCAATAAAATATAAGATTTGACTAAGAAGAAATGACTTGGCATTTATGCTTGCATATGAGTGGTTCTGTATTATTAAACTATTAGATTTTAAATACCTTGAACACAAAGACTATAAATATATACATGCATATTTTTATGTATATATTTTTAAAAAGAGATTTTTTTTTATCATGAATTTACTCATTAACAAATACAGATACTCCAAGATACAAAAAAGAACAGGAAAGAAGATTGTATAAAAAAAACTGTAAACTTCTGTTACACAGCTTATGGGTTTTTTTTAAAAAGAAATATACAGAGTATGTATGCATACATATATGTCACACAAAAACAAAATCACTTCATTTGTAACCCCTTCTGTACTTCTTTTTCCCTTCTCCCCACCCAAGTCTATCAGTTGCTTTTCAGTCCTGTCTGATTCTTCACAACTTTATTCAGGGTTTTTTTGGCAAATATACTGGAGTGGTTTGCTATTTCCTTTTCCAGCTCATTTTTCAGATGAGGAAACTGAGGCAAACAAAGTTAATTCAGTGACTTGCTTAGGGTCACATAGCTAGTAAGTGTCTGAGGCCAGATTTGACTGCAGAAAGATGGGTCTTCCTGACTACAGGCCAGGTACCCTATGTATTGTGCCATCTAGCTGCTCTCTCTACCCTCTCTGCCCCTGGAATTGAAGGCCTTCATTGTAATAAATATGTAGAGCTAAAAAAATAAAATCAACTCATAGCCATGTCTGGGAATGCATACCCATTCTACACCTCCAGTCCATCACCTTTCTGCTAAAAGGTGGGAGGTCTGTTTTACCATTGGTATTTTGAAGTCATGATTGGTTGTAGCTTTGGTTAGGGTTCTATGGTCTTTCAAAGTTACTTCCTCTTAAGTGATTATTTGTGGCCTTCACATAAACAGTTTTTATGGTTCTGCTCATTTCACTTTTCATCAGTTTACACAAGACTCTCCATATTTATATGAATCTACAAAATTTCATTACATTGCTATATGTCAGTTTGTTCAAAATAATATCTATTTTGCTTCCAGTTCTTTGCAACAACAAAAAAACACTACATTTTTTTTAGGTAGGTCCTTTCCCTTTGCCCTTCCTATGCTTGAGGTGTATGCCTAACAGTATCACTGGGTAAAAGGGCATGTAAAGTTTAATGATTTGGGGGTATAGTTGCAAATTATTTCCCAGAATGGTCAAACCAGTTTGCAGCCCCATCAACAATGCATTTAGTGTGCCTGTCCTCCCATAACACCCCAGCAATTGCTAACTACTTCTTTTCATCATCTTTGTCTACCTGATGGATTAGAAGAATATCAGAATTGTTCTAATGGGCATTTTTCTTATTATTGATTTGGACTATTTTTCTATATGGTCATTGATAACTTATACTCTCAGACTATGCTAATGAATGTTTAACAACCGAATCTCTCTCTCTCTGCATGTACATATGTACATCTATACTATATATGCATATACATGCACTTTTAAGTATACTCTGCATTATTAACTTTTTTCATCACCTTCTTAAGTCCAGAAATTAATAAAACAATAAGTCAAGTCATAATAGTATTTACTGATTTCCAAGATGAAAAAGCTCATACTACAAATTTAACAACTGAGCCAGTCTGAGCTGGCTCTAGTGCAAGCCTGCTATACTTTCTACATCTAACTGTCCATTTCATCTTTTACGATAATCTCTACTTATTTATATAAGAATTCTCCCCTTGTGAAAACTCTTCCTTTGTCTTTAGTTTCTTTCATTGTATTACCTTTTATAGTTAAATTATATATCACTTTAGAGTTCATTATTGTATATAGCAATTTTTTTGTTTATTGGGTATTTTGTGATTTGCTGCTTTTCTAGTTTTTTTTTATTACATTCCCAGTTTATTAATTTCTTCTATCTTTTGTTGATGAACATGTTTAGCGAAATATAATTTCATCTATGAACTATAACAAGTTTTGGTATGTTGTTTCATTATTGTATTTTTAAAGATAAAATTATCTACCATTTCTATTATTTGCTTTTTAACCTATACATTCTGTAGTATTTTATTATTTAGTCTCCATTTAAATCTGAATCTTTCCTTTAAATTACTGTTATAACTTTAATTACGTTTAAGTTAATAAAAAATATGTTTAATGTCTCTGCTTTTCTACATTTGCTTATTTTTTTCTACCCTACTGTACAAGGTTGGTTTTTAAAGGTACCATATAAAGCTAAAAATATGTATATTCCTTTCAATTCTCATTCAATAGTCACTAGACTTCTACTATATCTAACTTATTCAAAAATTTTATTCAGTTCTTTCATTGTTCTTGTTGAGGAAGCATGTCCTAGGCATGTCAAACCAACACTGCAACCAGGACCACCATCTCTTAAAAAGATCCTGATAGAGAAAACTGAGGACCCTGAATCGAAGAGCCTTGGGAATAGCAAAGTCCCTCAGGCTATTGGACCTGTTTTCTTTAGGAGACCCTCCAGCATTATTGAGGGAAGAAATCAGTGTGGAGAAGAGGCCAACTTTCTTCACCACCACTACCAACTGGCCAGCTGCAATCAACAGGCAGATAAGTGAAGTAGTCCTTGGGGGTAGCAATGTCCCAAAGACCACCCATCCTTCTTTTGACTGAACCCTCACATAAGCAGCTCTTGTGAACAAGCCAGCCATCCCCACCAACTGCCAAACAACTGCCACCCACAGAGAAGGCAGGCTAAGTTAGCTAAAGCAGCAAGGCACCCCGAGTAAGAGACCAGAGGCAGCATTTGCTTGGTGAGTCAAACCCAGTGAGTCATTTTCACATGGGCCACTGTCTCCACAGACCCTGATACTGACAGCCCAAGACCTTGAACTCAAGAGACTTTGGAACATCAGTGCTTCCAGGTAAGTGTCAAATGGTTCATCATCAGAGATATGATTTTATCAGGGGAAACGATTTTTTTAAAAGGGAGAGTACCATCTGCTTTGCCTTTGTACCCTAAGGACCATGAGAGTTTTCCATCTGATTTGCAGCTAAAACCTTCCATATGTGTTGCCTCTTTTATTAGAATGCAAGCTCTTTGAGAGCAGGAACTCACTTATTTTTCTACTTGAAATCCCGGCACTTAGCACAGTGTTTTGCCTGTTAACACTTAATGTTTCATTTATTTATTGTTTTTTGCTTGATCTAAGTCTGAAAGGGCACATTAAGGACTCAGTTATTGTTTTGTTATCTATTCCTCCCTGTTGTTCAATTAGTTTTTCCTTAAGATATTTAGATGGTATGTTATTTGGTGCATATATATGTATATGTGTATAAACATATGTACACACACACACACACACATATATTATATATATGAGTTAACAGTTCATTATTTATGGTACTATTAAGGATACTGCAGTTTTTCTGCTTATCTCTTTTTATTTTAAAGATATTTTATTGATATATTTTGCTCTATGTAACATGCCTCCTTAAAAAAATTTACAAACATTTCTTTTCTCTCCTTTCCATTCCCTGGGCCTGCTGAAAAATTAACAAAAGAAGGAAAAGAAAACCCTCATAACAATTTGCATTGTCCAGCAAAACAAATTTTCACATCGGCTATTTTCTCAAATGTATATCTCACACTGATCTTAAATCCACCACCTTTCTAATAGGAGGTGAGTAGTGTGATTTATTTTTGGTCCTTTGAAATCATGGTTTATCATGGCATTGATAAGTGTTCCAAAGTCTTTCAAAATGGTTTTTCTTTATAATGTTATCATTGTATAATTGTTTTCTTAGTTCTGCTCACTTCATTCTGCATTGGTTTATAGATATTCTCAGTAAATTATCCATTTTCTCATATCTTATGGCACATTAATATTCTACTTGTTTATCTTAAAAGAGAAGTAATTTTTAAAAAACACTTTAAAAAAAACTGTTGCCTTGTCTGAGATTATGACTATCACTGTTTTGGCTTCACCTGAAACTCATCTCCTCATCTTAACTCTGTGTTAATATCTTTATATCTGGGGCCAATATGCTTAGTCCTTTTAAGCCTGTGCAGAGTGTTATCAGTGTGCTTAGACGATATAATTTCCACATGGAAGAGTTAAGAAGAGGAGCTAAAGTAGTCATAAACAAAATAAATACTTTTATGAGGGGGAAGGAATGATAGGTGATTAATCCCAGTCACACTTAGAATATGACCACCTACTAGTAAGTATGTTTTTCCTTCCATCAGATCCTATTACAATATTTCTTCTCTTGGCCAGCTAACCCACTCCTTTTACAAAGGAAAAAAAGATGGCAAAAGGGGGTAGTATTATCACTAATAATCTAATGGTCTGATTTTCAATTTTTCCCTTTCTGCCCCAGGCCTTAGTTGTTGTATCTTTCCCTTTATTTCTCTCCTTTTAATTCCCCCTTTATAATTCAACTTCCTTGGGTAAGTTTTATTTTGTTTGTGACTATTTCTTCTCTACTTCTACCCTCTATCTCCACCTGTTGCTCTATTGATATTAATGCACTCAACTCTGTACATATATCAATGTGAGGGAGAAATAGGGCACAGTATATAAATATGTGTGTGTGTGTGTGTGTGTGTGTATGTACGTGTGTGTATTCTCCTTTCCTTCTCCTTGTTCTGATAAGATGGAAACTCCTGAACTTACTGCTTTGCCACTCTCGTCTTTACGTCTATATATTCTTTTTAATTATGAAAATGAATTTATTAAGCATTTACTATGTCAAGCACTATGCTGGGTACTGAAGATACAAACACAAAAGAAAAAAATAGTTCCTGCCCCTCAAGAAGTTTACATTCATTTTAAAAAAAGATTATTTTATTAATATCCTTTGTTTTTACATTGCTACATTTCTTCCCTGGATCTCTCCAGAAAACCATCCCTTACAACAATGGTTTTTTTTTTAAAGAGGAAGGGGAAAAAATTCAGTAAATCCAATCAACACAATAAAAAAAATCTGCTATTCTATCATATGCAGTATTCTACATCTGTGGACTGTACTTCCTCTCTCCACGAAGGAGTTTGGGGAAGCGTGTTCTCATGTCTCTTCTCTGGGGACAAGTCTGTTCTATCTAATTTCACAATACTCAGTTTAGATTATTTTTGGTGGCTGTTCTTTCTATTTATATTGCTGTAGTCATTGTGTATATTGTTTTCCTGGCCCTGTTTACTTCATTTTGCTTCAGTTCAAAGAAGTGTTTTTATGATTCTCTGTATTCGTCATGTAATGAGAATTATTGTAGGCAGCAACTCCTAACAAATGAGCAATTACACAGGAGAAGTGGTATAAAAGATTATCCCAGAGAAATAAATGATAAGGAAAAAAGATAGACTAGTAAAGGATAACTAATGTTCTTATCATTAATTCCACTAGTATCCATGCAATGTCAAGTGAATGCAAAGAATGCCCCAGGAAAGTTGGATGGACTTACTAAGGTATACTTATGGCAGAGTTTGGACCAAAGTTATACAGTATGAGTGTTGGAAGGAATATCTACAACAATGAGATCAAAGATGATGATGTATTATAATAATATCTTGCATTCATATAGAATCTTAAGGTCTAAAAGCACTTTAAATACATAATCTCATTTGATCCTAATAAAAACTCTGTAAGGTAGGTGCTATTACAACTCTCATTTTACTGATAAGGAAACAGGCTCAGAGACGTAGAGGGACTTGTCCAGGGTCACACAACCAATCAGCGTCTGAGGCAAGATAGGAACCCAGTTCTTTCTGACATCAAGTGTAAAAATCTATCCACAACTTGGTGCGACCTCTCCAACACACTAAATAGAATAAAAAGTGTTCTATCTATATAGGACAGAACTTGACACAAGTTAGCCCATAATAAAGCATATGTGCTTACAATAAACAAATTTTTAGTTGGTCCATCATGCTGAGAAATGTTCCTAATCATCTTCATCAACAGTGGATCCTTGAATTTTAGAGCCCTCTTCATAAGCATCTTCAGTCCATTTCCTATAGACAAAAAAATACTAAGTATACCAAATACAATTCAAGTTTAACTTTAGTTCAAGAAAATGAAGAAAAAAAACCTCAATACCAGTTTACTAACAAATAAGTGATTAAAAGAGAAGCAAACATGAAAAAAAGTTTCTTTCCAGAAAATGTGTAAGTTAACCAGTATGAATTTTGGACAACCCAAGGGAGACTATAAAATTCCACTTAATGTTCAATGTTACCACTCAAGAACAAGAACATACTATATTTCCATCTATAATACAAGAGCATTTTAGGACTTCATATTAGTAGTGTCTAATACCTGCAGAGACTAAAGCCAAAGAAGATGGCTCCTGAACGACCTGCAGTGGTGTCTGTCCATCATATAACCTATACCTTAATGTTTTGCTAATTGCCTAATTGTATCCTGTGTTCAAAGATAAGCAGTAAGAAACTCAAGATCACTGACCTTCACAAATTAGCTGTACATTCCTCTTGTTGGCAGCAAGGTTGATGCAGAAGGAGATAAGCTCTAGGTCAATTCGTTCATCAGAGCACTCAAAGAGCATCTTCATTAGCTAGCAATAAACACACACACACATGCACACCACCAGTTATATCACCAGAACATTTGAAAACTCAAAAAACAAAAGAATGACAACAAACTATGCACACTGTATTTTATATTATACACTCTGTGGCAACAACAAAAACTTCATAATCAAGAAATAAACACATAATGAAAAGTTAATCCAATGCATGACACTGGCCAATGGCATTACTGTCTTCTTTTGGGAACTAATAGGTTAATACATATGAACGGTCAGAATATCTGATGACTGACTAAACATTTAAGTCAGGTACTCAGGGAAGCCATGTCTCATTCCTCTCCAGGCTGCACTCTGGACTTTCTTCACCATGCCCCCGACCTAAGTACACTGATTTCCCACCCTCACCCCAAACCCAATTTTGTGCATTGTCTTCTCCCATTAGAAATGTCCTTGAGGGTATGGACTGTCTTTTTTTTTTGCTCCTATTTATATTCCCAGAACTTAGCACTGTGTCTGGCACATAGTAAGCGCTTTATAAATGTTTACCGAGTGACTGATTGAATAAGTATGTACTGAACTCTTGCAGCAATGGGCCCAGGACTACACCAGGTGCTATGGGAAATATAGAGTAAGTTTGAACATATTTTTGTATGACTGGCTTACATTATGACTAAAGAGACAAAGCCTGATGCAGAAGAAATAACTATGATGCAAGGAGATGATGTACAACACAACTAAATTATACACATATGTACTACAGATACACACACATCTATCTTTACACATGTATGTGTTATGGTATAGACTGCAAGAACAAAAGATGTTCAGAAAAGAGTGAAAAATGGGTTGTGGAGCAATTTTACAAAGGCTTCATGAAAGGGATGAGCAAAGGATAATTGCTACCAGTAAGTATGATATATTTGAACGTTTCTTTTAAAGGTCATAATAGCTTTAGGTAGAATAGATTCTTTTTTTTGGTGAGGCAATCAGGGTTAAATGACTTGCCCGTGGACACACAGCTATAAGTGTCAAGTGTCTGAGGCCGGATTTGAACTCAGGTCCTCCTGACTCCAAGGCTGGAGCTCTATACACTGCGTCACCTAGCTGCCCCTAGAATAGATATTTTAAAAACATAGGGAAGATCTTTTAATTTTTATGACTGTCATCAAAAATTATTTCCTAAATACTCCTACACTAACTCTTGTTAGTTATCGCCACTGAAGATGCTGAATGACATTCAGAATCCAAAAAATTCTCAACTGGCTTGACTAATAAATTGAATCTAATAAGATGGAATTTAATAGAGACAAACTTTTCTATTTAGGTTAAAAATCAACTTCATAAGCATAGGATTGGGAAGGCATATTTAGACAATAGCAGATAGGAAAATGATCTAGGGAGTTTGTATTAGAAATTTACAGCTAGAAAGAACCATAGAGATTCTTGAAGTCTAATGCCTTTCAGAAGGTTAAAAGATTTTACTGATGAGGCCCAAGTGCTCTTTCCCTTATAAATAATTATTTTTGTGGACTGTAAGATTAACACGGTTGAACAGTATGTCACAATAGCCAAAAAAAGTAATGTAACGTAATGTTCTTACTCATGTGGTGATTAACAAACTGGAAAATGTTGTACAACTGTGCTGACTGGGTCCACTACAAATTTATGCTGTCTAATCACAATGGGGCCCTAACTGTGGCAAGGAATTCTTTTCCTCCTCCTTAATTGATTTTTTGGCCTACTCTTCACAGTGGCTATTCCAAACTTTCTATTTGAACCAGATGTGTAATATAGTAGAACAATGTACTTTGGGGTTAGAAAGACCAGAGTTCAAATCCTACTTCAGACACTTACTAGCTAACTAGCTGTATGATTCTGGGCAAGTGATTTTCCTTCTCAGTTTCATAAAATGAGGGAGTCAGACTCAATGGCCTCCAAGATTTCTTCCAGTTCTAAATCTAGGATCCTATGATTCTCCTCCCCTTCACTTCATCTCATAAAGCCTCAACAACATCCCCCCTGTCCTCTCTCTTCCTTCACATCATTCTCGTAAGAGTGGCCCTTTTTGGCCTCATTTCTAAAATATATAGAGAATTAAGACAAATTTATAAGAACACAAGCCATTCCCCAATTGATAAAAGGTCAAAGGATATGAACAGACAGTTCTCAGATGAAGAAATTAAAGCCATCTATAGTCATATGAAAAAATGCTCTAAATCATTATTGGTTAGAGAAATGCAAATCAAAACAACTCTGAGGTACCACATCACACCTACCAGACTGGCCAACATGACAAAACAGGAAAATGATAAATGTTGGAGAAGATGTGGGAAAATTGGAACACTAATGCATTGTGGGTGGAGCTGTGAAATGATCCAACCATTCTGGAGAACAATTTGGAACTATGCCCAAAGGGCTATAAAAATGTGCATACCCTTTGACCCAGCAATAGCACTTCTAGAGATATATCCCAAAGAGATCATACAAATGGGAAAATGACCCATATGTACAAAAATATTCATAGTAGCTCTTTTTGTGGTGGCAAAGAATTGGAAATTGAGAGGATGCCCATCAATTGGGGAATGGCCGAGCAAGTTGTGGTATATGAATGTAATAGAATACTGAACAGGCTGACTTCAGAAAAACCTGGAAAGACTTGTATGGTATGATGCTGAGTAAAGTGAGCAGAACCAAGGGAACATTGTATACAGTAACAGCCATGTTGTGCAATGACTGATATTGATAAACTTAACCCTTCTCAGCAATACAAGGATTGAAGACATCTCCAGGGGCCTCGTGATGGAAAATGCTATCCACATCCAAAGAAAGAACTATGGAAGTTGAATCACTATCATTTTTTTTTCTCTTCTGCTGAGTTTTGTTTCATCTTTCTAATGGTTCCTCCTATTGGTTTTAATTTTTACTTACAACTTCACTAATGTGAAAATATGTTCAATAAGAATATAAATGTATAGCCTATATGAGATTGTGCACTGTCTTGGGGAGGGTGGTGGGGAGGAAGGGGGGAGAAAAATTTTAAACTTTTTTTTTAAATTTAAAGCATATGGAAGTGATTGTTGCTAAATCAAAATAAGTTAATAAAAAAAAAAACACAATCAAAAAAAAAAAAAGAGTGGCCCTTTTTTTTCCCTTGCCCAGAACAACCCTTGATCCCATTCTTTCTTGCCTTTTCTATAGTACTACCTCTACGGTCATCCTCCTTCTCTTCCTTATCTTTAATCTCTCCCAGTCTACTAGTTCTTCTGTGGTGCCTATAAACACTTTGTAGTCTTCTCAACTCAAAACAAACAAAAAAAACCTCTCACCAAATCCCACTAGCTATTATCCTATATCTCTCCTCCCTTTCTTAGATAAATTCCTAGAAAAAGCTATCTAGGGTCATTGTCTCCACTTCCTCTCATCTCACTCATTTCTCAACCCTATGAAATCTGGTTTCCAATGTCATCATATTACTGCAACTGTTCTCTCTAAAGTCAATCTAATCTCTCAACTGACAAATCTGCTGACCTTTTCCCAGTTCCCATTCTCCTTGACATCTCTGAAGCATTTGACAATGTCAATCGTCTTTCTGGATACTCTCTTCTCTCTAGGATTTATTCTATGCCATTTCTCTCTCCTGGTTCTCCTACCTGCCTAAGCCTTTCCCCTTAGTCTCCTTTGCTGGATCATCATCCATATCGTACCCACTAACTGTGGGTGACCCACAAAATTCTGTTCTAAGCCCTCATCTTTTTTTTCTCTGTACTCTCTGGGTATACAAATTGGCTCCCATTGGGTTAATTATCATGTCTATGAAGATGACTCCTACAGCTATACATCTAGCCCTAAGCTCTCTCTCCAAAGCTCTGGTGTTGCACCATGCACTGCCTATCAGATATTTTACACTTCATGTTCCAGTGACATCTTAAATGCAGTATGTCCAAAAAGAACTCATTCACTTTCTCCCCCAAACCAACTTCTCTTCTGAACTTCCCTGTTACTGTTGTGGGTTGTACAATGATTTGTGTTGTCTTCTGGTCACCCAGGCTTACAAGTTTGATGTCATCCTTGACTCCTCCATTCTCACTCATTAAAATTAAATTATCATTTCTTTCTTGTCTCCACTCATATAATCACAAGCCTAATTCAAAGCTTTATCATCTCTCATCTAGACTGTGTCACTTTTGTCTTTGTATCTCTACACTGAGTATAGTGACTGGTATACAGAAGGGGCTTAATAAATGCTTGTTGATTAATTATGATCTCCTGTCCCAAGATGCTGAATTAGAAGAAAGAGAAAATAAAACAAAATCTTTGCTAAGTAAAAAATGAAAACCTCTACTGAAACGGAAGCAATTTTGAAAGTTATTTTATACTTAGAGAGGACTAAACAAACTATGAATTGGCTTTAGAGAAGAAATAACATAGAATTTAAAGGAGGCAGATCCTAAATCATCCATGAAATAAAGATGATATTTTAAAAGCAGGTGAATTTGGCATATTTATGATTTATGACTTAGAAGTACTTCTGTGCTTTTTAAATTGTAGTAAGGCAGGTGAATGGTTTAAAACATGTACAGATACTCTATTACGCCATTTCCCTAAAGGGATCCTTTTAACCTCTATGTTACAGATACTTGAATCTTTAGAATAACATCAGGAGCAACTAAAACCTAAGATAACTATATAAATAAAAAGATACTGTTATCAATTATTTAATCTACATTCACTAGATGTGTCCTGTAGCAGATTTCATTTGCCATACATACATCAACTGTCTAATATTGTAACAATCCTAAGTAACTGCAAACTAAATAAAAGTTTTAAGTCATAATGTTCTAATTAATGTAATTCATATTTATTTTACTTGGGGTTTTCACATTCCAATCTAAAACCTATTATAGATATCTTTCCAACCTTTACTGCTTTAAGATTAAAAAAAAAACAACTGGTTAATCTCTAACATGCCTTAAAGAATTATTCATGTCACAAACAAGAATTAACTAATCTGTGATTCCATAAAATTAACACTACCCTGATTTATGAGGTCAAAGGAGATGATAATTTAGGTGATGAAGTTATTACCTGTCAGCAATTCTCACATTAAACTCTTAAAACTTATTTGGTTTCTAATTATTTCTATAAATTTTTTTCCTAAGTCAAATTATATATTTTTTAACCTTAGCAAGTCTCTCACAAAATCAAGAGATATTAAAACTTAAAATGAATAGAATACATTCTGATACAGAATTAGTTCTTTATAATAAGAAAAAGAAACACTTCAATTCCAATTAAATGTACTCAAATTTAAAAATAATAGTTTAATATCAGCTCCACGTGTACCATTATACTTTTATTTAATTTGATTGCTACCCACGGCACTTCAAAAGTGAGTGTAATTGCTGCCAACTAGGAAATATTAAAATTAAATTTGTTCTGCTTTAACTATGTCCATTGTCATCTTTTACTGATTTAACAGGAAGGCCCTAAAAGGTCTACAGCTTGTGCAATGAAGAGGCAGTAGTGTTCAATCAGACAAGTCCCATATTGAGTATCAGATACCACAGACCCAGGACTGAAATCACTGTGTCTAGACTCTCTGGCACCTGACTTCACTTATTTACCAGTGACCAGAGGCCAACCCCCACCGCTCACTGTATTCACACACACCTCTGCACACATCTCCCCCGCCCCTCCCCTCCAACCCCCTGCCCAAACATCTTTGAATGATTATGCCAGAACTTTGCATGCCTCAGGAATCTCTCCTGACTGGCTACTCCCTAACTCTGCTGTTTGAAGTGATGCTCTGGTTTCTGAACTTCGGCAGATAATGGCAGGCAGGAGCAAAGGGTGCTGTCAGAAAGGACGTTTACCAGCATTCAGCTAAAAAGGAGCATGTAGATCAAAGAGGGGCCCAATAGGACAACTGTGGTGGAAAACATGTGGGTAGCTATGGAGATCCTTGCATACTGTTCTGTGGTAAAATATTAAATAACACCATGACATCATTACCTAACCATGTACTTTGATTGGCCATTCCATTACTAATAAATACTTTTTATAAGCATCTGGACGGCATTTGCACCTATTTAAACAAAACATACATTTTAGAGGTCTAAATAACAATGAACTGTTAATACCTATTTTTAACTGTTACTAGAATACAACCATTAACTCCTGACTTCCATAAGGATGCTTACCTGAGATAATCCACCCATCAAGACTATTAAAAAGCGAAAGAATCTATGACCTGACTAAAATGGCCCAGCACAAAGGTCAAGTAGAGATAAAGAGAGCACATCAGAAATAATCTGACACAGGGAAGGTAATATAATTGTGAGTACAGTGTGTATGAGCAACAGTGGTCACAATCACTACTTCTAGATATTCAGTTCTTTATAACAATGAATCTTACATTTGTAAGATTTATCTATTCATTCAATGGCCATTTACTAAATGAGTACCATGTCCAAACCACTGTACATGGCAGAGGGGGAGATAGGTCCCCTGCCTATTTATTTAACAACAGAGAGAAAAAAAAGTTTTAAATTGGAAAATGAATGAAGTCTAAAATAAAGAGATAGCTAGATGTCCTTAACTATCTTTCCCAATTTATTTATTTATGAAAATATTCATACTGATTTCCTGTTTTATTATTGTCTCTTATTTCTTACCTAAAACTGCTGAGTACAATTTCGAAGAACAAACATTCTATTAAACCCTATGAAATTTCAACATCAGATATGGCTTTAATAAGTGAGTTAACTGTTTGTGGTCACAGACCAGTTTAAAGCTTTACTAGCACTGTAAACACTGCTTTGAACAGCCAGTGTCTGCTGCTCTGAATAGAATGTTCGTTACAACTCAGGGAATGATTAGTGAAGTTAGAGGAATCACGGATCTAATTGAAATTTCCATGGTTCTTTTATATTGCAATAAATTTGGCACTGGGTAGTTATAAACCATGTCAACATTTCCCTTAAGTGTGCCATAATTGAGCCCTGAAGTGAAAGTTGTAGGTGGGCATCACTGCAGTAAGAAACATAGTCTACTGTATACATTTCTCAAGAAACTGCCTCCTTCCTATTAGCAAAACCAAGGAGAAGGATGTTTATGATAGACTTTGGTAATATAACTTTGCTGTTCCCATAAAAACTCAATGGTCAAAAAGAAAAAAAATTCTTGGCCTTTTGGAAAAGTTTGAGGAAATTTTAATCGAGAAACAAATCATAAATGTTCTGAAAACTTTCGATGGCAAATTCCCATTACAGTCATGTTTGATGTTAGAACATTTGTCAAGAAAGCATAAGTGTTGGTTAAAGTTCTTAAAAAGATAGAAGCACTATACATACGAGGCTTTGAACTCCAGGATCAATATTAACAATACCTCAAAAGATACACTAACACAGTAGTTTTTAACATGTTTATATTTCTATGTTCTTTTCCTTTTTAATAAAATTTCATGTTTAAATCTTTGGTCAGGACTGTAATTCTGAAAAAGGGGTTATAATTTAGAAAGTCAGAAAGAGAATTTTCTATCCCTATCTACTTTGCATTTCTCTTTTATTGACCCTAACTATCCTATAACTTTAAGCTGGGTAACACCCGTCAATCTAGACAAGGGCATTATTCTGGGTTGGCTGGTTTCCAGCTCATATCCTGTAATTCATGAAGTCTGGACACAGGATAGGATTAGAAAAGAAGCCCCCTTTGAAACTGCAAAGCAGAGGCCTTCAGGACACATGGAGCAGGAGGGCAGTAAATCACCTGGAATCCCCCCCCTCTGACAGGGCTACCCTTTTATTGAAAACTTGTTTTGACAAGGGGCTTGATGACACAGAGCACTGGCCATAAGCTGACACACAGCATTTTGATGAGAACACCTGTCTGTTAAGATTTGTTGCATATTCTTTTGAAAGAGATCTATTTTCCACAAAAAGCTATAATTAGGCTGCCTCTTGGAATAAAGGCCTAATGGCTTGTGAAATTTTTAGCTGTGTTCACCTTTTTTTTTTTTTAAACTAAAGCTAGGTGTAGCTCTAGTTCATTGATAGGAAACATAACTGTATTAAAACTTAATTTGGATGAGAGGGATACCTGTTCAAATTAGTGAAAAGACAACATTTTTTAAAAGTTTATTTCTTTCAAGGACTTGCTATGTAGTAACTCCAATTAAACTAACAGAATATTGCCTGGTAGAAATTTGTAGGAAACTTAAGAAGGATTTTATTCACATATGAACTGAGAATGGAAAGAGTTCTGGGTTTAGATAAAACTGGGTTCTAATCTATTTTGCTCTGCTACTTAGTAGGACATCAAATCTTGCCAAAATAAGTCATGTCCTTCAGAACACAGCCAAACTAAGCTACTATTTAATGCAAAATAAAAATTTTGCTTCACTTCAATAATAATAGCCAGAATATTTTTGGTAGAACATGAAGAAGAGGGCCCCAGGATGAGAAGGTATGACAGAGTGAAAACCGTACCACTGCAGAACCTAAGTTCCATGAAGGTAGGAACTATTTAACTTTTGTCTTTATCTCTAGCTCTTGGCAGAATGCATTGTACATATTAAGTACTTAATAAATGTAGATTGATTTACTGATGGAGAGATGAGATCATGGACTGTCTTTATGACTGTTTGACAATTCTTGAAGCGCTTGTCAAGAAAACCTAGGACCTGACTACTGACCCAAGATCATTATTAAGTGTCACAGAAGGTCAGAGTTGGAAACCTTAATTCCACAGCTACTTATTACAGGATATAGAGCTTTAGAAAACATTTAGTCAGCCAGGATCAAGGACTGGACATCTGCTCTGTTGCCCCTCCTGTGCCACAATGGCTGACCACACTCCTGACCCATGCCCCTTCCCCACCATGATGGAGGAGAAAACTCAAAGTTGGAATAAATCTTGGAAAAAACTGATCTGGTCATGGGTGAGAGTACCTCAACATTCCCCAGCCCTCTCTAAGCAACTCAGCCTTAGAACTCCACTGACTTGCCTTTATCACTGGGTAGAGAGCAGCAAGGACTAGCCCTCAGTCCTACCACTGGTGTGCCCAATCCTTTGGCCTTCCTACCTCTTCTGAGCATCACCCTCTGTTCTCTCGTACCCATTTCTGTCAGCTTCATCCCTCTGGTTGCCCACTCTGCCATCCTTTCTCTTGCACCCTCCTAGTGCAGTTGTAATCTGGTTTTAGAGTTAACAAGGGCTTGTGCTCCTTGCCCTACAAATTACTTTGTATTGACTTATATGGACATATCGTTCCATTACCCACCAAAAGAATGTTAACTCCTTGAGGATTAGGGCTGCTTTATTGTGTCTTCATATCCTCAATCCTAGTATAGTAGGTAGCAT
This sequence comes from Phascolarctos cinereus, assembly GCF_003287225.1. NCBI lineage: Eukaryota > Metazoa > Chordata > Mammalia > Diprotodontia > Phascolarctidae > Phascolarctos > Phascolarctos cinereus. Next base: position 418,381,020 of record NW_027555958.1, on the reverse strand, counting down.
ATCCTAAGTGCTTAATAAATGCTTGCTGACTTGGCTGGGTAGCCTGACATGAATAGGTGAGAAATCTTTCAGTCATCCTATTCCACATACACACCAGCCCATATCTCGCCTCCTCTGCAAGGGTAATCTCCCATATGTCAAATGCATTTAGTTGTCACCTCCACCACTTGGCATCCTTAACTTTCTTCCAGACAGCTCAGGCACTACCACCAATAGGGGGTCTTTGCTTTTCCTCTCATTTGTTCATATTCTCCTGCTTGAAGTTAGATAGCATTGTTTTCTATGTATTTTGAATCTGGCTCCTTGAGGAGAGGGTCACATCCATTTGTGTCTTTGCATATACAAAACTGTTTAATAAATGTTTGTCGAACTGAAATGATTCATTTAAGTATCAAAGTATAAAAGAAGTATATAAAGTATACATAAAAGTATAAAGAAGAAAAGAGGATTGGCAAGGAAGGTGCAGGGGAAGAAAAGTAAGAAAAATAGACATCTTGCAAATTTTTCTTAAAAAAGAAATACCTACCTGTGGTATACAATCAGTATATGCAAACATTGATTTGAATCGGTCATCCATGCTTATGTGGTAGAGGACACACATTGCTATTTGCTTGTAATTTTCATTTCCTGAAATGACAAATCACATATGATGATATTTTTAGTTTATGATGCACAAACATACAAAGAATGTGTTTAAATTCCTAAATGTTTACCCAATATTAACAATCTGACAAACTTTAAGTTCCCTACTTTAATTTGTTTTCAAATGACAATCAGAAGGCTTGAATCACACTCAAGTTATTTTTGAAAGACAGTAAGATCCTCAAAGGTGAAAGTGCTTTAACTGAAGTGAATATCTGAAGAAAAGAACTTTCAGAAAAGAATAATAAAACCATAATTATGAACAGTTGCTACTTTCTTATAGTGTATAATATAAGGCCAGAACATTTTATAATTTTCCTTTACCGACTTCATCATTGTATTGACTAACAATATATAGACTAAGCAAATTCTTTCCTTCCCTATTAGTATTAAATCCTAAAAACTATAGTTATTACATAGTAATAACTACAAAAAACAAAACACATCCTCCAATTAAATAACACCTTCCAAGTACAAAGGGCACTGTATTTAGAGTCACAAGAGCTGGATTTAAACCTAGCTCTGGACTTCACTGCCTTTGGACCAGTAACTAAACCTCTCTGAGCTTCAACTTCCTCATCTATAAAAATAAGGGAGTTGAATTAGAGGAGCTCTAAAATCTTCTTCCAACTCGAAATGTATAGAAAACTTTTATTTAAAAAACACCCCCCAAAGTCAGTGGCAAAGCTAGATGGATAGAACACTTTTCTAATAAAATATTTATTTTTAAGATTATTGTAGATTTTAAATGGCGGTCGCATGGGGCAGCAAATTTGGAGAAGTCCCTGGGTTTGTATCCTGGCTCTGCTGGGCAAGTCGCATGATTGTAGGATTACAGATTTACAGCTGAAAGGACCTAAAGAGTCACCTCATCTAACCCAATTGTTTCACAGATGAAACTGAGGCCCAAAGAGAAGTGTCTTGCCCAGATGACAATGGCAGAGCTGATTTATTTAACCTATTTATTTCCTACTTTGTAAAATGAGAGGATTGAACTAGATATTCTCTAAACTTCTAACTCATTGTCTTCCTCTCCTCCTCAACTCCTGCCCTTAAAAAGGGGGACTTCAGTGTCCATACTGATGACATCTCAAACTCTCAAACTTTCCAGTTCCTCACACAAGGATAGTCAGATCCTGGATCTTACCATTATCCACAAATGTTCTATTTCTTCAATTGAAACAACTGACCTCACTCTGAACATGACTCTCTCACTAGGCCTCACTGCTCCTAAATCTATTCTTCACCCTCCTTCATGGAAACAACTACTCACTCCACCCCTCTCGGCACCTCACTTTCTTTCCTTTCTAATCTTGACCCTATTCAATTCATCTCCTTACGGTCATCAATCTTTGAATGCTTCTCCCCACCCAAACTAAGAAAAAACTTCAGCCCTGGATTACTCCTACCATCCCACTCCTCAATTACAACTCATGTGCTGCTGACTAAAGCTGGAGGAAGTCACAAATTGCTGTCAGGTACATCACAAATTTATGTTATACAAGTGAAACTGAGTCATCATTGCAAGGCAAATCTCTTTTTCCTCTTAAATTGATTCCCTATTTCACCCCCACAGAAACTATTCCAAACTTTCTTTTTTCCTCAAAACTCCAACACTTTCCATCCTTCCCTTTCTCTTGGTTGACGATCTTGCCTCTTGATTTACAGAGAAAATTAAAACCATTCAACGTGACCTCCTTCTTCTACTCATCTCAAAGCCCCTTGATATTATCTCTCATTCTCCAATCCTGTTCCCCAGTCTGATAATGAGGTGGTCCTTCTTGCCAAGGCAAAACCTTTATGTGTGATCTCAACCCCATCCCGTTCCTTCTCCAGCCAGGTGTAGCATCTACTATTTCCCTCTCTCTAATCTTCAATCTTTTCCTATCTACTGTTTCCTTAACCACTGCCTTCAAGCAAACAAGCATCTGTTTCATTCTTAAAAGACCTTCACTAAATCCTGCCATCTCTTTAAAGTTACCATCCTGTTACTCTCTTCTCTTTCTTAGCCAGACTCCTAGGGGGGCAAGGTGGCAACAGTTTACATCCTTTGTCTCCACTTTCTCTTCTCTCCGTCACTCTTCAACCCTTCACAATCTGGCTTTCAACCTTATCACTCAACCGGAAGAGCTCTTTTCAGTTACCACCAATCTTAATGGCCAAATCTAATGGTATTTTCTAAATTCTCATCACCTTCCTGATGTCATGGTCCTCTTTGAGAATGAAGGACAAAAACAACAGCTGCCTCTGATACTGTTATTAGGGTTTTTTTTGTGACACTATGCTCTGCTGGTTCACCATCTACTGTTTAAATGCTCCTCCCACATCTCCTTTGCTGGGTCATCAACCATATCCTGTCCTCTAATGGTAAGTATTCTCCAAAGTTCTGTCCTGGGCCCTTTTTTCTTCTCCTCTATATTTTCTCAGGGACCTCATTAACTTCTATGAGTTCAATTATCATCTCTATGCAAATGATTCCCAGATCCATCCATCCATCTATGTATCTATTTATGTATCTATCTATCACCTGTTTGTCTGTCTATATCCAGTTTTCCCCTTGAGCTTTAGTTGTGCATCATCAATTACCTACTAAACATTTCAAATTGGATGTCCTGGAGATATATCAAACTCCACATGTTCAAAACAGAATTCTCCTTTCCTCCCCATTCTCCCAAACCCACTCCTCTTCCAAATTTCTTTATTTCAGCTGAAGGCTCTCCTAAAGCCTCCATTTTGAAAAGGGCCTAGACCAGCCAGCCTTCATTCTCCAGACTTCACCACCATACTCAGTTGCTTTCTCCCTCTTCCCCTGAGACTTCATCTCCCACTGGTGAATTTCTCCCCAAAATCAATTTCAAGGAAGAGCTCAGATCAGTCTCCTTCATTTTCTGGATTTTAACCCCAGACCTCCTTAGAGATGTCTCTCTCTCTTCCCCAATCCGTTCCCCCTCCCCAACTTTTTCAACTCCCTTTTAAGTGCTACCTTTCCCCATTAGAATGTTAAGCTCTCTGAAAGCAGGGATGTCTTTCTTTTTGCTTACATTTTTATCACCAGTGATTAGCATAGAGGCTGGCACAGAGTAAGTATTTAATAAATGCTTGTTGACTTGAAGGCATCACCATTCTTCCAGAGTAATAGACCATCAATATCCTTGACCCCTTCCTCACATAAAAACAATTAATTATTGCTGTTTTTTACTTAAATCTGACCCCTCCCTTCTACTTAACACAGCTAGTAGTTTTGTTCAGGCCTTCATCACACATCTTGCCTAGATTACTGCAACGGCCTAAGTGGTCTTCCTCCCTCAAGTTTCTCCTTTCTCCAGTTTATCCTACACACTGCTGCCAGAATGATTTTCCTGCATATATCTGACCATACCTCTCCTTTACTCAATAAACTCCAATGGTTCCCTACTGACTCTAGGATAAAATATAAACTCCTCTGTTTAGTTTTTGAAGCCTTTTACAACCTGGCCCCAACTATCTTTCTAGCTTCGCTGTACAATCCTTGCCCACCTCTGGAAGCCTGTAATGCATCCCAACTGGCCTCCTCTCTGTTCCTCATGCACTTGCTGCATCCTTCATTTGTGGAGGACACCTCCTCGTGACTGCTCCACACAATTCCACTTTATGACAAAATCTGAGGACCATTTTCTATACAAAGCCTTTTGACACTTCCCAAACTACTAGTGTCCTCCCTCCCAAACTACCTTGTGTTTAACTACTTGTTTGTGCTTATCTCTTTATATTTACTCTCTATATAGTTACAGACACACTACTAAAATGTAAGTTTCTAGAGAGTACAGATTTGTTTCATTCTCTTCGTACAGTGCCTGACACATGTTAAGTGATGATTCTTACTCTTGCTGATTGATGCTATTAACCTATAAATCACTGAGTATAATGGCAGGCAGGTGGTTTCCATGGACAAAAAACAAAAACAAAAACAAAAAAACCCATCTTTTATCTGGAAAAATGCCTTTACTTAGTGTGTTAACTTTTACCTCTAATTAACACAAAAATAACCAAAATTATTGAGGTCTAAGATACATGTTTTATATTCTCCAATTCTTTTATGCATTTTACTCAGCTCAGCTGGATTATATGTTCTTTGATGGCTGGTCGTAAATCATATAGGCTCATATGCCTATAGTTCCTAACACAGGGCTGAACACATAGTACATATCTAATCAACACTTGTGTGATCTCAATTTTTTTTTGTCGTTTTTGCTTTCTGCTGAGGCAGTTGAGGTTAAGTGACTCCCCAGGGTCACAGAGCTAGTAAGTGTCTGAGGCCAAATTTGAACTCTGGTCCTCCTGACTCCAAGGCCAGAGCTCTATCTACTGCGCCCCTCAATTTTTTAAAGCATTCAGTCAAGACAGGATCTAAGATGAGTAGATAATAAGAAAGAGATGCAATGTTACACATTAAGACAAAGTTAGGGCCCTGCTATCAGGCCCTGCCTCAGATTTGAGAAGTATTTTTAAGATTTTAGGGTTTCCTGCAAAACAAATTATATAGATATAGATATAGATATAGATATAGATATAGATATAGATATAGATAGATAGTACTTTGTAACTATTAAATGTTTATGTAAGTTAGAAACTAACATGGCAACCTACTTAATATCTTACATCAGCCATGTCGGCAGACAGATGAGCCAGACTCTGAGAGAACAGAGTCTACTCATCTTAGCTGTATTTATGATTGATATGAAATACCACAGCCAAATTGACCATGGAGGTTTCCACTAAACAAAAAAAAGAATGCCTCCATTGGAATTCTTTGCCTTTCATTTTCCACTTAAGGACCTGGACTTAACTCACAATGACTCAGTACTCCATATTCATTTGTGTGTCATTATATCTCAACGACATAATAATAGAGGCATTGAAATAAATTCTAGCTCAAATTACCAAGAAGAATTTTAGTACTTATTCTGACACCTCTCCCCTTTGTACAATAGGGAAAACATATTACAAAGTTACTTAATTTTTAGAATACGCTGAAATATAATTTTATTTCCACTCATCATAGAGTTTTAGAATTGAAAGGAACTTTAGACAGTATCTAATCTGTTAGTTTTATACAAAGGAAATAACATAGTGGCACATAGGCTACTTCATATTTGTAAGAATATAAAAATCATCAGTATCTGTGACATAGCAGATAAGAGAACAAGCCTCAGAACTAGGAGGCCCTCCCTTCAAGTCTCTCACACCTTAGATGCATACTGGCTGTGACTCAGGGCAAATCACTTGAGCTCTCAGTGCTCAAGACATCTCTCTAACACTTTCAGTTGCAGAGAAGGTGCTGACCTTCATTAATAAAAGAAATTTTCTTTTTTGTGAGTTCCCTCTATGAATGAAATTACTGGTCTGGTCCCTCTCTCTATAAAATACATCACTCAAAAAAATATTTCTACATTGTACAGTGAAAATGACTGTTACTAAGTAGGATACCATTAATAAGTGGCATTGTATTAGTGCAATCATTTTCTAAGTTATAAATAAAAACTATCTAAAAATGTACTTGAAAGATTCTAGCCTCTCAGATCAGAACTACAAGTATGTGCTTTTCTGCCCATCCTAAAACAGTAAATAAGAATATCTAAGTTCTAACAATATGCATTCTTGTACTGAGAAGGTATTTAATTTAGATCAGTGATATTCAATATAAAATACATCTGGGTCATAACAAAAATAGAGAAAATAGCTTTGTTATCAATCAATCAAAAAGCATTTATGAAGCATTATTATATGCTAGGCATCATGCTAGGTGCTGGGGATACAAAGATAAGAAATGAAACTGTCTTCACCTCAAGGAGTTTACATTCTATCAGGGAAGACAACATGTACATGAATAAGCATATTTTATATATATACATATATACATATTTTTCTTATATATGTATGCATATATATTCATATGTATAGTAAATACAAGGCAAATTGAGGGCATAGCAAGTTTGGGGATCAGGAAAAAGAAAAAGATAGCTCCTGCCCTCCAGGAGCTCACAATCTAACGGTGGAGACAATACTTTAAAAAGGGGAGGGCAAATGGTACCTAGTGGCAGTGCTGTTGGATGAAAAATGAAGTGACAGCTAGTCTGGACGCCTCCCTTAAATGAAGGATCTGGAAGGAGCTCTCCACCATCCACCTTCCACCCTTTCCAATCAAGTTGGAGGGAAGTGACCTAAGGGGCAGGGGCTACTGATAAGGTATGAGTTCCAGGGTTGATATGATCTTAAAGGAAGATGAGGTTCCTAGGGGGCATGATGAAGTCCAGAGGTAACCAGCCAGGTGGGAAATGAAGAGCACAGTCATGGTAGACAGACAGTGCAAAGATACAGAGAAGGAAGATGGAGTTTCATGTGAGGAGTCATGAAAATAAGGAGACAAAATTCAGCCTACACATGAAAAATGTAAAGCACTCCTAACATTGTACTAAATGCATTCCTTTATGTTTACCCTGCTTCTCCAGAAATGCAGGGACTTTTGAATGCTTTCAATTAGGGGTCAAAAGACTAATTCTTAAACATAACTATTTTTTAAAAATTTTCAGTATAACTTTATTTGCATAATCTGAAATGCATACAAAGTACAGTTATTAACTACAAACTGGCACAAGCCTGCTTGTCAGGAATTTGAAAGTATCAGCCTGATTCCATATCACAATTCAAGACATTTTTTTTTCTTTAGGAAGTACCTTTACTTGTAAAGGGATATTCAGTGGGGGAAAGGGGTCCCATGATCCATCCAGAAGGAATACTATCCTCTAAGAAACAAAACAATTCTTCTATACTTCCCTGGGCTTGGGTCAGCTTAAACTGGCTCTGGGTCAGATGCTGCTTGTCTAGATCTTCAAACCCATTACTTATGGAAAAGGTGGTATGAACCTCCTGCATATCATAACAGGCCTGTTGGAGCTTGTCTTGTAGGCTGCTTGGGAGACCTCGGACTTTAGGCAGGAGGTCCATGAAGGCTGACTGTAATTTCAGGGCAATGCTGTGGGACATGCCCAGAGCCCGGATTTCCAGGAGCAATTCAACTGCTTCAGAGAGCTGGTACAAGAGTTTTCTGATGTTGTTCTTGGCACCTCTGATATTTTCCAATGCATGCTTATATGCTTGGGACTGGAGGTTGCTTGGCAGAGAACCTAATGGTGTGAAATAGCCTTCTTCTTTTGAAGACTTGTCTCCAAAATAATCTCCATCTTCCTCTGAAGATTCTTGAATATTAGCCATGTCCTGTGAGATTGGGAGGTATTTGTCCATAGTCATTTTTAATTCTTCTAGTATTCTTTTCTCCTCTTGGATTTCAGATTCTTAATTCTTAAACATGTCTAACACTGTAGACAAAATCCTATGTCCATCTTATATTTACCCAGCTTTATCATACTAAGTGATTTTCTATTTTCTAGGCATTACACTAAAAATGCTTTTAAAAAATAAGAAGCGATTTAAAATCAACAGGACCTGCTGGGTTGTAATGGAGAAAAATGAGGGATCAATAGTAATATAGCAGTTGAGAGTCTTAAGTACAAATGTTGATCATTATAGTAAAAATCTACTAAAATTCAACAGAGGTATAGAAAGTAGAGACATAACAGTTCTATGTGCTAAGTAGCATATGTGCTGTTGGTAACAGTGGAAGAATTTTGGAAAAAGAGGTTCCAAAGTAGGGAGTCATGAGAGGTAGAAAGGGAGCCAACTGCTCAAATGGGTGAATGCTCCAGAAAGGAGACTACAATTGCAGTTCTTTAAAGGCTGAAGTGGGAAGAGGTGGTTAAAAAGATTTGTAAGGACAAGGTGACAGAAATTTATTAAAGTAAAAGTTTTGGAGGAAAGAATCCCAAAATTGTACTTTAGTATGATAATGTGGGAAGTGTTCTACCGACTGACCCATAAATCAGGAGACCTGAGCCACTGTCCAAGTTCTGACTATAACTACTCATTGATCTTCGCTAAGTCATCTGAGTCCTTTTGTTCCTAGTTACTGATTTATAATATGAGGTTTGAACTAGATGACTTCTTAACTTTCAGTTCTAAAATTCTGTCGATAAAGTCTTAAAAACTGTACAGCAGATCATTCTACTTCTTGCTCAACAGACAACAGAAAATGACTAGACACATTAATGAGATAAATGAAAGTAACAAAAAAGATTAGTTCCTATAAATGGCTAATTTATGTAACTTTTACATAAAGCCTCCCAACTTATAGTTTTTCTCAGTTATCTGATTCCTTTGATCAGCATGTTTTTTAAAAATAATTTTTTACTTTTATCTAAAAATTTAATTTTCCCTCCTCCAACCAGAAAGCCATCTCATATAACCAATAATTGTATAAAAGAGAAAGAAGAAAAAGAGAAAAAAAATCAGCAAAACTAATCAATAATAAAAATTCTGATAAAATATGTGGTTTCCCACACGTGTGGACTCCTTCATCTCTACCAAGGAGTGGGGGGAGGTATTTTCTCATGTCTCTTCTTTGGAACCAAGGTTATTCTTTGTAATTTTACAACATTCATTTTTAAATGCTTTGTGGCTATCATTATTTCCATTTACATTATTGTAATCACTGTGTATATTGTTTTCTTGATTCTGCTTGCTTGACTTTGCATCAGTTTATGTTAAATCTTGTCATGCTTCTCTATTCATTGAATTTGTAGTTTCTTACAATCATAATATTTCATTACATTCATGTACTGTAATTTGTTTGGCTATTCTCAACTGATGGGAATCTACTTTGTTTCCAGTTTTTTGCTACCTCAAAAAAGTGTTACTATAAACATTTTGGCATATATGGATGAGGCAATGAGCATCAATGTTAACAGGATAGGACCCATAGGCAGATCAACTTTGTATTCAGACTCAGCCACTAAAACAGTGAAGGTTACATGAGTCAGGGTGGAAGTAAATAACTTCTCTAATTTTAACAAGTCAAGAGCTCCATGCCAAGGTGCCTCATCTGGAAGTCCTTAAAAACTAATGGGTGCTCCATGCAAGATGAGTCAAATTATCTAGTTGTAAAAGATTTTATACGCTAGTCTACTATCCTTCATACAAGAGGCATGGGTTGGCAGAAAATGCTTCCTTTTCTATTTAGGGTTTCATCCTATACCCAGAGAATCACAGAATCTCAAAATTAGGAGGGATGTCTGAGACCATCTATTCAAAGCTGAAGAGGGATCCCCTCTATGACATCCATAACAATTAGCCTCCTTTTGAAGCTCTCTAGAATAAGGGAGAACTCATTATGCTCAAGAAAGCCCATGTCAGTTTAAGCAGCAGTTCTATATGCTACAAAGTTTTTCCTTAATATTTTAACGGATCTCTATCAAATGAGATAATATCTGTAAAGTGCTTCACAAACCTTAAAGAGCTATTTTAAATGCTACAATATGAATATTCCCTCAATAAGTGCAAATTGTAACTCATCCACATTTCCTAATCAGCTCTAAATCTTGCCTATGTTGTCCCATAAATTCTCCAAAGGGGCATAACCTATTTGGAGGAGAGTCTTTAAGGTTGCATTCGGCTCTATGGAACAAAATATACTTAACAGACAACAAAAAAAGACAGTATGATCTTCTATTCTTAGCATTTTTCAGTCAGTTGTGCCTGATATGGTCTAGCTCTTAAATGTTTTCTTGCCCCCTGGAAAGAGAGCAAGCATCTGCTCTCCAAGCTATGGAGTAAGCAGAGCCTAGCACTTCTGTCTCGATTTAGGCTCCCCGTTTTCCCCTGGCAGGAGTAGGAGCCTTGTGGCTCTCCTGCTAGTTCCTAGTTCCATGTTTTCTAGAATGAAAGAAGACTGTCAAGAAAGGAAGCATGATGTGGAGGTAGAAGAAGAAAAGAAAAACATGGATGTTTTTTCCTGACAAATGTGGCCTCCACCATCAGATTTGGTAAATGACTAGGTTTACTTGGCAGAACAGCTTTTCTTCTTCTTTTTTTTTTAGTTTGTTTTAGATCTTTGATTTGTCTTCTGATATTTTTCGATGATACTCCTCTATTTCTAGCCCTTATGTACTCAGACTACTTTATGTGGTTTGGATGGCATGATCATTGCCTAGACCTCAAACAGTGCCATGGAAGCCTCCCTGTCCTTACTTTAAGCTCCAGTGTTATGTGGAGAGACTAGGGAGTATGGCAGAGGTTGCCCAAGTATCTAATAGAAGTATCTTGAAGGTTTCTAGGACTGACTGAATAATACAACTGACTGAATAAATGTGCTGTCTCCCTCCCCAATTGTTCATATAATGAGACCAGCCAGAGACAATGAAATTTACAGTTTACACCTTGGGGGTGGGGATGGGAGGGAAGATGTTGCAAACAAGGGCTTTATAGACAAATGTTATAACCAGTATAGTATCCTGAACCCTAGCTTACTGATTCTAGACATTGCCAACAACTTAGTTATGTTATAGCTCTTTTCATTCTCAAATACCTAGTAAGTTTTCTAAATATGAACACAATATATACAATTAGTAAATTTCATCACAAAAATATACTTCTTTTGTCAGATAATTTCATCTAACAAAAGGAAGTAACAATTTAGGACAAGAAGGGAAGACATAACATGGGAAGGTTTCTGAAATTAGCCTGTACTTATTCCTCTAACAACAGCTGTGGATAGGGTATGGTAGCAGCTCTTTGGCAGTCAGCAAATTGTTATTTAAAGCCTATTCTATTGCTTTTCATTCTACATAGTAATAAACAGTTTCTAAGAGAGATTAAATGATCAGAGTGAAGTTTAGAGTTTAATCCCTAATTATGAGCTAATCTTTTACATATCTTTGGACTAAAAAGGCCAAGCTTAGTTCTTAAAAGTACCATTTTAAGATGAAGAAACATTTATAACCTTACTAAACGGCTTTCTTAAGGAATAATGGGGATTCATTTTTAAAAAACACCTTTGCACTAGGAGCCCCAACCTCTACCCAAATGGCTAGTATTCTCCTGTGAATAGCACATATTTCAAAATCCCCCATGACTAGCAGACATCAATTATACCCCAACAGCAGCACACACACACAAGCAAGGTTACTTGGCCAACAGTCTGTATGTTGGCACAGCACCAAAGGTTAAATGAATTTCAAGCGACACAGTGAAAAGACTGACAGTTTTGAGAACCCGATCCTTAATGACTTGAGTTGGATTAGTCAAATCTACTCAAGGAGTGAAGGCAGGGTGAAAAATAATGTCCCAGTCATTATGGAATCCTTTGGTATTTATGGTAATCAACATAAATTATGATGAACTCATTGGGTATTAAATGCAGAGGTCATAAGTACTTCGATAGGATTTCCACAGGAATTTACCATTAATTAACTGAATCGTTGTTTGAAAGTGTTACTGAATTATCTTAGCACTTTCTGTAGCCATTTCAGAAAATTTGGTCATTCCCAGACGAGGCCGTTAATGCCTTAACAAAACCAATCATTAACTCTAGTAAATGATTTTGTGGGAATTATTGCTGTTATAAAATACATTCAAGAGTTTATAGAAACAACTCTTTTTATTTTTAAAATAAATTTGCAGCTGTAGGTCAGCTGGAACAGCTGGAATGGAGAAGGAAAAAAAACCACTAAAGTCCCTGGGCTGCTTTTGTAATTGATTTTCTGCCAATTAAAAGGCAAAATACATACTGATTAGGTTCTGAATTTAAAATGTCTTCAATTTCTCCCCTCCCCCCAATCCAATCTTTGAAGTGATTAGTAAAGGGCCATTCAGCAACTAATTTTCTAAGACATTTGGGATTTTGAGACCTGTATTCTCCATTTATAGCTCAGTCAAGTGAAAATATGAGTTCTGAACACCAGAACTCTAAACCAAATTTCCGCTTCTGCTGTAGGCCCAGCCCAACACTCTGTGAAGAGAGTGAGAACACAAATTATGGGAAACATTATTAGCCAGATTCTCATTCTCCACACCCCATGTCTGCCTTCTAAATACAGGACTCCCTTTGAAGTCAACAAAGACTTCAAATCCAGATGAGTGCAGTGTGGCAATATGACCACATCTGTATCAAAATGGAGCAGTACTAAATTAATAGTACTGTTGGGCCAATCAAAACTGGTACATCTATCTAGTGCAATATTTTCAGAAAATAAGTGTCATTATGTTGAATATGGATATATATACATATGTATGTATGTATACACATATACATTTCAAAACTATCTAAATGTCATAATAAATATCACTAGATCAGAGGTTCTTAATCTGGGTTCCACAGACCCCAAAGGAGTCTGAATATGAATGGGAAGATTACATTATTCTATGAATTTAAAAACATTACTCTGAGAAAAAGTCCATAGGTTTCACCAGACTACCAAAGCGGTCCATGACACAAAGGAGGATTAAGAACCCTTGAACTGCATAAAATAGGGCTTCTTCTTTTGTAAGATTAGCAAAGACAAGTTCAATCTTCACTGGTTTTTTTTTTTAAACAAACTATAAACATATGCTAAATTGATGCATTTAATTCGATTAAATTCCACAAACACTTATTAAGTGTCATTTACTTGGATTTCTTCACTATGCAATGATTAGTTTCAAACTAGTTGCTGTGTCTTAGCTTAATAAAGCACACATGAAACTGAATACAAAGATCTGATGCTTTTTATTTTGCAGGCAATTGGGCCTGGAACCAGGAAGCAAACTCTGAGTTCAAATTTGGCCTTATTAGTTTATTAACTGTATGACCCTGGGCAAGTCACTTAGCTGCTGTTTGCCTCAATTTCCTCAAACGTAAAATGGGGATAATAAGAGCACCTATCTTGTGGGGTTGTTGTGAGGATCAAATGAGATCTTTGTTAAAAAAAAAAAAAAGGTGCTTAGCACAGTACCTGGCACACAGTAGTGCCTATGGAAATGCTTATTCCCATCCCTTCCCCCCTTTATGTTTAAGCTTCTATTGGTATAAGCCAATGGGGTTGGCTGAGCTCTATCACATAGCAGATATAAATGTCTATCATTTGGGATAGATAATATATCTATGCTATGAAAGAGCTAAGAAAAATTATCAGTTAAAATTACAAGAATAAGCTAAAGAACTTGTAGGTCAATGATAAATATGAAAAATGTTGGCTTTACAGGTAATTTTCTGATTAGATGATTGATGTAATGATGTATTCTGTGTGTCCAATTATTTCACTTAAAACCGAAAAGTTACTAAACTTGTAAACTTATCAAGGGGATGTCAGACACATTAAAAATGCAAACTAAATGTGCATTTGTGTGAAATTCAATAATTTATGTTTTACTATGTACAACTGCCACACTTTGCCATGATGTTATTTTTCCAAACCTTTTCAACACAATGTCTTCCATTATTTTATTACCTATTTAAGTAACATTCTTTATTATATCCAGATTAGCAAATGTTATATAAAAAGAAGCACTTTAAGGAGTGGTTTTCATCATAGCAAATTTCAGCAAGAATGTAAATACTATATAAATATGCATTCCCATAGTATAAATAAGGACAAAAACCCTTTAATAGTAACTATTTTCTAGCCAATAAGCCCCTTCCATTGACCTATTACTTAATGTGTTTTAGTCAATTTTTACTATACAGAAATGGAGACACCTCAGGCAATGTTCACACACAACATATTAGAACCAGCTGCTGCAGAAGAACCTTAAGAAAAAAGGCTTCTTGATTTAATTGGGAAAACAGGAGGAAGCATAAATTTTACTGCCATTAATAACTTCAAGCAATCTTGATATGACTTTACCTCACCCTGACGGCTAGACATGTGCTTTGTGTTAGGGTGTTGGCCACATCTGACCCTTATTGTTTGCTCACTTGATCAGGTAGGAAAATGGAGGGTTTTTTATAGGATAAATGAGGCCTATTAACATTGGGAAATAGTGCAGTAGCCTATGAGGAGCTGCTCTCTGAAACAGATGTGTGAAATTCCATAACAAGTTTGGTAACAAAAAGACCAAAATGCAAAAGTGATTTAAATTTTTTTCTTTCAGCTTTATTTAAAGAAGCCATCATAAAGGCAACTGAGTTTTCAAAAAGCAAAAGCATGCTAATTTTAAAACAAAGCACTTTTTCAGTTTTAAAAAAGCATTTGGGATGATCAACTCAGAATTTAAGTATATAATATCTCACTGTTCATAACCAAAATTATTAGTTAAATGTAAATACCATGTTACATTTTATTTGCATTATCTCACTTTTGAAATAATATTTGGGGTGAACCACCCCAAGTATCTAAGGGAAATATACAATACCTCTACTCACAAATCCCAATCTACAAGCTCATGCGCAAAGTGCAGTCTTTGCATGAGCTGATACTTCTGAGGAATTCAACATTAAATCACACCAAAGCATAATTTAAAATGCAAACATAAAAAAAAATTGTAGATGTCCGAAGCCAAATTTTTGAGTGCTGTTTCAAAGACATCTGATGTTATGGGCAGAGGAAATAATACTTAAGTTTTAAGGGATCAAAGTTGGGAGTCCAACACTCTCTGCTTTGGACATCTCCAAAAGTAAGTGAAATCAGACTTGTCTCGACCGGAAGAGAACAAACATTTATCACTTAACTCTTGACCTGGAACAACTCTCTACATGTTGATGAAATGTTTCTACAGCACTTGAAAATACCCTCAGACCCAGATTACTAAAGTGTAACCTACTTAGATCAAGAGAAATCAGGTCCCCTTATTAGGAATCACATAACCAATTCTAGAATTGCTCTCCTAGGATGTGATGCTCTCTCTTCCCTATATTTTTACATTAAATTGGAATAGTTTTAGACACTCTTAATTTGTCTTCCAAAAAGGACATCCTGGCCTGACCTCGCACTGAATGAAATCTAAATGACTGTTGCAGATCTCAGAAATAAGCACAGCATATGCTACTGAATCAGAATCCTAATTTTCCTGGCAAGGCTAATAAAGGTACTTTCTTTCTGAATAAGCTAGCCATGCAAATTAGAAAAGATTTATAAGAGACCTTTAAAAATCATGCTGGTATGCAGATAAAAAGTTTTAATCAAAATTGAAAATATAGCATAGAAGACTGGTACTGTGCTACTTTAGACAATGATGCTTTTGATTAATTTATAAGTCAATTAATTGAAAAGTACTTATTAAGGTTCTGTGTGCCTGAAACTTTATTAGGTGCAGGTGAACCCAATACAAAGAATGAAACAATTCTCACTCTTGAGGAGTTTACATTCTATTAGGGAGACAGCATCTACATATATAAGTATATAAGGAATAAATACAAAGTAGTAATCTTCATTCTTTTCTGGCCTGCACTGGTAGCTCTCCATAGGCCTTTCTCTATCACACCATAAAAGCGTTTTCATTATGGAAGCTTACCCTATCCCTGGGCCCTTGAGCCCTGGGGCCTCTCCCTCTGCTTGGCTAGTTCCCCCCAGAACCTCCATTTTAAGGAGGAGGTCCAGGCCAATCATGTCCTCATTCCTCTCCAGGCTGCACTCCTGACTCTCCAGACTTTCCCTAACATTCCTCAAGTCAGTACCTTCATTTCCCCCCTGCCTTCCCTTCCTTTCCTGCTTCCTTTTATGTGCTGTCTTCCCCCACTAGAACATAAGCTCTTTGAGGACAAGGGCTTTCTTTCTTTCTGCTTGTATCTCTATTCCCCCCACACTGCCTGGCACACAGTAAACGTTTCATAAATGCTGGTGGACTGAAGCATGTTACCAGCAGCTGATGGGATCAGGAAAGGCTCCACACAGAAGTGGTACTTGAGCTGCATCTTGAAGGAGAGGAATTCAATGAAGAGTAAGTTTACTCAAGATACAGGAGATCATACAGAAGGTACAGAGGAAGGGGAATAGCATAAAATAAGGCTGGAAAGATAGGTTAGGGTCAGGTTGTGAGGGGATTTTAAAAAACTAACCAGAGAAGTTTATATTTTATCCTGGAGTCACGAGGGAGTCACTAGAATTTATCAAGAATAGCTGTGACATAGTCAGTTCAAGGCTTAAGAAAAATCCCTACGGCAGCTGTGTCAAAGATGCAATTCAGGAGAGAGAGAAACTTGAGGCAGGGAAAGGAGACTGCTGCAATAGTCAATCAATCAATAAACACTCATTAAGCTCCTACTACATACCAGACACTGTGCTAAGTGAAGGGGAGAAGTGATGAGGACCTGAATTAGGGTGGTGGATGTGAGTAAAAAAAAGTTGAATTTGAGATGATTTGGGGGTAGAAACAGTAAGATCTGGCAAATGATTGGATATATTGGGTGAAGAAAAATGAGGTCAGTCATTACTATGACACAAGTAACTGTAATATGGCTTAAAGAAGCTGAAGAAGTAGAAGGACTTACTTTACAAATGGGACAATTTCTAAACTTTCGTCCAAGGCTCAAATAAGTAACATTCTGAATGTATTATAATTATTTACACTGAATTGCAATTAACTCTCTATTAACTTTATTATAAAGGGTTCTGCAGCAATAGTCAGTCGGTTCAAAAGCACTTATTAAATGCTTACTATGTGCCAACAACATCTGGTTAAAGAACCACTTTCATGGGAAACATTTCTGATTATTCAAGTTAAGGAAAACTAAGGAGGACAGTGGTGTCTGAAAATAACAGGGAACTTTGGAAGTATGGAAGGTTTGCAGGGAAAGATTATAAGGTCATTTTCTGACATACTGAGCTGAAGATGTCTATGGGAGATCCAGTTTGATATGTCTAATAGGCAGCTGGAGATGCCAGATTGGAGATCAGCAGAGAGGTTAAGGCTGGTTAAGCAGATTTGAGAATCATCATCAAAGAGATGATAACTGAATCTATAGAAGCTAATGAGATCACCAAGTGAAATTGTATAGAGGGAGAAGAAGACCTAGAACAGAGCCCTGTTTAGTAAGTGTGACCGGCATTATCCAGTAAAGAGACTGAGAAGAGGTCATATAGGTTGGAGCAGAACCGGAAGAGAGCAGTGGTATGAAAACCTAGAAAGAAGTATCAAAGAGAAGAGGGTTACTGACAACACCAGAGGCTGAACAAAGGTCAAGAAGAATGAGGACTGAGAAAAAGGCCATTATATTTAACAATCAATAGTTCACAAGTGACTTTGGAGAGAGTGGTTTCAGTTGAATGATGGGGTTGGAAACTAGAGCATAAAGTTAAGAAAGTACACACAGAAAGGAAGTGGAGGCACCTATTGTAGATGGCCTTCCCAGGGAGTTTAGCCGTAAAAGGCAGGAGAGATCCTCACTTTGTCCTGGTTAGATCACACTTAGTGTACTCTATTCCATTCTGAGTACTACATTTTAAGAGGATAGTGTAGGGTCTAGAATCCAAGATATACATTAAATGGCTGAAGGACTAGGGATGTTCAGCCTGGAGAGAAGACTTGTAGTAAGTAAAGAGATGGATACATGAAAGCTGTCTTCAAATTTCTAAAGGGTCTTAACATATAAATGAGATTAGACTTAATATTTGTAGTCCCAGAGAGAACTAAAAAAGTTAGTAAAAATTTCAGGAAATCACCATGTGGCATAATATAAGGAAGAATTTGGTAACAGAGAAAACAGTTTAAAAATGAAACAAGATTCACACAAATGAAGACAGATCTAAACAATCTGAGAAATATTAATTGCTCATGGGTAGGCCGAGCAAATACAATAAAAATGACAGTGATATTTAAGTTAATTTACATTTTCAGAGACACAAGAATCAAACTACCAAACAATTATTTAAGAAGCCAGGGAAAATAATAACTAAATACATTTGGAAAAAAAAGTTCAAGAATATCAAAGGAATCAATGAAAAAAAAAAGTGAAGGAAGGTGGCCTAGCAGTATCAGATTTCAAACTATATTACAAAGTGATAATCATCAAAACAATCTGATACGGGCTAAGAAACAGAGTGGGAGATCAGAGGAATAGATCGAATACACAGTAGTAAATTGTCATAGTAAATCAGTGTTTGATAAACCCAAAGATCCAAGCTTTTGGGATAAGAACTCACAATCTGATAAAAATTGCTGGGAAAACAAGGAAATAGTTTGGAAGAAACTAGGCACAGACCAACATCTTACACCATATACCAAGACAAGGTCAAAATGGAGAAATGATTTAATATAAGAGAATATAAAGGATTATGTTATATTACATTTTGCTGTTATATTATATCATATTTATTATATTATATTATATGTAGATTAGTGAAGCATGGAAAAATGTACTTGTCAGAGCTATGGATACGGGAAGTGTTTATGACCAAACAAGAGATAGAGGGGATCATGGGAAGTAAAATGGATAATTTTGATAACATGAAATCAGAAAGCTTTTGCACAAATTAATGCAGCCAAAATTAGAAAAAAATCAGAAATGGAAAAATATTTTACAGCAAATTTCTCTAATACAAGCCTCATTTCTCAACCATATAGGGAACTGAGCCAGATGTATAAAAATAAGAGCCATTCCCCAAATAATAAATGGTCAAAGGATATGAACAGGCAGTTTTCAGAAGGAGAAATCAAAGCTACCAACGGTCACATGAAAAAAATGTTCTAAATCACAACTGATTAAATAGATAATAAATTAAAACAACTCTGAGATGCCACCTCACACTTACCAGATTGGCTAACATGTAAGAAAAGGAAAATGACAAAAGCTGGAGGGGATGTGGAAAAGCTGGGACACTAATACGCTGTTAGTGGAGTTGTGAACTTGTCTAACCATTCTGGAGAACAATTTGGAACTACATCCAAAGAGTTATAAAAATATGCATACCTTTTGACTCAGCAATACCACTACTAGGTCTGTATCCCAAAGAGATGGAAGAAAAGGGAAAAGGACATATATGTACAAAAATATTTATAGCAGCTTTTTTAAAAAAGAATTAAAAATTGAGGGGATTCCTATCAATTGGGGAATGGTTGTGATAGAATACATGCTATAAGAAATGACGGGCAGCACAGTTTCAGAAAAACCTGGGAAGATGTATGTGAACTCATGCAAAGTGAAATGAGCAGAACCAGGAGAACACTGTACACAGTAACAGCAGTATTGTAAGGATAACCAACTCTGAAAGACTTAAGCTACTCTGATCGAGACAATGATTCAAGACAATTCCAAAAAACTCATAATGAAAAATGCCATCCACCTCCACAGAGAAAACTGATAAACTTGGAATGAAGACTGAAGCATACTTTTTTCACTTTATTTTTTGCTTTTCTTTTGCAACATGACTAATATGGAAGTATGTTTTGCATGACAACATTTTAATTGAAATCAAATTGCTTGCCTTTTCAAGTAGGGGGAAGGGGAAGGAGGGAAGAAAAGAATTTGGTACTCAAAATTTTAAAAAATAAATTTTAAAACTTTAAAAAATGTAATTGGAAAATACTGAATGAAATAAACAAAAATATAATTAAAAAATGAAATAGACTACCTTAGAAGGTAGTGGGCTCTCTGTCCCTGCAAGTGTTCAAGGAAAATCATCTATCAGGGATTTTGCAGAAAGGACTCTTGCATCAGGTAGGAAGCCAAACTAAAACTATGCTAGCAAATAGCCTCTAAGATACCTTCAATTATAAGGCACTATGATGATATGACTACTTAATATTTAGCAGAACAAAAGAAAAAAATACATTTTGTGGACACCCACATTGCATAATGCTTAGTATATCACATTCTTGCTTATAAATCAGAAAATTATGTAATCTTAGAGTTGGAAGAGACTTCAGAATCCATCTAATCCAACCTATACCTTCTTTTTGCCAATTCCTTCAACCAGCTGTCACATGGCATGACATCCTTCACCATTCTGGTACCTTTCTCTGGATGCTTTCTCCAGTTTATCAGTATCTTCTCTAAAATGTGGTACCCATAAATGAAAACAACATTTCATATATCTACTCAAAGCTGAGAAAAATGAGACTCTCATCTTCCTAGCCTTGGACATAATGCTACTCTTTGGATTCAGTCATTCAACCAGTTCTAAATCTGCCGAAATGTTCTATCATTTCTAGCCTACATCAAAGTATCTTGTATGTAAGCATAATGAAACAGACTATGATTAGCTAGAAATCTAGGTTAAAATATATCTGCAATATCCCTTTGATCTACTGGAACAGTTATATATTTTTTAAGGAAATGTTTCTTGCTATGCTATATAGTTAAACTAGGCCTAGAAAATTTTGCTTTTATTTTTGTAGCAAGCTCCCAAATTTAGCAACCAGATGCTTTTGGGAAAAGAAAAACTATAGGAAAAAAGGGCACCATATTGTTGTAAGACATTAGTTCATAATGGTATTAGTTTCTAACTTCAAGTCAAGACCTAAATCAACATTATCAAGAATCCATAAAAGTTGCCAATAGATCCACTTGAAAGACTAAAAAAAGAATGTGAACATATCTGCATAGTATATGTCTTGAATCATATAAAGGACAGCTACATGCACTGGTGCCTAGTGACCACTTCCACTGAGCCACACATTTCCTTTTCTCTTATGCATGCAGGGATCAGTGTGTAAGCATAAAAAAGAGCAGATTTAGTGAAATCTAGTAAGTGTGATTAATGATCAGGCAGGGCTCAATTGCTGACCATAATGAAGGGTCACAAACCTCTTTTCAAGTTAACAGTAGAGTAGAACACAAATCAATCATCAACAAACATGCATTAAGTGACTACCACGTAGCAGGTACTTCCTAAGTATTGAGAAAAATATTAAAAAAGGAACAATTTCTCCTTTCATGTAAACTACATTATATAAAAAGAAACAAGACCAAAGAATGAAGATGCTCTCAATTGTAAACTTTGCTGGATTCATGTTTGATCATTGCTACCTCATCTATGGAGGGAGAATAGGATTTAAGGTACTACTTTAAAATTAAGGTTGGATATAGACTCAAAAGTAGAATATATTATTTCAACTTTTTCTGAGAGCAAACTTTTAAAAATTATATCTCTCCTTAAGACACATATACACACAATTAATAATGTCTCAAGACTATTACTCATAAAATGTTCCATTTCCCTAATTAGAAACTCTAACATTTTCCTCTGTGATCATAATCTATCATTTCACCTTTCCCTATGCTTCACCACTAGAAGCAGGTAGGTGACCAAGTAGATAGTCAAGAAGACCTGAGTTAAAATCTAGTCTCAGCTACTTATTAGCTGTATGATCATAAGCCACTTAATCTGTTTGTCTCAGTTTCCTCAACTGTAAAATGGAGTTCATAATAGCACCTACTTCAGCTTTCTGAGGATCAAATGAGATATTTGTAAAAGATTGAGCACAGAGCCTGACACATAGTAGGCACCATTCCCTTCCCTTCCTCTACCCACTTCTTACACCAGAACTCTCTAATCTCTCCATACCACAGCATCTCCTCAGGTCATTTAACCTATTTTTACTTCACTTTCATTACTCTCCAACTTTAATCCAGGTTTAGACATTTCAACTCTACTGTTCTCTGTGCTATACTACTTTACTTACTGATCTCATCAGTTCTCATTTAGTTAATTACCATTTCTGTGCTGATGATTCTCAAATCTACCCATCTTGCCCTAACCTCTCTGATGGCTTCCAGTCTCACAACTCCAAATACTTTTCACATATGTCAAACTGGATTTCCAGTAGGCATCTTAAAGTAAAAATGTCTCAAATTTCACTTACTTTCCCCCCTGCCTTAACCCTTCTCCCTTCCAACTTTCCTTATTATTGTCAACTACCATCTTCCTGCTCCCCCAAGCTCACAGCCTAGATGACATCCTCAACTCCTCACTATCTTTCATTCCCCCTATCCAATCTGTTGCCAAAGCTTTTGAATCTCTTGGCCCTTTGTCCTATTAAGTTACTCTTCTCTGAATATACCTTAGTCCTAATTATTCCAATCATCTGCCTCCCTACCATCTACCTACCTCTGTTTCTAAATGCAGCCAGAGGAAGTTTCATTACAGGCTGACTAGATGCATTACAAATTCATGCTATCCAATTTCAACTGGACCCTCATTGCAACAAGGCAGTCCTTTTCTTCCTCGAACCTTCCGAATCTCCTCCTTCCTTTCCCACCCCCCACCTCAGCTAAGGATCCTGTCTCTTATTTTACAGAGAAAATTTGATGAGTTCCCTCTTCTTGAGGCTGACTACAATTAAAAGTTTCCACTTCCATATTTCTCACTCACATCTTCACTCTGCAGTCTGGCTTCCTAACTCATCATTCAATAGAAACTATTTTCTCTGAAGTTAACAATTGATCTCTAATGGCCTTTTCTCAATCCCTATCCTTTTTGGACTTTTCTGCAACTTCTGACACTTGTCAGTCACCTACTTCTCCTTGATACCTTCAACTTTCTAGTTTTTTGTGACCCTGCTTTCTCCTGGTTTGACTCAACTGTCTAACAGTTCCTTCTCAGATTCCTTTGCTGGATCTTACTGCAGATCACACCAGCTACATAAGGGTGTCCATAAAGCTACTGTCTGGGTCCTCTTCTCTTTTCCCTCTATTGTATTTTCACTTGATGATCTTATTAGCTCCCATGAATTCAATTAATCTTTCTGTGATGACACTTCTCAGGTTTCTTCAGTCCAACTTCTCTGCTGATCTTTATTCTTGCATCTCCAACTGTGTATTAGACATCTCAAACTGAATATCCCACACACAGCTTAAACTCGTTATCTTTACCCTCAAGTCTTCCCCTCTTCTTAACTTTCCTATTACCATTATCCTACCAGTAACCCAGGCATACAACTTGGATGTCATCCTTGATTCCTTACTCTCTCGTAACCCCCTCCCCCCATATCCAATCTGTTGCTTCTGCTGTTTCTATCGTCTACTATAAACCCCCTTCTCTTCTGACACTGCCACCACCCTCCCGCAGGCCCTCATGACCTTCCTTATACCTGGACTAGTTAGCCTGGACTGCAATAGCTTGCTGTTTGGTCTTCATACCTTAAGTCTCTTCCCATTCTGATCCATATTTCACTCAGATGTCAAATTGATCTTCCTAAAGTACAAGCCTTATCATATGACTCTCCTACTCATTATACTCCAGCGGCTCCCTATCATCTCCTGAATCAAAATAAAATCCTCTGTTTAGTGTTCAAAACACTTTGTAATATGGTTCTCCCTTTTACCTTTCCAGCATTCTTATGTTTTACTCTCCTCCACATACTCTGTCTTTCAAAGATATTGATTTCATTGCATACAACACTCCATCTCCTGACTCCTAAAATTTTCACTGGCTATCAATCCATACTTGGAATTCTCTCCTGGCCTCCTTACCTCTATACTATTACCTCTGGTGATCTCAGGCTGATGATTCTCAAATCTACCTCCACTGCCTTTCAGACATCTCAAACTGGATGTCCAACAGACATCTTAAACTCATTATGTCCAAAACTAAACTCATTACCTTTCACCCTAAACCCTTCCCTCTCTAAACTTCACTATTACAACAAAGAGCAACACCATCCACCCAGTCCCCCAGGTTTGCAATGTAGGAATCTCTTCAACTCGTCTCCCATACCCGCTCTGTCATCAAGGTCTATTAATTTAACAGAATACGCTTCCTTCTCTCCTATGACCGTCCTGGGTGTAGGCCTTCATCATTTCACACTTGGATTACTACTGGCAGATCTGCCTGCTTCAAGTCCCTCCTCACTCCAATCCACCTTCCATTCTGCCATTAAAGTGATTTTCCTAAAGCACATGTCTGACCATGTCACCCTACTACTTAATAAATGTCAGCAGCTTCCTATTGCCTCCAGGATCAAATACAAAATCCTCTGGTGTTTGAAATCCTTCATAACCTCTCCTCCAACCCCTTTTCCAATCTTCTTACACACTTTCCTTCCCAACATGTATTTTTCGTTCCAATGCCATGGCCTCTTCGCTGTTCCATAAAGAAGACACTCCAGCTCTTGATGCTAGACATTCTCTCTGACTATCCCTTATGCCTGAAATGCTCTCCCTCCTCTTTATCTCTGCCTCCTGGTCTCCCCCTTGCTTCCTTCAAGGCCAATTAAAATCTCATCTTCTATAGGAAGCCTTTCTCAACCTCTCTTAATTCTAGTGCCTTCACTCCATTCATTATTTCCTATTTATCATGTGTATAACTCACTTTGTATATACTTGTTACATGTTGTCTCCCCAATTTGATCATAAGCTCCTTGAGGGCAGGGATTGTCTTTTACCTCATTTTTTTTATACCCAAAGCTCAGCATAGCGCCCGACACATATTAGGCACTTTGTGGTTGCTCAGTCATTTCAGTCATGTCCGGCCCTTTGTGACCCCCTTTTGGAGTTTTCTTGACAACAATACCAGAGCGGTTTGTCATTTCCTTCTCCAGTGGATTCATTTTGTCAGGCAATCACAGCTTAAGTGACTTGCTCAGGGTCACACAGCTAGTAAGTATCTGTGTCCAGATTTGAACTCAGGTCTTCCTGACTCTAGGCCCATTGCTCTATCTACTTGAGTCATCAGCTGCCTCTGTACTTTATTAAGTAGGCACTTAATAAACCTTTATTGATTGACCACCTTCCTCCAAGTCTCAGCTAAAGTCTCACCTTCTGCAAGAAGTCTTTCTCAGTCCTTCTTCATCTTAGTATCTTCCCTCTGAGACTATTCACAATTTGTCTTGTTCCTTGTTTAACTTCTATATAGTTGCTCGCATGTTATCTCCTCCATTGGACTATGGCCTTCTTGAGAGCAAGGATTGTTTTTTACTTTTTTATTCCAGGGCTTAGTACAGTGCCTAGAACGTGGCACGCCCTTATTAAATATCTGTTACTAATTTACTGATTGATTAGTACTTCTGATAAGTCATCTGACCTCACTGGGCCTCAGCTTCCTCACCTATAAATGAAAATAATAAAATCCATGGTCACTACATCACTGGACAGTAATGCTTACTCTCTGGGTGAAGTGGAAGTTTGTACTTAGCACCACCAATCTGTGAGGCTCAGATAAGACAAAGTACGTAGAACACCTTGTAAACCACAGAGTGTGACAGAAATGTCAACTGCTGCCATTATCATTATTGTTCAACTGATGTGATTACATTTTCATAATTGATATTATTGACTTATTTGCTAATTCAGCATATTTTAGCCTAATCTTAGGGCAGTCCTACTTATACATTTGTGAAGCTGATACTTTAAATGTAACATTGGTTCACTGAATTTTAGAGGAAAGAGAAGAATGTTTTTTTAAATGTGAAAATAATATTTGGATATATTAAATTTTCAGTAGTAAAATGAATTAAAGTGTAGATAGACTTGACAATATAATTACATGGAGAACCTCATGTGGATTTTGGCTGATCTGCTGTAGGCTACCCTGATTTTTTTAAAAATAATTTTTCTTAAGATCATAGGATAAGAAATGTAGAGAGGGAAGGAAACTTAGAGATTCTCTAGTACAACTCCATCATTCTCCAAATGAGGAAGCAGGGGCTCAGAAAGGTGAAGTGATTTGCCCAGGGTTAGCGTGGTGGTAAGTGGCAGAGTCGATTTCAACATGATGTCACTTTCAACACATCTGCACATGAAATAACATTCTGATGTCATATTTGACATGCTTTCTAACTGTACCATGCTGCCTCACCGAATGACACCTTTAATAGTTCAATTTAAAATAAGTAGAAAAACTAAAGTGTTAAGAAATTATACATAGTAAATGATTAAACAAGTATCCAAAAATATGTCCTTATTCGTAACTATTAGGTGATGAAATTTTGAAGCCAATGAGGCATAATTCCACCTAAACTTAATTGAAGGGATAATGGAAAAATATTATAACATTTACAGATCTGAAGTTCATTCTGTTAGTTTAAGAACATAAGAATCTATTACATATGAATTCCTTTATTTATAAACTTATCATTTTATTATATTTGAAAATTTGTTTATCAGAAAATTAGTGTGATGTAGTGATAAAGGCACTGAACTCAGTCTCATAAGACTTAAATTCTAATATTACTCTGTCAATAATAAGTTGTATGTATTCCCTTTGGGATAGTCATTTCTTTCTGGGACTCAGTTTATTCATTTGTAAAATGAGGGCTTGATGTAGATCATTTCCAAGGTTTCTGTCTAATATAAGATTCTATGATTGATTATTTCACTAATCGCATTTCCCTTTAAATGTTTTAAATTTGTGTTACAAATTTAGCTTCAAGCTGGCAAACATTAAGGGACAATAGAAATTGATGGTTCTGGATATGCTTTCTAGTGGGCCAGTATGATACAGAAGTATAGTTTGTAAGAAGTGTGGTAGCAGCAGGATGGATGGATGGCAAGATGGCTCAAGTAGATGAGTCGACAAGATAGAAAGGATGGTCATATGGTCTGCTCCAGGACTTTGGCCTCGCTAGATGTAACGTTAATAATAACAATAATGATAACCACTCCTTCAAAACCTACCCTCATTGTCCATGTAGTTCAGTGTTGAAGTGGGAATGGCAGAATAAGGGAGGCCAACGAGCACATTCATGGAACTGCACCTGTTCACTCTCCCCCTTCCAACTTGGAAAGCCCCTAATCTTTCATCTAACTAGAAATTTGATTACTTAATGCGGTATTATCTCCTTTCAATTAATTGGCCTTATTTGATTAATTGTTTTTAATGTATAAAAATCTGTCTCTCTCTGTATTTGGGGTCCAGGCCTAAGCTGAGGAGGTCTGGGACTGGCTTGTTGGGAAACTGTTATGTATTGCTTAATAAATTGATATGATAAGAAGATTGAACCTTTGTTTCCTCAGTCATTTTGTCTTTCACCTGCCACTATCTGTCTACTTATTAAATTATGTATCTGCAATGAGTCTCACAACACAGTCTATGAATCTTCCCCACTATATTGTTTCCTCTGAAAATTAATGCAAATTTCTTAAAGTTAAAATATGCAACTGAGCATCACAGAATTTTTTTAAAAGTCAGTTTTTACAAGAAAAAACCTATTATTATGGTGTTAAAATGGCTCAATAGATTCTCTTAGGGAATGTGTTATTTTCTATATCAAGCATGGATTCTATGAAACTTCAACTTTATCATTATATGAAGTGTGAGTTTTATGTAGAAACTAATTTTTTTGATGAGATGGACATTCAACAAAGGACTGGGGCACATATGCTGATATGCAGAGGTGGGCTAATATACCAAAGCACCCCACAGCTTATAAAGTAGTCAAGATGGAGTCCCCAAAAAGTATACATATTGATATACTTCCTTGATACATTAAGCCCTAAAAAAGACAAGGAGAACCAAAGTTAGTCAAAATACTTTTGAAACTTTATCAATGTACTGTCTAGTTGCCAAAGGGATCTATTATGACAAGGAATTTCCTCAGCAGCTTACATCTCTGGATACACTGACACAAGGAAGCACTATAAAATACACATAAAGGTCAAGTGACTTAAGAACTTTTAATAAGGTACTCTTTTGGATTCGTATTTTATCCTTGAGTGAGTCAAAAAAAAATCAATAAATGTGCTGAGAAAGTTAACTAGGAACATGTAAAAATATACTGGAAGAATTATGTTTAACAGTTCATATGAAGCTTCTAGATATATTAAAGTTAAGATTTCTAAATACAAATAAACTTACTTTTCATTTGCTCACAGTACTGGCCATGCTAATAGGGATATCCCATATAGCAAAATGCTATGAAATCAGGCAAAACTAGGTAATAGAGAAACATGTGCCAAAGTACACAATATTAGGATGCTGAAGTCTGATAGATAATGGTTAACTTTTATTATATCAGCAATAATTGCAAACATTGAACTGTAGGAAATGAAATTAGATAAGTAACTTATCTTTCTCTATATGCCTAGAATACTCTTCTATACACTTCGACTCTATCCTTCTCTCCACTCCTTCCCCACTCTGCTTAAAACCCTAACCATTCTTCAAGGTCCAGATCAAATCTCACCACCTCTATGAAGGTTTCTCTGATCCCTTCATCCAGAATTCATCTCCTTTTCCTATGAACTCTTACGATACCTTTTGTACCTCTTATATATTTATAGTCTTGTTTTGTATTGTAGTTATTTGTAAATATCCTTCTTATCTTCTCTACCATACTATAAGCCGTTTGGGAACAAGGACTGTCTTACTAATCTTACTATCTCTCTCTCTCATGACCTCCATTACAAAGCTTTCAATTTCTTTACCTACAAAAAACAATGATAATATGTACACTACTATCTACCTCACAAGCTTGTTGTGAGAAAAGCTCTTTCTAAACCTTGAAGTACCATGTAAATGTACTGTTGCTGTAACTGCTGATAAATAGTTGTTAAATGAATTTCAGTGCTATGGTATAAAAGGAAAGAAATTTATATATAATATTTTCAAGTGATTACTGAAAAACTTCACACATTCCAAGAAAGTACTCCCTTTTTCTTTTTGACCGTGAAAAATATTCAGCAACTAGGGAGACAATATAGTGGAAAGAACACTGAGTTAGTGGACACAATTTCAAGTTGTAGCCCTTCCAATAAGTAGCTCTTTAAGGTCAGACAAATCACTTTACTTCTCTCAGTTTAGCTATAAACTTTGAGAATTAGACTGAATGACCTTTAAAGTGCTTTCCAAGCAAGAAAAAAGAGCCTTGGACTTATCAGGAAACCTGGAATCAAATTCAAGCTTTAATATTTACTAGCTATATGACCTTGCATGAGTCTTATTGCCTCCATGAACCTGTTTCTTCTGTAAAATGGAGATAATAGCATTGCTACATTATCTATCTCCCACTGTTGTAAGGAATCTGCTTTTTAAAACCTACAGCATTATGCAAATGTGAGTTATTCTCACCAAATAAATTAATCTGAGGATAGATGAAAAAGATTAACAGAGAAATAAGGTCTTCTTAGGCCCCGGTAATTAAGTAAAGAAGGAAGACAGTCTCCTTAAAGACAATGCAGTGTCATTCTAGAAGTAAAAATAAAACTCCTAATTAAAATATTTTCTTAGGTAATTTTTAAGAATTACTTTTCCTAAGGACCCACATGTACAAAAATACTTATAGCAGCTCTTTCTGTGGTGGCAAAGAATTGGAAATTGAGGGGATGCCCACCAACTGGGGAATGGCTGAACAAGTTGTGGTATATGAATATAATGGAATACTATTGTGCTATAAGAAATAATGAGCAAGCAGACTTCAGAAAAACCTGGAAAGACTTGTATGGAATGATGCTGAGTGAAGTGAGCAGATTCAGGAGAACATTGTACAAAGTAACAACCCCACTGTGTGATGACTAACTTTGATAGACTTAGCTCTTCTTAGCAATGCAAGGATCTAAGAAGTCTCATGATGGAAAATGCTATCCACATCCAGAGAAAGAACTATGGAGTTGGACTATAAATTGAAGCATACTATTTGTTCTTTTTTTTCTCTTCAGTTTTGTTTTGTTTCTTCTTTCTTGTGGTTCCTCCTATTGCTTCTAATTCTTCTTTACAACATGACTAATGTGAAAATATGTTTAAAAGGAATGTATATGTAGATCCTATATCAGACTGCATGCTGTCTTGGGGAGGGAGGTGGGGAAGAAGGGGGAGAAAATTTAAAACTCAAAAGCTTATGTAAGTGAATGTTGAAAACTAAAAATAAAGTATTTAAAAAGAATGACTTTTCCTACAGCAACACAATGATCTAAGACTATTCCAAAAGACTCATAATGGAAAATACTATCCACATGCAGAGAAAGAACTATGGAGTCTGAATGCAGATTGAAGAATACTGTTTTCTTTCTTTTATATTTCTTTCTCATGGTTTTTTCCTTTGGTTCTGATTCTTCTTTTATAACATGACTAATGTGGAAATATGTTTAATATAACTGCATATATATATATATATATATGTATATATATAATATGTATATATATATAATGTGTGTGTGTGTGTGTGTATATATATATATATATATATGTGTGTGTGTGTATATACACACACACACACACACACCCCTACCTCCTATATCACATTGCACACTGTCTTGGGGAGGTGGGAGGGGAGGAAGGGGGAACAATTTAGCACTCAAAACCTTAGAAAAGCAAATGTTGAAAACTAAAAATAAATTTTAAAAAGAATTAATTTTCCTAGTAATTTCTAATTCAAAACTTCACACACACATACACACACACACACACACACACACACACACACACACACACACACACACACACACACACTCTGTTACTCTCATTACCATCAGCAGGGGTCGCAGTGTACCAGCCATTTACTTCAGGAAATAAAGCATTAATATATCTGTTAATAACACAGGTTTGTTACAGTTTGAATGACTCATGATTTATTCTTCACTAATCAGAATGGCATTTTTGTCTAAAAAATGACAAATACAGATTTTTTCAGGTAAGGCCTAAATAATAGGATAATCTTCATAAAATTGGGTAGCATTTCCAGCTAAAATAATGTCTCTTCTAAAAGCATGTTGAAAAGTTCTGCTGCCCAGAAAGGAATAAAAACTTGGAGAAATCAAGAAGAGGGACTTTGTTTCTGAGAATGGCCATTCAGAACCACAGAGCATCAAATTTTAAAGGTAAAACAGAAGCGATCATAGTCTAGCACACACCTAAACATGAATCTCCTCTGTACTATTATTCACAAGTAGTGGCACATCCAAACTTTGCTTAAAAACCTCCAGTGACGGGCGGTCCATTCGACTTCTGGACAGCGCTTATTATTGACAGCAAGTTGTTCTTTACATGACTTAAAATTTACATCTTTGCAACTTCTATGGATGATTCCTAGTTCTGCCCCCTGGGGTGGCATGAAACAAATATAATTCCACTTCCATGTGAGGATCACTAAAATTCTTGAAGACAGCAGGTGATCTCCATTCTCTCTCACCCTCCAGTGTTCTCTTCTTTAGGTTAAACCTTTCTCATCCCTTTACCTTACCTTCACTTAGCAGGCTCTTAAGAACTTTCACTGTTTTACCATTCAGTTGCCTTGTAGCCACTGATGAAAATTTTTACAAGTAGAAGATAAAAGTTAGTTAAAATACAGTGACTTACATGAGCTGACAAACTGGCATTATGAGTTAAAGTGGTTGACTTGTGCACAACTGGTAGAGAAACATTAGCATGTGTAGTCTTGAGAGCTATAATCAGCAGATATATGGCATCAAAAGGAAGCTAAAATCTTAATTCTAGTGTCTTCCCTCTTTTAATTATTCACTTTTTATTCTGTATACAGCTTGTTTGTACATATTTGCTTGTTGTCTCTCCCATTAGGTTGTGAGTTCCTTGAGGGTAGGGACTGTCTTTTGCTGCTTTCTGAATCCCCAGCATTAAGCAGGGTAATTTGCACACAGCAGGTTTTTAATAAATGTTTATTCTCTGATTGACTGAACTGAAAGCACTGACTTTCCCTAAAGAGTCAGAGCTTAAACTTTCCCTCCTAATTAACTCTGGGCCCAGTTTATCATCCGGCTATACATAGCACCTGCCCAAGGTCTAAATGTTGATGGACTACTAAACTCAATGGGTTGTCCATCCAACTAATGTCAAAATCTGGAAAATGTTTCTCATCCACTTTGATTTTCCAAGAATGCATGATTAAAGTCACATTCAGATAATTACGAATTTCACCAAGAAGGACTGTTAGTATATTAGGGCCCAATGCAATCAGTAAAATTAATATATTACCTGTGAATATGAGCTTTTGAAGAATCTTAGCATCAACTGGATTGTGCGCCCTTCTGTTTGAACTTCATGTCGGACATCCTCCCTAACACCAGCCAATACACCTTGCATAAACAACAATTTCTCCCCGCTTTATACCTCATTTGATGTTAATATTCAGTGGCTTTCTATTCCCTACACACTGATGTCAAACTCAAACAGAAATGGATCTCTGTCT
Organism: Phascolarctos cinereus; assembly: GCF_003287225.1. Taxonomy (NCBI): domain Eukaryota; kingdom Metazoa; phylum Chordata; class Mammalia; order Diprotodontia; family Phascolarctidae; genus Phascolarctos; species Phascolarctos cinereus. The sequence continues at coordinate 418,348,521 of NW_027555958.1, read as the reverse complement.
CAGCATACTGACTGGGAAAACTATAAATTAACATCACCTATGTTTTTGTATTTTTATTTATTTTATTAATTATTTCCCAATTATGTTTTAGTTTAGTTCAGTCACTTGAGGGAAATTTGTAGTGGCCTGAAGGATTCTGGTTTGACACCTATGCCCTATACCACTCAGCTTCTTACACAAAAGATATACAAAATAAACACAGGATAATTTTGGAAGTAAAGCATTTACAACTGGGTGGAACCAGGAAAAGCCTCCAGTAGGAGGTGGCATTTAAGCTAATGTTCAGGAAAGCAAACTGGATATTCAGGGGTAGGAGAATTGTCAGTGTAGGGCTTAGAAGTGAAGCTAAAAGAGCTAAGGAGTTTAGGAAGAGAACAAAGAAAGACAAGAGGACCCAAGACAGAGCCTAGAGGGTATCACTACTACTGCTGACAGCATAACAAAAGAAACTGAGAAAGAATTGTCAAACAGGTAGAAGAAGCAAGAGAGAACAGTGTCATGAATATCTAGAGAAAAAAGAATTCTGAAAAAAAGGGTAATTAGCAGTTTTAAATGCAGCAGAGGGGTCAAGAAGGGTGAGGAATAAGAAACACGCATCAGCTTTGTTAGGCAAGAGAGCACTGGTCACGTAGGAGCTGAGGCAATAAGTGTACGTAGATGGCTTTTTTTCCCTAGAAGTATGGCCGAGAAAGGAAGGAGAAATACAGGAGGCCAGTCTGAGGGGTACAGTAGTGCTAAGTGAGGGGGTTTTTTTTGTTTGTTTGTTTTTAAGGATTGCAGAGGCAGGGAGAGAGGAAAGTGAGTGGGCCTGCTAATAGAAGGGAATATGCCAATAGATAAAGAGGGAAATTTAAGATTAGGGAGAAAGGAAGGCAGACTGTGGAGTAATAGGCTGGAGGAGATAGGAGCGGACAAGTCAAGAGTAAGAAATGTGAGATATATAGAATAAAGATGAAGGTTCCAGCAAATAGCCTTTATTATCTCAGCAAGGCATGAGGTAAGGTTCTATTAGAGGAGATGAAAAAAGACTTGGAATAGATGGAGGGGTAAAGGTATGACCTTACTGCAGTGAAGTTGAGATTAGATAATATAGCTTTGTAGCAGACTTAGTTAGCAAGGGTGAAAAGCCTTTGAGTATGATCCCAGAATCGAACAAAGATTTTCCTGACTCCAGAGATTTGCCCTATAAAGAGAACAGCTACACTTAGGGGTAAGATATGGATGATGAACCAGCTAAGGAGATATAAGAGGATCAGTTGAACAGTCTGGATGAGAAGCAGAAGAAAGTAGTATAGATAGGGAAAATTGGAAGATTAAAGGGGCCTGGAGTGAGAAGATGACTGAGGTCGCAATCTGCTGGAGAAGACAGGAGAGAATATGATCAAGGACCCATCTCTATCTTTTTGCTAGTCATAAAAGAAGAAAGATAATGCTAAGAAATACATTTTTCAGATCATCTATCAACTTGAATTTAGCTAGAGGTACTCTTACAGGTATCGATCCAATTATCAACAAGGGGATGAATTACTATACACAACAAATCATAATAATCTTGATCACTTCACTATAAGTAAAACCAGAAGAAAGAAGGAATTTGCAGCCAAGTAGAAGAATGGCTCACAAGTATGTCTTGGTAAGGCAAAGAAAAGAATTGGTGGAACTGGTTTTATTGTATGCTCAAAGATCACAAAAAAACATAATTTCAAGGGACATTTGGTCATCTCCTACTGCAGTGCTCATGATCACATAAAGGCCACCAAGAAAGTAATAGCAGCTTAGGTACCAACAAAGGCTGCAGACAAGGAAGGTCTGGCTAAGTTTGGCCATAAATGCTCCAACAGAACTTTTTTGCCTTCAATCAATTCCTGAAAAGTAGCCAAGATAGCAGTGGAAACACTAAGACCAGTCAGTTCTGGTTTACTAATAGCAGGATAGAATAAGAAGAGCTTTTTTTTTTTTTAACTTGCCCAGAAGACTGATATCTCATGTCTTGGGAATTTAAACAAAATGATGAAGTTTCACTATAAAAGGCCAACTTGGGAGGAGGGAAAAAGCTGTTCTCTGTGCTCAGAATTCTTTCCTGTTCCCTATGCCACACCATAATGATAGAACTGCTTTTCAAACTGACACAAAGCATCAGACAAAAACAGGCTAAAAGTTGGACATTTTTTGTATTCTATTTTTGTTTCATGTCTTTTCATGAAAGTAATGTAAATGTCCGGGCAAAAAAGCCTAGTATTAGACACATACATAATGGAGAAATCAAGGTAATTAGGATGTAGCTCCCTATTCTTCCAGAAGGGATAGGATAGGATTAGAAGGAATGGGAGCTCTTGGAAAGGTTAAATAACATCTAGCATTTATTGGATGCTTATCCTGTACTAGGGAAGGGTTAAACAAAGTCCTTCAACTGAAAGCCTAATTTAAGAGACTAGTGTGTACAAATGATTAAAAATTGTTATTGGCTTTCCAAATTCTCAGTTTTAAGTCACTAAAATCCTTTCCTTCCTTTTCAAGATCTCCCAAGTTAGGGCTTTAAAACATAGTGACTAAAGTCACCAAGGACTGGGATACTTGATCTACACATTAGAAGGCACCCTAAGATTCATCCCTCAAAAGAATTTCTTAATGGGATCATCAAGGGGGCTTCTCCCAGCTCATTTGGAGTGTCCCTTTGGGAACATTATCTTCCATCTGATGATTCAAAGGAAGAATGTCAGAACTGAACAGAGGATGAGGAATGAAAGCTGTTGCCAGAACCTTTCCTTTCATTCTTCCAGACTTACTTGATACATACTTGAAATACTCAAAGTGAATGGGGAGGGTGGAATACTTTTTCACTTTTATTTTGGCTTGGGGAACTAATTATATCCATAAGAACTTTAAATTAAGATCCACAGGTGCTTGAAAATATAAACAATTTAAAAAATCAATTCATGACTAAAATGCAGCTATTTTGAATCTCAATTTTAATTATCACTATGGGATGAATAGATTCAACTTAGTCAAAAGAAAGGGGACAATGGAGAACTATTAAAGATTACAACAAGTTGTGCTATCTTTAACTTATGGTAGAAATTAATGATTTCAACAAATTAAAAAAGAGAAGGCTTACTAGTGACATAAACACTCCTTCGAAGAGTAACTTCCCTACAATAAAGTTAGCTGTGGCCATATTTTATTTGATTGTACAGGCAGTTTGGAAAAAAAGATGGTTTGTAGTCATTACTGGCACTAATATCAAGCATTAAAATTCTAAATCAGTACCACAAATGAAGAGGAAATTAAAACAATAATTAGGAACTATTTTACCCAACTGTATACCAATAAATTTGACAATCTTAGTGAAATGGATGAATATTTACAAAAACACAAATTACCCAGATTAACAGAAGAGGAAATAAAACACTTAAATAACCCTATTTCAGAAAAAGAAATTGAACAAGCCATCAATGAACTCCATAGAAAAAAAATCTCCAGGGCCAGATGGATTTACAAGAGAATTCTATTACACATTTAAAGAACAATTAATTCCAATACTATATAAACTATTTGGGAAAACAGGTGAAGAGGAAGTCCAACCAAATTCTTTTTATGATACAAATATGGTACTGATACCTAAACCAGGAAAAGTCAAAACAGAGAAATAAAATTATAGACCAATTTCCCTAATGAATATAGATGTAAAAGTTTTAAATAAAATATTAGCAAAAAGATTACAGCAACTTATCACAAGAATAATACACTATGATCAGGTAGAAGTTATATCAGGTATTCAGGGCTGGTTCAATATTAGGAAAACTATCATCATAATTGACCATATCAACAACAAAATTAACAGAAACCATATGATTATCTCAATAGATGCAGAAAAAGCTTTTTACTGGGGCAGCTAGGTGACATAGTGGATAGTGCACCAGCCCTGAACTCAGGAGGACCTGAGTTCAAATCCAGTCTCAGACTAAACACTAGACACTAGCTGTGTGACCCTGGGTAAGTCACTTAACCCTGATTGCCTAAAAAAAAAATTAGAAAGAAAAAAAAAGAAAAAGCTTTTTACAAAATACAATACCCATTCCTATTAAAAACACTAGATAGCATGGAAATAAATGGAGTCTTCCTTAAAATGACAAGTAGCGTCTACCTAAAACCATCAGCAAGCATTATATGTAATGGGGATAAGCTAGAAGCACTTCCAATAAGACTGAGGGTGAAACAATGTTGTCCATTATCACCAGCATTATTTAATATGGTACTAGAAATGGTAGCTTTAGCAATAAGGGAAGAAAAAGAAATTGAGGGAATTAGAATAGGCAAAGAAGAAACAAAGCGATCACTCTGAAGATGATATGATGATATACTTAGAGAATCCTAGAGAATCAAGGAAAAAACTACTTGAAATAACAAACACCTTTATCAAAGTTGCAGGATAAAATCCCCATAAATCAGGGGCATTTCTATATATTACTAACACAGCCCAACAGCAAGAGATAGAGAAATTTCATTTAAAGTTACTGTAAACATTATAAAATATTTGGGAGTCTACCTGCCAAAACAAACCCAGGAATTATATGAACATAATTACAAAACACTTTTCCCACAAATAAAGTCAGATCTAAATAACTGGAAAGGCATCAGTGGCTCATGGGTAGGCCGAGCTAATATAATAAAAATGACAATCCTACCTAAGCTAATTTACTTATTCAGTGCCATACCAATCAAATTACCAAAAAATTATTTTATATAGCTAGAAAAAATAATAACAAATTTCATGTGGAAGGATGAAAAGGTCCAGAATATCAAGGGAACTAATGAAAAGAAATGCTAGGGAAGGTGGCCTTGCCAGACCAGATCTTAAATTGTGTTATAAAGCAGCAATCATCAAAACTACTTGGTACTGGCTAAGAAGTAGGGAGGTGGATCAGTGAAATAGGTTAAGTATACAAGACACAGTAGTCAATGACTATGGTAATCCAATATTTGATAAACCCAAAGACTCCAGTTTCTAGGATAAGAACCCACTCTTTGAAAAAAAACTGCTGGGAAAACTAGAAAAGAGTATGACAGAAACTAGGCATAGATGCAAATCTCACACCATATACCAAAATAAAGCCAAAATGGGTTCATGATTTAGATATAAAGGCTGATACTATAAACAAATTGAGAGAGCAAGAAATAGTTTACTTGTCAGATTTACAAAGAATGGAAGAATTTATGACCAAACAAGAGATAGAGAACATTATGAAATGCAAAATGGATAATTTTGATTACATTAATTTGAAAAGTTTTTGCACAAAGCCAATAAAACCAAGATTAGGGGGTACACAGAAAACTGGGAAAGAATTTTACAACCAGGGTCTCTGATAAAGGCCTTATTTCTAAAATATATAGAGAACTAAGTCAAATTCATAAGAATATAAGTGATTCCCCAACTGATAAATGGTCAAAGGATATGAACAGTTAGTTTCCAGAGGAAGAAATTAAAGCTATCTATAGTCATATGAAAAAATGCTCTAAATCACTATTGATTAGAGATATGCAAATTAAAATGATCAGACAGGCTAATATGACAAAACAGGAAAATGATAAATGCTGGAGAAGATGTGGGAAAACTGGAACACTAAAGCATTGCTGGTAGAGTCATGAACTGATCCGATCATTCTCGAGAGCAATTTGGAACTATGCACAAACGGCTATAAAACTGTGGACACCCTTTGAGCCAGCAATACCACTTCTAGGTCTGCATCCCAAATAGATCATACAAATGGGAAAAGGACCTACATGTACAAAAATATTTATAACAGCTTTTTTTTTGTGTAATGGCAAAGAATTGGAAATTGAAGGGATGCCCATCAGTTGGGGAATGACTGAACAAGTTGTGGTATATGAATGTAATGGAATACTACTGTGCTATAAGAAATAATGAGGAGGAAGACTTCAAAAAAACCTGTAAAGATTTGAATAAACTGATGCTGAGTGAAGTGAGCAGAACCAGGAGAACACTGTACACAGTAACAGCCACAATGTGTGATGACTAACTTTGACAGATTTATCTCTTCTTAGCAATGCAAGGATCCAAGAGAATTCCAAAGGACTCATGCTGGAAAATGTTATCCACACCCAGAAAAAGAACTATGGAGTCTGAACACAGATTGAAGCATATTATTTGCTCTCTCTTTTTTTCTTTTTTTGTTTTTTCTTTCTCGTGGTTTCTCCCAATGGCTATAATTCTTCTTTACAACATGACTAATGTGAAAATAGGCTCAATGTGAATGTATATGTAGAGCCTACATCAAATTGCATGCTGTCTTTGGGTGGGGGAAGGAGAGAGATGAGGAAAAATTTGGAACTCAAAATCTTAGTGAATGCTGAAAACTAAAAATAAATAAATAATTTTTTTAAAAAAGAAAAAATTCTAAATTAGTGAAGAACTAGATTCAATCAAATTCAACAAACATTTAAGTGTCAACTAATTATAAAGCACTGTGCTAGATAGACATATTGTGCTGAAATGTTAAAGATCTAGAAAACAACACTCTTTACCCTCAAAGAGCTTATATTCTACTAGAAATTGTACAAGTTTAAGATAAATGAATAATTCAACAGAAATTTTGAGCTATAGCAAAGTTCAACTGCCCAGAATATAATTCATAAGAAGCCCAATTCTTGTGAAAGCTAACTTGTAATAATCAAAAACAAGCATCTTCTGTTTGGTTTTTCATCTGAAATAAAGAATCTCTAAGGTATCTCTTACTATTTAATCCAAGGCATTAACTCAAAATCAACTTAAATATAATGTCTTAAGTCACTAGTGACATTCCTGCGAGCACTATCATTTTCTTTGGGATCTATCTCAGTTTGAGGATTCATTAAGTATAGAAAAGCTACAGTAAATTTTATTTATTTACTATAAAAGGCATTCTTTTCGTGGAACATTTTCTAATTTATAGGAACTTTTTGACTGCAAGTGCTCAGTACCCATACTTACATTCCATATTTACCTGAATTGCAGGAAAAGTCTACAACAGCATTTTAAAACAGATCTAACAACAAAGAATCACTCACAAATGATACACTAAATGTTATAACACAGAATTTATATCCTGTCTTTCATCTCACAGCAAATTTTACAAATGAGAAAGCATATATACCCAACTTCATTCCCCAGGCAGTTTTTTCATTCCTTTACCTTGGATCAAAATATGGGGAAATGCAACTATTGGATTAAAAGTTGTATTTTGACCAGGGGATTCTGGAAGAGGTAAGTTTTTCTGCATTATTCTGTTATCTGTGTTATTCAGTTCTCAATAAAAGGCTACATCCAGAATGCTTTTTTCCAGCTAAAGTTTCAACACAAAGATAACTCTTTTCCATTAAAGATGTCTGAAGTGTGAGTAGATTATTACTTGTTTTAAAAGAACATACCTAAAAGTGCAGTAAGTTTGGGAAGTAGTCCAACTTGTACCATCTTGTTTCTCAGTCCTGTATCAAAGGACAGATTTAACAAAAGTCTTAGGGTGATATTTAAGAGATCTTCATGTTCACAAGGTACCATTTTCACCAATTTTTCGACTATGTCCATTTCCACCTATAAAAAATAGGATAAGGAAAATTGAAATTCAATTTAAAGCAATGGATAAAACCAATTTTTCTTTGTAATAATCTGTATACTTTCTATATAAATATTTAATGCATTATATGTATGTACTTCAGATCAAAAGATCTTCCTTAAAACAAAAGACTCTTCTTTTTCAACATTGACATTTTCCTAGTGATGCAATAGAGCTGAGAATCATATAACACATAGAAACTCAGGGTTGGAAGAGGAAATTCTGCAAAATACTTTGGTCATCCATCATTTGCTTAATGAAATCCAGCAAGAGAGAAGCCACTATTCCCAAGAGGCAGTGAATTTCATTTTGGGATAGCTGTAATTGGCTAAAAAATTATTTTTAAAGTTCTCCTTACACAAAGCCTAAATTTAACTCTTTACAGCTTCCACCCACTGCTCCCAGTTCTGACATATGTGGTCAAGCTTATGTGACAAATGCAATCCCCTATCCACAACACAGCCATTCATCCACTTGAAGACAGTGATAGTATTCAGGAACATTTCCCCTTCTCACCAAGCCTTCTCTGCTAAACACCCCAGCTTCTTCAGCCTGGACACTACAAATTCCTCTTCATCCAGCCCAAGATTATACTAGGTTTCTTGGTTGTCATAGGATGCTGTTGACTCACACTGTGCTTCCAAATCATTTCAGGATCATTTTAATTTTATTTTATTTTATTTTTTTGTTTTGTTTTGGCTAGGCAATGGGATTAAGTGACTTGCCCAGGGTCACACAGCTAGTAAGTGCTATGTGTCTGAGGCCGGATTTGAACTCAGGTCCTCCTGAATCCAGGGCTGGTAATCCACTGTGCCACCTAGCTGCCCCTTCAGGATCATTTTTAAAAGAAACACCTGCTAGATAGCAGTTACTGATACCCCAACACCATAGTTTCCAAAGAATCACAAATTATAGGTTGCCCAAGGGACACTGGGAACTATATGAAAGATGGGTTCAAATGTACTGTAGCATATCACCAATGACAATAATTTGTGTGCAAAATGTGGTATAAAATAAATCTCCAAGGTCATTTATGACTAGAAAAGGAGTTAGGTTAATCATGTAGCAACAGCAAGGTATAACAGATGGGCAGTTAAGTATAAATTAACTGTTAAAGTACTGCTCTCCTGAAATTATCCAGGACTTTGGGTAACTCCCCTATGTATGATTAATGAAAGGACTCAGATAAGAATCACAGAGAATGAAAAGGTTATATCTATATAGCGGGAATATGCACATCATGAAACCATCGAAGTATCTAAGTTATGTACTTATATACTTCTTTCCTACCACATTTTTCTCCCATCAAAATTTTGAGAACCTTTTTCATAACTGATCATTGATCTCAAAATTCATTCATAATTTTTGTAATTCATGATTTAAAAATAATTTTCGTATGCTATCTGTCAATGTTGTCTGAAAGCTTAATAAGCATACTTGAAGATATCTAAATGAACTTACTTTCTGAAAGAGGAAGATTGTTTCAGGACTACTGACATCTTTTCAAATGCTCTTACTAAGCAATAAGAAGTTTTAATTGGAGTGAATATTAAGCTCTTGGTTTGGGGACAAGTTTGGACATTATAATTCATAGGATTTAGTTTTGATTATTTTGGTGTTGTTCTTTCCATTTATTTGTGGTAGTCATTGTGTATGATGTATTACTGATTCTGCTTACTTCATTTTGCCTACGCTTATAAAAAATCTTCCCAGGTTCCTATTTATACATTATTTTCATAATTTTTCACAGCAGAGAAATATTCCATTACAGTTATGTATAACTATTTGTTTAGATATTCCCCAATTGATGATGGGCAACTACTTTGTTTCCAGTTCTTTGTTACTATAAAAGTGCTGTTACATACAACGTGATGTATATAGGACATTTCTTCTTAGCACTGATCTCCTTGGGATACATGCCTAGCAGTAGGTTCTACAGGCCAAGGTATGGGCATTTTATTTACTATCTTAGCACAATTACAAGACGCTTTAGAAAAATGCAAAGTTCCACTCATGGTGCATTAGTGTTCCTGGTCTTTCCACAACCCATTCAAAGCTGATTATTTCCCTCATTTGGCATCTTTGCCCATTTACTAAGTGTTGAGTGAAAGCTCAGAACTGAATGGATTGGCATTTCTTGTGTATTAGTAATCTGAAGGAATTTTTCACACACTTAATCATTTGTAATTCTTTTTCCTTTGGCCACTTAAACATTGAGGAATGGTTTTTGGTCTCATATTTGTGTTAGTTCTCTATATATTTTAGATATCACACCATTATCAAACATATCTTATATGAAGATTTCCCCTCCCCCTAATTAACTATTTCTCTTTATAGCCTCGATCCATTAATTTCGTGTGCAAAATCTTCTCAATTTTATCTAATGGAAATCATTTATTGTATCTTTTGTGATTGCATATCTCTTATTTGGTTAACAATTCTCCCTCTAGGAATCAATGGGAAAAATGTGAAGGAAGGCAGCCTAGCAGTACTGGATTTCAAATTATATTACACAATGCTAATCATAAAAAAATTGATGGTGGCTAAGAAATAGAGGGGTAGACCAGTCAAACAGATTAGATACACAATACAGTAGTAAATGTCCATAGTAATTCAGTATTTGATAAGCCCAAAGATAAAACCTTTTGGAGTAAGAACTCACAATTTGACAAAAAATGCTGGGAAAACTAGAAAGTAGTTTGGAAGAAATGAGGCAAAGACCAATATTTCACATCATATATCAAGATAAGGTCAAAATGGATAAATGATTTACACATAAAGGGTTATATTATAAGTAGATTAGTGGAGTATGGAAAAATTTTACCTGTCAGAGCTATGGATAAGGTAAGAGTTTATGACCAAAGAAGACATAGAGGGGATCATGGAAAGTAAAATGGGTAATTTTTATTACATGAAATTAAAAGGCTTTTGTGCAAACAAAACTAATGAACTCAAAATTAGAAGGAAAACAGGAAACTGGGAAAAATTTTACAGCAAATTTCTCTGATAAAGTCCCCATTTCTTAACTATATTGGGAACTGAGCCAAATGTATAAAAATAAGAGCTATTCCCCAAATGGTAAATGGTCAAAGGATATGAACAAGCAGTTTTCAGAAGGAGAAATCAAAGCTATTAACAGTCACATTTAAAAAATGTTCTAAATGACTACTGATTAAAAGAAATGCAAATTAAAACAACTCTGAGATACCATCTCACACTTATCAGATTGGCTAACAATGAGGGAAAAGGCAAACGACAAAAGCTGGAGGAGATGTGGAAAAATTGGGACACTAATGCATTGTTGGTGGAGTTGTAAACCAGTTAAATCATTCTGGAGAACAATTAGGAACTATGCCCAAAGGGCTATAAGACTATGAATACCCTTTGACCCAACAATACCATTACTAGATCTGTATCCCAAAAAGACTGAAGAAAAGGGAAAAGGACCTATATGTACTAAAATATTTATAGCAGCTTTTTTTTTTTTAAGAATTAGAAATTGAGGGGATTCCCATTAATTGGGGAATGGCTGAACAAGCTGTGGTATATGACTGTAATGAAACACTTGCACTATAAGAAATGACGGGCAGGACAGTTTCAGAAAAACCTGGGAAGACTTATATGAATGCTGATGTACTGCATCACCTAGCTGCCCCATCAATAATTTTTTTAAAGCATGGTATTTTACATGAGTGAATTAATGAGCTATCTAGGTACAAAATCAAGTCACATTCTTTTATTTTACATATGAGGAGATTGAAGCCCAGAGAATTAAATGTCTTGCTTAAGTATTACATAGCTATTAGATATGGGGGATGGAGATTTGACCCAGGTCTTCCTGGCTCAAGCCCACTACTAAATCAAGTTGACTTTCATTTCAAAGAAACCAAGCCTCTATCTTTTCACATCAATTTCCCCCCACATTATGTTATGGAGCTGTGAATCATGGAACATCAAAATTTCAAAAGAAATAAAATTGCAGATCACTCAAAGGGCAATAGAAAGAGTTTAACTGTGGGTATAAATGGGCTGCAGTATATTACCAATGAGGAACTGCATGCAGAGATTATCAAAGCAATTTCTGGCCAAAAAAGTAGGCGTTTGCCTTGGTACCCACATAATGTTAAGAGGTTCAGAGAAAAGCCCCATAGTACAATGGGTAGAATATCTACAGGATATTTATGAGAGGACATGGACAAGAATCCAAAAGGATGAGAAAACATGGATGAGTTGTGCAATCTGTACCACTGGAAAGAGCACCTACACCTACACGATCATAGTTCCATTGAGGCTTAAGTACTGAAGTAAATAAAGTTCTTCAGTGACACTTAAATGAGTGGCAATTTTTTATTCATCAAATTTAATATAGTTCCCTTCATTAAAATTTTCAGAAGCAAATAATCTCCTCAGTTCTGGTCTGCTTTCTAAAAATGTTTCAAACTCTTTTTTACTACTGAACTTTTATCATGAATGCTTAAGCTCAGATTTACAGGATAGGTCACTCTGGGCTGCCTCCTGAGCTCCACTGCTCTTCCAAACACATTATCCCATTCCCTCCTCCTAGTAGGTGTCAAATAGTCTTACATTATGTGACTATCCTCTATATCTGAAGGTCTTTCTCCTGATGGCTTGCAAAACTTGTTTCCAAATTGAAATGTAAAATTTAAGCACTACGTGTCTTGGAGTTTTCAGCGCTGGGTTTTTGTTGTTGTTGTTTTTCCCAGAAATGATCTTTCCATTGGAATTTCATTTTCTATGTTCAGAAGTTCTGGATAGTTCTTTTCTATTATTTCCTTCATTATGGTGTTAAGGTTCTGAGTCCTGTTATGTTCTATGAGGAAACCAACAATCCTTAGACTGTCTCTATGCACCCTATCTTCAAGATCAGTATGTTTTGCTTTCATAGAGAGCGTATTTTCTTTCTTTTTTCTTCTGGTGAGGCAACTGGGGTTAAGTGACTTGCCCAGAGTCACACAGCTAGTGTTATGTGTCTGAGGCCGCATTTGAACTCAAGTCCTCCTCACTCCAGGGCCTGTGCTCTATCCACTGTACCACTTAGCTGCCCCCAGAGCACATTTTCCTTTAATATTTTTTTTTCTCTTCTTCTAGGTTGTCTTTGACTTCCATGTACTGTATTTCCAGTATTTTGTTCTTTTGTTTCTTTACCGAGGCTTGCCACAGCAAATTCCAGTTTTTCTATTCGGCTCCTTAATGTTGCTGTGCAGGACATAAATTCTGCTCTCATAATCCTCTTTTCTCTTTTAAGCCACTCAAGAACAATGTGTTGTGCTTCCATGTTCTTATCCAATTCCACAGGGTCCTCTGTCTCATCAAGCGTTTCATCTTTTTATTTTGCAGTATTTATTCACAGATGCCTGAACTGATTAACTAGATCTGGAGGCGTTTTTCCTGTTGATTTATGTACTTATGTTCAAGGTCTTTGATTTGTCTTCTTGAAATCTTTGGTACTTTTAAGTATTTCTTTTCCCCTTATTCTTCTCATCACTCAATTCTGGACTCCCTCTCCTCTGATTGTGGTTTCCTTGGGGGCTGGCTCCCAAAGTGTCTCAGCCTCCCACATTGAGAAATTCATGGTTCACCAGCCTAGGTCTTCGCCCCAACTGACTTTTGGATGGTCAGAACTGGCCCCAACTTCTGGATGCTATGCTCTTTTCCTCAGGCTTGGTGGAGTGCTGTACTCCTTCCCGCTCCCCACCCTCCAAGCATAGTGTCCTGTCCTACTCCTATTCCCAAAAGCTCTGGACCAGCACTTGCAATTCCGAGCCTGTTTCCCTGGCACTGCCAGTTCAGAGTTTGCAGCACTGGTGCTTCTGGGTTGTAGCCCCTGGCAGGCTTTTGCTCCTGAAGGGTTGTAGCCAAGCTGGTTGTTGAGTCCTAATCAAACTTCCATAGCCTAGAACTGGGGTTTCTATATCAATGGGAAGAAGAACGGGGGGAATGGAGTGTAGAGGTAGTTTTTTTTACATAAGCCTGTGTTATAACCTTGGGTATGCAAGTATAGCCTTGCTGCTGGTAGTGTAGGAGGCAGGGGAGGGGTGCTCAGCGAGCGCTGGGTCAGTGTGTGTCAGTTCTTGAGTTTTGGGAATTTTTAAAACTTCTTTTTGGATTCTTGGTTGTGCTAGACCTTGAAGACAGCTGAAGTCACTTTATCTTTGGTGAAAAATTTCAGTTTTGGAGAGGTATGAGAAGTCAGGGAGATTAGAGAAAACGTACAGTCTGCCATCTTATTGCTCACTCAATTTGGAAACTCCCTTCATTAAAAACTGAAGGATCAAATTGGAATTACACTAAGAAAGTGACTAAATCGTTCCCTTGTTCTATCTCTGCTTATACTTTGCCAAACCATAAATCTGAATTACTTCCACCATTTGCCTCCTTCACTCTGAAACGCGTTACTGATTGGAGCTGAAATAAACTACAAAACTGTGTGAATGAGTCTGCTACAAATTTCTTATATAATCTCAACTGGGCCTTCACTACAGAAAGGCAGTCCTTCTATTCCCTAATTTATTATTTATCCCTTCTAATTTCTCAAGTCTCTCACCTTATTTCTCCCCCACCATCTCAAGCGAGGACATAACTTCATGCATCACTGAAAAAAAATCTATTCACTACACTACTTCCTTATCTTGCCTTTACCTTACTTCATAACCCCTTGATATCTATCATTTTCTACTATGCTCTCCTTTATGTCAGTCTCCGATGAAGAGATGATACTACTCATTGCCATGGCAAACTCCTTTACATGTACCCTTGATCTTATCTCCTTCCCTATTCTCCATCGGACTGTCCCCACTCATTCCCTCACTCTATCTTCAAAGTTTCCCTATCTACTGGTTCTTTCCTTGTTGCCTGTAAACACACTCAGGTCTTTCCATGAAAAGCCCTCACTAGTTTCTACTGTCCTCAGTAGCTATCATCCGTTTCACTTCTACTTTCATTCTTTTCTAAGCCTTCTGGAATCTGCCTTCTGACCTCATCATTCACTGAAATCACCCTCAATAAAATCATCAGTGATCTCTAAATTGCCAAGTCTAATAAATAGCCTTTGCTCAATTCTTATGTTTCTTGACTTGTTGGTAGCATTTAACACTCTTGACCATCTCCTCTGGATGCCCTCTCCTCTCAGTTTTTGTGACTCTGCTCTCTCTTGGTTTTTCTCCTACCTGTCTGACTACTCCTTATCAGTCTCCTTTGCTAGACAGTTCCTTCTTTACCTATAATCCTCTCACTTGGTGATTTCAGCATGGGTCCAATTCTCACCTCCCTATATGTAGATGACTTTCACATCTACGTAGCTAGTTCTAGTCTTTCCTTCTCCTCAGTACCAGTCACACATCAAAAACCACCCACTGGACATCTCAAACTAGATGTCCTGTGGGCATCTCAAATTCAACATATTTTTGCCTTTCTTTATATCTCCATCATTTAAGCTATGTGCCTGGCACATAGAAGGTGCTTAATAAATGGATGATGAATGACTGACTAAAGAGATACCTAAGTTAGAACCTCACCTCTGACATTTAGTTAGTTCTGTGAACCATGTGCAAGTCATTTAAGCCTCAATTTTCTCATCTGTAAACTGGGAGCAGTAATACTTGTACTAGTTTCACAGAGATGTTATGAAGATGAGTTAATTTAGTTAATATACCATTTTGTAAACCTTGACCAGTATATAAAGATCAAGTATTATTATTACATTACCACTCACCCCAAAACATACACAGAGACTTCTCCAAAGAGGGCTACCTTATAAATGGAATATGGTAGAGTGGAAAGAGCACAGAATTCATAGTCAGAGTAAGTAGGCTCCAATCCTGGCTCTGCTACTTACTGAGTGACTTTGATCAAGGTACACCCCTCTCTGGGATTGAGGTTTTCCTCTGTAAAATGAGGAGATTGGACTAAGATGACCTCTAAGGTTCCTTGATGCTCCAAACCTCTGATTCTATATCCTTCAATAACTTTAGCATTAGGTCTACCTTTTTTTCTCTCTTCTACATATACCTGCTAGGAGTAGGGAGCTGTGAGGGACCCAACCCTCTTGCCAACCAGCTTTTAAAACTCTGCAGTATTTTAAGGTATTCTTAAAAAGCAAGAAATAAAAAAGAACCATATATTTTAAAATATAAATAACAACTTAAGGATAACATCAAAAACTTTTATGGTGCCACCATAGGAATAAAGGCTTAAGATTTAGTTCTTTCTATTAGGACTGGCTTTAACAAGGAAATGTTAATTGACTGTTTCTACTCAGCATGTATTTATTGCGCTTTAGCGTGGAGTCCCTGTTCATTAACTTTCTTTGCTTTTCAGTCTACAAAATCCAAGTAAATTCAGAAGCATGTGCCCAATAACCAAGTTATTAAATCATGAAAAATAATTTCAGAAATTGAAAGGAGTAAGTTCAATTCTTTTAATATTTCAAACTTGCATAGTAACATGAGGCAACTACCTTCAGAGCACTATACTTTATATCTAATTCTGACTGTCAATTCATAAACAGTCAACTCCTGATTAAAGGATTTTTAAGTGGGAATGGACCTCTTGGATTATCTATTCTAACTCCCTCATTTTACAGGAAAACTGGCACCCTAAGAGGTGATAAGTGACTTGGCTAAGGACCAGTGTTATAAGTTGCAGAGCTATGAATTAACCTGAGGCTACTCCTGCTAATCTTACTGATCCTCTTGCTACTTTCAGGGCTGAAAGCATCTACCCTGAAGATGAAGCTTTTCAAAATGTGGGATACTAACTACTGACTGAGTACCAAGAGCAGGAAGGGGCCTCAGAGATTATTTAGTCTAACCTCCTAGCCTAAATAGGAACCTCTTCTACATTATGGATATATAATCAGATAGCTGTTGTTTAAATAATTCCAATCAGGGGAGGTGACTACTTCAGAAAACAATTAATTCCACTTTGCTGGTCTATTTAGGTTTTATCCGAAAGGTCCATTCTTTGGCACAGTGATGAAGTCCTTTTAAACCTGAAGAACAAGTCATCACTTGTTCTATAGAAAGTTCAAGAAAGAGTAATGTAGGTTTGAGTGGACACCACATGGCAACATAACATTCTATTATGTCCTGCCTATCAGTCAACCAACACTGATTACGTGCTTACCACATGACAAGCTTTAGGCTAGCAGTGGACACACAAACAAAGGCCAAAAAAGGTGGGTGTACTATATAAAATCAAGAAAAAACTGGACACCTTTCTCCCTATCCTTAGGCAGCACTTTATAACACAGTTTCTTTACTTTATTTGAAGTCAGCTTCCAGAATAGGTGACCCATTGGATGTACCGGAAGAACCGAGATCAAATTTGATCTCAGATACTTACTAGTTAGGTGACTGTGAGTATGTCACTTAACCCTCTTTGCCTCAGTTTCCTCATCTGTAAAATGAGCTGGAGAAGGAAATGACAAACTACTCCTGTATCTTTGCCAAGAAAACTCCAAATAGGGTTCATGTAAAGTTGGATATGGCTGAAACTGACAAAATATTTTGCTGGAAATAACTCTACTACAACAACAACAACCACCCAGAATATTGGGGAGAGTCAAATGCCAATATCCCCAAACCTTCCATTGTCTCTGCTCCTCACTGTGAATGCAAATAAACAATAAACAGATGTAATATATGTGTGAAGTTTTTAAAAGAAACATTCATATATCTTCCTTGAATCTTCTACTTTTTGGCTCAGAGGGATGCTTTGCTAGTCATATAAACTTCAAGATAGAAATCTAAAACAAGCAGGCATTCACTAGAATAATTATGTAAACCGTCACAAGATCAAAAGTTTAAAACATTCAAAACTTAAGTCCTGGATCACTTCCTGACTTGCTGTGAATCTTTAAACTGATTATTCAACTTCTCTCTTTGGTTGGATTATCTAAAAAGGAAGGAAGAATATAATAACTCCCCCTCTATTATATAGATATAGATATAGATACACACACACATATGTAAATTTATGTCTGTATATGTTGTATTCCTGGAAGAAAGTAAGCTCTTTGAGGGCAAAGATTCTTTCACTTCTGTGTCTGTAACCCCAGTGCTCAGTACAACATGTAGGACATAGTAAATACTTAGTAACTTTTTTATTCATAACCAGTGTAAAGCAAATCTAATTCCCCAAATATTTTCAACCTAACAATTTCAAGGTCTATCTTCATAAAACTATATACAAAAATAAATGTTAATAACAGAAATAACCAACTAATCTACAGGAGCAGAAAGGAAGATAAGGGCCTGGGTAATTTGCCCTCTTCAAGACTTAAGAGCTTGCTATATTGTATTACAAGCAATGGATTACAAAATTTCCATTCCCCTCAGCCAAGAAACAAAGAAATAAGAATGATATATCTAGAATTTCACTGGTGCCCAAAACAAGCAGTTTCACTAGTAACATTCAATTAAACCTACTGCACTTAAGCCACAACAAATAAATATATATATTCTAAGTTATGGAGATAGTATGCCATAGCGGATAGAAAATCCAATTGTGAGTCACAAAGACTTACTTACATTCAAGTTCTCCCTCTGAAACATACTGGAGCAAATCACTTAATCTTTCAATACTCCAGGCAATTCTCTAAGATTATAAATTATAGAGAAGCTGCTGATCTGTATTGCTGAAGGGAGTTTAATTTTTTCTGGAGTTCCCTACACCAATGGGAAAAAAAATCTAGGTCCATATTGTGATGCTTCATATTTTATTTCAAATGGAGAAAAATTATGTTTAAAATTATCTAAGGTTTGAATAACAATGTTATTGTATTTTAAGGTTTGAATAGCAGCATCACTATCTGAGGTCAATGGTTGCTCATCTAGCCAAAAGATACTGTGTGGCAAGTCTTCAGAGAACATTTTTTCTCTTACTTTAAAAAAAAAAAGCAGCCTGGATTTTCACTGATGCTTGTCTTAAATCTTCTGAGGTTATTTACTCCCTTGTTGACTTTCCTATTCCTATTTTATCCAAAGACTGAAAATTCATTTGAAACCTTTAGGCTAGTGGTGTGGAACTCAAATAGAAATGGTGGCAACTAAACCATAATAAGGATCCCTGAGGGCCACATGTTAACTTAAGTTTTAAAATGTAATATTATATATGTTTAATTGTATTTCTATTTTGTCAAATATTTCCCAATTACATTTTAATCTGGTTCAGGCAGCCCTTAGGAGTACTAGGCTCCTAAGCCGTGAGTTAGATACCTGTGCTTTAGGCTATCTTTACCACATATGAAAAGACTATAAATACCCTATATTTTCCATAACCTATTTGACGCAAAGAGGAAGGGTATTAGTTAAATATTATAGTAAAGGAAAAAACTATATTCAATTAATGATGTAGTCTGACATATTAGCTACTCACTATTTTTGCATAGTTACTAGAGACCACATCTGATACTAATTATTTTAAGTTACATTTTTCTTTTGAAAAATCTGCAATGCATACCAGTGGCTGTATGAGAGATTTATAAACAAATAACCTGGCAGGTTTATTTATTAATTGTCCTCTCACTACACTAAATGGAATGTGAATGTGTGCCAGGAAATCAATCACAAGGTTAAATGATAGATTCTTATTTATTTAATTCATCTCTCTAGTTCATGCCTTTCCAGTTGATAAAGGCACAGTGCCAACCAGTAAACGAAATAACTGTTCAAAAATGGATGCCAAATATCTTGTTTCTGTGAAATGGAACAGAAATTAGGAGTGCAGATTAGTGTCCATCTTGAATTTTACACGAAAAATCCTGTTATCATGAAACATCTAACCTACCAATAAGTTTATTTCAGCCTTCAAATCATTTTCCCCAATGTCACTTGAAAGTCCACATTTTATTGGTATTCATTTGCCACTGATGCATAGAAAATCATCCAGACATAAAAATTATATTCTAGGCAAAAATTTTCAAAATGCATAAAGATTCCTCAAACCAATAATTTAGAGATAGGGCAATACGGTGATCTGAGGGCAAGTCACTTAACTTCTGTTTGCCTCAGTTTCCTCAACTGTGAATGGAAATAACAGTACCTATACCTCAAAGGGTTATTGTTAGGATCAAATGAGATAATATTTATAAAAAGTGCTTGGCACAGTGGCTGGCATACAGTAGGAAATATACAAATGCTTATTCCATTCCACCTCCTTCTGATTCTGCCATGTACCTTGGGCAAGCCACTTATCACTCTGGGCTTCAATTTTCTCATCTGTAAAATTAAAATGTATGGCAAGAACATGCCTAAGGCCTTAATTTCTAGCTCTAAAAATTATACCTACAAAACACCTTTGCGTAAATTTCATTCCTTCTCTAAATCCCTCGGAGGTTTTTTTTTAAAACAACTACCAAATCTTTCTTAAACTTTTTTCTAATTACATTTTTTAAGGAAAAAAGCATTTTTATCAACCAAGTACACTGAAATGAATCACAGGATCAAGGATCAAAAGCTGGAAGGAACCTTAGAACCACATCTAGTTCAATGATCTCACTTTAAAAATGAAGAAAATGAGGTCCAGGAAGTTTATTATTGTCCATAGTCACATATGTTGTAAGGTGGAATTTGAATCCATCTTTTGACTCCAGAGTCAGTGTTTTTTGCATAGCACTAAATCTAGTCTCTAAAATTCTATAAATCATACATATCAGCTGCATACATGTTGATGATGACGTAGTCTGAAATCACTCTGCTCAGTTACCATCAAGGTAGATGATTTAACTAGGCACATACAATCAGCTCAAAGGGTAACTAATCACTCTTATCATACTGTCTTTCTAAGAAAGATCAACAAAGACAAGAAGCATGTTTTTTTTATTAGCTTCTATAACCTGGTTTCCAGCATACTGTTCATGTACACATTAAGAGCTCAGTAACTATATTATGATGATAGATGACAGTTGAGACCAAAGTGCTGTGGTTATGTGCCAAACTTCATGAATATAAACAAATATTTACTGTGTATTCAACAGAATACATAGCAATGCACAAGGCTCTCCGAAATTTAAAAAGTTTAGATACAATCCAAAGACTAAAAGAATCTTCAATCTATCATTAAATAAAGGAAATAAAAAACTGGTGCCTGCACATATGCTTAACAAAAACAAAAAAGATTATATAGAAAAAGTAGTGGTGACCTTGGTTACTTAAAAGTAGAGCCATTAGAAATCTTTACACCACTGACCTCTAATATGTAGTTACAAAAACATTTCTTAAAACCATTTATACTGAATCATACAAAAACTTTATTTTTGATGAAAAAAGGCATGTGTGTTCCTTCATGTAAAAAGTCACATTAACAAGCCTTTATTAAGTGTCTTTTATGTGCCAGGTACTTAGTAAAAGATTAGATGATGGCTTTTGCAGGATGAGGTCACCAATCAAAATCTACTCTAATGCAAATAACTGTTAGCTTAAAAAGAGGTTCCATTTGTGTGGCAGGTAGGAAAGGTGTTAACTGTTAGCTTAAAGATTTGAAAAGTTTACAAAGATAATATATTTCATTTTCTTAAAGGCCATTTTTTGGAATTCAGAAGCAAAAGTGGAAAACTCAGTACTATTCTAAGGTTAAGTTCAGGACCTGCTTGATCTCATGACAAATTCATGCCAATGTTATGAATAATCCTATGGAGCTAACTCTTCACTTGATCCCACTGTTCCCACAATTAGATAAAAGCACAGTAGTAGGATGATAGTGAGGAAAGAAAAAGGGTGTTGTAGAGATCATCTTATTAATGCTTTGAAAGACAGTCATAGAGAGTCAAGGGAAATCTTCCTCAGACCATGTTTCTGATAATATAGCTGTGGCAGAAGTGATGGAAGGCAAAAAAGAGAGTATTATAGCATCTTATTTCCCTTAGCCATATAATTCAACCATTTTGACACACACATTTAATAAATTTAAATTTAAAATCAGAATAAATTGATGTTAGAAAATAAAAAAGGAAATCTAAATTGTGATTGAGGGGGCACCAAATACCTTAATTTTCATTTTATCATTATAATCTCCAGAGCCTAAGGTACGTGATGCCTTGCATGTTGTAGTCACTTAAAATACTTTTTAAGCAATTATTACTTTAAAAAATGTCTAAATAGCATTAATAAATGCATTGCAAAAAAAAGCAACTTGGAATTCTGCTGCAAACAAATCTAAAAGCTTATGCTTCCAATTAACTAATAAAAACCCAAGTCTTAGGATTAGATGTTTACAAATTTAACATTATTACCAATATAAATATTCAACAAACCCAACAATACTATAAGAATTTTATAGATATTTCTGGCCAAACATCTACCTGAATGAAGGCAGGATGGCCTGCTCTCTGACACCTACATCACCAAAAAACAGATATTAGTAACCAACTGAGCATCAATCAAGAAAACTGTATAAAAGGTCAACCAGGAGCCCATAGGTAATAGGAAAGGAGACTATCAGCAAAGCCAGCAACAGCATAAGCAAATAAGCCAATACGGTTTACAGGGTTCTCAATTTGGAGGCAGCAAGAATGGAATGCTTCCTGAGAAAGCTCCAGGATAAAACCACAGCAAGGCCCTTGGGATCCTTGGGGAGCAGTAGCACCCAGTATGTGTGCTGAAATGACCAATGTGAGCTGTACTTTTATAAGCATAGAGACTTTAAAATATTCCCCAGGAAAGGATCAGAACTGAATAGGAAGTTTGAAATGCAAACACAAGAATCAGGAGAAATCTTGGAAAGTAAGCACATTTGACCAATTAGAAAGAGCTGTATGCTGCTGTAGCCCTTCATTAAAGTCTTCAGAGGGTATAAATGGGGTAAAATTTCAAATTTAAAAATGCATTAGAAAGCACAATTCTAAAGAAATGGGTGGGTCAAAAGACAAATTATAGAAACAACATAAATTTCATCAAAGAAAATGATAATAAGGAGATAATATGTTGTTCAGTTATTTCAGTTGTGACTGACTCTTCATGATACCACTTGGCAAAGATCCTGGCATGGTTTGCCATCTCCTTTTCCAGCACATTTTAAAGATGGGGAAACTGAGGCCAATAATGTTAAGTGACTTGCCAAGGTTCACATAGCTACTAAATGTCTGAGACCAGATTTGAGCTCAGGAAGATGAGTCTTCCTGACTCCAGAACCAGTGCTGTATGCCCTGTGCCATCTAGCTGCCCCAATGAGATAATACACTAAAACATATTTTTGTTGTTCTTTGGTCACATCTGACTCTTCATGACCCCATGGACCAAGTACACTAGGCTAGCCTCCACTATCTCTCAAAGTCTGTCCAAGTTCATGTTTGTTGTTTCCATCACACTCTCTATCCATCTCATCCTCTGCTCTTCCCTTTTCCTTTTGCCTACAATCTTTCCCAAAATCAGGGTCTTTTCCAATGAGTCCTGTCTTCTTGTTATGTGGCCAAAGTATTTAAGCTCCAGCTTTAGTATTTGACCTTCAACTGAATGGCCTGAACTAATTTCTTTAAGTAATGATGGGTTTGATTTCCTTGCTGTCCAAGGGGCTCTCAAAAGTCTTCTCCAGCACCACAATTTGAAAGCATGGAATCTGCAACATCAGCTTTCCTTACAGTTCAACTCTCAGACATACACTGCTATCGCAAAACACTATAGCGTTGACTTTATAGATCCTTGTCAGCAATGTGATGTTTCTGCTTTTTACTATCCTGTCCAGATTTGCCATAGCTTTCTTTCCAAGAAGCAAACATCTTTTAATTTCATTGCTGCAGTTGCCATCTGCAGTGATCTTTGAGCCCAAGAATATAAAATCTGACACTGCTTCTATTTCTTCTCTTTCTATTTGCCAGGAAGTGATGGGACCAGTTGCCAAGATCTTATGTTTTTTAGAGCTTCAAGAAGCTTTTACACTCTCCTTTTTCACCCTCATCAAGAGACTTCTTAACTCCTCTTCATCCATCTGTATATCTGAGATCACTGATATTAAGGCAACTTTAATTCTGGCTTTTGATTCATCCAGCCTGGCATTTCATATCATGTACTCTGTATATACGTTAAATAAAAAAGGTGACAATATACAGCTTTGTCATACTCCTTTCCCAATCTTAAACCAATCAGTTGTTCTACGTTTGGTTCTAACCAAACATCGGTTGCTTTTTGGCTTACATACAGGTTCCTCAGGAGACAAGTAAGATGATCTAGTACTCTCACCTCTTTCAAAACCTGCCAAAATTTGTTGTGATCCACACAGTCAAAGGCTTGGGTGTAGTCAATGAAGCAGAAGTAGACTTTTTCTGGAACTCCTTTGCTTTCTCTATAATCCAGTGAATGTTGGCAATGTAGTCTCCAGTTCCTCTGCCTCTTCGAGTAACTCTCAGTTCACATATTGCTGAAGCTTAGTTTGCAGAATCTTATAATTTTACTGGCATGTGAAATAAGTGCAATGGTTCGGTAATTTGAACATTTCTTGGCATTGCACATCTTTAGGACTGGAATGTAAACTGATCTTTCCCAATCCTGTGGCCACTGTTGAGTTTTCCAAATTCACTGGCATATTGAGTACAGCACTTTAACGGCATCACTAAAACATATGGGATGTAGCTAAAGCAGATCTTAGGGGAAATATATCTCTAAACACAGTCATCAATAAAAGAGAAATAAATCAGTGAACTGAACATACAATTAAAAAGACTTGAACAACAACAAATCAATAAATTCTCAACTAAGCAATAAAGCAGAAATTATGAAAATTAGAGATTATAAAACTGAAAGCATGAAGAATTGATAAACTAAACTAGCAGACAATTTTTTGGAAAAAAAACCCAAAATATAGTTAAGTCATCTGACTTTTAAAAAAAGAAAGGAAAACCCAATTGTTTATATAAAAAATATAAAAGGAGATCTCAAAACAATGTTAGAGGAAATAAAGGAAATTTTTGGAATTTATTTTTCCCATTATAAGCTAACAAAGCTGATCACTTAGAGCAAATTAATTAATACAAATATATAAAATTCTCAAATTAATAAAACAGACTATTTAAATAATCAACATCAGAAAAAGAAATTGAATAACCCATAAACTCCCAAAGGGGAAAAAATATTCTATAACCAGAAAGATTTACAAATTCTGTCTAACATTAAAAAAATAATTTCAGTGCTACACAAACTATTTGCAGTAATAAGAAAAGGAACCCTTTCAGTCTTTTCCAAAGCAGAGAAAGAAAATTACAAATTAATATCCCAAAAGAATATTGACACAAAAACTTTAAATAAAATATTAGCAAGTAGGCCACAATGACATATTAGAAATATTGTGCATCATAACCAGGTTGAGTTTACACCAGGAAAAATGTGTTGGTTCAACATAAGAAAGACTATAAATATAATCAATCATGTTAAAAATATAAATAACGAAAACCATATGATTATATCAATAAACGCAGAAAAGACTTTTGACAAAATCCAACATCCATTTCAACTAAAAATTCTAGAAAGCACCGGAATAAATGAACCTTTTCTTAACATAGTCAATAATATCTATTTAAATCCAAGAATAAACATTACATGTAATGGTAAAAAGAGTAAGATCAAGAGTAAAAGAAGGACATCCATTATCACCACTATTATGTAACACAGAATACTAGCTCTATAATAAGACATGAAAAATCTAAATAAACAAAAGGAAAGAAAAAATTATCACCTTTTGCAGATAAAATGATTTCCCTAGAAAACCCTAGAGTCAACCAAAAATTAAATGAAACAATATCAAGACAGTTGCGGAATATAAAATAAATCTATACAAATCATCAGTTTTCCTGTATCACAAACAAAACTAAGCCAGAAGAAACAGAAATAGAAACTCCACTTAAAATAACTACAAAATATTTGGGTGTATATTTACCAAGATTTACCCAAGAACCTATTAATCTAATAATAAAATATTCTTTAAAGATTGGAAAAAATATTAATTGCTCACAAGTCAATTTATAATAAAAAGGCAATACTGTCTAAATTAATTTATTTATTCAGTTTTGTACCAATCAAACTTTCAAAAGAGTATTATAAAGCATTAGGAAAAATAATAATGAAATTCCTATGGATGAAAACAAAAAGTCAAGAATCTCAAGAATAATAACAAAAAAAAGAAGTAAAAAGGAAGGCCCATTAGCACCAAATCTTAAATGATACTACAAAGCAAACTGTTAAAATGATTTGGTAGTGGTTAAAAAATAGGTCTATCAGTAGAACAGATTACATACTCAGCATACAAAAGCAAATAAAAATAGTAGAATAGTGTTCAATAAACTAAAGACCCCCACTTACTGAAAGATCTCATTATTTAACTGCTTTTGTATTTAACTGCTGTAAAAACTGAAAAACAACTACTGGACATAAATTAAGTTTAGACTAATACCTCATACCATATACCAAGCTAAGTTCCAAATGTATATATGACATAGATACAAAAGGTCATATTATGAATAAATTAGAAGAGTAAGGAAGGAATTACCCTTCACCTCTATGGATAGAGACTAAACAAATGATAGGGAGGATCACAGAAAATACAATGGATAATTCTGATTATATAAAATCAAAAAGGTTTTGCATAAACAAGTCTGATATAGTTAGAATTAATTAGAACAGAAACGTTTAACTGAGAACAAATCTTATAGCAAACTTTTCTTATAAAGGACTCTTATCAAAGAGATACATGGAACCAATTCAAAATTTTAAAACTAATCCATTACCCAATAAATATCAATGTTTTCAACAGATATAATCTAAGCTATCAACAAATGTATGAAAAACATTTTCTAAATTGCTAATAATCAGAGAAAAATAAATTAAAGTAACTTTGAGGTTCCAACTCACACCCAACAGAACGGTAAAGATATAAGAGGAATATTACTGGAAGGCCTGTGAGAAAAGAGTCATACTAATGCACGGTTGGTGGAGTTGTGACTTGTTCTGCAAAGTAATTCAATACTATGCCCCCAAAGTGGTAACTCTGCAAACTATGTATACTCACTGATCCATCTATACCACTTTTAGGCTTATACCCCACCTCACCCCACCCCACCCCAAAGAGATTAAAGAGGAAATGGACCTACACACACAAAACTATTTACAGCAACTATTTACCTAGTAGCTGAAAACTGAAAAGAAAGGGGCAGGGGTTATCCCACTGGAAAATGCCTAAATGAATATAATGGAATATTATGTCAGAAGAAATGATGAATGGACAGTTTCAGAGGAAATTAGGAAGATGTCAATGACAACAGCAAAGTAAGCAGAACAGCGTCTGGCAAATAAGAGGTACAATAAATGCTATCTGACTTGACAACTTATTTCACAGCAATACTATAAAGAGAAACAACTCTGAAAGATTTCAGAACTCTGACCAATGCAATGAAAAAACCCAACTGCAAAAGACTGAAAATGAATGAAACAAGCCAGTCAGTTCCTGCCAGTGAAGTGACAAACTTAAAATGCCATGAGACATATATTTTTGGACGTGGACAATGTAAGAAATTTGATTTGCCAGATCATGAATATTTGTAATGAGGGTTTCTTTCTTTTAATTAAATTAATTGGGAGAAAGAAGTGAGAGGTACAGATTATAAGTTCATGTAAAAATAAAATAATTTTAAAAAGTAGTGGATTGGTTCTATTCTGAGGGTTAAGAGGGGAAAGAGAAGGATATGCAAAAGGAAACCACTATTATAGAAAAAAGGAAGGGGAGAGAACTGGCTATTTATCACAATTGGGTTGAGTGAGAGGAAAAGTTTTATAAACTATGAAGCAAGAGGTGGGGGAAGCCAGCATCAGATGAACTATACTCTTACCTGAATTAAACAAAGGAGGGCTGAACATACATATATATGGTTTGGTATAAAAACACATCAAACCCAACAGAGAATCAAGTGGTGACAGGGAGAAGAAAGTTAAAAGGGAGAATACTAGAGGGGAAGGAACAGCCCCAAGCAAAATATACTTTACTATTCTGAAGGAGGGATTTAAAATGAAAACAAATAAATAGCAAGAATCCAAACAAGTGAATTTCAAGGGGAATGGCTGACTAAATTGTGGTTTATGAATGTAATGGAATATTCCTGCATGGTAAGAAACGATGAAAAAGATTTCAGAGAATCTGGGGTAGGATGAATTGACATATAATAAAGTGATCTGAATCAGAAGAAAAATTTACACAAGAACAACAATACTGTAAAGAAAAACAACTCTGAGAGCCAAACAACAAAATGAACTGCATCTCTAGGAGGCCTAACCTGCAACATGCTGTTCACCTTTCGACAGAGAGCTAAGCGATTCAACATGCAAGAGAGATATTTTTGAACATGGCTATTGTGCTTGACTATGCTTTTTTGTTATAAAGTTTTTTTTCCTTTCCCAAGGATTTTTTTTTAATTATGGAGGAAGGCTGGAAGAGAAAAGAGGTTGGCAATACTTATTCCAAAAACAAAAGACAAATGAAACTTTTTTTAATTGTATAGAAGAAATCAGAAGGGAGTGCAGAAGAAAGCACAGACAAGCAAAACAGCTCTCAAAGTAACGTGTGGATTTTATTATAACTTTTAAAAAAAACCAACCAGTATGAAATGGAGATTCAAAGTTTCAGATATAATCTTCCTTTTGTGTTATGTCTATGGAAATGATTTTTTTGTGTTTAAGTTCAAAATAAAAATTTTGAAAAACCATATATTGAATAATAATTCTTTTAAAAACATATATTTATATTTATTTCCCATTATTTATAAATGCACGTATAGTTATGTGTGTATTTATATGGGCATATATTTAATTGATATGTGTACAAACGTAAGGATATGTGTATGTATATACAGATTTGAGAACATATATGCTTATGTTATCTATTTCTATGTCTATCTACTATGGGATATCTTATGTGCCTATTTCTATTACATCTACCTATTGGATAGATACATAATTTTGAAATTAAAACCTTATGTGTTATTTCATGATAGGGCACTAAATAAGTAGCCATGTCATCCACTGTTCATACCTCTTAAATTGTTCCTCTCTGATCAACTGAGACTCAATTCTCAACAGAACAAGCCTCCTATGGGGAAATTATGCTCTTTTCTTCAGTGCTCTATAAAATATATCTTGTTCATCTAAAAAGCTTGACTTATCTAGAAGACTCTCTAATCTTGAATACCTCTTTCCCTGATGTTATCAGATAAATGAGATGCTATTATGGTAAAGAGAGAACTGAAATTTGGATAAATGATGTTGTTCTGATAGTACTACAGTTGTCTTTTTTTTTTTTACAGCAACTTCCGACACAGAACAGTTTAGGAAGTAGGTTCACAACTTACCATGTCATTTTTATTTTCCATAAAAATGCTAAGCTTCTTTAGGAAAGACACCACCAGAATTAGGAGTTCAAAATTATCTCGATCAAGTGCCTTCACTAGCATATGAACTATGTTCTTGTTCCTCATTTTCAGCTCAGTCCGAGTATCCTCAGCAAGGTTCAAAAGCAAATAAAGAGCAACTAGAAAAATAAAAGTAACTGGTTAGAGTATTGGATTGATGAGTTTTTCAAAACATAATAATTCTTTCCTATAAACCAAAGTTCTAACGGGAGATAAGCATTATTTTCAGCCATCTTTATTAGTTAATAATTAAGGGTAGATAAATCAGAAAAAAATTGTTAAATATGCAGATGTGGAAATAGTAATTATCACAGATCTGAGAAACCAAGGCAAATTATTTATTATGCGCTAATACACTAAGGTTGTTATTCTGAAGCTAGTTAAAATGAAAAATGTGCCTCCAAATTTTGTGAGAAAGAAATCATTTTTTTCTCATTCAAATTGCTACAATAAATCAATAAATGTTAAATGAAGGCCTAAAATATATGAAAGTTTAAAATAGGTTATTTCATCATAATTTTCAACATATCACTTTAAATATTTGATTAACATTATGGCATGTTAAAAGTTAAAAATTCAATTTAGGTCTGTTAAACTTTGATATAAAACATTAGAAATTAATAAATAGATCCTTTAAGACTAAGATAATTTATTGATCTCTCATGCCTACCTCTTTCTAAAAATTCTATTTAAAGCCCAACTTTTGAAAAAAAATGTGATCAAAGTGCTTCTTGAATGATTAAGACAAATTATGCAACTTCTGTTAATGTTCAGAGGTTTAAATGATTTTATGAATGTTGTTATGTGACTATAACAAATTACCTCTATGTAGTACAGTTTTTAATGGGCAGCTAGGTGACATAGCAGATAAAACACCAGTCAGGAAGACCTGAACATTCTTACTAGCTATGTGACCCTGGGCAAGTCATTTAACCCTATTTTCCTCAGTTTCCTCATGTGTAAAATGAGCTGGAGAAGGAAATGGCAAACCACTCCAGTATCTTTGCCAAGAAAACCTCAAATGGGGTTACTAAGAGTTGGATGTGACTGAAAATAACTGACCAACAATAATAATATAGGAACTTAAACTACCAGATTTCAGTGTGTTGATCAAATAAATACTTATGAGGTGGGTATCTACAATATGGAGCTGGACATCCATCAAAGAGTATCAATTCATTCTTGCTAATAACCATCTTCAGAGTTTTAGTCTTAAACAAGGACACAGAGATTCTAAGTTCCAGACTCTGTTTATGTTTATTTTATACTATCAATAAAGTCCAGAAACATGAGAGTACTGTTCTTAAATCAAAGAAATGCTCAGATTTATCTATCTATCTATCTATCTGTCTATCTATCTATGTTTTTGCAATTTCATCTATGGAAAACTGTGACCTTTTATGTTGGAAATTAGATGAAATATTTTAATGTTAGAAAAAACATCTCTGAAAAGTTGTGTTTGAGGTATCTGAACTCTAAGCATATGTAAACTTTAATATTTAGAGTACATATTGATGAAAAGCCAATGGGGGTAACTGAAGAATAGAAGGAGAACGTGATGATTGCTTAAACAACCAACTAACTGGAAACAAACTTGAGGTTAAGGACAGGTAACGAGAAGGCATACATTATACTGAAATTTATAACATTTTCTATTAATTTTGGATTTGGCCTTTGTAAGATTATGAAAACCAGAACAAATGAATACATCTATAAAGTAAATACTTTTTTCTTTTCTATAAATTAGGAATCTGTACCTCGTAAGAGCTGCTCCTGTTTTACCACCAAACCTTGGTACTTCTTATAGGTTTTTTCATAATCTTTTTTCATAGTTTGGTTTTCAGGGTCTTCTTCAAGTAAAAATATCAAGTTAAGGATCATATTATATTCATAAAGCAGAGGAAATCTATTGAAAAATGTATTCAAAATTGCCATACTCACATATTCCTATGTTCAATTACACAGAACTTCATTCATTAATTCTGGACAAATACATAACTGTAGAATGTGAGTCTTTTATGGGCAGAGATTGTTTCATTTCTGTCTTTACAGCCTCAGCACCTTACATGGTGCTTATTAATTGCACCTTCAATTAAAATACATCATTAAAAAGCTATACACCACTGTCCAAAAGCTCACAACATAAAATTAAGTAATAACTAGAGACAACACATGAACTTATAACAAGATTGGTTAAATACTACAGACAGGAATGTTTACCCCAGCTCTCCTTCAAGTTTATTAGAGCTTCTGATTTAAATAAGGTCCAACTTTCAATGTTAAGTGGGTCAGGCCTAATGCTTTGTGAAATGGACCAATTTTGACACCACTTTTGGAATAAGTAGCCTTGAGTATATTTTAGGGTTGGAAAAGTCATGGGTTGAAAAGGACAGTAGTCATACAAAAACATCTCTGCCCACTCCCATAGGGCAATGCGTTTGGATCAGGTTCAGGAAAACAGAAGAGAATATGTAAGACAATGTTCTATTGAAGATTAGTCATAATGGTAAGAAATCCTCAGAAACAACAGTCGTTAACCATGAAAAAGTAAACAGGAAAATAAATTCTTGAGACTCACAGAAGAAATAAAAAGAGATTTTGGCATACTATCAAGAATGAGACCAAAAAGTTTCACCCACGGCTGATATTGATAAGGAAGCCCTGCTGCTATTCCTACTTATCCTCAATCCCCCAAATCCCTACCCTCACTTCCTATTTATTGTCCATAGCTACTACGTATAAGAGTTATTGCCAATGAGGCATTCCTAGATAGCTAAACCCGTATGGACCATGGGCATCTCAAACTCAACGCCTCTAAAACTAATCATTTTCCCCTCCAAATATCTGCCTCTCCCAAATTTCCCTATTACTATTGAGCATGCTACAACATTCCCAACTGATCTCAAACTTGGTGTGATTCTTGATTCATCCTGCATTCACAACTCTAAATATCCTCTCTGTTGCCATGTCTTATTGTTTTTACCTTTATAACATTTCTCACATACATCCCCTTCTCTTGACATGCAGAGTTATAGACTCTCATCATTTCATGACTGGACTATTACAACAGGCTTCTAATTGGTATCTGTACCTCAAGTCTCTCCCCACTCTAGTTCATCCTCTACTCAGCTAACAAAGTGATCTTCCTATAGTACAGTCAGTCGTTTGATCAATTAGCACTTTTTAAGTGTGCCAGCTACTGTACTAAATGCTGGGAATACAAATTCCAGTAGAAAAAAAAAAGGGCAATCCCTGATCTCAAAAAGCTTACATTCTAATGGGGGAAGACAATACACAAACAGAAGCTGAAAAGTGTGTGTGTGTGTGTGTGTGTGTGTGTGTGTGTGTGTGTGTGCGTGTGTGTGTGTGAGTGTTTTGTTAAGGGACGGGGGAAGCTGGGAGGGAAAGTACCCTGCCAAGAGGCATGATAAAGGAAGTCCCGTATGCAGCTCTATGAGGACTGAGACATGTTTGGCCAGGGCATTCTTCCACAAATGAAGGTTCTGGGAGGAGCCATCAATCAGAGAAAGAAGGCAATTCCAATATATGAATTCCAGGGTTGAGGTAAAGCTTCAGGAAGAGAAGCTGGGGCACAGTAGAGGAAGTCCCAAGTACAGCCTGGAGAGGAATAACCATATCACTCCATAATCAATAAACACAAATGATTCCCTGTTACTTCTAGGACCTAATATAAAATATTCTGTTTAACATTTAAAGCTCTTCATAATGTTATATTTTAAATTCATTGTATCCAGTCTTACACTTTACTCACCACTATATATATATATATATATATATATATATATATATATATATAATATATTATATATATGTTTTATGATCTAGCAATATATGTGCATTATCTGCTATTCCTCACACATGACATCCCATCTCCATTCCTTTTTAATGGCTGTCCCTCATGCCTGCAATGCTCTCCCTTTTCATCTTTTCCTACTGGCTTCTCTGACTTCTTTCAGGACTCAGCTCAAATTCTACTTCCAGCAGATCTTTCCCAGCGTTCCCAATCTCCTCTACCTTACGGGGCTTTCCTGAAACTATCTTTCATCAACTCTGTATATATTTTGTATGTATATAGTTGTCTGCTTGTTTTCTCTCTCTTCAGAATATGAACTCCTTGAAGGCAGGGATATTTTAAACTATTCTTTGTATTCCTAGCAAGCAGGATAGTACTTCCCACAGTGTACATAATAATTGTTTATCAACAGTACTATTGCCTCATGGGTACATGAGCAGGTCCACAGTCTCATTGTAGAAATAGAAGTAGATGTGTTTTTGACATCCTAAATTAGAACTCTAAAAGAATTTTCCGTTGGAAAAAATGTCATAAAAGTGGTTTGCTTCTATAGTAAAATGCTTCAGGTATACTATATAGTCATTACCAATAACATTGCTTCTATGGCAAAATGAATTCCAAGTTCCAACCAACTCACATACAAAATCTTTGAACACAACAGGCTGTCTATAGTCTCAATTTCTTCAATGAGTATCTTATCTAATTCTGGCAGCAACACTTTGAGAGAGCAGTGACTAAATAGAGAGCATTCAGGTGAGAGTGATACAGATAGAGACACTGTCATGAAGGGACACTGAGGAAGCTCATTCATTCATTCAGTTATTTGTCATGAAGAAAGCCATCTTAAAATACTTGCATGGCTAGTATGCAGAAGAAGATTTGTTCTTTGTTATTCCAGAGAGAAAACTAGAACCAAGGGTTGTAAGTTATAGGGAAACAAATTTCAATCTGATACAACAAAGAACTTTTTAACATAACTGTTTATTCTGATGTTTTCACTTTTACTTTCTTTGAGTAAAAGTACTTTATTAATGCTATATCACCAATATGACAAGATAAAAAATTTTCAATATATCTACTGTTAAAAGCTACAGTCTTCAGACTGAACTTTCATTCTGAAAGGATATCAGCTTTCTTCTTCTTAGAAAGTTCCTCTTGCCAGAGTTCATGTCTCTTCAGCTCATGATCAATTATATTCATACACAGAGCTCCAATTTTATAATGAGTGATTAGCCCATGAAATTGAGAAAAACTACATTAAAAGGAAAGATGTATATATGTATTTGTAGAAATAGGTGCAATTCAAGCTTGAGGCAACAGGTTTTAATACACAGTAAAATAAACTAATACACACTATACTATGAGATAATATTTTTATAAATGAATATATACACATTACACATTGAAGACCTGAAATCCATAAGACTTTATTGCTCTCAGAATTGGCATTCTTTAAGTTCTTATAAAATGATTCAAATTTAAAGCAAAAAAAAACAGAATTACTCACAACATATTTTTAATAATTACAACTCTAGTAGCCATTCACTAAGCTATCCTCAAAAACAATTTGCAGAAAGCTACTTAGCAAGACTAATTATGTCACAATGTTCGAAAGCCACTTTATCACACAGACTATAACTTCCAATATCTTCCTGTTTACTAAATGAACATTTATTTTTTATTTTCTAAAATGTACTACGTTAGAATGATTTAAAAAAAACAAAACTGGAATATAGGAGAGGCACTTAACATTAGTTTCATAATTCTTGTACTTACCTGGAAAAGCAGAAGAAGATATATATTATGTTAGTAGCCAGTTCTACACTTTGCTTCCAGTCTTCTCTCAATACTCTGGCTAATGCACCAAGGGCAGTTTCTGATGAAAAAAATTTCCAAAGAACAATTATCTACTTCATCTCTAGTACAAAGTACAATGTGACACTTTCACCTATTAAAATCAGGCTAATATGTTAGAATTGGGAAAAAGATGACAGAAAGCAAGTCTCTGTTTTTAGCCACAGAAAATAAGTTCAATAAATTAAAATCTATAAAATGTAAAACTTCACAAAAATACATCAAGAATGTAAATATAAAATAAGGAATCCCTTTATTTACATGTTATAAAATTTTGCCAAAATGGAAGTTCAGTTCAGTAGCCTGTGGTGTGTAGCTTATGAATCTCTTTCCATTTCTGAAACTAAGTTTCTGTGGACTCCAAGTCTAGTAAAAGGGAACTCCCTAATCAATCAAGGGAATTCATTCTACCTTTTGACTCCCCTAATTTTGTGTTAAATTTTCTTTGTATTAAACTTAAATCTGCCTCTCTACAGCTTCCCCTTGTTGCTTCTAGTTCTTCTACCCTTTGGAGACAAACTGAACAACCCTTCACAATACAACTGCTCAAACACCTTAAAGACAGAAATCATTTCTCCCCCCTCCCCCCAAGTATTTCATTTTGCAGCCTAGACTTCCCTAGTTCCTTTAAGAAATACTCTTATGAAATGGTTCCAGGCCATCCTGTTCACCCTCTTCTGGGTACAGTCTCTTTTTTAAAAAGACCTTTCTAAAATGTGATAACCTGAACTCAGTGAAATATTCGAGAGGTGGTCTGACCAGGGAAGAATACAGTGGGACAGTTACATTATCAGGAGGCAGCTAGGTTGCTCAGTGGATAGAGCCAGGGCCTGGAGTCAAGAAGTTCAAACTGGCCTCAGACACTTCCTAGCTGTGAGATCCTGGGCAAGTCACTCAATCTCTGTTTGTTTTAATCCACTGGGGAAAGGCAATGGCAAGCCACTCCAGCATCATTGCCAAGAAAGCCCCATACAGAGTCATGAACAGTTGGACATGACTGAAAAACAATGGTAGAAAGGGGCCAGGTTATTGCCAAATAGAAGATTTTATATTCAATCCTATAAGTAATTGGAAGTTGGTATTTACTGGGGGGTAGGGTGCTAAAATGGTCAGTAATATGCTTTATTTTTTTCCATTTAAAAAAATTCAATTTTATTTTATTTTCATTTCTGAATTCTCTCCTACCCCTAGCCCCTCCCCTACTTATTGAGGCTAGAAAAATGGTCGTTAAAAATATGCATAGTCATACAAAACAAGTTCCTTCATTAGTCATGACAAAAAAGAAAGAAAGAAAGAAAATCTGAGAAAAGAAAAGAAAAGCTTCGATTTATATTCTGGTCCACTAGCAGATTTCATCACGAGTCCTCTGGAATTATGGTTAGTCACTGTGTTGATCAGAGTTCTTAAGTCTTTCAGAGCTTCTTCCTATTAACCTCTTTATCGATTTGGTCATGAACTCTTCTCCTATCCATATATCACAGAGGTGATTTCTTCCACGCTCCCCTAATTTGCTCATGGTATCACTCTTTACATCTAAATCATGTACCCATTTAGAGCTTATCTTAGTACATGATGTGTGATGTTAGTCTATAGCTGGATTCTGCCAGATTGTTATACAGTTTCCCCAACACTTTCTGTCAAATAATGAGTTCTTGCCCCAATATCTGGGATCACTGAGTTTATCAAACACCAGGTTACTGTACTCATTTGCTTCCATACATTGTGTGCCCAATCTATTCTACTGATCAATCTATTTCTTTCCCAGTCCCAAGGTGTTTTGAAAATTATAACTTCATAGTATAGTTTGAGACCAGGTTATTAGGCTTCCTTCCTCACCATTTTTTTCATTGATTCCCTTGATATTTTTTATTTTTCCCTCTCCAGGTGAATTGTGTTAATATTTTTTTCAAAGTCAATAAAGTAATTCTTTGGTAGTTTGATTGGTATAGCACTGAATAAGTAAATTAATTTAGGCAATATTGTCATTTTCTCATATTGGCTTGGCCTCCCCATGAGAAACTAATACATCTCCAATTATTTAGTTCAGCCTTTATTTGCATAATGATTGTTTTGCAATTGTATTCATACAGCTCTTATGTGTTATGTCTTGACCAGTAGATTCATGTGTTTTATATGATTTGTAGTTGCTTTAACTGAAATTTCTCTCTTTTCCTGGTGGATGTCCTGGGTAATATACAGAAATGTCAATGACTTGTATGTCTTATTTCATATCCTGCAACTTTCCTGAAATTTTATAATTGTTTCAGTTAGTTTTTAGTTGACTCACTAAGATTCTTTAAGTAAAATATCTTATCTTCTACAAAAAGCAAGTTTTTTTCTCTTTGCTTATGCTTATTCTCTTAATTTCTTTTTCTTGTCTTATTGCTATAGATAGCATGTCTAGTTCAATATTGAATAGTAATGATGATACTGAACTTGTTTCATTCCTTATCATTTTGGAAAAATTTCTAACTTGTCCCTATTACATATAATGTTGGCTCTTGGTTTTAGGTGGATACTTCTTATCATTTTAGGGAAAGATTTGTTTATTCCTATGCTTTCTTGTTTTTTTGTTGAGAATAGATGTTGTATTTTGTCAAAAGCTTTTTCTGCATCTATTGAAAAAATTATCTTAATTGCTTTTGTTATTAATGTATTCAATCATATCATTATTTTACTAATGTTGAAAAAGCCCGATATTTCTGGTATAAATCCAGCATAATTACAGTGTGTGATCTTTGTAATACATTGTTATAATCTCCTCGCCAGTATTTCATCTAAGTTTTTAAATAAATGTTTATTTTGGAAATTAGGCTATATTTTTCTTTCTCTCTTGACTCTCTGATTTATATATCAAGACCATATCACATTTGTGTTATAGAAGGAATTTAGTTGGATTCCTTATTTTTTCAAATAGCTTATGTAACATTGGAATTATTATGTAAACGTTTGTGGAATTCACTTGTCATCCATTTGATCTTTTATTTTTCCTTTGGGAGTTCATTTATGGCTTCTTCAATTTATTTTTCTATAATATGATTATTCTGTTTCTTGTTTGGTTATCTCAGAAAATTTTTAGTTTGTAAATATTTATACATTTCATTTAGATTGTCAGTTTTATTGGCATGTTGTTGGGCAAAATAACTTCTAACAATTACTTTTATTTCTTCAATGACTGTGACTTCACTTTTTTCATTTTTGACACTGCTAATTTGGTTTTCTTCTTTATTTAAATCCAATTTTCTAAATTTTTTATTTTTAAAACTACTATTTCTATTTATTATTTCAATGCTTTTATTTTTTTAAACTTCTAATTTTATTCATTTCACCTTTGTTTTTCAGGATTTCTATTTTGGTGTTTAAGTCAAGATTTTTAATTTGTTTGTTGGTTTTGAGGTTCTTTGCATGTCTAGTTCATTTGTTCAGAAATATAAAATTTCCCCTTTGTAGTACTTTGGATACATACACAACTCTGGCTACAAATTTTTAAATTTTGTCTCATTGCTGTCATTATCTTTAATGAAATTATTAATTGTTTCTGTGATGTTTTTGACCTACTCATTCTTTAGGATGAAGTTAGTTAATTTCCAATTAATTTTAAATTTTTTAATCTTTTAATTTTTAATCTTTGCTTCAAAGGTCCTTCATTGAATATGATTTTTATTTCATTATGGGTAGTAAAAGTGCATTTAACATTTTTAATTTTTTGCATTTGTTCGTGAGGTTTTTTGCCCTAATACATGCTCAATTCTTGTAAAGGTTTTATGTACAGCTAATAAATAGTTGAGAAATATACTCCTTTCTATTCCCATTCAATATTCCCTACAAATCTATCATATCTAACTTTTAAAAAATTCTATTCATCTCCTTAACTTCTTTTTTGTTTATTTTAAGATTAGATTTATCTAGGTCTGAGAGGGGTAAATTGAGATCCTTCAATATTATAGTTCTACTCTCCATTTCTTCCAATAATTCATTAACTTTTCCTTTAAGAATTTAGATGCTACATCATCTGGTGTATATATATTTAGTATTAATTTTAATTCATTGTCTATGATATCTTTTAGCAAAATCTAGTCTTGTTTATCTCTATTAGGTCTATATTTACTTTTGCTTTGTCTGAGATGATTACTACTCCTGCCTTTTTTACTTGAGCTGAAGCGTAACAAAATTTGATCTAGCCCCTATTTTAATTCTGCATCTGTTTCAAGTGTCTTTTTTATAAACAATATATTATTGAATTCTATTTTCAATTTATTCTATCACCTTCTGTTTTATGGGTGAGGTCATCTATTCAAGTTCTACGTTATTTCGTTACATCCCATTCTCTTATATTTTCCTTTCTCTTTTTGTCCTCTGTCCTTTACTGAACTGTCTGTTTTGCTTCTGACTGCTGCCTTCCTTAATCTATTCTTCCTCTTCTCTTATCCCCTCATTCTTTCCTTTACCTCCTTTCCCTTCAACTTCACTGCTGGGTAACCTATGCTGTGTGTTTGTGTATCCTTCCCCCTTTTAACTAGATAGCTCTTGCCGTTCAGAAGTGCATGCCCTACTGGAGACAATAAATACATACAAACAAATTATACTCCAGATAAACAGGAAATAATTAATAGATGGAAAGCAGTAGAAATAATACAGGTTAGGAAAGGTTTCCTGTAGAAGGTGAGATTTTAGTTGGGACTTAAACGAAGCCAGCAAAGGCAGAAGGCAGAGATGAGGAAGGGGAGCCTTCCAGAATAAGAGAAGCCTGAAAAAATGCTCAGGGCTGACAGCTGCAGCATTTTGTCTGTGGAACAGATAAGAGGGCAGTGTTACTAGATTAAGGAGTAGAACATGGTAGACAGTAAGTATAAGAACACTGGAAAGGTAGTAGCAGGCTAGATTTGAAGGGCTCTGAACACCGCAAGTAGTATTTTATCCTACAGGCAAAAGACAGCTAATGGAATTTATTATGCAGGGAGGGGACTTGGTCAGACTTCTGCTTTAGGAAAAATCACTTTAGTGGCTGAATGGAGGGTAGATTAACATGAGGAGTGACATGGGGCAGGCAGACTCACCAACCACCTATTGTAATAACCTCAATGTAAGGTGATAAGGGCCTGAACTAGGGTTGGTGGCTGTATGGGTAGAGACAAGCGCACAAGAGACGATACTGAGAAAGAAATTATAAGATTTGGATATGTGGAGTGTGCAAAGAGTGAGGAGTCAAGGATAATCCTGAGGTGGTGAACCTGGTTGACTAGAAGGATGGTGGTACCCTTGACAGTAATAGTTTGGAGAAGGAAAGTTTGTGAGGAAAGATAAATTCCCTTTTGGAAATGCTGAGTTTCAAATGTCTATAGCACATCCAGCTAGCTGGTGATGTGGGGCTAGAAGTCAACAGAGAGACTGCAGCTGGATAAGCGAATACGGGAATCATCTGAATAAAGATGATAAGTGAATTCGTGAGAGCTGATGAGATCACCAAAGCGAGGGAGAACAGAGAAGAGGGCCCAAGACAGAGCCACAGTTAGTGAACATAATGTGGAAGCAGATTCAGCAAAGAAGACTGAGAAGGAGCAGTCATATGGGGAAGAAGAAAACCACAATTATCACAAAAACCCAGAAAGCAGAGTATATCCAGGAGGAGAAATGGGACAATAGTGTCAAATGCTATAAAGGTCAAAAAGGATGAAGATTGAGAAGAGGGCATTAGATTTAGCAACTGAGAGAGCAATAGTAGTAACTGGGTAGAAAAGTTTCATCTGAATGATGAGGTTTGAAGCCAGATTGCACATGGTTTAGAACAGACGGAAAGTAGAGGAAGTACAGATGACTTTTTTAAGGAGCTTGGCTGAAAAGGGGAGGAGATATATAGAATGATGACTAGTGGGGATGCTAGGATCTACTGAGGATTTTTAAAAATGGGGAC
This sequence comes from Phascolarctos cinereus, assembly GCF_003287225.1. Taxonomy (NCBI): domain Eukaryota; kingdom Metazoa; phylum Chordata; class Mammalia; order Diprotodontia; family Phascolarctidae; genus Phascolarctos; species Phascolarctos cinereus. The sequence continues at coordinate 418,307,932 of NW_027555958.1, read as the reverse complement.
AAACATGGGCAGGTTTATAGGCAGCAGAAAATAAGCGGTGTCAACAGCTTCCAGGAAAAAGGCTTGAAACAAGTTAAGCAACATAGGGAAGTAGGATGGGCCCAGTTGATATTAGCTAGCTTAAATCTATAGCAGACTCTAGCATTTTTTTCCCTTCAGTTCTGTTCAACATGAGTAACAGGAGAGGCAGATAGAGAAAGTAATTCAGGGTTGAGGCTTGACAAAGTATAAAGAGTGAAAGCAAGATAATATATAAAATCTTACTGTGCTTATCAATTTAAATTTAGCACTTAACTGAGCAAAATGGTAGCTTAAATGCCCTCCTTCAACACATCTCCTATGCATATGTCCAAATAATAAAAGATTTCTGAAAAGATATCACAATAATCATAACTATTAAATTACTGAAAAGAAGAAGAGGTTCAACGTAAGGACCAACTCAAAGAGGAATTCTCCATAGACGGTAAATTCCTCTAGTTGTTCCTATTTTCCGATGAAAATTGTGCTGATTTTATCAAGACTGAGAAGCCTCCTGAGTGAGATCCATAATCATTTTAAAGAGTTTGGTCTGTTACTGACACACAAAAAAAACCCAAGGTGGTAACAAATCACCTACTCTCAAGAATATGATATATGGATGGATAGACAGCCTACATAGCTTATCCATCAGTGTGTCTACCTTGGACACATACTACAATTGGGCAGTGGGCTTAGCTGGCCTAAAACTGAACAAGAGAAGAGTTGGCTGGTTTGCCTTGGGAAACTGCCAACTTCTTTAAGTGATCCTCAAACTTCTCTTTGAAACAAAGGCTAAACTTTCAAATGCCCATTTTCTTTCAAAGATAACATACTACTGAGTCATGGAATATTATAGTCTTTGAAGAATTAAAGTTGAATATCATCCAAAGATCAAGTGAGAGGGGCTTGGATGTGTGTATGCTAACACACAATACAAAAAGAAATTAGGAAAACCAGTATAAAATATAGCACTTGAGAAATAAATGAATAGAAAAAATATGGATCAGTCACACAGAAAGGAAGAGGTAACTGACGGATAGCTCATTTTCCATTGGTATCTATGCAAAGCCAAGAACATGTGCAGAAAGTACACTGAATGGAAACTCCTTTGGTGAACTTACTGGAGAATATGGATATAAGTTACACAAGACTGGTAACCATGGATGGGTTTTGATTTGTATCACTGAGATACACGTTGAAGAAAAATCAAACCCCAATTGATAAATGGTCAGATGACATAAACAGGCAGTTTTTAGATGAAGAAATTGAAACTATCTATAGTCACATGAAAATATTTGCTAAATCAAATTTAAAAACTCTGAGATACCACCTCACACCTAGAAAAAATGACAAATGCTGGAGGGGATGAGGGAAAAATAGGCATACTAATAAACTGCTGGGGGAGTAGGGAATTGGTCTAACCATTCTGCAGAATAATTTGGAACTATGGCCAAAGGGCTATAAAATTGTGCATACACTTTGACCCAGCAATAACACGACTAGGGCTGTATCCCAAAGAGATTAATGAAAAAAGAAAAGGATCTATAAGTACAAAAACATTTATGGTAATAATATTTGTGGTGGCAAAGAATTAGAAATCAAGGAGACAATCATCAATTGGGAAATGGTTGAACAAGTAAGTGGTGGCATATGATTGTGATGGACTACTATTGTGCTATAAGAAATGACAAGGGGAGTGGTTTCAGAAAAACATGGCAAGATCTATATGAACTGATGCAAGGTGAAGTGAAAACTGAGTGACTGTTGTGTACAGTAAGCAACTGTAAAAAGACTATTTGGCTATTCTGACAATATTTTGGAACAGCTCTATTAAATGGAAAAATTATCAATAAAATCACAAGAGATTTAACTTTCACCATAACTAATAGTTTAAAAATGCCTTGCACATAATAGGCCCTAAAGCAAACACCAGCCTGAAATAACTTCAATTATCAAGCACTTCTGGTGAATGGAAAACAAGAATCTGGAATTTAGAGAATTTTAAAAAACAGTAAACAAGCTAGTTGCATTTTTCTCTTACTAAGAAAATACTAAAATTGTAACCAGAATAAAAATGTTTGTATGATTATTACCTTAGTAAGAAAAGGAGTTTTTGAGAAAAGAAAAGATAACACTGAAGTCAACTCTCATTTTTCTGTGTGATTCAGATGTCTATAATTATAGAGTCCACAGAGAATGTTAAAAATCAGTCTACTGTCATTATCCACCATCAAGTGCCCTCTTTGGATAGGCACATTCCTCTCAAATAGCACATATTCAAAGACATATATGTTTTAATAAGATATCTGCAAGAAAATAAGTTAGCTGAAAAATTACTATGTTTTCAAAAGCTAATTATGAGTGATTTCTGGATTATTCATGAAATTGATCCACCTATTATCATAGATAATCCAAAAATTGAGTTTTGTGACCGTGAGTTTTTTGTTTTTCTTAAAATCAGGATATATGTAAATTACCATTGAGCAGTAGTTCTTCCAAGTTATCAGGATTTCGAGCAAGCTGCAGAATCAAGGCAGAGCCACGCACCTTATCAGGAATATCTTCATACAACAATTCAATGTACTCATCCATATCATTAATATTAGCCACTTCATCAATCTGAAATATACAAAGAGAGATGGAGGAGATACTAAAGTGAAAAAAAAATTATACCTAACGTGTAGCCAAAGGCAGTTCATTTTTCAGCACAGGCTGGAATTAATACTTCCTTACAACAACAAATTTCTTATGGACTTGTAATGGACCTCTTTTTGTTGTGGAAAGAACTAGACACTTAGGATTGGGGCACCAGCTTTAGTGGTTATAAAACCACAAAATATATATAAAGGGAAGCACATACTCTAAAAATTGGAATTAGGATTACTACAAATGTAAAATATCTTAAATACTGTGCTGAATAATTTGGAGGAACTGCAACAGACTAAAAAGGCCATTCAATAATGTAATTTTATTATAAAGAGAATATTTCAAAACTTTATCCATCTTATTATAAGAAATCATGGCATAATACGTCATAGTCAGCATTATTCCTCTTTAGTTTAAGAAGCTGGCATTCTTTTTTTTTTTCCTAGCAGTAACTGTAGAAGAGTTCTTTTTCAGTCTCATTTACAAAAAAATTCCACACTTCACTAATTTGATTGCTGTCATTATTCAAAGAAAAATAACAAGTAGTTACTTAGCTACAATACTTTAAAATGAACATCCTATTACAGCGTTGTCTTACCTCCATTCCTTCAAAAGGAGGTGGATCTTTAGGCTTGCTAGATTTTTCTTTTTTTTCTGTAACAATAAAAGGCAGAGCAATTATGAGATTATGAGTATTTACTGATAAAATACTTTCCTATCAACAGATATTAATTCTAGCTTAGCGGGATGTTTTGAATCTGACAAATTTGGGAAAGTAAACTGTTATTTCTTTCTTTCCAAAAACCAAGGGATGTGTGGTATGTGTATGTGTGTGTGTGTGTGTGTGTGTGTGTGTAACGAACTCATACTTATGTAAAGTAAGCTATGTAAATAAATACAGTGCCCAGAAATCCCTAAATTCATTTTAAGCAGTAATGTAAACTTCCTGTATAGTAGTAGTGACCTTACTCTCTAGTCTCATGACTAATTAACATTTCAAATGAGAATGAGAAAAGAGAGTAAAAGGCAGATAACAGAAGATAAAGAGGTGAAGCACAGATTATACAATTCACACAACTGAAAACCAGACCTTAAATGATTAAGAAGCAGTCTTGCTACAAATATAAATTAAGTTGATATAAAAAAAGGTAAATGCTTATAGTTGGCAGTATTTTCCCCTCCCTTGGCACTTAAAACAACGAAGTGAGACTGATGAACATATATCACAATCTGGAAACATAGGACATTTTTTGATGAACACAATTTCACTTTATAATTCTCAAATATTCCAAATGGATTGGTGATCTCATCATGATGTACCAAGGATGCAAGTTGAAGCCCATCTTTGGCAAATTTTGTCCATGATCCTCTATCAAAAGAAGACCGTCAAACATCCTGAGTCTCTTCAGACAAAAATGGGATCACAGATATAGGACCTCAGAGGTTATCTAGTTCAAAACCTTCACTCTTTATGGAAGAAAATAAAGGCCCCAAGAGGTTAAGTGACTCACAAGGTCATTCCTCCATACATTCTCTTGATATTACACGAATACCACTAGAGCACACAGATACCAATGTCATCCCTCATTTTTGCCTAATTTTGTCACCTAATTTTAAAAAATGCAGATTCATTAATCTTCTCCTTTCATAGTTTGTTAATAAATACTTTTAGGGATATAATTTCCCCCTGAGGACTGCTTTAATTGAATTCAAGAAATTTTACTATGTGACTTTGTTATTACAATTGTCGGCTGACCCACTCATTATTTAAGATTTTGCCCTTAAGTTTCCATTTGGGTCTATATTGTATTCCCTGTACTGATTAATATTTTTAGTGTCTTATAGTCTGTAAAGGATGTATTGTCCATTTTTACCTTTCAACATTTATTTGCAACATTTGTATGCCCTAATATAGGGTTAATCTGTCTAAATATTCCATGTGGTATTAAGAAATGTGTATATTCTTTATAATTTCTGCTCATAACATGCCTTAAGTGTTTTGGCTCTAGTTTCTCCAGCAATTTTTTTTTCAATTTTGCCACTATTTTATTCTTGTCTATGTCTTTTGGTAATTCAATTAATTTCACCTTTATGAATTTAGTTGCTAAGGCATTTAGAGTATATAAGTTTAATATGACATTGGTATGTTTAGGTTTCATTTCAGGATAGCATAACTTTCCTGGTTTGTCTCTTTTTATGTTGTAAATTTCTGTTTTTGCTTTGTCTGACATGATCACAACTCCTGTTTTTTGGATTCACGTAATGCATAGCAAATTTGTTCCTGACCATCATTTTTATTCTGGATGTCTTTGCCTTTTAATTGTATTTCTTATAAGCAAAAGATTGTGGTTTTTTTTTTTCCTGATTGACCTATTGCTCTATTTTATTGGATTGTTTAATCCTTTCACATTTAAAGTTATGAGTTAGAGCTATATTTAATTTTCCTCCATCTATCTCTAATATTGCTTTTTCTCAGATTTGCTGTCATTATTGTTTCTTTCTCTCTTTAAAGATAGTTCTTCGTCTCTCTAGTTATCTTTCCTCGATCTATTTTATAGTAACTGTATTCCCACAGGTTCTCTTTCCCTCACCCATCCTTATCCCCCTCTCCTATTTCTCATCCTTCTCCTCAGTTCTACCTGCCTTTTGATAAGGCAATATTCTTTAATCTCTCATCATCATTCTACCTAAGATTTTATAAATAAGTTTATTTCCTAAAAGAACACTGCTCTAGGCTTCCATATCTCTCTGCTTATGACAAATTAAAGTATTTGCCGAATAACTCAAATTTTAACAAAATGTTCACACTCTCTACCCTGAGAACACATCAGTATTGACTGAACCATACTGCCTATTCTATCTATATAAAATTATTTTACGAGAAATTCCACACATTTATAGACACTCTTGTTCTCATTATGGAAACTGATTGATATCAACTGAATTTTGTATGAAATTGTCATATCACTATCAATGTCCTTTTTTCTGTGCATTTCCCATTTTTGGTTAAAATAACCAAACTAACTATTTGGTTAAATAGATCATGCTGGTTGGTATTGTTTTAGCTGAACACCTTATCTTTTCTCATTTTTATTCTTCTAGCTATGTGTTTTGATTTTCACACTAACAAGTAGGTGGTGTGACAACACAGCTGATTCGAGAATGACTCCCACATCAATAACGAGTCATTTCCTGTTTTTAAAATAATCAATTTTTATTTCTGTAATGTTATTCAGTGCTCACCATATGTATCACTTTCTAAGTCTTTTCTTAATAATAGCTGATGAGAGCTAACATTTATATAGTGCCTACCATGTGTCAGGCACTGTGTGAAGTGCTTTAAAATAATCACAATTATTATTTGATCGTCACAACAACTCTAAGAGTTAAGTGTTATTATTACCCTCATTTTATTGAAGAGGAAACTGAGGCAAGCAGAGGTTAAGTGACTTTCTCAGAGCCACACAGCCGGTAAGCGTATGAGGTCAAAACTGAACACAGGTCTTCCTGACTCCAGGCCCAGGACTCTATGCACCATGACCCCATCTAGCTGCCCCTATAACAATTTCTTGAAAAAACTATTCATTTTTTATAGGCTTAATATTTCTGTTTAGTCTGCAACTTTTTGGCTTCACTTATTCCTTATGCTGAAAGGTTTTAGATCAATTACCTACACATTGATGTAACTTATTAGGCTTTATCAAATTCTTCACATAATTTATCTACCTCTTCATTTCCTGCAACAAATGCATATAAACTGTAATTATTTTCATGCTGTTCTTTTTACTATATTATGAGATAAATGTATGAAATGATGTGTTCTTGTTGCCTATGCACACATAATAAAAACTGTTATCTCCTTTATTTTCCTCTTCAAGGAGAACTTGAGAAATATTCTATTTATCTGTAACTTCCTTCCCTTGGTTTTATTTATAGTGAATAAACCAAGACTAATAAAATTCTGTTCATTCACTTGTGAACAAGGTTCTCACAGGTATAATCAAAATTAATATTTATCAATGATCTAAGGAATGTGTGATTCTTAGCCTCCTCTGCCCCCTTTCTATTCTTTTTTTTGTTAAGACAATTGGGGTTAAGTGACTTGCCCAGAGCCACACAGCTAGTAAGTGTTATGAGTCTGAGGCAGGATTTGAACTCAGGTCCTTCTGACTTCATGGCCAGTGTTCTATCCACTGTGCCACCTAGCTGCCCCTGCCCCCTTTTTATTCTACAGTCAGTGAAAAAACAGATGGGAGTCACAGGGAACTGAGGGCCATTTTGTATTTTTATTTGTTTCATGTTGCCATGAATAAAAAATTCATCACCAAGTCATTAATCTATAGCTGCCTAGCTTCTCTGAACATAACTAGGCTGGTCATCAAAAAGTCTATCCAATCTGTTGGCAGTATCATGACTGAATCCTTCCCAGCACGGCATAACTTGCCAGATCTTGGCATAGCCTTCAATAATCCAGTCACTTCTATGCAACAGAGGCAACAGAATAGGATTTTGTGAATGTTCCGATAAAATTTGGGAGGTACATGGGGTGTTCAGGAGGATTAGCATCTCCAGTGTGAGGGCTTGCTAAGTCTTTCTCAGGATACTTATCCACCTTTGGTGTCCACCTTCACCCAACGATCACCTGTGGCTCCAAGAAGCTGTAGCATGTGCAATGGCCACACCCTGGTAAACTGTCTCAGCAGATAGGCTAAACCAGGTTGAAGGTAACCAATGGGCCTCAAACTTGTATGTGAGTTAGGGGGATGTCTATTCTCAGCATGTGAAGACTTTCTCCAGCAGAATGGGTGAATGAGAACAATTTGTTCCAATGGCTGTGAAGGTGGCTGAAGCAGGTGCTGTGGAGCACTTAGAGTTTGGTCAGGCATCAAAGATGCCAAGGTCATCCACTGCATCCTGGGCCATCGCCAGTCATCTTGACTTTTGTCTTGCCAATGGACTTCAATGACTTGGGAAGAAAGAGTGAGGCTGATGATTTTATGCAACTCTGCCTCACTTAAATCCAATTCATGCACAAGTGAAGATAGCACCTGTGATGTCACTAGTCCTCTTCAAAAATGAAGGATGAACAATAAAAATTTCAAACTTCATTTTATATTTATTATACAAATATAATGATCTATGGTAAATCTATTGATCCATTCTTAAGCTGTTTTTCTATCATTTTCAGACTTTTTATATCATAGTAATTAATATTGTAACTCATTATGCACCATAGTTCAGATTCACATTTACTCTATTCAGAAAAATGATAAATCTTTCATCTGTAGTATATTAACAAATTCTGATAGTAATGCTTGAATAATATTTTTTTTTTGCCACAAGCTAAATTACTAAGTACTTTTAAAAAAATACTATATATTGAGTCACATTAGTTTACAGCTTGGCTCACAGAATCCATCAACTTTCAGATATGCCTAATTCTAAAATACACAAGTTTAGAATGCAAAAAAAATTTTAAAATATGCAAACACAGGCTACGATAGAAGCAATTAAAGTAGCTAATTCTACTACAGTAATCAAGTCCAGTTATAAGTGCTTCAGACACTTCAGTAATTTGTGGAGCCTTACACATGTCATCATCCTTACCCAAACATCTCTCAGGAAACCATGAAACATTCAAAGCTTAAAAACAAATTGAGAAAACTGATGCTACAGCCACATTTTAAAATAGTTCATGGGGTCTCGGAGATAAACATTGTGCTAACTATAAATGCCCCATATCCATTCCTCTGTTATTTTCAAATAAGGTGATCAGACTACATTTGCCTTGGCAAAGCATTATTAGAGAAATCAAATTCTACCTTTCCCCTAGTACAGGGCTGCTGCAAGTCTCATAACGAAGAGAACAGTAAATGAAGTAAAAGAAGTTAGAGTCCCTATCCATGAATTCTAGTTCAACTCAAAATGCAAGTAATTAATCTAGGAATATGGGTCAATTTAAGGTTAAGTTATAAAGCCACTAATTTTCAAGAAGTATCTCTGATATATTTATATTCTGGCATTGGCTTCATTTTAGGAAGTTCTAGCTTTTAGGAAGTTCTAGCTTTTAGGAATACCTTAGTGTTGTTGTACTGAATGTTAATAACACATTTTAGGATGTGAACGAATGAACTCATATTTGGTGTTTCTACACTAAGATAAATTATAGCAGTAGTACTGAAATTATGATTCTTTATAGCTCTTTATAGATTACTACTAAGACAAATGCCACTAGGTGGCACCTTAGTGCATAGAGCGCTGGGCCTGCAGTCAGGAAGATCTGAGTTCAAAGTGACCTTAGGCACTTACTAACTTACTAGCTGTTCAACCCTGGGTATATATCATTTAGCCTCTGTTTGCTTCAGTTTTCACGACTGTAAAATGGGGATAAAAACAGCACTTACTTCACAGAACTGTGAAGATCAAATGAGGTAACACTTGTAAAGTACTTGCACAGTGACACATAGTAGGCACTATGTAAATATTAGCTGTTATTATTATTTTTGTAATTATTAAAACTTTTATCACTTTGAAAGAGGTAGGGCATCTGCTATCAGCCACTATCACTGTTATTATTAAGGGTTTAATTACATTGACAGAAGGAGGGTATGTGCTTTTTTGGATATGTACATCAGAAACTTTCCCATCAGCTAAATTACAACAATAAAATTTTATTACAATAATAAAATTTTATGAACAAATGAATATTTTGTCATGATGCTAGAATTACTTGAGTAATAAAAAAATTAATAAAGGGAAAGAAGGTTTAGAGGTCACAACATAAAATATTATGTATCTATATTTAGCAACTTTTAAAACTAAGTTTCATGTGTTTGAAGCTGACAAAAAACAGCCCAAGTGTAATTATCAAGAGAAATAAAACCTTTTTTACATGAAATATATTTGTGAAACATTTTTGGCGTGCCTGCGAATATTAAAATACCACATCCAAAGAAGCAATGTTTTGATTTATGCTATTTGATCCCCTTTACCATGAAATGCATGGAATTTCTTTATATCTCCTGTGTCAGTCCACACTCTCTCTCCTCTCAGCCTCTAACTTATATATGCTTTTACTGAATATTTTCCAGAAGTTGTACTGATCCTAATTAGATTTCTTGTAAAACAGGTTCTGTATGTAAGAAGTACTAAGGAGAGACAGAAGGACTTTGAAATGGGAACATAAGACAATAAAATAAGTATCCTGTATATTCAAAACTCTTCTACCCTAATCTTGATTTTCTTCCTATCTTACATCCATTTCTACCCAACAGTCTCCATCACGTCAGTTTCTTGATTCTTGAAATCACCACATGTTAAAGGCCATCATGTAAGGAGAAAATACAAGTAAAAGATGGGCAGTTACGAATTCAAAGATTTAAACCTATTACTGCACTGATCTGCAGGTATTTTGATAGAGCTGACATTTCACTGATGTGGAAACTGGCACAGACAGATGAATGGATGAATTACTTGTTCAACTCAAATATGACTCTGAAGATTTGGAATGACAAATACTGTACAAATGGTCAAACTAATATTTAATTTTAGAGGCCTTATTCTGCAAGGTCTGAAAGTGATAAAATAGAACAATTAAAGTTGTTTTATTGTTTTTTATTATCTTGCTCCCTGAATATCATCTTAACTTAAAATAAACACATACACAATTTATATGCCTGTAATATTAGTTTAAAATGGTTTTCTACAATGGTATGAGAAGTGAATTTGCCCTGGATTCAAATTAAAAATGTTCTAATTAGTTGTTAAAAACACATTGTTAAGAAAACTTTCACAATTATAATATGACACTAAGGACATTCAGTGTTAACAGGAGATATACAGGACCCCTCCTTTCCCACTCCCACCAAAAAAAAAATTTTAAACTATCAAGCATAGAAACAAAAAATAACCTGTTAAGGTCTTCAAAATTTTACTATCTACATACAAAAAGAAGTGGCTGTTAGAAAGATACTCTAGCAGGAATGTTATTTTACCATAAACAAATATTTTAGAAAGAGAATTTCTGATGAAAAAACAACCAAAAATGATATTTTACATGTGCATATAATCCCAATAATTAAAAACAAGTTTTTAGAAATACAATAATTGATACATCAAATATCCTGACCAACAAATGAAATATGCCAAGGGTCATTATTTTAAGCATATTGTGAATTATGTTATCAGTCAAGGGGCAAAGTATATCTTAAGTAGCGAGAACTTTTATTTTAAAAGGGTGAGGGAGGGAGCTAGAATGTTTCATTGGAAAGTCAGCTTATCAAAGATTTAAAAAATTTTATTTGAATGTAATAAAAATGAAGTCTGAACATTTATAAATCTCATTAATTTCCACCATGCCTAGAACTATAAGCAATGGAACAGTCATGAGTTTAGCTGATTACAATGTGAAATGGTACAACCTTCTAATAATCAACATGAGGTGACACACCATTAACATGTTTGTGACCTTTTAAATAACGAAAGACCAAAGTACAGAAAGTCATGGATTGGGCCATTTTGAAATATATACTCTGAAACATTTATTTGTTAGGGTCCTTCTTCACTGTTTTTTGTTTGGGGAGGAGGTTAAGGGTGATGGAACAGTAGAGACAAAGGACAAGACAACAGTTTGTACTTTTCTGAACATTTAAAAAAATAATTTCTTTGACAATCTCTGAAATAATGGATATAAGTATTATAAAATAATTTTTTAAAATTGTAAATCATCTGTAAATTTTAAAATAGTGATGACCAATATTAAATATGGCACATCTACTTAAGAGTACAGAAAGTGAATTTTGTCCTAAATTTGTCTAAATGTTGTCCTAAAATTCTCTTCTTTAATTATTCCTGAATCAAAATGACATGCAATTTCCTCATTATGTTTCTGTATATACAAAAAAATAGTAAAATCTAGGAAAAAACAAATTATGAAAGATCAATAGAGAAGCCTTTGCAGTCCTGCTCCTCTGGCCTTGAACACTGGTCAGTGACTATTCTGCTTACCTTTCCCTGACAAGGCATCACGCCGGTTCTGTAAGTAGTATAACAGCTGTTCCACCTCACTTAGTTTTGAGGGATGAATGAGTTTACATTCTTCAACCACTTTTCGAGCTAAGGAAGTGATATCTGTGTTAGCATTGAGACTTTTCAGACGAATTCTGTAAGAAAGAATTTTTCAATTCATATATCATGACAGCAAGCAATATGTTAATATATAGAAACACATTTACATAAACATATAGTTATTTGCATGTATATACATGTTTATAAGTTTGTTTATATATATTTTTTTTCACATGCTTCCAATGAATACACAAGTTGAAGCTATCCATTGGAAGAAATTGCAATGAAATATCAAATACAACTTAGACAACCTGGAATGAAAAAGAACACCAATAGTCAGTAACAGTCTTAGTGAATAATCTTGTTTCTTTAAAGCTAGGCTACTTTTTCTGGGTAGAAAGTAGCTGAAAATAAGCAGAAGAGCCTTTAGGAGAATAAAAAATAACTCAGAAGTCCACATTTGAAAAAGTACTTAAGAGCTAAAACATATTTCAATAGATCAGCAATTTCATTGATGCGGGTGTTCTCTCCAATAGTGCAGATCTCATATTTTTTCATCACATGCAGCTCTCATGCATGTTTTCCCATAAATGCTCTACAGAGGATTCTCCCAAAGTGCTTGGGGCCTTATGCTAGGTTTCCTGTCATTACCTGAGTACCAATACAGCACCCAAGGCGTTAGTCTTGATGTATGCAAACCAGACTACCTCCTTTTCATCTCAGATATTTCTTTATTTCAATCCGATGCAATGAGAACGTATTAATATTAAGTGCCTACTATGTGCCATGCACTGAGTTAAGCACTAGGGATACAAAGACAAAAATAAAACTGTTTCTATAACCAAGGAGATTATACTCTACTTAATTTTTATGACAGTTTTTATATCATCTGGTGTAAGCAATTCATAAATGTTAATATGCTGGAACCTGTTAAAATCACCATGCTTTTTTCTACTGTGGTTTGAGTAACCTGAAATTCTCATTCCCAGATATTGTGATATTCCATGATGTAGCCATACAGAATACCAGAAAAAAATATGATGTTAAAAAGATGGGATTTTGTTTCAGAGAAAAGGCTGGAATCACTGAAAGCACAGATAATTTCCATTCACAGTCTCACTGCAGATTACCTTTACAAGTTTAGTACACAATACTCACTTTCATGGACTCTACATACCAGCCACATTAGCCTGCTAGCTGTCACCTGAACTTGACCTATCTCCTGACTTTGCACTGGTATCTGGTGCCTGCAATGCCTTCCTATCTCACCCCGACCTGTTAGGACTTCTATGTTTCACAAGCTTAGCTCATAGGCTACCTCCTATATGAAGTCTTCCCTGATCCTTTAGCTGTTCATACATTCTCTTCCTCAAATGATCACATATGTATGAATATATATTGATATGGATACAGACTCATAAAATATGCATGATATCTACACACTTGTTAGGCTTATTTTTTCACATGTGCTATCTCCCTACCCCAACAGTAGAACACAAGTTCCTTGAGGGCAGGGGCTGGGTTTGCTTGTTTTGTCTCTATATCCCCAGTGTCTAATATAATTACTTGCAGTGTCCAGTGGGGAATGAATACTGGCTCTGGAATCAGAGAAACTGTGTTCAAATCTTGACTCTGTCACTTTCTACCTATGTAAACTTGAGAAAGTTCTTTAACTCTAGGTCTCAGTCTCCTCATCTGCAAAATGAGGAGACTGGACCAGATGACCTTGGGGATACCTTCCAGGCGTCTCACTTTGGAAGACTGCCACCCCTTCTTTGGCCTCCCCCCACATCCATGTCCTCTATTTCGAAGAAGTGCCCAGGCCAAATTCATCCTCCCTTCTTTACTCTTCTCCAGGCTGACCTTCTCCCCCACCTACAGCTTTTCAGCTCTTTTTTATGTGCTTAAAATCCATCAGAATTTAAACTTGAGAGCATGGACTGTCTTTCTTTTTCCTTATATGTGGTATTCCAAGTAGTTAGCACAATGCCTGGCACATAATAAGGGCTTAATAAATGTTTGTGGACTTCCAACTCAGAACAGACTTTTAGATGAGCTAGACACCTTGCTTTAGTCATTAGGCCTTGCTGAAAAACGCCTACAGTAACTGTTTTCTGGAGTTTGTCTGGTACTGTCTATTATTTAACAAGATGAAAAAGCATGAAAAGAAAGTTATCTTAATTAATGATGGCAATTAATATCAAGTCCAGTACATATATTGTCACTAACAAAATTCTGTTCAAATTTGAAAAGTAATAAGTTATGAGTATTTATAAAATGATTTAATACTAAGAACATGTATACAAACCTGAATGAAACTCACATTTTTTGACATTCCTTCCGTTCTCCCAGCATGGGATCCCCCATTTCTCCAAGAATGGTAGCTTCCACTTCATATTGAACAATAAGTGCTTTTTCTGAGGGATGCACATCAATATTTCCTCCTTTGACCTTTCTAAAAAGTTAAATTAATATATCTTTACTGTTATAAATCACACAAAATTTTCCTGTTCATCATCTGGTAGGACAATTGTATATACACATGGGATACACATGGGTTAACACATCTATTCAGCTCCTATTCCATGGAGTTAAATTCTATTTCATGGAATCATCAGCCACCTGTACATGAAGCCTGTCCTGGTTACCCCCAACTTCTAGAAGGGTGATCATGCTAAGATTAGGCTGTATTAGAGAAACAGTATGATACAGCAGAGTTCTAGATTTGAATCCTGAAACACCTGGGTTCAAATCTCACCCCTAACACTACTAGCTCTATGACTTTGAGCACATAACCTAATCTCTCCAAGCCTAGGTTTCCTCACATTCAATACCTTGCAGTACAAGGCATCTAAGGTCCCTTCCAGTTCTACATGTATGATCTTATTTATTTGGTATTTACCCTGTGGATACTTATGTGTGTTAAATATATGTGGATGCTGTTTCCTCAGATGGAACATAAGCTTTTTTAGAGTAGGAATTATTTCATTCTTTGTATTTGTATCCATAGTACTGAGCACACTGACACATCAAAAAAGCTTAATGATTTTTTCTTTTCCTTCTCCAATCTAACAGACATGTGGAACTCTTGTTCTTCCAAGCAGTGTGAGAAAAAAGGCACGGAGAGGGTATATGTAGTATTATGAATGAAGAACAGAGATAACGCCAATTTGCCTGGATCATAAAGTGTAGAAGGGGAAGCCTCCAGTGAGGCTAGGAAGGGGGGTTGGGGTAGGAATGTAGGGTTTTAACACCAAACAGAGGAATTTACATTTTATTCTAAGGCAATAGGAAGCCACTGGAGTTCACAGAGTTGTTATTAATTTGTTAATGCAAAAGCCTGTTTACTTGATGCAACTGAAATCATTCATTCTATATTTTGTGATCTCCACTATCACTGGTTAAAAATTCTTCCCCTTGCCAGACTTATGAAAGGTATCTGATCTTGTTCTCACCCATTTAATTATTTATATTCAGTTCACATACTCATTTGGAGCTTACTGTGTAATTTGGTATTAGCTATTAGTCTAAATCTAATTTCTGGAGATTGCTTTCTAGGTTCTTCTCATGTAACATGCTGTCATTCAGTTGTTTCAGGTCCTGTCAGACTCTTCATGACCCCATTTGGTATTTTCTTGGCAAAAATACTGGATTGCCATTTCCTTCTCCAGTTTATTTTACAGACAGGAAACTGAGGCAAACAGGGTTGAGTGATTTATCCAGGGTCACAAAGCTAAAAAAGTGTCTGAGCCCAGATCTGAACTCAGGAATATGAGTCTTCCTGACTCCAGCCCCAGCACTCTATCCTGTAATTCTTATCCAATAGGGAGCTCTTCTCCAAGTAATTTTTGCTTTCAAATTTATTGAACAATAGACTGTCCAGTTCACTTGCTTTTAATTCTTCCTTATCTACACTGTTCAACTTTTGTAGTTTTCTAATTTTTAACCAATGATTCCAAATACTACTTTAAAACATAATTTGAGGCTTTCCAATCCTCTTTTTTTATATTCTAGATCTTTTGTTAAATTTTATTGAACTTTCTAAAGAATCTTCTTGGTAGTTTTATTAGGATGGCACTAAATCTACAAATTAATTTAAGTAGTATTTTCATTTCTATTATTTGTGTTGGTCTCACTACAAGAACTGATTACTCCTTCATTTGTATGTCAGTTCTTTATCTCTTTCTTGAGCTACCGGTGCATTGGTAGCATTATTCTTAGACATTTAATACACTTTGTTGTTATTCTGAGTGAGGCTTCTCTTTCTATTACCACCACTCCTTTCTGGGCTTTGTATTTATTTATAAAGTAGAAATGCCACTGAGGTTTTTTGGGGGGAGAAGGAGTGGTTTAATTAGCTACTTTAATAAAGCTATTATCTCAATTAATTTGTGAATTGGCTACAATTTCCTAAGAAAATTATCATACCATCAGCAACTATTAAAGCTATTGTCTCAATTAATTTATTTGCTAATTGGCTAAGATTTCCTAAGTAAATTATCACACCATCAGCAACTATGGATAGTTTTGTTTCTTCTTTGCCTATGCTTATCTTCAATTTCTTTCTCTTGTCTTACTGCTAATGGTAGCATTTCTAAACCATATCAAATGCAAGGAAAAGTTGCATCTTTTTCTTCATCCATTTATTTGGGAAAGCTTTTAATGTTTCCCTAGTGTATACAATGCTAGCTTTTGATTTTAAGATATTCTTTACCATATTTTTAAAAAGTACTTCCACATCTATTCATGATGGCAACACCATGCTCTCAGTCCCTCAAGCTCACCACCTACCACCTAGAAGTCATCCTCAACTTCTCATTATCTATCATCCCCTCCCAACACCCACATCCAATCTGTTGTCAAGACCTGTCAATTTCACCTCTACAACATCACTCCAGTATACTTCCTTCTCTCCTCTGACACTGCCACCACTTCAGCACAGGCCCTCAATCACCTAATAGCTAGACTATTCCAGTAGCCTACTGGTGCATCTACCTGCCTCAAGCCTCTCCTGTTTTCCATTTAGCCACCAAAGTGATTTTCCTTAAGCATAGATCTGACTATGTCATCACCTTCCTCAATAAACTCCAGTGCTCCCCATCACCTCTAGGATCAAATATAGCATCCCCTGTTTGGTGTTCAGTAACGCTGGCTTCCTGGTTGTCCCTAGAACAAGACACTCTTATCAGTTGCCTCTGGGCATTTTCCCTGGTTGTTCCCTTTGAATGTTCTCCCTTCTCATCTCTGCCTGCTGGCCTACCTGGCGTCCCCCCAAGTTCCAAGTAATATCCCATCTTCTACAGAAAGCCTTTCCTAACCCTTCTTAATTCTAATGCATTCTCTCTTTATTTCCTATTTATCCTGTATACAGTTTGCTTGTACAAATAGCCAATCGTCATCATTCATGAACTTTTGTGACTTCAGGAATTAGCATGATTTTACTAGTAACCTCATTTTTACTTTCATATTGGCAACCGCATACATTCACAGCTATGCCCAGTAGAGAAAAAGTGAGAGGTGCGATTCATGCAAGTTTGTGGAGTAGCTGGTATTCTACCAGGCATTTCACTGGTCTTATTCCCACTACCCTCATAAAAGAGCTCCTTGTGCATCTATTGTTTGCAGTTTCATTGTTTGCCTTTAAAACTCTAGTTTTATGTTGCAATTATGGCCCCCCCCCAAAAAGCATAGTGCAAGTCCTTTGGGCACAAAGGTGATATTGAGATAGCAGCGACTAAAGTCCCATTTTGACTTTATCTCGGTCTATGCCTAGTTTCTGCCAAATTGTTTTCCAGTTTTCCCTGCAACTTTCATCAAATAGTGACTTCTTATCTCCAAATCTTGGATCTTTGGGTTTGTCAAACACTAGATTACTATGGTCATTTACTACTGTGTTTTGTGTAGCTAATATAACATTCTATTTCTTAGTCAGTATGAGATTTGATAAAAAACTACAGTTTGAGATCTGGTACTGCTAAGCTACCCTCCTCGATGTTTTTTTTTTAAAAAAAACACCTGATTCTCTTGATCCTTAGGATGTGGGGCAAAAAAGACAGCAATGTTTTCTTTCAGTCATTTCCTTTTCTTTAATGTCATTTCTCATGATAAAATCATCCCAGTTTCTGATACTGATGAAACAAAAGATAAAACTTCTTTATGTGTTGACTCACTCATTAAATTGTGAACTCCTGGAGAATAATAGCTCCTGTCTTACTTTTCTATCTGCATCCCTAGTGCTTAAAATAGTGATTAAATATAGTTAAGACTTTAATAAATGCTGTACTTGTTTATTTATTCCTATGCTTTCTGGCATTTCTTTTTAAACAAATAAATGTCAGATTTTTAAAAAAGCTTTTTCTACATTTGTTTATATGATCACATGATTTCTATTATTCTATTTATTATTTTACTAATATGATATATTGTGTTTATAGTTTTCCTAATACTTAATCAATGCTGCAATCCTGGTGTAAATCCAATCTAATCAAACTATGTGTCTTTTTAGAAGTTGCTATAACTACTTTGCTATTATTTCAATTAATTTTCTTTGTGTCAATATTGATTAGGGATACTGGTTAATTAGTTATATTTCTCTGTTTTGACTCTCTGTGGTTTAGGTATCAAGGTACATTTTTATCACAGAAGGAATTTGGTAGCATTCCATCTTTTCCTATTTTTATAAATAGTTTATATAATAATGGAATTGTTCTTTGAATGTTTGATAGAAATTTCTTATAAATCCATCTCTTCTGCAGTTTTATTTTTGTTCAGAAATTCATTTATAACTTCTTCAATTTCTTTTTCTAATGTTGGGTTACTTAAAAACTATTTCTTCTGTTAATCTGGATAGTTTACATTTCTGTAAATATTCATTTATGTTGTCAGTTTTATTGACATGTAGTTGGGTAAAATAGTATCTAATAATTTCCTTCTTTTTTTTCCTTCACAACCTGGCCCTTTCCTATACTTTCAGTCTTCTTACCCCTTACTCCGTACCACAAACTCTTTGTTAACAGTGGCCTCCTTTGCTGTCCCTAAGATAAAACATACCATCACCTGACTCCATACCTTTTTACTGTCCCTGGAATGCTCTCTCTCATCTCCATCTCCTGGATTCACTGCCTTCCTTCTGGTCTCAGTGAAAATCCTACCCTCTGCATAAAGCCTTTTCCAAACTCTCTTAATTCTAATGCTTGCCCTCTAAGGTAATATTCAATTTATCCATTTATCCTATATATTTCTTGCTTGTACATAAGTAGTTTGCATGCCTTTCTGGACTTGGAGTCAGGATGGCCTTGGACACTAACTGTGTGACACTGTGTAGATGACTTAATCTGTTTGGCTCAGTCTCCTCAACCATAAAATGAAGAAAATAACTGCATTTAACTTGCAAGATTTCTATGAGGATCAAATAATATTTGTACTTAACACAATGCCTGGCACATTGTAGGTACTATATAAATGCTTATTCTCTTCCCCTTTCTAACACCCACACCCAAGATTGCAGGCCATATATAGCCTGCAACATTCCTGAGTATGGCCTGAATCAGATTTAAATGTAACTGAAAAATGTTCAGCAAAAGAAATATGTAATAAATCAAGGATAATACTACCATTTTAAAAACTAAACCAAACCTGCAGTCTACAGAAATCTTTATCTATAGTTTGGAGGCTCCTAGTTCTATTTGAATCTGACACCACTGCTTTAGACTATTAGCTCCCTGAGAACAGGCATCATTTTTTGCCTTGTTGTGTAACTCCAACCCTTAGCACAGTGGGTAAACACTTAATAAATGCTTGTTCACAACTTCATTTGCCATGAATTCTTGCTTTTCTGTCTTCACACCAAAGAATTTTTTTTCTCATTAGTTTCCTGGCTACTCCATCCCTAGCTACTCCATATCTACTCCATCACCCATCCCCCAACTCCATGCTGGGTGGATGTGGTGCAGTGTAGCAACAGAAGAAAGCCAGTTTTGGAAAGGACAGTGGAACCCAGAAGGAGGTCTGGGAAAAGTAAAGTATAAGTCTGACTATAGTGACTACCTGGATTCTCCCTGCAGCAGTGTCTAAAATAGGCACCCTCATACTGTGAGGGAAACAGACTTCTTCTAAACATGGGGCACATATGTTCCCACAGAGAAGAGGCAGTAAGGGCTGCGGAAGGGACATAATAGTAGCAGGCCTTCTGAAGCGAAAGGATTAACAATAAAGCATATTTTCAGCAAGTACACTGAGGAAAACTCAGAAGACGAATTAAAGCTGACAAAAGCTCACTAAAAAGGGAGAAATGAAAATTCAAAGGAAACTGAATCATAATCTCTGAAGGAAGGTAAAGACTGAATAGCAAATTCTGCAAATCATATTAATCCATCAATTCCACAAGCCCCAGAATAGTTAGTATGAACAATCAAATAATTAATTGAAAATGCAAGAGAAATAAAAACACAAATTAAAGCTCTTAAGGAATAAATCATCAAATCTAACGAGAGACTACAGAAGTTAAGAGACATTCTCTATACCAGTATGACAGAATTTGAATGCAAAAAAAAAATCAAGACTAAAAGGAAAAATGTTGGAACAAAATAAAAACAACAAAAAAGGAAGAACATATGAGAGTTCTACAAAATGAGAATAGTGACTTGAATTGAATATAGGATGTGAAAAGAACCTACAGATTAAATTTCTTCTAGTAAAAAAAATGAAAAAGAAAGTACAGATACCAAACTTGAAGAAATCATACAGAAAATTGCCCCAGAAATATGAGAAGCAGATGGCAAAGTTCAAAAATGAGGGAATTTGCAGAATACTAACCGAGAGAAACTTCAAGTTTAAACCTTTATGAAACACTGTGCTCAAATTACAGAACTATGTAATCAAAGAACAAATCTTACAGGCAACAAAGAAAAATCCATTGAGGTCCCATGAAAAAATCAGAATAGTGTAGGATTACTCCATGGTTACAAAAAACAAACGAACAAAAAATAACCAAGAAAAAGGGACATCATATTCCAAAAACCAAAGGCTTCTACCTTGTATCCGAAAATAGCATTTTATAAAGTGACTCACTCTCTGGACTTTTCTGCCTCTTTCCTATCCTAGAGAAAACTACACACTGAGACTTACTCTCTTGATTGGTGACTCCCTAAGTTCAGGACAACATTTTATGAGCGGCTCCAGGCCTCCCCACTTGACTACAAGGGTATGCTGGGAAATGTTTAACACCTGACTCTCTGAAACAAAGCAAAACAAACAAAAAGATGTATATATGACTACTTTTAAATTTAGTCTGCATTGACATTTTCTCTATCACTTTCTTAAGTCCAAAACATCATCAAAATATAAACTGAACCCTGATTTGTAGTATTTGGCAATTTCTCTTTTTTATTTTATTTTTTTATTTTTAGGCAATTGGGGTTACGTGACTTGCCAAGCGTCACACAGCTGGTAAGTGTCAAGTGTTTGGTCTGAGGCTAGATTTGAACTCAGGTCCTCCTGACCCCAGGGCCGGTGCCCCATTCACTGCGCCCCCTAGCTGCCCCAGCATTTGGCAATTTCAAAAGTGTAAATGCTTGCACTGAAAATTTTAACAATACCCTCTGGTGAGCCAGTATGAACTGGCTCCAGCACACCCCGGTTCATTCTCAATTTAATTCATTCTCCAGACTTCTCCTTCCTCTTGGCAACTAACATGCTCCAGTGTATTAGCTTTTTGGAGGGTTTTTTGGCTTGTTTTTTTTTGTTTTTAAATCTCACATTATCAGAGTAACAGCAATGAAAGCAAAGACAGCATCAATGATTTAAAGAATCTAAGGAACAAAATGCAGAACAGAAAAAAATCAGGAGAAGAGTAAGTAAAAATAGTGACTATTTTGAAAAGAAAAATTGTTATACTCTCATTAATATACAGAAACTACTGTACAAAATTATGTGAAAGCAGAAATGAGAATTTAAAGAAAACTGATGAACATTTACCAAGGAGATACTCACTGCACAGACAAAATCATAAAATTCATTTGGAAGAACCAAAGTCTAGAATATCAAGGGAATTTTTTTAAGTATGAAGAGAGTATAAGCATTACCACAACTCAAACTACATTTTAAAGCAGCAGTCATCAAAATTATTTGATATGCATTAAAAGACAGAAAACAGATCAGTAGAACAGACTAGATAAGGAAGAAACAGAAGCAGAGTAGTCCAGTGTTTGTAAAATCTAAGAACATAAGTGATACGTGGAAATAACTCTTTTTTTTTTTGACAAAAAAATGCTAGGAAAACCAGAAAGCAATTCGGTAGAAATTAGGTTTAGCCCAACATCTTATAGCAGGGAGCACAATAAGTTCAAAATGGATGTGCAACATGAATATAAAAATATTTTTTAAAATTACAAGAAAACGAGGTTAAGTACCTGTAGAGGAAAAATTCTAAATTGAATAGGATATATAGAATGAAGTGAGCAGAATGAGTAGAAAATTTTTAGAACATTATAAAAAACAACTTTGAAAGTCGTAAGAACCCTGATCAACAGTGATTAGCTATGATTTCAGCAGACCAATGATGAAGAAAGGTACCCAACTCCTGACAAAGAGGTCAAAGCAGAGAATTAGGCATATATTTTTTGACATGGCAAATGCGTAAATTTGTTTTGCTAGTTTATGCTTATGGGTTACAAGGAATGACAAAGACTACATTTTTCTTGTTTCATTGTGAGGTGGTCTGGGGGAAAAGAGAAATGGTGATAAGGGTTGTCCCCCTCAAAATACAAAAAAAGAAAAGAAGTTATTGAGATTCTTTAAAATGCACCAAACAGAACAGCATAAAGTTCAAAAGGAAACAGTCAACATCTTGCATTTTTTTTAAAAAGAAAGCTATACATGATACTTGTTTTCATATATAACCCTCCTCCTCTTCTGTTTTGTATATGGAAATGTTATTTGGGGGAGCTATTTGTTAATTTTAGAATAAAAATAGAATTTTAAAAAGAAAAGTGCAAATTAAAAAATCTTGGGTTTAACTTCACTGTGCAAACTGTCAAAGGTGAAAAATAAAATAAGGCCAGTAAATGACAGAGGGGCTATGGGAAGACAAACACATAAGCACTGCTGGTAGAGCTGTGAAGTAGTTCAAAACTTCTGGATTTCAATTTAGAATTATGCAAGAAAAGTGACTAAACTAAACTCTGCGATCTCACTACTGGACATAAATAAAACACTTGTATCAGATGTCTTTGTTTAATTGATTTTCTTTGTCACAAGATAGAGTTCAATACTGGGACAGGAGGGAAGGCTATACATAATGTTAAGATACAGGTATCAAAAAATGTTGTTCAGTAATTTTTGTCATGTGCAACTCTTCATGACCCCATTTGGGTTTCCTTGGCAACGATACTGGAGTGGTTTGCCATTTCCTTCTCTAGATCATTTTACAGATGAGAAATTAAGGTAAACAAGGTTAAAAAGGACTTGACCAGGATGACAAAGCTAGTAAGTGTCTGAGCCCATATCTGAACTCAGGTTTTCCTGACTTCAGGCCCAGTGCTCTAAACACTGTACCAACTAGCTGTGCTAGCAATAAAATAATGCATACTAAAAATGAAAAAAAAAACTTAAGATGGTAATTTTCCTCATAATGTTTTGCTTCCTTCCTTCCATATGCATGCAGGTCCTAGGAAGACAAAGCCCAGGATTTAATTACTATTACTACCATAAATATACACAATTTCTCTCTTAAAGTTAAAATATGACCAAATACTTAACCCAAATATTACTATAAGGTGAATACCCCATAAAAGAAAAAGTTCAGACTTCTTAACTGGTATGAATTGAGGGCCAAAAAATTTTATACAGATTTTCCAGATACTGGGGGTACTGCAACCCTAACCCCCACAATGTGGAAGGGATAACTGTCCTGCATCACTCAATAATCTCTCTTCCTTTAATGTTCACTCCATCCAATCAAAATTCTGACTCTTATTTACTGACCTCTAGGAGAATCCCTTTCATTCCTCAAAGAGTTCAGTAACTAGCCCTCACAGTCTCTCTCTTCCCCAACTCTTGCCCTCAAAGTAGGGGTCTTCAACATATAAAGTTACTCGCTTTTATCTCTCAGTTCCTCAACTTATTCATTTCCAATGACCTACTCTCTCACTCTACCTCAGCCATGCAATTAGATTATCATATTCTTAATATTGCCATCACCCACAAATACACTACACTCCCATGTTTATGAATGATGAAATTTCCTTTTCCAATTAAAATCTGTTGTCATCCCACCTCTCCCCTAGCACTGCAACCCCAAATACCATTCTTTGTCTTTGTTATGACCTCCAATCCCTCCCAGGCCATCATCCCTGCACTGTCTACACTCTCCTTCTTCATCTTGATCCCTTCGTAGACCAGTTCAATTCTGCACTATCCTCTTCTCTTGAATCCCTTGCCA
Organism: Phascolarctos cinereus; assembly: GCF_003287225.1. Classification (NCBI taxonomy): domain Eukaryota; kingdom Metazoa; phylum Chordata; class Mammalia; order Diprotodontia; family Phascolarctidae; genus Phascolarctos; species Phascolarctos cinereus. The sequence continues at coordinate 418,283,763 of NW_027555958.1, read as the reverse complement.
CCTGTTTCTGTCATTGATCTTGTCCCACCAAACCTCAAGCCTGGATTATTCCCATCTTTTGCCTTCATTCCTACTTGCATGCTGCTAAATGATGCTAGATAGTCATGAAACCATGTTGACTGGATCCACTACAAATTTACCTTAAGTAATCTCACCTGGGCCCTCAATGCTGCAAAGCAATCCTTTCACACTTCCCTGACTCACTAATCCACTCCCTAGTGGCTTTTAAAACTTTTTCACATACCTTTCCAAAACCTTCCATAGCTCCTTGTTCCTCCACCCTCTTAGCCAAGAACTTTGATTTTTTTGCTTTCACTAAAAAAACTGAAACCATTAACTGAGAGCTCCCTCTTCTCTCCTACTACTAAACTTATTATATTTTCCAAATGCCTTCTGCCACTACCTTCACCTTCACGGTCTCATATACTATGGTAGCTCTTCTTGCAAAGAGAAATCTCTCCACATGCACAAGCGATCCCATTCCATTCTGTCTTCTCCAGCAGATTGCCCTCTATCATCCACACTCTCACTTATTTTCAGTCTCTCCTTGGCTACTAGCTGCTCTTCTGCCAACAAACATGCCTATGAGCTATTGTCCCATATCTTTCTTCCCTTTTTGTGGCTAGCTCCTTGATAAGGATGCCTCAACTTCCTTTCTTCTTGCTCTCTTCTTAACTCTCTACAGCCTGGCTTCCGAAACTACTCTCTCTCCAAAGTCACTAATGATCTCTTAATTGCCAAATCTAATGGCCTTTGCTCAATCTTCATCCTTCTTAACCTCTCTGAAGCCTTTGACACTGCTAAGCACCCTCTTCTTGATACTTCTCTGTAGGGTTTCATGACACTACTCTCTCCTGCTTTGCCTCTTATTTATCTCAATACTTCTTAGTCTTTGCTGGATCTTCAGCTGGGTCAAACCCAGAGCTCTGTTCCTGAGCCTTCTTCTTCCACTATACTATTTCACTTGGTGATTTCAACTCCCATGAACTGAAATACCATCTCCATTCTTACTATTTTCTAATCTACTTATCCAGCCCTACCTCTCTGGCTGACCTCCAGTCTTGCATCGCCATCTGCTTTTCAGACATCTCAAACTGGATGTTCTACAGACAACTTAAACTCAATATACCCAAAACTGAACTCATTATCTTTCTCCCCAAACCCTTCTTTCTTCCTAACTTCCCTATCACTGTCAAGTATACCACCATCCTCCCAGTCATCTAGGCTCACAACATAGCCTTGACTCCTCACTCTTAATTATCCTCCCAACCCCACCCCACCCCTTGTGACATTTCTCATATATGCCCCCTTCCTGTTCTCATACATTGACACCACTGTGGTGCTGGCCCTTATCACCTTATATATGGAATGCTTCAGTCTCTCTTCATTCCAGTCCATCCTCTACTCAACTGACAAAGCAATCTTCCTAAATGGCAGGTCTGACCATATCATCTCCCTACTCAATAAACTAAAGTGATTCTCTATCATCTCCAAGATCAACTATAAGATCCTCTGCCATTCAAAGCCCTTCATAAAATGTCCCTCTACCTTTCCATGTTATGTATGTATTTTCATTGGCTGACCCCCATGTCTGGAATTCTCTTGTACCTCATCTCTGCTTCCTGGCTTCTTTGAAGTCACACAGAAATCTTACCTTCTATAGAACTGCTTTCCCAAACCGCTTTAATTACAATGCCATCCCTCTGCTGATCAATACCAATTTATCCTATATATAACTTGTTTGCATATTGTCTCGCCCATTAGACTGTGAACTCCTTGACAGCAGGGACCACGTTTTAACTTTGTATCCTCAGTGCTTAGTGTTAGGGATCTGTAAGGATGTAGAGGGCCACAGGCTGTTCATGAGGTCTCAATGATGGGCGGAGGCCCCTCTTGGGTGACTGATCCATGAGCAAAGGTCGCCTGGTTCAGTGCTCCAGTCTATGGATCTATAACAATCTTTAACTCCCCTAGTTATTGTACGGTCATTAGCAGTTTATCTGGGATTGGAGTCAGATAAGTGCACAGGGCATGCATGCACTGTCCTTGAGCACAGCATGAGCTCTACCTCATCGTGACTTGAGAAGAAGTTTCTGTTACTTTACTACTTAAGTGAATGCTTTGTTAAAATTAAACGGAGTTGCTTTCCATCTTGTCTCCTGCCTCATCAATGCGCATTCGAGATAGAAGGTTAAGCTGGTCTTATTCCTTCAAGGTTAAGACAGGATCCTTGCTCTTGTGGTGAGCTGAGCTAGTGGTACGACACTCAGAACGTGGTAAATTGTTACTGACTGACTGAACAATCTATACATACATTTTCAAGATAGACAAGTTTGTATATTTATATGTGTGTATACCCACATATATAATGTGTATATGTATATATACATACATACACATATAAATATATAAAATACACACACACATAGATATACATACATATACACATACAGATTGTGGGTTCTCAAAAATATTTTTTCCTAAAACAAAGCTAAAAACCCATAAACTGATTAATGACCTTGGATTTATTAACACCATAATTCTAATGAAGCAGACCCCAAAAGAAAAAAAGTTAAGCAGAAATAAAACTACATGTATAAGAAACAAATATACTTAGTGCTTAATAAATGCTTGTTGATATATTTCTTTGTCTTCCCCCACCCTCCTACCACACTTACTTCTTTCTTCCCCCCCCCTTTTCTGGCTCCTTCTTCCAAGGCCAATGCTAAGCATGTGAAAGATGGTAATAAATGTTTGTTGAATAGAATTTTATTACTAATAGTTTGGCTATTATGTATAATTCCATATCCATATGGTAGAACTAGCAATTCAAAAGGAATAGATAATCTATAATTTCTAAAGTAATACAGGTGATGCATTTTACCCCCCATATCTAGGATTCAGGAAAAGACTGCCTCAATTAAGAACAAAACATATTGTAGGTTACCTGGTCACTAAAAAAAAGCTTACCAGGAAACCTCCTCATTAAAGAAGTACTTCTGGAAAAGTATTTTCTAAGTAATTTTACAGGAAGAAAATGGTGATGGGAAGTCTCTAGCTTAAATATCTTAAACTCATTTTAAAATAATGGTATTATTTTATAACAGAGTAGTCATGTTGGAGGAAGGAGCATTAGGTATGTTTATGTAATGTTATTAAATATTATGCCTTAGTCTGGGAATTTCAACCACATGTCCCTTCAGCATTCTCATTCTAAACCAGCCATATCCTTTCAGGAAAGAGAATCCTGTACAGATGGAGCTTACTAAATTTGAAGGCATATTGAAAAGTGCTCTACCTATTCCTTGCCCTTAATCCTTCCACAAATTTATGAAATATAAATAATAGGACATGCTTCATCTCTTTGGAGGTTCATGCTAAATTAAAAAAAAATTGCCCTTTCCTATACTGCAATTATTTAGAAGTATTTTGAAGCTCATCTACTACATTATTTACTTTGAAGATATCGCATAGTATTTTTTCAGGTACTGCCACATTCAACTCTTAAAACATTTCATGGGAGAGAAGAATTACTTGAATTGAGGGAGATATAATTATGTGTTACTGTTTACTACATCTAGAAATTTTTTTTGTATTGTAAACCTGTATCAAAACCTGTGTCTTAGTAAATAATTTTATGAAAGAGATGTAAGCCATGACATAAACCTGATTATATGAAAGGGAATAGAGGAAAAATAGCTGGGACAATGGAAAATATTGCTGTTTTTTGGTCCAAGAGTGTGTCTATTATATCTCAGATCTGCTAATCAAGTGGAAGCCACAGGAATACTGGAAACAGAAACTTGGTAAGTTATCTTCCAGAGGGTACATACATGAAGAGGGAAGTGAGAAATCAAACTGCTAGAAAATGTACTAGGAGCAATGTGGTTTGCAGAAAGAACAGGTCCTAAACGCAGTCTAAGGAAGCAAGTAGAGAATCCAAACAGTCACTATAAACAGCAGAGCAAACCATTAATCAAACTAATAATGAATCTACTTTAAGCAAACCTTCTAAGCTTGGATTTAGAAGAGGTAAGAGTGAAAATATTCACAGGATCCAGAACCACTGAGTGGTGTGATAGATTTGAAGTTAGGACAGACCTAAATCCAAATCCTGCCTCTGACCTTAGAAGGGTGCAACCACAAGTACGTCATTTAATTTTTCTGAATTTCAATTGCCTCATCTATAAAATGGAGAGAATACTCATTAAGTACCTACTTTACCAGGCTACTGCAAGGATCAAATCAGATGTGTACAAAGCATTTAAAGCACTACATTAATGCCACCTATTATTACCTGAAGGAGTCAACTGCAGCATTAAAAAGGGTAAAAAACCAGAGGAGAATTATTTGGAAGTTTGATAGGTAAGACTTCTCCTCCCCCACCACCCAATCTGAGGGCTTCTGCTAGTCCACAACCAACAAACTGCAGGGGAGGGCGGCAACTGTAAGCTTCCTTCAGGTCTAAAATTCAAAGGAAGTCTAAATGGAGGAACTGGAAAGAAAAATATCTGCCATTGATCTGGGGATCCAAAAACTGAAGCTAGGCTGACAAGATCACAGGTCATTTATATAGAGCTGAACGAAATTCCAGAAGCCATCTAGTACTATCTCTTTATTTTATAGCAGAGCAAATGGAAAGGCCACATAACTTCATACAAAAGTTCATACAGGTAGTATGTGACAAAGCTGGGGCTTGAACCCACATCACTAGAATCCAGTTTTACCTCCTCTGGTCCTATTCACATACAAGTGAACTGAGCTGGAAGCAGCCATTCAACTCACAATAAAAATCAATGTTATCTAATCTTGACTAGGCCCTCAATGCAGCAAAGCAATCCTTCTATTCCCTATACACTGATACTTTCCATAACATCTACAAATATGTGTCTCTCTCAACCTTAAAAATGTTCACTATTACCTATCATCTTATAACTCTCTTCCCTTCCTTAGCCAAATTCCTAGAAAAAAGAATTCACTGCTTCAACTTTCTCAACTCTTCCCCCACTCAAATCCATTCTCCTCTAAGCTGTCAAGGTGATCTTTCTAAAGTTTAGGTCTGACCACGTCACCTACCTATGCAATGAGTTCCAATGGCTCCCAGAAAGCAATTTGAAACTGCTCCAAAAGTTATTAAACTGCATACCTTCTGATCCATATCTAGGCCTATACTGCCCAAAAACAATCGAAGAGGAAAGGACTCATGTACAAAAATATTTGTAGCAGATATTTTTGTGGCAGCAAATACTTGGAAATTAAAGAGTGGCATATTAATTGGGTAAGTGGCGGAATAAGGTATAATAAATGAATGTAATGGAATACTGTTGTGCTCTAAGACACAACAAAAGGGACAGTTTCAAAGAAACCTGGTAAGATTTGTATGAAATGATTCAGAGTGAAGTGAGGAGAACCAAAACAATTTGACAACATACTTGATAACATAAAAACAGGGAACTGGAGAACAAAATGGCACAAGAGAAGGAAACAATACAGCTCTATCCCACTGTTAACCAACTCAATTACTAAACAATTCACTCCTTAAACAAGCAGTAAATAAGATTTAGATCTAGATCTCGCAGGGGATAAAGGTGAAAGGCTTCAGATATTCCCGGTAAGAATTTCCCTTCAGGAGAAATGCGAGTGATAGACTTCACCCTAAAAGCCTCCACTGTCCTCAGCAGGAAGAAATCTCCAGAGCCCTCCAAGTGAAACTGATAGACTCCAATGTCAAAGTAAGAAACAAGAAGAAAAAAGCTCCCCCACAAGCTGACAGTTGATTTAAAAAAACAGTTTGAAAGAAAACCTTAACCTCTCTCCCCCTGAAGAAAAAGGCCTCAACTAGGGCTCTCTCACCAGAGGAAGACATCCTCAGATTAACTGATTAAAGAAAAGGCCTCTTCCTCTCTCTCATCATCCAAAGGAAAGAACTTGAACTAAAGCTGGTCATAAGAAGAGAACTTTATGTAGTGAAGGAAAAGGTCTAACTAAAGACAACCAAGGTAAATGAAAGGATCTCAACTTAATTTGATTCCCAGAGTAAGGGATACCTAGAACTCAATTCTTGAGGACTCAACAACATGAATAAAAATAACCAGCTAGCTAGCTGAATGAATGCATGAACAAATGAATGAAAAAAGGGACCTTTACAATATGCAAGGACAAAAACCCATAAGAAAAATTAAAAAATACTTGTAATCAAAACTTTAAAGAAAAAAAACTAGCTTGTCCATAAGAACAATTAAAATTCCTCAAAAACATGATGTAAGATTTTTAAGAAATGAGAACTATGGTGTAGAGAAACAGAAAAAAGGTCAACAGCTTAACAACTTTTAAGTAAACCGTAGTACTCTTGTAACTAACTTCCTAAAGATAAAAATGGACCAAATGGAAATTAATGACTCCAAGAGACAAGAATTTTTAAAACGAAGTCAACAGAATGAGAAAATAAATTATAAGATTTCTCAATAAAAAAAAAAACTGACCCCAGAAACTAGATTAAGGACAGATAACTTAAGAATCACCAGATTACTTGAAATCCATGACTAAAAAAGAAACCGGATATCACATATTTCAAGAAACCATTAAAAAACTCAAAAGAATCTAATTACAAAGAAAAATGCATAATAAAACTATAATAATTGGGGGGCCCTCAATTTACCCTTACCAACCCTAGATAAAGATAACCACAAAAATAAAGAAGCTAAAAACGTGAATAAAATTTTAGAAAAATTAAGCTATGATAGGCCTCTGGTGATTACTGAATAGAAATACAAAGCAGTATACACATTTCCCAACTGTGCTTAATGTCTTTACAACAAAGAGCATAAAAACCTCACAAATATATAATTTACACATTTGACTGAACGATTATATACAGAAGTCTGGCCACCATGCATCCACATGAATTAAGATGAAGGTTTCTATCCCTATCTATATACTACCAACTGAAGCTATTTGGCCTCAATAGGAAAAAGCTTTGGAGGGACAAGATAGTTTTCTTCAAATGTTTGAAGGGCTGAAAGACAGCTTAAGATAATGGATAGAGAACTGGTCTGGAGTCAAAAAGACCTAGATTCAGATCCTGCTTCTACATATAATGGCTATGTGACTTTGGACAAGTCATGTACCTTTTCAAAGCCCTAAGTAATGCTTTAAGATTGAATAAACTGCAGAGAAGGTGGCAGTCTACATTGGTAGAATAAGCTGCTCAACAGCAATTCCCTACACTTATGAAATTACAGGTCTGGTCCAAAAATAAACTAACTGAAACCAAAGAGTGGTCATGTGGAGGATCAGATTAGACATGTATAGCTTGGCCCCAGAAGACAGAACTAGGAGTAACTGGTGGAATTGCAGAGCCAGATTTCTGCTAAATATAAGGAAAAACTTCCTAATAATCAGAGCTATGCAAAATTTAATGGAATGGGTTGCCTAAGAATATAATGAGTTCCCCATAACTGCAGGCCTTCAAGCAGAAAGAAGTTAAATGATGACATGTTCAGGTATGGACTATGTGATCTCTTTGAGAGGCTGTGATTCTGTAAGACCATGGCAGAACTAGAAATATAATATAGGTTTCATGAATTCCTATCCAAGTGTTCACTAGATAATAATTCTTCAAATGTTTCATGCAAGGAACATAAGTTGAGCAATAATGCTTCATATTATTTTTAGGAAAATGTTCATTTTAACATAATTTGTTCAATACAAAAATATGAATTAATGAAATGCTTCAGTCTGGGAATGTAAATATTAAAAGAGGCTCAGGAAATGAATTGTTGAGTCTTTCACAGCAAAATGAACTTAGCTATATCTCACTTGTTCTGTGTTCAAAGGTATCACATTTAATAGCCCAACTAATAATTGAAAGTACCACACATGGACCATGACCTATTAATGATAGAATAATTTTCATTTCCTGAATTTTGTATTTAAATTCATATCAGTCTTACTTTCTTAAATTTTATTTTTAAGAAAAATTTAGAGAGCTGAAAACCCGAAGAGAGTGGCTAGATTGCTCTGGGGAAATTGTAAAGCTCTTTTACTGATTCTAAGCTCCCCTTGAAAGAAAAAGCCTATCTCATCAATACTGACACTTTACCACTGTTGTTACATGGCAACAAAATGTGAAATACCACTGCCTCTGAAGAACTAAAGATGAGATACTCACATTCAGCCATAAATGACTCACAGGTCTATGATATTAAAATGGTGTGTTGACAACACTTCTTGAAGCAACAGGTTGCCCCATTAAGTATCTGGAGTCAAGGAACATGTCACAGTTTTATTACCCTGAGTTGCCTAAAAGATTCACAGATCTCCTGTCATTGTACCTTATATATACTGGGTGTTTAACAAATGAGTTCTGAATTGAATGGACCCTTTCTAAGCAAATAAAAAGAATCTTGATTTAGAAGAAAGAATGTCTTGGCCCTTTTCGTAGCTTTGCCACAAATCTGTTGGCTCAGAACAAATTCTTCAATGTATCTATGTCTTAGTAGCCCTAATGGTGGTCAATCCTAAGGGGGAAAGATTTTTAGGTTAAAATTTATGGAATATCAACACCACCTTCCCACAGACTTAAATAATCTGAGGCCAAGTACAGCAAGAGGTTTGGTCTCTAAAACTCATAACTTAATTCTGAAGTCATATACTACATGATGAAATCAAGCCTAAAAACAATCATATTGTTAAAATAGCAACACAAAAACTACTCTTTACTGAATGCCCAGCGCTAGGTGTTGGGTTACATTATTCACCGAAAGCCATTTTAATAAATATGATGAAAATGATGAAATATATATATGCATACATACCTATTCATGTGTACATATTCTTATAGCCAACTACCTCAAAACATCAGAACATGTTCCACTGTAACATCTTAATTTTAGTGGCATAAAAACTTTTGGCCTAAGAGAAAATTTTAAGCAATTTATGAGCAAGGGGTTAGCCTAAGTCTTTGTTAAAACTCACTGGTCATTTCTACACAGTTATGTCTATCCTTCCTTATATTACACGTGAATTTTTGCGGATGCTGTTGTTCACTTGATTCAGCCATGTCTCTCTGTAACCCCATGGATCATATATGTTCATGGGATTTACTTGGCAAAGATATTGAAGTGGTCTGCCATTTCCTTCTCCAGTGAATTAAGGCAAACAGAAGTTAAGTGATTTTCCCAGGGTCACACAGCTAGTAAGTGTCTGAGAACAGATCTGAACCCTGGTGTTCCTGAGTCCAGGCCCCATGCTCTATCCACTGAACCACCTAGCTGCCTCCTTTTGCGGACGCTATAACAATTTTTAAAAATTTGGTAATAAATGCAATGAAATCACAGCTCTAAAATGAAAGCAAGTGGTTTTGTTCAACATTATAGCCCTCCAAATCCAGAAAATAAATGGTGAGTCAATTAACCTCCCTTTTTGGATCTTAATCCAAAAAAGTAGGAATTAACAGTAATCGTTTTAGTCTCTGAAGCTGTACAGCAGGATTCAGAGGCATAAAGTTTCTCCACTCATTGGTCTACAGAGCCTTCTTTCTTTCTACATATTCTGAAACACTGCTCACTTTCCTAGCTCTCCAACAGCAGAGCAAATGCAATTAGCTGAGAATACTAGCAAGCCAATTTATATGACGTTACATATACCAACCTCTATAAACTGTCACTTTCACAAAACGCAAGCTTCTTCACGCATCTTAAGATGTCAGAACATATTCAGTTATCTCACATGATTTACATGAAACTGTCAAAGAAGGAGCTAATATTCATATTTGAAAGATGAGAAAACTAAAGGGACTAGCATAGATTATCTCTACAGTACCCTTCCCATTCTAACTTTATGATGCTCTAATTTGTCTCATACATTAGAGAATTCACCGATTCAAACATTAGAGAACATTTACAATCTGTGGGGTGTATGTGAAAGGGGAGGGGAGTTGGACTGTGACAGAAAATCAAGTAAAGATGACAGATAATCAGGTGGAGACAGAAATGAGCAAAGGCAGAAACATCCCTGGACCAGGGCAGGCACTTCACAAAATGAGATGGACCATATACAATATAGTTCTATCCTAAGTTGAAGGAAATGCAGAGGAAAGGACTTCTTGTCAGCTTTCTTCATTTCAATGAAGAAACATTTCAATTTAAGCAACCATTAGGAGCATTTTCATCCCTTCCAGGAGCAGGGTCCAAAGAAAGTGGCCTGCTGGGCAGGACTGAGCAGTGCAGGGCTGGGTGGGGCTGAGCTGAGCAGGGCTGAACAGGGCAAGGGGTGGGCTAAGCCAGGCAGGGGTGGGCTGAGCAGAGATGGACAAGGCAGGGGTGGGCTGAACAGGGCAGGGATGGACAAGGCAGGGGTGGGCTGAGCTGAGCAGTGGTGGACAAGACAGGGGTGGGCTGAGCTAGGCAGGAGTGGACAAGGCAGGGGTGGGCTGAGCTAAGCAGGAGTGGACAAGGCAGGGATGGGCTGAGCTGGGCAGGGGTGGACAAGGCAGGGGTGGGCTGAGCAGGGTAGGAGACAGGGGTAGCCAGGGCAGAGGTGGCCAGGGCAGGGGTGAACAAGGAAGGGGTGGGCCGAGCAGGGCAGGGATGGACAAGGCAGGAGTGGCCAGGGCAGGAGTGAACAAGGCAGGGGTGGGCTGAAAATGGCAGGGGTGGACAGGGCAGAGATGACCAGTGCTGGGATGGACCTGGCAGGGGTGGGCTGAGCAGGGTAGGAGACAGGGGTAGCCAGGGCAGGGCGGGGCGAGCGCAGGCCCGGGTCTTCCCCTCCCCCGCCTCCCCTCGCCCATCGGGGGCATCCCGCCGGGGGCGGGGCCTCGTCACCTCTTGAGGTATCGGGCATCCTCGCCCTGCATGGCGGCGGCAGCGGTGGCGGCGGGGCCTGGGGCGGGTCTCCGCGGAACGCCGGCGCGTTATTTCCCGGGGCAGCCGCGGGGGAGAACGCTGCCCACAGCCCCCGAAGGTGATGACAGTCCCGAGGCGGGCAGGGCCGGGCAGGGAGGGGCGACGACGCTGCGGTTACCACGGTGAGGGAGCCGGCTCCTCCCCCAGCTGCGGGGCCCCAAACACCAGCAGGACCTGGGCGCGCCCGGAGTTGCCGAGGCTGGCTCCTCCCCTCACTGCGCCTGCGCTCCTCTGTCCCAGCAGCCCGCGCAGGCTCAGTACTGGGCGCAGGCTCCCGAGCCTTAGGTGACTCCGCTCCTTGTAAGAGGCCGGACGGGTTTTGGTGCACACTGGGACAGATTGGGGGGGGGGGGGGGCGGCCCAGACTCCTGGGGCACCGCCACCTAGAGGATGGAAAAGGAACTGCTGGCCCCAAGCTTCTGATGGGGCAAAGACTGAAATGAACACTTGGTATTTGGCATTGAGGAAAGCAGGCCGATATTGCTAGATTGCACTTTGTGGGGTCACGAGGGGTGTGGGATTGGAGAGAATCCAAGTATGCCAGGCCTTAATAGGGCATTTGCTCAGTAACCTGCGAGGTAACCTTTAAGAGAGGGTGACCCAAAGACTTAAGGCATTAAATGCACTAAGAATCGTACAGCACCCTGTACTTGCACTTTGGAGTACGCAGAAGGCAGCCACGCTGCCCTGAGAAATCCTTGCCTGGACTTGATGTTACAGGAATCTGCCCAGTTTAAGTCTTGAGAAGTGGTGTAACTTTCGTGCAAATCTATTAAAAGCAAGGAAAGAGCATTGGACTTAGGGTGGGAAGACCTGGCTTCCAATGCTTGACTGAGCTTAGGCAGTGCAATGCCCTGTGTTCCAATGCTGCCTCAGGCACTTAGTAGCTCTTTACCCTGGGCAAATCATTTAACCTCTTTTTGTCTCAGTCGTCTTCATTGTACAACTGGGATTAATTTTCGCTAGATTGTTCTGAGAATCAAATGAGAAAATGTATGTAAACTATATAATAAACCTTAAGTTGATACAGAAATACTAGCTATTATCATAATTTTGGAAAAATCAGTTACACCCCCTCAAAATCTCCTGCCACAGTGACACTCATCACCCCTTACCTGGGTTGTTGTAAAAGCCTGCTAATTGATCTCCCTACTTCTAGTCCCTCCCCCTTTCAGTTCATCCTTTACAGACAAGGCTTCCAAAATATAGCCTTCCATCATAGCCTGACCCTACACAGGTAAGGAATTCACCTAGTCTAGACTCATCATATTTGAGGTGAAGGAAATTCATCTGGTAAGAGGTAGTGTAGCATAGTCATAAAATAAAAAGTCAAAAAAAAGCAATAAGTTTGAAAGCAGAGAGCCCAGGTTCAAATCCTTTCCTGCCAATTAATACCTTTGTGACCTGGGGCAAGAAATTTAACCTCTCTAGGGTTTGGTATCATCTGTGAAATTCATCCACTGAAATCAGGACCTCAAAATTCCTAGTACCAAAAATAAAAAGGAGGCAAAAGACAGTTAAATAGCAAAGTCAGGATTCAAGCTTAGGTCTTCTGGACTCCAAAGCCAGTACTCCTTTCCACCGCACTGAGCTAGCACTATTTTTTTTTTATCTACCTTGGTTTTTCTGTCCCAACTAGATTATAACCTCCATGGGGGAAGATACTTCTCTAGTATTTCCTATAGCATCTGACCCAATGCCACATAGCAGACAATCAGGAAATACTATGTTGAATGAATAAAAAGCCCACAAGCTAGTATTGGCTGGGTAAGTGGACCCTCCTGTTTCCTTTCCTCTTTCTCAAGATATACCTCCTAAGGTTTTCTACCATTGCCAGTTGTGCAAAGGGTGTAGTTACACTAGCTACAACACCAGGAGCATAGCCTCTTGGGAGCTCACTCCTTCCTCTCATTGCCATCACATAATCAAACGTTGCATCATTATGATTAGGTTCCTTTTTGTGATCTTTGGACTAAGTGATCTCTTAGATCTCTTCTAATTCTGACCTAGGGCTCAATGTATATTCAGTTGATGCTGACTTACTGGAAACTTGATAAAAATTTTATTAGTCTTGGTTTTGCTAAATGCTTCTGGGCAGAAGTGTAGGGTCAAGCTGCAGAACAGGAGGGATAGAACAATCAATCAGTAAACATTTATTAAGGGCCTACTAAGTGCCAGACACTGGACTAAGAGCTGGGAATACAAAAAGAGACTAAAGACAAGGAGCTCACAATATAATGGATTAATGGACAGCTAATGGAGCTCACAATGCTTAAACAGTTTACAATCTCCTTAATAAGTTGATCCAAGATGCCACTATATAATTAACATGGTCTTCATCAAAAGGCCCATCCCTTTGCTAATTTCATCCATCAATTAGCCATCATCGTTAATTGAATAATCCCTGGATCTGGAATACCATAGTAGGTAAGTTGGGAGACAGAAAAAGAGAAAACGGAATTCCTGAACTCGAGGGCATTATGTTTGTTGTGAGAAACAGGGCAAACACAGAGACGTAACACACAGATGACAGCAATATGAAAACACAGACACATCCAAATGCTCAGGGGAATTGGTAGCTTGTTTTGAAATTACATGGGAAAGGAAAAACAGGAAAGAAAAAAAGAAGGCTATTATAATAGTCCAGAGGATAGGCGATAAGGGCCAGAGCTAGGCAGCTTTGCAAATAGAAAAAAAAGGGGTAAATGTGAGAGATGTCAGAGGTAAGATGGACAGGAAATAATGACTGATTAAATATGAAGGATGAGACAGAAGTGGAAATTGAGGATGCCTCTGAAGTTTCAAATCTTGGTGATTAGTAGGATGGTGGTACCCTTAATAGAAACAGGAAAGTTCAGAAGAAGGGAAAGTCTGGGGGGAGAGGTAAGTTCTATTATGAATATATGGAAGTTGAGGTGCCTATTGGACATTAACTTGAAGAGTCCAACATTCAGTTGGTAATGCTGGACTGGCATTCAAAAGGGCTGGATATGTACAATCAAAAAACCAATCAACAAACATTTATTAAGTGCCTACTGTATTGCTAGGCACTGGATATACAAATAAAAAGAATAAAACAATCTCTACTCAAGGACCTTACATTCTAACACTTGGGATTCCTCTTCATAGAGATGATAGTTGTACCATGGGAGTTGATGGGATAGAGAGAATGAGGAGAGACAAGAGGGCCAAGGACAGAGCCTTGTAGTACCCCATAATTAGGGGGTACTACATTATGGATGATGATCCAATCAAGGAAGACCAAGAAGAAGTGGTGAGGCAGGCAGGAGAACAGGTAGAGCAATGTCACCCATGTCTGGCTTCCATTATTGTGGGAGGAGAGGGAGAAGGGTTTGAGTTAAATAAGGAGGAAATACTGTAGATTTCTGAAATCAGCAAGTGGGGTCAGAATTTGAATTTGGGGAGGAAAAATTTGGGAGAATTTGAAGGAAATTTGAAGGAGAAAATTTTCCAGGCCTAGATACAAGTCTAGATTTGACTATCTAACTGAAAGAGGAACAAGATGGGTGCAAGAGGACGGAGGACAATTAAGAAGGCTAATAGCAGGACTAAGGAGGATCAAGGAAGTTTAGTAAATAGAAAATGAAGAGAAAGATTGTAGAGAAAGGAAGGCAGTTGGTATGATGGGGAAGGATAAGTAATAAAAGATTTAGTGGAACAATCAGAAGATAAAACAAATGGATAGAGTAGATTGGTGGGTTGGACCAAATGATAAAGAAAGAGGTGGTGTGAGGCTGAAGGGAAAGGTAATATGGCTGTGGACCTATTGGTGAGACTAGAAAGGAAGTTCAGTGATGTTATCAAGTGATTAAGAAGTTGTAACTGGTTGTAAAACTTTTAACCAGGAAAGACAAATGCAAACACTCACAAACATCTAAAAAAAAAATCAATAAATAACTTGAAAAGTCAACCAGCATGGAGAGGAAGGGAAATTGTATAGCAACTTTCTATGAGAGCACATAGGCCAAATGACTGTTATTTATGGTCAAAGTGAAGGCTGATCCTCAGCACCCCCATGCCTACCCCTCACCCCCCAAAACAAGTTGAGGGGACTCAAAGAATTCTTCTCCACACTCCAAGTTGTTGGGGGGAATGAAGTACTCCTACAGAAAATAGAAGTGGAGGGGTTTTTTTGGGAAAGGGGGGATTTGAGGTGGAGGGAAGTAATTCTTTACAGGATACTGGAAATTGAAGAGTTTTACACAAAGAAAAAGGAAGGACAGCCATGCAATCAGAGTTTAAAAGGATATTTGGGGTCTCTTCCTAAAGAGGATGGGATTAGGGTCAGAAAAAGAAGCAAAGAATGGTAGTAGATGGTGATTCTCTGCATAAGGATATTGATTTGCCAATGTAATATCAATCAATTAAAAATTTGTTAAGAACCTACTTTATGCTAGACATTGTGTTAAGCACTGGGTATACAAGTACAAAGAGTAAAATAATCTCTACTTCAAATAAATTTACATTCAAATGGGAGGAGGACAAATACATGAAATAAATATATACAGCATCAATGTAATATATATATTTGTATACACACACAATGAATGTAGTAAAATACAAGGTACATTGAGAGGGAGAGTACTAGAAGTTGTAATCAGGAAAGACTTCCTACAGATGACGGTGCCTGAAATTCATCTTAAAGGAAAAGAACTCTGTGAGGTAGATATAAGGACCAAGCATGGGGGACAGCCAATATTAAGGCAGAGGCAGCAGATAGAGTGCCATGTGTAAAGAACAGAGAGAATATCAGTTTGGATGGATCATACACTTCCTACCTGTATAACTCCAGGAAAGTTACTTAATTTCTCTCTGCCTCAGTTTCCTCATATGTAAAATAGAGATAATAATGGTACCTACCTCTAAGATAGTTGTTGTAGTAGTAAAATAAAGTAATGATTTAGAAAGCACTTTGTAAACTTTAAAGCACTACATATAAATTCTATATCATCATCATCACAAATGGATTTCCTCATAACATACATAGTGACCTGTAAGACTAAATCAGCCTTAGTACACTCATACCTCATCAGTACTGTACCCTTGGGACTCCTCTGAATGGAGGGTAGAGAACCTCCATTTAAGGAAGGCCCCCAAGCTAGCCATCTCTTCATTTCCCTTCTGGCTGTACTACTATGGACTTTTATCATCATGTCCCATTACTCCCTTCTCCAAGGAAACTTGGGTGTCTTCCTTCTCTTCCTCTGTCTCCCTCTTAGCTTTTCTATGTGTTTGTTGTAAGCTCCCAAGGGCATGGACTGTATTTCTTCTTTCCTATTTGTATCTCCAGTCTTAGCACAATGCCTGGCACATAATATAGGTGCTTACTAAAAGTTGACTTACTGCTTGAGAGTGGAAAAGGGGAGTAATGTCCAAGAGGAATTAAGAAATGAAGCAAGAATTTAAAGAAGAGTTAAACACATTTTTAATTAATGAGATGAGAGTGCTAGAGGAAAAGTTTGGAAAAGATATGAGAGTTATGGAAGAAAGAAATGGAAAGAGAATTAACAGATTGGCATGAGGAACAAAACTTTGCTCAAGTAACAAACTCCCTCAAAATTAGAATGGACCAAATAGAAGCTAATGATTCCATGAGACAAAAATATTAAAACAAAGAAAAAAACCTAAAAAGATAAAAGAATACATTAGGTATCTCATAACAAAAACAACTAACATGGAAAATAGATTGAGGAGAAAACATCTAAGAATCATTGGAATACCTGGAAATTCATGACCAAAAGAAAGAACCTAATCATATTTCCTTAAAGGATATCATATACCTAAGAAGAAAACTGCCTATATCTCTTAGAACCAGAAGACAAAGAGGAAATAGGAATAATCCACTGGTAACCTATGGGAATGAAATTTTTTTTTTCAGAATGAAAACTCTAAGGAACATTGTAGCCAAAATCCAGAGCTTCTAGTTAAAAGAAAGAATATTGCAAGTAGCCAGAAATAAAGAATTTAAGTACTAGAGAGCTGCAGTCAGGATCACAGATGATTTAGCAGCTAAGTGGCATTGTAGATAGAGTGCCCAGCTCGGAGTCAGGAAGACTGAGTTCAAATCTGGTTTCAGATACTTACTAGCTGTGGCATCCTCAGCAAGTCATTTAACCCTGTTTGCCTCAGTTTCCTCATCTGAAGAAGGAAATGGTAAACCACTCTAGTATCTTTGCAAAGAAAACCCAAAATGGGGTCCCGAAGAGTTGGACACTACTGAAAAGTTATCAAACTTAAAAAAAAAAAAGAGAGCTTGAAATATCAATGATATTCCAAAAGCTAAATGAAATAAGCTTACAGGCAAGTATAACTTACTCAGCAAAAGTGAGTATAATTCTAGGGTGAGCCACAGAGGGGGTGAGGTAGAGGAGTGGACCTTTAATAAAATAGAGAACTTCTAAGCGTTCTTGAGAAACAGACCAGAGCTGCATAGAAAATTTGAAGTTCAAACACAGTAGCAAAAAAAGGAGAGAGAGAAGTCCACTTAAATACATGTGCGTGATCTGAGCAGTACCTAAACATGGAGGAAATGGGGGTGGGGTAGAAGGGCTTCCCATAAACTTCATTTTCATGTGAACTGGACAAAGGAAAGTTGAATATATTTACACACACATATATGCAAAGAGTATTGCACAGAAATGCATTAAAGTCAGTGGAGAAATAGGTAGAGATAGGAATTGCAGAGGGGGCGGTTAAGAGAGAGAAGGTGGGATAGGTGAGGGAGTATTTATAAGCAAAAAAAATTCCCGAAAACAAAAAACAACTCCAACATCAGAGGAAGGAGCATGAAGTGAAGATTGTAAGGAAGATTATAAAAAAGAATAAAAACCTGTGATACAACTATGTGTGTGTTTATAAACCTAGAAAAACAGTAATAATTCACCTGGAGGAATAAAAGCAAGAATCTCAAAGGAAGTAATGGGGAAGAAAGAGAGTCTAGCATTAAAATTATATTAAACAAAATACATACAATTCCAAAGGAAAACTTTTCCTCTTTCTTCAAAATGGAATTAAACCACAAATCAGTAATCACCAACATTATTTGGTAATGGTTTAAAAACTAGGAGACACAAAGTAGGCACTTAATAAATATTGATTGATTGGTGGAACCAATTAGGCACAGAACATATGGAAGCGAATGAACACAGTATCATAGAGTTTGATAAACCCAAGGACCAGATACTGGGGAAAGGATTCACCATTTGAAAAAAGAAACAAGAAACTGCTGGGAAAATCTGAACTGTTTGGCAAAAATCAGACATTGACCAACATCTTACACCATGTAACCAAGATAAGCTTTCAAATGAATACATGACTCAGACATAAGGTTAACATTATAAACAAATTAAGAGGAGCCAGGAAGAAATTTTCTGTTAGATCTATGGGTGGGGAGAGAGATCGTGACCAAACAAGGGATAAAGAAGATCTCAAGAGAAAAGTGGACAATTTTGATTATAAAAAATTTAAAACTTTTTGCACAACAAAACCCATACAGCTAGAATTAGAATGAAAACAGTTAAGTCAGGACAAATCTTTGAAGCAAGTTTTCCTGATAGAGGTTTCATATTCAAGGTATTTAAGGAATTGATTCAAATTCATAAGAACAAGAACCATTTCCCAATAAATAAATGGTCAAAAGTTATAACCAGACAGTTGTCAAAAGAAGAAATCTAAACTATCAATGGCTACATGCATAAAATTCCTGAAATCACTAAAAAAAAAAATTAAGTTAAAGTAATTCTGAGATTCTATCTCCAATCCATCAGATTGGTAAAAAAGACAAAAAGTATAAGATGAGGAAAGTCTTGTAGACAACAATTAATATGAAAACAAACAACAAATATCCAAGGGTTCTAGTGAGCTACAAGCTCTGAGTCAGCTATGTGTTGTGGTAGACCAAAAAAACAAAAAGAAAAAAAAAGCTAATTTGATCTCAGGCTATATAGGAGAAACCAGGAATAGAAAGATGATAAATTTAATGTACTCTACTCTTATCAGACTTCATCTGAAGTCTTATTGTGTTACATTCTGGGCATCACAGTTTAAGAAGAACTTAAAGGAACATTTGGACAGTGACACCCATTTTTCTTTTGGGAATGAACAAAACTAGCTGAGGTGAGGGAGGGAAGGAGAGGAAGAGAGACTGAGACAGACAGAGACAGTGAGGGGTGGGAAGGAAGAGGAGAGAGAGAGAAAGAGAGAGAGAGATTATATGTGTTTGTGTAGGTTGATATTTGGGAGAGAAGAATGGCATCTCTGAAATGTAACTGGCAGAAAGAGTGGGTAAATTTTTTTCTTTTTATGGGACATTTTTATGTTTTCATAATGAAATAATTTTTAAAAAAATATCCATATGAATGAATATTAGGCACAAAATCCAAGTAAGTTAAAACAGGCATAGTTCCTGTCCTTTAGTACTTTACAGTGAAATTAAGCTTTAATTAATTTGTAGCCTTAGTATTGAGCTCCTTTAATTTCCCCATTCCTTTGATCTCAACGACTCAGTTAAGCCAGTCAGTAAATATTCACAGGGTGAAGGGAGCCTTAGGTACTTTGAGATATATAGCAAAAATTAGACACAGCCCCAACTCTCCAGGAAGCTTACATGACAAACATGCAATCAGCCTAACCATATATAAATACACTAATTGCAAGAACATCCCAGGGGAGAGAGAGTTAAGAATTGTACTGATGACTGAAGACTGCTTGGTGTTACTGTTGGAAAACTTTCACTGTGATTTAAAGGACAGGAGTGAACTCATTCCTTAAGAGGATGAAAGATCCTGTTCTGTGCCCTTTGGGCAGTCTGGTTCAAACTCAGAGATGGAAAGGGGAGACTAAAGTATAAAAGGCAGCAATGAGGTTAATGTGATTAAGAAAATGTGGCAGGGTTAGGTAGGAAAAGAAATGGGGAAGGATTGAATATCAGAACATACAAATAGGATGGGGTTAGCTGGTGAAAGATACTTGAAAGCCATGGTCAGATGTTCTCCCAGGGGTCAGAAATTGACACATGATCCATTTAGAGATGTTATATTATTATTGTTGTTGTTCAGTTGTCTTAGTTGTGTCTGACCCATTTGGAATTTTCTTGAAAAAGACTCTGGAAAAACAAAACAAAAAAAAAAAAGAAAAGAAAAGATGCTGGAGTGGTTTGCCATTTCCTTCTCCATCTTTCTACAGATGAGCACACTGATTGCCAGCAGGGTTAAATGACTTGTCCAATCACACAGCTACTAAGTACCTGAAGCCAGATTTGATCTCAGGAAGTCTTCCTGATTCCAGCCTGGCTCTCGGTGCACTATGGCGCCACCTAGCTGTCGCAGAGATGTTATATACCATGAGAAAATTGAGAGCAATTAGGTGATTGGAAAGTGAAGATTTGACAGTATTAAGGAAGACAGAGAAGATGTACAGGACAAGAAAGACCAATTTGCTGGCATGTATAGTGAGGTGAAATTAGTTTCTTTTGGTATAGATACAGACTCTGTGTGTTTTAAGTAACTAATAATAAAAAAACAAAAAAAAGTGTTTCTTTTTTCAACTCAAGTCAATTATTTCCTCATTGGGATAGATAACTTGAACTTAAAGAGAAATTCAATTCACTTCAATTCAACAAGCGTTCATTGAGCACCTGCCATATGTCAGCTGATGTGCTCAGTGCTTGGAGATGAGGACAAAAATGGGAGTCCCTGCCCCAAAAACTTCTGCTGGGTGAAAACAACATATGCCTGAGAAGTGTCTAAGGCTTAAGGTAATAGAAAATCTAATCCTTCAAACACACTAAGGACCTTTCCATTTCAACAGTCTTTGCTTTCTCACAAGCCTTTCTTACCTGGTTACGGCCTTTGGGATGTCATCAAAGGGCCACTGGGGCCCAAAGAGCCCACTTCCACTGCCTATTAATGCAGTCATCTTCCCACCTTTCAAGTTAACCTGAGCTCATACTGCACATCTTACTGCAAAGGAGTCTTCAGTTGAAAAGGCATTTCAAAGAAATCTCCTCCCTGATGACCTCCTCCCCCCACTCCCCTGTTTACAGCTGGAATGACAGAGAGGCCAACAACTATGACATCACCACACTTCCAGTAGGTTCAGGATGAAGAGGGAGACAAAGTTCCACTCTGACAATGGGCACTTGATCTCTTTGCCTTTCTCCTTTTTCAGGTGCTTTTGGGGCCCAAATCATGCTTTAAGAGTCCAGAGAGATATGGCAGCATGATGTATCTCGCTCAAATATATTTAATCATGATGTAATTGTTGTCCAAATGTGTTTCATTCCAGTTAGACAGATATTTATTGATTGAGTTTCCACTATGTGCAAGTCACTTCCTGAGGGGACAAGGAGAACGCAAAGACATACAAGTCTCTTCCCTTGACGCATTTATATTCGAATTGTAGACTGAATAGAAGAAATATATACAAAAAATTAATAAAAGGAGTATGAAACAGACTATGAAAGTTCACAGGAGAGATGGATTACATCTAGCTAGCAGAGATCAAGGAAGACGACATAGACAAGGTGATATTTGAGCTGGGCCTTGGAGGAAAAATGGTATCTCAACTGGCAGACTTGAGGGAGAGAGGGCATTCCTATCACAAGAAATACTTTGAACAAAAGTTATGGGTGCTAGATAGTGCAGGCTGTATTCAAGGGACTATAACTATACCCAGTCGGTTGGAGTAGAGGACATTTGAATGAGAGGAGTAGCAAGATAAGAATGAGAAGCTATATTGGAGCAAAGTTAAGGAGGGTCATGAATTCTAGAATAAGCAGTTTGAAATTTATTTGGTAAGCTATGGGAAATAATGGAGGTTTTTGTGAAAGAGAAGTGTGATTAGGCCTATTCATTAGGAAGACTGAGTTGGCAGTGGTATAGAAAAGGTATATATGTACCTTATGTACACATAAGTACACATGTATATGTGCGTTGTATCTATGTGTGTATGTATTTGTGTGTTTGTTTCCCGGATAATGCAGTGATACATACTTTCAGCTACGCTTACCTTCTAGCATGTTCTTATACGGTAAACAATTTTTTGTTCAACTTATTGGCTCATCTCTAGCAAGTTGTCAGAAAATTTCATTTTGGAGTTTGAAATATTCAGTGAATTTGGAGCTAGTGGGAGCACACTGATTGCCAAAGTTCTCCATTTCAGAACAGGGCATGCTTCTCATATCACAAGTTACAGGACTAGAAAGGAGATTGGAGATCATTTTAGTCCAAGTCAAGGGTGGGGAATCCAGGCCACATGTGGCCTCAGTGCTGCTGGTTTCCCACCCCTGGTCCAAGTTCATCTTTTTACAAGGAGAATATTGGGCTCCAGAGAGAAGAAGTTAATATCCCAAGGTCCTATGGCTAGCAAATGTCTGGGTTGGGATTAAAACCCAAGTGTCCTGACTCTAAATCTAGTTTGTATTCCACTCTATTCCACTGCCTCTCTTCATTTCTGCAAATAGAGATCATCCTTCTAGGATGCTTGAAATAGTCTCAACTTTCCTCACAATAATCTTGTGGAAGAAAACTCTAACAAAAGAGAAAGAAAGAAAGAAAGAAAGAAAGAAAGAAAGAAAGAAAGAAAGAAAGAAAGAAAGAAAGAAAGAAAGAAAGAAAAGAAAGAAAGAAAGAAAGAGAAAAGAAGGAAGGTAGAAAGAAAGAAAAAAGAAAGAAAGAGAAAAATAGTGTGCTTTAGTCTTTATTCGGATGCCATCAGTTCTTTTTTGGGAAGCAGATAGCATTTTTCATCATGAGTCCTTTGGGATTGTCTTGAATCATTGTATTGCTGAAAATAGCAAAGTCATTCATAGCTGGTCATCATATAATATTTCTATTACTATGTACAATGTTCTCTTGGTTCTGCTCACTTCATTCTGCATCAGTTCATATAAGTCTTTCTAGGTTTTTCTAAAATCATCCTGATCATCGTTCTTATAGCACAATAACATCCATTACAATCATATACTACAACTTGTTCAGCCATTCCCCAATTGATGGTCATCCCCAAAGTGTCATTTTGACCTAATAAACATCACCAACAGTTAGTGGAATGAGATATATAACTGGAATAAAGCTATGAAAGAATAAACCTTATCCAAAAGAAGCATGATAGGTAAAAGGGGGAGGGCTAGAGAAATACTGGATATTAATTTATCATTAAAGGGTACATTTGCTCACAAATATCATTGTCCAATCTATCCTGGCTTCAGGTACTTTCATGGGGTAGCAACCACTAAAAGCAACCACTCCATGAGCTACAGCTAATAGGGCACATTTTGCTCAAAGCAAAAATATTTAATAAAATAACATAAGAAAAGGAGGCATGAAACTATCCTTTACTAAAATTGGAGTACATTCTCCCTCAAAGATACTCACTATCAATAGGAAAAATGGATATACATAGATCTTACATATAGGGGAACATACTTGTAAGGGAACATATGTGGGTGGATTTATATATGTCCAGTTTAACTCACCCTTACAATACAAGGCTACTGCTGTCCTCTAGTAAGGTCATCGTATTGCTTTCTCTTTTTTCTTTTGGACATCACTCTGATGGTGTCATGATTGCCGCTTGATTATGGTCTCTTCTGGGCATTTCTATGCTAGTTGTGTGGTCCTTGCTGCATATATCTTCTGGGTATGTGGTCAAAGAGTTTACCTCTACTACAAGTTTTTGGTTTTCATTTTTTTCAATCTTACCCATTGGCAATTTCACCTCTAAGTTTGGTCCAATGACTAAAAGCCTCTTCCTGGTAATGACAGGCTACCTGCTCTTTTAGTCCATAGCCAACCAAGGCTAGGAGCCACTACATTCCGTTAAGGACCTTGAAAAAAAGCCAGACAGAGTTGGCCCCAAACAAACATTATTTTTCTTTTAATTTCCTATTGACTGGGGCTGAATCCCAATCCATTATACAAGATAGGATTCATAACCTTTTTTTGTGTGTGCAGGACCCTTTTGGCATTCCAGTGAAGTCTATAGATTCCTTCTCAGAATAATGTTTTTTAAATGCATAAAATAAAACACATAGGATTATAAAGGAAACCAATAATATGGAAATACAGTTATAAAAATATTTTTAAAAAAAAGTTCGTAGATCTCAGGTCAAGAACTGTTGGTCCAAGAATCTTATTTAGGGTTAAAATTATGGGGATCCTGTGACCCCAGAACTTATTTCAGGGGATCTACTAAAGAATTTTTCACAGGAGCTGTGTGGATCCGAGGTACCATAATTTTCCTTAGACCCCCAAATCCTTTGGGTCTGCTACGCAAATAAAGGAAAACAGAGAAGGGAAGTAAAAATAAAGAGGCTAGAACCTTCAACCTCATATCCTTTGTTCTTTCTTCCTGCCCTTCAGATGAAAGTGTGGCCAGCAGCAAAGGTCCCAAGCTTTGAGCTTCCCTGTATTAATAAGAAATACCTTAACCAAAGATGGAGGAAACATGGTGGGGAGCATTTGGGTGAAGATTAGTAATGATAACCATAAAAACTAGCATTTATATAGCATCTACTATGTGCCAGGCACTTTGCTAAGCACATTATAAATATTATCTCATTTGATCCTCATAACAACCCTGAAGGTAAGTGCAGTTGAGGAAACTGAAGTGGGTTAATTGACTTGCCCATGATCACATAACCAGTAAGTGTCTGAGGCTAAATTTGACGTCATTTCTTTCAGATTCCAGGTCTAGTGCTCTATCAGAAACAGAAGCAATATGGTCATTAGAATAAACTTCAGATAACCTGGATAAAGAGAGGAAACAGAAAAGGTGTTAACAAAAGAGATGACATCTGGCACAGAGGTATATACAGAAGTATATGATATAGAAGTCTTAGGGTTCATCATTAATCAGATCTGTTACAGATCTCTCTTCCTTCTTTCCTTCTGTCCTTCTTCCTTCCTTTCTTCTTTCTTCTTCCTTCCTTCCCTCCCTTCTTCCTCCCTTCCTTTTCTAGTCCCTCAGACTTAGAACTTAAGTATCATCCTTTACTCCTCAATGTCTCACACATCCATACCTATACCTACCCCCTCCATACCCATATTCCAATCTATTGCTAAGGCCTGTCAATTTAACTTTTGCAATATCTCTCAAATATGCCTCATCTCCCCTCTGACACTACCACTTGTCTAGTGCAGGTGTTTATCACCTCCTGTTTGTATTACTGCAATAGCCTTCTAGGCGGTGCAGTGGATAGAGTGCCAGGCCTAGAGTCAGGAAGACTCATCTTTGTGAGTTCAAATCTGGCTTCAGACATTTAGTAGCTGTATGACTCTGGACAAGTCACTTAACCTGTTTGCATCAGTTTCCCCATCTGTAAAATGAGCTGGAGGAGAAAATGGCAAACCACTGCAGTATCTTTGCCAAGAAAACCCCAAATGGGGTCACGAGAGTTGGACACGACTGAAAAAATAAAAAAAGCTGGTGGGTCTACCTTCCTCAAGTCTCTTCCCACTCCAATCCATCCTCCATTCAGTCACCAAAGTGATTTTCTTAAAGCATAGGTCTGATCATACCACTCCCTTACTCAATAAACTCCAGTGGTTCCTTGCCACCTCTAGGGTCATATGCCAAATCATCTGTTTGGTGTTCAACATCCTACATATCTGCCCCCACTCCATATCTCCAGAATTCTTATGCCTTTATCCCTACCATATATTCTTCAATTTAGCCACACTGGCCTGATTGCTGTTCTTCAGACTAGACACTCTCTATCTCTTCCCTCTGGGTGTTCTCTCTGTCTTCCAAGCCTAGAATGGTCTCCCTCCACATCTCTACCTCCTAGCTTCTTTCAAGTACCAGCAAAAATCCCATCTTCTCCAGGAATGCTTTCCTATTTATTCCCTCCTTAATTCTAGTCCCTGTCCTCTGCTGATTATCTCAGCTGTAGCTGGGATGATCCCTAATTCTTCTAATGTCATGGTTCATAAGTTAAGGGTTAAGATGTTAGAGAAAAATATTTGTTTTGGGTTCAGACTTATGATGTAACCAATGTGGTGATATCCCTAGTGTTCAAACTACTCCTACCAATGTAATTCAGCAACTCATTTGTAACTCACCAGCTCCGAGAGTTACCTGGGGCAGTGAAGAGGGCAAGTGGTACATAGAGCTAGAATATGTAAGAAAGCAACACTCATACCCAGATCTTCCTGACTCCCAGGTCAGTCATCTATCCACTATGGGAAATATTATTTTTAAGTAATGAAAACAGTCTTTAAAAGGTGTTTTGCTGATTGTCCTTATTTCCCATCTACCATCACCCTCACATACATTTTTTTTTTCTATCCTGTGGTTTTTACTTGTCAGAGAATTATTTTTCTGTTTTGATTTATGAGAAAGGTTGTTGTCAAGTTGAACCATATGAAGCCACTGAAGCTTTGAATTCAGTAAAACCAGCTTTCCAAAATTACAGTTTTACCAAATCCTAAGCCCATATTGTTCCAAGTACTCTTTCTCCCACAAATGTTTAATATAATGTACTTTTATAATGAAACCCACAAATGTCATATTCCTTGACACCTACCTCATCAAAATATTGTTTGTTATTAGCAAATTGATGCCCGTGGTTTAATGAATCTATTTATAGGCATTTCATATAATCCTTTAAAAGCCTTTTAAAATCTTTGTTTAGGAAACCACATTTCATGAAGAGTAAATGAAATTTGAACCTCAAAAATCTTGAATTCACATCCAAACTGAAAATCAGCAAAGTCTAAGGAGGTTTTAAACTTGGAAAACTGTAATTCTTCCTCCTGAGAAAAAATCTTGCAAACTAGTAATTTGCTTAGCCAGGCATGTAGTTCTGAGATTTTAGTCCATAAGGACTCAGGATCTGTCAGCATGAGCACTTGCCTGCTAAGAAGACTGCTTTGGGTTGTCAGAGAGGAGATAGTGAATTCACTAATGTTTTATCTGCCATTGAGATTTTGAACATGGTAGACTGGGCACTCTGCAATGTGAAGCTTCCAGTGGGCTAATAAGACATTAGCTGCAGGTATGAAGTCATTGAATAGGTCCTAAAGGGAACAGAGCTGTGTTTCACACCAGTCCCTTTATAAAATTCTCCTATGGTTTTTGGCTCCTTCGTGAATTTCCCGGGATGGTGCTATACCACACAGAAAATACCATTTCCCGTCCTCCTTGAACTTATGGAGCTTACTGTGCAGTCTTAGTTCATACTATTTGAATTCACTTATTGTGGTTTACATAAAATTACCCTTCACTCATCTGCACGAAGTAGATAGTGATTATTTGCCTATAAATCTAACAGGCACTGTGATTTGTTTACCCTCTTGCTCTGGGGGCACTCAGGAACAAATGGGCAGCTGTTCTTGAATGATTTTCCAGCCCATTTGGAGGTCTGTTTCTCCTTGTTGCTTTCCTTGCCTTTTTTAGCAGCTTGGGGTTCCTTCTTTCATGGTGTTTACTCTGGACATGGTGTGAACAGAGGCTCTTGGAAAGGTTGGAGTGTTAATATCCTGGAGTGTGTCCTGCTACATGTTAGAGATTGCTTCTCTAGGCGGCTGTCAACTGCAGGAGAAGCAGCCCTTTCACCTACACACATGCACGCACACACACACACACACACTCATACTCACACACACCTACACATGCCCTCTCATGCACTCCAATTTAGCACATGTAGCAACAGTCCAGGAAACCTGACCCAGTGCTGATTGGAACGTCATTTCACATTCATTTCCAGAAAGGTTGGAGCCCTACATGTGTTTCTCATTAGCCTCAGTGTTTGATTGTTTTAAGTAATTAAAATTTAAAAAAATAAACCAGTATCACAAAAATGTCATTTTGCTTTAAAGGAGTACAATTAGTTTTCCTGGACAAAGAACAGGAAAGGGAAAGAAAATAGATGAAATGCTGCTGCTTCTTTACAGATCTCATAAATGGTGAAAGGTGTTAAGACTTTGTAAAAGTAATTATATTTTGAATTCAATTGGCTCAAAAGCTATAAGGAAAACTGACGAACTTCAAATATATTGCTAAGTGGTACTTTTAAAACACAGCCCATTGATGCAATATGACTTTACATTATATTTCTTTTAATGATGTATTTCTAATTTAAGATTTCTAGGCCAGAAACTGAAAATTGAGATTATATATGTGTGGGTATGTATGTATATGTATATTATATGTATACACATATGTATATATACATACAAACATAGATATATACATATATACACATGCATACACACACACACAGAGAAAGCTAGAAAATTGGACTAAACCTAGTAAGGTGAAACTAAATTGGGATAAACATAAGAGTCTTACACTTGGGTTTAATAAATCATGAGTACAAAATCAGCAAGGCATAGTTCAGTTCATGTGAAGAAGGATGTGTAGGTTTTAGTAGACTTTAAGCTCAATATGTGTCATTTTGTGATAGTGAGTCCCAAAAGGATAATACAATTTTAGGCTACATTAAGAGAGGCAGGACCATTCTGCCGTGGTCAGACTACATTTAAAATATTATGTCTAGCTCAGAGCACTGTGTTTTAGAAAGGTCCTTGTTAAACTGCAGAGTACGGTTGTCAAACTGAATAGAAATGGAGATCACTAAAGGAAGAATCTTTGCTTGCCCTTTGTTGATTGACTTAGAAAACAATATATTGACATTTATATTCTATTGTATTTTTATTTATTTGTTAACTCTTTTACAATTACATTTTAATTTGTTTCTGGCCACTGCACCTGGGAATGTTGCTGGCTACAATGTGGGTTGCACGCAAGGTGTATGACACCTCTACTGTAGAGCATTGAGATTCTAGAAGATGTCAACTAAGATAATGAAAAGGGTTGAGTTCATGCCATATGAGCATTGAATGAAGGAAGTAGGGTTTGTTTAACATGAAGAGAAGGCTGGGAAGAAGGTACACGTGATAACTTGTCTTCAAGTATTTGAAAGACTATCATATAGAAGGGAGATTAGACTTGTTCTGTTTGTTCCCTGGAGGACAAAACTTGGAACAACATATATAAGTTACAAAGAAGTACAACTAGACCAGATGCAGATAGAGCTGTAATGTACGTGAAACCAAAACAACCAATAGAGAACTGAAATTTTCATTTGTATCACTAATTTGATGTAATATAGTTAAAATGTTTTTCTAAAAATTCATATATGTGTATAAAATGTATGTATTTCATCAATCAAATATTTGTGTATATATGTTTATCTGTATATATGCACATGTGTTTTATAAATCATTTATTTAGTATATATGCATGTGTGTACATATGTGTGTGTGCACTTAACCATTCTATACATCAACTTTTGTGTCAGATATGAAAATAAAATGAAGCACAGACTATGCTTCTTTTATTCTCTCCTAATCCCTCTCCAGGAATTTATCAAATCACAAGTGGCTTTCTCAACAAGTTGGATTCATGGAAGAAAAATTGACCTTTTAAGCTTCTGATTCCAGATGGGAGCATAGACTTCTTCACTGTTCCTTTAATGATGTAAGACAGACCAAACTAAGAACAAACAGAATGTCTAAAGCTGAACTGTGAGATCTTGAAAGTCTATCCTATGCACTCATTAACAGCTGAAGCTAGATTTGAGTTTAAATAGAGAGGATTCATTCTTTAAGGCTAGGCAAAATTCTCATTCCTGCTTAGTCAAATCGCTAACAACAAAACCTATAGTACATTAGTATGAAGTAAAGAATGATTTAAAAAAATTACCAGAACAAAACATGAGAGATGGAATCAAAACGAGCATTTTGGCCATTATGGATTATCTGATCATTGTTCTGCGGCCATCTCATAATGGGACTATCAGTTACCCACTGGTAAAGCTCATTTCTTACGTCCCACCTTTTCCAACTCCAGATTGAATCTATGTTTGTAACAACCACAGTTTCTCCTATTTATCTGTAATCCTCTTGTTCACTTACACTTATCAAAGACAATTTTTATATCTTGACTATTAATTTTGGAAATCCAAAAGAACAATGAAACCAAACTGGAAAAGTCTAAGTTGGAAGAGGCAACTCCAAAATGGCTTCGCTCACCTTTCGGTCTGGTTCAAAGCATCAGCTCAAAGCAGAGATGACCTCCCTTTAAACTTGCTAGTTCATGCTTATTTTAAGACAAAGAATCAATTAATCATTTTGATTTAGAAAGACTTCCCTTCCAAGAATATCTAGCAAGACCCAGTTCATGTCAGCAAAGCATTTAATTAAGCAAATAAAAAGTTGAGATGAAAATTTGCTAGAGAGAATCCCCAGCTGACTTAAAGCAGGCAATGAATCATAAGGAAGAGAACAAATTAACTTTCAAGTCAAGTGTCTGAAGAATGTGCATGAAGTTCTGTGACCATATGCCAGTGGAAGCCTTCAGAATTGTAGGGAATAAAGATTACTGAGGGCATGGTGTCAGAACACTCAAAGGTGGTGGAACTAAGACAAATTCACATACAGATGTTGCCTCTTTGGAGATTTCCACTTCACTTCTGAACAGTCGAGACCAACTGATTGCAACTTAATTAAGGGCATTTAGGGGCATCATTTAGGGGGCCCAGTGTATGTGGCTTCAGAGGGAGCTGGAAGTCAGTCTGCATGTTGTGAACTGGAAGAGGAGCAGAGCTTGTTTATGGGTGCACTAGTGTGCATTTTCACAAGCGAATAGAGAATGTGAGCCTAAGGTTGAAGCTTGCTTGAACCAGCTTGTACTTTGTGATGAGAAAACACGGACTGAGATTTAGTGGAGTGCAGGAGACAGGTGAAGGGGAGAAGGAAGTCACTACTATTTGGTCCCGGGCCTCCATATGTCCTCAATGTAATAAGGGGTGAGTGGAGGTGTGTGTGGACATTATTGGTGTCTGTGTCCATCTGGGGCCAACAGAGACCACACACAGTATAACACCAGGATTGTAGAAGTGAGCAGTGACAAAAACTATGGTGAGCTGCAACCTAGAGCCTATCTGAATGGCAAGATAGTGTGGTACAGAGAGCCAATATGGTGCTGGAACTGGAGGAGCACCTGGGTTCAAATCCTGTTTTTGACAGTTACTAGCTATGTTACAAATGTAAAAGACATTACCTCTTTAAACCTGTTTCTTTGTATGTATAAAGGTAATAATATCTGTAGTACCTACCACATCAAGTTATTGTAAAGACTGAATGTACAAACTACTTTGCAAACTTGAAGGAGCAGTATAAATATCAGACTTTAAAAAAAAACAAAAAATCAAACCATGGTCACAGCAGAGATGACCTTCCTTTAGACCTGCCTGATCATGTTTATTCTAAGACAAAGAATCATTCATTCAATTTTCCATTTGTTCAAAAAGCATTTATTAAACACCTATTGTGTGTTAAGCACTGGGTCATTATGTAAAGACTAAAAGGAAAAGTTTTCTTCTCTCATTCTACTGGAAGGAAATACATTATTAAAGACAGTTACAGAGAAATATATTATGAAAGTTTCAGAGGAAACTAGGCGCATCTCTTTGAATGGAGCAGAACTAGAACAATCTACATAATGGTAAGATACAGAGAAAAACATCTTTGAAAGACTTCAGAACTCTGATCTACACAATGATAAAACATGAATGCAAAAGAATGAAAATAAATGATGCTACTTGCCTCCTGACAGAGAGGTGATAAACATAAAATGTAGAAGGATACATGGATTTTTGGACATGGCTAATGTGGGAAATGTATTCACAGATAACTTAGTATAAATTATATACAAAGTAATTTCAGAGAGGGCACTAAAAATTGGGTGGATCAGGAAAGGCTTATTGTAGCTCACTTAAACTGAGTCTTGAAGGAGTGTTAGGGATTCCATGAGTTGAAGGTAAGAGGACATTCTAGGCACGGGGGACAGCTTGTGCTGGGAGGAGGGAGAAAGGATGTCATGGAGGGAGAACAGAGAATAGACTACTTTGTCATTGGTCTATAATATATGATATGGAATAATGTAAAAGAAATTTAGAAAGATAAGACTGCAAAGGACATTAAAGGTCGAATAGAGGAGTTTTTAAGCTATCTTAGAGGTAATAGGGAAGCATTGAACCTTTTCCAAAAAAAGGTTTTTTAATTTTTTTTAATTAATGAGCTTTAAAAAATTTAATCTGTTGCTGCCATTCTGTTCCTCCCCCATGTTGAGCAATAAAAAAAAAAAAGGGTCTCCAATCCCTAGCTGCATATTCAAGCAAAACAAATTCCCACATTGGCCATGTCCAAATATGTATGTTTCCTTCTGTATTTTAAATTCATCACCTCTATGTCAGGAGGTGAGGAGCATGTTTTATTTTCATTCTTTCGGAGTTCTAAAGTCTTTCAAAGTTGTTTTTCTCTATATCTTATCATTATATAGATTGTTCTAGTTCTGCTCAATTCAAAGAGGTGTGCCTAGTCTCTGAAA
Organism: Phascolarctos cinereus; assembly: GCF_003287225.1. Taxonomy (NCBI): domain Eukaryota; kingdom Metazoa; phylum Chordata; class Mammalia; order Diprotodontia; family Phascolarctidae; genus Phascolarctos; species Phascolarctos cinereus. Next base: position 418,251,439 of record NW_027555958.1, on the reverse strand, counting down.
CCGGCTTTCATAATTTCTTATGACACAGTAATATCCATTACATTCATATGCCATGTCTTGTTTAGCCTATCCCCACTAGGAGATCAGCCCCTTAAGTTTCCATTTTTTTTGGCTACCATGAAAAGAGCCACCATAAATATTTTTGTACGTAGATAAATTTCTTTCCTCTTTCTTTGATCTCCCAGCTAAAATCACACTGTCTACAGGAAGACTTCCCCCCCCTCCAATTTCAGTGACTTCTCCCTGTTTATTATATCTAATTCATACTGTATATGTCTTGTTTATACATAGTTGTTTTCATATTTTCTCCCCTCCCCTTACACCCATTAGAGTTAGATCAGGGACTGTCCTTTGCCTTTCTTTGTATCCCTTGTGCTTAGCACAGTCCCTAGCATACTTTCTAGTTTTTTTACATATTACTCTCTGCCATACACTCTTCAGTCCAATGACACTGGCTTCCTTGCTGTCCCTTCAACAAGACACTCCACCTCGTGACTCTGGACATTTTCTCTGACTGTCCATAATGCCTAGAATGTGCTCTCCTCATCTCCATCTATTGGCTCTCTTGACTTCCATTAAGTCCTAGCTAAAATCCCATCTTTTACAGGAAGCCTTTCTCAATCTCTGTTAATTTTATTTCTGTCCCTCTTTTAATTATTCCCTATTTATTTATCCTGTATAAAGCTTGTGTATATTTGTTTGCTTATTAGGTTGCAAACGCTTTGAGAAGAGGGACTGTGTTTTGCCTCTCTTTATATCCCCAAAGCTTAGCAGAGTACCTGGTATATAGTAGAAGCTTAATAACTGTTTATCCACTACCTAGGATATTTGATAAATGCTTATTGACTAATTGACTAGTAGTATATCTGGGTCAAAGTTTATGTATAGTTTGGTAACTTTCTAGGCTTAGTTCCAAAATGATTTTCAGAATCTGTATCAATTCATAGCTCCACTGGCAGTTTACCAGATATTCTGAAACCCCTTTAACATTTGTCATTTTCTTTTTTGGTCATCTTTTCCAGTATGGTAAATACAGGGTGGAACTTCAAAGTCATTTAACATGGTGCCTCCAGTGCTTAGGACAGTGCCAGGGACATTGTAGGTGCTTAATAAATGTTTATTAATTAACTGTTTAATTTGTATTTCACTAGCCCATAGGTGCAGAGCATTTTTCTTTCATGTGATTATTGATAGCTTGGATTGTTTCCTTTGAAATTTGGCTGTTCATGTCCTTTGTCCATCTGTCTATTAGGGAACAGCTCTTGTTCTTATAAATTTGAGTAAGTTCCTGTTATATCTTAGATATGAGAACTTCATCGGATAAGCTTGCTGCAAAGATTTTCCTCTAGTTAACCATTTCACTTATAATCTTAGCTACACTGGATTTGTGAAAAATAATTTTTTAATTTTATGTAGTCAAAATTGTTCATTTCATCTTGTATGATCTCTCTACTGCATGCTGCTTTGTAGTACAGTTTGAGATCTGATATAGATAGACTTCCTTTCTTTTTAAACTTTTTTTCATTATTATCCTGTTACCCTTTTGTTCTTCCAAATGTACTTGTTATTATTTTTTAAGGTCTATAAAAATACTTTGGGGATTTTGATTGCTATAGTGCTGAATGGGTAGTATTGTCATTTAAATTATATTGGCATCACCTACCCATGGGCAATTAACATTTTTCCAATTATTTAGATCTGTATGTCTACAAAGAATGTTTTATAGTTAGATTGATGTAGTCTCTGGGTGACTCTTTGAAGATATTTTTCCAAGTATTTTGTAGGTTCTGTAGTTATTTTTAATTAATATTCTTTTTCTTGCTCTGCTTGCTAGATTTTGTTGATTACATATAAGAATACTGATGATTTATGTGACTTTATCTTATATCTTGCAGCTTTGCTAAAGTTATTAATTATTTTCAATTAATTTTTTACTTTATTTATAGAGTTTATAAATATACCACCACAACATCTGCCAAAAGCAATAATTTTGTTTTCTCTCTACCTATGCTTATCCTCTCAATTTCTTTTTCTTGTCTTATTGCTATAGCCAGCATTTTCAGCACTATGTTAAATGTTAGTGATGATAATAGGCATCCTTGCTTTACTCCTAATCTGATTGGAAAGACCTCTCTAACTTTCCTCCATGACATAAAATGTTTGTTCTTGGGTTTTGATAAATACTATTCACTATATTAAGAAAAGGTACACTTTTCATTTCTAGAGTTTTAAATAGAAGTGAATGTTTGATATTGTAAAAAGCCTTTTATGCATTTAGTTATATAATCATAATGTTTTTGTTATTTTTATTATCATCATGATAAATAATTTGAAATCTCCTTACATTGAACCAACCCTGCATTCTTGGTATAAACTTAACCTGGTCATAGTATATAATCTTTCTAATATATTGCAGCCTACTTGCTAATATTTAATTCATTTTGCATCATTAGTTATTAGGGACGTTGGTGAATCATTTTTTTTTTTTGCTTTCTTTCTGTTTTAGGTATCAAGACCATATTTACATCATAGAAAGATATTGGAAAGATACACTCTCTTTTTGATTAATTTACTTATTCAGTGCAGTACCAAACTCTCCAAAGCATATTTTATAGACCTAAACAACAAATACACAGGAAGAACCAAAAGTCTAAGTTACCAGCTTTGTGAGCGTATAACTGGACAAAATAGTTTCTGATAAATTTCATTATTTCTTTTTCAATTGTTGTAAGTTCTTTTTTGGATACAAATAATTTTTTTTCAAAAAATAAGGTCAGATGGTGGAGCGAAGATGATGAAGTAAAGGCAGGGACTCTCTTGAGCTCTCCCAAATTCCCCTTCAAACAACTTTAAAATAATGCCTCAAAAATGAATTCTGGAATGGCAGAACCAACAAAAGGATGGGGTGAAACAATTTTCCAGCCCAAGAAAACTTAGAAGGTCAGCAGGAAAAGTCTTTCTCACTGGGGTGAGAGTATAGTGTAGTCTAGCACAAGCCATGCCTTCGTAAACCAGCAGTAACCCTTATGGGCACTTGTATAAGCAGGGACTTCAGAGTTCTCAGCCCAGACATGGAGAGTGGGGTAGGATAATTGGTCAGAAGGAGATTACAAGGGATCCTTTGCTAGCACTGATGCAGGACTCTGTTGCATTGCCCATAAATGGTTCCTGGTCGAAGTCCCAGGGTGGGAAGTAGCACTAGCACCCTAGAGCAGGGGGCTGCAGGGAACAAGAACTCTGGTCACAGTTCCAGGGCAGAAAAGAATGATTGTGGTCACTCACAAATGAGCACAGACCGGGAGAGCAGTGACCACACTCCTCCTTAGATCATAATATTTTGGAAGAACTAAAAACTTACAGATCACCAGAACTAGCTCTGAAAATGGCAGCACAAAAAACCTGAAGCTTGGGACAGTACCACCTCCACCCTGAGAGCATGGCCCAACTTTAACATAAAATTAAAGTCAAGAAATAGGCTGGAAAAATGAGCAAACAGCAACAAGAGAACCTAACCATAGAAAGTTAGAAGACACAAACCTAGAAGAATATTGTGCTATAAGAAATGATAGTAGGATGCTTTCAGAAAAACCTGTAAAGACATACATTAAATGATGGAAAGTGAAGAGAGCAGAACCAGGAGAACAGTATACATAGGAACAGCAATATTGTACAGTGATAAACTGTGAATGACTTAGCTAGTCTTGGCAATATAATGATCCAAGACAATTCTGAAGCACTTATGAAGAAAACTGCTATCCAGTTCCAGAGAAAGAACTAATAAAGTCTGAATGCAGATCAAAGCATACTTTCTTTTACTTTGTTTTTCTTGTTGTTTTTTTTTTGGTCTGTGTTTTCTTTCACAACATGACTCATGGAAATATGCTTTTCATGACTGCACCTATATCAAATTGCTTGCCTTCTCAATGAGTGAGCAGGTGAGGGAGGGAGAAAATTTGGAACTCAAAATTACAAAAAACGAACACTAAAAATTGCTTCTGCATGTAATTGAATAATATAAAGTATTTATCTATCTAAATATTATCTACCTAAAATTAAAAAATCAATTTTATAAGATTTTTTGAAAAAATAATTCCTAGTTTTACATTAGTGCAAAAAATAAAATCCCATTGTCATTGACTAATTTGAATTAGCAATGCATATTTCCATTGAGCTAGAGTCAAGTACCATATTTTCCATGATTATAACTTTGAATAGTGCAAATTTGAATACATGTAACCATTTTACAGTATTCACTATTCATTATTCTCATTAATCAAGACCTAGCTGTATTTACTTATTTAATTTTAGTTTTCAACATTTGCTTTTATAAGGTTTTGAGTTCTAAATTTCCTCCCCTCCTCCATTCCTCAGCATGCAATCTAATATAGGCTATACATGTCTGATCATATTAAACATATTTCCACATTAGTCAGTGCGGTGAAAGAAGAATCAGAACAGAAGGGAAAAACCATGAGAAAGAAAACACCAAAAACAGCAATAAAAAAAGAGAAAACAGTATGCTTCAATCTGCATTCAGACTCCATAGTTCTTTCTTTGGATATGGATAGCATTTTCCATCATGAATCTTTTGGAACTGTCTTAGATGATTGTATTTCTCAGAAGAGATAAGTCTTAACAAAGTTGGTCATTGTACAATGTTGCTGTTACTGTGTACAGTGTTCTCCTGATTCTGCTTACTTTACTCAGCATCAGTTCATGCAAGTATTTCTAGGTTTTTCTGAAGTCTTCTTGCTCACTATTTCTTATAGAACAATAGTATTCCATTACATTCATATACCACAACTTGTTCAGCCACTCCCCAACTGATGAGCATCCTTTCAGTTTCTAAATCCTTGCCACCACAAAAATTGCTGCTATAAATATTGTTGTACATGTGGGTCTTTTTCCCTTTTTTATGATCTCTTTGGGATATAGACCTAGTAGTGGTATTGCTGGATCAAAGGCTATGAAGAGTTTTATAGCCCTTTGGCTATAGTTCCAAATTGTTCTCCAGACTGGTTGGATCAGTTCACAACTCCACCAAAAATGCATCAGTGTTCCAGTTTTTCCACATCTTCTTCAATATTTATCGTTTAACTCTTTTGTCATGTTAGCCAATCTGATAGACATGATGTGGCATCTCAGAGTTGTTTTAATTTACATTTCTTTAAATCAATAGTGATTTAGAGCATTTTTTCATATGAGACCTAGCATATTTATTCAGGTCTTTTTGCTTTCAACTTTATTAATCTCTTCTTTCGTTTTCATTATTTCTACCCTATTATTTAGCTGGGTACTTTGGATTTCTTGTTGCTCAGTTTTAAAGAATTGTATTCCAATTCATTAATTTGTTTTTTTCTTTCTTTTGTTAATGAAAGCGTTTATAAATATTACATTTTGCTTCAGAACTGCTTTAACTGCATCCCATTTTTTTGGTATGTTGTCTCATTATAATCAAAGATGGCATTCTTGTTGAAATTTTCTGTTGTTTACATAATTTGTTCTTTGACCCACCAATTCTCTAGATTATGCTAGTTTCCAATTACTTTTTCATTCTTTCCTCAAGGGCCTTTTATTGAAGATAATTTTATTATATGGTGATCAGTAAATGATGTGTCTAGTATCTCTGTTATTCTACATTTTTAATGAGTTTTCTTGCTCTTTGGGCAATTTCAGCCTTCTCCTCTTATATTCCCTTCTTGCTCACTTTCTGATTCCCATCCCTTTGATTCTGGTTTCCCTAGAAGTCTGTATCTCAAAGCCCCTACTTTTTTCATCATTACTCTTGGTATTCTAGATTTTTTCCCCTTCAAATGGATTTTTTTATTATTTTATCTAGGCTTGTAAAGTATCCCTTTGAGGCTTGATGATAGCATTAAATACGTAAGTTAATTTTAATACTTTTGTAATTTTTATTATATTGGCACTGACTATCCATCAATATTGGGCAGCTGAGTGGCACAGTGGATAGAGTGCTGGGCTTGGAATTAGTAAGACCTAATTTCAAATCTGGGCTAAGACATTTACTATCTGTGTGACCCTGGGCAAATCACTTAACTCTCTTTGCCTCAGTTTCTTCATCTGTAAAATGAGCTAGAGAAGGAAATGGCAAACTACTCTAGTTTCTTTGCCAAGAAAACCCCAAATGAGGTCATGAAAAATCAGACACAACTGAAACCACTTAACAATTCACAATACTGAAAATTTCTCTAGCTATTTGTGTAATTTTTAATTTCTTTAAAGAACAATTTGTAATGAAACCTATAAAAGTATTGAATGTATTAGATTGACTTCAAAACATTTTATACATTTTGTGGTCATGAGTAGGATTTCTTTTTTTATTATCACCTCTTAGTTTTTTGTTACTATACAGAAGTGCTATTGATTTTTAAGTGTATTTTTTAGCTTACATCTTTGCTAAAAGTATTGATTGTATTAATTAGTTTCTTTGTTTATATCCTAGGATTTTTTTTAGGCAACCATTATGTTATCTGTGAACAGGGATAATTTTATATCTTCTTTGTCTACCTTTATTACTGTTTTTTTCCTCTTATCTTATTGCTAATGCCATACTTTTTAGTAGTTTAAGCATAAGGTTGTTTTCTGCAATGTATCCATAATGTTTTTAGGTTCAACTCCAGCAAACATTTGTTATGTATTCCATGTGTAGCTGTTAACTGGAGGAAAAACAAATAAATAAGACTCTGTTGTTCATCATTTCAGTTGTGTCCAACTTTTCATAACTTTGTATGGAGTTTTCTTGGCAAAGATACTGGAATGGCTTCCCATTTTCTTCTCTAGGTCTTTTTACAGATGAAGAACTGAGGCAAATATGGTTAAGTGACTTACCCAGGGTATGAGCTAGTAAATATCTGAGGCCAGATTTGAACTCAGGAGGATGAGTCTTCCTCACTTCAGGCCCAGTACTCATCCACTGTGCCACCTGGCTGCCCGAATAAGACATGACATATCTATTAAATCAATTCACAGTATATTAATAAATGACAATCCAAAGGATGCACTTAGATACTATGGCACCTAGGTACTTTTCAACTCAAATGAGAATTTATTTAAGACATTTTCTCAAACTTTAAAGTGCTAGATAAATGTAATTTGTTATTGTTTTTCTTAGTAGCAATAATAGTTTAAAAAAAAAGGAAAGTGCTTCCAAATATCCCATCCAACCACACCAACTGCCAGTTAGTATACTTGGCTTTTGAGGATAATGCTACTTCTGTCAGAATATTTTTTGACTTTACAGATGTGGTATCTGAGTCTTTTGGATTTGATTTCTGTTTTGAGAAAGATTGGCTTAAACTTACTCAAAGTTCAATTTAATTTAGTTAACTAAAAAATTCAACAAAGCTAGTAGGAAGCAAGAGTCTGGCAGTCTCATTCCTTTGCTATGAAAAAAAATTAATTCTTTTTACCTTTTTTTTTTTACTATTTTACTTTTTATTCTTTTTACTTTTTACTTCTTTTACTCTTTAGGTTACTTTACTTTTTACCCTTTTTGCTTTTTTATTTCCTTTTTGTTTAGTTTTTACTCTTTAGGTTACCTTTGAATCACAACTCTTTCCAAATTTTTCAAATTTCTTTCCAAAAATAGTATTAGGCTTTTCAAATTCTAGGTACTTTTTCTGTCAGATATCACAAGAAAATGACTTAGAGAGAAAACACCCTGATTTTTTTTACCATCAAATTCCTCCCTGAAAACAGAAAAAGCAAATCCAATTAGTTAGTCATCATATATTGCAACGTAGAATAAAGGGTCATTTTTCTCTCTGAAATGTTACCTTGAATCGACCTTGCTATACCATTAATGTCAGTGATATCAATCAGATAAAGCTCACCAGTCTGCAGACCGGGCTAGTATTGATTACCTGCTAATGGTGAACAGGAAATACATGCATAAGACTTGCAGATGTTTATAGGCACAAAGTACTGACCAGGGTGCTGAAAGGTCACATAGATGAACATATATACAACATGAAAAGGTCATATCAGTGTTCCGTGGGGAGAAGCATTAGATCACGAGCCAGAGGGCATGGGTTTGGATTTTAACAAAGGAGGCTAGAACAAGATGATTTCTTAAGAACTTTCTTAATGATTTCTTACAGCTCTAAATCTATGGTCCTATGATATCAGTGCTGGTCAAATAGAAGAATAATCACAAACTCTCCAGTTAGCTCGTGTCACTCATGCGTGTCTTCTTCAGCACTTAGTAGCTTAATTCCAAAAAAACAGCCCTAAGTAGTACTTCATAATATGAAACAGATCAAAGCAGAACCCTTATGCATTACCTAATTTTCCTACTGGGGCTTGTCTTTGATTAGAAGCAAATGGTGATGTTGATTAATAACTTTAGTCTACTTTAAAAAAAATTAAGCATTGCCACAAAGTACAGAATTGAATGGATATAAGTCATTGGCCTTAGCTGTGCAAGGAGTGGAAACAGAGTTTATATATTTGTTATTATAGTCTCAGATTTAATGGTTGGAGAAGTTTCTGCCACAAGATCCTGTTTAAATATTTGTTTAAATTTAAATATTTATTTATAAAAAATTATGTATATATAAAATAATTAAATTTAAATAATTAAAACAAGGTGAAAAGCACTGCAGCAACCATGAACTAGAAAGAGAAGGTCTGGGTTAAATAAAATTCATCTTGTCGATCTCAAGCAATAGATTAATCATGTAACTGAGTATCTTTTAAGCATTTTATGATGGCAATTCTCAATGTGAAAGACAATTTTACATGGCTTGATACCAGTGTATGATCCAGATGACAACTTGGAAGCAATGATATTTTACTACGTGGATCCTTTTCAGGAGCCTACTTAGGGACTAGTCATTGGATAATATTCTGTAGTGTTCTTTCTTACTTTTAAAATCTCTAAACTCTTGCCAAAATATTCCTAAAGCCTATTGTTCTGAATAATTTTTCATCTTTGTCACATTTATCTATCTAGCATGGGACAAACTTACAAGCCACTCTCTCGTCTTCTCCCTTCTACCACTCTATTTTTATTGCTTGGTTTCCAGATTTCTCCTTGCTTTTTCCATCTATTGATATCTGTAGCTATCACTGAATCACTTTCATTTTAGTCAAAATATTTTTAAGCACCTTATTCTGTTTTCATCCATTTGCTCTGCAGTGATGCTGACATATAAGAACATGAATCATCCAGTGGCCCAAACCTCCCTACTTTATATTCTCTTAATGATAGATTAGGGTCTTACAGACATCATGGGGGAGACACTGAAAATTATACAAATCTTGGTGTTAAACTAAGAAGATTAGGTCAGGGTCTAGCCATAACTCCTCCTACAATACTTGGTCACCTTCTACCCCAAAAGCTGCTACTGGGGAGAAGGGAGAAGACAGTCTCAGTAGTAATATTGCAGGAGTGATAGGAATACCTAGTAATGGTAATAATAGTAATTAATTACTAACGTTTATACAGTCCTTTAAAATTTTAACAAAATGCTTTACCTATAATAGGGGAAGGGAAAGGAATAAAGCATTTATGTTGTACCTACTATATGACAGGCACTGTGCTAAGCACTTTAAAAATATTATCTCATTTGATCCTGAAAACAACCTTGGAAGGCTTTTACAGTTGAGTAAACATTCAGTACAATGCCTGCCTGAAATTAGATAGTAGACACTATGTAGATGTTAGTTCTTGTTGTTATTATTAAATACTTATTGAAAGCATGTATTTATTCCATAAACATTTGTTATACTCTCTCTGTGGGCAAGGTATACTCTATTATAATTGTATTTTTGCTTATACTACATACATATTAGTTATGCACACTCTTACACAGCTAGGTAGAGCAGTAGATGGAACACTGGACCTGAAGTTAAGAAAACCTGAGTTTAAATCCCACCTCAGGCACATACCAACTCTATGACCCTAGGCAAGTCACTTAACCACTGCCTACCTCAGTTTTATCATTTGTAAAATGGGAATGATATTATAGTACCTACTTCCAAAGGATTGTTGAAATGAAAAAATGAGATGCTTGTAAAGCTCTTTGCAAAACCTTAAAGTGTTACATCATTATAATAATATACATTATATTATTATACATAATACACATTATATTATTATACATAATATATTGTGTATTATAAAATATAATATTTATTACACTTAATATAGTATATATTACATATATAATGAACAACACTTATCTATTATAAATATTATATATAATAATTATTATAATTATACTCATGTCCACATACATGCAAGCTATCCATTCACAGCAATATAAAAATACATATACATATGAATGTCTGTATAAGACAATTTGGTAGCATGATCTGGAGAGTAATGCTGTTGAGAGTTACGTTGAATGTGACTGGATATTTGTTCCAAGTACGTTTTGTTGCTGGGATAGTAGGAGATTTACCTGGTGGTCTTGATAGAAAAACAGGTGAAAATTAAAGAAAGCTTACCAACCTCCCTTAATAATTGCCTGGGATTTTTTTTTTCTCCCTGTATCTTCATACAACCACTGTAACTTGTTAGGAAAACAAAGCAGTTGTTCATCTTGGTCATTCTAACGAGAAGTAAAGTGGGATTATTTCCTAGAGGATTATGATGTCATAGATTTAGAGTTTCAGGGGACCTTAGAAGTCATTAGTCCAGACTCCTCACTCTACAGATGAGAAACTGAAGTCCAGAGAAACTGTGATTCACCAAAGCCACACGGGGAGTAGAGTTGGAATTGGAACTCTGTTCTTACGATTCTGCATCCAGCACTTCATCTTCTGATACCAGGGGTGTACTGGGAGCCAGACTGAATCAGTTTGGGAGAGCCAATTGTCTCCCCAGTTTCAGTGGGGAAAGAGGCAAATGCTACAAACCAAAGCTTGACATTTTTTTTATTGATTGTAAGAAATTGATGGAGAAAAAGTTAATTCAGATTAAACTTGTAAATGTGTCTTGCTTACCATTTTTTGGAGAGATGTTTGTTAAATATTTACTAGCACACCACTGATACTTTTCTGTTTTCATAATATATATATGTATATATGTACATATTATATATATATAAAATCTTGAAGTCCACATTTGTACTGATGCCTAAGTAAAATTTAATTGCTAGTGTCACTAGAATTAAAAGAAGTATTATTTAAAAAAGAAGTATCCTTTAAGAAGTTAAAAATTAAAATGAAAAAAGACTAAAACAAACATTGGAATTCAGTATTAGTAAAAAAAGTACCCTTAAAATGAAAAAAATAAACAAGTTTTAGCTCAACACAGTAATTTTGATAAAAGGAATATTGTCTGAGATTTCTAAATCAGTTACTTAGCTTAGCACTATTTTTTGTGCATTATCATTTTATAATAGCAAAAGTTCTCGTGCTTAAGGTATGCTTCGTTTAAATGCTACTTCCAAGCTTCAGTGCTAATCCAGAGGAAATATTCCTAGTGGTCCCCAAGGCCCAATGTCTAGGTGTTGGATACATGATAAACTTACATGGAGCTTTCTTAGTGAGATATAGTCCTCCAGAGGATTGAATTTTTCAAGGTTTAGTATAGCCTAACTCTTTAAAATAAGATTTAAGCTTCCCTTGTCAGGTTTCTTTAAGAGCTTAAATTTTTTTTTTAAAATTTGCTTCTAGGACTATACCCTTAATCCTCTGTCTCTAGAGGAAAACCTCCTAGCTATCTGAGCCACTTCATGTCTTAATTCCCAGTACTAAAGGACAATTTTTGCATACCAATAGATTGTATGTATACATGCATGTGTGTGTATGCATGTGTATATTGAAGACGGTAAAAGGAATTTATTCCTTTGTGACATAGGCAATCTTTTCTTAAAAAAAATCATCTTCCTAATTTCTCTTCTATTATTGAAATGTCAATATATTATGATATTTTTCCTACTTCCTTGGCAGCTCTCTTACACACATTATGCATTATAGAATTAATAAATTGATTAATTAGGAATTCTGGATCTGTGGTTTCATTGTCATCTTTAAAATGTGGATAATAATAACGCCTACCTCTCAGGGTTGTTGAGAGTTTCAGGAAAAATAATGTATGCCAGGTACTTTGAAAATCTTAAAGCAATATACAAATGTGAGCTATTCTAGTTATTTGTTCTCATCTTTTTTGTTGATTTTCAGATAGGAATGGTCCTGTGTCAGGTAACTATTCTGTTATTATTATTTTACATTTAATATTCTTCAGAATAGGCAGGTAGATAAAATGACTGCCTTTTGTAATTGGATAAAACTATTAGGATGAAAGCTCATCTATATTTATGGTTATTTTTGGAGTAGGGAACTCTCCATGTAAAAACTCCCTCCAAAGGGATGTAGGCTGTAGACCAACAACTGGATCTGGTGTTAGGAAGACTTGGGTTCAAATCTGGCCTCTGACACTTAGTAGCTATGTGACCCTGGGCAAGTCACTTGACCTCTGTCTGCCTTAATTTCTTCATCTGTAACATGGGAATAATAATATCACCTACCTCACAGGGTTGTTTTGAGGATAAAATGAGGCCACATTTGTAAAGTAATTTGCATCCTTAAAATGCTGTATAAATGGTAGATGTCATATATTATTTGGTAGCATTGTCTGGGCCACTGATAGGTTAGGCACCTTTGTCCATAGTCATACATTCAGCATATATCAGAATTAGGGTTTGAACCTAGATTTCTTTTTAACTTTAAGGCTGGCCTTCTATATCTTATGTTGTGCTGCCTGTCTATGCTGCCTCAATATTTAGTGATTAGCTATTAGGGCATTAATCTAGAGCAGATTGATTAATGGGAAATATAGGGTGCCCCTCTTTGCTGAGAATACACAAAGGACTTCCAGGAGGTTCCAGGAGGTCTAACAAGGACCAGAGTTCAATTGTGAAATGTTTAGCTTCTCATTCTCCAAATAGTGGGCATTATTGTTCCAAATTCAGACTTTGTGTAGCATGATGATGTAGTAAAAAACCAGCCTTGGAGTCATGAAGGCTTGAGTTGAAATAATGCCTCTAATGTATACTAACCATGTGATCATGGTCATGGTCCTTAATGTCTCAGTGTACCTCCTCCAACAATAATAACTCCCTTCTCTCCCTCTTCCACCTCCAACAACAAACACAGCAAACCAGGCTTCAATAATTTATTACAATTCAACAAACATTTATTAAACATCTCTGTGTAGGACATTGTGCTGCACCGTGATACAATTGATGCCTGTCAATGTCAATATGGATATAGAAAAAAGGGAGGTTCAGGATGCTTCTCTAATAAATGATTCAGGAATTGTACCTTGTGCATAATGACTTTTGAGCAAGGTCAGTGTTCTACACTAGCTGTGCAATTCTTGACAAGTCATTTCACTTTTCTAAGCCTTAGTTTCCTCATTTGTAAAACAGGGGTAATTATACTTGCATTACTTATGTCTTAGGGTATCTTGCATTACTTATATTTCTTCTGCAAATAATGTATTTTGTAGATTTCATTCTTTAATAATTTGATCTTTCAAAATTTGGAGGAAGGTGACAAAGAGGATGAGTACAATTGTTACTATTCTGGACTCGATTCTGACCAAAAAAAAAAGGAACTAGAGTAGAAATAATGGGAAACTTGGGAGAAAATGAGCACTCCATCTCAGAGTTCGTGATAAAGAAGGACAGGAAGGCAAGGCTTAGTCTGAAATGTAGCCTAGATTTTGGGAGAAGAGATTTTAAAGAATTCAGCAATAGGATAGGTAGAATGCCATGGCCATTATAATATTTCAGTATTTCCAGAAGGAAATGGCAAATCACTCCAGTATCTTTGCTAAGAAAATCCCAAAGAGTCAGATGAGATGGAAACAAATGAACAACAACAATACATAATTACATTCATATATACATACATACATATATGTGTGTACACACACATATCTGGTAAGAGTATAAATTGAAAAGCAAGACAATCCTATAAGATTGTCAGGAGACAGATTACATGAAATTGAGACTTTTGAACAAATTAAACCAATGAAGCTGAGATAATTAGGGAAACTGTTGATTGGAGAGGCAGGGTATCTTTGCATCACAATAAGGGTCTAATATCCAAGAAATGTAGGGAATTAACAGAGATTTTATATATGCATGCATACAAACATACACACATACATATGTACATATACACGTATATATATATATATATATATATATATATATATATATATATATATATATATATATATATACAATACATACA